>NC_141689.1:16109378-17309378 GCF_964263255.1 Lissotriton vulgaris
AGACCTGGCTATTCGAGCAGTGACAGCACCCCTCCCCTTAGCGCCTTGAGACCCTCACGGGTGAGTAGCGCGCTCTATAAATGTTTTGATTGATTGATTGATTGATGCTTGATTGATGATAAGACACATTTAATCAATCACTTATAGTCAGTCACCCACCTACTAAATCCTTCACTCAGACTCTTTTTAACATAGTTAAGGATTTTTCCTCTCCCCCAGCATGTAGACAGTCCCTGCTACAATCTCAATTACTATGTGACTCCATAGCAAACTTCTTCCAGGATAAAATCTCCACGATCTATGCTAACCTCGATTGCGAGCCCGGTCATCTTGGGTCCCACCATGACCAGGGGCAACCATTTGACACCTGTCACCGCTCACCTCAATCAGTTCAAAACCATCTTGATTGAGGATATAAACAACTTACTCCTGGCTGTGAAATCAGGCTCCCCAGCTGACTTATGCCCCCCGAATACCATGGCCCTTCTCGCCCCCATTTCCTCTTCTCCAACACAAACATTTTTTAACTCCTCCATTCACACTGGTTTTATTCCATCCACATGGAAGGAAGCTTATGTGCGCCTCATTCTAAAGAAACCATCTGCAGACCATTGGGTGCTAGGTAACTACAGACCAATTTCCTTGTTGCCACTGTTGGGTAAAATGCTAGAATCAGATATATATAAACAACTCAGCCAGTATTTGGAACGCAATAACATTCTTGACCCTTCTCAGTCTGGCTTTCGCCCCGGCTTAAGCACAGAAACAGCCATTTTGGCTGTTACGGACTCGCTGCGTCTCACCCTCGATGCCGGAGGATCTATGATACTGATCCTGTTAGACCTCACCGCAGATTTTGACACTATAGCTCATCAACTGCTCATGGCGATACTAAAGGAGTGCGGCATCGGGGGTTGCCCAGCAATGGTTAAGGAATTTTCTTACGGGTAGATGCCAAACTACTATCCTTGGTTCCTTTGCATCTCAAAAGTTCCTGATAGACAAGGGTGTGCCTCAGGGCTCGTGTCTGAGCCCTACGCTCTGCAATATATATATATGGCCCCCTAACTAAAATTGTGCAACCTTTCGGCTTCGAGATAGTTTCATATGCCGATATCACACAACTGCTATTTCCAATCGGCTCCAATCCCAAGGAGGAGAAATCTCGTTTCTCAGGAGGAATGTTTGCTATCTCGGAGTTGATGAGAGAACGTTTTCTCCAGCTCAACCCAGGGAATACTGAGCTTATGCTCCTGGGTAGAGCCGCGCACTCCTGGTCAGCCCCTTCCCTTTCTCCCTCAGTAAAAAGCTTGGGAATCCAATCGGACCACAAACTTACCATGAAAAATAATGTCAAGTCCATTTCAGGGTCATGCTATTACAGCGTCCGTCTGCTACATAAAATACTTCCCTATTTACCACTAGAACATCGCAATACCGTAGTCCAGGCTTTGGTTTTAAGTAGGCTTGACTACTGGAACGCTTTGTTGGCCGAAGTAGGGGACACAGCGCTAACCAAACTGCAGGTCATCCAAAATACTGCAGCAAGTATGGTTCTGAATCGCTCCTCAGGATCTCCATCTCTTCCCTTGCTCAGGGAACTTCACTGGTTCCCAGTGAAAAAGAGAGTTTTTTTCAAGATCTGCTGCCTCTCTTTTAAAGTCCTCAATGGGGAAGGCCATCGCTACCTACAAAACAAGCTACACAAGCAGACGTCTGAATGTAATTTAAGATCTAATTCATTTGCCCTCTTGAAGGTCCCACGCATCCGCTTGAGCCGTACAGGAGGTAGAGCATTTTCAAATATTGCCCCCAAATATTGCAACTCGCTACCTGCGGCGCTGCGTAATTCAATATCCCTCCTGACCTTCAGAAAACAATTAAAAGCCTTCCTGTTTTAACTTGACTTGTCACTTGAGACATTATGTTCCTGACGCGCCCTATGTTATCCCCCAGGTTAAGCGCCGAGATGCCCCCGGGTGATTCACGCGCTATACAAGAAACCATTAACATAACATAACACTCATTCTTAAATAGACCATTGCATATATATAAAACATATTTAAACTTTACAGAAACACAGTCACTGTACATTACATCACTCATGACATGGTCTGTGACATCATTGATGACATCACTAATGACATCTCTAATGACATCAATGATGACATCACTGATGACATCATCCAGTGAATGTGTGTTTCTGTAAAGTTTAAATATTTTTCATATATGTCTATGCCAAAGTGTATTGAAGAATGAGTCAATTTACAAGTGCCTGAAGGGATTATTTAGTAGGTCCGAGACTGACAGTATAAAGTGAGTGATTGAACGTGTCTTACTGAATGCTTGGGTTAGTGACTAAACTGTGTGAAAGTCTGTATTAGTCGCTCCGTTGGTGTGTAAGCGGCTGCATGGGTTGGTGAATAGCTACCTGAGTGTATATATGGGTTATTGATTTGTTGTCTGAGTATCTGTATGGGTGCCTGAGTGTCTGTGTGGGTGGGGGTATGTGTGTGACTCAGTGCATAGATGTCAGTGTGGGTGATTCACTGGTTGATGGATTCAAAAGTGCATCTGGGAAGGGCTGTATGGGTGAGTTAGTGTGTGTATGGGTATGTTGATGAGTAAATGAATGTCTCAGTGGTACATGTGTGAGTAACTACATATGTTTTAAGGCAGTATATGTGAGTGTTGTAGTATATAAATGACTATACGTGAGAGTAAGTTATTGAAGAGTGGGTGAATAAATGAGTGTCTGCTTGTATCAGTGATTGTATAAGACAGTAAGTATGTGTTAGTATCTGCATAAATAAGTGATATGATGTGTGTATAAATAACTGAGTTGGTGTGTATAACTATGCATGAGCAAATGGGTATGTGATTGATTCTTTGCATGACTGACTAGGTGTGTGAGTAACTCTATGGATGAGTGCCAGCGTGTGACTGTATGTATAGGTGTATGAATGTATATTATAGTACTGTATTGATGAGTAACTGCATGTACAAGTGACTGCGTTTTTGTGTAGACCTATTAAATAGTGGGTAGTATGTAACATCTGACATTGTTGTGTGTATGGTCTCTAAAATAGTAGTCTGTATTTTAGAGTGGGTGTATCAAAGTTTAAATTAGGGCATCAGTATGTGCATCAGATTATCACGTGGATGATGTCACCAGTGATGTCATGAGTGATGTCATTTGAGATGTTATCAGTGAGGCCATGAGTGATGTCACTGACCAAGTCATGTGATGTCATCAGCAGTGTATTGCGGGCACATGAGTAATAGTTAGCTCAACTAACTATAACAGTCACATTTCTCTGATTTTGTATAAGTCAATGTCCAACTAACTATAACGTCCCTGACACCTATGGTTTTTTAGTGTATTTCAAAGGTTTTTAAAAGCTAATCCCTAACTATAACATCTGTAAAACCTATGTTTTTTCAGTGATTTTCGAAAGATTTTTAAATGTTAATTTCATATTTTAATATTTATAAAACCTATATTTTTTCTATTTGTTTGTAATATTTTGGAACTCTATTATCCTTTTTTTATCTTTTAAAATTATGTAATGTTTTATATCTTAAAAAAGTATGTATATCTTTTTTTTTTAAGAGAAAACAGGAGTCTGGTACCAGTAGTTTACCAAGCTCCATCAGCACGCAAATCCTATCTGCCATATTGTTAAAGTTGTAAATGATGTGCATTTCGTATCTGACGGGTTTGTGGTACCTAAAAGTATGATTTCGTTTTTTTTGCCGACTTTGAATACGTTTTAAGTATTTGGAGTCGTTGTGTTTTGCTCGCATATGATTTGAAATATATGCATATTGTTATTGTCCCTTTTGCATTAAGATTTAAGGGCCAGTGTTGGGGAGGCAGCAGTAGGTTGGCCGAGCGTCTTTCTTTTATAGAAAATATAACCTACCCAGGTATGAGTAGTTTGAGTGGAAGAAAGAAGTATCTATGTTTCACTGGGTGTTGGGTATCTCAGTGTGTGTTCATGGCTTGTTGTTTTGACTTCTGGAGAGCCTGTTTCTGTTGGTGAGGTGTCTCAAGACTATGTCGTCATGTTTGGGTTTTCTTTTGTTTGAGTCACTCCCTTTTGTTCGTTATAACCGTTTGGCCACTTTCGCGTGTGTTGCTGAGGGTTGGTTCACAGAGCACAATGTGTATGTTCCTCAGGAACTGCACGGTCACTCTAGGGCCAGTTTATCCCAGTGCTGATTGGTTGTATTGATATTTGGTCATTTGATACGGTACAGAATATATTATGTATAATTGTCATTTTAGAAATATTAAATCCCCTGTCCTGTCTCAAGACTATGTCATCATGTTTGGGTTTTCTTTTGTTTGAGTCACTCCCTTTTGTTTGTTATAACCGTTTGGGCACTTTCGCGTGTGTTGCTGAGGGTTGGTTCACAGAGCACAATGTGTATGATCCTCAGGAACTGCACGGTCACTCTAGGGCCAGTTTATCCAAGTGCTGATTGGTTGTATTGATTTTTGGTCATTTGATACGGTACAGAATATATTACGTATAATTGTCATTTTAGAAATATTAAATCCCCTGTCCTGATGATGCCAAAAGGGAATTTCTGGCTGAAACGCGACGCGCCAGCATCAACATTTCTAAAAGATTACCAGCAAGTAGAACTGTGTGAAGAACGTAAAACGTCTTTTGTATTATTTTGGAGGTGTTATTCCTCAGGAGAAATAGAGACTACCTTGAAGTGTATTACTCTGATTTAAGAGTGTACACACTGTTTGTTTTGTTCTCAGTAGGGGATCCAATTATTGATTTACTGTTTTTTTGAGATGTGTATATGTTGGATATATGTTGTATAGGTTGTATATATTATATATATGTAGTGTATTATATATGAGTGTGATTGTATTGTTTTTGTATGATATATATATTGTGTATATATGTAAATTGTACATTGAGGTTCCGTGACGATTTGAACCCGTGTTTTCAACATTGTCGTAAACTCATAATTTTGGTATCAGTGAACCGCAAATGATCCATTTAGCATATCCTGGTGTTATCGCTATGTTACGAGCAAGAGCACTCCTGTTATAAACACATTTCTGATCTACCCATGGCATCCATCTTAGATTACGGCAGCCATTTTGTATTTCTTGCCCTCACATAGTCAATGGACACACAGTGACCTCTTTTCACTTAAGGACACATAAGTTTTAGCCGGCGATTCACCTTGCTAGTGACAAGTGCACCTTAGGACAGAAAACGCCATGGCTGCATGACTCGGCAAAAGATACCTCCCCAGCTTGAGGCCAGTCCTGCTGTACTGGTTCTCGTGTTCGTTGGCCTGATCATGATTAGGCGGCCGAAGCTGGTAGCCTTGCCCATTTACGAACCCCAAACATCTCTTATCCTGCTTTTCTATCTTCTGCACCTGGCTCTGCTCCTTTCCTTCTGGGCCTTTATTAGGGGAGGTAACGAAATTTACGATGAGGCGGTCCGGCTCTTGAATGAAAAGTTGACATGGGATTATGATGGAACAGTGGGAACCCCTCATTCGTAATGTTTTGACATCAGATATTGTTGACGATTCCTGTGCAATGCCAAATATTTATTGTTTAGGACACAAAGGTTTAGAAATGTACTAGCATGTAAAGAATTTGCCTCAAGCCTAAATTTTAGTATTTAAGGAGCAACCCTCTTTGTACAAATCGAACAGGCTCCTAGATACTGCCCGTGTGTAGTTTCTGTGACTTCTGTGTCCCTGCAGTAATAAACCTTTTGGTCTTTGACGCCACCATCGAGAAGCCCGTGTTTCTGTTTATTTGTGCACCGAGACAGTTAGAACTCCGGGGTCTTCGGGTGTTATCCCTGACACCTCTGGACGGAACCAAAAAGTCCAGAACTCCAATTGGCGCCCAACTGGGGCGACGTCATTCGGTACCGGTCCAAAAGCCTGAAGAGTTCGAGAAGCTTCGTGTGAAGATTCCTGAGGGAGGTGCCCCACTTCATCGATCCCGGCATATCGCAAAAGTGGCCCGACATTCTCTTCCACGAGGGTTCCCGTTCGGACGGCTGCAGTGGTCCGTTGCCTTGACCGTCGCCCTGTCTTGGACCCGAGGTGCAGTCCTTAGTACGGCGAAACGTGACGGGTTTCTCCTTGGTGACGTCTTCAGTGCCTCAGTTAAGTATTAAGTGGTTGCTAGTTGGTTACTTCGTAAGGTTTGCTCCTGTTTGGATAATCCTTTTTTAGTTCTTGGTTTGGTTTGGTTTCGTAAGATTATCACTGGTTGTTCTAGTTACGATAATCATTTGGTTTAGTTTGGGTATCGATACATTTGTTCGCTTTGGTAGGCCTAAGTTCTTGGTTTGAGTGCGCACCTTTTGTGTTTGTGTTTGTTCTGTGTTCCGGATTATAAAATGGTAAGTCGGAAAAATTGTATGTTGTCGTGTTTTGGTTGCAACAGTGATTCCCGGTTGGAGGACTCATGTCTGGTTCCTCCGATTGGAACTCCTCTTTATGATCTGTACTGTAAGTTTGGTGTGGGTCCTATATCTTATAATGAGGTATGGGTCCGATATACGCAGAAAGACGGTGTCCTTAGTTGGCCACTGCATGGTAGTTTTGAACCTGAAGTTCTAGATAATTTGGAAATTAAATTGTTTAAGAAGAAAGCCCGGCCGGCAAAGTTTGATTCTTTCCGTTATTGGCGAAAAGAATCTAAACAGAGAGAAATTAAAAAGTTGAAGAAAGAACAGAAAGAGCAAGAGTTGACTTTAGAACAGTCTGCCAAGCAGCTGCAACTCAACGAGTCTGAGAAGGCGATGGAGGTGGCTAATAGAGAACGAAATTTAGCGATAGACAAGTGCTATCCTGCCTTGCCATCAAGTACAGCTAAGATAGTAGAGGACCCTGAAAACGATCCTCTGTTGTCTTACTTGTTGAGGTCACCCCCACCGTATGCACAGGGTGCTACGGCTCCACCTTTACCGAATGTTCAATTACCGGTTGCTGGACAACCTGGTGTTCCTGCTCCCCTGAATCAAGCTCTTGTACCTCCTGTGGTCAATATCAATGTTCCTCCGGCACCCCCTCTTCCAGGGTTGCCAGCTTCTTTGTCTATGCCTGTACCGCTCGTGCCTGTTGTTTCACAAGCTGTCTTGCCCGCTACTCCTACTGTTCCTGTTGTATCTGTTCCGACTGCTACTCTACTTGCGGCTTCTGCTAGCATTATGACTCCGCTTTCTGTTCGTCGGAGAATCACCGACTCTGTCTCTAATATTCTATCTCCCTTCTATAAAACTTTAATTAAGACTCCTGCCTCTGACTCTGTTCAGAGACGCAGTCAGCTTCCCAATACTGAAGAACGGGGAATATTAGATTCCACAGCTCTTAGATGGATTTCGAAAAGTGGAAGATATAGTGTAAGAGATGTATTAGATAGATTTATGCAATGGAATGAACCGACACAGCGATATGTGTTTGATGAAATGTGTTCCCTCTTGTGTGAGGAATTGGAAGAGGAAGACTCTGAATCAATTCTGGACGAATTAATTCGTGTTCAGAAAGAATTCGCTGCGGGTATGATAGTTGGTCAGAGTATAAAGGAAGCGATGGAATTGATTTTAAGTTATAGGAACGATCCATCCCTTCGTTCACCGAGGGAGTTAGAGAAACGTAGTACAAAGCAGAATCGCCAATATCCAATGAGGGAGGTTCCTCCAATTTGGCGCGAAGCTGTGCAAGCTGATGCGGCCCATGGTATTGCTGCCGCTCCGGCGCAATTCCAGAGAGTGTGGATACACATTCCGTGGAAGCGAGCCGAAGTGTTTGCAGTGAAACAGGCCTTGCCAGATCCACGTAAGAATCCAGCCGGATATTACAAAGAGTTAGCGCAGACAGTTGAAGCTTGCGTAATGAACTTAGCGGACATTGACATGTTATTTGGCAATGTAGTACCTCAACCAATTTGGGCCAAAATTCGTAAAGAGAATCATCCAGTTGCCCTAGGTGGTGATTGGGCGGCTATAATAGCGGCTGATGGCCAACAAATAGGTGGTTCTAAACCCGAACCTCTAATTGCTGATTTGCCCGGTAGAATAATCGATTTAATGAAGACTCTGATGCCAGCATTACGCGTTAACTGGGACAAGTTGTCCGCATGCAGGCAAAAGAAGGACGAAAGTGTCTCCGATTTTTTCACAAGGTTTGAAGAGACTTTCGTAGATCATAGTGGACAGGATATGAGCACGGAAGGAGGACAGAGACTATTTGTTGATAAATTTGTGCACAATCTGCTACCAGAGCTTAGTAATAAACTGAAAGATTCTGAAAGTGCGTGGGCTGTCTCTACGACTGCGCAAATACTTGCAACTGCTCAATACTATGAAAATAGGGATAAAGAGGAGAAGGAAAAGTCAGATAAAAAGACGAAAGATTTAAAAACTAAAGTTCTTTTGCAGCAAGCATATCCGCCTCGCACGAATCAGACTAATACACAGCAAGGGTCATATCAAAGGACAGATTATGGTTCTCAGAGACCGCAATATAAGTGGAATCAGTGTGCGTACTGCAAGAAGGAAGGTCATTATAAGAATGAGTGTCCAGTATTAGCACAAAATAATGCTGCAGCAGCTCAGAGAGGTCGTGGTGGTTCTATGCAAAATTCTAGAGGTCGAGGACGAGGTGCTATGCCTCCACAAACAAATGATCGCCCTTCTAATTATTTTGATCAGCGAAATGGACAGTCTGCCCAACAAAATAGATCTCAACAGTATCATGTTGAAGACTACTGTGAAGCTAATGAGGAATTTCAGCAAAGTGAGTACTAGGACAGCCATGGACAAAGAGAGGGAGTAGTATCAGTTCCAGTAGATCAGAGTGGGCCTTATGTCGCAGTAGCAACATCAGGTGTAGTCGAACCGTTTCTGTTGGATACTGGTGCAGCAAAATTTCTATCATACATGCGAAACTCCCTGGCGCACCTTTGTCTGGCTTAACAAATGTCTCTGTAGGTTTCTCAGGCGCCCCTGTTTACAACCCCGTATCTGGTCCTTTGTCTATTTCTGTTGGACCCCGTCAATTGAAAGCACCCTTGATTTTGACGACTGGTTGTAATGAAAATCTGCTTGGTTTAGACTTGTTAAAACGCCTGTACGCGACATTGTACTGTTCTCCGGCAGGAGTACAGCTTACATTGGGTAAAAGAATCATCTCTCCGATGTACTTGTCGATGGATGCGCTCCCACCAGAGCTGCGTTCTCTCCCTGATTCTCTTTGGGCGACTGGTCCTAACGATGTAGGTCTTTTAGAAATTCCACCATATGTAGTCACTTTGAAAGCGAATGTCAAATTTCCATGAATCCCACAATACAAGATCTCTAGTGAAGGTGAACGTGCGCTTTTATTGATTGTACAAGATTTGATCAAGAAAAATGTAGTAGAAGAAACTAGAGGAAATGTCTGTAACAGTCCTGTATTGCCAATTCTGAAACGCACTGATCCTTCGAAGCCTCCAGTCTATACGTTTGTAATCGATCTTAGAGAGGTTAACAAAATTGTGATTCCGCAGTTTCCTGTGGTTCCAGACATTACTGCATTATTAACATTGATTCCTGCTACAGCCACATGGTTTTCAGTGATCGACTTGAAAAATGCCTTTTTCAGCATTCCGATAGCCGAGGAAAGCAGAGATATTTTCGGCTTCTCTCTAGGAGGTCGAAGCTTCAGGTTTAAACGTGCTCCACAAGGCTATTGTGAGAGCCCGTCCATCTACAGTCAGGCATTAAAAAGTCAGTTAGATTCCTTTGTACTTACTCCTGGTTCTGCTTTAGTACAGTATGTCGATGATCTTCTAGTAGCTGCCGATGACAAGGAAACTTGCAAAGCAGCTACAATTTCCTTATTTCATCATTTGTCTAGTTTGAATCACAAGGTGTCACCTTCGAAAATGAAATACTGTTGCCAAGAAGTGACCTACCTAGGTCATCTCTTGTCAAAGGAGGGAAGAAAGTTGACCCCAGAGAGAATAAAAGCAATTACACAGATGAATGTTCCTAGCACACAGAGAGAAGTGCGTGCGTTTTTAGGTATTACCTCATACTGTAGGCAATGGATCCCAAATTTTTCTCTTTTGGCAAAACCATTGGTGGCCTTGACTGGGAAAGGTGTTCCGAGTCCGATGCCATGGTCTGCCGAATGTCAGGAGAGTTTTTCTGAGTTACGAAATGCATTGTGTTCAGCTCCTGTGTTGGGTACACCCGATTACAGTAAACCATTCACGCTCTATGTTCATGAGAGAGAAGGTTGCGCGTTGAGTGTTCTGACACAGAGATTTGGTGATAAACAACGCCTTTGTGCGTATTTTTCATCGACATTAGATCCGGTAGCTAGAGCGTTGCCTAGTTGCTTGAGAGCTACAGCAGCAGCTGCAGCTTCCATTCGACAATCTGCTGGTTTGGTCATGAATAACATGCTAGTGGTTATGGTTCCTCATGCTGTGGACACACTCATGAATCGAACTAAGACACAGCACCTTACCAGTGCTAGATTATCAGGCTATGAGCTGACACTACTAGCGAGTCATATTCAGATCAAAAGATGCAATGTATTGAATCCAGCAACATTGTTGCCGACTAATCAGGAGTCGAGTGATTCGGAACCACATGACTGTTGTTTCAGAACCGAGTAAGAGACAAAAGGACGAATTAATCTTAAAGACACTCCGTTACCTGATCCAGATGGCACGTTGTATGTTGATGGGTCATGTTTTAAATTGGAGAATGGTGATGTGACATCTGCTTATGCAGTAACGACTTTGAGTACGATTGTGGAGAATGCGAGAGTGAGTCAGAATTCTGCCCAAGCTGCAGAATTGATCGCACTAACAAGAGCGTGTGTTTTAGCCAAGGGAAAGAGAGTGAATGTGTTCACAGATAGTCAGTACGCGTTCGGCGTGGCCCATAGTTCTGGCCGTTTGTGGAAAGAGAGAGGTTTCATTACGTCCCATGGGACTAAGATTCAACATGGTCAGCTAGTTAATGACTTGTTGGAATCTCTAACCTTGCCGACTGAAGTTGCGATTGTGAAGTGCAGTGCTCATCGAGCAATCACGGATGATGTTGGTCGTGGAAATGCTTTTGCTGATGAGACTGCTAAACAGACAGCTAGAAATATGATGAGTAGAATGTATGTTGCAACATCTGCAAGATGGATTTCTGAGTCTGGAATGTGTGAGGATACAGTAGAAAGTGTGAAAGAAATTCAGAAAGAGGCGACTGAGGAGGAAAAGCTTGCATGGAAAGAGAATACGGGTAAATTGGACTCGAGTGGGTGTTGGATTGACTTGTCAGAACAACACCGTTGGATGTTGCCTGATGCGTATGTGCTTGCAGTAGTAACGATGGCGCATGGAGCAGCGCACATCAGTTCTAAAGGGATTTGTAAGATGTTGGCTCCAGTCTGGAAGAATGATGGGATTAGTAAGTGTGCAGAGAGAGTGGTGAGAAATTGCATGGTATGCCTGATGCATAATCCTGGCAAGGGAATCCCCACACCCGCTGGTCATTTCGCTCCTCCTTCTTGCCCCTTTGAAGTGATTCAGTTAGATTTCATTCACATGGATCGTTGCAACAATCTAAAGTACGTCCTAGTGGTAGTTTGTGCTTTTTGCAGATGGATTGAAGCATATCCACTGAAGGACAATACTGCCTTGTCCACTGCCAAAATTCTTCTCAAAGAATACTTCCCCAGATTTGGAATGCCACGGATTGTATGGTCAGATAACGGAAGTGAATTCATAGGGAAAGTTATGCAGAGTGTGTGTGCCGGCTTAGGGATAAAACAGAAGTTCCAAAGTGCGAATCATCCCCAGTCTGCTGGTTTAGTTGAGGGTTACAATGGCACCCTCAAACTGAAACTTGCTAAGATACAAGCATCTACGGGTTTGCCCTGGCCAGATGCACTACCTTTGGCTCTGTTATCCACAAGAGCGACTGTGCATTCTAGAGTAGGGCTTAGTCCGTATGACATAGTTTTTGGCCGTCCTGCAAATGTTTGGGGGGTACCTAGACCAAAGGAATTTAAACAGCTGGAATACCCAATGTTAATTGATTACCTTTTCGACTTGACTGCTAAATTGAGTCTTATTCACCAACAGGTTTTCGATGCATTGCCAAAGCCACCAGAGAGTCCAGGTCATCAGCTGAAACCAGGTGACCAAGTGGTCATCCGAAATTTTGGACGGACAAGAAATCTCCAACCCAGATTCGTCGGACCATTCCAGGTGTTGCTGGCGACGAGAACTGCTATTCGTGTGGCTGGCCGAAAAAACTGGATCCATACAACGCATGTCAAGCGTGTGCCTCTGCCGCTTCCTTATGATAACTGGGTGAAGAAAGGAATCGGTGCCTCTGAAACTGAACAAGTCCCCAGGTTTATCCCCTTCAGCGATGCAGAACTAATCACTGACTCATCGAACTTTGACTCCCCTTCTGAAACTGCTCCTTTGAACTCTGAGCATTTGTCCTCTGCATCAAAAGAACATTTGCCATCTGCGAACTTGAACATTGCAACCCCTGCTGAAAATACACTGTTTCCAGATCAAACAGCTACTGCAAAACTGAGATACAATTTACGATCTCGCAATATGGACAAATAAAGCAGGAAACTGCCTATTTTACACATTTGAATTTTGATACATTGCCTCCAGCCAGGAAGTTTGCTAATACTTTGTATTGTTTTGTTGTTTTAAACTGCCTTGCCGTCTGGGTAGCCGTAGGGTCGTGGCTGTGTGCCTAGTTGAATCTGCGGGGGTCAGACACAAGGTCGATCTTTCTGTTAGTTCTGGGAACTCCCAGGGCTGATAGAGGCATTTTCATCTACGTACACATCATCAGTGGTCGCGAGCGGATTGTAGAAGATGGAGCTTCCTGAGCTGCAACGAGAGAATGTAATTTATGTTCGCAGAAATAGACTTTACATGATTCTTCATAGCAAATGCTTTTTGATGCAATGTGCAGTTACGTTTTTGATTGTTTTAATAACGTTGGTGGGTGGAATCATCTTTGGTGTGCATTTAATTTTTACACCGGTAACAACTACAGTACCTCCCCTTGATTCTGTTTCTTCTACTGTTGCATCTATGCATTCTTTCCACCCGTTTCCTGAACACGAACAAGCTCGACGCTCAGAATTCATTAATAACACTTTTGTACAGCTCTTGCATCAACACCAACTGGTAGTTAACACTACAGACTGCTGGGTGTGTGGCCTGATACCCCACACTATGGATAAAGGCATTACTATACACTTATATTACACTTATATTACACTTTATATTACACTATGGATAAAGACAGCTACGAATCACGCCCTTTTGTACTTCCCTGTGGTGTCCCCCAGGGGTCCTCTTTAAGCCCAACCCTTTTCAATGTGTATGTGTCTACCCTCGCCCCGGTAATTCGATCGTTCGGCTTTCAACTCACGGCATACGCCGATGACACACAGATTGTGGTGTCCCTTCTTCCCGGCAACACAGAAAACACTGCAGACAGATTTAGAAACTGCATGTCTGAAGTAGGCCGCTGGATGGCTCAAAGCTGTCTTAAGCTAAACTCCTCAAAGACCGAGGTCCTGCTCTTTGGTGCCAAAGATAACTTCTGGTCCCCGAGATGGTGGCCAGACAAAATGGGACCTCTCCCAGAGCCGGTGGACAAAGTGAAGAATCTCGGGATTCTGGTGGATTCCACCCTGACTTTCAAATCCCAGGTGAACGCCCTCTCCTCCTCTCTTCACTTTACACTCAAAACCATCAGAAAAATTCTACCATATCTGGAGAAGAAACATAGGAAAACAATTGTCACAGGTCTAGTGCTTTCACGCCTAGACTACTGCAACAGTCTGATGCTAAACGCCCAGCAGAGCGTTCTCAACAAACTCCAACTACTGCAAAATGCAGCCGCTCGCCTTATCACTGACACACCCAAATTTTCCTCGGTATCCCAAGATCTGGTAAAATTACACTGGCTACCCATCCGTAAAAGAATCACTTTCAAGGCGGTATGCATGGTTTTCAAAGCCCTCCATGATACAGGCCCCAGGCACCTGAAATCTCTTTTCCGCTGGCATAAACCAGCAAGAACTCTGAGGTCAGGACAACTGGCCCTGGTCACAGTCCCCAGAACTAAAAAAGCTCGCTGGGGTGGTAGGAGCTTTTCTCTTGGAGCAGCAGAGGCCTGGAATAAACTCCCACTCGCGCTCAGACAAACTCAGGACCTGATGGTCTTCAGAAGAGGACTCAAAACATGGCTCTTCACTCTGTAAGCACGCTCCTTCACACCAGCCTATCCTTCCAGCGCCAGGACACCTCCGGGTAACAGAGCGCTCTACAAATGTGTAAAATAAATAAATAAATAAAATTCCCTATCTAGTCTTGCCTTTTAGCTATAATGGATCATTTCAGGCCTTTCAGACCATTTTTGCCTATGCCCTTGAGACCTATCCTCCGCGTCCACCACGTTCCACTAAATACAACTCTGCCAATAAAGCTTTAGTCAAGGGAATCATTGACATGATTAAAGACGTCAATAATACCCCATCCTACCCTAGAGATGAATTACGGGTATATTTGAGTTGGAATTCTACAGAGTATTGCATTAGTCTGGGAGAAAGCAAGCGTAAGAGCTCCACTCCAGTCTGGGTCGTACCCCACCGAGGTCAGGTCTGTTTGCAAGGAAATGGGAGAAATCCGAGAGCTCAGCTAGGAAAGAGTGAGTGCGTTGAGACTTACGTGTATCCGTCTAACTCTTCCCCTGCCTTTCTGACTGCTAGGGGTACCTACTTCATCTGTCAGGATAGAGCATATACATGGCTGCCTGCTGACTTTTCAGGTTCATGCTATATTGCTCGACTGCTGCCTCCAACATACACTGCTTCTTCAGAATATCACAAGACCAGAGTAGCAAGAGGTGTTTTCAGCAAGGAAGATACCGCTGGTCAGGAAGCGGGAGACTTCTTCAAAGGTTTCCTTCCGTTCTGAGGGCCTATGGCCAATAGTAGAAATCTACAGAAACTGCTGGTGCACTTAGTAACTTAACAGCTGAGCTTCAGGCAGATCGTCTCATGACGTTGCAGAACCGTATGGTTCTAGACGTAATACTTGCAGATCGAGGTGGGGTATGCAGAATGATCCAATCAAGCTGCTGTGTTTTTATTCCCAATAATGCTCCGACTGTCTATGAAGCGATCTCTAAGCTACACAAGATTTCCGACTCTATTCACGTAGACAAGGGAAATTGGTCCTTAATGGAGTGGTTTTGGACTCTGCTATCAGCGT
This sequence comes from Lissotriton vulgaris, assembly GCF_964263255.1. Taxonomy (NCBI): domain Eukaryota; kingdom Metazoa; phylum Chordata; class Amphibia; order Caudata; family Salamandridae; genus Lissotriton; species Lissotriton vulgaris. Next base: position 16,124,698 of record NC_141689.1, read on the forward strand.
GGGGATGGAAGGTTCTAATGGTCATTGGTATCATCCTAGTATTCCTGTTCTCGTGCTGCCCTATTATCCAATGTGGTCCCGCTTTGTGTAGTCTCTGTGCTGCAACCTGTTTCAGAAAACCACCTGCGTTTGGAGAAAAGGTGCGAGAAAGGATGATGATGCAACAACATGTCACTGACCTGATGAGCATAGAGATAGACTCGGACATAGACTGAGTAATTGCCTATGTAAGGGCAAAAGGAGGGTCTGAGGTTCCGTGACGTTTGAACCCGTGTTTTCAACATTGTCGTAAACTCATAATTTTGGTATCAATGAACCGCAAATGATCCATTTAGCATATCCTGGTGTTTTCGCTATGTTACGAGCAAGAGCACTCCTGTTATAAACACATTTCTGATCTACCCATGGCATCCATCTTAGATTACGGCAGCCATTTTGTATTTCTTGCCCTCACATAGTCAATGGACACACAGTGACCTCTTTTCACTTAAGGACACGTAAGTTTTAGCCGGCGATTCACCTTGCTAGTGACACGTGCACCTTAGGACAGAAAACGCCATGGCTGCATGACTCGGCAAAAGATGCCTCCCCAGCCTGAGGCCAGTCCTGCTGTACTGGTTCTCGTGTTCGTTGGCCTGATCATGATTAGGCGGCCGAAGCTGGTAGCCTTGCCCATTTACGACCCCCAAACATCTCTTATCCTGCTTTTCTATCTTCTGCACCTGGCTCTGCTCCTTTCCTTCTGGGCCTTTATTAGGGGGAGGTAACGAAATTTACGATGAGGCGGTCCGGCTCTTGAATGAAAAGTTGACATGGGATTATGATGGAACAGTGGGAACCCCTTGTTCGTAATGTTTTGACATCAGATATTGTTGACGATTCCTGTGCAACGCCAAATATTTATTGTTTAGGACACAAAGGTTTAGAAATGTACTAGCATGTAAGAATTTGCCTCAAGCCTAAATTTTAGTATTTAAGGAGCAACCCTCTTTGTACAAATCGAACAGGCTCCTAGATACTGCCCGTGTGTAGTTTCTGTGACTTCTGTGTCCCTGCAGTAATAAACCTTTTGGTCTTTGACGCCACCATCGAGAAACCCGTGTTTCTGTTTATTTGTGCACCGAGACAGGTAGAACTCCGGGGTCTTCGGGTGTTATCCCTGACACCTCTGGACGGAACCAAAAAGTCCAGAACTCCAACATGTATTATGATTATACTGTGTTTCCTCTCCCGTCACTTGTAAAGCGCACAAGCTAAAAACAGCAGAAATTAATTTTGCTTCAATTAGAATTAGAAAACAGCAGGGTAATTAATTGTACTCTGCTTGGAAATAAATATTTTTGATTGATCCCTCCTTACCATTATTTCTTTAATTATACATCGTTGATGTTTACGCTCAGGTATATGAGGGTAACTGGGCATGACCCCGTATACTATATATACTTGTTGGCATCAACTACAAGAGATCCAATAATAAAAGGAGCAATAGTTTGTGCTGCAGTAAGGTAGGGACAGTAGATGTGAAATAATACACAAACGATTCTATCTTAAAAGAACCATAACTTGTGGTATACTGACACACAGGCAATAGATTTGAAATAATACACAAAAAGATTGTATCATAAAGGGTCCATCAGTTCTAGTGCACTCACATAGCCACATTAAAAGCATTCAGCATGTGCACAGCCAGCGATGATGCATGCTGTGGGCGGGCCATACTAGGAGCAATGTCTGTTGCCTACAGGACTGCATCATCAGCAATAGCGACTTGATCTCAAATATGAACACCGCTGTCTGCAGTGTAGGCCTGATAGAGCAGTCAGCAAGGGACCGCATGCATGTGGCATTGATTTGAGCTGCCCAGTTTGTAATATATGAAGCAACATAAATTGTGTGCGGAGCCTGAGATGAAGCGTATGCGTGGTGCAGACAGAGCGCACTGGAGCAATGTCTTTTGCCTACAGGACTGCCTCATCTACAATAGCGACTCGATCTGAATTGTGAACACTACTGTCTGCAGTGTAATTTGAAGGCAGTACACACACACACATCCATGAATACTTTTTCTCACTTCCTCTTCACAAAATATAACAACATAAATTACAAAAAACTCTGCAATAAATAAATCAAAACAATTCAAATTGTGATGTCTGCTGTCCACAGTGTAGACTGTTATTCAGTGTTCTTTTCCACTACCAAGAAGAATTTGGTCATGGTAGTTAAACTATAACTCATCTAAAAAAAGTTCTTCAAGCAAGTAAAATAAAGGGATATAGTGTATATTTCAATAGACGTTGTAGTTAGTTGCCTATTGGATTCTGTAATTAAACAATCACCACTTGATCTGAATAGTGAGCTCTGCTGACTCCAGCTGAGGCCAGAGGCAGTGCTCATTAATGCCTCACAGCCACGGGCCATTGGTTTCCGAAGCACAGATTTAGTTGCACTTGATTGGAGGGGTACACAGAAATCACCACAAACTTTAACTTCTGACATCCTCAATCATAGAATCAAGACGCTGTTTCACTGTTTGGACCTGCTGTACCGCGGTGTAGTCCAGTGACTGCAGTCGGCCAAGCCCAATAACCATGTGCAGCAGTTAGCTACGGAAGCACAGAGTGTGATGCACCTCAAAGGAGAGAGCTGTATGAAAACCAAGCAGCAGATAATATCGGACATTGTCCATTGTGGGTTAAGTCACCGTTCCACTGTTGGGACTTAGAGTTTGTGGCACCTGGTCGAAGGAAGTACCTTCATCTCCACCCTCTGGTACAGTTTTAGCATCGTCCATTGTGGGATCAAGACACTGTTACACTGTTGGTACCTGTTAAACTACTGTCTTAGTAGTCTACAGAGCACTCCGCGGTGCTGGGCCTCAGGCTGGGCGCTGTGTGCCTGTGTCGCAGTAGCCAGAATTAATCTCAGTAGCCTTCCGAGCTTGCAGACATTGGCCCAATAGTTTCCGCTGCACATGCTGGTCCCTCTTTCACATACGGCGGTGTCGAAAGGTGAACTGTGGGGCATATGTGCATCACTGTGGCCATGACGGTTTCTGGGTACCAGCACGCTGAGAGCATCATTCACGCTGCCACCTTCACTCATGGTGTCAGCCTCATGGCAGTGTAAGCTGTGCAGACCTGGTAGACACGTTTGCCATTCCAGAAGAGAACTACACCCAGAGAAACATGCATTTTATTCATACCCCTAAGCTGGCCGAGCCAGTCCACTATGCTAAAGATTTGTGGGGGAGGGAGCAAGTACGCACTATGTTTTCGTAATCTTCCTTACGGACTGTACTATCATGGTTGCGTCCACTGTCCACTTCACTCAATAGACCATCAGTGTATATTGACATGGATATGTCTGTGCTCTGCATACTCAAGTCTGTCCGGCACATCCCCTCAACACTTTGCATTATATACTTTTATAATCGAGAATCACTTGCCACCTTCACACATACTTTGTTCCCATCTCTCCCAGCGTTCTGCATTGTGTGGCAGAGGTGCCATGCCATGTTTGGTTTCTGTACATGGATAGCCACGGGTCCCACAGTACGCCGTGTTCTTGCGTTTGCTAGGTGTGCATGTTGTTTGTCAAGTTGTATGTGATTATATAAGGTAGCACATTTAATCACGAGCAGTGGTTTCTCTCATATACATGTCGCTGTCTTAAAGAGTTTTTCTCACATGTGAAAAGTGCCTCCACAATGGCAGTCATTCATTACTATGCAAGAATGTCCAACTGCACAACGCTTATAAGCTTACAGCCCCCAATCAGGCGTGCTTTGTTAAAAGCACAACTCCCTCAATCAGACCAACATTCACACAGCTTTCTAACAGCAGTCATCTGCTTCTCAAATAACATGGACTGCTACAGAATGTGAGTTAGCATACTGTATGTCCTTACTGTTTCAAACCAAGTAACTTCCTGTGACAATGTCTATCCCCACACATACAAAGTAACTCCCAAAGTTCAACTTAGCCTTCAACACCTACTTTAAAAACAGAGCTCATTAAACTGAGCTAACTGAAAGTGCTTATGTTTCAAACAGAAGTGTCCCTCCCTTCAGCAAAAGAAATTTGTTGACTGCAGATAGCACAAACTTCAAGTAAACTACAGTTCCTTTTAAGTACCCACATTCCATTACACTTTGAGAATCGTTACACAATTTTCAACACATTTGACACTCAAGCTCTAGCACACTGTTTAGCCTTGTCACAGGCTTTTAAACTGTTTTTGGTATAATACCAGACTTCATTCATTTGATCATCTCTGGAATAACAAGAACAGTGCCCATAATTCTTGCTCTATTTGCGGCCATCCTACTACTATTTTTCCTTGTAAAAAGTGGCTGCGCTCCCTGTGGTAACAAGCATGATCACCAGAATACGCCTCTATGTGAAGCTACATCAATATCGTGAAAAAATAGATCAACTTTTCGGCTGCCTGCCTCTATCTATTGTCAGAGCCAGCTACAACATGACATTTATTTACACATATGCAATCTGCGTGCAACCATATTTTTATTGCAAACCTTGCCCATTTGACTGGCGAGTGGATCTATGCCTTACCAACATCCCCAAGATATGTAGGTGAGCGACCCAATATACCCTTGCGGGCTCGGGCAGTACTTATTATAAGAAAGAAGGCCAGCAAGGGATTTTATTCTATTTCTATTTGTCAGCTTCGTTAGGGCCCGTTATAATAATCAAGGTGCCTAAAACTGTTTTTAATCAGTAGGTGTGATGAATCATTTGCTTTAAAATTAGTCACAAAGGATCAATACGTACAGTGTTACCACACTAACACAGTAAATATAGTAAATGAATGCAAGAAACCAGGGTTTTATATTGTCTGAAGATTATTATTGGCTTTCAAGACAAACAATTTTTTTTATACAAAAAAGAAAACATTCTTAAAAAGCCCTAACCCAATTCACTTGCGGTCCAGCGTGTTTACGACTGAGATTCCTTTCCAACATCCCAACAATCGATCCCGATAACCAGCAGGTAATGGAGTATCTTGAAAACCATGAACTTGATTGTTCGGGCAGTGGAGAAGTGGCGGATGCAACGCAAAAAGGTATCCTGGCAAAATGGGATTCCTCTTTGGTAAAAATGAGAACTATAGCAAACACTCAATTAATAAGTGCCAAATCTCTCCTCTAAAAGTAAAACACAAATGCGACTATAAATCACATATATGGAATCAGAGTTTTTTTGTATATAAAAAACATTTTTATTTCATACTGATATTTTGTTTTAGATTACTTTCATTGACATATTTTTTTTTTTTTTTTTTTAACTCATTGTCCAAAAAGTTTTTTTGTTTCAAAATCATATATAAAGAAACATATATATATATATATATACAACATAAAGACAAAAGAAACACATCACACTACACCGGTCAATTTTCTTTATTAAAGTAGGCAAAGCGGTGTTTTTTGACTACGTGCGTTTTGGCATTCTGCCTTCATCAGGTGATTGTCATTCACACATACAAGTAACACAAAATACAAACAAATGTGAAAGGGGGCATCAGTAGGATCAATAACCAGCAGGGCGTTGTATAGTTGGAACGTCTCAGCAAACCTTCTAATTTTTTATTGCTGTACTTTCAAAGGACCTTGATGTAGTCCTCGTATTTCTTATTTAGTTATGCACCGTGGTATTCATGTGAAGTATCTGAGTCTTCAAAACAAAAGCGGCGGCTACCTTTCGATAGTGTGTTCTTGATGATGTACGCAGATACGTGTTTAGCGGGGGCGTCAACCATCTTTTTATTCTTTGTTAGTTTATGACTTGTCCTCTATTGGGGTTCTGGTTCGCCAGCCGCGCTAGGTTCTCCGACTGATTACGGAAAAATGGGATTTCTCCCCAGCTGTGAAAGATCTCATGCAACGCGTGACATTTGACAATATCGCAGATTGCCTGCTGTAAGACCTTGCACCATTGGCATGGGTCTCCCTTCCATTTTTTGCTGTTGCCTCATGAATGTTTGCTGGTGTTATCTGCTTTAGGCACTGTGCCACTGCTATTCAGTGCCACAGATCAAGTGCTCCCTATTGTAAATTGATGTATTAATCAGTGGTTCCTTGTTTGGCTATTTAGTTTACTTGTCAGACCCTAGTCTAGAGCACTGAGTGTGCCCAGGGTGTGTAAATCCAAATGCTGATGGTGGGCCTGCACACTGGTTGTGCCACCCACGGACGCAGCCTTGTAAAATGTGTCTAAGGTCTGCCATTGCAGAGCCTGCATGCAGTCTGGTACTGTCATGCTGACTGGGCAAGTTTATTTTAATATTCTTTGTTTGCAAATACCACTTTTAGAAAGAAGGTATTTGCTTGTCTAACCATTCAAACCTGCCTGTGTTAGGTTGTGTATTCCTAGGTCTGGTTTGGTGAGTGACAGGGCTGGGGAATTCCAGGAGAAAGGCTGAGTCACCCAGTGGTGAATAGAGAGATCTGCATCTAGATGGGAGGGAGAAGTTGCACCTGAACCTTGAATAGGGCTGTGCCTGCCTTCCACAATGCTGGCTCTACCCCCTGGGGAGTGGCTAATGTCTCTGCCCTGCACATTGAAAGAAGAGAAGGAGTCCTGTAAAGAAAGTGCTCCAGGACTGTACTTGCTTTCCTCAACGTTGGCTCCACCTCCTGCGGGGCGTCTGATGTTTCTGCCCTGCACTTTGAAAGGAAAGGAGATGTCTGGTAAACGGAGTGCTACAGAACTGGTTTTGACTGGGCAAAAGCCCCTCTCCCCTTAGAGAACAAAGGATTTTATGGTATAAATATGAAATTAGATCACTTCGGACTACAAGAAGAAACCTTTACTGAGGAGAGGAACCTGAAGAAACTGAGGAGAGACTATTCCCAAGATGAAATGCTGCTTGTGGGATTGGCCTGCAGTGGTTACCTTACTGTCAAAGGAAGGAGAAAAGAACTTTGTGTACTTTGCTTTCAACTTGTGAAGGATCTCTAAGGGCTTGGAAAAGAGCTTGCCTTCTGCTGAAGTCTCAAGGATAATAGACTTTACCCCCAGCTCCCCAGAGTTCTTTTGGAAGAGCCTGCTGCTGTTTTAGGCCTTCCGAGGAACTGCGTGTTTCCAGGAGCTAGAAGCGCGACTCAATGAGAAGAATCGTGTCGCCGTCGCTGTGTCTGCCGTCGCAACTCCGAAGGAGGGTGTCGCCTCTGGAGCTGTCGCACTGCACCGCATCAGGAGAAGAATCTCGCCACGAGGTCGGAGCGTGTCACCATCGCTGTGCCTGCTTTCACAACTCCGAAGCAGGAGGGTGTCTCCGCTAGAACTGATGCACTGCACCGCATTGATCAAGAGCACCTCGCATCCCGGAGAAGTGCACCGCCGTCGGAGCTGCTGCCGTCGCATCTTGGATTTCGCTGCTGTAGTTACTGCATTGAGCGGAAGCTTCACGCATCGTGTAGAAGAGCATCGCCGCTGGAGCTGTTGTTGTCGCATCATAAGGGTGTCGCCGCTGCAGTCCACACATCGAACCGCATCCCCGAGAAGCATGCCGCATCTAGAAGATCTTCACGTCTTTATTTCTTTGTATCTGAACTTTGCCGCATTTTCCATCGCTGCGACATTGCTTGTCGTGGAAGCGCAATGCAACTTAAGGTACATTGACGGCAAGTGCCGCATCGAAGAACTGAACTGAACTAAGCTTAAATCTACCATCTTAAAGTAATCATAGTGTGTATTTTTGTTGTTGATGGTCTTGTGGTAGTCTACTTATTTTTTATATAAATCCTGTGTGGTGTCCAGTTGTAGTGTTGTCACTGGGTTACTGTATGTGGTCAAAACTGCTTAACTTACAACACCTCTGAAATATGCCTTGACTGCTTGCACCATGCAACCTAGAGGGTGAGCAGGCGTTATTTTAAGAAGGTAATTCCCTTGCCCTGACTAGAGGAGAGGGTCCCTGCTTGTCACAAGTACCTACCTGTGCCAACCAGAGACCCCCGATTCTAACACGGGCCCTCAGGAAAAACACTGCAATTTAACAATTGCTTGTGAATTGAGAGGGCTCCCTCGATAGAAGATTGTCCCACTTGGGGTACAGTCTTCATTGCTGTTTAGTCCAGAACTAATAGTATCCCTTCCCTAGCGATAATACCAGATTTATTGAAAAGAATACAGAATGAGGACTGGGCAGAAACAGCCCTGGACTTAGAGATGAATATAATAGGCAAGCTTCTGCAATTATGTTAAGTACCATAAAAGGGGAGGCAGCCACGGTGGCTATACGTTTATGCCTTAGGGAATTTACTCCTATACAACAGGAGTGTGAGCTACCTAAGATTATCGAAGAAACATACACCTCTGTGGGTAGAGATAATTTGGGAGCCAGACCTGGGAAACCAGTGATTAGAGGTAATTCTGAAAAGTAGAACTCTAAGCAAGCACCCAATTCTTCTAAAAACAAGTAGGATAATAAACCAAAAAAATAAACAAAACAAACAACACTCAGGGATTGGGGCTCCTCAACAAGAAGAAACCAAAAAGAGATATAATCTCAGGAACCCTGGTAATATTAGAAATCCTAAAAGAACAAATGCAAAAATACTGAAAGATATCAGGATATTGACATACATTCCTTTCAGAAGACACTCTTGGATAGAGGCAGATGGTCAGAGCAAAGATCACAAAAGTAAGTCATACCGAAAAGGGAGACACATCACACTTCAAACAAGAAGATAAACACAAATTCACAAACCCTCAATTCAAAAATAAAAAGGTAGAGGGGATTAAGATGAGAAATGTCCAGGCTGCTGAGGACTCTGAATGGGGAAAAGGCAGTGACGATGCTGGACAGCAAGGCAGAAGTCACAATAGCTCACCAGAATCTGATGGGTTTCTGGCAATAGTAGCGCTCAGTGAGTACATCATGGTGGAAACACCTGATAAAAGAGTAAACATCCTACATTGTTTACACAAAATAATGCTTTAGATGGAGGGGGACATACAAAGACAGGTGAAGGGTCTCTTTTGGGAGGACCTGACATATGGTTATGACATTCTTTTGGCTGAAAAGGATTAGCTACCTGATTTCATGATAGATTGCCCAACGGAGAAAGAAGTAATTTTACTTGCTTTCTCCAACCTTGTATCAGAATCAGTTGAAAATGTATTCGCACAGGAGTGGGTGTCAGATTTAGCACCTGCTCTACACTGAAATCATGCTGGGTGGGATGATTATCTCCTCATCGTAAGATTCTGCTAGAATGTAGCACCTGGTAGTAGATGTTTCACCGCATTCTTGGTGCTAGGGCCTCAGATGCAATTTTGTTGTTTGCCACAAGGTTACATTAATAATTGTGCATTACTCCAATCTCTAACAACTGTGTAAAGACTACAAATAGCAAAACTGTGGAACGCCCTACCGCTATCACTTCGCTTAGAACCCAGCTTGCTGGTGTTCCGAAAACAACTAAAAACAGCATTGTTTCCTAGGCCATAAACCAGCCTTCCCCATCTTTTAATCTCTGCATCACCCTTCTATATTTCATCAAGCGCTGGGATGCTTCCGAGTAGCCATGCGCTATATAAGAGCCTTTCAATTACAATTACAATTACAATACATTTTATTATTTTTAGAATTTTGGCAGAATGTGCATTTTGGATTATGCAGAAAGGATCAAACCATTCTTCAACTTAATTTGACCTGATTTTTCAGAGCAACACTGGATGCAGGAAATCACTGAGATTTTCCGTTCTATAAGCTTACATGCTAGCTTTCAAGCATTTAAACACATGTGTCAACACAGCTAAACTTGTAATCTGCATAGTCCCTGGACCAACCGTCTACACCTATACCACTTTCAATTAAGGTGATACGGTACCTATAGCATACAAATCGCATTTAATCATGAATGCTGAAATGCGATTTGCACCCACTGAGAAAATTCTCACAGCTGTACGGACTGCTGTAATGAGAAAGAAATTGCTGGTTCAAGGGAAACAGAATAATTGTAGTAGCCCATAGTCCAACCCTAGAGGCTGTTACAAAGGCAAGCATTCCAAAAATGCTAAGGCTCTATATCCAAGATGGATTCAATGGACTAACTCTCTCTCTGCAACCAATGTATATTACAGTTTGATGCTACATTACAAACACCAACATTCCTGCAGTATGAACAAGATTATCCTCTTCCAAATGAAATGATGCCGCTAGATTGATATCAATGTATCATTTATACCAATGCATCTGCTGAATCTGCTGTAGGAACAAAACAGCAATACTCCACTGCATGCACAATAGTGAAAAAGGTGCATGCAAAAACACACTCTCAATTCCTAGGGGACTGTACAGCACAGTTGTCAGAATTAAAAGCCCTGATAGTGGCACTAAGAAATACAGGTTCTGAATTCCCCACAATTATTGTGTGTGATTCATTTGACTGTGTCCAGTCTTACAATAAATACTGTCACTATTGGGGCCAAAATGGGTTTCGAGATTCCAAGGGTTTTACAATCAAGCACAAGTTGCTTTGGTAATGAGTGCCAAAGCTTAAACAAGCAATATAAACGTCCGGGAAATTTCCCAGGAACCTAATGCACTGCTCAATTCACTCAAACGAATGTAAACCATAAATCTTCATACAATGAAATGAGTTATCATAAATAGCAAAATTAAACAACTGTATACATCCTTTTGAACAATTCAAATAAATATCACAGATCTCGAAGTCATTAATTTGTTGCTCGATGGGTATTTATTGAGTGTTGTTATGAAGTTGTTGGGTTATCAAAAAATACAGAACTGGAGCAACATCCTGCGATTATCCATCCCAATGCATTTCGGGCTGAACAAAGTGCTCTTGGTCAGGGGAATCTATAAGGTGATAATTATGCATATTAATCAACAATACCAGCAGTAACATTATAGCAAATCATTCATTGAGGCAAAGAAATATTATGTGGGACACAACACATCAGTCATAGTGCATAGATACTAAGCCACCAGGAAAAAGACCCAAACTACCAAGAATATAACCAAAAAAGGCCAAAAGGTGTGTTGGAAAAGAAAGCCGGAAAAACGAACATGGTGTAAAGTGAGGAAGAACAAAAAACGGTGTAACGTGAGGAAGAACAAAAAGGGTTCAGTGCTTACTTTAAATTGCGGAGGGGCGCAAAGGCAAGCCGATGTATCGTAGTGTGTGGCTCCGACTGTAATCCTGGTGTATGGTCGGCTAAAAGAAATGCGAATGGTCCTACATTAATGGGCGAGAAGCGCATTGTGGTGGAACATGGGGAAAATGAAATAAGCCAAACTCACCCACAGGATTCTAACGGAAATGCAAAATGTGGTTAAAAAAAAGCCTGGCGTCCCTGTCAAGTGAATAAGGGAGTGCACTTAGAACAGAGTACTCTATCAAGACTGGCCCTATAGGGTAGACATATCGTAACGAACAGGGACTCACCCTTGAGTATCACTTGTCTGTAAACTGGTTGCCTGAGAGTTACGGCGAGTCTAGAAGTAGCGTGTGGGAAAGTGACTTTCTATATTCAGATTAGAAGTAGAAAGGGAACTAACTAGGAGGTCGCACACCGCGACGTTGGTGTAAAATTAAAACCAAGGGAATCACCAATGAACGTGCAATGATGTGTACTAAATACAATTGCAAGTTGAAAATTCACTTCAGGTTAAGTCCAGACTAATTTAAAACTAAACAATGTGATCAAACAATACTTATGCGTATGATTCAAAATATAGTCGATGTCAGATATAAACACTAGAAGCTGCCACTCAACACGTGCACAATCTTCTATTAAACTATGTGAAAAGATCCTAAAACAAGCGAGCTTAAAGCGACAGAGTAATATGTATTTACAAAAAACACAATAGTTCGAATTTGTCATTTAACCCTGTGGGGGCAGAGTTTGCATGAACCAGATCCAGTATGATTCTCGCTGTGAAAGTACCTGCGCTCAATCACGTTCAGAGTTGGGCTCAATAACCTCAAGAATGCCAAATTTTTATTGGGCAATGTTATGCCTACGATTAATCCAGTGTTGGGCTAAAGGAGAGTTCACATTCTGTGTGCGTATTCAACTCTTGTGCTCAGTGATGCGAGTACGCAAACTGCGCTCAGTCTTCCCTACATAATATAGGTCACAAGGACATTTTATGTTTTACACAACATAGTTACTATTACACGTGGCTGTGTATGTAAAGACGATGGGTTTGCCTGACCTTGGATGATTGATGGTTTTACCTGTAATGGCATTATTACAGTTGGTGCAATTCATGCATTTGAGCAGACCTTTATATTGTGCCTTTGATTTGGGGGGATTCCAGTTCTGGATTTTTGTGATTACTCAACAACTTCATAAGAACACTCAATAAATACCCATCGAGCAACACATTAATGACTTCGACATCAGTGATATTTATTTGAATTGTTCAACAGGATGCATACAGTTGTTTAATTTTGCTATTTATGATAACTCATTTCATTGTATGAAGATTTATGGTTTGTACTCGTTTGAGTGAATTGAGCAGTGCATTACGTTCCTGGCAAATTTCCCGGACGTTCATATTGCTTTCAGCCTAAAGGTCTAGCAGGGCCTTCAACCCGTTTGCACGCAATGTAAATATTTGATCACGTGATTCAATTTTAATGTCCCTTTAAGTTTGATTACTGAGTGCACATGCTGCTGCGTTAACCTTCCAAAGCTGAAATAATGCCTGCCACGGGCTCATGTAATCCATACATTGAGTCATCAGCATGTTGGCATTTATGTTGAAGGGAATTTGATGGCAGATGAAGCCATCAAGGCAACAGTACGTACTGCTGCTGTGGTTGCTGCAATCACTCGTTGTAGTACGAGGATAGATGGAACAACATTAGACAGCTGTCAATGCCATGTGCAACACCTCAGCACTGCTGAAAGGCTTTCCACTCAAGTACTCCTACAAGTTAGATGCACAAAACATTCTGTATGCTCAAATTCCAGGAGTGGGAGATAGTGTAATACTAAACATTGATCGCAGATACGGATTGATGCTTGCTGCACACGAGGTTCTGGGTTGAACATACGCTGGGATTACAGCTGCAGTTATTACTAAAGAAGCGCAATTGGTGGCCTGGTCTCACTAAACAGACCAAGGACTTTGTCCTCAAATGTCACATCTTCCAGCAGATGAAAGGCTCCACCTTAGCATGTCCACCACAAACACATTTATGATCTAAAACAAACCTCTTGCATATGTCTATTTGAACCACTACAGCCCCTTACACTTTGACGGAGCTTACAAGTATATCTTGGTGGCGGTGGATTCATGCTGATGATTCTTATCAGTTTTGCCCTAGCACTCGGCTGATGCCTGTATAGTTATAAAGGATTTGTGAGTCTTTATTGGGACATATGCAATTGGCATACTTCATTCTGACAAGGGTCTCAGGCTTACAAAGAAGCCATGGAAAGTTTGAGGGTGGCCTTACAGTACTTTTACCCCTTTCATTCCAAGGGAAATTTGTTCGTTGAGAGGTAAACCAGAAACTTAAAGCAATCCTCAACAGCTAAGTTACTAGGCTCGGGTGGCAGTTGGGCTAATCACCTATAAAGGGTCCAGAGGGCACTTAATAACATGCCAAGAAAATCTGTGGTGGGATCGTACACCCTATTTACTCCTGTTTATGTTGAGAATGCAGATACCAGACCTAAACAGTGTCAGCACAGGGGCAGCTGGAACTCCACTTGACATCAATGATTATTGGAATGTTTTATGGGACATGAAAGAATTTGCAGCTTCAAGAAGCAATGTCCAAGTGAAACATATCGCTACTGGGGAAATGCAAGCAGTATCATCAAGAGCTGTCTGGGTCCTAAAGATGGAAGACCTGGTCAGAAAAAGAATTATGGACAAGAAAGAATTAGTGCCATCCTTCATAGTGCCTGTATCCATCCTGGCTGTTGAAGGTACAAAAACTGTACTTCCACCTCTTGCCTGTTGCTGAGACAAAAGGTTTGTCTCCATCAATCTTATCAAACTCACTATGTGGCCTATTCTCAAAAGTACTTAGCAACAAAAGTGGTTCTGTCGGGTAACCGGATACATTGCTTTGAAGAAGAGGCTGGGTTAGCTCAAAAACACAATGTAATAATTCAAGTGCAAATAAATTGAATGAAACCTCTCTGAAAACAAATATAGTTCAGTTGTTTTCAGAGAGGTTTCATTCAATTTAATTGCACTCCAATTATTACATTGTGTTTTTCAGCTAACACAGCCTCTTCTTCAAAGCAATTTATCCGGTTACCCGACAGAACCACTTTTGTTGTTAACCACGCCTACCCAGGTTCTGAGGGACACAGGGTTACCCCCTTTTTGTTAAAATATTCTCAAAAGTAGGCAGCGTGGGCTCCAGAGTAGCCACCAATCTCCTCTCGCTACTGCACAGAAAGTTTAGATGGAATCTTAAAAATCAAATGAAGACTTCACTGTTCAATGAGAAGCAGTAAACAAAAATGAAATGATACGTTTTCCTATGTAAACAAATACAACCCTACAACCAATTAGTATAGAATTTTCAATTCAACAAATCGACAACATCTATGTGAATACTCCACAGATTGAGTCATCTCCTGCTTTTACACTACCTGCTGAGCTGCCAAACATAGACCAGACAGGGTCTGGCCACTTCATGCATTATGATGGCTTTTCATCAGATCCAAGTGAACCTGATTTGCCAACATGGCAGCTCCCTTTCAAGCTATGAGTTTTTTCTCTCTCTCTTTGTCTAAAAAAGACACACCTTGTTGCTCCATGAATGGATCTCTAAGTTAAAATTGGATTAATTTTCCTAGTAATCTACATTGGTTTGATGACTAAATTCGTTCTACTACTGAACGGACATTATTTCTTCGAACGCTCTGCAGTCCAACATGCGATTTTGGTACTCAAACTACGTGCATCATCGCACCATACATTCGAGAACCTGTCCCTGGTGAATATTACAGCAGTTCCAGTTCCAGATGGAGTAGTTTGGGACAGGGTATCACATAATATATGTGGACTTACTGAACTTTGGCAAAATCCATATTTGTTTAAAATTTCTTTAAATTATATCATCACCTCTAGTAAATTCTCTGATGTTTTTGACATTGAAGTTGTGCATAATTTACTTTCATATCTAAAACAATCAGTAGCATTTTCTAAAGACAAATTGTGTGATGGTTCATCCAATTTTGGCAATATGTTCCTTTATCAACATTATGGTCAGCATTTTTTATACATAGCTAGTTTCCCACCTGCAGTCTATAACTACGCTAGTTAAGCCACTATGCCACTGCATTGTCCGAACTAATAGAACTTGATGTGGGCCACAGGATAGTTTGGCTATCCAAATTGAAACAGCTAGTGGGGGATATAGGTCTGGGGGAAGCCTGGGTGAGTCAGAACCCGCCACCCAAAGTAGTTGTAAAAAAGGCCTATTGGGAGTGGGTGGCCGCGGCCGCTGGAAGAAGCGAGAACCGTGGTACACGGTAAGCCTGCGCCTAAATTAGAATCTCTCCTAGATCTTATCGAGCCCCCAAGAGATAGGGCCCTGTACATGAAGTTTAGATTTGGCACCCTCCCATTGAACGACTTCAGAGCAGGCTGGCGGCAGCTGAGAGGGAGCGACATGGGGTGCTCGGGCTGTGCCTTCCATACGGAATCAGTCGCCCACTTCCTCTTCGCCTGCCCAGCTTATGGCCAGGCGAGGAGTAAATGGCTGAAACCCGTTTGTTCCAACCTAGGTTGTAGAGACTACAGGGTGGCGCAGCGTATTTTGTCATCGGAGACCTCGATTCCCAGCCTAATTTGTGGGGTGTCCAAATATCTGGGCTGTGCCTGGCTGAGGAGGAAGAGACTGTCTAGGGTGAGCCAAGCGCAGGCTGTGGAACAGCCGACTGTCATACTGTAATGATGTACACTTCATCTTTTTATGACAAACCATTTTTAACTGCTTATCCAATACATGACTAAATTGTCTGTTATTGCATATACTATGTATTGTATACCATGTATGGACATTGCTATATATTGCACCTTTGTAAATATTATGTTTTTTAACTGAGAGAAGTTTTTCCCCTCTATCCCTTTTTACATTTTTATACTTTTATGATATTGTATATCGAATAAAGTTATATACAACAACTATAACTACACACAATGGGAAAACTGCCCCACACCACCAAAAGGTAGTTCTAATACATTTGAACAATGATTTGCGTATTTTTCTGGTTTTGAAACATCACACCCAGCTTCTTATTACTGTAGGCTTGCACCTACCCCTGCAAAGAAGAACATGCCCACGAACACTAAGCTCATTTACTCTGCTTCCTTATTTTCCAACTGTCTATACAGGGTTTCAGCTTTTGGAAAGACACAATAAAAACTAAATCTGTCTGGGGAACAAGAGATTGACAGGTTCGGGGAAAAGAGGCCTTGTTCAGAGCATACCCCTTGCTACATCAAATGTCTTGGCTTAGCTAAGGCTAAAGATTTGAGCATACCTCACATACCCACATTTGTGCGTTTTAAAAATGGCAACAATACACAAATTATAGTGAGGATAAGTTAGATGGCATGCTCCATAATGGATCATACAATACATCAGACCCCAATCAGCAGGGTTGGCTGGTTTGGCCCCTTGACACAAAATTAATGTCAGTCTGGATTCCTGGGTAGCTTGTGATATTTTAAGATCAACAGGCCTGACCTTTGCTGGGTACAAACAGAACACACAGGGGTGGTGACATCAAATAGTGCTGGGAAGTTATGCCTAGATTTGCTAAACACCGCAACACTTTCCCAGGTGAAAAAGAAACTGATCCCATATTTCTGATTACTTGGATATCAGAGATTTTTTATTGAGTCCCAGAAACCCACTGTGAGAAGTTGGCCTGATATATAATGTTCACTATACTAGTGAGCACTTTGTATCAGTCCAAACAACCCTTATTGATGATTGGTTGTAAGTCAACCTTATAGACCAGCTATCCTAGTAGCATGGATACGAGCAGTCTTAGGGCTAAACTCTAGAGGGCGTGTTAAGCCAGCTGTTATACCATCACATATACCCCTTGAACACCAAGTGAAAAGACACCACAAAAGTTGTTATGAAAATATAAGGATATTTATTTATAACACAACAACCCTGGACTCTTTATGAGGACAGGGTGCTAAGCACAATACAAAACTCTTGAAGAAATACTGAAAGTCGCAGAATTTACACAAATGCCCGAGGGGCACGACAAACCATATACTATGGAAGTGGAATGCGAATTACTAGCAGGTAAGTAACTATTCTCAGAGGCTTTAGAACCGCTAGGCCTACAATACTGAACCCTTAGATTAGAAGCAGGAGGCCTAGGGACGTCGTGTGCAGAGTGGAAACTCCTACGCGCAATGCGGGACAAAGTCTATGGAGGCTAGTAAATGCAAAGTTAGAGTTCTCGGGCGAACCCGACTAGGTAGGTCAAAAACAAAAGTGGATCTAGACACTTAGTGAGTGGTCCTACGCTGGAGCACTGTGGTACTCGGTTTACCTTGCCCAGGGGCTGCGGCTGCATAAGGTTCAAGTGACGTCGGGAATCTCCGTTTATGAACCAGGAGCCTGAAGTGAAAGTTGCTGGCAGGCGGCCAGTGAAGATGTTCTGGGCTGATCCAAGGATGGATCAGTGAAGAAGGATACCTGTAAGCAGAGGGGACCGAGTTCTGAATCACTAGCCAGTGATTAGGTGGGCACCAGGATGGCACCGGACGAGGTCACTCAGCCAGGTGAAGAAGTGACACTGGATTCCGCTGCTGCACGGACCAGGGCGCTGATGTCGACCAGGCTGGAGGTCTGCGAGCTGTCCCAAGTCGGATGTCTGCTGCTGGCTATGCTGGATCCGTTGAAGGAGGCAACGAGCCTTTGCTACGGCAAGCCCACGTGGCGACACAAAATGGCATCTGGAGTGGACCAGGACGGTCTGAGGAACTTCCCCTTCAAGAGGAGACAAGAGCCAGTCTAGAGGAGCTAGACCAGCGGTGAAACAAATGTAGGAAGTCGTCTGGAGGGTCATTAGCCAACGGGCAAGTGACCGGACAACATGGCAAGCAACACAGAAGCAAAAGGGCCCCACGCAGATCTGGTGGATGCTGGGGGGGCTGGACTTCGGTGCTCGTGCTGCTTGGGGTTGGGGCTTCTCTTACCCCTGTGCACCCACTCGAGGGTCCCTCGGCGGTCGTGCTGGGTCAGTGTCGTGCAGGTTCTGATGATAGCCGGTTCCTCTGGTCTCGTCGCACCCACGGTTCTCAGCTGTGCTGTAGAGGCAGGTAGAGGTCAGAGAGGGCAGGGAGTCCGGGTCTCGTTGTGCTGGTCGGTCTGGTTCCGGAGGAAGGGCGTGCAGCAAACCGCAAGATACTTAGTTGGTGCCTGCTGATGCAGGATGACTACTCCTTAGTCACAAGGGAGAAATCTTGAGAAGAAGTTGAGAGTTCCTTTCGTGGAAAGTAGTTTCAGGATTCAAAGATGATCTACTTTGGAAGGGTCCCCGCTCCTACCTTTATTCTAAAGAAAGGGGCTGGTACGCGACTAGGTCCTGCCCATGGGTGGGACGAGGAGGAGGGTGGTTACACCCCTCTCCTTTGTCCAGTCTCTCCCCAGCTCAGGGGCTGGTGTGCCCCTGGAACTGGTTTGAGCCGGCATATGCACAGTGAGCACCGGGGTGCCACTTGCAGTCACCTTCCTCTCAGCCCTGCCTACCTGGGATACACAAAACCCTGTCTGGGATGGTGCTAGCACCGCCCCTGACAGGAAACCCTTTGTCCAAGCTCTCCTCGCTGGAAGGACTCCCAGCAGCAGGAGGTCAGACTTGTGTCTGAGGTGGCAGCATCCATTTTGTGATGCTGAGGCTCGAGTTAACTTTAACCGGGGTTCACAGTTACATACATGTCGTGTCCCTCTAGAAGGGTGGAATGCTAACCCCGTCGCCAGAATTGGCGAGGGGTTAGTATTCCAATTTGTATGACACCTTACTCGACATGTTTTGATAAAGCGATACCAAAGTTGGCAAATAACCGCAAGGATTATAAGGCACTTAAGAGTATATGGTACGCGTTATCATGGAACAGCTATTAGGACTTGGTTCCGCAAGCTGCAACTGGGCTTAGCTGATGCCAGAGCACCATCTCACATAATTCCAAGCACTCTGCCTTCAGGATTGATAAGGCCTGCCATAGGAGGGACTGATAGGAATACATGTGTCCATTTTAGGGTTAGATATAGGAATACTATATCTAAAGCAAAGGATGATTACACCACCTTGCCCCAGCTGTCGTGTAGCCAGTTGTGTCATATTTAGATAGCCAGCCAGGGGTGGCATAATACATGCTGCAGCCCCTGGTAGGCCCTGGGTACACCTATGCCCTGGGTACAGGGACTGATAAGGTGGCCCAGTACCAATTGGTAAATGCACCTAAGGTACATGCTTGCCAATTTAGAGAGAGAACAGCTAGGCTGTGGGTCTGATTAGCAGGCCCACAGCCAGGGAAAGTCGAAAACCAGTGAAGCAAAAAGCAAAAATCTGTGGTGATCATAGGATTGCAGACCCTACTCTCCTACACCCACGTCAAAATTGCTTCTTGTATGCAATATATAACAAGCTATGGAAGATTTATCAGCAGGAAGCTGCAGAGAGAGTGTGCTAGATCAACACGGTTAACACTGAAAAGGCTTTGGATGTGGCTAGCAAAGGTATAGCCAAAATTATCATCCAGAATCTATTCACTGGGAAACATTGTGTCTTCAGTAAACAACATAATTTGGCAGGACATGTCTGTTTTACAAAACTGCTCTTGAATGGGACCTACTTGATGCTGAATGATCAATTTTGCTGTGGAATGAAACCGGGCATTGCTTATCTGGTGACAGTTCATTCCTTCGTCACTTGTTGTACACAAGTACTGTTTCCGCCTGCCTGCAAAATTAGGGAGGCAGCGCTATGGCCTTTGATAAATGTTTCTAACATACACTTTGATCCTTTAGCTGACTGAAAGCCCTGCTTTTCCAACAGGATGTGGGCTTAACCTCAGCCAGAGAGACGTGTGATCTCCAGGTTGCAAGGTCCTCTTCTGAGATGCAGTCACTACTCCACACTAACTTCCCCCTGTATTTTGGGGAGCTAGTCCTTCATATATTTAACATTTCTAATTCAAAAGGAATGAATCAGCTCTGGACTGATAGCACCTTTCAGACAATCTTCGGTGTTATTCCATCATTTATACACTCCATGCTGGGAAGCGTTTTTGGAGGGCTCCAGCTTGTCCTGTTACTTTTGGTGTGAATACTGATTTAAACTTTTTTTGCTCCACAATGGGAGTCCCAGTTCAATTTGGAATGGAGACAGCACTACTTGTGCTGCTATGCTGTGAGCACATGCTACACAGCTTTGGTATACATTTACTTCAAGAACTGGATGAGCACTGGTTCTTGTTCTTCAGACCTGCCCGGCTTTACTGTATGAATCCTGTATTCTATTGCCAGCTCTGCAGCCATGAATACGTATTGGATATATGCATCAGATTACAATTGGTTGCACCATTGGACATTAATGTACTGATGGACCTGTTAATGGCCCATGGGTATTGTCGTCCCCAGCATCTTTTGTTGCTGAGGAATGCATTTCATGAGCCGCTCTGGGAAACGACACCTCCTAGGGCCTGATTTACAAAAGTAATCTGAGTCAAAATCCTAACTTATTACTTTCGGTATTCACAGAAGGCATTTAGGAGTACTAAAGGGGATGTCCATCTTTACTGTTGCTGCCTCCTGTTGCTGAGGGGAGAAGGGGACCAGGACCACAAGTCCCAGTCTCCCGAGCAGCGGCCACCACCAACGTGCGTTTCCTGTGCCTGGAGGTACTTTAAAATCCTTTGCTGGCTCCCGCAGTGCGGGATGCACACATGCGTGCCCAGGCAAAGCCCGGTTGAAGCCCAGGCCAAGGGCAGGTCAGTCTGCGCCCGTTAAATCCCAGATAAGGCTGGACTGGACACCCCTCTAAGGCCTGCAATGGGTTTTCTTGACATTCACGATGGAATATGGCTCAAGATACAGTGTTTTGTCTTCTCATTGATGCAATAAGATAGGTGGCTGTGATGGACTTTACCCCATCTGGCATCTGCCCCGTATGTTGTTGCCCAGGATCACAGAAATCAACATGGAAACCACTAGAGGCCTGATGAACAAATCCATACTCTGATAACTAGGACATATCTAAAGACATTTTTATGGCTAGACAGGTTGTTGGCATTGGGGGCAGGGGTCATGGAAACAATGGAGATATTATTCTGGTGAATTGTTGTAGTAGTAAAGGAAATACTGCACAAAGTTAGTATGGGAATGGTAAAAACTAGTTCCATCAAGATAGTCCCACTTGGCTTCTTTTACCAGCATTTTGTGAAGCAATACCGTACTCTGGAAAGTCTTGTTCTCAGTAACTCTGTGCCGCCTAGACCCCATCCTTCGGTAGCTCTCCATTTGACTAACAAATTTGCTACATTGGTCGGGCTGGAAGATATCGATTGATGGTTAAATTGGTGATTGTGTGTTCTGACCATCAAGAGGTGGACAAGTCATCTGATAAATTTGTTTTTACCCAATTGCCACCCTCTCCCGGACATAATCCTCTTCCCACGGTGTTTCGACCTATGGAAAAGAATAGGACTCCTTGTAATTCCACCCCTGCTGTACAAGTGAATAATTTTCTTTCACATGCTCTTAGGGGTGTAGGGCCCGGTTTTGAGAATTCTGAGGAGGCTCTTGCTTGGCTAACCACTGTTCCCCAACTGTCCCCTTGTCCCTTTCAGAACCCTTCCCCTTCCCCTTGTGGGGCCAGTGTGTATGTGGGTAACAATAAAGTTCAAATAGGTAACGTAGGATTCAAAATCTTAAACTGGAATATAGCGGGAGTAGCTTCAAAGATTATATCAGAGTGTTGGCAATCCTTTATTTTGACTTACGGAATAGTCTTTTTGCAGGAGACTTGGGAGAAAAAGGATATCACATTTGATGCATTTATGTATTTTAGCCTGCCCGTTATTCCATCGAAATCAGGTAGAGCAAAAGGGAGTTTGTCGGCCTGGTATAAAGTGGAAATTGCTGATCTAATTCTACAGTTATCCTAGGAACAGGGGGAAGTGCAGGCCTTTTGTCATACTTGGAATGATAGTAATAAGCTGCGTTTGGTAAATTTCTATATTATTAACTTTTCCTCTGAAGGGGACTTCCACGGCCGAATTGTGCTTATTGAAATGTTTGTGGAGAGAGAGGCACAGTCAAATTGTTCCTCTAAGTGTTGCCTCACGCTCTTGATGGTCAGATAGCGGAGACTATAGTTCCACAGGAGCGAGGACACCTTCCCCCACACCTCCCGAAGGCAGAATCCAGAAGAAATGATAAAACTTCCCACAAAGACTTGCCCTCGAAAGGTGAGGCAAAATAACTCAGAGTGAACCCCACTCTACTCCTCTGGATGTAACAGGCCAACCTTGAGTGATCGTCAGGTAACTTAAGCGGCTGCAAAACAAATATGGAGCTAAATTTTCTATATACCATTGACTAGTGTCTAGTATGAGACTGCATGAAAAATAAGTCAAGAAAACCAGAGTAGACCCACTTACCAGCTGGCAAGTGATCCAGGCGAAACCAGGGGCTCTCAAATGGAAGGAGTTAACGTCACTTCTTACTTTAGGCATTGTCTCAATAAAGGCAAAAATATTCAAGGCAGGGCCAAATGCTAAAATGTCTCATTACGCTTACACAAATCTTTGGTCTGTTCAATAAGGTTTCTCGTTTGTGGTAAAAAAAGGAAACAAAACGAGACAAAACTGCACCTCTCAAAACAAATGAAAAGTCCTAAAGGGTTAAGGATTAATGAGTGGGAGGTCTGGATGGTGAATGCTGCATGCAAAAATGAGGGCACAAGAGAAACTGGGAAGTAAAAAATGGGGAGCTGAAAGGGGCAGCACACAAAGAAGAGGTGCAGGAACTGAAGCACCCCAAACAGCAAGATTGCTGTAGGACACGGCAGTAACCAGCCTCTGGACAGGAGAAGGGGAGCTAGTTAACTGTGGTGAAAGTACCCGGAAGGGAAAGGAAGTCTCGGGGCAATAGAGAGAGGGTGAGGGCTCGCAGGGCTGGGAGCGCGAGTACCTCAAACAAGACTACAGCTGGGAAAGTCCAATCTTGACGCGACGAGGGAGTTCAAACCACACTCTAACGGCAGGAAGAAGGTATCCAACGGGGGTTGAGAAACACAGGAGCGAAGCGGAATGCCAAGCCTCGCTTACTTCCAGACACATCATTTTACGTGCCTTAGGGACCGCGGTGAAAGTGTCATGTTTCCCAATCACCTCACAAGGAGTAAGGGGTCGTCTCCAAATTCTAGACTTCCATAGCGTATTGTGTGCTTCCTCATAATCCTGCCCCTTTGGCTATGCAAGTGGCTTGAATCCTGACAATAAGCTGCTGGTGAAGGACAGCAATGCAAAATTGGAGCATCCTCAGTCTTTTTCCCCAACTACTTTTGAGCCAATCGCCCAAAAGCCAGACCATAATGTGATGGATGCTGGGGGCGGGTTTATTTTTTCTATTTGTTAGAATAGGGCATGGTTAACGCCCAAACTGACAGACCAACACATTCCCACTTTTACAGGATGGGGGCAGAACTACCATTAATTTTATATTTGCCACTTAGAATATGTTCCCCCTTAATAAGGTCTGAAAGGTTCTTATTCAGTCCTATCACAATCCAATCTCTGCAAAGATAGTGCTCCCATATATGCGCTAAAAGCTCAAGCCACCACCTATCCTGTCACTATCCACTAAGGATGCAGGGCATATTGTTGTATGGCGTAGATCGAACATGAACAGCATAATGTCCCAGGTGATATCCATCAGTTCTGCCCTGATGCATAGCTGTAATTGCATGCCATGCGATCCAGCCTGCATCCTATCTAGTTTTGTAGAGCTATTAGATAAAGTGAAAATTCTATTCTCTAGAACCTTTGCCCAGCCGTGCCTTCAAGCACAGTCATGGTTTGACAATGCCAGCAGAGAAGCTAATAACATCCTACGCAGGGCTCTAAAGCAAAAACCTAGAGACCTGACTGTAATTAGGGAAAATAGGAAACTGTATAAGCTTGCCACAAAAAAGAGAAAGCCAGCCCTGAAGGAGGAGAAGTGGGAATTAATAGAAATAATAGTGGGTGCTTCCCGCTCCAAAAATCCCAAAGCCTTCCGGAAATAAGTACGGTCAGTCTAATCTCCCACTTTACCAGATGATACAGTAACCTTCTATACATCACCTGAGACTTAGGTGACTAATTATGCTGGTCTCGTTTCCATTGATTCTGGTGCAACTGTTGCATCAGTACAGCCAAACCTAGTATGTCTGACCTTCTTTTTAATGAAGGGGAAGTCCAAAAGGCAATTGATAATAGTAGAGGCAAGAAGGCTCAAGGCAAAATGGAATTCCATTGGACTTATTTAGGTTTGGAATTCAAGGAAGGTTGCACATGCAAACTTGTATAAAAAAATAGAAAATACAATACATGCGAGCAGTTGCTACCGCCTTCTCCCTTGCAGTTCCCATAGGTAAAAAGCCCATTGCCCCAAATTTAGAGATCTATAACTGTAAATGTATACCGATTTTAACATATGGCATGGGTATCTGGGGATGTAGGGATGCACATGCTATACAGACTGAGGAGAATAGATATTATCGTAGAGTTTTAGGGGTTCCACCCTCATCGCCACATTTTTCTCTTCATTTGGGGCTAGGTCTTGATTATGTACAAGATTTATACATGCAGCACCTTTATCCACGTGGTGTTCCAACTGGGGAAAAGAAGAAGCTGAACTAAACCAGGCAAACATTGGAGACTGTTCAAGTTGTTCCAGAGACCTTTCTCTTCCTTGGCTACAATAAATTCAAACTTGCGTCAAGGAACTTGGTTGTGTCTCTCTGTTTGAGCACCCAGAATCAATTGGCAAAGGGGACGAACAGAGGGTGTTGGATAGCTTCCGAAAGCACAAAGAATCCTCTAGGGAATTGTTGGAAGCGTCCAAACCCACTGTCAGAGATTATTGCCTTATTCAAGTACCTTCCATTACTGCCCCGTATCTTTTAAACAAAACATCTTCCCACTCTGCAGTGATTGGGTTATTACTACAGATACTGACCGAATTGAGCTGCTCTTATCGTTGCCATACTGATCATACTGATCGGACACTTTTGCCAATCGTCAAGTGACTTGGGTCTGCCTATCCTGTAGCACCTCAAGTTTTAGTACAGCAGCTTACGGACTTCTGATCTCAGCACGTCAGATCACTATTGGATCTATTTCTTGCGCTTGGTTACGGATTGGATTGGATATTCTTGTATCCTTAAACAGTAGCATATGCGAATACTACATGCGTCTTGAGTACTGCGACTAGTGCACTACTGGACAACGAGCTATTGCATATTGGATAGACATAAGCTGTGATTTGGACATTGCCAATTGATACTGTTTTCGCCCTGAGGAAGCTCCCTATGTGGGAGCGAAACGCGTTGGCTGATGATTTGTATTGAATGTTTTTTAAGACGATTAATTTCAAATAAAGAAGTGACTTTTCTACTTACTTTTGGACTTGATGGACTTTGTGAGCTGCGCACCCCTATCTGTTATATTAAGTTTGTCTTAAGTTTAATTTAAGACCAAAACTTAAGATTGACTGGGACGAAAATCAAACTTTGATACTCCTAAATGCCTTCTGTGAATACCAAAAGTCGTAAAGTTAGGATTTTGTCTCAGAATACTTTTGTGAATCAGGCCTCAGTGATTTGGACAGCGGCTCCACAATATGCCTACAGGATACTGTACTTCCCTCAGCAGCTGCTGTGGGAACTGGATGGAATCACCTTTGCTCTATACATCTGTTTCAAGGTGCGCCTCTGGGATCGTCGTCTATGGTTCTGGACAACAGCAATGTTGCGTCTGCCACTCGGAACACATGAGATAATTGTCCTATTTCGCTTGGGAACATTTCAGCATGTTTTTATAACAAAATTCGTCCAAAACAGTTTTTGTTTTCTTTTTTTCTAGGCACCATGGCTTTTGGAGTGCTGAAGATTTTAAACAGTATAATCACTTTAAGGCTTTTATGAATATTTTCAAGGGAAGCTTGCTTTTAGCTAATCTTAAGAGTAGCTTTTACCTTTTATTTCATCTAATGGAATACATGCTTTTTAGATAGCTTTTATATATTGATCCTTAGGATGCGGAGTAGGTGTCATATTCCTGAGTTAAGCCCATGTAGCAAAGCATCTTATTTCGTACATTGTCCTTGAAAATAACATTTCAGTTGAGAAATTTTGCACACATTTGCTTGCACAACAATGTTGGATTTGTTTTTCTGAAAACACTTTGTTTACACATTCAGCTTCTCACAACATTATCACAATGCCTTGAACATAATGTACTAGGTCTCTACTCACTAGGTACAAAAGTCATCCTCTCTTCACCTACAAGGTGACAGCTCTGTTTGAATATATATTACATCACTAATCTAACTTGCACATCGTGAAAACTGCTGTTTATTATAAAAGGCATCCCGATAGATTGGTAAAGTAGGCACTTCTGCTGACACTGAAAGTCTGTGCATGCCGAGAATCTACCAAGCACCGATCTGACATTCCGTGAGGGGTGTCCAACTCGAGACCAGGATGGGGTCCTTCAATTTTTCCCATCAGGGAATGGAGTTGGATCGTCCATAGGGGGGATTCTTGGCTCTACATCCATGCACACTCTAGGTACGCTCAGAGTAGGTTTTGCATTGTAGGAGTACGTTAGATTACCATATTGCATGTTACCCCGGGTCTTCTCAGACCATAATCCATTGGTGCTGTCTATCTCCCGGAATTGTAACGCATGTCACAAAGAATATAACTGGACATTCGAAAGGAGCCTACTTAAGGAACCCGATTATGTCAGCAGAATGAAGGTATGGATTAGACAATTCTGGGAGGTAAATAGAGGTACGGCAGCTACAGGTATGGTTTGGGACGCATTTAAGGCAGGGGTAAAGGGGGAAACACTGGCTTATACTCTACATAGGAGTAAGAAGGAGAAACTGGATTTGACTAGTAGGCTACAAGACTTAATGAAGTTAGAACAACAACTTATTCAGGAGGTCATGAGTCAAGAACCCCTCGAGCAGATCTTATTAAAAACAGAGCTGAAAAAGGCAGAGACTGGTGAAAGATTGGCTAACAAAGCAGCGAGCAATTATTTAGCAAAAAAGGAAAAATGTTACGAATTTAATGAAAGGGTTGGACATTTGCTAGCAGTTCGTACCAGACAAGACCTGGCAGCCGGGGAAATCAAAAAAATTAAGAATAAAGGGGGGAATGTTGTAACTAAGGTGGAAGATGTGAGGGAGGTGTTTAGGGAATTTTACTCAGAACTTTATGATCAAGACCTGAGAATTGGGGTTGAGGTGATAGAGGATTACTTGGCAGGAATCCCTCACAAAGAATTGATCTTGGAGGATAAAGAGGCTAGGGACCTACCATTAACACTGGGTGAAATACATAATGCGGTAATGAAACTCCCCTCAGGGAAAGCCGCAGGGCCCGACCAAATTCCGGCAGAATTTTATAGGATTTTCTGGGACACTTTGGGGATCGATATGTTAGAAATTCTAAGGCATGAACAGATGGGGGAAAATATACCACAATCATGGGCCGGAGCAAGTATTATAGTTATTCTGAAAAAGAATAAATCGCATCTGGACCCTGGCTCATATAGGCCAATTACGCTTATGAATGCGGATGCAAAAATATACTCTAAGGCCCTTTCACTTAGGCTTAGCAGGGTAATTGAGGGGCTGGTATACACAACGCAGCATGGCTTCATTCCAGGTAAAGGGACTACGGAACACACAAGGAGGATGGTTACCATTTTGGACGCTGCGGGTGCTGCAGGAGATCCTGCCTCGGCTATCTTTTTGGACGCAGAGAAGGCCTTTGACAGGGTCTCCTGGAGCTATCTGTGGAAAGTCTTGGGTTGGTTTGGGATAGGTACAGGCTATATAAAGGCTATTAAAGCGTTATATTTAAACCCAACAGCTAAGGTAAGGATAAACAGAGGGTACACGGAGAGCATAAGCATAAAGCGAGGTACAAGACAGGGCTGCCCGGCTTCACCATTACTATTCGCCTTATATTTAGACCCCCTTCTGAGAAGATTAGAGGGAAATCTAAATATTCTCCCTATTAGATTTCATGGACATGAGTATAAAACGCTTGCATACGCAGATGACGTGGCAGTTGTCACACCAGATCCAGGGTCAGCTATTATAGAAATTGAACAAGAGGCCGCACACTTTGGTATGTTTGCAGGTTATTCATTAAACAAAGGTAAAACTCAAATAATACAAAACAACTGGGTAAACTATCAGGATATAAGAACAGCACCTGAAGTTACATACTTAGGGGTGAAGATTACAGCTGATTTAGACAGTTTAGTAGAAATTAATATGCGCCCGCTACTGGAAAAAATTAAAACAAATACAGAAAGAATGAATAATCTACACCTGACCTTAATGGGCTGAATTAACGTTATTAAAATGGTAACATTCCCCAAAGTTTTGTATTTATTTAGATCCATACCTTTATTTTTTGATACTTTATGGTTTAACAAGTTGGAAGCGATTCTGAATAAATTTATCTGGGTTAAAGGGAAAACAAGGAGAGCCTATAGGCACTTAACTGTAGATAGGGAAAAAGGGGGTTGGGGAGCACCGAATTTCAGGCTTTATTATTGGGCAGCAGTATTACAGTATAGCAGGGTGTTATTTGGTGGGGGAGGTTCAGAACATTTAGCGGGAATTGACGTAGGATTAGCCAATGTTTATACGATACTTTTGGGTGAGGAGGCTGAGAATGGGTTCATAAATACAACTGATTTCACGTATTTTAAACACACGAGATTTAAGACCTTGGAAGCGGCATATAGGGTGTGGAAAGGAGTGGCCAAAAAATTTGGCTTAGGCAGATATAACAATTATACAAGATTATATACAAACTGTTCTCTGCCGAGGGAGATCTTTAAGGATGCCACTATGTATGATTGGTACAACAAAGGCATAGTGAAGATAGGGAACCTACTGGATAGTCAGGGTAATATGATACAGTTTGGGTTGCTTAAAATGAAATTTGGTTTAGAGCAAAATAGTTTTTTTAAATATCTTCAAACCAGGAGCTTTTTAACACAAAAGCAAGGTGGCACGGCAGGGATGGGACAATGCAAATTTATGGAATATATAGGAACAACTAATAAATGCACAATAAGACAATTATATGCTGAATTGAAAGAAAACAAATCAGATGAAAGGGCGAAATATTCGCAGAAATGGATGGAAAAATTGGGGGCAGGCTCAGAAACTTTTCAGGAGTCATTGGATTTGGGTAGAACAGTGTTATGCTCGGCAACCCTTCAATCACAGCATTTCAAAACAGTGTTCTCACTCTATCATACCCCGGCTAGAATCGCCCAGTTGGGTGGGACGACGGGAACAACATGCCCTCGATGTAACGCGAATGGGGCAGATATTGTACACATGTTTTCGCAATGTCCACAACTGTTTACTCTGAAAACGGCCATCAAAGAATTTTTTGACAAAACACTGAGGATTAAGATTAAACTCGGAGATAAACTAGTTATTTTAGGGGTGGCTGACACGGTAGAAGCTATGCCAGTAGAGTTTATTTTTGTTTCAATTGCAGTTTTTCGTATCTGCATAGCAAGGAATTGGCTGAATAAGGCTCCCCCACTATTTTCAGATTGGATAGCCAGCCTTCTCACTATATACAATCTAGAAAAAGCAATATACGCCAGGAAAGGCAGAAGGGCTAAAGCATTGGGCGATATAATATGGCAACCTATTACGAGGTGGAAAAGCAGCAGGACAAACCTTGTATAGCATAAGAAAGTGTGGTATATAATTAATTTTTGCATTTGTCTGTTTCCCTTCCCTTTTTAGTTGTTCTGAATATGGTTTGGGGCTGGGTAGCATGTAGTTTACATCTGAGGGTTGGATGAATACTTACTCTGTTTTTCTTTTATGTTTTAAAGTATTGGAATGTATATATAAATGTATATAGAACCACCAGAGGAAATGGAATGTGCTGTAAACATACGTTGGAAT
Source organism: Lissotriton vulgaris (assembly GCF_964263255.1). NCBI lineage: Eukaryota > Metazoa > Chordata > Amphibia > Caudata > Salamandridae > Lissotriton > Lissotriton vulgaris. Next base: position 16,154,942 of record NC_141689.1, read on the forward strand.
ACTTGGAAAAATCTTTTGAAAATTTAATAAATATTATATATATAAAAAAAAAAAAGATTACCATATTGCATATATGCCTGCAAATATTCATTGCTTTATCACCATGGTAGAAATGTTTCTACTGTTCACTCTTTTGGTGTTTGTAATCTCCTTTATTTGCTTCTGTCTCCTAACCATTGCAGCACATGTAATTTTATACAAAAACAATGTTGGTTCAATAAATATATAAAAAATATCCCACTGTGTATTTCGTATATTTCTGTGGGAGAAAGTAAGCACGAGTGACAGAGAAACAGATTCTGTACTGTTTTCACGATCCCTGAGAATAATGTGCAGATCCTAGGGGTTAGTAGGAACTACACGTAACACAGAACAGTTACATCACCCAAGCACCAGGAGCAGCAGCGCAAGCTCCACTTACACACACAGAACAGTGACATCACACTAACACTAGCAGGAGAAGTGCAAGCTCCCCTTACACACACAGAACAGTGACATCACACTAACACCAGCAGGAGAAGTGCAAGCTCCCCTTACACACAAAGAACAGTGACATCACACTATCACCAGCAGGAGAAGTGCAAGCTCCTCTTACACACAGAGAACAGTGACATCACACTATCACCAGCAGGAGATGTGCAAGCTCCCCTTACACACACAGAACAGTGACATCACACTAACACCAGCAGGAGAAGTGCAAGCTCCCCTTACACACAGAGAACACTTATATCACACTAACAACAGCAGGAGAAGTGCAAGCTCCCCTTACACACAGAGAACAGTGACATCACAATAACACCAGCAGGAGAAGCGCAAGCTCCCCTTACACACACAGAACAGTGACATCACAATAACACCAGCAGGAGAAGCGCAAGCGCCCCTTACACACACAGAACAGTGACATCACAATAACACCAGCAGGAGAAGCGCAAGCTCCCCTTACACACAGAGAACAGTGACATCACACTAACACCAGCAGGAGAAGTGCAAGCTACCCTTACACACACAAAACAGTGACATCACAATAACACCAGCAGGAGAAGCGCAAGCGCCCCTTACACACACACAACAGTGACATCACAATAACACCAGCAGGAGAAGCGCAAGCTCCCCTTACACACAGAGAACACTTATATCACACTAACACCAGCAGGAGAAGTGCAAGCTCCCCTTACACACACAAAACAGTGACATCACAATAACACCAGCAGGAGAAGCGCAAGCGCCCCTTACACACACAGAACAGTGACATCACAATAACACCAGCAGGAGAAGCGCAAGCTCCCCTTACACACAGAGAACAGTGACATCACACTAACACCAGCAGGAGAAGTGCAAGCTACCCTTACACACACAAAACAGTGACATCACACTAACACCAGCAGGAGAAGTGCAAGCTACCCTTACACACACAAAACAGTGACATCACAATAACACCAGCAGGAGAAGCGCAAGCTCCCCTTACACACACAGAACAGTGACATCACACTAACACCAGCAGGAGCAGTGCAAGCTCCCCTTACACACACAGAACAGTGGCATCACACTAACACCAGCAGGAGCAGTGCAAGCTCTCCTTACACACACAGAACAGTGACATCACACTAACACCAGCAGGAGCAGTGCAAGCCCCCCAGAAGAGGTACATCATCTCCAAAAGAAGCAGTGCAAGCTTCCTTGTACTATCAGAAGACATCTACCATAAGCTGGAGCAGTGCAAGCTCCTCTTACACGCACTGAGCTATTACATCACACTAACACCGGCACCATCGGGTCAAGCTCCACTTACACACACAGAAGAGTTACAGCACACTAGCTCCTGGAAGATCAATGCAAGCTCCCCTTACACACACAACACTTGCAGAATCAACAGGAGCTGTGCAAACTCCTCGCACACATACAGATCAGTTACATCACACAAACACCAGGAGGAACAGTGCAAGCTCCCCTTACAAACACAGAACAGTGATATCACACTAACACCAGCAGGAGCAGTGCAAGCCCCCCAGAAGAGGTACATCATCTCCAAAAGAAGCAGTGCAAGCTTCCTTGTACTATCAGAAGACATCTACCATAAGCTGGAGCAGTGCAAGCTCCTCTTACACGCACTGAGCTATTACATCACACTAACACCGGCACCATCGGGTCAAGCTCCACTTACACACACAGAAGAGTTACAGCACACTAGCTCCTGGAAGAGCAATGCAAGCTCCCCTTACACACACAACACTTGCAGAATAAACAGGAGCTGTGCAAACTCCTCGCACACATACAGATCAGTTACATCACACAAACACCAGGAGGAACAGTGCAAGCTCCCCTTACAAACACAGAACAGATACAGCACTCTAGCAATATGAGGAGCAGTGCTAACTTCTCTTGTGCACACAGAACGGATACAGAAGAGGTACAGCACAGAAAGGAGCTGTGCAAGGTTTCCAAGCACTATCAGAAGAAGCACCACATCAACAGGTGCAGTGCACACTCCTCTTAAACACAGAAAACAGTTATGGTTCACTACTACCAGCAAGAACAGTGCAAGCTTTCCTGTCCCAATCAGAAAATGTACCACACCAACAGGAGCAGAGCAAGCTCTTCTTCCACACACACACACACACACACACACACACACACACACACACACACACACACACACACACACACACACACACACACACACACACAAGAGTTACAGTGCACTAATACCAGCAGCAGTGCTGCAGGCTTCCATTGAACACACAGGACAGCGACAGTGCATTAGAATCAGCAGGGAAAGTGCACGCTTGGCTTGCACACAATTAGAAGAGTCTCACTTCACTAACACTGACAGGTGCAGTAGAAGCTCCCTAACACACTCAAGAGAGTTGCAGTGCACTAAAACCAGCAGGCACAGTGCAAGCTCCCGTTACACACTCGGAACAGTCACACTGCACTAACACCTTAAGGATCAGTGTAAACTCCCTTTACACACACATAAAACAGCCACACTGCACTAAAACCAGCAGGAGCAGTGCAAACTCCCCTTATACACTCGGAACAGTCACATTGCACTAACACCTTAAGGATCAGTTTAAAATATTTATTTTAACTGATATGCCCTAGCTTGCAGTAGACGTGCAACGGCAAGCAGAAAAATGCATAGTACAAATACAGTCAGCAAAGAAGCTAGTTCACAATTCATGAAGTGAGATGTCTTCATGGAAAGACAATAGAGCCTAACCTCCCGCCCCTTGCTAAAAAGCGATATTATCATATATTGGAAGACCTCTGGTGTTTGTCAACAGCCCCCATACCTTAGCCTATAGATGGTAGATCTACATCATAGGTGCTGTTTTGCACTTCTCCCTGGATTGGTCTATCTTTAAATATGTGCTAGCTATTCATATAGTCTAATAAAACCAAAGTACAGCTGCATTAGTATGTTTTGTCTTAGGGCGAAGTAGAGCAAAAAATAAGGACCCCTTGTAACTGATAATAATTTCATAGGACAGGGAAAATAACAACTGTAAATCAAAATCTCTAGGCAACAATATGGTCAAATAGTAATCGAATACAGACCTAAATCAAAGAACCAATCGAGCAACAACTTAATGTACCAATCAGATATAGAAAAAAATATTTTTTCTATTTTCAAAAGATATTTAATCCCTTCCATGCTGATGTCAGCCCCCGTCCATCATGCATCACGGTGGGCGTGTGCTGATGATGGCTCGGGACCGTCCTGATCCCACCCACTCTTTAAAACGGCCGCACAGTGCGAACATTCGCCGCGCATGCAAGGGGTTAAACAGTGGAAAAATGTATCATACAATAAAGACAGTAACAGTTACTTGTATCAATGGTTATTACCAAGGATTTTATTATTATGGGTAATTTTCCAGCTTTCAGAATTGATTTACAAATCTGGATAACACGGAGAGAAAAGGGAGGCGTTGCTCTGCCTGATTTATTATACTATGCATGGGCCTTTCAGATGTCTCATTCTAGGATGCTTTTAAAAACACCATCTAACCTTTCCAGTGGGTCGATATATAGAGCTATGTTAACTGGGGCAAATTTACCAGAGCATGGGTTCAGGTTTTGGAACAAGAATTTTTTTTAAAAAACATCAAACTTAAAATTTTACAGTCATGGGCTAATGCCTGGTTAACCAACAGAAAAAGTTTGGGGCTGTCTTACTATTCTAATTTCGCCCCAATATGGGACTCGCCTGGTCTACCACTATGTTTAAGAGATAGCCTGTCCTCTTCATTAGAGGACGCCGGGATTATAAGATGGGGTGAGCTATTGAAGGAAGGTTCGATAATAGCCTTAGATGAGTTATATGACCATATTGGCCCCGGGCTCTCCAGATTTAAGTACATCCAACTGGACAGCTGGGTGAGAACCCAGTGTCGTAAAGGTGCACATCTTGGGATGGCCAGTAACCTGGAGCAGCAGTTAGTGGAACGACCAAGGGGAGGAAAGGAGGTAGGCCTATGGTATTGGCAGCTGTTGGAGGAAATTGATGGGGAGTTTGCCCTTCCAGATGAGCTGTGGGGGGAGGCGACTGGCCTTCATTGTGAGGAGATTTGGTTAAACTCTTTCGCCCTCCTCCACAAAATTGTGAAACCGTCATGGCTAAGACGAAACCATCTCTTCACAGCTCATCGTGCATATATCACACCGTTGAAACTTTCTAAATTTCTCCCTGACAAAAAATGTAATAAATGCAACCTTATGGGAGCATCTGATATCCACATGTTCATGGATTGCCCTGACATCAGCCGGTTCTGGGAGGAAGTGAAGTGTACCTTAAACTCCATCCTAAATGTCAATTACTTTGCCACTCATCATCTTCGGCTTGGATGATAATATCATTGGCAAGGCCAGGTCCCTCCTTTTCTGCGCCATTTTGTTGGCCAGAAGGCAAATCTGTTTACATTGGGTAGAGAAAACAGCCCCATCACACTCTGGTTGGCTCACGTCCCTATACGAAACATCCAAGGTTGAACTGAATAGATCATGCAGTAAACGTAACTTGGCTTTTTGGGAACTGTTGACCAAGTGGAGATAGCACCCCTTTTTTTTTTTTTTTTTCCGGGTCCTATGATTATGCCATAAACACTCCTTGTACCGGGTCTAGCCTTGTTAAGATATTGGTCCCATAGGTTGAAATATACCTAGATGGAGTCAGCGCAAGACCCTCTTGCTTTTGGGACCTCTCTGCCACCATTATAACTACTCGCGTCCTGGCACGGGAGACAGGAAAAATTGTATTTTGTAAGCTTCTAAGTGAAGGACTCGCAAGGTGGTTGGTATCTCCCAAATTGAGGGTAAGGCAAATGAGGACAAAAAAAACCCAAAACAATTATTATACAGAAAAACATTCATCACAAACGATTTAGTATCACAAGACAATTTGTAGAGACAATATGCACAAGTTTATATCAACAAAACCAGAAAATGTGCCGAAGGTACTTTGTGTACTCCAAGAACCTTCACCACATTTTCTGCTTTTGATTGTTTACCATTGTTATTATTGATTTTGTTTCATTGTGGCTAAAAATAAGGTAGAACACCAAGACGGCATCAGTAAATGTGGAAGCAGAATTGCCATCATTCAAAAAGAACCCATCCACTGCACCACCTCCATAGGTGGCACCACCACTATCATGGAATATTTCAACTTCAAAATCCAAACAAATGGCAAAACCACCATCAGTCTCCCTTGCCTACCGACGTCCAGCATCTCACCCAGCTTCTGCAACACTGTACTCAAATTCAATGCCCCTTCTCACCATTGACTCCAAAAACAACAGCTTCTTCATAGACCTCTATTTTCACCCCATGACACCAACACCGCCAATCTCCTTATAATCATGAATAACATCAACCTCACGCAACTAATCACCAACCCCACACACAATGCAGGATGTACACTCCACTCCATCATCACGGCCAGCCACAGAGTAAAGTGCAGGCATGTTACCAAGCTCACCTGGGTAGAGCACATAATTTTCCACTTTGCCATCAAAGGATCCCCAGACACCAAGCTGCCCAGCACCTCACACTGTAGCTGTAACAAAGTATCAGAGAGCCTTTGGTCCTATGCCCCTAACACCTCACACACTGACAAAGCAACCAAACTAGATAAGGCTTTCACAAACTTCTCTCCCTGGATTTCTAATTATGCTGACTGAGTCACCCCTGTGAAGCCTACCATACTCAAAAGATCATCAAAGCAGGCCACTTAGTACATCATGGAGCTGAGAACAACTAAACAAAACTGAAAATCACTTAAAAGCAAATGACGTGGCAGCAAGGAGACCACAGACCGAGCTTCTTTCAAAACACCCCACAACCAATACCATCAACTTCTGACAGAGCAAAAAAGAGCACCCTTGCTGACCGAATTGAAGCGAGTTCTAAGCACACCAAAGCACTCTTCAACATCGTCAGATAGCTCTCAATATTACACAGCCTCTGAAAAACATAATTATCCCTTCCCAGGACCTCTGTGAAACACTGGTGAACATCTTCCACAACAAGATTGTCACCATCCAGAAAACGTTTGAACCCCAACCCAATGCTGTTACATGCTTAGCCTCTTCACTTCCAAAGAACTCCGAGCACCTGCTCACCACCGAGGACCAGCTCAGCACTCAAGACACCACAATGATCATGAACTCTGTCAACCCAGAAGCTTCCACTGACCCCTTTCCCCACCCCATCTTCAACCACAGGAACAAGATGATTAGCAACTAGCTCACCACCATCTGCAACACATCCATCAACACGGCCACCTTCCTCGATAGAAACACGCAGATGTCGTACCCCTTGTTAAAAAATCTTTTGCTGTCCACAAAAAACTCAAAAAACTACTGTCCCATCTCTCTGCTTCCCTTTCCAGAAAATGTCCTTGTAAAAGCCATCAATCACCAACTCAAGGAACACCTGGAGAACAACAATCTTCTGGACACCTCCAATCTGGATTACTCACCAACCACAACACCAAACGTGCTTTGATCAGTGCCACAGGTGAAATCAGAACCCTCCTTGACTAGGGATAAGCAGCGGCCCTAAGTCAAGTTTCAAGTTTATTTATTTATGATTACGGAACTCTTATGAGATCCACATAAAAGACAAACTATTACATACCAAAAATACATGATAAAACTGGACATCAAAACTTTCGCCTAATACAAATTTAAGAAGCATTAAAAAAAATTAAACAATTTAAAACAGAACATTTCATTTGGAGGATTGTTCAAGGCCTCAATAAAAGTAGCAGCAGATAGAATATTCAATTGGAGACAAATCGGTCTTAGCCACTTGCGCCTGTGCGACATTAGAGCAGGACAGACAAATATAACATGCATAAAATCCTGATTATTCATATTGCAAAAATCACATATGGCTGATGAACCATACCATTTTGATAAAAGGGATTTCAAGGGAAGTAAGTTCTGCCTCAATAGAAGCACAAAACGCCTAACTCCGTGAGAAATATTCCGGTGAACATATGGTTGCGCTTTCCTAATCATACAGGAATCAATAGTTGGAATAATACCCTTGTTCTGAATACAAAACTCTCTGTCTAATCTAAACCCTAAATCCCAGGATGCAGACTTTAGAAGGGATTTCAATTGATATGACGATAAAGAAAATAGGACTTCTTCATCTAATTGTAGTTTTTTCACAGCATATCTAAAAAAATTTAGGATCAAGGAAAATTCATTAAGATTCCCCAGTAGCTCAGATTTTATAAGATATCGTAATGAGCCTGGTTCACCCTTAGCCTAGACTAAAAGCCCAGCGGACGGACCCAGCTAAACCTTGCACCCATCTGCTATGTAAACCAAGTTCCTGTCTAAGAGCTGCTGTAGAACTAGCTGTATTGGCAGAAAGAAGGCTACGTAAAATTTTACCTTCAGTGGAGTTTAAAAAACTCCAACATTTAATATCAATGAATTCCATTCCATATAAAAGGGAGGCGGGTATTTTTACTCTAAATACCTCCAACAATATCGAAAGATGTCTCCTGCCTGTGGCCTTATATAAAGACAACAAGCACTTTCCTTGAACAATATATTTCCGGATGTTATTGGCTATATGAGCTTTTTCACTTAAATTGCTCATAATACTTTTGCCAAGGAAAGTATAAGATTTTACTGTTTCCAATTTTTGGCCCCCCACGGTCCAAAGAAAGTTTACATATTTGGGATTTTTCCTGCCCGATAGACACATCACTTTGCTTTTTGCAATGCTAATTGTCAAGTGATGGTTTCCTGCATATTTATGTAATGCATGCAGTCGGTTGTTCAAACCTTTAGGCGTTAAATCAAGAATTAAAATGTCGTCTGCATACATAAGACAAATAATTGGAGAACCCCCCTAAATCGGAACAATACCGCTACTCGCAGAAAGAGCCTGGGGTAAATCCGCTACATATAAGGAGAACAGCGGAGGAGCTAACAGGCAACCTTGCTTTAACCCATTAGATGTAGCAATAATTTTAGACAGACTTCTTTCCCCTCCCCAGGAATACTCTGCACCAGGTATACGTATGTAAAGCACGGACCAATCTGATGAGAGAAGGAGGCATGCCCAAATCGAATAACTTTCTCTACAGTACAGATCTATCCACTTTATCAAAAGCTGTGGAGAAATCGATAAAGGCACCATTAATACATCCTCCACAAACTTTCACATATTTCTCTGTTAAAACTTGGAGTGCAGTCAGATTGTCGAGGGTGCCATGCCTCTTCCTAAAACCGGTTTGTTCATAAGGCAAGATATTAGTCAGAGATATCCAATCGTTAAGTAAATTAAGGAGACATCTAGCAAAAACCTTGCCAATAGCGTCCAGGAGTGCAATTTGGTGATAGTTCCGAGGAAGATCTCTAGCTCCCTTCTTAAAGAGGGGAACTAGAATACTTCCTTTCCAATATATAGGAACAGTGCCGCTAACAAAACAAAACCGGAACACTGGATAAAGAATTTTACTCCAGAGTTCACAATGTTGCTTTAGAGCGGAAATCGGTATCTCATCTGGACCCATCGCGCCAGAAGAGCGCATACCCCTAATCGCTAATTCAATGTCCTTTTCGGATGGGGGATCACAGGGGAGAAAATCCTCATACAAAGGATCAATATCCTGATGCAAACCGTTAGTACTATACAAATGCATAATGTAATGGACCCAAATTTGCTCTTCGATGGAGATAGATGTTGGGCGAGATCTAGAGCCACAACCTTCGGCAATTAGAGACCAAAATGTTCTGGCATGGCCCTTATGAGAGGAATCCTGGAGTTTAATCCATAGAGAATCCTCCTTATCTCTTTTTAATCTTGCCCTCATCCTCGATCTCCTTCTTTTCAATAAGACCAATTTATGATACCGATCTTTATTAAATAGTAAGTATTGCCCCCTTATCAATTTATTTATTTCAATGTTTAATTGTCAAAGAGGTTTGGGGAAGACTAAAGGTTTTTTAATAGAATAAACTTTCCTGGCAGTTAAGGTTACTAAAGCCAAAAATTCTGAAAATCCCATAAGTTCCCTCCTGTCCCATTGAGACAAATTCTCTACAGTGGATACCAAAAGGCTCAGTAAATTCTTAATAGCCCCATAGCTCCAATAGCATTTCCCTGACTTAGCTCCAAAACTCACCAAGTCAGAATCAATATGCCAAGGATCTGACAGGGGAGGTTTGAGATCGACTGTAAGAGAGAGTACCTTATGATCGCTCAATATAGAGTCGACAACCTGTATATCCTTTATAAACGGAAAAAAGGAAGTAGCAGCCACCATATAATCAATAATCGAATCTCCATTTTTTGATTTATGAGTAAAAGCGGCAGGGGTGTCAGATGGAAGTCTAACATTTAAAACTATACAATCCACTTTAGAAAGACCATCCAAAAATAATTTCCCTCTTTTGTTGGACCTAATATTTGGCGGAAATAGCGCTTGAGGAATATGGAGAGATTCTTCCCTAAACTTGTTCCTAAATAAATCAAGACCACAATTATTTATTTATTTATTTTGCAAATTTATAGAGCGCTCTAATACCCGGAGGTGTGGGGGAGTGAGCTTAAATTAGAATTAAAATTAGAAATTTTACAGTTAAAATCACCCAATAACAGTACATAAGGAGGAGAAGGATCATCCATAAATTTAGATATAAAAGAAAAAAGCGACATTAGGCCACCATTAAAGCAGGTATCAGGGGGAATATAGGTATTTATCAAAACTAACGATTTATTTGGACCGTCTTTAACCAAGTTTTCCAAAGTTATTGCCTGGAACAATTTGTTCGGGTCTAAGAAGTGGGAGAAGTTCCAATTGATTTTATTGGAGACTAAACATGCTAATCTGCCCTTTGCATGGCCTCTCCTAGAGGGCAGTGCGCTACCATCTAAAACGAAGTAGTCTTTTTCCATCAAAAGTTTACTGTCCACCCAAGTCTCATGGAGGCAAATAATATCTGCTGCTAAAGATTTTAAAAACAACATTTTATCAGGTATATTCTTTAAACCCGCAATGTTCCAAGAAATAATCTTCAAATCAATGGCAACCAACTCCATTTGGATAAATCATTCATTAAAACTGGTTTAGGAGGAGGAGGATTTTTATACAGTACTTGACGTTCATTATTTGCTACATGAATTTTCAAATCCTTAGTCTTTGTTGAGGACCAGTCTGAAGAAGAAGACTTAACTCCATGGATGGGTAACAAGTTAGTGGACAATTTATTACCTTGTTCCTTATCAAAGAAGGGGGCAACATCTATTCCTCTAATTTGTAGTTCCTCTGCCCTGTTAAGGATATGATTTAAAACCAATTTAGAGTGAAACTTAACTCTGGCTGTTGTCCCCATAGCAGAAATTATAAGTGTTACCAAGTCCAAGTCAGAATTTTGAAGCAATTTTAGACTTTCAATATCTTGGAAACACTTAATAAGTGCCGATCTATTTAAAATAAGATCGGAATCAAAAAGGGGAACAAAATCCAGAAAGACTGTATCAACACTTTCCTTCACCTGGGAGGAAGAATAGGGGACAGGCTCAATTGCACGAAGGACTTGAAAAGGCATAGCAAAAGGATTAAGAATTAGGGGTGAAACATTTACTGCGAAAGTTGGTTCAACCGGATCTGTAGTTCTCAAAGGACCTTTGGGGGGGATAATAGTAATCACCTGCTCCCCTTGAGAAACCCCATGAGAAACCCCAGGTAAATCATTCAGAGAATTAGAAGAATCAGGCGATGGCTCTTTCTGACGAGATTTTTCTAAAGGAGACTCTAGGTTATTTTCGAAATAGAGTTTCTTCTGTCTTTTTTTATAAAATCTTCGAACAGGTTTCCTTTTTTTTACTCTATTCTTTTTTTGCTTTATAGGGGCTACCTTGGCATCGTTTATTGGGGGTTCAATGGGTGTGTGTTTTCCCAACTTTAAATGTAAAGAAAATATTGGAAATACAGGGGCCATATCTGTATTTTGAGTTTTAACAGGATCTAACATGGGTTCTATCACATCATCCAAGATGGCAATACAACTGCTTCCAGCAGACACTACATTAGGGACGCTGCAATCATATGGAATACTTGCCAAATTATTTCCAATCTGCCCATCTGGTGCGAGGTTCATAATCTTTTGGGATAGATCTAAATTTCCCATCTCCTTGGGAGGCATGATGTCTTTATTTTGATTCAACGCTAAATTGACCAACACAAGGTGTGACTCAAGAATGGACCCCCCATTTTTTATGTAATAGAAGCCTGAGAATTTGAGTAGCCATATCTAGGACACAGTCAGAGCCTCCAACAAATTTCTCCAATAAACTGAGAATGGAAGATAACAAATATTCCAGAGAAGACATGGTTTTAGAAAATAAGTTATCATTAGCAGTCGGGGAATTAGGAAAAAAATTATTCAAATTAGTGTCATGGTTGGAAGAAAGATTTAGTTGGGGTGCAGAGAGATCTGACTTATTGGAAGGGGTACTACTGTAGAGGTGGAGCCTAGAGATAATGGGGACTTCATTATCAATTGTCGTAACCATGGCTTTGGCTGGAACAGACTTTGAATACCTCTTTTGCACCCGTAAGTCAATATCAGGTAAAGTGTAGTCACCCTCCAAGATTGGGGACTTAGACTGAGAAGGGCCAGGGGAAACTTTTAGTTCCTCTACATTTGGAAGAAATAAATCAATTTCTGTTATTTCAGGTGATTTTATAAACAAGTTGTTAGAGGATTTTAAATCATTAACGCCAGAAGCCCCATCATGAAAACTATTCCCAAGATGTAATGATAATGGGATATCAGACAAATTATTAATGTCTTTAGTAGAAGGAGGTGATACCTCAGATTCTACACCCTTTAGATCGATGGAATTTACAACATCAGATGACTTTTTCTCTTTTCCCCTTTCCCATAAATTAAACAATTGACAATGCCTCTTCAGTTGCAAAGTAGAGTTAATTTTGTTCCGCAGGGGATTAGATTTTGTTTTAGAACCTGTCCTCCCCTCTAATACTCGACCTGAGCGAAGTTTTTTTGCCGTCATATTTAAAACCAACAAAATTCCGACAAAGGAGGACAAATATAGTACGAAACAGGGTTAATGAACTCTAACTAAGAAGGGAATAGGACCAGAGGCTAATAACTGAGAATAATCCCAAAGGGAAAGGGCCCAGCCCAGCCTACTTCAGGCTCTGACGGCCTCAGACGGTCCCGCCCTTGTCCCGGGCTTCTCCCGGGACGCTCACGTGCAGCGGTAAAGAACGCTTACTATATAGGAGGGCAATGGGAGGTGGGCGGGGCAGGCAGGCAGGGAGAGCGGACCAGCTGTAGAAGGTGAGTCAGACAGGGGCTCCTGGGAGACGGAGTCCCTGCCCAGTCAACGCTCGCAGCCCTGATATGCCCTCGCGGTTCTTGTGCAGATTAATATGGCAGAAGTCTTTATCCCGCGAAGCAGGACAAGCAAAGCGGGTCCGGCAAGCTGTCAGCAGAGTCCTCGAGCAGAAACAAAGTCAATTTACCTCCTCACAGAGCACAACCAGTTTCTAACTGCAGCAGGCTTTAATCCTTCGTGGGCGGTGGGCGGGGCAGGCAGGCAGGGAGAGTGGACCAGCTGTAGAAGGTGAGTCAGACAGGGGCTCCTGGGAGACGGAGTCCCTGCGCAGTCAACGCTCGCAGCCCTGATGTGCCCTCGCCGTTCTCGTGCAGATTAATATGGCAGAAGTCTTTATCCCGTGAAGCGGGACCCGCGAAGCGGGACCCGCGAAGCGGGTCCGGCAAGCTGTCAGTAGAGTCCTCGGGCAGAAACAAAGTCAATTTACCTCCTCACAGAGCACAACCAGTTTCTAACTGCAGCAGGCTTTAATCCTTCCTTTAATCCGCCCTAAGTCTTTTTAACCTCCCAGCAGCATTCAACACCATATCCTACCACACCCTAAACAAGAGGCTTCACCACACTGTACTCGAGGAGATGACCTCAAATGGATCTCCTGCTTCCTCACTGTAAAAACCCAGAGAATCAGCATACAACTTTCTCCTCTGGACTGGACTTCAGAACACCACCTGTGGCATCCTCAAGGCACGTCCCTCAGCTTTTTCAATGTTTAACACCTACATGACTCCCTCGGTTAACATTGTCAGAACCAATTGACTAAACATCACATCCTAAACTGACGACACACAGCTCATCCTCTTGCTATCAGGAGACTCCTTAACCATGATGGGGAGCTTCTGCAGGTGAATTCCAAGTGTCACTGACTGGATGAAGGACATCTGCCCAAAACTCAACACTGATAAGACAGAACTGCTGATCTTCTGGAACAACACCTTCCTGTGGAGCGACTCCTTGTGGTTTTCTGAACTAGGACCCTCCCCCACTCCGACAAACGTCATGCCTGTAACCTAGGTGTCATACTGTGCAACAAGCTTACCATGAAAATCCTGATCAACACAGTCTCCTCTGCCTACTTCTTCAGTCTTCGAATGCTCTGTAAGGTCTTCAGATGGCTCCAGACAAACCGTCACTGTAGCCCTAGTCATCAACCAACTTGACTAGAGAATGAACTCCACATAGGAGTCACCTCACGCCTCCCAAAGAGACTGCAGATCATACAGAACTTAGCAACCAGATTAATCGCAGCCCTCCCTAGGAGGACCCACATCAACCTCGACCTCAAGGAGCTCCACTGGCTCCCTATCAAGAAGAGAAGTCAGTTCAAGAGGCTGAGCCACACCAAAAAGCCCTTCACAACCAAGGACCAGCACACATCAACCACCACCTGAACTTCACCAACCCTCCAGATACCTGTGCTCCACCTCCCTCTGCTTTGCTCACACCCCCTGCATCCACTGACGCAACAGTGGAGGACTCTCCTCCCCCCCCCGCTGCAAAGTCCTGGACAGACCTCTCCTTTTACCAATAGACCTAATCCTCTTTGCTGGAATTCAGGAAATAACTCACTTTTTCTTATATTGATGATGTAGATTTGCATACACACTGTGCTTCAGCGGTGCAGATAAATGTGTTTTATTGTTTTGTTTGGTGGTGGAGGGTCACACCTGGGGGCAGGGTACCCCTATCCTGCGACCTATGTGCTATGTTTTGACAGGACAAGGTAGTCCACATGTCCTAAAATAGCTGATGGGGGTGAGGCAGTAAATATTCAAATTTTTCTGTTCATCAGTGACAGATCTTTCATGGTGTAGACGATACAAAGAGGCACCTCCGATATTAGATAATAATCTCATAGGACAGGCAATGCGATGCCTTTACTTTAAAGGCTAGCGCTCCACAAGGGCACTGGAGTAACCTCTCTGGCAACGTATTCAATGGAGGCACCATCAATGGGAAGCTCAGGGTCTACCCAACAGAGTACCAAGGGTTCTGGAGGCCGATTATCCATCACATGAAGACTGAGTACCCTATCTGTCACACTCTAACGGGCCCTAGGACTCTTGACATCTATGGGAGTGTGTGCTGGGTTTGGCATAGCCCTGCATTGGCCCACCACTGACAGTGCTTTTCATTCATGTGCACCCCACTAAAGGGGTCTCCATCTTTTATAAAGGAGAACTTCATATAAGGTGTTGGGACAGAATGTCCTGTGCATGGTGCACACTTGTGTATCCTCCCCATAGTGCCCAACTGTGAGTAGCTTGTATCATTTTCTGGGGATATTTGGCTCCAGCCTCATGCTAGCCCAGCCTGTGTGCCTGCCCTCTGATGTTAGTCAGGTCCTAGACCTGTCATGGACCTGGATGGGGTATGCTGATAGCATTCTCCATAATGCCAGAGGACTATGGTTCAAAGCAGTGTCTGCCTACTGGCTCACTCCTGTAACATTCTGCCACCAACCGGCTCACTCCTGTAACTTTCCGCTGCTAACCGGGTCACTTCTGTAACATTACACTGTTACAAGTGAATCTGATCTCTGTGTTATTAGCCTGATCTCAAATATGTATGTATGTATGTATGTATGTGCATGCATGTCATGGGGAACCAAACTGAAGGAGGCCTGTTGGATCCATTTTAGAAGCCCCCGGACTGTTCATGTGTTCAAGATAAAGATGAAGTTAGCTCCCAGATTGTAGATAGGTATTGTTGACATTAATGAGAGCAGAGAGAGGTGCCAGCCATGCCAGCCAATGAATTTAGGAAAGAGAAGGCTGTTTCCCCCTCAAGAATTATATGAATTCCTTTTTCTGAAGAGAGTTGTTGTCTAGTTTCCCTAAATATTGTTATTTGGTGTTTGGCAGAGGTAAAGGGTTGGACTGCAGTTCCACTTATCAGTGCGAGAAGGGTCCCTTGTTTCTCTTCCTGATCACTTTCAAGTGTGGCTGTGGTATCCCGGTGCAGAATGCTCACACCACTTTGTGCCTCTGTTGTGAGATGAGTAATCCAGCCAGAGACAAACCTATTGTGAAGAGCATCCCTCTAGACAGTGGCCGAGCCTGGAAGATGGCTTGAGATGGACAATGAAATGGAGCCAAGCAAGCACCCCACCCCGAGCTGGTTACTGATACCAAAGCGGAGGATTTATGCCACTGCTGAAGTTTGTCTAAGCAGATTGACCTTTCAACCCTGCTGTTGCATCTATCGACCTAACTTCATTATGTGCCAATATAGTCTGCCCCACAGCTCCACTGGCAGTAACCTAAAATGTGCCAAAACAGACTTAGCTACTGTAATTGAAGTTGCTTCCTCAAAGCACTAGCCATTGTACGCCCAAGTGACTGTGCGACTGATGAGGTGCTGACTGGAAGTGTGCCCAATTGGACTCAGCCTCCTTTGTGGCACTAAAGCACTTGAAGCGACTGAGCTGGTGTCCCCACACCTTCAAAACTACAACCTGTTGAGAATGATGGATGCCCTGTTACAAGCTTTTGGCCCATGTGCTGCGGATGTAAGGGCTGCTGAGTGAAGACAGCTGCTAACCTGCTATTGCCTCTGGATACGCCTACCCGGTCTACATCCACTCAGAAAAAATAGAGCAACAGCTTTATGCACCTACGGTTTTTGCCTCTGTCCCCACAGCGGGAGGACCATGACTGAAGAGCTTTTGGCCAGAGTGAGGCCTACTGCAGAGGAACTGTGGGTTGCTCACCAAAACAGGTTGAGGGTACTGCTGCACCTAGGCTGAACATTACACCTGGTTGCCTTAAACTGAGGGAAGTAAAAAGAGGCAAAAAAGGGCATCCTTGCCAGGAGGCAGTATTCCCACAGCAAACACGTTGAGCACTTGATGCTTTTTGTGTAATCTTCAGTATTGACTTTTATTGTGTATTAAGGAACTTATCGTTTTACAACGAGTTTAGCTAGGCTGGACAACTTCTGTGTTATACCTTTTGGTGTCTGTTGAGAGCTAATCCCACATTAACCCCTCTGAGAAGCCTGTGGCCGCTGCCATTGCCATGCACTGCTCATCGCTGACAAGGCTGTGACCACTGCAATCTCTAGGCACTGCTTGTCACTGGGAAGCCTGTGGCCGCTGCCATTGCTACGCACTGCTTATCACTGACAAGGCTGTGACCACTGCAATCTCTAGGCACTGCTTGTCCCTGGGAAGCCTGTGACCGCTGCCATTGCTACGCACTGCTTATCACTGACAAGCCTGTGACCACTGCAATCTCTAGGCACTGCTTGTCACTGGGAAGCCTGTGGCCGCTGCCATTGCTACGCACTGCTTATCACTGACAAGCCTGTGACCACTGCAATCTCGAGGCACTGCTTGTCCCTGGGAAGCCTGTGGCCGCTGCCATTGCTACGCACTGCTTATCACTGACAAGCCTGTGACCACTGCAATCTCGAGGCACTGTTTGTCCCTGGGAAGCCTGTGGCCGCTGCCATCGCTACCCAGTGCTCTTTACTGAGAAGGCTGTGGCAGCTATGAACCACTTGTCACTGAGAAGCCTGTGGCTGTTGCCATATCTACTCACTGCCCTTCACTGAGAAGCCTCTGACTGCTGACATTGCTACGCACCAGTCCCTGAGAAGCCTGTGGCCGCTGCCCTCGCTACGCACTGCTAGTCACTGAGAAGCCTGTGGCCGCTGCCATCGCTACGCACTGCTAGTCACTGAGAAGCCTGTGGCCGCTGCCATCGCTACGCACTGCTAGTCACTGAGAAGCCTGTGGCCGCTGCCATCGCTACGCACTGCTAGTCACTGAGAAGCCTGTGGCCGCTGCCATCGCTACGCACTGCTGCTTTTTGAGAAATGTGCTGTATAGAATTTTACTGTGTATTAAGGTATTTATCATTTTACAAAGATATTCGCTAGGCTGGATGGTATATTCTATGTACAATGTTTTGACATTATATTATATACTCATGTATGCTATGCAATTCTACTTAGACATTTGATTACAGCTGCCATTGTGTTATGATGTCATTGCATCTGGAAGGTTATGATTTCAATGCTGGGAGTGAACTGATCAAGAGGTGGATGTTGCCAGAGGATGATGAGCTGTGTAAATCTTTCTATTAAATAAATTGTATTCAAATTCCACTTGTTTCCTGACTTTACTACAAAATTTGGCGATGAGGACTCCACACAGCAGAACCCACGCATCAAATGATTCATCTCATCAACTTCAACAACTTTATCATCTGCTGCAAGCAATATCTACTATCTACTACTAGTGTACACTTCAAGCTAAATCAATATTTCTTTTCGTTTTTTTTCTATTTTTTTATTACCGGCACTAGTAACAAGTATTTTCTCTGAACAACTTCCTTGGCTACACCTCTGTCTGTTCCATTTCAATTAGATCCTCTCCAGTATTTGACTGTGGCTGTTGAGACTTCAATTCTCAAAGACAGCGCAAACTTTGTTTTAACCTCCCCCTCACCACGGCTGTTGAGATTTCCCTTCTCGATCACAGCGCAGACTTCGTTTTATTTTCCGGTTTACAACCCGGGTGTAACATTAACATTTTTAGACTGGAGCGTCTTTTGAGATTGTTTAAAAAACTGCTGGTTTGATTCCTTATCAAATTTTATCTATACTTCATTTGCGTTGAGCTCGCGCAATCTATTTCTTTTCAATATGCCCTTACCTGACTAATGGCTGTTGCCAGTGTACCCTCACCTATCTTCTTGAGCATCCATTGACTTTCTTCGAGATTGGAACACAGTCTTTCTCGCGCATGCGTTCTACATTTTGCCAGTCATAGGCATCGTCAAACGTTACCAATCACGCACAGTGAGGACAAAGAACTGCCATTTTACTAGTTGACAACCATGACGTCACAATTGTCTTTTAACATCAGATTTTTTTTGTCAATGATGTTCTGTATTTCCTGCATGACAATTCTATGACTTCACAAAGTGGGAATTTTATATATCTCAAAACATTACTTTATGATGTCACAAGCTGACATAGCCAAAGACCTGAAGATCTGGTTTTCTTGAACTCTAATGCATTTTTTTTTTTGCAATATATATATTTTTACAAACAGCAATGTGTACTGTCTCTACTACTGTGATTGCACACAATTTTCTTCACTATCAAGCGGATTGCAGCGGATTCGCACACTAATTACCACTCAATCAATCAACCAAAGGCATTTATAGGCGCTGGGGGGAGGGGGGTGCCGCTACTGCTCGAACAGCCAGGTCTTCAGCTTCTTCCTGAAGGAGAGGTGGTCTTGGGTCAGGCGCAGGTCGGTTGGGAGGGCGTTCCAGGTCTTGGCGGCCAGGTAGGAGAAGGATCTTCCCCCTGAAGTCGCTCTTCGGATGCGGGGGACGGTGGCGAGGGCGTGGTTGGCCGATCGGAGGTGGCGTTTGGGAGCGTAGAAGTTGATTCGGTTGTTGAGGTAGCTCGGGCCTTGGTCGTGTAGGGCTTAGTGTGCGTGGGTGAGGAGGCGCATCCACACACACAAATAAGTGGATTGCAAGTGTATTACAGTTATTCGCACACTTATTTATTACTGTGATACACACACATTATTACCAATAAGCGGCTTGCAGTGATTCACACACTCTGTTAATTTGTTTTATACTATTTTTGCATATATCTTTTCTCACCCAAGTTTTTTTCAATGTTATCGTATACAGTATTTTATTCCAGTTCTATGTCTTCTTTACATTCTAATAATGATCCTTCTTCATTCCTGGAAACTCCAGGAGAGCCTCCAGTGAAGTGGTACATTTGGTTTGATGCATTTGAAACATATCTGGGTGCAATTGGTGCTTTAAGGTATCGCCCAGAAAGAAAAAAATATCTTTTGTTACACTCTCTGGGATTTCGAAGGAAGATCGATTTTCAAACATTTACCTGACTTACCTGACAATGTTGAAGTAATAGATGAATTCCAATGTACTGTGGCCAAACTCAAGCTACATTTTGATAATCAACCCAACTTGATTGTTCTTAGGCACAAATTCTTCAAGAGGAAACAAGCAGAGAATGAGTATGTAGATTCATATATCTCAGTTCTCAGGAAACTCGCCTCAGTATGTATTTACGAAAACTTTACTGAACAGTTGATTCGCGATCAATTTGTGGGTCATTGCAGGGATAAACAAATTAGAGAAAAGTTATTATCTATGGACAATCCTTTACTTGACAAACCAATCAAAGTAGCAAAGAGCATTGAAACCTCACATATTTCTCTCAAAGAGCTGGAAGATAAACCAGCTGAAACTATTACTTTTGCTGATCCCTCAAAAAGTTCAAGAAACAAAGTTCAGAAGAAGGGAAACACTTATTCTTCAAAAACCAAATCTGATAACTCTATACCTACCAATGTTTGTTTACTATGTGGGAGCTCTATTCACGGTAAAGGATCAAAATGTCCAATGTTGAACTATGTGTGTATCTACTGTAAGAAAGTTGGACATTTTGCTACTGTCTTCCTTAAGAAGAAGTTTCTTCAAAAGTCTGTAACCTGTGTCTTGGAATCAGATGACACTGATTCTGAAGAAGAAATTGTTTCTGTGGTACATGATCAGAGAAGTGTGGCTCAATGGTTAGAGTGGCAGACCCTGATGCAGAGGTCTAGCCCGGGACCAGGGTTCAATTCCCCGCCTCGGCGGGTCTTGGGCTCAAATAAAAATTCCACGGACCTGATAATTCTTGCCTCGGTGCCTATTCCAATCATGGAGTCCCACTATGCAACTCTGGGCAAAAGCTTGCTTAATCTCCACAATGGCTCCCACAACGCTAAGGATGCCGTGCCTCCACCTTTGGGGTGCCCAGGAGTGGACACCTCACAGGGAAAGCCAGGATGGGTTCCACAGCGGTATTTGTACAAGCGCCTTGAGACCCTTGCGGGTGAGTAGTGCGCTATACAAGTATCAATTTACATTACATCACACTGTTTCTAATGGGTTCTCTATACCTCTCACTGGTGATCCCTCATCATGTGTCGACCCTATAGTTGAAATTATTGTTGGTGATAAAAAGCTTGATTTACTAGTAGATTCCGGTGCTAGGATCACCATGATAACACAGAAACTCTTCTATGAACCATTGGGAAAAAGAGACCTTTTCCCTCCTGATCGGTCACCGGTCTCTTATGAGGGATGGAAAATCGAACTTCTATGTTTCATTGAAGATTTTCTAGTATTCAAGGGAAGGAGAATTAGGGGAAAATCTATGTGGCTGTCAAAGGTCTAAACATGCTTGCTTGGTTTCACCAGGGCCTATTTTGTATGCAATTGAAACCCGGCGCTAAAGAACAAGTTATGTTAATTACATGTGAGGAAGACAGTTCTAAATGGGTCAGTGAAATTCCTTCTGTTTTCAGCGGTGAACTGGGGAAAATCACTGAGTTCAAACATAAAATAATTGTTAAAGATGGGGCAAACCCTATCAAACATAAACTCAGGAGTGTCCCCTTTAGCATCAGAGAGGATCTCAATAAAGAACTTTCCTCTTTATCTGAGAAGGGAATTATAGAGCCAACAGATTCCTCTCTTTGGTTGTCGCCTTTGGTGGTTGCACGTAAACGTGATGGCAAGTTGAGAGTGTGTGTGGACCTCAGATCTCTTAACTAAGAGATCTGGGTTGATTCACATCCATTGCCAAAGATTACAGACTTATTCTCCAGCATCAAAGGTCCTAAATTCTTCTCTAAGTTGGATTTGGCTAGTGCCTATCTTAAAATAGAACTCCATCCAGACTCACGCTCCTTGACGGCTTTTGTATCTCCACTCGGAACTTTCCGCTACAAGAGGATGCCTTTCGTGTTAGCCTCTGCGATGTCGGTGTTCCAGAGGGTTGTGCAGAACATCTTGAGGGGTGTAGAGGGTTTTCTTGTGTTTCAGGATGATGTCCTTATCTATGCAAAATATAATGAAACACACAACAACATTATCAGAAAGGTTTTAGAAATTTTCAAAAAAATTGTGTGGTTTTTAAAAATGAGAAGTGCAAGTTTTCATGAGGTAAAATTGAATATCTTGGTCATCTACTATCAAAAGAAAGAATTAAGCCTAGGAAGGGTCTTATAGATGCTATCATGAATGCTCCTGTACGCAAGGATAAAAACAGTGTTAAATCTCTATTGGGGTTGTTAGAATATTATTCTAGATTTGTCCCTAACTATGCATCTATGGTTACACCCATCAGTAATCTCCTCAAAACTTCCACAACATATATATGGTCTCCTGACTGTGGTTGTGCTTTTGTGGGAGTAAAAGATGCACTTAAAAAAAGTGATGCTCTTACTCCATTTGATCCTGATTTACCATGTTCCATTACAGTGGTTGCAAGTAAAGATGGTTTAGGAGCAATTCTTATGCAACAGTCTGAAAATCAGGAATTTACAGTTGCATTCGCATCGAGAGTTCTTAGAAATGAAGAAATTCAATATTCTGTAATTGAGAAAGAATTATTAGCTTGTTTGTGGGCTATTGACAAATATCATCCATATGTGTGGGGAAGGCATTTTAACTTGGTCACAGATCACAAACCACTTGTTTCGATATTGTCTTCTGGTCCCAGCAAATGTTGTACACCTAGAATCACCAGGATGGTGAGCAAACTGTTACAATATCAATTTGAAATTACACATATTGCAGGTGGTAAGAATATCAGAGCTGATTATCTCTCACGTTTTCCTCAATGTGGTGATTTTAGTGAGGGTACAAGTTTTCAAGAGCTGAATGATGAGGATGATGAAGACTGTTTTGTAGTATCTGTAGACATTCCTATTTTAGCTGTTGGTTCGGAAGAAGGTTGGCGGTCAGCTTTTTCAGAAGACAAGGTTCTTCAAGATGACTGCATGTTTGTCAAGAATGGTTGGCCAAAAGAAACACCTCTATCCTTTGAACTTCAGCCATACTGGAAAGTTGAATCTGAGATTTAATTAGCAGATGGCTTATTGATGAGGTGTGATAAATTAATTCCTCCACATTCTCTTAGATCTATGATTATCAAGGAATATCATGAAGGACATTTAGGGGTTTCCCTTAACATACAACGTGTCCGCCAATATTTTTTCTGGCCAAGCATGGACAATGAAAACAGGACAATTATTGAAATTGTCCAGTGTGTTGTTCGTCAGAGAAAACTCTTAAAATTGTTACTCCACCTCTATCACCTATTGAGTGTCCACCTGGGCCATGGGTCAAGGTAGGAGTTGATATTATGGGTCCATATGAGATCTTACCTTTAGGCAGGAGATTCATCATTATTTTGATGGATTACACCTCAAAGTGGCCGGAAGTCAAAGTTGTTAGAGATGCTAGTTCATCTTGTGTTATTACATTTTTGAAGGAAGTGTTTTTGAGGGAAGGGTTTCCTCAATTTCTTGTCTCAGACAACGGCACTCAGTTTTTGAGTCAGGAATTCAATTTTTTTCTTAAATCCTGTGGTGTGAAACACCTTAAGAGTTCCTTATATTATCCACAAACTAATGGCAATGTGTAGAGAATGAACAGGGTTGTAGGTGAGTGTATCAATTGTGCTGTCAAGGGTAAACATTATGGGCCAGATGTAGGTAAATTAGATTTACCGATTTTTAATTACCGAATTTTACCGATTCGGTAATTAAAAATCGGTAAATCTAAAGGGTGGGTATTTAGGTATTTCCAGATGTTGAAATACCAATTCTGTAACAATCGGTATTTACCGATTCTGTAAATACAGAATCAGTATTTCCCATTGATTCCTATGGGCTTTGAAGCCCATAGGAATCAATGGGAAATACCGATTCTGTATTTACAGAATCAGTAAATACCGAATTTTGCAAGGGTGCAGTGGGTGTCACTTTGACACCCTCTGGCACCCCACAAATAGGCATGTGCGCCATGGCTAGGTGTGCATGCACACATGTGCATGCACACCTGAATTCGGTGTTTTACCACACAATAGGATTGTGTGGTAAAATACCAATTTTGTAGGGCCTGTGGGACTCAGAAGAGTCCCACCTACATCTGAGATTTACCGAATCGGTAAAAATACCGATTCGGTATTTTACAGACTCGGTAAATTTACCGAATCTGTAAATTTACCGATTCCGTAAAATTGTGCCCCTACATGCCAATCCTTGGATACCGGTCGGTAACGGATGAAAATACCGATTTTCGGCCGTTACCGACCGACCTACATCGGGCGCCATGTTTTGTCTTCTCTTGAAAGTATGTTGTGGTTCTACAGAACCACACCTCATTCTTCCACTAAGTTTTGTCCATTTGAAGTTTTAAGAGGAAGGAAAGCCAGCTCTAGTATTCGGCCAGGATGGATGTGCAATTCATTTGATTCTTTGGTTGATGTTGAATCGCTTATGGAGAGTGTTAAGCCAAATGTTGATACTACGAAGGGAAAAGAGGAAAAATGGTTTGACAAGAAAAGAAATGTCAAGACTGTTCCCTGGTGTGTTGGTGATTTTGTAAGCATCAATCATCCTGTGCATACAAAGAAAGGAAAGAGTAAATTTGGTGAACCCATTAAGGTCATAAAATTTGGTAACAGTGCTGTTCAGGTAGAAGGAGGTTGTTGGTGGAATGTATCAAAGGTAGTTAAAACCAGATCTTGTCCTGTTTCTTCTGGTCTTGGCTGAAATGGACTGGACAAAAATAAGTTCTCTGATGTTGGACAGAGGAAGAAAATTTCTAGAGTCTCTATTTTGCCTCCAAGGTTTCACGATTAATAGAGTCTCTATTGTAGCTCAAAGGTTTCGTAGTAATATTGTAATTAGTCTTTTCATGTTCCAAATTAGTGTTAAAGATTTTTTTTTAAGTATTTTTTATTTTTTTTTGCTGCCATCGCTATGAACAGCTCGTCACTTAGATGTGTGTGACCGATACCATCGCTATGAACTGCTCGGCCCTGAGTATCCTGTGACTGCCTCCATCTCTGCACACTGCATGCACTGAGAAGCCTGTGGCCATTGCCATTTCTAAGCACTGATCATCTCTGAGAAACCTGTGACCACTGCTATCGCTATGCACAGCTCATCACTCAGAAGCCAGTAACTGCTGCCATCGCTACTCACTGCTTATCACTGAGAAGCCTGTGACCACTGCCATCACTACTCACTGCTCATCACTGAGAAGCCTGTGACTGCTGCCATTGCTACACATTGCTTATCACTGTGAAGGCTGTGACTGCTGC
This sequence comes from Lissotriton vulgaris, assembly GCF_964263255.1. NCBI lineage: Eukaryota > Metazoa > Chordata > Amphibia > Caudata > Salamandridae > Lissotriton > Lissotriton vulgaris. The sequence goes on from NC_141689.1 coordinate 16,180,007, forward strand.
CATCGCTATGAACTGCTCACACAGAGATGCCTGTGGCCACTGCCATTGTTACGCACTGCTCGTCGCTGAGAAGCCTGTGACCGCTACCATTGCTATGCACTGCTCGTAACTGAGAAGCCTGTGGCAACTGCCATTGTTACGCACTGCTCGTCACTGTGAAGCCTGTGACCGCTGCCATTGCTATGCACTGCTCATTACTGAGAAGCCTGTGGCCACTGCCATTATTACGCAGTGCTTGTTACTGAAAAGCCTGTTACCGCTGCCGTTGCTACGCACTGCTCATTACTGAGAAGCCTGTGACCCCTGCAATTGTTACACACTGCTCGTCACTCAGAAGCCTGTGACCGCTTCCAATGATAAGGATTGCTCGTTATTGAGAAGCCTGTGACCGCTGTCATTGCTGCTCACTGCTCGTCACTGAGAAGTCTGTGACCGCTGCCATTGCTATGCACTGCTTTTTACTGAGAAGTCTGTGACCGCTGCCATTGCTATGCACTGCTTGTTACTGAGAAGCCTGTGACTGCTGCCATTGCTATGCACTGCTTGTTACTGAGAAGTCTGTGACCGCTGCCATTGCTATGCACTGCTTGTTACTGAGAAGCCTGTGACCGCTTCCAATGCTATGGACTGCTCGTTACTGAGAAGCCTGTGACCGCTGCCATTGCTACGCAGTGCTCATCACTGAGAACACTGTGACAACTGCCATTGCTACGCAATGCTCGTCACTGAGAAGCCTGTGACCACTGCCATTGCTATGCTTTGCTTGTTACTGAGAAGCCTGTGACTGCTGCCATTGCAATGCACTGCTTGTTACTGAGAAGCCTGTGACCGCTGCCATTGCTATGCACTGCTCGTCACTGTGAAGCCTGTGACCGCTGCCATTGCTATGCACTGCTCATTACTGAGAAGCCTGTGGCCACTGCCATTATTACGCAGTGCTTGTTACTGAAAAGCCTGTTACCGCTGCCGTTGCTACGCACTGCTCATTACTGAGAAGCCTGTGGCCCCTGCAATTGTTACACACTGCTCGTCACTCAGAAGCCTGTGACCGCTTCCAATGATAAGGATTGCTCGTTATTGAGAAGCCTGTGACCGCTGTCATTGCTGCTCACTGCTCGTCACTGAGAAGTCTGTGACCGCTGCCATTGCTATGCACTGCTTGTTACTGAGAAGCCTGTGACCGCTGCCATTGCTATGCACTGCTTGTTACTGAGAAGTCTGTGACCGCTGCCATTGCTATGCACTGCTTGTTACTGAGAAGCCTGTGACCGCTTCCAATGCTATGGACTGCTCGTTACTGAGAAGCCTGTGACCGCTGCCATTGCTACGCAGTGCTCATCACTGAGAACACTGTGACAACTGCCATTGCTACGCAATGCTCGTCACTGAGAAGCCTGTGACCAATGCCATTGCTACGCACTGCTCATCACTGAGAAGCCTGTGACCACTGCCATTGCTATGCTTTGCTTGTTACTGAGAAGCCTGTGACTGCTGCCATTGCAATGCACTGCTTGTTACTGAGAAGCCTGTGACCGCTGCCATTGCTATGCACTGCTCGTCACTGAGAAGCCTGTGACCGCTACCATTGCTATGCACTGCTCGTCACTGAGAAGCCTGTGACCGCTGCCATTGCTATGCTTTGCTTGTTACTGAGAAGCCTGTGACCGCTGCCATTGCAATGCATTACTTGTTACTGAGAAGCCTGTGACCGCTGCCATTGCTATGCACTGCTCGTCACTGAGAAGCCTGTGACCGCTGCCATTGCTACGCACTGCTCATCACTGATTAGCCTGCGACCGCTGCCATTGCTACGCACTGCTCATCACGTAGAAGCCTGTGGCCACTTCCATCGATTTGCACTGCTCGCACTGAGAAAACTGTGGCTGCTTCCCTTGCTCACCTGGGGATCAAGTGCAGAAGGGGTTCTCCTTGGCCCAGTTTGCAGACCTATAGTAGGATAGACTCAGAGGCAAATTACCCTAGCCCCCACTGCAGTGAGCTAGTATCCACTGCTCCCCCTGTGCCCCCGGGCCTATAATGGGGTCTGATATAAGGTTTTTTACCGAACACTAATGGACCCCAGCTAAGATAAACTACTAAGCTTTAACCAAAAGCAGGGGAAAAGGCATACTGATGAGACAGCCAACTGAGGGTCTAATAATTATTTTAACATTGTTGAATGTTATCAAAGATTTAGGTTTATGGAGAGGCTACTTTAGTCAGCTGCTGGTACCAGCAGTTTTCCAGGATGGCCGCTGCGTTCAGCTTGTTGACCTCCCATCGCCTTCCCACACTTTATCTCTATATTGCTTCTCCCATAGGAAAATGTCTGGCATAGCTGGGTAAAATACATGGCCACATTCTGCACTTTTTTTATTTGAGAACCATCACTGCAATGGCTTTCTGTAAGGCCCATTCCCTGTCAGGGTAATTGGATGGCTAGAATTCTTGATGTGTGCTGCAAGCAGGATGGACACCTGGCCTCCCTGATGTGTGCGGCAAGCAGGATGGAAGCCTGGCCTCCCTGATGTGTGCTGCGACCAGGATGGACGCCTGGCTGTCCTGATGTGTGCTGCGGGCAGGATGGACCCCTGGCCTCCCTGATGTGTGCTTTGAGCAGGCATGAGCCTTTGATGTGCAGTCTTCTCTTGGATGCTGTAGAGAGGATGAATGGGTCCACATCATCTGGCCCTCACAAACTGCTCTTGTACTTGTAACATTCATGGGATCTGCAGAGCAAAGCCCCACCACCCTCCCAGGGGCATGGAGAGCCCCCTACATCTTTGAGCTGTGCTGCTTTGCTCCTTGCTGAAAGGGTGGGACACTGGGGAGAGGGGACAGCCAGTGTTTAGAGAAACCTTTGGCCCTCCACCTGCACTAATGCTGAACACAGGTCACCCACCAAAGCAAAACAGTAGGTCTGGCTCAAACTGCAAATTCAGAGCATGCAAATGGCTTATTGAAGCATGTTACAGATTGTGGAGATATATTTGTGCCAATGATTTAAAGAATGAATGAAGGATTGAGATGTGAAGTAATGGGAGAACAAGAGGTATTGTGGGTGCTTGTGAGTTTTGGTGGACTATAAAATGAGAAACTCCTGGTGCAAGTGTCTACAAGTAAATCACACAAGGTGTGTTAAACATTATCAAACCAGCCATTATTAGCAGCCTGTCGCTGCCATCAAATAGCCTGAATTTTCGCTAAATGTTCTAATCCTCTCTCTTCTAACCCTAGTGTTGATTCCTGGCCTCTGAGATGATACATGCCTGACCTTTCACCCTTCAGTCACATCACGCCTTCCCAGGAGCTCTAGCACAAAGATCTGTGGTGGAACAGTAAGTAAATCTGAAGCAGACTTTAGTGCTTAGAAATGTCAATTATCTCTGTTTGCTGTATAAAGCGACCCCACTAAAACAAGCACTGCACATCAAACAGCAGCGAGATCAGAGGGTTCATTTGAGTTAAGCACACTTGAAGGTGTTTGTCTTCTGGCAGATGCTTTGGGTCCTTAGGACGATAAGGAGGCGTCATCCTCACAGCCTGTAAGTTGATGACTCTGAGGCCAAACACAAGCTGAGTTGGTGCCTGGAGCCCAGCTCCATGTGACATGAATTAATGAAACAATGCTCTGGTGCCTCGTGGGATAAAGCTTACCTTGAGAGCATCCTGTGGCTACTATCACCTGGCCTACACGAGGAGCCCCCGATGCAGAAGATGCGCCCCGCTAAAGATGACTACATCACCATGCTGTTGCACTACTCCTCTGCTCCAGGAATGAGACTACTCCAAACAGAGTACCAGGAGAACCAAGATTTTATGAAGAACTAGGAGGCTAGCACTATGAGTAGACCTTTTGTTTCCAGTCTGCAGTTTATAAAGAACCATCACACCATTACTATTCTGTTATGAACAGAGTTAAGAACACTCTGTGTCCCATAGTTCACGCCTGCTCTCCACTCTTCCTCTTGTGGGTGCTCCAAAGACCATCTTCTTCTCAAAGCTGTACAAGTATTCTCCCAAATCTAAATTTAGCATAGTTGCATAAAAGTACTAAAGCTTACATAGCACATAACATTCATTAATAATTCTTGTTCACCTAAATGTATTATTTTATTTTTCCTGTTCAACATAAAAGGTTGTACAAAAAGAGAAATCGAGATGTACATATTTGTGTCTCATGTGATGCGTTTAACTATAATAAAGAAAAACATCCAGGCTCAGCACCCATGCTTAGGAAGACGTCCCACATTTCATGAAGTGGCACATTTAACCCAATGTAACAAGAACAGTAATCCAACATGGTATGCAATATACCGCAAGCAACTAACCAATGCTAGCATCACCATCAAGTCATATGACCAATCTGGGCCGGTCTGGGGGTCTCTCAAGATTAGGTATTAGGTGACGCACCGGTGGATACTACCCGGTCCTCCTGTGTAGAACTGAGGTATTGGACCAAGGATTTACGGAAGTCCCTAGGTCTGGAGGCTGCGGTAGTTCCTCTGCATATACCTCCAGGGTCTCTTTACAGTATGTCATGTCAGCAACCCAATCCTTAAATCTAGATGGGTGCTTACTGCTCCATCTCAATGCTATCCGGCTAAGAGCAGGGCCACTGCCAGTAGTTTTTATCTCTTGGCCAGTCTTTGCTTATGGGTTCCCAGTAAACATGTTAGTTCGGCATATGGTATGAATTCTGATAGCACAATTGTGAGGACATTACTTACTTCTTACCAGTAGGCTTGAATCGAGGGGCAGGACCATGCCATGTGTAAGAAGTCTGCATTGGGGAGCTGCATTTAGGACACTTATCATCTGCGCGTAGACCGTATCTGTGTAGTTGTGCTAGAGTGTAGTAAGTTTGGTGCAGGAATTTAAAATGAATAATGCAAAGATTACAGTTTAAGGTCAGCAAGTGTAATTGTGTGCAGCTGTGTTCCCAGTCCCCTTCATCTATAATATCTCCTACTGATTGCTTCCATCTTTGAATTGACGTATTCTGCATCTGGTGTTGTTCTCACTGTGAAATGTTATATAAACACGTTAGCAGGCCCTGTCCAGTGGGTGCCTTTAATAGGAGTTGTAGTGCATGAAGATATGGTGGCTCATTCTTAAAAGTTGGGAAAAGTTATCTGATAGCCACACGCAGCCGCAAATAAGCTTATACCTTCAGCGGCGCACAGTGTGCACAAAGAGACGGCTCATCCTGTGGGATGAATCGGTTGTGTGGGAAGATTTTGCACATTTCAGTTAGGCCCATGTCTCTCAGAAGAGCAAGCATATTGTTCTCTTGGGTAACTGTGATTCTCAAGTGATGGTCTATGGAGAGTGCAGGAGCATATTTTGGAAGTTTCTGCGACCGGTGTGCTAGTGTGTGCCATGCTCGCGACGTGCAAATCACAGGGTGTATTTTGTCTCTAGGAGTATGTTTTTGCAGGTCAGATATGTAGGCTATCAGTGGGGAAGGCAGCACACTTTCATGTTCCACAGCTATGTGGGGAATGTATGCATGTGGTTGTAGCCAGTAGTGGGCATGTTGTTCTTGTGCACAGTAAAAGTATAGTTGAAGGTCTGGTGCCCCAAAGCCTCCTTTTTGATAACGTTTAGTGAGAGTCTTCCAGCCCACTCTCGCCCACTTCCCAGCCCATGTAAGCTTCTGCATGATTGATCTCAGTTTGGAAAAAAAGGCCTGTGTGAGACAGATCGGAATATTCATAAATAGGTATCAGAATCTGGGCACTACCACCATCTTTTGAATGGTGATCCTGTCGGCCAGTGAGAGCGGTCATTTAATCCAGCAATCTACCTGTTCATCCAATTTACTATAGCCCTACCGTAGTTTTCCCTAATCACCTTTTCAGAGTTACTGTGTACCCATATACCCAAGTATTTCACTGGATCAGCGTGCCATTGTAGTGGAAAGTTAAAGATTGGCTGGGTTATTGCGGGCATGAGTGGTATTACCATTGATTTATCCCAGTTAATGCTGAGTCCTGAGTAACGTTCAAACCGTATCTATTCCCATATGAGTGAATTGAGATTAGAGTCCGGATGGCGGGCATATAGGATCATGTTGCCGGCATACAGAGATATGCCAATAGGCCATAGTTGGAACTGTAGTGCGGAGTCTGGGTGCTTTTGGCGAATCTTACGGGCTAATGGTTTAAGAGCCAGTGTAAAGAAAAGTGGTGAAAGTGGGCAACCTTGCCTCATTCCCCGGCTAATGCTAATTGGGGCGGACGTGTTGCTGTTGATTCTGATTTGTGCGCTGGACTTGGTGTGGAGAATGGCTATCCACCACAGGAAAGGTTCAGGGAAACCCATCCGACGTAGGACGGTGAACATGAAGACCCATTCAACAGAGTTGAATGCCTTTGCCACAACTTAGAGGGCAGCAGAAGCCGGTATTTCAGGGTTAAAGTGGTGGAACATTGTAAAAAGGGTGCGTAGATTTTGTGTGGTAGACCTGGTCGGTCTAAAACTGGCCTGGTCTGGTAGCACCAGATTCCGAATCAGTAGCTGAAAGCGTGTCGCTATGACTTTAGCTAGGGTTTTACATCTATGTTTATTAGTGACAGCAGGGGAAATGATTCGCAGTAAGTCAGGACTTTATCGGATTTAGGGAGAGCAATTAATAGCGCCTCATACAGTGAGGTCGGTAGTATGCCGTACTCATATGATTCTTCGTACATCTCAGCTAGGTGTGAGATAAAAATGTCTCTGAATTATTTGTAGAATTCCTTGGGGAGTCCTTCCATGCCAGGGGCTTTGTTATTTGGATGAGAATTGATAGCTTCATTAATCTCATCCCTTGTGATGTTGTGGCCGAGGAATTCATGATGGCTGTCTGCTAACCACGCCAGTGCAATGTCATCCAAATATTGGTTAATTTCAGGCGGTGATGTGGTCAATTGTGTAGAGTAGAGGCAGGTATAGCAATCAGTGAACTGTCTAAGATCTTCGGTGTATTGTAAGCATTATGGCCGGTTTATCTATAATCTGGGTGATGTGGGTTGCTTTAGGTCTTGAGCGTGTGCCCTAACTAGGTATCCCCCCTCCCCGTAGGTGCAGCAGTGTATCTGCGCGAGATGTATTTGATCTCAGCTGCTGCATGTTCTTTAAATTTATCAATCTTCTGCCTGATTTCAGCTAACAGTGCGGGGTTTTGCGTGTCTACAAAAGCTGTCTCTAGCCATTGGATATCTTGTTCTACCAGTGATAGCTGCTGTCGGATATATTTCAGAATGCCTGCGTGTTTGCCTATGCAATGTCCTCTAATTGTAACTTTAAAAGCCTCCCAGAGTGTTTTTGCGCTGCTCAGAGAGCCTTCGAATACCTGATCAAGGAGTGCGTTCTGTTGCAGATGCCAAGCAAACAGACATGGAGTGTGTGTGGGGATGTCAAGTGTGAGGCGTGCGGGTGCATGATCTGACAATGTCCTGGGCATGTACTAAATCCGAGTGGTCCATGTACTGATATTGTGTGTGGCTAGCCAGAAGTCTATTCTTGACCACGTGTTATGTGTTGATGATATGCAAGTACCTTCCTTGTGGCCGGGGTGTCGTAGACACCACAGGTCGATAGTTGCGCATTCTTACATACCATCCCTGAAAGCTTTAGCTGACTGTTTCCCATATCGGTCATTACCTGTGGATCTATCTAGTGCTGGGTCGAGACGTGTTAAAATCACCTCCCCATATAATGGGGGTGGGTAGTAGTTCACAGCGTTTAGCCCAGATGTGTGCATAAAAACTCGGGTCGTCAGTGTTTCGGCCATATGTAGTGACCCCTGTCAATGCTGTGCAGCCAAAGTTGCCCTGTACTATATTATAGCGCCCTTGGTTGTCCTTGATAGCAGTGATGAGCGTAAAGGGGTGCTGTGTCTAACCAGGACCATGACCCCTCTAGTGTAGCTAGAGTAAGAGGATGCCAAGCAGTTTATTGCCCATTTGCTGCCTATCCTCCCGTCAGTGGTATTTTTGAGATGTGTTTCATGTAGACAGGCCACCTCTATCTTGTGGCGGTCTAGGCACGCCTGGACCCTTCGAATCGTTTATGGCTTTTGAAGGCCTCTCACATTCCAGGTCAGGAACACCAGAGGCCTAGTGTTTCGTGGGCAGCTAGCCATGTATGTCAGCTTGTATAATGAGACCTGATCCGTGTTTTATAGCTTGCACTCTATCTGTATAATCTGTATTCTGGTGTTTGAACTCTGACCAGTGTTTTATGATAATACCCTGACCCTCCCCCACCCACTCTGCATACTTTTTGCAGCTGAGACAGTACCAAAAACCTTGAATATTCCCAACATATTCCCTCAAGAACAGTAACTAAACAATTTAACTATTTGTTGTGTACATATGTGGGCTGGAGCTGCCATACTGGGTGCCCCCATGATTTAAATCTCAGGGGTGGCTGCTATAGCGGTTAAATATTCATCCCAATCGAGCCTGTAAGGACATCTCCCGGTCATCTCAGGTTCAATGGGCGCAACCCTACCATCCCTGTATTTCAGGGGGAACACTTGACACTGTTATGCATTGCCACTGCCCCAATCCATGTTGTCAAGGCAACCCACTTATCTGCCTCCGCAGTGTGCATGTGTAGTTGTCCAACATCTGCCAGTTGTTTGTCTATTTTCTCCTGCTTGGTCTCCATTTGCATGTGGGAGCCCTCTACCTCGGAGATGCGGCGTTCCGCCATGTCAAGCCGCTCCATGTGACGGTCCAGGCGCTCGGCCATTTGGTCCACTCTGCATGTTAGTGAGTCTATCTTACCATTGATGTTGGAGAGAGCGGCCTGGATCGTGGTGAACATGGCCTGTACATCACCCAGTTGAGACTCTGCTTGCAGAGGCCACGACTGTTGTGATTGAAGTTGATCTACCGAGCAGTGTTCCTATGGTTTTTTTGATTGGTCAAAATTGAGTTTGGGCTGATTTCTGTCTGGTTTGACGATGGTTCTTCTGTTAATACTGAGCTAGAAGTGCTTTCAATGTCTGGCTTCATTGTAGAATGTGCCCAGTGCACTGGAATAAATAGGGTATTCAGTTAGTCGACACCTTGGGCTATGATATGTCTATGTGGTCGTGGAGGTTCTATAATCTGGGTGGCCTCGTCTGCAGTCTTAGAGTGTGCTGTTGGCACCTCTGGAGGGGCGTATCTCTGTTTTGGGGGTGCATCTGTTTTGCCAGCGACGACCTCCTTAGCTCTGCAGGTGCACGCTCGTCAGTGTGTTGCATGTCTCCAGTGGTCAAATTATGGGTCAAAAGTGTGGTAGTATGGGATGGTAGTGTGGCCAAGCACAGGGTACAGGGCAGAGGCAGCCTCCTCCGAACCAGGTGCCCCAAGGGTTCGCCGGAGGTACACCGTTGGTTGTGGTCTATGTGGCGGTGCCCCGGTGTTGTTGTGGCAGCCGTTTTCCACAGGAGGTTGCGTGGTGCCCTCACTCACCCACCGGGCTTTGACCGCCAGCAGTGCAGGCTCGCAGGCTCACCTCATGGCACAATCCAGGCAGTCAGAAGGTCATCAATGCCACTCACTGTGGGCTTGGCATCTTTTCCACTCCAGTGTCTCTAATGTGCAGCATGGTGATTCCCTGACCCTGCCCAGCTCAGTCAGGGCGTCTTGCAGACACCACCACCATATCATTCCCCTTTTCCACCCAGTTGACGAGTCCACCAGCAGAAAAGCAGTAGACGGTGTTTCCGTCCGCCTCGGGACGCCCAGCCATACTAATATGGTGGGGTCATTCAGGTATGGATGGCGGGCGGATCACCATCGCTGGGCAAGCGATGGCTACCGCCGGCCCAGTAGAGGTTATCTGCCTGCCATCCTAATGGGCCCCTAAATACTTACTGGAGTGGGAATAGTCAATTATATATCTTTAGTTTCCAGCACCTTCCCTGATTTAATACTAAATGGAGTTGGAATAGTAAATTATATATCTTTAGTGTCCAGCACATTCTCTGACTTAATACTTACTGGAGTGTGAACAGTAAATTAATATATTTTTTTTACTGTCCTGAACCTTCCCTTATCTAATATTAACTGGAGTGGGAATAGTAAATTACATATTTTTACTATCGAACATCTTCCCTGACTTAATGTTAACTGGGGTGGGAATAGTAAATTATATATCTTAGTGGTCAAGACCTCACTTGATTCTATAGTAACTGGAGTGTAAATAGTAAATGATATATCTTGACTGTCCAGCACCTTCCCTGACGTAATACTTACTGAAGTGTGAATAGTAAATGATATATCTTTAGTGTCCAGAACCTTCCCTGAATTAATAGTAACTGGAGTGTGAATAGTAAATGATATATCTTGAGTGTCCAGCACCTTTCCTGACTTAATACTTACTGAAGTGTGAATAGTAAATGATATATCTTTAGTGTCCAGAACCTTCCCTGAATTATTATTAACTGGAGTGTGAATAGTAAATGATATATCTTGAGTGTCCAGCACCTTCCCTGACGTAATACTTACTGAAGTGTGAATAGTAAATGATATATCTTTAGTGTCCAGCACCTTCCCTGAATTAATATTACCTGGAGTGTGAATAGTAAATGATATATCTTAAGTGTCCAGTACCTTCCCTGACTTAATACTTACTGAAGTGGGAATAGTAAATGATATATCTATAATGTCAAGTACCTTCTTTGACTTAATACTTACTGGAGTGGGAATAGTAAATTAGATATCTTTTGTGTCCAGAACCTACCCTGAATTAATATTAACTGGAGTGTGAATAGTAAATGATATATCTTGAGTGTCCAGCACCTTTCCTGACTTAATAATTACTGGAGTGGCAATAGTAAATGATATATCTATAATGTCAAGTACCTTCTTTGACTTAATACTTACTGGAGTGGGAATAGTAAATTAGATATCTTTTGTGTCCAGCACTTTCCCTGACTTAATACTTTCTGGAGTGGGGATAGTAAGTTATATATATTCAGTTTCCGGCTCCTTCCCTGATATAATATTAAAAGGAGTGTGAATAGTAAATTATGCTTGAACGTGAATACCTGTATGAAAAAGAAAATCACATGCAGAAAGACTTTGACTTGGTCATCTTGTCTTGAAATGATTAACAATGTACGGTTGTATTGCTCATATCTTACAGTCTTATTGTTTAATTAATATTGAGACTTACAAGATTTCTTAACATTTCAATTGGGTTGTGCTGTTCTCACCTTTACAATTTCTGTATCTGCAGGTCATGTTGATCTGCTTTAGTCATTCCGGGTAGTGGGTGACAGAGGTCCTCTTAGCACCCCTTTTGTAGTTACAGAAATGTTGATACTTATTTACCCTGACTATTATGTTTTCTTATAGCTGTATTTATTGTGATGTGCAGTTAATCCCTTTTAGGGAACACCACTACCAAATTAGTCGCTAGAAAATGATATATCTTTAGGGGCATATTTATAAGCCTCATAGGCCACATTTGTGCCGCCGTTGCGTCACTTTTGTGAAGCAGCGGTGTCGCAAAGCCAGCGCCATGCTGCTGGGTATTTATGACATGACGCATCTAGAGAGATGCATCAGGTTGTAAAGCCCTGCGCCACATGTGCACATGTGGGTGTTCCGGCATGTTGGGGGGGGGGGCGTTCCGGCTCAAGAACGCCTCCTAAAAGTGCCTGAGTGAAATCTTCAAGATTACACTCAGTCACTTTTACGGCCATGCTGTGTCAAAAGCCTGCGCCTGCTTGAAGCAGGCGTAAGGATTGACGCAGCATTTTAGGTATGGGGTACTCCGAGCCTTGCTGGAGCTGCGTCGCTCTTGCGACGCGACTCCAGCAATGCGTCACCTTTACGGCATCATATGCGTCACACTTCTGTCTATTCTTATCCCATGCGGCGCATCAATGGTGACGCAAGGAGGTGTCTGCGGTGACGCAAAATAACTGGTGCATCCCTGCTGATATGCAGGGATACTCCAGTTATTGTAAATCCGTCCCTTTTTGTCTAGCACCTTCCCTGACTTAATAATAACTGGAGTGGGAATAGTAAATAACATCTGTTTAGTGTGCAGCATTTTCCTAAAATTATTAGACACATAAACAGACCATGAATCCTACCTACTGATTAGCATCAGTAATTGACCTGAACAGCACGTATCCGCCCTTTACGACCCACGTAGTATGATGCAATGCGTCTTAAACGAGACCGACTTGCACAGAGCACAATCCGGAAGACCGAGACGTACAGAAAACTGTGACTAGCAAACAATAGACTCCTTTGTGACCGACGCTTACGCCAACGTAGAAACACAGCAGAATGTCAGTGTGACAGACTCTGATTACCCTGCAAGAGCCACTGGCAGCACCTGTCTCGGTCAAATGAACGTCTCCATCATGCCCAAAAAAACCAAAGGAAAAAAGACAAAAAAAAGGACCAAACAAGCAATGACAAAAAAGCCAATAAATAAAAAATAAAAAAATAAATGGAACAAAGATACACCCACAACTCCACCTACATAAAGAACAGAAATCCCTACTATGATCCTTTGCAAACTACAGACATAGGACTGGAGACAACACCACCACACTGCAGAGACACACCGCCACTCACACGCCACACAACATATACACTAGTTGCACCTCTCAAAAAATCAATCACACATTAACCGATACATTCACATCTATCACAACCATTTATACCCTCACACACACATCAATCCCTACAACCACCCAGCACCAGTCCCCCAAAGAAGAATCCAAAGTTCACAGATAGTGAGTTGGAAGTCATGATTGATGAAATCCTCAGAGTACAGCCACAGTTGTTTGGAACATTGTTCCAAAAGACCCCCATGTCAAAGTAAACAAAGATGTGGGAGAGGATTGTCGACAAGTTCAACGCACAAACACCTTGTTTGAGGACAAGTGACTATATTGAGAACAGGTACTATGATGTGCGCAGAAGGGTCAAGAAGCTTAAGGACAGGGAGCACACATTATGCAAGCAGACTGGCGGTGGCCCGCCTGCCAAACCAACACACTTCATGTCCTGGGAGGCGAAGGTGCGGGCCATCCTACCACCGGAGAGTATCTATGGATTAACAGGAATACCAGATCCTGGTGAGTACACAACCAATATACTCAATGTTGTGTCAAGGGGACAGTGAAACCAAGTACTGTTAGCGAAGCCATAGCGACAGAAGGGCAAGTATCCTCTGACGTGTACGCCAGTTACACAAACACAATACCTTCCATCTCATAGTAATATTGAACTATGTCATAACATGTACAAACCTAACAATAAATACTGTAAGACATTGGCATAAATCACCAACAAACACTGTCATCCATTTTGCCACCTCTGGCACACTATCTCATAGGGAAGCTGAATCAAAAAGAAGGAAGGTTATGTCTGCTGGGAATGTGCTTGTAGCAGAAAGCATGATGGCACTTGCAGTCACAGTCAACCGTCCCCCTCACGCATGGTCCAACAAGCTCCATTCCAAACCATGCACATCTCACAGCGAGTTGAAAAAAACTGACACAATGGCTGAGAATGGGCTCTACTGTGGGGAGCAAAAGGCCCTGGTGAGACGTGTGCCCAGACAAACAACAGGACACCTTAGTATCACATCCTGAGTGTTAATGCTGCATGGTGGGATATCTGACATGGGGGGAGGAGGAACGCCAGCTCTGACTACATCCACCAGCAGGTTCTTGCATGCACACCCATTAACACAAACTCCACACAACTCACCTAGGATAATGCGTTCCCTAAGACTCAATTAAAATATCTCACAAAGATTTACCACACTGGGTTCTGCTGTGTGAATCCCATTGGCTTGTTGGGACCTGTGCTCAAACAAACAACAGCGGTACAAAAGGGGGTGGTGATGGACGGACCATCTGAATCAATCAAACACTCACACCCAGTCAAAAGATCTGGGTTTAATCCATCACCGTTCTTTAGCCCACTCTGCCACCCCAGTTCAGACATGGCTATATGCAAATCAATGTACCCTTGAGGAACTGAACAAAATCTTTATGACCGATTATTCAAAGTGAAACCAAACAAATATCGGCTATTAGGATGAATAGGAATCAAGAAGAAAGCATTCTTCAAATCAATTACAGAAAATGTGGTTGCTGTTGGAGGGACCAGGGTAAGCAATGTCGTTATGTCAGAAACCACAGGTACTACGGTACTACAATCTTGTTAACTTCTCTCAAATCAATAATGAATCTGTAAATCCTAGTGTCAGTATCTTTTTCCAAAATGGGAAGAATCGGACTATTGCAAACGTTGTAAGGAACTTCTTCCGCAACCCCCACTTTAATCAAATCATGTACAATGCGTGTGAGTGCTTCTTTTCCTTCTCGAGAAAGTTTATACTGAGGCAGTCTTGGCAATGAAGCACCCTCCTGGACATTAATATTTACTGGCGGAATACCCATTTGCCCTACTTTGGGGTCTGAAGTAGCCCACAAGGTACTAGGGAGTAAAGCTAATACAATGTCCTCTTTAACTATACAGGATCTCTCAATCACAGGGTAGTTGTCATTCAGAATAACATGTACTCCTTCCGGAGAACATCATATCGCAGCCCTGAAATATTTGAGCATATCAAGACCCACAATATTATCTGGTATGTTGGAAAGAGCAAAAACAGACAAGGAGCAGTAAACTTATCAACATGGAATGCAAGTGGTTGTGACAGTGGGCTAAGGGAAGATGTTCCATCGAAAGCTATCGATGTAATAGTTAAGCCAGACAGGGGAGCCCTAGGAACCAAGTGTTTAGACAAGGCGCTACGAGTAGCTCCTGTATTAACCAGAAACTGATCAGTAGAACCCAAAACATGTGATGTAACATAGGGACCCTTCTGATCTACTAGAACTGCGACTGATTCCTTACCCAATCCTAGACAATCCTATGCATAAGCAGAAGAGTTTAAATCAGACGGCATATAATCAGACATTTGATACTGATTCAGTCTATCAAAAGTGTTAAACCCATCCTGTCCACGTGTATTAGCATCAAACCTAGTGCGATCATCTGTGCCTCCTCTAGGCCCTGAATATCCTTAACAATTTTGCATTTGTCTCCGACCACATGGATACTGCTGAGCACACAATGCTGGACACTCATTAGCCCAATGTCCAATTTTCTTGCAATATGCACACTGATCAGCAGACAAATTCGAACAAGAGTAAGAAGGAAGAGACAAACCATAAGATCCTCGTCCACCACTATTATTACCTCTAGAAGCCAACATAATCTTTGTTTTTAATTCTTTAGTCTTTTTATCCTCATTACCTTTAGCTTCTAATTCTTGTTGCTCATAATACTGAGCCATAGTTAAAATAGCAACTGGAGAAGAGGTAGTCCATGAACTCTCACTGGCCTTTAGGCGACTAGCTATTCCTTGCAAAAGGTTTGCGATATATTTATTGATGAACAGATGCCTACCCGTGTCATCTGTCAATGGCTGGCCACTAAAATCATGGAATGCCTCTTCAAAGCATGTGAAGAAATCAGAAACTGATTCATCTGCCTTTTGCTTGCAAGACGCTAACACTGTCCAATCTATCTTTTTAGGGGGAATTATCATCTTTAACTTAACTAATATAGCTGGGGCGAGATCTAAAATCAATTTACAGTGTTTCTGTGCAGGTTCTCTTTCTTCATCTAATTGCTCTAAATCTTTCCATAATGGTCCAAATGTTGCACGATCATCAATTTTACGCACAGTTCCCCACATATCAGGCAGTAATATCAGTCCAAAAAACAAGTCAATATCAGGCAAATTCATAGTGCAAGAGCTAATAGCACCATCAACTTCCTCATAAAAGGCTGCTGGATTGTTTCGTGGATCAGGTAATGCAGTTTTAAGAGCCATGACATCTGCTCTATTCCAAGGAGTGGATACCCAATTATAAATAAAAATAACCCTTTGCATCTGTAGAAGTCTTATCATCACTTGTACCCGCTCCTTTAGGAGGAACCTATAAAGGTGCGGCTTCCCTCATGGGTTTTACATGAATTACAACATTCTCATCTGTTTTGGGAGTCGAAGCTCGTGCCGTGTTAATCCAGGATATTTGTGAAGCTGCGTCTGCTGCCTTTTTCTTCTCTCACAAACGGTCTGCTTCAATACGCAATTTAACCAAGTGTCTGATCGTGTCGGTCACCTGGGAGAAAACAAAAAGAGCTTCACGTAGTTGTTTACAATCATTTGCTATATCATCGAGGTCTATTTCTACTGAATATTTCCTAAACTGTTCAATAACCTCTGCAGCAAATGTATCAGTAAAATATATTTGCTCCCTTTCCAGCCAATCTTTTATACTCTCTAAAAGTTCAGAAGCAGTGGAGGTACTACGAACGGCTTTACGAGCAGCGGATCTAATCTCAGACGCACGCCCAGCAGATAACATCGAGCAAGTTTCTCGAGCTTTGACCTGGTCTGTAAGAGAGTCCTCATCTGACTCATGAGGAGCAGAAAGAAAAGTATACGGGGGTGGACAACGATCTAATAAGAGAGAATCAACTTGCTGTTTATTAAGAATAGGATAAAGAGGTCTTGGCAGCGTATTGGCCATTTACCGGGAAAGGACGCTCCCTGTCTTCCCTCTCTTTAATTTCTTTAATTTCCCTATTTTTCATTTCTAATGCTTTCGCATGAATGCTCTTATGTTGTTCTTTCTCAATCAAGGTTTGCTCACGCTTCATTCGCTCACGAACTTCTTTCTTCTACATTCGCACACAATCAAACATATCTTGCTTAGCCTTTTGCTTAAACATTTGTTATTCCACATTTCGCAAATCAAATGACCCATGCATAGGCCAACGCAACTCAGAATCTTTACGAGTATATTTATTCCATAACGTGCGGTACATTATAGAAGAAATACCATATTTTATATACATATCCCTATTAGGCGTCCCTTCCGGGGAGTCGGTTGTGCTTCATCGGGTCTCAAATTGGTACATCCTACGGCGTGTGCTAGAAACAGGCATGCTAAAAATAGTACAGAATATGCAGCATTATATTGAAGTAGCACTTAAGGTACCTTTAGTACGATGTTCCGTTCAAATCAATTCAAATAGAGAAAAGAATTATCCTCATTACCTGCCTATATAAATTGTAATTGATATATTACAAATTTCCAAATACAAATATTGGCCAATCATACAAATTTAAAGCCACAGTAAGTGTTATTAAACTACCTTACCAATCCAAGGCATCAAAACCAACAGCAAGTGCCGCTTAACGACTCTCACCAATCACTTGGTGTCCAGATTCCAACTGCCAATTTCTCAAATTGAATAAATGATCACTGCACGTTGAATCAACAGAAGAGATCTCAGTCGAGAACCAGCACCACCTTGATGGTCAGATCAAAAAGAAAGGAAAAATGCTGTGGTTGTCAAGACTCGGGTCTCCTCAGGCAGCGATCGCGTCCAAAGCGAGATTCCACTCCTTCATCTCAACTACTCCTTTGGGCATCCGAGTCACCGATGAACCCTGCATTGGAGCTCCAGTTTGTGGTGGTGAACCTCAGCAAGGCCTACCAGTGCAAGGGGTTCGTCCTTCTCTGCACAGTCCTCAGACCAAGAGGAAGAAGTTGGCACAGAAACTGGAATAGAAAATACAAGATTAATTAAACCTCATGAGGTGGAACTACATTCACACAACACCCTTCGGTAATGTATGACGTAGCACACTGAACTGAAGGAGCATAGTCCTTTTATACCCACACAGGGGCTCAGAAGAAGGCGGTACAAGTACAAAGTACAGGTTTTAGGTGGATATATGGTCATAGAGAAAAACTACAGTCAACAAGTGGGTGGAGCTAACAGTGGCTAATTCTAGTAAACACATCCTGACAGTTACAAACTATGAACAGCTGCAAAAAAAGCTGCAAGCTCAACTGGGCATGTGCGAGACAGGGAAAGGCTAAATATACCTTGTTGCTTGGCAGAATACAAGAGCAAGGGACAGAAAGGTAGGACAGAGCACATGGCAAGCATGTGGTAGCACATGACACACAAAATGGCGGATAGACATACAAAATGGATTCCACAAAATGGACAAGATAGCTTCTAAATAGAAGATGGCTTCTGCTAATGCTAACCCAATCGCTGCCAAATTACAACAAAGCACTGTCCTTGCAGTACTCTAATCATCTAGTAACTACTCATGTACTCATGCAATAACCCAGGGACTAACTCAAATACAGAGGAGGTCATGCTAATTACAGTGGTACCCCAACGCATAGTATTCCCTACTGTATGTAGGTGTTTTCAGTGTATTCTAAGTGTCTTTTAGCATAGCACTGGCACTGGTCCTGGTTATTTAGAGTCAGTTACCACCAGTACTCGTCAGTAAAAAGTTGGGGGCACAGGAGGACTGTCTGCTCCATTGTATGTTGTTTTCTGCACATCTCTTGCTTCTTCCTGCACTTTTCTTCGTCGTTCTGGACTTCAGTTGCCTCTTTCTGCATTTGTCTTGCTTATTTCTGTGCTTTTCTTCCTCTTTCTTCACCTGTCCTATCTTTGTAGGCATAGTTAGAAATTAGCATTTCAAAAACCATTGAAATTCACAGAAAAAAACATGGGTTTCAGGGATGTAATAGTTAGTTGGACATTTTTCTCAGACAAAAGCATGGAAATCCCCTGTTATAGTTAATTCAGCTAACTATAACTCGCGCCCCCCCGCTATGCACTGCTGATGACGTCACATATTACATCATTCATGACATGGTCAGTGACATCACTGATGACATCTCAAATGAGATCACTGATGACATCATCCATGTCAAAATATGATGTACCTTCTCACACTCTAATATAACCTTTGATACACCCACTGTAAAATATAAACAACCATTCTCAAAACCATAGACACACCAATACCAGTTACTACATACGCACTCACTGATTCCTAGGTCTACACACACATCCACTCATTCACTCATACAGTCACTCATCAATACAAAACTATCATATGCACTCATACACCTATAAAGATACTCACACACCGCCACTCATCCATCACACTCCATTTCCATTTCCACATACTTACTCTCTTATACAATCGCTGATTCAAGTACACACTCATCCATACAGCCACTCTCACAATTACTGACTCTCATGTATCGTCATTTATATACTCCAACTCTGACATACATTGCCTTTCAAACATGTAATTACATGGACATGTACACTGAGATATCCAAATTCTCACCAACGCACCCATACACACGCTCACCGCCCATACAGCTGTTTACACATGCATTCTTGAACCCATGACCCCAGTGAATCAACCACTCACCCATCTATGCACAGTCACACACCTCTCAGCCACCCCCACACACACTCCCCATTCAAATACTCAGGCAATCAATCAATAACCCATATAGACACTCATGTAGCTAATGACCAACACATGCAGCAGCTTACACAACAACATACATAGTGTTGCACACATTCAGACTGTTAAGTCACTAACACATGCAAAAGCCTTCCCGGCTAAAGTCATTGAGAAAACCGTCAATAAACAGCTGACTCCTTTCCTCGAGACAAACAACTAACTGGACCCATCACAGTCCGGATTTCGAGCCAACCACAGCACCAAGACCGCCCTCATCGCAGCGACCGACGACATCAGGACCCTGATAGACAAAGGAGAAACAATCGCCCTCTTTCTCCTAGACCTCTCGGCAGCTTTTGACACCATCTGCCACCGCACCCTGATAAACCACCTCTTCCACACCGGAATCCAAGGAAAGGCCCTGGAATGGATCACCTCCATTCCAGGGCTCAGTTCAGCTTAGTCGCCTGAAGCTGAACTCAGACAAGTCAGAGATCGTCATCCCCCTCCGCCTGGGATGACTCCTGGTGGCCTACAGCACTGGGTTCCGCACCTACTCCCACTGACCATGCATGTAACCTGGGATTCATCCTGGACTCCTCCCTCTCGATGACCAAGCAAGTCAACACCGTCTCACCATCCTGCTTCAACACCATACGCATTCTCTGAAAAATCTTCAGATGGATCCCCACCCAAACCAGAAAAACAGTCACCCAGGCCCTCGTCACCAGCCGACTGGACTACGAAAATGCCCTATATGCAGGAACCACAGCCACATTTCAGAAACGACTCCTGCGCCTACAGAACGCTTCCGCCCGACTCATCCTTGACATCCCCCGCCACAGCCACATATCTTCCCACCTGAGAAACCTGCACTGGCTCCCCGTCAGCACGAGGATCACATTCAGGCTCCTCACCCACGCACACAAAGTGCTCCACGACAAAGGACCCGAATACCTCAACTACCGCCTCTCGTTCTACACTCCCATCCGCCAGCTCCGATCAGCCGGCCACGCCATCGCCGCCGTCCCACGGATCCACAGATCCACCGCCGGAGGAAGATCGTTCTCCTACCTGGCCACCAAGACATGGAACTCACTCCCCACACACCTACAAATGACCCAGCACCACCTCACCTTCAGGAAACACCTCAAGACCTGGCTATTCGAGCAGTGACAGCACCCCTCCCCTTAGCGCCTTGAGACCCTCACGGGTGAGTAGCGCGCTCTATAAATGTTTTGATTGATTGATTGATCGATGCTTGATTGATGATAAGACACATTTAATCAATCACTTATAGTCAGTCACCCACCTACTAAATCCTTCACTCAGACTCTTTTTAACATAGTTAAGGATTTTTCCTCTCCCTCAGCATGTAGACAGTCCCTGCTACAATCTCAATTACTATGTGACTCCATAGCAAACTTCTTCCAGGATAAAATCTCCACGATCTATGCTAACCTTGATTGCGAGCCCGGTCATCTTGGGTCCCACCATGACCAGGGGCAACAATTTGACACCTGTCACTGCTCACCTCAATCAGTTCAAAACCATCTTGATTGAGGATATAAACAACTTACTCCTGGCTGTGAAATCAGGCTCCCCAGCTGACTTATGCCCCCCGAGTACCATGGCCCTTCTCGCCCCCATTTCCTCTTCTCCAACACAAACATTTTTTAACTCCTCCATTCACACTGGTTTTATTCCATCCACATGGAAGGAAGCTTATGTGTGCCTCATTCTAAAGAAACCATCTGCAGACCATTGGGTGCTAGGTAACTACAGACCAATTTCCTTGTTGCCACTATTGGGTAAAATGCTAGAATCAGATATATATAAACAACTCAGCCAGTATTTGGAACGCAATAACATTCTTGACCCTTCTCAGTCTGGCTTTCGCCCCGGCTTAAGCACAGAAACAGCCATTTTGGCTGTTACGGACTCGCTGCGTCTCACCCTCGATGCCGGAGGATCTATGATACTGATCCTGTTAGACCTCACCGCAGATTTTGACACTATAGCTCATCAACTGCTCATGGCGATACTAAAGGAGTGCGGCATCGGGGGTTGCCCAGCAATGGTTAAGGAATTTTCGTACGGGTAGATGCCAAACTACTATCCTTGGTTCCGTTGCATCTCAAAAGTTCCTAATAGACAAGGGTTTGCCTCAGGGCTCGTGTTTGAGCTCTACGCTCTGCAATATATATATATATGGCCCCCTAACTAAAATTGTGCAACCTTTCGGCTTCGAGATAGTTTCATATGCCGATATCACACAACTGCTATTTCCAATCGGTTCCAATCCCAAGGAGGAGAAATCTCGTTTCTCAGGAGGAATGTTTGCTATCTCGGAGTTGATGAGAGAACGTTTTCTCCAGCTCAACCCAGGGAATACTGAGCTTATGCTCCTGGGTAGAGCCGCGCACTCCTGGTCAGCCCCTTCCCTTTCTCCCTCAGTAAAAAGCTTGGGAATCCAATCGGACCACAAACTTACCATGAAAAATAATGTCAAGTCCATTTCAGGGTCATGCTATTACAGCCTCCGTCTGCTACATAAAATACTTCCCTATTTACCACTAGAACATCGCAATACCGTAGTCCAGGCTTTGGTTATAAGTAGGCTTGACTACTGGAACGCTTTGTTGGCCGAAGTAGGGGACAAAGCGCTAACCAAACTGCAGGTCATCCAAAATACTGCAGCAAGTATGGTTCTGAATCGCTCCTCAGGATCTCCATCTCTACCCTTGCTCATGGAACTTCACTGGTTCCCAGTGAAAAAGAGAGTTTTTTTCAAGATCTGCTGCCTCTCTTTTAAAGCCCTCAATGGGGAAGGCCATCGCTACCTACAAAACAAGCTGCACAAGCAGATATCTGAATGTAATTTAAGATCCAATTCATTTGCCCTCTTGAAGGTCGAAACACATCCGCTTGAGCCGTACAGGAGGTAGAGCATTTTCAAATATTGCCCCCAAATATTGCAACTCGCTACCTGCGGCGCTGCGTAATTCAATATCCCTCCTGACCTTCAGAAAACAATTAAAAACCTTCCTGTTTTAACTTGACGTGTCACTTGAAACATTATGTTCCTGACGCGCCCTATGTTATCTCCCAGGTTAAGCGCCGAGATGCCCCCGGGTGATTCACGCGCTATACAAGAAACCATTAACATAACATAACACTCATTCTTAAATAGACCATGGCATTTATATAAATCATATTTAAACTTTACAGAAACACAGTCACTGTACATTACATCACTCATGACATGGTCTGTGACATCATTGATGACATCACTAATGACATCTCAAATGACATCAATGATGACATCACTGATGACATCATCCAGTGAATGTGTGTTTCTGTAAAGTTTAAATATTTTTCATATATATCTATGCCAAAGTGTATTGAAGAATGAGTGAATTTACAAGTGCCTGAAGGGATTATTTAGTAGGTCCGAGACTGACAGTAAAAGTGAGTGATTGAAAGTGTCTTACTGAATGCTTGCGTTAGTGACTAAACTGTGTGAAAGTCTGTATTAGTCGCTCCGTTGGCGTGTAAGTGGCTGCATGGGTTGGTGAATAGCTACCTGAGTGTATATATGGGTTATTGATTTGTTGTCTGAGTATCTGTATGGGTGCCTGAGCGTCTGTGTGGGTGGGGGTATGTGTGTGACTCTGTGCATAGATGTCAGTGTGGGTGATTCACTGGTTGATGGATTCAAAAGTACATCTGGGAAGGGCTGTATGGGTGAGTTAGTGTGTGTATGGGTATGTTGATGAGTAAATGAATGTCTCAGTGGTACATGTGTGAGTAACTACATATGTTTTAAGGCAGTATATGTGAGTGTTGGAGTATATAAATGACTATACGTGAGAGTAAGTTATTGAAGAGTGGGTGTATAAATGAGTGTCTGCTTGTATCAGTGATTGTATAAGACAGTAAGTATGTGTTAGTATCTGCATAAATAAGTGATATGATGTGTGTATAAATAACTGAGTTGGTGTGTATAACTATGCATGAGCAAATGGGTATGTGATTAATTCTTTGCATGACTGACTAGGTGTGTGAGTAACTCTATGGATGAGTGTGACTGTATGTATAGGTGTATGAATGTATATTATAGTACTGTATTGATGAGTAACTGCATGTACAAGTGACTGCGTTTTTGTGTAGACCTATTAAATAGTGGGTAGTATGTAACATCTGGCATTGTTGTGTGTATGGTCTCTAAAATAGTAGTCTGTATTTTAGAGTGGGTGTATCAAAGTTTAAATTAGGGCATCAGTATGTGCATCAGATGATCACGTGGATGATGTCACCAGTGATGTCATGAGTGATGTCATTTGAGATGTTATCAGTGAGGCCATGAGTGATGTCACTGACCAAGTCATGTGATGTCATCAGCAATGCATTGCGGGCACATGAGTTATAGTTAGCTCAACTAACCATACCAGTCACATTTCTCTGATTTTATATAAGTCAAATGTCCAACTAACTATAACGTCCCTGACACCTATGGTTTTTTAGTGTATTTCAAAGGTTTTTAAAAGCTAATCCCTAACTATAACATCTGTAAAACCTGTGTTTTTTCAGTGATTTTCGAAAGATTTTTAAATGTTAATTTCATATTTTAATATTTATAAAACCTATATTTTTTCTATTTGTTTGTAATATTTTGGAACTCTATTATCCTTTTTTTATCTTTTAAAATTATGTAATGTTTTATATCTTAAAAAAATATGTATATCTTTTTTTTTAAGAGAAAACAGGAGTCTGGTACCAGTAGTTTACCAAACTCCATCAGCACGCAAATCCTATCTGCCATATTGTTAAAGTTGTAAATGATGTGCATTTCGTATCTGACGGGTTTGTGGTACCTAAAAGTATGATTTAGTTTTTTTTGCCGACTTTGAATACGTTTTAAGTATTTGGAGTCGTTGTGTTTTGCTCGCATATGATTTGAAATATATGCATATTGTTATTGTCCGTTTTGCATTAAGATTTAAGGGCCAGTGTTGGGGAGGCAGCAGTAGGTCCGGCCCCTGCCGGCCGAGCGTCTTTCTTTTATAGAAAATATAACCTACCCAGGTATGAGTAGTTTGAGTGGAAGAAAGAAGTATCTATGTTTCACTGGGTGTTGGGTATCTCAGTGTGTGTTCATGGCTTGTTGTTTTGACTTCTGGAGAGCCTGTTTCTGTTGGTGAGGTGTCTCAAGACTATGTTGTCATGTTTGGGTTTTCTTTTGTTTGAGTCACTCCCTTTTGTTTGTTATAACCGTTTGGCCACTTTCGCGTGTGTTGCTGAGGGTTGGTTCACAGAGCACAATGTGTATGTTCCTCAGGAACTGCACGGTCACTCTAGGGCCAGTTTATCCCAGTGCTGATTGGTTGTATTGATATTTGGTCATTTGATACGGTACAGAATATATTATGTATAATTGTCATTTTAGAAATATTAAATCCCCTGTCCTGTCTCAAGACTATGTCATCATGTTTGGGTTTTCTTTTGTTTGAGTCACTCCCTTTTGTTTGTTATAACCGTTTGGGCACTTTCGCTTGTGTTGCTGAGGGTTGGTTCACAGAGCACAATGTGTATGATCCTCAGGAACTGCACGGTCATTCTAGGGCCAGTTTATCCAAGTGCTGATTGGTTGTATTGATATTTGGTCATTTGATACGGTACAGATTATATTACGTATAATTGTCATTTTAGAAATATTAAATCCCCTGTCCTGATGATGCCAAAAGGGAATTTCTGGCTGAAACGCGACGCGCCAGCATCAACATTTCTAAAAGATTCCCAGCAGGTAGAACTGTGTGAAGAACGTAAAACGTCTTTTGTATTATTTTGGAGGTGTTATTCCTCGGGAGAAATAGAGACTACCTTGAAGTGTTTTACTCTGATTCAAGAGTGTACACACTGTTTGTTTTGTTCTCAGTAGGGGATCCAATTATTGATTTACTGTTTTTTTGAGATGTGTATATGTTGGATATATGTTGTATAGGTTGTATATATTATATATATGTAGTGTATTATATATGAGTGTGATTCTATTGTTTTTGTATGATATATATATTGTGTATATATGTAAATTGTACATGTATTATGATTATACTGTGTTTCCTCTCCCGTCACTTGTAAAGTGCACAAGCTAAAAACAGCAGAAATTAATTTTGCTTTAATTAGAATAAGAAAACAGCAGGGTAATTAATTGTACTCTGCTTGGAAATAAATATTTTTGATTGATCCCTCCTTACCATTATTTCTTTAATTATACATCGTTGATGTTTACGCTCAGGTATATGAGGGTAATTGGGCATGACCCCGTATACTATATATACTTGTTGGCTTCAACTACAAGGGTAATCATTGGATCACACACAGAGATCCAATAATAAAAGGATCAATAGTTTGTGCTTCAGTAAGGTAGGGACAGTAGATGTGAAATAATACACAAACGATTCTATCTTAAAAGAACCATAACTTGTGGTATACTGACACACAGGCAATAGATTTGAAATAATACACAAAAAGATTGTTTCATAAAGGGTCCATCAGTTCTAGTGCACTCACATAGCCACATTAAAAGCATTCAGCATGTGCACAGCCAGCGATGATGCGTGCTGTGGGCGGGCCATACTAGGAGCAATGTCTGTTGCCTACAGGACTGCATCATCAGCAATAGCGACTTGATCTCAAATATGAACACCGCTGTCTGCAGTGTAGGCCTGATAGAGCAGTCAGCAAGGGACCGCATGCATGTGGCATTGATTTGAGCTGCCCAGTTTGTAATATATGAAGCAACATAAATTGTGTGCGGAGCCTGAGATGATGCGTATGCGTGGTGCAGACAGAGCGCACTGGAGCAATGTCTTTTGCCTACAGGACTGCCTCATCTACAATAGCGACTCGATCTGAATCGTGAACACTACTGTCTGCAGAGTAATTTGAAGGCAGTACACACACACACATCCATGAATACTTTTTCTCACTTCCTCTTCACAAAATATAACAACATAAATTACAAAAAACTCTGCAATAAATAAATCAAAACAATTCAAATTGTGATGTCTGCTGTCCACAGTGTAGACTGTTATTCAGTGTTCTTTTCCACTACCAAGAAGAATTTGGTCATGGTAGTTAAACTATAACTCATCTAAAAAAAGTTATTCAAGCAAGTAAAATAAAGGGATATAGTGTATATTTCTATAGACGTTGTAGTTAGTTGCCTATTGGATTCTGTAATTAAACAATCACCACTTGATCTGAATAGTGAGCTCTGCTGACTCCGGCTGAGGCCAGAGGCAGTGCTCATTAATGCCTCACAGCCACGTGCCATTGGTTTCCGAAGCACAGATTTAGTTGCACTTGATTGGAGGGGTACACAGAAATCACCACAAACTTTAACTTCTGACATCCTCAATCATAGAATCAAGACGCTGTTTCACTGTTTGGACCTGCTGTACCGCGGTGTAGTCCAGTGACTGCAGTCGGCCAAGCCCAATAACCATGTGCAGCAGTTAGCTACGGAAGCACAGAGTGTGATGCACCTCAAAGGAGAGAGTTGTATGAAAACCAAGCAGCAGATAATATCGGACATCGTCCATTGTGGGTTAAGTCATCGTTCCACTGTTGGGACTTAGAGTTTGTGGCACCTGGTCGAAGGGAGTACCTTCATCTCCACCCTCTGGTGCAGTTTTAGCATCATCCATTGTGGGATCGAGACAGTGTTACACTGTTGGTACCTGTTAAACTACTGTCTTAGTAGTCTACAGAGCACTCCGTGGTGCTGGGCCTCAGGCTGGGCGCTGTGTGCCTGTGTCGCAGTAGCCAGAATTAATCTCAGTAGCCTTCCGAGTTTGCAGACATTGGCCCAATAGTTTCCGCTGCACATTCTGGTCCCTCTTTCACATACGGCGGTGTCGAAAGGTGAACTGTGGGGCATATGTGCATCACTGTGGCCATGACGGTTTCTGGGTACCAGCACGCTGAGAGCATCATTCACGCTGCCACCTTCACTCATGGTGTCAGCCTCATGGCAGTGTAAGCTGTGCAGACCTGGTAGACACGTTTGCCA
Organism: Lissotriton vulgaris; assembly: GCF_964263255.1. Lineage (NCBI taxonomy): Eukaryota > Metazoa > Chordata > Amphibia > Caudata > Salamandridae > Lissotriton > Lissotriton vulgaris. The sequence goes on from NC_141689.1 coordinate 16,207,431, forward strand.
TTCCAGAAGAGAACTACACCCAGAGAAACATGCATTTTATTCATACCCCTAAGCTGGCCTTGTGTAGGCCGAGCCAGTCCACTATGCTAAAGATTTGTGGGGGAGGGAGCAAGTACGCACTATGTTTTCATAATCTTCCTTACGGACTGTACTATCATGGTTGCGTCCACTGTCCACTTCACTCAATAGACCTTCAGTGTATATTGACATGGATATGTCTGTGCTCTCCATACTCAAGTCTGTCCGGCACATCCCCTCAACACTTTGCATTATATACTTTTATAATCGATAATCACTTGCCACCTTCACACATACTTTGTTCCCATCTCTCCCAGCGTTCTGCATTGTGTGGCAGAGGTGCCATGCCATGTTTGGTTTCTGTACATGGATAGCCACGGGTCCCACAGTAGGCCGTGTTCTTGCGTTTGCTAGGTGTGCATGTTATTTGTCATGTTGTATGTGATTATATAAGGTAGCACATTTAATCACGAGCAGTGGTTTCTCTCATATACATGTCGCTGTCTTAAAGAGTTTTTCTCACAGGTGAAAAGTGCCACCGCAATGGCAGTCATTCATTACTATGCAAGAATGTCTAACTGCACAACGCTTATAAGCTTACAGCCCCCAATCAGGCGTGTTTTGTTAAAAGCACAACTCCCTCAATCAGACCAACATTCACACAGCTTTCTAACAGCAGTCATCTGCTTATCAAATAACATGGACTGCTACAGAATGCGAGCTGGCATACTGTATGTCCTTACTGTTTCAAACCAAGTAACTTCCTGTGACAATGTCTATCCCCACACATACAAAGTAACTCCCAAAGTTCAACTTAGCCTTCAACACCTACTTTAAAAACAGAGCTCATTAAACTGAGCATACTGAAAGTGCTTATGTTTCAAACAGAAGTGTCCCTCCCTTCTGCAAAAGAAATTTGTCGACTGCAGATAGCACAAACTTCAAGTAAAATACAGTCCCTTTTAAGTACCCACATTCCATTACACTTTGAGAATCGTTACACAATTTTCAACACATTTGACACTCAAGCTCTAGCACACTGTTTAGCCTTGTCACAGGCTTTTAAACTGTTTTTGGTATAATACCCGACTTCATTCATTTGATCATGCTCTTTTTGCGGCCATCCTACTACTATTTTTCCTTGTAAAAAGTGGCTGCGCTCCCTGTGGTAACAAGCATGACCACCAGAATACGCCTCTATGTGAAGCTACATCAATATCGTGAAAAAATAGATCAACTTTTCGGCTGCCTGCCTCTATCTATTGTCAGAGCCAGCTACAACATGACATTTATTTACACATATGCAATCTGCGTGCAACCATCTTTTTATTGCAAACCTTGCCCATTTGACTGGCGAGTGGATCTATGCCTTACCAACATCCCCAAGATATGTAGGTGAGCGACCCAATATACCCTTGCGGGCTCGGGCAGTACTTATTATAAGAAAGAAGGCCAGCAAGGGATTTTATTCTATTTCTATTTGTCAGCTTCGTTAGGGCCCGTTATAATAATCAAGGTGCCTAAAACTGTTTTTAATCAGTAGCTGTGATGAATCATTTGCTTTAAAATTAGTCACAAAGGATCAATACGTACAGTGTTACCACACTAACACAGTAAATATTGTAAATGAATGCAAGAAACCAGGGTTTTATATTGTCTGAAGATTATTATTGGCTTTCAAGACAAAAACATTTTTTTATACAAAAAAGAAAACATTCTTAAAAAGCCCTAACCCAATTCACTTGCGGTCCGGGGTGTTTACGACTGAGATTCCTTTCCAACATCCCAACAATCGCTCCCAATAACCAGCAGGTAATGGAGTATCTTGAAAACCATGAACTTGATTGTTCGGGCAGTGGAGAAATGGCGGATGCAACGCAAAAAGGTATCCTGGCAAAATGGGATTCCTCTTTGGAAAAAATGAGAACTATAGCAAACACTCAATTAATAAGTGCCAAATCTCTCCTCTAAAAGTAAAACACAAATGCGACTATAAATCACATATATGGAATCAGAGTTTTTTTGTATATAAAAAACATTTTTATTTCATACTGATATTTTGTTTTAGATTACTTTCATTGACATATTTTCTTTTTTTGTTTTTTTTAACTCATTGTCCAAAAAGTTTTTTTGTTTCAAAATCATATATAAAGAAACATATATATATATATATATATATATATATATATATATATACAACATAAAGACAAAAGAAACAGATCACACTACACCGGTCAATTTTCTTTTTAAAGTAGGCAAAGCTGTGTTTTTTTACTACGTGCGTTTTGGCATTCTGCCTTCATCAGGTGATTGTCATTCACACATACAAGTAACACAAAATACAAACAAATGTGAAAGGGGGCATCAGTAGGATCAATAACCAGCAGGGCGTTGTATAGTTGGAAAGTCTCAGCAAACCTTCTAATTTTTTATTGCTGTACTTTCAAAGGACCTTGATGTAGTCCTCGTATTTCTTATTTAGTTATGCACCGTGGTATTCATGTGAAGTATCAGAGTCTTCAAAACAAAAGCGGTGGCTACCTTTCGATAGTGTGTTCTTGATGATGTACGCAGATACGTGTTTAGCGGGGGCGTCGACCATCTTTTTATTCTTTGTCAGTTTATGACTTGTCCTCTATTGGGGTTCTGGTTCGCCAGCCGCGCTAGGTGCTCCGACCGATTACGGAAAAATGGGATTTCTCCCCAGCTGTGAAAGATCTCATGCAACACGTTACATTTGACAATATCGCAGATTGCCTGCTGTAAGACCTTGCACCATTGGCATGGGTCTCCCTTCCATTTTTTGCTGTTGCCTCATGAATGTTTGCTGGTGTTATCTGCTTTAGGCACTGTGCCACTGCTATTCAGTGCCACAGATCAAGTGTTCCCTATTGTAAATTGATGTATTAATCAGTGGTTCCTTGTTTGGCTATTTAGTTTACTTGTCAGACCCTAGTCTAGTGCACTGAGTGTGCCCAGGGTGTGTAAATCCAAATGCTGATGGTGGGCCTGCATACTGGTTGTGCCACCCACGGAAGCAGCCTTGTAAAATGTGTCTAAGGTCTGCCATTGCAGAGCCTGCATGCAGTCTGGTACTGTCATGCTGACTGGGCAAGTGCACCCACTTGCCAGTCCCTAAACCTTCCCTTTTTTTTCATATCAGTCACCCTTATGGTACGGCCAAGGGCAGGGTGCATTGTAAGTATAATGTAGGACAAGCCCTGATGTGTGGCATGTCCTAATTGTGAATTACAGCCATGTTTGTTTTTCACTATTACAAGGCTACCTGTTCTCCATAGGCCAGAATGGGCTGTTAGAGTTATTACATTTTATAATCCTAACTGTATCAGAGAACATGGTAGAAGTTTGAGTTTAGTATGCCTGAACTCAGAATAATAAAGTACATATTTTAGTGAAGTTTATTTTAATATTCTGTGTTTGCAAATACCACTTTTAGAAAGAAAGTATTTGCTTGTCTAACCATTCAAACCTGCCTGTGTTAGGTTGAGTATTCCTAGGTCTGGTTTTGTGAGTGACAGGGCTGGGGAATTCCAGGAGAAAAGCTGAGTCACCCAGTGGTGAATAGAGAGATCTGCATCTAGATGGGAGGGAGAAGTTGCACCTGAACCTTGAATAGGGCTGTGCCTGCCTTCCACAATGCTGGCTCTACCCCCTGGGGAGTGGCTAATGTCTCTGCCCTGCACATTGAAAGAAGAGAAGGAGTCCTGTAAAGAAAGTGCTCCAGGACTGTACTTGCTTTCCTCAATGTTGGCTCCACCTCCTGTGGGGCGTCTGATGTTTCTGCCCTGCACTTTGAAAGGAAAGGAGAAGTCTGGTAAACGGAGTGCTACAGAACTGGTTTCGACTGGGCAAAAGCCCCTCTCCCCTTAGAGAACAAAGGATTTTGTGGTATAAATATGAAATTAGATCACTTCGGACTACAAGAAAAAACCTTTACTGAGGAGAGGAACCTGAAGAAACTGAGGAGAGACTATTCCCAAGATGAAATGCTGCTTGTGGGATTGGCCTGCAGTGGTTACCTTACTGTCAAAGGAAGGAGAAAAGAACTTTGTGTACTTTGCTTTCAACTTGTGAAGGATCTCTAAGGGCTTGGAAAAGAGCTTGCCTTCTGCTGAAGTCTCAAGGATAATAGACTTTACCCCCAGCTCCCCAGAGTTCTTTTGGAAGAGCCTGCTGCTGTTTTAGGCCTTCCGAGGAACTGCGTGTTTCCAGGAGCTAGAAGCGTGACTCAATGAGAAGAATCGTGTCGCTGTCGCTGTGTCTGCCCTCGCAACTCCGAAGGAGGGTGTCGCCTCTGGAGCTGTCGCACTGCACCGCATCAGGAGAAGAATCTCGCCACGAGGTCGGAGCGTGTCACCATCGCTGTGCCTGCTTTCACAACTCCGAAGCAGGAGGGTGTCTCCGCTAGAACTGACGCACTGCACCGCATTGATCAAGAGCACCTCGCATCCCGGAGAAGTGCACCGCCGTCGGAGCTGCTGCCGTCGCATCTTGGATTGGAACTAAGCTTAAATCTACCATCTTAAAGTAATCATAGTGTGTATTTTTGTTGTTGATGGTCTTGTGGTAGTCTACTTATTTTTTATATAAATCCTGTGTGGTGTCCAGTTGTAGTGTTGTCACTGGGTTACTGTATGTGGTCAAAACGGCTTAACTTACAACACCTCTGAAATATGCCTTGACTGCTCGCACCATGCAACCTAGAGGGTGAGCAGGCATTATTTTAAGAAGGTAATTCCCTTGCCCTGACTAGAGGAGAGGGTCCCTGCTTGTCACAAGTGCCTACCTGTGCCAACCAGAGACCCCCGATTCTAACACGGGCCCTCAGGAAAAACACTGCAATTTAACAATTGCTTGTAATTGAGAGGGCTCCCTTGATAGAAGATTGTCCCACTTGGGGTACAGTCTTCATTGCTGTTTAGTCCAGAACTAATAGTATCCCTTCCCTAGCGATAATACCAGATTTATTGAAAAGAATACAGAATGAGGACTGGGCAGAAACAGCCCTGGACTTAGAGATGAATATAATAGGCAAGCTTCTGCAATTATGTTAAGTAACATAAAAGGGGAGGCAGCCACGGTGGCTATACGTTTATGCCTTAGGGAATTTACTCCTATACAACAGGAGTGTGAGCTACCTAAGATTATCGAAGAAACATACACCTCTGTGGGTAGAGATAATTTGGGAGCCAGACCTGGGAAACCAGTGGTTAGAGGTAATTCTGAAAAGTAGAACTCTAAGCAAGCACCCAATTCTTCTAAAAACAAGTAGGATAATAAACCAAAAAAATAAACAAAACAAACAACACTCAGGGATTGGGCTCCTCAACAAGAAGAAACCAAAAAGAGATATAATCTCAGGAACCCTAGTAATATTAGAAATCCTAAAAGAACAAATGCAAAAATACTGACAGATATCAGGATATTGCCATACATTCCTTTCAGAAGACACTCTTGGATAGAGGCAGATGGTCAGAGCAAAGATCACAAAAGTAAGTCATACCGAAAAGGGAGACACATCACACTTCAAACAAGAAGATAAACACAAATTCACAAACCCTCAATTCAAAAATAAAAAGGTAGAGGGGATTAAGATGAGAAATGTCCAGGCTGCTGAGGACTCTGAATGGGGAAAAGGCAGTGACGATGCTGGACAGCAAGGCAGAAGTCACAATAGCTCAACAGAATCTGATGGGTTTCTGGCAATAGTAGCGCTCAGTGAGTACATCATGGTGGAAACACCTGATAAAAGAGTAAACATCCTACATTGTTTACACAAAATAATGCTTTAGATGGAGGGGGACATACAAAGACAGGTGAAGGGTCTCTTTTGGGAGGACCTGACATATGGTTATGACATTCTTTTGGCTGAAAAGGATTAGCTACCTGATTTAATGATAGATTGCCCAACGGAGAAAGAAGTAATTTTACTTGCTTTCTCCAACCTTGTATCAGAATCAGTTGAAAATGTATTCGCACAGGAGTGGGTGTCAGATTTAGCACCTGCTCTACACTGAAATCATGCTGGGTGGGATGATTATCTCCTCATCGTATGATTCTGCTAGAATGTAGCACCTGGTAGTAGATGTTTCACCGCATTCTTGGTGCTAGGGCCTCAGATGCAATTTTGTTGTTTGCCACAAGGTTACATTAATAATTGTGCATTACTCCAATCTCTAACAACTGTGTAAAGACTACAATACATTTTATTATTTTTAGAATTTGGGCAGAATGTGCATTTTGGATTATCCAGAAAGGGTCAAACCATTCTTCAACTTAATTTGACCTGATTTTTCAGAGCAACACTGGATGCAGGAAAACACTGAGATTTTCCGTTCTATAAGCTTACATGCTAGCTTTCAAGCATTTAAACACATGTGTCAACACAGCTAAACTTGTAATCTGCATAGTCCCTGGACCAACCGTCTACACCTATACCACTTTCAATTAAGGTGATACGGTACCTATAGCATACAAATCGCATTTAATCATGAATGCTGAAATGCGATTTGCACCCACTGAGAAAATTCTCACAGCTGTACAGACTGTTGTAATGAGAAAGAAATTGCTGGTTCAAGGGAAACAGAATAATTGTAGTAGCCCATAGTCCAACCCTAGAGGCTGTTACAAAGGCAAGCATTCCAAAAATGCTAAGGCTCTATATCCAAGATGGATTCAATGGGCTAACTCTCTCTCTGCAACCAATGTATATTACAGTTTGATGCTACATTACAAACACCAACATTCCGAAGTATGAACAAGAATATCCTCTTCCAAATGAAATGATGCCGCTAGATTGATATCAATGTATCATTTATACCAATGCATCTGCTGAATCTGCTGTAGAAACAAAACAGCAATACTCCACTGCATGCACAATAGTGAAAAAGGTGCATGCAAGACAGAAAGTTTCTTTCTGCAAAAACACACTCTCAATTCCTAGGGGACTGTACAGCACAGTTGTCAGAATTAAAAGCCCTGATAGTGGCATTAAGAAATACAGGTTCTAAATTCCCCACAATTATTGTGTGTGATTCATTTGACTGTGTCCAGTCTTACAATAAATACTGTCACTATTGGGGCCAAAATGGGTTTCGAGATTCCAAGGGTTTTACAATCAAGCACAAGTTGCTTTGGTAATGAGTGCCAAAGCTTAAACAAGCAATGTAAACGTCCGGGAAATTTCCCAGGAACATAATGCACTGCTCAATTCACTCAAACGAGTGTAAACCATAAATCTTCATACAACGAAATGAGTTATCATAAATAGCAAAATTAAACAACTGTATACATCCTTTTGAACAATTCAAATAAATATCACAGATCTCGAAGTCATTAATTTGTTGCTCGATGGGTATTTATTGAGTGTTCTTATGAAGTTGTTGGGTAATCAAAAAATACAGAACTGGAGCAACATCATGCGATTATACATCCCAATGCATTTCGGGCTGAACAAAGTGCTCTTGGTCAGGGGAATCTATAAGGTGATAATTATGCATATTAATCAACAATACCAGCAGTAACATTATAGCAAATCATTCATTGAGGCAAAGAAATATTATGTGTGACACAACACATCAGTCATAGTGCATAGATACTAAGCCACCAGGAAAAAGACCCAAACTACCAAGACTATAACCAAAAAAGGCCAAAAGGTGTGTTGGAAAAGAAAGCCGGAAAAACGAACATGGTGTAAAGTGAGGAATAACAAAAAACGGTGTAACGTGAGGAAGAACAAAAAGGGTTCAGTGCTTACTTTAAATTGCGGAGGGGCGCGAAGGCAAGCCGATGTATCGTAGTGTGTGGCTCCGACTGTAATCGTGTGGTCGGCTAAAAGAAATGCGAATGGTCCTACATTAATGGGCGAGAAGCGCATTGTGGTTGAACATGGGGAAAATGAAATAAGCCAAACTCACCCACAGGCTTCTAACGGAAATGCAAAATGTGGTTAAAAAAAAGCCTGGCGTCCCTGTCAAGTGAATAAGGGAGTGCACTTAGAACAGAGTACTCTATCAAGACTGGCCCTATAGGGTAGACATATCGTAACGAACAGGGACTCACCCTTGAGTAGCACTTGTCTGTAAACTGGTTGCCTGAGAGTTACGGCGAGTCTAGAAGTAGCGTGTGGGAAAGTGACTTTCTATATTCAGATTAGAAGTAGAAAGGGAACTTACTAGGAGGTCGCACACCGCGACGTTGGTGTAAAATTAAAACCAAGGGAATCACCAATGAACATGCAATGATGTGTACTAAATACAATTGCAAGTTGAAAATTCACTTCAGGTTAAGTCCAGACTAATTTAAAACTAAACAATGCGATCAAACAATACTTATGCGTATGATTCAAAATATAGTCGATGTCAGATATAAACACTAGAAGCTGCCACTCAACACGTGCACAATCTTCTATTAAACTATGTGAAAAGATCCTAAAACAAGCGGGCTTAAAGCGACAGAGTAATATGTATTTACAAAAAACACAATAGTTCGAATTTCTCATTTAACCCTGTAGGGGTCAGAGTTTGCATGAACCAGATCCAGTATGATTCTCGCTGTGAAAGTACCTGCGCTCGATCACGTTCAGAGTTAGGCTCAAAAACCTCAAGAATGCCAAATTTTTATTGGGCAATGTTATGCCTACGATTAATCCAGTGTTGGGCTAAAGGAGAGTTCACATTCTGTGTGCGTATTCGACTCTTGTGCTCAGTGATGCGAGTACGCAAACTGCGCTCAGTCTTCCCTACATAATATAGGTCACAAGGACATTTTATGTAATACACAACATAGTTACTATTACAAGTGGCTGTGTATGTAAAGGCGATGGGTTTCCCTGACCTTGGATGATTGATGGTTTTACCTGTAATGGAATTATTACAGTTGGTGCAATTCATGCATTTGAGCAAACCTTTATATTGTGCCTTTGATTTGGGAGGATTCCAGCTCTGGATTTTGTGATTACTCAACAACTTCATAAGAACACTCAATAAATACCCATCGAGCAACACATTAATGACTTCAACATCAGTGATATTTATTTGACTTGTTCAACAGAATGCAACAGTTGTTTAATTTTGCTATTTATGATAACTCATTTCATTGTATGAAGATTTATGGTTTGTACTCGTTTGAGTGAATTGAGCAGTGCATTAGGTTCCTGGCAAATTTCCCAGACGTTCATATTGCTTTCAGCCTAAAGGTCTAGCAGGGCCTTCAACCGTTTGCACGCAATGTAAATATTTGATCACGTGATTCAATTTTATGTCCCTTTAAGTTTGATTACTGAGTGCACACGCTGCTGCGTTAACCTTCCAAAGCTGAACCAAGGCCTGCCACGGGCTCATGTAATCCATACATTGAGTCATCAGCATGTGGGCATTTATGTTGATGGGAATTTGATGGCAGATGAAGCCATCAAGGCAACAGTACGTACTGCTGCTGTGGTTGCTGCAATCACTCGTTGTAGTACGAGGATAGATGGAACAACATTAGACAGCTGTCAATGCCATGTGCAACACCTCAGCACTGCTGAAAGGCTTTCCACTCAAGTACTCCTACAAGATAGATGCACAAAACATTCTGTATGCTCAAATTCCAGGAGTGGGAGATAGTGTAATACCAAACATTGATCGCAGATTCGGATTGATGCTTGATGCACACGAGGTTCTGGGTTGAACATACGCTGGGATTACAGCTGCAGTTATTACTAAAGAAGCACTATTGGTGGCCAGGTCTCACTAAACAGACCAAGGACTTTGTCCTCAAATGTCACATCCTCCAGCAGATGAAAGGCTCCACCTTAGCATGTCCACCACAAACACATTTATGATCTAAAACAAACCTCTTTCATATGTCTATTTGGACCACTACAGCCCCTTACACTTTGACGGAGCTTACAAGTATATCCTGGTGGCAGTGGATTCATGCTGATGATTCTTATCAGTTTTGCCCTAGCACTCGGCTGATGCCTGTATTGTTATAAAGGATTTGTGAGTCTTTATTGGGACATATGCAATTGGCACACTACATTCTGACAAGGGTCTCAGGCTTACAAAGAAGCCATGGAAAGTTTGAGGGTGGCCTTACAGTACTTTTACCCCTTTCATTCCAAGGGAAATTTGTTAGTTGAGAGGTAAACCAGAAACTTAAAGCAATCCTCAACAGCTAAGTTACTAGGCTCGGGTGGCAGTTGGGCTAATCACCTATAAAGGGTCCAGAGGGCACTTAATAACATGCCACGAAAATCTGTGGTGGGATAGTACACCCTATTTACTCCTGTTTATGGTGAGAATGCAGATACCAGACCTAAACAGTGTCAGCACAGGGGCAGCTGGAACTCCACTTGACATCAATGATTATTGGAATATTTTATGGGATATGAAAGAATTTGCAGCTTCAAGAAGCAATTTCCAAGTGAAACATATCGCTACTGGGGAAATGCAAGCAGTATCACCAAGAGCTGTCTGGGTCCTAAAGATGGAAGACCTGGTCAGAAAAAGAATTATGGACAAGAAAGAATTAGTGCCATCCTTCATAGTGCCTGTATCCATCCTGGCTGTTGAAGGTACCAAAACTGTACTTCCACATCTTGCCTGTCACTGAGACAAAAGGTTTGTCTCCATCAATCTTATCAAACTCACTATGTGGCCTATTCTCAAAAGTAGGCAGCGTGGGCTCCAGAGTAGCCACCAATCTCCTCTCGCTACTGCACAGGAAGTTTAGATGGAATCTTAAAAATCAAATGAAGACTTCAATGTTCAATGAGAAGCAGTAAACAAAAATGAAATTATATGTTTTCCTATGTAAACAAATACAACCGTACAACCAATTAGTATAGAATTTTCAATTCAACAAATCGACAACATCGATGTGAATACTCCACAGATGGAGTTATCTCCTGGAAAGGGGCGACCGAATCGGTCCCCCCGAACTTATGGCCGAGTGCCTCGATCCCCCCGGGAAGCCATTTTGGGCGGGAGGCGCGTCTCAGCTGGTATGCCCGAAGCGGCGTAGCTGGGGCGCGCTCGTTCCCGCCCTAGAGTGGGCTGGCCTAGACACCGACGCAGCCAGCCACGCCCTCAGGGGCAGGCAGGGGCGGGTATACGCCCGCCCTGAAGACGGATAAAAAGGGACGCAAGACCAGAAGACATCCTCTTGTTCTTGTGCTCCGAAGCTGCTTTAGCTAGGAGTTTTGGTGGGGGGCCCGGATAGCCGGTCAACTATCCGGGCCTGTGGCGGTAAGGTCATGATCGGTGAGCACTAATTAGTAGATCCCTATGAGTGGGCGTCACCCAACACGGATGGGAGCGCTCGGGAGAGGTGGCCATTGGCCCCTCAATGGGGAGGCGGTCCCTTCTAAGGATGGGTCGCCGGAAGTAAAGGAAAGGCGGTCAAGGCCCCTTCCTTTGTAGGAGGGGTTACAGCCCCCTCCTGGGGAATTTCCCGGGGCCAGTGACATCTGCGACGGCAGATGCGGTAAGTTGTGTGGGGTTGGGATAAGGGCCACGATACCTTCTAGATACCTCACACGAGTATTCGAACGACCTTTAACTGGCGTCGAGTTTTAGGTGCCCCCGTCAAGTCAAGGGAAATTGGTAGTAGTTGCACTTGAGGTACGCCTCCGTGCTGTCGCCCATCCCAAGTGGGAGGGGTAAGTCCGGTTAGGGATCTTGACACCGGTTATGACCTTGCCGTTGGCCCTTAAACGTTAGGTTGTACAATTTCAATATGTCAAGAAATGTTTTTGTAGGTTGCTAGTTCGGCTAGGAGAACCTCTGTATTAGAGAATCTGTTAAGGTTAGCCAAACATCGCAATATGGTAATGAAATTGTACATAACATGAAACGTTTAATGTTTTAATTTTGTTTTAATAAATACGGCCGGGATGGTCACTCCATCTCACTTCCAAAAACTTCAAGAACTGTTTCCGGTTTCACTCCTTTTGGGGATTGTGTTGAGAGGGGGTGGCGGGTATCTCGGCTATATGGAAAGGGGCGACCGAATCGGTCCCCCCGAACTTATGGCCGAGTGCCTCGATCCCCCCGGGAAGCCATTTTGGGCGGGAGGCGCGTCTCAGCTGGTATGCCCGAAGCGGCGTAGCTGGGGCGCGCTCGTTCCCGCCCTAGAGTGGGCTGGCCTAGACACCGACGCAGCCAGCCACGCCCTCAGGGGCAGGCAGGGGCGGGTATACGCCCGCCCTGAAGACGGATAAAAAGGGACGCAAGACCAGAAGACATCCTCTTGTTCTTGTGCTCCGAAGCTGCACCTCCTCGCTGCACGTGAGCTCGGGACAGAACGAAGAGCCAATTTTGACCCACCCACCAGCCCCTGAAGACAGCCAGTTGTGTATAATAAAGTTGATTAATTTTGTTTTGTTTTCGTTTCCAGGTTGTAGTGCCATGTTGATTTTGAGTTAATAAAGAATGTTCGTTTTGAGTATGTTTGCCATTAAAGATATTCAGTAGTGTCGAATTTTGATGTATGCTCTTTCAGTCATAGTGGCCAATGTATTCTTAGGTTAATTTGCACTGTCGTATTTATTTTGGTAGGCGGTAAGGTCATGATCGGTGAGCACTAATTAGTAGATCCCTATGAGTGGGCGTCACCCAACACGGATGGGAGCGCTCGGGAGAGGTGGCCATTGGCCCCTCAATGGGGAGGCGGTCCCTTCTAAGGATGGGTCGCCGGAAGTAAAGGAAAGGCGGTCAAGGCCCCTTCCTTTGTAGGAGGGGTTACAGCCCCCTCCTGGGGAATTTCCCGGGGCCAGTGACATCTGCGACGGCAGATGCGGTAAGTTGTGTGGGGTTGGGATAAGGGCCACGATACCTTCTAGATACCTCACACGAGTATTCGAACGACCTTTAACTGGCGTCGAGTTTTAGGTGCCCCCGTCAAGTCAAGGGAAATTGGTAGTAGTTGCACTTGAGGTACGCCTCCGTGCTGTCGCCCATCCCAAGTGGGAGGGGTAAGTCCGGTTAGGGATCTTGACACCGGTTATGACCTTGCCGTTGGCCCTTAAACGTTAGGTTGTACAATTTCAATATGTCAAGAAATGTTTTTGTAGGTTGCTAGTTCGGCTAGGAGAACCTCTGTATTAGAGAATCTGTTAAGGTTAGCCAAACATCGCAATATGGTAATGAAATTGTACATAACATGAAACGTTTAATGTTTTAATTTTGTTTTAATAAATACGGCCGGGATGGTCACTCCATCCCACTTCCAAAAACTTCAAGAACTGTTTCCGGTTTCACTCCTTTTGGGGATTGTGTTGAGAGGGGGTGGCGGGTATCTCGGCTATATTGGTTTTACGCTACCTGCTGAGCTGCCAAACATAGACCAGACAGGGTCTCGCTACTTCATGCATTATGATGGCTTTTCATCAGATCCTGATTTGCCAACATGGCAGCTCCCTTTCAAGCTATGAGTTTTTTCTCTCTATCTTTGTCTAAAAAAGACACACCTTGTTGCTCCATGAATGCTTCTCTAAGTTAAAATTGGATTAATTTTCCTAGTAATCTACATTGGTTTGGTGACTAAATTCGTTCTACTACTGAACGGACATTATTTCTTCGAACGCTCTGCAGTCCAACATGCGATTTTGGTACTCAAACTACGTGCATCATCGCACCATACATTCGGGAACCTGTCCCTGGTGAATATTACAGCAGTTCCAGTTCCAGATGGAGTAGTTTGGGACAGGGTATCACATAATATATGTGGACTTACTGAACTTTTGCAAAATCCATATTTGTTTAAAATTTCTTTAAATTATATAATCACCTCTAGTAAATTCTCTAATGTTTTTGACATTGAAGTTGTGCATAATTTACTTTCATATCTAAAACAATCAGTAGCATTTTCTAAAGACAAATTGTGTGATGGTTCATCCAATTTTGGCGATATGTTCCTTTATCAACATTATGGTCAGCATTTTTTATACATAGCTATTTTCCCACCTGCAGTCTATAACTACGCTAGTTAAGCCACTATGCCACTGCATTGTCCAAACTAATAGAACTTGATGTGGGCCACAGGATAGTTTGGCTATCCAAATTGAAACAGCTAGTGGGGGATATAGGTCTGGGGGATGCCTGGGTGAGTCAGAACCCGCCACCCAAAGTAGTTGTAAAAAAGGCCTATTGGGAGTGGGTGGCCGCGGCCGCTGGAAGAAGCGAGAACCGTGGTACACGGTAAGCCTGCGCCTAAATTAGAATCTCTCCTAGATCTTATCGAGTCCCCAAGAGATAGGGCCCTGTACCTGAAGTTTAGATTTGGCACCCTCCCATTGAACGACTTCAGAGCAGGCTGGCGGCACCTGAGAGGGAGCGACATGGGGTGCCCGGGCTGTGCCTCCCATACGGAATCAGTCGCCCACTTCCTCTTCGCCTGCCCAGCTTATGGCCAGGCGAGGAGTAAATGGCTGAAACCCGTTTGTTCAAACCTAGGTTGTAGAGACTATAGGGTGGCACAGCGTATTTTGTCATCGGAGACCTCGATTCCCAGCCTAATTTGTGGGGTGTCCAAATATCTGGGCTGTGCCTGGCTGAGGAGGAAGAGACTTTCTAGGGTGAGCCAAGCGCAGGCTGTGGAACTGCCGACTGTCACACTGTAATGATGTACACTTCATCTTTTTATGACAAACCATTTTTAACTGCTTATCCAATACATGACTAAATTGTCTGTTATTGCATATACTATGTATTGTATACCATGTATGGACATTGCTATATATTGCACCTTTGTAAATATTATGTTTTTTAACTGAGAGAAGTTTTTCCCCTCTATCCCTTTTTACATTTTTATACTTTTATGATATTGTATATCGAATAAAGTTATATACAACAACTATAACTACACACAATGGGAAAACTGCCCCACACCACCAAAAGGTAGTTCTAATACATTTGAACAATGATTTGCGTATTTTTCTGGTTTTGAAACATCACACCCAGCTTCTTATTACTGTAGGCTTGCACCTACCCCTGCAAAGAAGAACATGCCCACGAACACTAAGCTCATTTACTCTGCTTCCTTATTTTCCAACTGTCTCTACAGGGTTTCAGCTTTTGGAAAGACACAATAAAAACAAAATCTGTCTGGGGAACATGAGATTGGCAGGTTCGGGGAAAAGAGGCCTTGTTCAGAGCATACCCCTTGCTACATCAAATGTCTTAGCTTAGCTAAGGCTAAAGATTTGAGCATACCTCACATTCCCACATTTGTGCGTTTTAAAAATGGCAACAATACACAAATTATAGTGAGGATAAGTTAGATGGCATGCTCCATAATGGATCATACAATACATCAGACCCCAATCAGCAGGGTTGGCTGGTTTGGCCCCTTGACACAAATTAATGTCAGTCTGGATTCCTGGGCAGCTTGTGATATTTTAAGATCAACAGGCCTGACCTATGCTATGTACAAACAGAATACACAGGGGTGGTGACATCATATAGTGCTGGGAAGTTATGCCTAGATTGCCTAAACACCGCAACACTTTCCCAGGTGAAAAAGAAACTTGTCCCATATTTCTGATTACTTGGATATCAGAGATTTTTTATTGAGTTCCAGAAACCCACTGTGATAAGTTGGCCTGATATATAATGTTCACTATTCTAGTGAGCACTTTGTATCAGTCCAAACAACCCTTATTGATGATTGGTTGTAAGTCAACCTTATAGACCAGCTATCCTAGTAGCATGGATACGAGCAGTCTTCGGACTAAACTCTAGAGGGCGTGTTAAGCCAGCTGTTATACCATCACATATACCCCTTGAACACCAAGTGAAAGGACACCACAAAAGTTGTTATGAAAATAAAAGGATATTTATTTATAACACAACAACCCTGGACTCTTTATGAGGACAGGGTGCTAAGCACAATACAAAACTCTTGAAGAAATACTGAAAGTCGCACAATTTACACAAATGCCCGAGGGGCACGACAAGCCATATACTATGGAAGTGGAATGCGAATTACTAGCAGGTAAGTAACTATTCTCAGAGGCTTTAGAACCGCTAGGCCTACAATACTGAACCCTTAGATTAGAATCAGGAGGCCTAGGGACGTCGTGTGCAGAGTGGAAACTCCTACGCGCAATGCGGGACAAAGTCTATGGAGGCTAGTAAATGCAAAGTTAGAGTTCTCGGGCGAACCCGACTAGGTAGGTCAAAAACGAAAGTGGATCTAGACACTTAGAGAGTGGTCCTACGCTGGAGCACCGTGGTACTCGGTTTACCTTGCCCAGGGGCTGCGGCTGCATAAGGTTCAAGTGACGTTGGGAATCCTCGTTTATGAACCAGGAGCCTGAAGTGAAAGTTGCTGGCAGGCGGCCAGTGAAGATGTTCTGGGCTGATCCAAGGATAAATCAGTGAAGAAGGATACCTGTAAGCAGAGGGGACCGAGTTCTGAATCACTAGCCAGTGATTAGGTGGGCACCAGGATGGCACCGGACGAGGTCACTCAGCCAGGTGAAGAAGTGACACTGGATTCTGCTGCTGCACGGACCAGGGCGCTGATGTCGACCAGGCTGGAGGTCTGCGAGCTGTCCCAAGTCGGATGTCTGCTGCTGGCTATGCTGGATCTGTTGAAGGAGGCAATGAGCCTTTGCTACGGCAAGCCCACGTGGTGACACAAAATGGCATCTGGAGTGGACCAGGAGGGTCTGAGGAAGTTCCCCTTCAAGAGGAGACAAAGGCCAGTCTAGAGGAGCTAGACCAGCGGTGAAACAAATGTAGGAAGTCGTCTGGAGGGTCACTAGTCAACGGGTAAGTGACCGGACAACATGGCAAGCAACACAGAAGCAAAAGGGCCCCACGCAGATCTGGTGGATGCTGGGGGGGCTGGACTTCGTTGCTCGTGCTGCTTGGGGCTTCTCTTACCCCTGTGCACCCACTCGAGGGTCCCTCGGCGGTCGTGCTGGGTCAGTGTCGTGCAGGTTCTGATGATAGCCGGTTCCTCTGGTCTCGTCGCACCCACGGTTCTCAGCTGTGCTGTAGAGGCAGGTAGAGGTCAGAGAGGGCAGGGAGTCCGGGTCTCGTCGTGCTGGTCGGTCTGGTTCCGGAGGAAGGGCGTGCAGCAAACCGCAAGATACTTAGTTGATGCCTGCTGATGCAGGGTGACTACTCCTTAGTCACAAGGAAGAAATCTTGAGAAGAAGTTGAGAGTTCCTTTCATGGAAAGTAGTTTCAGGATTCAAAGATGATCTAATTTGGAAGGGTCCCCGCTCCTACCTTTATTCTAAAGAAAGGGGCTGGTACGCGACTAGGTCCTGCCCATGGGTGGGACGAGGAGGAGGGTGGTTACACCCCTCTCCTTTGTCCAGTCTCTCCCCAGCTCAGGGGCTGGTGTGCCCCTGGAACTGGTTTGAGCCGGCATATGCACAGTGAGCACCGGGGTGCCACTTGCAGTCACCTTCCTCTCAGCCCTGCCTACCTGGGATACACAAAACCCTGTCTGGGATGGTGCTAGCACCGCCCCTGACAGGAAACCCTTTGTCCAAGCTCTCCTCGCTGGAAGGACTCCCAGCAGCAGGAGGTCAGACTTGTGTCTGAGGTGGCAGCATCCATTTTGTGATGCTGAGGCTCGAGTTAACTTTAACCGGGGTTCACAGTTACATACATGTCGTGTCCCTCTAGAAGGGTGGAATGCTAACCCCGTCGCCAGAATTGGCGAGGGGTTAGTATTCTAATTCGTATGACACCTTACTCGACATGTTTTGATAAAGCGACACCAAAGTTGGCAAATAACCGCGAGGATTATAAGGCACTTAAGAGTATATGGTACGCGTTATCATGGAACAGCTATTAGGACTTGGTTCCGCAAGCTGCAACTGGGCTCAGCTGATGCCAGAGCACCATCTCACATAATTCCAAGCACTCTGCCTTCAGGATTGATAAGGCCTGCCATAGGAGGGACTGATAGGAATACATGTGCCCATTTTAGGGTTAGATATAGGAATACTATATCTAAAGCAAAGGGTGATTACACCACCTTGCCCCAGCTGTCGTGCAGCCAGTTGTGTCATATTTAGATAGCCAGCCAGGGGTGGCATAATACATGCTGCAGCCCCTGGTAGGCCCTGGGTACACCAAAGCCCTGGGTACAGGGACTGGTAAGGTCGCCCAGTACCAATTGGTAAATGCACCTAAGGTACATGCTTGTCAATTTAGAGAGAGAACAGCTAGGCTGTGGGTCTGATTAGCAGGCCCACAGCCAGGGAAAGTCAAAAACCAGTGAAGCAAAAAGCAAAAATCTGGGGTGATCGTAGGATTGCAGACCCTACTCTCCTACACCCACGTCGAAATTGCTTCTTGTATGCAATATATAACAAGCTATAGAAGATTTCTCAGCAGGAAGCTGCAGAGAGAGTGTGCTAGATCAACACGGTTAACACTGAAAAGGCTTTGGATGTGGCTAGCAAAGGTTTGGCCAAAATGATCATCCAGAATCTATTCACTGGGAAACATTGTGTCTTCGGCAATCAACATAATTTGGCAGGACATGTCTGTTTTACAAAACTGCTCTTGAATGGGACCTACTTGATGCTGAATGATCAATTTTGCTGTGGAATGAAACCGGGCATTGCTTATCTGGTGACAGTTCATTCCTTAGTCACTTGTTGAACAGAAGTACTGTTTCCACCTGCCTGCAAAATTAGGGAGGCAGCGCTATGGCCTTTGATATATGTTTCTAACATAGACTTTGATTCCTTTAGCTGACTGAAAGCCCTGCTTTTCCAATAGGATGTGGCCTTAACCTCAGCCAGAGAGACGTGTGATCTCCAGGTTGCAAGGTCCTCTTCTGAGATGCAGTCACTACTCCACACTAACTTCCCCCTGTATTTTGGGGAGCTAGTCCTTCATATATTTAACATTTCTAATTCAAAAGGAATAGTGCACTTTTTTAATGAATCAGCTCTGGACTGATAGCACCTTTCAGACAATCTTCGGTGTTATTCCATCATTTATACACTCCATGCTGGGAAGCGTTTTTGGAGGGCTCCAGCTTGTCCTGTTACTTTTGGTGTGAATACTGATTTAAACTTTTTTTGCTCCACAATGGGAGTCCCCGTTCAATTTGGAATGGAGACAGCACTACTTGTGCTGGTATGCTGTGAGCACATGCTACACAGCTTTGGTATACATTTACTTCAAGAACTGGATGAGCACTGGTTCTTGTGCTTCACTGTATGACACCTGTATTCTATTGCCAGCTCTGCAGCCATGAATACGTATTGGATATATGCATCAGATTACAATTGGTTGCACCATTGGACATTAATGTACTGATGGACCCGTTAATGGCCCATGGGTATTGTCATCCCCAGCATCTTTTGTTGCTGAGGAATGCATTTCATGAGCCGCTCTGGGAAACGACACCTCCTAGGGCCTGATTTACAAAAGTAATCTGAGTCAAAATTGTAACTTATTACTTTCGGTATTCACAGAAGGCATTTAGGAGTACTAAAGGGGATGTCCATCTTTACTGTTGCTGCCTCCTGTTGCTGAGGGGAGAAGTGGACCAGGACCACAAGTCCCAGTCTCCCGAGCAGCGGCCACCACCAACGTGCGTTTCCTGTGCCTGGAGGTACTTTAAAATCCTTTGCTGGCTCCCGCAGTGCGGGATTCACACAGGCGTGCCCAGGCAAAGCCCGGTTGAAGCCCAGGCCAAGGGCAGGTCAGTCTGCGCCTGTTAAATCCCAGATAAAGCTGGACTGGACACCCCTCTAAGGCCTGCAGTGGGTTTTCTTGACATTCACGATGGAATATGGCTCAAGATACGGTGTTTTGTCTTCTCATTGATGCCATAAGATAGGTGGCTGTGATGGACTTTACCCCATCTGGCATCTGCCCCGTATGTTGTTGCCCAGGATCACAGAAATCAACATGGAAACCACTAGAGGCCTGATGAACAAATCCATACTCTGATAACTAGGACATATCTAAAGACATTTTTATGGCTAGACAGGTGGTTGGCATTGGGGGCAGGGGTCATGGAAACAATGGAGATATTATTCTGGTGAATTGTTGTAGTAGTAAAGGAAATACTGCACAAAGTTAGTATGGGAATGGTAAAAACTAGTTCCATCAAGATAGTCCCACTTGGCTTCTTTTACCAGCATTTTGTGAAGCAATACCGTACTCTGGAAAGTCTTGTTCTCAGTAACTCTGTGCCACCTAGACTCCATCCTTCGGTAGCTCTCCATTTGACTAACAAATTTGCTACATTGGTCGGGCTGAAAGAGATCGATTGATGGTTAAATTGGTGATTGTGTGTTCTGACCACCAAGAGGTGGACAAGTCATCTGATAAATTCTGTTTTTACCCAATTGCCGCCCTCTCCCGGACATAATCCTCTTCCCACGGTGCTTCGACCTATGGAGAAGAATTAGACTCCTTGTAATACCACCCCTGCTGTACAAGTGAATAATTTTCTTTCAAATGCTCTTAGGGGTGTAGGGCCCGGTTTTGAGAATTCCGAGGAGGCTCTTGCTAGGCTAACCACTGTTCCCCAACTGTCCCCTTGGCCCTTTCAGAACCCTTCCCCTTCCCCTTTTGGGGCCAGTGTGTATGTGGGTAACAATAAAGTTCAAATAGATAACGTAGGATTCAAAATCTTAAACTGGAATATAGTTCAAGAATATAGTTCAAATATAGCGGGAGTAGCTTCAAAGATTATATCAGAGTGTTGGCAATCCTTTATTTTGACTTACGGAATAGTCTTTTTGCAGGAGACTTGGGAGAAAAAGGATATCGCATTTGATGCATTTTTATATTTTAGCCTGCCCGATATTCCATCGAAATCAGGTAGAGCAAAAGGGGGTTTGTCGGCCAGGTATAAAGTGGAAATTGCTGATCTTATTCTACAGTTATCCAAGGAACAGGGGGAAGTGCAGGCCTTCTGTCATACTTTGAATGATAGTAA
The DNA here is from genome assembly GCF_964263255.1 of Lissotriton vulgaris. Taxonomy (NCBI): domain Eukaryota; kingdom Metazoa; phylum Chordata; class Amphibia; order Caudata; family Salamandridae; genus Lissotriton; species Lissotriton vulgaris. The sequence goes on from NC_141689.1 coordinate 16,228,392, forward strand.
TAAGCTGCGTTTGGTAAATTTCTATATTATTAACTTTTCCTCTGAAGGGGACTTCCACGGCCGATTTGTGCTTATTGAAATGTTTGTGGAGAGAGAGGCACAGTCAAATTGTTCCTCTAAGTGTTACGTTACGCTCTTGATGGTCAGATAGCGGAGACTATAGTTCCACAGGAGCGAAGACACCTTCCCCCACACCTCACGAAGGCAGAATCCAGAAGAAATGATAAAACTTCCCACAAAGACTTGCCCTCGAAAGGTGAGGCAAAATAACTCAGCGTGAACCCCACTCTACTCCTCTGGATGTAACAGGCCACCCTTGAGTGATCGTCAGGTAACTTAAGCGGCTGCAAAACAAATATGGAGCTAATTATTCTATATACCATTGACTAGTGTCTAGTATGAGGGTGCATGCAAAATAAGTCAAGAAAACCAGAGTAGACCCACTTTCCAGCTCGCAAGTGATCCAGGCGAATCCAGGGGCTCTCAAATGGAAGAAGTTAACGTCACCTCTTACTTTAGGCATTGTCTCAATAAAGGCAAAAATATTCAAGGCAGGGCCAAATGCTAAAATGTCTCATTACGCTTACACAAATCTTTGGTCTGTTCAATAAGGTTTCTCGTTTGTGGTAAAAAAAGGAAACAAAACGAGACAAAACTGCACCACTCAAAACAAATGAAAAGTCCTAAAGGGTTAAGGATTAATGAGTGGGAGGTCTGGATGGTGAATGCTGCATGCAAAAATGAGGGCACAAGAGAAACTGGGAAGTAAAAAATGAGGAGCTGAAAGGGGCAGGACACAAAGAAGAGGTGCAGGAACTGAAGCACCCCAAACAGCAAGATTGCTGCAGGACACTGCAGTAACTAGCCTCTGGACAGGAGAAGGGGAGCTAATTAACTGTGGTGAAAGCACCAGAAAATAACGGGAAGGGAAAGCAAGTCTCAGGGCAATAGGGAGAGGGTGAGGGCTCGCAGGGCTGGGAGCGCGAGTACCTCAAACAAGACTACAGCTGGGAAAGTCCAATCTTGACACGACGAGGGAGTTCAAACCACACTCTAAGGGCAGGAAGAAGGTATCCAACGGGGTTTGAGAAACACGGGAGCGAAGCGGAATGCCAAGCCTCGCTTTCTTCCAGACACGTCATTTTAAGTGCCTTAGGGACCATGGTGAAAGTGTCATGTTTCCCAATCACCTCACAATGAGTAAGGGGTGGTCTCCAAATTCTAGACTTCCATAGCGTATTGTGTGCTTCCTCATAATCCTGCCCCTTTGGCTATGCAAGTGGCTTGAATCCTGACAATAAGCTGCTGGTGAAGGACAGCAATGCAAAATTGGAGCATCCTCAGTCTTTTTCCCCAACTACTTTTGAGCAATCGCCCAAAAGCCAGACCATAATGTGATGGATGCTGGGGGCGGGTTTATTTTTTCCTATTTGTTAGAATAGGGCATGGTTAACGCCCAAACTGACAGACCAACACATTCCCACTTTTACAGGATGGGGGCAGAACTACCATTAATTTTATATTTGTCACTTAGAATATGTTCCCCCTTAATAAGGACTGAAAGGTTCTTATTCAGTCCTATCACAATCCAATCTCTGCAAAGATAGTGCTCCCATATATGCGCTAAAAGCCCAAGCCACCACCTATCCAGTCACTATCCACTAAGGATGCAGGGCATATTGTTGTATGGCGTAGATCAAACATGAACAGCATAATGTCCCAGGTGATATCCATCAGTTCTGCCCTGATGCACAGCTGTAATTGCATGCCATGCGATCCAGCCTGCATCCTATCTAGTTTTGTAGAGCGATTAGATAAAGTGAAAATTCTATTCTCTAGAACCATTGCCCAGCCGCGCCTTAAAGCACAGTCATAGTTTGACAATGCCTGCAGAGAAGCTAATAACATCTTACTCAGGGCTCTAAAGCAAAAACCTAGAGACCTGTCAGTGATAAGGGAAAATAGGAAACTGTATAAGCTTGCCACAAAAAAGAGAAAGCCAGCCCTGAAGGAGGAGAAGTGGGAATTAATAGAATTAATAGTGTGTGCTTCCCGCTCCAAAAATCCCAAAGCCTTCCGGAAATAAGTACGGTCAGTCTTATCTCCCACTTTACCAGATGATACAGTAACCTTCTATACATCACCTGAGACTTGGGTGACTAATTATGCTGGTCTCGTTTCCATTGATTCTAGTGCAACTGTTGCATCAGTACAGCCAAACCTAGTGGTAAACAGTCAAAATATCGAATTTTTAATTTTGACTTACACTTATATCGAGTTGCTAATATCGATGTCCAGAATATCGATGGCCAGAATATCGACCCTAAGGTAAGTAATATCGAAATTACTTATATCGATAGCCTATATATCGATGTAAGTAATTTCGATTTACTAATATGTGTTAGAAATTTTAGTTAAGTATTTAAATTAATTGTTATATGTGTTTAATATGGTTTTATAAACAAAAAATATATAAAAGTAAATAATATGTTTTACTACCAGAGCGGGTTGTGGGTTTTTAGGGGAATAGGGTGGGAAGTAATTTATTTGTATTTAAAAAATTATTTTTTAATGATTAATTTATTTTGCAATTAAATATTAATTGGCAATGAATTATTTTAATTGATTAATTGATTAATTAATTGAAAATTTATGTATATTTTTAAGTAAATTATATGTTTTACTACTGGAGCGGGTTGTGGGTTTATAGGGGAATAGGGTGGGAAGTAATTTATTTGTAATTAAATAATTAGTTTTTAATGATTAATTTATTTTGCAATTAAAATATTAATTGGCAATGATTTATTTTAATTGATTAATTGATTAATTAATTGATAATTTATGTATATTTTTAAGTAAATTATATGTTTTACTACTGGAGCGGGTTGTGGGTTTATAGGGGAATAGGGTGGGGAGTAATTTATTTGTAATTAAATAATTATTTTTTATGATTAATTTATTTTGCTATTAAATATTAATTGGCAATGAATTATTTTAATTGATTAATAGAATAATTAATTGATAATTTATGTATAATTTTAACTAAATTATATGTTTTACTACTGGAGTGGGTTGTGGGTTTACAGGGGAATAGGGTGGGAAGTAATTTAATTGTAATATTAATTAATTTTGGGTAAAGGAGTATTTTTAGGGTTCAGGGTCAGTTTTGGGTTTTTGGGTAAAGGGGTATTTTTAGCGTTCTGGGTCAGTTTTGGTTTTTGGGGTAAAGGGGTATTTTTAGGATTCAGGATCAGTTTTCAGTTTGTGGGTAAAGGGGTATTTGTAGGGTTCAGGGTCAGTTTTCAGTTTTTGGGTAAATGGGTATTTTTAGGGTTCAGGGTCAGTTTTCAGTTTTTGGGTAAAGGGGTATTTATAGGGTTCAGGGTCAGTTTTCAGATTTTGGGTAAAGGGGTATTTTTTGGGTTCAGGGTCAGTTTTCAGTTTTTGGGTAAAGGGGTATTTTTAGGGTTCAGGGTCAGTTTTTAGTTTTTGGGTAAATGGGGTATTTTTAGGGTTCAGGGTCAGTTTTCAGTTTTTGGGTAAAGGGGTATTTTTAGGGTTCAGGGTCAGTTTTCAGTTTTGGGGTAAAGGGGTATTTTTAGGGTTCAGGGTCAGTTTTCAGTTTTTGGGTAAAGGGGTATTTTTTGGGTTCAGGGTCAGTTTTCAGTTCTTGGGTAAAGGGGTATTTTTTGGGTTCAGGGTCAGTTTTCAGTTTTTGGGTAAAGGGTTATTTTTAGGGTTCAGGGTCAGTTTTAGGTTTTTGGGTAAAGGGGTATTTTTAGGGTTCAGGGTCAGTTTTCCCTACTGTTGCACCCACTGGAGTGGGAATAGTAATTATTTTTAAGTAAGTATATATTATATATGATTTTTAATTATTATTTTTTTAATTAAATATGTATTATTATTTTTTTTACCATTATTACATATATTTAAATATGTTTAAGTAATTAATAAGTGTTATTTACAGTATTTTTATGTTATTTTAAATCCCCAAAAAATCGATATATTTGACAACGATATTTTTAACATCGATATTATTTTTTCGATATTTTGGTACTTACCATGTTGTACATAGGGCGTCGATAATCTTGCAATCGATATAATTACGCCGATATTTGTGTAGGTCGAAATTCTGTCTGTCGAAATTCTGTCATAGATCCAAACCTAGTATGTCTAACCTTCTTTTTAATGAAGGCGAAGTCCAAAAGGCAATTGATAATAGTGGAGGCAAGAAGTCTCAAGGCAAAATGGAATTCCATTGGACTTATTTAAGGAAGATCCCGCATCCTGGACTCCGGTACTCACTGCAGTTTTTAACTCAGTTTGTAGCGCAGGAGCGCCAAAGTCTTATTGGTCATAGTGCCTATTTTTTTAAAAAACGAAACACGTACGTTCCCAAATGCTATCGATTGATATCCCTTTTGGATTCTTCCGTCAATTTCATCAGCAAAGTTGTGCTAGATCACGTATTGGACTGAATTAACGTCAACCACATTTGGCCCCCAGTCAGAATGGCTTTAGGAAGAGGCTAGGCACAACCTGCATCCTATTTTGCCAAAATACAAATGTGCAAAAGTGCTTCCACTCATCTGGCTTTTATGGACCTGACCAGTTGCGTTCGACTATGTCTCATGCTCTAAGTTGTGGAACATTTTCACTAACATGGGGGTTGACGCAGGTCTGGTCTCCTTTCTGAGGCTCCTCTATCATGATCTTTCCACTTCAGTGAGGTATGTCAATGTCTGAGAGTGTTCAAAGCTGTTAGATATCAACCACAGGGTGCTTCACGGTTGTGTGCTTTCCCCACTCTTATTTATCCTCTATACTAACAAACTGGATAACACTTTGGTTATAATTGGGGCTGACGTCTCGTAAGTGGAGAAAAAGGCTGTGCCAGCGCTACTCTATGAGGCTGATGTAGTACTTCCGGCAAGGACTGCGAATGGCCTAAATAAACTCATTGCCAGAAGCTAGAGAGGGTTAGTTCCTTCTCGTATTTAGCCTTGGAATTCGAATAAGGTTGCACATGCACACTTGCATAAAAAAATAGAATATTACAATACATGCGAGCAGTTGCTTCCACCTTCTACCTTGCAGTTTCCATAGGTAAAAAGCCCATTTCCCCAAATTTAGAGATCTATAACTGTAAATGTATACCGATTTTATCATATGGCATGGGTATCTGGGGATGTAGGGATGCACAAGCTATACAGACTGAGGAGAATAGATATTATCGTAGAGTTTTAGGGGTTCCGCCCTCATCGCCACATTTTTCTCTTCATTTGGGGCTACGTCTTGATTATGTGCAAGATTTATACATGCAGCACCTTTAGCCACGTGGTGTTCCAATGGGGAAAAGAAGAAGCTGAACTAAACCAGGCAAACATTGGAGACTGTTCAAGTTGTTCCAGAGACCTTTCTATTCCTTGGCTACAATAAAATAAAACTTGCCTCAAGAAAATTGGTTGTGTCTCTCTGTTTGAGCACCCAGAATCCATTGGCAAAGGGGACGAACAGAGGGTGTTGGATAGCTTCCAAAAGCACAAAGAATCCTCTAGGGAATTGTTGGAAGTGTCCAAACCCACTGTCAGAGATTATTGCCTTATTCAAGTACCTTCCATTACTGCCCCGTATCTTTTATATGTAAATAAGGTTCACAAAAGGAATTTACTGACCAGATTTAGGCTGGGGTCTTTTCGCTAGTTGATATGCTTCCCTTTGGGCCAGTATTCTTCTGAAACTATTACCACTTGTCCTTGCAATGAACATTCATGACAACCTATTTAACAATTTGTCTTTTTTGTCAATTTTATCTTCCATTTACTAGGAAATTATTATTACCCTTGTTGCGGAGGTATATGTTTTCCAAATGTAAAGTGGCTTTGTATTTTCTACAGCAACTTAATGACTGTGACGTTTGCTTCACTGTTGAGAGCTTTCTGAAGTGCACTTTAGCAAAGAGAAGAAGCATATTGTTTTGATATAAATGCACTTTAACAGCTCCTGTATTTATTGCATTTATATTGCTGCTAAAATGCTTATTGGTGCTGTTAACTCTTTTATAAAAGTGATTTTATTATTTTAATGCTACTGGTTTATAACGGCTGCTAACCAGTTCATCTGCACTGCCACTTTAGCTTCGATCAAACCATTGTTTTTGCCTGCACTGAGTGTCATTTTTTCAATGAGTTTGGATTTTAATGTTGTTTGTTATTCTGTGTACCTTTTATGACCTGCCCTCAGAGGGTCAAATAAAGAAAGAAAAAAACAAAAGAGTACTAAAGTTAGGAACTTGTCTCAGATAAACTTACGTTTTGGACTTAAGTTAAACTTAATACAAACTTAAGTTTAACTGAGACAAAATCCGAGTCGTAAAGTTAGGATTTTGTGTCAGGTACACTTTAGTTTGTATAGTAGAACAGTAATGCTGCACGTCTCCGGTGTTTGAGAAAAACTGTCCTGACAGCTATCACAATTCTCGAGCCACGATGCAAAACACGTGTTTTTTAGTGTTTTACAGTTGTCGTGTGGGAGTTAGGCTCTGATGACTCGGCTATAAATACTCACCTTTTTCTGTTCTCCCTATTTATTATTGCTATTAAGGATTGCTTCGGCTTCCCACTCTGCAGTGATTGGGTTATTACTGCAGATACTGACCGAATTGAGCTGCTCTTATCGTTGCCATACTGATCGGACACTTTTGCCAATCCTCAAGTGACTTGGGTCTGCCTATCCTGTAGCACCTCAAGTTTTAGTACAGCAGCTTACGGACTTCTGATCTCAGCACGTCGGATCACTATTGGATCTATTTCCTGCGCTTGGTTGCGGATTGGATTGGATATTCTTGTATCCTTAAACAGTAGCATATGCGAATACTACATGCGTCTTGAGTACTGCGACTGGTGCACTACTGGACAACGAGCTCTTGCATGTTGGATAGACATAAGCTGTGATTTGGACATTGCCAATTGATACTGTTTTCGCCCTGAGGAAGCTCCCTATGTGGGAGCGAAACGCGTTGGCTGATGATTTGTATTGAATGTTTTTTAAGACGATTAATTTCAAATAAAGAAGTGACTTTTCTACTTACTTTTGGACTTGTTGGACTTTGTGAGCTGCACACCCCTATTTGTTATATTAAGTTTGTCTTAAGTTTAATTTAAGACCAAAACTTAAGATTGACTGGAACAAAAATCAAACTTTGATACTCCTAAATGCCTTCTGTGAATACCAAAAGTCGTAAAGTTAGGATTTTGTCTCAAAATACTTTTGTGAATCAGGCCTCAGTGATTTGCACATCGGTTCCACAATATGCCTACAGGATACTGTACTTCCCTCAGCAGCTGCTGTGGGAACTGGATGGAATCACCTTTGCTCTATACATCTGTTTCAAGGTGCGCCTCTGGGATCGTCGTCTATGGTTCTGGACAACAGCAATGTTGCGTCTGCCACTCGGAACACATGAGATAATTGTCCTATTTCGCGTGGGAACATTTCAGCATGTTTTTATAACAAAATTAATTCAAAACAGTTTTTGTTTTCTTTTTTTCTAGGCACCATGGCTTTTGGAGTGCTGAAGATTTTAAACAGTATAATCACTTTAAGGCTTTTATGAATATTTTCAAGGGAAGCTTGCTTTTAGCTAATCTTAAGAGTAGCTTTTACCTTTTATTTCATCTAATGGAATACATGCTTTTTAGATAGCTTTTATATATTGGTCCTTAGGATGCGGAGTAGGTGTCATATTCCTGAGTTAAGCCCATGCAGCAAAGCATCTTATTTCTTACATTGTCCTTGAAAATAACATTTCAGTTGTGAAATTTTGCACACATTTGCTTGCACAACAATGTTGGATTTGTTTTTCTGAGAACACTTTGTTTACACATTCAGCTTCTCACAACATTATCACAATGCCTTGAACATAATGTACTAGGTCTCTACGCACTAGGTACAAAAGTCGTCCTCTCTTCACCTACAAGGTGACAGCGCTATTTGAATATATATTACATCACTAATCTAACTTGCACATCGTGAACACTGCTGTTTATTATAAAAGGCATCCCGATAGATTGGTAAAGTAGGCACTTCTGCTGACACTGAACGTCTGTGCATGCCGAGAATCTACCAAGCACCGGTCTGACATTCCGTGAGGGGTGTCCAACTCGAGACCAGGATGGGGTCCTTCAATTTTGCCCATCAGGGAATGGAGTTGGATCGTCCCTAGGGGGGATCCTTGGCTCTACATCCATGCACACTTTAGGTACACTCAGAGTAGGTTTTGCATCGTAGGAGTACGTTAGATTACCATATTGCATATATGCCTGCATATATTCATTGCTTTATCACCATGGTAGAAATGTTTCTACTGTTCACTCTTTTGGTGTTTGTAATCTCCTTTATTTGCTTCTGTCTCCTAACCATTGCAGCACATGTCATTTTATACAAAAACAATGTTGGTTCAATAAATATATCAAAAATAGCCCACTGTGTATTTCGTATATTTCTGTGAGAGAAAGTAAGCACGAGTGACAGAGCAAAAGAATATGTACTGTTTTCACGATCCCTGAGAATAATGTGCAGATCCTACGGGTTAGTAGGAACTACACGTAACACGGAACAGTTACATCACCCAAGCACCAGGAGCAGCAGCGCAAGCTCCACTTACACACACAGAACAGTGACATCCCACTAACACCAGCAGGAGAAGTGCAAGCTTCCCTTACACACACAGAACAGTGACATCACAATAACACCAGCAGGAGGACTGCAAGCTCCCCTTACAAACACAGAACACTTATATCACACTAACACCAGCAGGAGATGTGCAAGCTCCCCTTTCACACACAGAACAGTTACACACAAACTAACACCAGCAGGAGGACTGCAAGCTCCCCTTACACACACAGAACAGTGACATCACAATAACACCAGCAGGAGAAACGCAAGCTCCCCTTACACACACAGAACAGTGACATCCCACTAACACCAGCAGGAGAAGTGCAAGCTCCCCTTACACACACAGAACAGTGACATCACACTAACACCAGCAGAAGAAGCGCAAGCTCCCCTTACACACACAGAACAGTTACACACAAACTAACACCAGCAGGAGGACTGCAAGCTCCCCTTACACACACAGAACAATGACATCACACTAACACCAGCAGGAGAAACGCAAGCTCCCCTTACACACACAGAACAATGACATCACACTAACACCAGCAGGAGAAACGCAAGCTCCCCTTACACACACAGAACAGTGACATCACAATAACACCAGCAGGAGAAGCGCAAGCTCCCCTTACACACACAGAACAGTGACATCACAATAACACCAGCAGGAGAAGCGCAAGCTCCCCTTACACACACACAGAACAATGACATCACAATAACACCAGCAGGAGAAGCGCAAGCTCCCCTTACACACACACAGAACAATGACATCACAATAACACCAGCAGGAGAAGCGCAAGCTCCCCTTACACACACACAGAACAGTGACATCACACTAACACCAGCAGGAGAAGCGCAAGCTCCCCTTATACACAAAACAGTGACATCACAATAACACCAGCAGGAGAAGCGCAAGCTCCCCTTACACACACACAGAACAGTGACATCACACTAGCACCAGGAGAGCAGTGCAAGATTCCCTTAAATACAAAGAACAGCCAGAGCACACTTGCACCAACAGAAGCTGCTCAAGCTTCCCCTATACAAAGCACATTCACATCACACTTGGCAGGAGCAGTGCAAGCCTGCCTAGCACTATCAGAAGAGGTACATCATCACCAGCAGAAGCAGTGCAAGCTTCCTTGTACTATCAGAAGACATCTACCATAAGCTGGAGCAGTGCAAGCTCCTCTTACACGCACTGAGCAATTACATCACACTAGCACCGGCACCATCAGTACAAGCTCCCCTTATTCACTCGGAACAGTCACACTGCACTAACACCGACAGGTGCAGTAGAAGCTCCCTAACACACTCAAGAGAGTTGCAGTGCACTAAAACCAGCAGGCACAGTGCAAGCTCCCCTTATTCACTCGGAACAGTCACACTGCACTAACACCGACAGGTGCAGTAGAAGCTCCCTAACACACTCAAGAGAGTTGCAGTGCACTAAAACCAGCAGGCACAGTGCAAGCTCCCCTTATACACTCGGAACAGTCACATTGCACTAACAACTTAAGGATCAGTTTAAAATATTTATTTTAACTGATATGCCCTAACTTGCAGTATACGTGCAACGACAAGCAGAAAAATGCATAGTACAAATACAGTCAGCAAAGAAGCTAGTTCACAATTCATGAAGTGAGATGTCTTCATGGAAAGACAATAGACCCTAACCTTCCGCCCCTTGCTAAAAAGCGATATTATCATATATTGGAAGACCTCTGGTGTTTGTCAACAGCCCCCATACCTTAGCCTATAGATGGTAGATCTACATCATAGGTGCTGTTTTGCACTTCTCCCTGGATAGGTCTATCTTTAAATATGTGCTAGCTATTTATATAGTCTAATAAAACCAAAGTACAGCTGCATTAGTATGTTTTGTCTTAGGGCGAAGTAGAGCAAAAAATAAGGACACCTTGTAACTGATAATAATTTCATAGGACAGGGAAAATAACAATTGTAAATCAAAATCTCTAGGCAACAATATGGTCAAATAGTAATCGAATACAGACCTAAATCAAAGAACCAATCTAGGAACAACTTAATGTACCAATCAGATATAGAAAAAAATATTTTTTCTATTTTCAAAAGATATTTAACCCCTTCCATGCTGATGACAGCCCCCGTCCATCATGCATCACGGTGGGCGTGTGCTGATGATGGCTGGGGACCGTCCTGATCCCGCCCACTCTTTAAAACGGCCGCACAGAGAGATAAAGGGAGGCGTTGCTCTGCCTGATTTATTATACTATGCATGGGCCTTTCAGATGTCTCATTCTAGGATGCTTTTAAAAACACCATCTAACCTTTCCAGTGGGTCGATATATAGAGCTATGTTAACTGGGGCAAATTTACCAGAGGATGGGTTCATGTTCAAGTTTTGGAGCCAGACATTTTTTTAAAAACATCAAACTTAAAATTTTACAGTCATGGGCTAATGCCTGGTTAACCATCAGAAAAAGTTTGGGGCTGTCTTACTATTCTAATTTCGCCCCAATATGGGACTCGCCTGGTCTACCACTATGTTTAAGAGATAGCCTGTCCTCCTCATTAGAGGACGCCGGGATTATAAGATGGGGTGAGCTATTGAAGGAAGGTTCGATAATAGCCTGGGATGAGTTATATGACCATATTGGCCCGGGCTCTCCAGAATTAAGTACATCCAACTGGACAGCTGGGTGAGAACCCAGTGCCGTAAAGGTGCACATATTGGGATGGCCAGTAACCTGGAGCAGCAGTTAGTGGAACGACCAAGGGGAGGAAAGGAGGTAGGCCTATGGTATTGGCAGCTGTTGGAGGAAATTGATGGGGAGTTTGCCCTTCCAGATGAGCTGTGGGGGGAGGCGACTGGCCTTCATTGCGAGGAGATTTGGTTAAACTCTTTCGCCCTCCTCCACAAAATTGTGAAACCGTCATGGCTAAGACGAAACCATCTCTTCACAGCTCATCGTGCATATATCACACCGTTGAAACTTTCTAAATTTCTCCCTGACAAAAAATACAATAAATGCAACCTCATGGGATCATCTGATATCCACATGTTCATGGATTGCCCTGACATCGGCCGGTTCTGGGAGGAAGTGAAGTGTACCTTAAACTCCATCCTAAATGTCAATTACTTTGCCACTCATCATCTTCGGCTTGGATGATAATATCAGTGGCAAGGCCAGGTCCCTCCTTTTCTACGCCATTTTGTTGGCCAGAAGGCAAATCTGTTTACATTGGGTAGAGAAAACAGCCCCATCACACTCTGGTTGGCTCACGTCCCTATACGAAACATCCAAGGTTGACCTGAATAGATCATGCAGTAAACGTAACTTGGCTTTTTGGGAACTGTTGACCAAGTGGAGATAGCACCCCGTTTATTTTTGGTTTTTTTTCCCGGGTCCTATGATTATGCCATAAACACTCCTTGGACCGGGTCTAGCCTCGTTACGATATAGGTCCCATAGGTTGAAATATACCTAGATGGAGTCAGCGCAAGCCCCTCTTGCTTTTGGGACCTCTCTGCCACCATTATAACTACTCGCGTCCTGGCACGGGAGACGGGAAAAATTGTATTTTGTTGAGCTTCTAAGTGAAGGACTCGCAAGGTGGTTGGTATCTGCTAAATTGAGGGTAAGGCAAATGAGGACAAAAAAAAAAACCAATGAATATACAGAAAAACATTCATCACAAACGATTTAGTATTACAAGACAATATGTAGAGACAATATGCACAAGTTTATATCAACAAAACCTGAAAATGTGGTGAAGGTACTTTGTGTACTCCAAGAACCTTCACCACATTTTCTGCTTTTGATTGTTTACCATTGTTATTATTGATTTTATTTCATTGTGGCTAAAAACAAGGTAGAACACCAAGACTGCATCAGTAAATGTGGAAGCAGAATTGCCATCATTCGAAAAGGACCCATCCATTCCACCACCTCCACAGATGGCACCACCACTGTCATGGAATATTTCAACTTCAAATTCCAAACAAATGGCAAAACCACCATCGGTCTCCCTTGCCTACTGACCTCCAGCATTTCACCCAGCTTCTGCAACACTGTCCTCAAATTCAACGCCCCTTCTCACCATTGACTCCAAAAACTAAAGCTTCTTCATAGACCTCTATTTTCACCCCTATGACACCAACACCACCAATCTCCTTATAATCATGAACAACATCGGCCTCACTCAACTAATCACCGACCCCACACACATTGCAGGATGCACACTCCACTCCATCATCACGGCCAGTCACAGAGTAAAGTGCAGGCATGTTACCAAGCTCACCTGGGTAGACCACATCATTTTCCACTTCGCCATCAAAGGATCCCCAGACACCAAGCTGCCCAGCACGTCACACGGCAGCGGTAACAAAGTATGAGAGAGCCTGTGGTCCTATGCCCCTAACACCTCACACACTGACAAAGCAACCAAACTAGATAAGGCTTTCACAAACTTCTCTCCCTGGATTTCTAATTAAGCTGACTGAGTCACCCCCGTGAAGCCTACCATACTCAAGAGATCATCAAAGCAGGCCACTTAGTACATCATGGAGCTGAGAACAACTAAACAAAACTTCAAATCACTTAAAAGCAAATGACGTGCCAGCAAGGAGACCACAGACCGAGCTTCTTTCAAAACATCCCACAACCAATACCATCAACTTCTGACAGAGCAAAAAAGAGCACCCTTGCTGACCGAATTGAAGCGAGATCTAAGCACACCAAAGCACTCTTCAACATCGTCAGATAGCTCTCCATATTACACAGCCTCTGAAAAACATCATTATCCCTTCCCAGGACCTCTGTGAAACACTGGTAAACATCTTCCACAACAAGATCGTCACCATCCAGAAAACGTTTGAACCCCAACCCAATGTTGTTACATGCTTAGCCCTTCACTTCCACAGAACGCCGAGCACCTGCTCACCACCGAGGACCAGCTCAGCACTCAAGCGACCACAAACATCATGAACTCTGTCAACTCAGAAGCTTCCACGGACCCCTTTCCCCACCCCATCTTCAACCACAGGAACAAGATGATTAGCAACTAGCTCACCACCATCTGCAACACATCCATCAACACGGCCACCTTCCTCGATAGAAACACGCAGATGTCGTACCCCTTGTTAAAAAATCTTTTGCTGTCCACAAAAAACTCAAAAACTACCGTCCCATATCTCTGCTTCCCTTTCCAGAAAATGTCCTTGTAAAAGCCATCAATCACCAACTCAAGGAACACCTGGAGAACAACAATCTTCTGGACACCTCCAATCTGGATTACTCACCAACCACAGCACCAAACGTGCTTTGATCAGTGCCACAGGTGAAATCAGAACCCTCCTTGACTAGGGATAAGCAGCGGCCCTAAGTCAATTTAACCTCCCTGCAGCATTCAACACCATATCCTACCACACCCTAAGCAAGAGGCTTTACCACATTGGACTCGAGGAGATGACCTCAAATGGATCTCCTTCTTCCTCCCTGGAAAAACCCAGAGAATCAGCATACAACTTTCTCCTCTGGACTGGACTTCAGAACACCACCTGTGGCATCCTTAATGCACGTCCCTTAGCTTTTTCAATGTTTAACACCTACATGACTCCCTCGGCTAACATCGTCAGAACCAATTGACTAAACATCACATCCTAAACTGACGACACACAGCTCATCCTCTTGCTATCAGGAAACTCCTCAACCATGATGGGGAGCTTCTGCAGGTGAATTCCAAGTGTCACCGACTGGATGAAGCACAACTGCCCAAAACTCAACACTGACAAGACAGAACTGCTGATCTTCTGGAACAACACCTTCCTGTGGAGCAACTCCTTGTGGTTTTCTGAACTAGGACCCTCACCCACTCCCATAAATCGTGCCTGTAACCTAGGTGTCATACTGTGCAACAAGCTTACCATGAAAATCCTGATCAACACAGTCTCCTCTGCCTACTTCTTCAGTCTTCGAATGCTCTGTAAGGTCTTCAGATGGCTCCAGACAAACCGTCACTGTAGCCCTAGCCATCAACCAACTTAACTAGAGAATGCACTCCACATAGAGTCACCTCACACCTCCCGAAGAGACTGCAGATCATAAAGAACTTAGCAGCCAGATTAATCGCAACCCTCCCTATTTATTTTATTATTTATTTATTTTTTCAATTTGTAGGGCGCAACAGCTACCCAAAAAGGGTTTCCCGGCGCCTAGACACAGCTAGTTAAAAAGACAGGAGAAAGGGTATTGGCTATTGAGATTTATTGTTCCAATAGCCAGGTCTTAACATGCTTTCTAAACCTGGCATAATTTTCCTCCTTTCGGATGAAGGGTGGGAGTGTGTTCCAGAGGGATGGTCCCAGATGGGCGAAAGATCTGCCACCTACTCTTGCCCGTTTGAATCTCGGCACACAGAAAAAGGCTGCCGACTGCGACCGAAGGTTACGCTTGGGAGTGTAGGGGTGGGCTAGGGCTAGAAGATATTTAGGTGCCGTACCCGCTTTAATTCTGAACATATAGTTCAGGGCTATAAAGCGGATTCTGTTTTCAACCCTAAGCCAATGGAGTCCCCGGCGGTGACTCGAGACTCCGGAGTTTTTAGGAATATTGCACAATAGACGGACTGCTGCGTTCTGAACCAATTTTAGTCGGCCGACTACTGATTTGTTGGCGCCCAGATACAGAATGTTGCCGTAGTCAAGCCTCGATGTTATGAGGGCATTGACTACGGTCTTCTGCGTGGGAAGAGGCAGCATCCAGAGGATTTTCCTCAACCATTTGACTATGGTGAGGCATAGACCAGTAACTTTACTGGCCTGTTGATTTATGGAAAGGGAGTTGTCCAGAATAAATCCCAGATTTCGAGCATGGGTCTCCGGGGTAGGAAGAGCGCCCATCTGATCAGGCCAGTGTAAGGGATTCCACAGATCTTGATGTTTTCCCAGGACCAGAATCTCTGTCTTGTCACCGTTGAGTTTTAATTGGTTTCTCGTCATCCACTTCAGGATGTTTAGGAGTCCTTCTTTGAGTAGAGAAGGGGAGTTTGGACAGGATTCGGGTAGGGAAAAAATGATTTGGGAGTCGTCGGCATAGCTCATAAGAGTGAGACAAGATTGTTCAACAATGTCGGCCAGGGGTCTAAGGTATAAATTAAAAAACAGAGGACTAAGAATAGATCCCTGAGGCACTCCATGGGGTGCCAACAGGGTATCCGAAGAGGCTCGTGAAGAGGTAAAGTGGAAGGTTCGTTTTGCCAGGAAAGACCGGATCCATTCCAGTGCCTTTCCACGTACACCATTTTTGTGCAATTCCTGGACGAGAGTTTCGTGGGAAATGGTGTCGAAGGCCGCGCTCAGATCTAATAGCACGAGCGCGACCGTCTGACCTTGATCAAGGAGCTTTCGAATGTGTTCAGTGACTCCAAGCAGGGCGGTTTCTGTGGAGAAACCGGCCCTGAAACCCGACTGTGAGGGGTGCAGAAGAGAATTTTCTTCTGCGAAAGTAGATAGAACTGAATGCACGTGCCTCTCCAGACATTTGGAGAAGGCAGGGAGCAGGGATATGGGTCTGAGGTCGAGGTTGATGTGGGTCCCTAGGAGGACCCACATCAACCTCGACCTCAAGGTGTTCCACTGGCTCCCTATCAAGAAGAGAAGTCAGTTCAAGAGGCTGAGCCACACCAAAAAGCCCTTCGCAACCAAGGACCAGCGCACATCAACCACCACCTGAACTTCACCAACCCTCCAGATACCTGTGCTCCACCTCCCTCTGCTTTGCTCACACCCCCTGCACTACTGACGCAACTTAGAAGGAGTCTCCTTATTGATGATGTAGATTTGCATACACACTGTTCTTCAGCGGTGCAGATAAATGTGTTTTATTTTTTTGTTTGGTGGTGGAGGGTCACACCTGGGGGCAGGGTACCCCTATCCTGCGACCTATATGCTATGTTTTGACAGGACAAGGTAGTCCACATGTCCTAAAATAACTGATGGGGGTGTGGCACTAAATATTCAAATGTTTCTGTTCATCAGTGACAGATCTTTCATGGTGTAGACGATACAAACAGGCACCTCCGATATTAGATAATATTCTCATAGGACAGGCAATGCGATGCCTTTACTTTAAAGGCTAGCACTCCACCAGGGTACTGGAGTAACCTCTCTGCCAACGTATTCAATGGAGGCACCATCAATGGGAAGCTCAGGGTCTACCCAACAGAGTACCAAGGGTTCGGCAGGCCGATTATACATCACATGAAGACTGAGTACCCTATCTGTCACACTCTAACGGGCCCTAGGACTCTTGACATCTATGGGAGTGTGTGCTGGGTTTGGCATAGACCTCCATTGGCCCACAACTGACAGTGCTTTTCATTCATGTGCACCTCACAAAAGGGGTCTTCATCTTTTATAATAATGAACTTCATATAAGGTGTTGGGACGGAATGTCCTGTGCATGGTGCACAGGTGTGTATCCTCCCCATAGTGCCCAACTGTGAGTAGCTTGTATCATTTTCTAGGGATATTTGGCCCCCACCTCATGCTAACCCAGCCTGTGTGCAAAGGTCTATGCCTGCCCGCTGATGTTAGTCAGGTCCTAGACCTGTCATGGACCTGGAGGGGGTATGCTGATAGCATTCTCCATAATGCCAGAGGACTATGATTCAAAGCAGTGGCTGCCTACCGGCTCACTCCTGTAACATTCCGCCACCAACCGGCTCACTCCTGTAACATTCCGCTGCTAACTGGGTCACTCCTGTAACATTCCGCTGCTAACCGGGTCACTCCTGTAACATTCCGCTGCTAACCGGCTCACTCCTGTAACATTCCACCACCAACCGGCGCACTCCTGTAACATTTTGCTGCTAACAGTGTAATGTTACTCCTGTAACATTACACTGTTACAAGTGAATCCGGTCTCTGTGTTATTAGCCTGATCTCATATATGTATGTATGTATGTATGTGCATGCATGTCATGAGGAACCAAACTGAAGGAGGCCTGTTGGATCCGGTTTAGAAGCCCCCGGACTGTTCATGTGTTCAAGATAAAGATGAGGTTAGCTCCCAGATTGTAGATAGGTATTGTTGACATTAATGAGAGCAGAGAGAGGTGCCAGCCATGCCAGCCAATGAATTTAGGCAAGAGAAGGCGGTTTCCCCCTCAAAAATTATATGAATTCCTTTTTCTGAAGAGAGTTGTTGTCTAGTTTCCCTAAATATTGTTATTTGGTGGTTGGCAGAGGTAAAGGGTTGGACTGCAGTTCCACTTATCAGTGCGAGAAGGGTCCCTTGTTTCTCTTCCTGATCACTTTCAAGTGTGGCTGTGGTATCCCGGTGCAGAATGCTCATACCACTCTGTGCCTCTGTTGTGAGATGAGTACTCCAGCCAGAGACAAATCCAATGTTAGGAGCATCCCTCTAGACAGTGGCCGAGCCTGGAAGATGGCTTGAGATGGACCATGAAACAGAGCCAAGCAAGCATCCCATCCCCGAGCTGGTTACTGCTATCAAAGCAGAGGATTTGTGCCACTGCTGAAGTTTGCCCAAGCAGATTGACCTTTCAAATCTGCTGTTGCATCTATCGACCTTACTTCATTATGTGCCAATATAGTCTGCCCCACAGCTCCACTGGCAGTAACCTAAAATGTGCCAAAATAGACTAAGCTGCTATAATTGAAGCTGCTTCCTCAAAGTACTAGCCATTGTACACCCAAGTGACTGTGCGGCTGCTGAGGTGCAGGCTGGAAGTGTGCCCAATTAGACACAGCCTCCTTTGTGGCACTAAAGCACTTGAAGCGACTGAGCTGGTGTCCCCACACCTTCGAAACTACAACCTGTTGAGAATGATGGAGGCCCTGTTAGAAGCTTTTGGCCCATGTGCTGCTGATGTCATGTGCTGAGGATGTAAGGGCTGCTGAGTGAAGGCAGCTGTTAACCTGCCATTGCCTCTGGATACGCCTACCCGGTCCACATCCACTCAGAAAAAATAGAGCAACAGCTTTATGCACCTTCGGTTTTTGCCTCTGTCCCCACAGCGGGAGGACCATGACTGAAGACCTTTTGGCCAGAGTGAGGCCTACTGCCGAGGAACTGTGGGTTGCTCACCAAAACAGGTTTTGGGTAATGCTGCACCTAGGCTGAACATTACACCTGGTTGCCTTAAACTGAGGGAAGTAAAAAGGGACAAAAAAGGGCATCCTTGCCAGGAGGCAGTATTTCCACAGCAAACACGTTGAGCACTTGATGCTTTTTGTGTAATCTTCAGTATTGACTTTTATTGTGTATTAAGGAACTTATCGTTTTACAACGAGTTTAGCTAGGCTGGACAACTTCTGTGTTATACCTTTTGGTGTCTGTTGAGAGCTAATCCCACATTAACCCCTCTGAGAAGCCTGTGGCCGCTGCCATTGCTACGCACTGCTTATCACTGACAAGCCTGTGACCACTGCAATCTCGAGGCACTGCTTGTCCCTGGGAAGCCTGTGGCCGCTGCCATTGCTACCCACTGCTCTTTACTGAGAAGGCTCTGGCAGCTATGAACCACTTGTCATTGAGAAGCCTGTGAGAGCTGCCATCTCTACTCACTGATCTTCACTGAGAAGCCTGTGGCCGCTGCCATCGCTACGCACTGCTGGTCACTGAGAAGCCTGTGGCCGCTGCCATCGCTACGCACTGCTGGTCACTGAGAAGGCTTTGGCAGCTGACAAAGCTATGAACTACTTGTCATTGAGAAGCCTGTGAGATCTGCCATCTCTACTCACTGATCTTCACTGAGAAGCCTCTGACTACTGACATTGCTACGCACTGGTCACAGAGAAGCCTGTGGCCGCTGCCCTCGCTAGGCACTGCTGGTCACAGAGAAGCCTGTGACCACTGCAATCTCTAGGCACTGCTTGTCCCTGGGAAGCCTGTGGCCGCTGCCATTGCTACGCACTGCTTATCACTGACAAGCCTGTGACCACTGCAATCTCTAGGCACTGCTTGTCCCTGGGAAGCCTGTGGCCGCTGCCATTGCTACCCACTGCTCTTTACTGAGAAGGCTGTGGCAGCTATGAACCACTTGTCATTGAGAAGCCTGTGAGAGCTGCCATCTCTACTCACTGATCTTCACTGAGAAGCCTCTGACTGCTGACATTGCTACGCACCGGTCCCTGAGAAGCCTGTGGCCGCTGCCCTCGCTAGGCACTGCTGGTCACTGAGAAGCCTGTGGCCGCTGCGATCGCTACGCACTGCTGCTTTTTGAGAAATGTGCTGAATCGAATTTTACTGTGTATTAAGGTATTTATCATTTTACAAAGATATTCGCTAGGCTGGATGGTATATTCTATGTTCAATGTTTTGACATGATATTATATACTCATGTATGCTATGCAAGTCTACTTAGACATTTGATTACAGCTGTCATTGTGTTTATGATGTCATTGCATCTGGAAGGTTATGATTTCAATGCTGGGAGTGAACTGATCCAGAGGTGGATGTTGCCAGAGGATGATGAGCTGTGTAGATCTTTCTATTAAATAAATTGTATTCAAATTCCACTTGTTTCCTGACTTTACTACAAAATTTGGCGATGAGGACTCTAGACAGCAGAACCCACGCATCAAATGATTCACCTCATCAACTTCAACAACTTTATCATCTGCTGCAAGCAATATCTACTATCTACTACTAGTGTACACTTCCAGCTAAATCAATATTTCTTTTCGTTTATTTGCTATTTTTTTATTACCGGCACTAGTAACAAGTATTTTCTCTGAACAACTTCCTTGGCTACACCTCTGTCTGTTCCATTTCAATTAGATCCTCTCCAGTATTTGACTGTGGCTGTTGAGACTTCAATTCTCAAAGACAGCGCAAACTTTGTTTTAACCTCCCCCTCACCGCGGCTGTTGAGATTTCCCTTCTCGATCCCAGCGCGGACTTCGTTTTATTTTCTGGTTTACAACCCGGGTGTAACATTAACATTTTTAGACTGGAGAGTCTTTTGAGATTGTTTAAAAAACTGCTGGTTTCATTCCTTATCAAATTTTATCTATACTTCATTTGCGTTGAGCTCGCGCAATCTATTTATTTTCAAAATGCCCTTACCTGACTAATGGCTGTTGCCAGTGTACCCTTGCCTATCTTCTTGAGCATCCATTGACTTTCTTCGAGATTGGAACACATTCTTTCTCGCGCATGCGTTCTACATTTTGCCAGTCATAGGCGTCGTCAAACGTTACCAACCACGCACAGTGAGGACAAAGAACTGCCATTTTACTAGTTGACAACCATGACGTCACAATTGTCTTTTAACATCAGATTTTTTTTGTCAATGATGTTCTGTATTTTCTGCAAGACAATTTTATGACTTCACAAAGTGGGAATTTTATGTATCTCAATAACATTACTTTATGATGTCACAAGCTGACCAAAGACCTGAAGATCTGGTTTTCTTGAACTCTAATGCATTTTTTTTTTGCAATATATATATTTTTACAAACAGCAATGTGTACTGTCTCTACTACTGTGATCGCACACAATTTTCTTCACTATCAAGCGGATTGCAGCGGATTCGCACACTTAATTACCACTGAGATCCACACACACAAATAAGTGGATTGCAAGTGTATTACAGTGATTCGCACACTTATTTATTACTGTGATACACACACATTTCTACCAATAGGCGGCTTGCAGTGATTCACACACTCTGTTCATTTGTTTTATACTATTGTTGCATATATCTTTTCTCACCCAAGTTTTTTTCAATGTTATCGTATACAGTATTTTATTCCAGTTCTATGTCTTCTTTACAATCTATTAATGCTCCTTCTTCTTTCCTGGACACTCCAGGAGAGCCTCCAGTGAAGTGGGGCATTTGGTTTGATGCATTTGAAACATATCTGGGTGCAATTGGTGCTTTAAGGTATCGCCCAGAAAGAAAAAAACATCTTTTGTTACACTCTCTGGGATTTCGAAGGAAGATCGATTTTCAAACATTTACCTGACTTACCTGACAATGTTGAAGTAATAGATGAATTCCAAAGTACTGTGGCCAAACTCAAGCTACATTTTGATAATAAACCCAACTTGATTGTTCTTAGGCACAAATTCTTCAAGAGGAAACAAGCAGAGAATGAGTATGTAGATTCATATATCGCAGTTCTCAGGAAACTCGCCTCAGTATGTATTTATGAAAACTTTACTGAACAGTTGATTCGCGATCAATTTGTGGGTCATTGCAGGGATAAACAAATTAGAGAAAAGTTATTATCTATGGACAATCCTTTACTTGACAAATCAATCAAAGTAGCAAAGAGCATTGAAACCTCACATATTTCTCTCAAAGAGCTGGAAGATAAACCAGCTGAAACTATTAATTTTGCTGATCCCTCAAAAAGTTCAAATACAAAAAAAAGTTCAGAAGAAGGGAAACACTTATTCTTCAAAAACCAAATCTGATAACTCTATACCTACCAATGTTTGTTTACTATGTGGGAGCTCTATTCACGGTAAAGGATCAACATGTCCAATGTTGAACTATGTGTGTAACTACTGTAAGAAAGTTGGACATTTTGCTACTGTCTTCCTTAAGAAGAAGTTTCTTCAAAAGTCTGTAACCTGTGTCTTGGAATCAGATGACACTGATTCTGAAGAAGAAATTGTTTCTGTGGTACATGATCAGAGAAGTGTGGCTCAATGGTTAGAGCGGCAGACCCTGATGCAGAGGTCTAGCCCGGGACCAGGGTTCAATTCCCCGCCTCGGCGGGTCTTAGGCTAAAAAAAAAATTCCACGGACCTGATAATTCTCGCCTCGGTGCCTATTCCAATCATGGAGTCCCACTATGCAACTCTGGGCAAAAGCTTGCTTAATCTCCACAATGGCCCCCACAACGCTAAGGATGCCTGGCCTCCACCTTGGGGGTGCCCAGGAGTGGACACCTCACAGGGAAAGCCAGGATGGGTTCCATAGCGGTATTCGTACAAGCGCCTTGAGACCCTTGTGGGTGAGTAGTGCGCTGTACAAGTATCAATTTACATTACATCACACTGTTTCTAATGGGTTCTCTATACCTCTCACTGGTGATCCCTCATCATGTGTCGACCCTATAGTTGAAATTATCGTTGGTGATAAAAAGCTTGATTTACTAGTAGATTCCGGTGCTAGGATCACCATGATAACACAGAAACTTTTCTATGAAACATTGGGAAAAAGAGACCTTTTCCCTCCTGATCAGTCACCGGTCTCTTAAGAGGGACGGAAAATCGAACTTCTATGTTTCATTGAAGATTTTCTAGTATTCAAGGGAAGGAGAATTAGGGGAACAATCTATGTGGCTGTCAAAGGTCTAAACATGCTTGGTTGGTTTCACCAGGGCCTATTTTGTATGCAATTGAAACCCGGCGCCAAAGAACAAGTTATGTTAATTACATGTAAGGAAGACAGTTCTAAATGGGTCAGTGAAATTCCTTCTGTTTTCAGCGGTGAACTGGGGAAAATCACTGGGTTCAAACATAAAATAATTGTTAAAGATGGGGCAAACCCCATCAAAAATAAACTCAGGAGTGTCCCCTTTAGCATTAGAGAGGATCTCAATAAAGAACTTTCCTCTTTATCTGAAAAGGGAATTATAGAGCCAACAGATTCCTCTCTTTGGTTGTCGCCTTTGGTGGTTGCACGTAAACGTGATGGCAAGTTGTGAGTGTGTGTGGACCTCAGATCTACCTCAGATCTCTTAACTAAGATATCTGGGTTGATTCACATCCATTGCCAAAGATTACAGACAAATTCTCCAGCATCAAAGGTCCTAGATTCTTCTCTAAGTTGGATTTGGCTAGTGCCTATCTTAAAATAGAACTCCATCCAGACTCACGCTCCTTCACGGCTTTTGTATCTCCACTCGGAACTTTCTGCTACAAGAGGATGCCTTTCGGGTTAGCCTCTGTGGTGTCGGTGTTCCAGAGGGTTGTGCAGAACATGTTGAGGGGTGTAGAGGGTTTTCTTGTGTTTCAGGATGATGTCCTTATCTCTGCAAAATATAATGAAACACACAACAACATTATCAGAAAGGTTTTAGAAATTTTCAAAAAAAATGGTGTGGTTTTCAAAAATGAGAAGTGGAAGTTTTCATGCAGTAAAATTGAATATCTTGGTCATCTAATAGCCTAGGAAGGGTCTTATAGATGCTATCATGAATGCTCCTGTACGCAAGGATAAAATCGGTGTTAAATCTCTATTGGGGTTGTTAGAATATTATTCTAGATTTGTCGCTAACTATGAATCTATGGTTAGACCCATCAGTAATCTCCTCAAAACTTCCACAACATATATATGGTCTCCTGACTGTGGTTGTGCTTTTGTGGGAGTAAAAGATGCACTTAAAAAAAGTGATGCTCTTACTCCATTTGATCCTGATTTACCATGTTCCATTACAGTGGTTGCAAGTAAAGATGGTTTAGGAGCGATTCTTATGCAACAGTCTGAAAATCAGGAATTTAAAGTTGCATTCGCATCGAGAGTTCTTAGAAATGAAGAAATTCAATATTTTGTAATTGAGAAAGAATTATTAGCTTGTTTGTGGGCTATTGACAAATACCATCCATATGTGTGGGGAAGGTATTTTAACTTGGTCACAGATCACAAACCACTTGTTTCGATATTGTCTTCAGGTCCCAGCAAATGTTGTACACCTAGAATCACCAGGATGGTGAGCAAACTGTTACAATATCAATTTGAAATTACACATATTGCAGGTGGTAAGAATATCAGAGCTGATTATCTCTCCCGTTTTCCTCAATGTGGTGATTTTAGTGAGGGTACAAGTTTTCAAGAGCTGAATGATGAGGATGATGAAGACTGTTTTGTAGTATCTGTAGACATTCCTATTTTAGCTGTTGGTTCGGAAGAGGTTTGGCGGTCAGATTTTTCAGAAGACAAGGTTCTTCAAGATGACTGCATGTTTGTCAAGAATGGTTGGCCAAAAGAAACATCTCTATCCTTTGAATTTCAGCCATACTGGAAAGTTGAATCTGAAATTTAATTAGCAGATGGCTTATTGATGAGGTATGATAAATTAATTCCTCCACATTCTCTTAGATCTATGATTATCAAGGAATATCATGAAGGACATTTAGGGATTTCCCTTACCATACAACGTGTCCGCCAATATTTTTTCTGGCCAAGCATGGACAATGAAAACAGGACAATTATTGAAATTGTCGAGTATGTTGTTCGTCAGAGAAAACTCTTGAAATTGTTACTCCACCTCTATCACCTATTGAGTGTCCACCTGGGCCATGGGTCAAGGTAGGAGTTGATATTAAGGGTCCATATGAGGTCTTTCCTTTAGGCAGGAGATTCATCATTATTTTGATGGATTACACCTCAAAGTGGCCGGAAGTCAAAGTTGTTAGAGATGCTAGTTCATCTTGTGTTATTACATTTTTGAAGGAAGTGTTTTTGAGGGAAGGGTTTCCTCAATTTCTTGTCTCAGACAACGGGACTCAGTTTTTGAGTCAGGAATTCCATCTTTTTCTTAAATCCTGTGGAGTGAAACACCTTAAGAGTTCCTTATATTATCCACAAACTAATGGCAATGTGTAGAGAATGAACAGGGTTGTAGGTGAGTGTATCAATTGTGCTGTCAAGGGTAAACATTATGGGCCAGATGTAGGTAAATTAGATTTACCGATTTTTAATTGCCGAATTTTACCGATTCGGTTATTAAAAATCGGTAAATCTAAAGGGTGGGTATGTAGGTATTTCCAGATGTTGAAATACCGATTCTGTAACAATCGGTATTTACCGATTCTGTAAATACAGAATCGGTATTTCCCATTGATTCCTATGGGCTTTGAAGCCCATATGAATCAATGGGAAATACTGATTCTGTATTTACAGAATCGGTAAATACCGAATTTTGCAAGGGTGCAGGGGGTGTCACTTTGACACCCTCTGGCACCCCACAAATAGGCATGTGCACCATGTGGCACACAGACATGCCCTAAGGGCATGTCTGTCTGTCACATGGCTAGGTGTGCATGCACACATGTGCATGCACACCTGAATTCGGTATTTTACCATACAATAGGATTGTGTGGTAAAATACCGATTTTGTAGGGCCTGTGGGACTCAGAAGAGTCCCACCTACATCTGAGATTTACCGAATCGGTAAAAATACCGATTCGGTATTTTACAGAATCGGTAAATTTACCGAATCGGTAAATTTACAGATTCCGTAAATGTAATGCCAATGTACATGCCAATCCTTGGATACCGGTCGGTAACGGCCGAAAATACTGATTTTCGGCCGTTACCGACCGACCTACATCGGGCCCCATGTTTTGTCTTCTCTTGAAAGTATGTTGTGGTTCTACAGAACCACACCTCATTCTTCCACTAAGTTTTGTCCATTTGAAGTTTTAAGAGGAAGGAAAGCCAGCTCTAGTTTTCGGCCAGGATGGATGTGCAAATCGTTTGATTCTTTGGTTGATGGTGAATCGCTTATGGAGAGTGTTA
This sequence comes from Lissotriton vulgaris, assembly GCF_964263255.1. NCBI lineage: Eukaryota > Metazoa > Chordata > Amphibia > Caudata > Salamandridae > Lissotriton > Lissotriton vulgaris. Next base: position 16,254,555 of record NC_141689.1, read on the forward strand.
AGCCAAAGTTTGATATTACGAAGGGAAAAGAGGAAAAATGGTTTGACAAGAAAAGAAATGTCAAGACTGTTCCATGTGTGTTGGTGATTTTGTAAGCATCAATAATCCTGTGCATACAAAGAAAGGAAAGAGTAAATTTGGTGAACCCATTAAGGTCATAACATTTGGTAACAGTGCTGTTCAGGTTGAAGGAGGTTGTTGGTGGAATGTATCAAAGGTAGTTAATACCAGATCTTGTCCTGTTTCTTCTGGTCTTGGCTCAAATGTACAGGACAAAAATAAGTTCTCTGATGTTGGACAGAGGAGGAAAAATTCTAGAGTCTCTATTTTGCCTCCAAGGTTTCACGATTAAAAGAGTCTCTATTGTAGCTCAAAGGTTTCGTAGTAATATTGCATTTAGTCTTTTCATGTTCCAAATTAGTGTTAAATCATATTTTAAGTTTTTTTTTTTTGCTGCCATTGCTATGAACAGCTCGTCACTTAGATGTGTGTGACCGATACCATCGCTATGAACTGCTCGGCCCTGAGTATCCTGTGACTGCCTCCATCTCTGCACACTGCACACCCTGAGAAGCCTGTGACCACAGCCATTACTATGCACTGCTTGTTACTGAGAAGCCTGTGGCCACTGCAATTGTTACGCACTGCTCGTCACTGTGAAGCCTGTGACCGCTGCCATTGCTACGCACTGCTCGTTACTGAGAAGCCTGTGGCCCCTGCAATTGTTACGCACTGCTCGTCACTGAGAAGCCTGTGACCGCTGCCATTGCTATGCACTGCTTGTTACTGAGAAGTCTGTGACCGCTGCCATTGCTATGCACTGCTTGTTACTGAGAAGCCTGTGACCGCTTCCAATGCTATGGACTGCTCGTTACTGAGAAGCCTGTGACCAATTTCATTGCTACGCACTGCTCATCACTGAGAAGCCTGTGACCACTGCCATTGCTACGCACTGCTCGTCACTGAGAAGCCTGTGACCAATGTCATTGCTACGCACTGCTCATCACTGAGAAGCCTGTGACCACTGCCATTGCTATGCTTTGCTTGTTACTGAGAAGCCTGTGACCGCTGCCATTGCAATGCATTGCTTGTTACTGAGAAGCCTGTGACCGCTGCCATTGCTATGCACTGCTCGTCACTGAGAAGCCTGTGACCGCTGCCATTGCTACACACTGCTCATCACTGATTAGCCTGCGACCGCTGCCATTGCTACGCACTGCTCATCACTAAGAAGCCTGTGGCCACTGCCATCGCTTTGCACTGCTCGCACTGAGAAAACTGTGGCTGCTTCCCTTGCTCTCCTGGGTATCAAGTGCAGAAGGGGTTCTCCTTGGCCCAGTTTGCAGACCTATAGTAGGATAGACCTCAGAGGCAAATTACCCTAGCCCCCACTGCAGTGAGCTAGTATCCACTGCTCCCCCTGTGCCCCCGGGCCCTTAATGGGGTCTGATATAAGGTTGTTTACCAAACACTAATGGACCCCAGCTAAGATAAACTACTAAGCTTTAACCAATAGCGGGGGAGAAGGCATACTGATGAGGCAGCCAACTGAGGGTCTAATTATTATTTTAACATTGTTGAATGTTGTCAAAGATTTAGGTTTATGGAGAGGCCACTTTAGTCAGCTGCTGGTACCAGCAGTTTTCCAGAATGGCCGCTGCGTTCAGCTTGTTGACCTCCCATCGCCTTCCCACACTTTATCTCTAGATTGCTTCTCCCATAGGAAAATGTCTGGCATAGCTGGGTAAAATAACATGGCCGCATTCTGCACTTTTTTTATTTGAGAACCATCACTGCAATGGATTTCTGTAAGGCCCATTCCCTGTCAGGGTAATTGGATGGCTAGAATTCTTGATGTATGCTGCGACCAGGATGGACGTCTGGCTGTCCTGATAGGTGCTGCAAGCAGGATGGAAGCCTGTCCTCCCTGATGTGTGCTGCGACCAGGATGGACGCCTGGCTGTCCTGATGTGTGCTGCGAGCAGGATGGACTCCTGGCCTCCCTGATGTGTGCTGCGAGCAGGATGGACTCCTGGCTGTCCTGATGTGTGCTGCGAGCAGGATGGACCCCTGGCCTCCCTGGTGTGTGCTGCAAGCAGGATGGACTCCTGGCCTCCCTGATGTGTGCTGCGACCAGGATGGACCGCTGGCTGTCCTGATGTGTGCTGCGAGCAGGATGGACCCCTGGCCTCCCTGATGTGTGCTGCGACCAGGATGGACCCCTGGCCTCCCTGATGTGTGCTGTGAGCAGGCATGAGCCTTTGATGTGCAGTATTCTCTTGGATACTGTAGAGAGGATGAATGGGTCCACATCCTCGGGCCCTCACAAACTACTCTTGTACTTGTAACATTCATGGGATCTGCAGAGCACAGCCCCAGCACCCTCCCAGGGGCATGGAGAGCCCCCTCCCTCTTTGAGCTGTGCTGCTTTGTTCCTTGCTGAAAGGGAGAGACACATTGGGGAGAGGGGACAGCCAGTGTTTAGAGAACCTTTGTCCCTCCACCTGCACTAATGCTGCACACAGGTCACCCACCAAAGCAAAACCAGTAGGTCTCGATCACTCTGCAAATGCAGAGCATGCAAATGGCTTATTGAAGCATGTTACAGATTGTGGAGGGATATTTGTGCCAATGGTTTAAAGAATGAATGAAGGATTGAGATGTGAAATAATGGGAATACAAGAGGTATTGTGGGTGCTTGTGAGTTTTGGTGGACTATAAAATGAGAAACTCCTGGTGCAAGTGTCTACAAGTAAATCACACAAGGCGTGTTACACATTATCAAACCAGCCATTATTAGCAGCCTGTCGCTGCCATCAATAGCCTGAATCTTCGCTAAATGTTCTAATCCTCTCTCATCTAACCCTAGTGTTGATTCCTGGCCTCTCAGATGATACATGCCTGACCTTTCACCCTTCAGTCACATCACGCCTTCCCAGGAGCTCTAGCACAAAGATCTGTGGTGGAACAGTAAGTAAATCTGAAGCAGACTTTAGTGCTTTGAAATATCAATTATCTCTGTTTGCTGTATAAAGCGATCCCACTAAAACAAGCACTGCACATCAAACAGCAGCAGGATCACAGGGTTCATTAGAGTTAAGCACACTTGAAGGTGTTTGTCTTCTGGCAGATGCTTTGGGTCTTTAGGATGATAAGGAGGCGTCACCCTCACAGCCTTCAAGTTGATGACTCTGAGGCCAAACACAAGCTGAGGTGGTGCCTGGAGCCCATCTCCATGTGACATGAATTAATGAAACAATGCTCTGGTGCCTCGTGGGATAAAACTTACCCGAGAGCAGCTTGTGGCTACTATCACCTGGCCTTCACGAGGAGCCCCCGATGCAGAAGATGCGCCTCGTTAAAGATGACTTCATCACCATGCTGTTGCACTACTGCTCTGCTCTAGGAATGAGACTACTCCAAACAGAGTACCAGGAGAACCAAGATGTTATGAAGAACTAGGAGGCTAGCACTATGAGTAGACCTTTTGTTTCCAGTCTGCAGTTTATAAAGAACCATCACACCATTACTATTCTGTTATGAACAGAGTTAGGAACACTCTGTGTCCCATAGTTCACTCCTGTTTTCCACTCTTCCTCTTGTGGGTGCTCCAAAGACCATCTTTTTCTCAAAGCTGTACAAGTATTCTCCCAAATCTAAATTTAGCATAGTTGCATAAAAGTACTAAAGCTTACAGAGCACATAACATTCATTATTAATTCTTGGTCACCTAAATGTATTATTTTATTTTTCCTGTTCAACATAAAAGGTTGTGCTGAAAGAGAAATCGAGATGTACATATTTGTGTCTCATGTGATAGGTTTAACTATAATAAAGAAAAACATCCAGGCTCAGCACCCATGCTTAGGAAGACGTTCCACATTTCATGAAGTGGCACATTTAACCCAATGTAACAAGAACAGTAATCCAACATGGTATGCAATATACCGCAAGCAACTAACCAATGCTAGCATCACCATCAAGTCGTATGACCAATCTGGTCCGGTCTGGGGGTCTCTCAAGATTAGGTATTAGGTGACGCACCGGTGGATACTACCCCGTCCTCCTGTGTAGAACTGAGGTATTGGACCAAGGATTTACGGAAGTCCCTAGGTCTGGAGGCCTGCGGTAGTTCCTCTGCATATACCTCCAGGGTCTCTTTACAGTATGTCATGTCAGCAACCCAATCCTTAAATCTAGATGGGTGCTTACTGCTCCATCTCAATGCTATCCGGCTAAGAGCAGGGCCACTGCCAGTAGTTTTTATATCCTGGCCAGTCTTTGCTTATGGGTTCCCAGTAAACATGTTAGTTGGGCATATGGTATGAATTCTGATAGCACAATTGTGAGGACATTACTGACTTCTTACCAGTAGGCTTGAATCGAGGGGCAGTACCATGCCATGTGTAAGAAGTCTGCATTGGGGAGCTGCATTTAGGACATTTATCATCTGCGCGTAGACCGAATCTGTGTAGTTGTGCTAGAGTGTAGTAAGTTTGGTGCAGGAATTTAAAATGAATAATGCAAAGATTACAGTTTAAGGTCAGCAAGTGTAATTGTGTGCAGCTGTGTTCCCAGTCCCCTTCATCTATAATATCTCCTACTGATTGCTTCCATCTTTGAATTGACGTATTCTGCATCTGGTGTTGTTCTCACTGTGAAATGTTATATAAACACGTTAGCAGGCCCTGTCCAGTGGGTGCCTTTAATAGGAGTTGTAGTGCATGAAGATATGGTGGCTCATTCTTAAAAGTTGGGAAAAGTTATCTGATAGCCACACGCAGCCGCAAATAAGCTTATACCTTCAGCGGCGCATAGTGTGCACAAAGAGACGGCTCATCCTGTGGGATGAATCGGTTGTGTTGGAAGATTTTGCACATTTCAGTTAGGCCCATGTCTCTCATAAGAGCAAGCATATTGTTCTCTTGAGTAACTGTGATTCTCAAGTGATGGTCTATGGAGAGTGCAGGAGCATATATTGGAAGTTTCTGCGACCGGTGTGCTAGTGTGTGCCATGCTCGCGATGTGCAAATCACAGGGTGTATTTTGTCTCTAGGAGTATGTTTTTGCAGGTCAGATATGTAGGCTATCAGTGGGGAAGGCAGCACACTTTCATGTTCCACAGCTATGTGGGGGATGTATGCATGTGGTTGTAGCCAGTAGTGGGCATGTTGTTCTTGTGCACAGTAAAAGTATAGTTGAAGGTCTGGTGCCCCAAAGCCTCCTTTTTGATAACGTTTAGTGAGAGTCTTCCAGCCCACTCTCGCCCACTTCCCAGCCCATGTAAGCTTCTGCATGATTGATCTCAGTTTGGAAAAAAAGGCCTGTGTGAGACAGATCGGAATATTCATAAATAGGTATTAGAATCTGGGCACTACCACCATCTTTTGAATGGTGATCCTGTCGGCCAGTGAGAGCGGTCATTTAATCCAGCAATCTTCCTGTTCATCCAATTTTACTATAGCCCTACCGTAGTTTTCCCTAATCACCTTTTCAGGGTTACTGTGTACCCATATACCCAAGTATTTCACTGAATCAGCGTGCCATTGTAGTGGAAAGTTAAAGATTGGCTGGGTTATTGCGGGCATGAGTGGTATTACCATTGATTTATCCCGGTTAATGCCGAGTCCTGAGTAACGTTCAAACCGTATCTATTCCCATATGAGTGAATTGAGATTAGAGTCTGGATGGCGGGCATATAGGATCATGTTGCCGGCATACAAAGATATGCCAATAGGCCATAGTTGGAACTGTAGTGCGGAGTCTGGGTGCTTTTGGCGAATCTTACGGGCTAATGGTTTAAGAGCCAGTGTAAAGAAAAGTGGTGAAAGTGGGCAACCTTGCCTCGTTCCCCGGCTAATGCTAATTGGGGCGGACGTGTTGCTGTTGATTCTGATTTGTGCGCTGGACTTGGTGTGGAGAAGGGCTATCCACCACAGGAAAGGTTCAGGGAAACCCATCCGACGTAGGACGGTGAACATGAAGACCCATTCAACAGAGTTGAATGCCTTTGCCACAACTAAGAAGGCAGCAGCAGCCGGTATTTCAGGGTTAAAGTGGTGGAACATTGTAAAAAGGGTGCGTAGATTTTGTGTGGTAGACCTGGTCGGTCTAAAACCGGCCTGGTCTGGTAGCACCAGATTCCGAATCAGTAGCTGAAAGCGTGTCACTATGACTTTAGCTAGGGTTTTTACATCTATGTTTATTAGTGACAGCAGGGGAAATGATTCGCAGTAAGTCAGGACTTTATCAGGTTTAGGGAGAGCAATTAATAGCGCCTCATACAGTGAGGTCGGTAGTATGCCGTACTCATATGTACTCATATGATTCTTCGTACATCTCAGCTTGGTGTGAGATGAAAATGTCTCTGAATTATTTGTAGAATTCCTTGGGGAGTCCTTCCATGCCAGGGGCTTTGTTATTTGGATGAGAATTGATAGCTTCAATAATCTCATCCCTTGTGATTTTGTGGCCGAGGAATTCATGATGGCTGTCTGCTAACCACGCCAGTGCAATGTCATCCAAATATTGGTTAATTTCAGGCGGTGATGTGGTTGATTGTGTAGAGTAGAGGCGGTGTAGAGTGAACTGTCTAAGATCTTCGGTGTATTGTAAGCATATTGGCCGGGTTTATCTATAATCTGGGTGATGTGGGTTGCTTTAGGTCTTGAGCGAAATCTGTGAGAGAGTGCCCTAACTAGGTATCCCCCCTTCCCGTAGGTGCACGCAGTGTATCTGCGCGAGATGTATTTGATCTCAGCTGCTGCGTGTTCTTTAAATTTATCAATCTTCTGCCTGATTTCAGCTAACAGTGCGGGGTTTTGCGTGTCTACAAAAGCTGTCTCTAGCCATTGGATATCTTGTTCTACCAGTGATAGCTGCTGTCGGATATATTTCAGAATGCCTGCGTGTTTGCCTACGCAATGTCCTCTAATTGTAACTTTAAAAGCCTCCCAGAGTGTTTTTGCGCTGCTCAGAGAGCCTTCAAATACCTGATCAAGGAGTGCGTTCTGTTGCAGATGCCAAGCAAACAGACATGGAGTGTGTGTGGGGATGTCAAGTGTGAGGCGTGCGGGTGCATGATCTGACAATGTCCTGGGCATGTACTCAATCCGCGAGGTCCATGTACTGATATTGTGTGTGGCTAGCCAGAAGTCTATTCTTAACCACGTGTTATGTGTTGATGATATGCAAGTACCTTCCTTGTGGCCGGGGTGTCGTAGACACCACAGGTCGATTGTTGCGCATTCTTACATACCATCCCTGAAAGCTTTAGCTGACTGTTTCCCATATCGGTCATTACCTGTGGATCTATCTAGTGCTGGGTCGAGACGTGTTAAAATCACCTCCCCATATAATGGGGGTGGGTAGTAGTTCACAGCGTTTAGCCCAGATGTGTGCATAAAAACTCGGGTCGTCAGTGTTTCGGCCATATGTAGTGACCCCTGTCAATGTTGTGCAGCCAAAGTTGCCCTGTACTATATTATAGCGCCCTTGGTTGTCCTTGATAGCAGTGATGAGCGTAAAGGGGTGCTGTGTCTAACCAGGACCATGACCTCTCTAGTGTAGCTAGAGTAAGAGGATGCCAAGCAGTTTATTGCCCATTTGCTGCCTATCCTCCCCTCAGTGGTATTTGTGAGATGTGTTTCATGTAGACAGGCCACCTCTATCTTGTGGCGGTCTAGGCACGCCTGGACCCTTCGAATCGTTTATGGCTTTTGAAGGCCTCTCACATTCCAGGTCAGGAACACCAGAGGCCTAGTGTTTCGTGGGCAGCTAGCCATGTATGTCAGCTTGTATAATGAGACCTGATCCGTGTTTTATAGCTTGCACTCTATCTGTATAATCTGTATTCTGGTGTTTGAACTCTGACCAGTGTTTTATGATAATACCCTGACCCTCCCCCCACCCACTCTGCATACTTTTTGCAGCTGAGACAGTCCCAAAAACCTTGAATATTCCCAACATATTCCCTCAAGAACAGTAACTAAACAATTTAACTATTTGTCGTGTACATATGTGGGCTGGAGCTGCCATACTGGGTGCCCCCATGATTTAAATCTCAGGGGTGGCTGCTATAGCGGTTAAATATTCATCCCAATCGAGCCTGTAAGGACATCTCCCGGTCATCTCAGGTTCAATGGGCGCAACCCTACCATCCCTGTATTTCAGGGGGAACACTTGACACTTTTATGCATTGCCACTGCCCCAATCCATGTTGTCAAGACAACCCACTTATCTGCCTCCGCAGTGTGCATGTGTAGTTGTCCAACATCTGCCAGTTGTTTGTCTATTTTCTCCTGCTTGGTCTCCATTTGCATGTGGGAGTCCTCCACCTCGGAGATGCGGCGTTCCGCCATGTCAAGCCGCTCCATGTGACGGTCCAGGCGCTCGGCCATTTGGTCCACTCTGCGTGTTAGTGAGTCTATCTTACCATTGATGTTGGAGAGAGCAGCCTGGATCGTGGTGAACATGGCCTGTACATCACCCAGTTGAGACTCCGCTTGCAGAGGCCACCGACTGTTGTGATTGAAGTTGATCTACCGAGCAGTGTTCCTATGGTTTTTTTGATTGGTCAAAATTGAGTTTGGGCTGATTTCTGTCTGGTTTGATGATGGTTCTTCTGTTAATACTGAGCTAGAAGTGCTTTCAACGTCTGGCTTCATTGTAGAATGTGCCCAGTGCACTGGAATAAATAGGGTATACAGTTAGTCGACACCTTGGGCTATGATATGTCTATGTGGTCGTGGAGGTTCTATAATCTGGGTGGCCTCATCTGCAGTCTTAGAGTGTGCTGTTGGCACCTCTGGAGGGGCGTATCTCTGTTTTTGGGGTGCATCTGTTTTGCCAGCGACGACCTCCTTAGCTCTGCAGAGGCACGCTCGTCAGTGTGTTGCATGTCTCCAGTGGTCAAATTATGGGTCAAAAGTGTGGTAATATGGGATGGTAGTGTGGCCAAGCACAGGGTACAGGGCAGAGGCAGCCTCCTCCGAACCAGGTGCCCCAAGGGTTCGCCGGAGGTACACCGTTGGTTGTGGTCTATGTGGCGGTGCCCCAGTGTTGTTTTGGCAGCCCTTTTCCACAGGAGGTTGCTTGGTGCCCTCACTCACCCACCGGGCTTTGACCGCCAGCAGTGCAGGCTTGCAGGCTCACCTCGTGGCACAATCCAGGCAGTCAGAAGGTCGTCAGTGCCACTCACTGTGGGCTTGGCATCTTTTCCACTCCAGTGTCTCTAATGTGCAGCATGGTGATTCCCTGACCCTGCCCAGCTCAGCCAGGGTGTCTTGCAGACACCACCACCATATCATGCCCCTTTTCCGCCCAGTTGACGAGTCCACCAGCAGAAAAGCAGTAGACGGTGTTTCCGTCTGCCTCGGGACGCCCAGCCATACTAATATGGTGGGGTCATTCAGGTATGGATGGCGGGCGGATCACCATTGCTAGGCAAGCGATGGCTACCGCCGGCCCAGTGGAGGTTATCTGCCTGCCATCCTAATGGGCCCCTAAATACTTACTGGAGTGGGAATAGTCAATTATATATCTTTAGTTTCCAGCACCTTCCCTGATTTAATACTAAATGAAGTGGGAATAGTAAATTATATATCTTAGGTGTCCAGCACCTTCCCTGACTTAATACTTACTGTAGTGGGAATAGTACATTATATATCTTTAGTGTCCAGCACATTCTCTGACTTAATACTTACTGGAGTGTGAACAGTAAATTAATATATTTTTTTACTGTCCTGAACCTTCCCTTATCTAATATTAACTGGAGTGGGAATAGTAAATTACATATTTTTACTATCGAACATCTTCCCTGACTTAATGTTAACTGGGGTGGGAATAGTAAATTATATATCTTAGTGGTCAAGACCTCACCTGATTCTATATTAACTGGAGTGTAAATAGTAAATGATATATCTTGAGTGTCCAGCATCTTCCCTGACGTAATACTTACTGAAGTGTGAATAGTAAATGATATATCTTTAGTGTCCAGAACCTTCCCTGAATTAATATTAACTGGACTGTGAATAGTAAATGATATATCTTGAGTGTCCAGCACCTTCCCTGACGTAATACTTACTGAAGTGTGAACAGTAAATGATATATCTTTAGTGTCCAGGACCTTCCCTGAATTAATATTAACTGGAGTGTGAATAGTAAATGATATATCTTAAGTGTCCAGTACCTTCCCTGACTTAATACTTACTGAAGTGGGAATAGTAAATGATATATCTATAATGTCAAGTACCTTCTTTGACTTAATACTTACTGGAGTGGGAATAGTAAATTAGATATCTTTTGTGTCCAGACCCTTCCCTGAATTAATATTAACTGGAGTGTGAATAGTAAATGATATATCTTGAGTGTCCAGCACCTTCCCTGACGTAATACTTACTGAAGTGGGAATAGTAAATGATATATCTTGAGTGTCCAGCACCTTTCCTGACTTAATACTTACTGGAGTGGCAATAGTAAATGATATATCTATATAGTCAAGTACCTTCTTTGACTTAATACTTACTGGAGTGGGAATAGTAAATTAGATATCTTTTGTGTCCAGCACTTTCCCTGACTTAATACTTTCTGGAGTGGGAATAGTAAGTTATATATCTTCAGTTTCCGGCTCCTTCCCTGATATAATATAATATTAAAAGGAGTGTGAATAGTAAATTATGCTTGAACGTGAATACCTGTATGAAAAAGAAAATCACATGCAGAAAGACTTCGACTTGGTCATCTTGTCTTGAAATGATTAACAATGTACGGTTGTATTGCTCATATCTTACAGTCTTATTGTTTAATTAATATTGAGACTTACAAGATTTCTTAACATTTCAATTGGGTTGTGCTGTTCTCACCTTTACAATTTCTGTATCTGCAGGTCATGTTGATCTGCTTTAGTCATTCCGGGTAGTGGGTGACAGAGGTCCTCTTAGCACCCCTTTTGTAGTTACAGAAATGTTGATACTTATTTACCCTGACTATTATGTTTTCTTATAGCTGTATTTATTGTGATGTGCAGTTAATCCCTTTTAGGGAACACCACTACCAAATTAGTCGCTAGAAAATTATATATCTTTAGGGGCATATTTATAAGCCTCATAGGCCACATTTGCGCCGCCGTTGCGTCACTTTTGTGAAGCAGCGGTGTCGCAAAGCCAGCGCCTTGCTGCTGGGTATTTATGACATGACGCATCTAGAGAGATGCTTCAGGTTGTAAAGCCCTGCGCCACATGTGCACATGTGGGTGTTCCGGCATGTTGGGGGGGGGGGCGTTCCGGCTCAAGAACGCCTCCTAAAAGTGCCTGAGTGAAATCTTCAAGATTACACTCAGTCACTTTTACGGCCATGCTGTGTCAAAAGCCTGCGCCTGCTTGAAGCAGGCGTAAGGATTGACGCAGCATTTTAGGTATGGGGTACTCCGAGCCTTGCTGGAGCTGCGTCGCTCTTGCGACGCGACTCCAGCAATGAGTCACCTTTACGGCATCATATGCGTCACACTTCTGTCTATTCTTATCCCATGCGGCGCATCAATGGTGACGCAAGGAGGTGTCTGCGGTGACGCAAAATAACTGGTGCATCCCTGCTGATATTCAGGGATACTCCAGTTATTGTAAATCCGTCCCTTTTTGTCTAGCACCTTCCCTGACTTAATAATAACTGGAGTGGGAATAGTAAATAACATCTGTTTAGTGTGCAGCATTTTCCTAAAATTATTAGACACATAAACAGACCATGAATCCTACCTACTGATTAGCATCAGTAATTGACCTGACCAGCACGTATCCGCCCTTTACGACCCACGTAGTATGATGCAATGCGTCTTAAACGAGACCGACTTGCACAGAGCACAATCCGGAAGACCGAGACGTATAGAAAACTGTGACTAGCAAACAATAGACTACTTTGTGACCGACGCTTACGCCAACGTAGAAACACAGCAGAAAGTCAGTGTGACAGACTCTGATTACCCTGCAAGAGCCACTTGCAGCGCCTGTCTCAGTCAAATGAACGTCTCCATCATGCCCAAAAACACCAAAGGAAAAAAGACCAAAAAAAGGACCAAACAAGCAATGACAAATAAGCCAATAAATAAAAAATAAAAAAATAAATGGAACAAAGATACACCCACAACTCCACCTACATAAAGAACAGAAATCCCTACTATGATCCTTTGCAAACTACAGACATAGGACTGAAGACAACACCACCACACTGCAGAGACACACCACAACTCACACACCACACAATATATACACTAGTTGCACCTCTCAAAAAATCAATCACACATTAACCAATAAATTCACATCTATCACACCCACTTATACCCTCACACACACATCAATCCCTACAACCACCCAGCACCAGTCCCCCAAAGAAGAATCCAAAGATCACAGATAGTGAGTTGGAAGTCATGATTGATGAAATCCTCAGAGTAGAGCTACAGTTGTTTGGCACATTGTTCCAAAAGACCCCCATGTCAAAGTAAACAAAGATGTGGGAGAGGATTGTCAACAAGTTCAACTCACAAACACCTTGTTTGAGGACAAGTGACTATATTGAGAACAGGTACTATGATGTGCGCAGAAGTGTCAAGAAGCTCAAGGACAGGGAGCACACATTAAGCAAGCAGACTGGCGGTGGCCCGCCTGCCAAACCAACACACTTCATGTCCTGGGAGGCGAAGGTGCGGGCCATCCTACCACCGGAGAGTATCTATGGATTAACAGGAATACCAGATCCTGGTGAGTACACAACCAATATACTCAATGTTGTGTCAAGGGGACAGTGAAACCAAGTACTGTTAGCGAAGCCATAGCAACAGAAGGGCAAGTATCCTCTGACGTGTACGCCAGTTACACAAACACAAAACCTTCCATCTCATAGTAATATTGAACTATGTCATAACATGTACAAATCTAACAATAAATACTGTAAGACATTGGCATAAATCACCAACAAACACTGTCATCCATTTTGCCACCTCTGGCACACTATCTCATAGGGAAGCTGAATCAAAAAGAAGGAAGGTTATGTCTGCTGGGAATGTGCTTGTAGCAGAAAGCATGATGGCACTTGCAGTCACAGTCAACCGTCCCCCTCACGCATGGTCCCACAAACTCCATTCCAAACCATGCACATCTCACAGCGAGTTGAAAAAAACTGACACAATGGCTGAGAATGGGCCCTACTGTGGGGAGCAAAAGGCCCTGGTGAGACGTGTGCCCAGACAAACAACAGGACACCTTAGTATCACATCCTGAGTGTTAATGCTGCATGGTGGGATATCTGACATGGGGGGAGGAGGAACGCCAGCTCTGACTACATCCACCAGCAGGTTCTTGCATGCACACCCATTAACACAAACTCCACGCAATTCACCTAGGATAATGCGTTCCCTAAGACTCAATTAAAATATCTCACAAAGATTTACCACACTGGATTCTGCTGTGTGAATCCCATGGGCTTGTTGGGACCTGTGCTCAAACAAACAACAGCGGTACAAAAGGGGGTGGTGATGGACGGACCATCTGAATCAATCAAACACTCACACCCAGTCAAAAGATCTGGGTTTAATCCATCACCGTTCTTTAGCCCACTCTGCCACCCCAGTTCAGACATGGCTATATGCAAATCAATGTACCCTTGAGGAACTCAACAAAATCTTTATGATCGATTATTCAAAGTGAAACCAAACAAATATCGGCTATTAGAATGAATAGGAATCAAGAAGAAAGCATTCTTCAAATCAATTACAGAAAATGTGGTTGCTGTTGGAGGGACCAGGGTAAGCAATGTCGTTATTTCAGAAACCACAGGTACAACGGTACTACAATCTTGTTAACTTCTCTCAAATCAATAATGAATCTGTAAATCCTAGTGTCAGTATATTTTTCCAAAATGGGAAGAATCGGACTATTGCAAACGTTGTAAGGAACTTCTTCCGCAACCCCCACTTTAATCAAATCATGTACAATGCGTGTGAGTGCTTCTTTTCCTTCTCGAGAAAGTTTATACTGAGGCAGTCTTGGCAATGAAGCACCCTCCTGGACATTAATATGTACTGGCGGAATACCCATTTGCCCTACATCGGTGTCTGAAGTAGCCCACAAGGTACTAGGGAGTAAAGCTAATACAATGTCCTCTTTAACTATACAGGATCTCTCAATCACAGGGTAGTTGTCATTCAGAATAACACGTACTCCTTCCGGAGAACATCATATCGCAGCCCTGAAATATTTGAGCATATCAAGACCCACAATATCATCTGGTATGTTGGAAAGAGCAAAAACGGAAAAGGAGCAGTAAACTTATCAACATGGAATGCAAGTGGTTGTGACAGTGGGCTAAAGGAAGGTGTTCCATCGAAAGCTATCGATGTAATAGTTAAGCCAGACAGGGAAGCCCTAGGAACCAAGTGTTTAGACAAGGCACTACGAGTAGCTCCTGTATTAACCAGAAACTGATCAGTAGAACCCAAAACATGTGATGTAACATAGGGACCCTTCTGATCTACTGGAACAGCGACTGATTCCTTACCCAATCCTAGACAATCCTATGCATAAGCAGAAGAGTTTAAATCAGACGGCATATAATCAGACATTTGATACTGATTCAGTCTATCAAAAGTGTTAAACCCATCCTGTCCACGTGTATTAGCATCAAACCTAGCACGATCATCTGTGCCTCCTCTAGGCCCTGAATATCCTTAACGATTTTGCATTTGTCTCCGACCACATGGATACTGCTGAGCACACAATGCTGGACACTCATTAGCCCAATGTCCAATTTTCTTGCAATATGCACACTGATCAGCAGACAAATTCGAACAAGAGTAAGAAGGAAGAGACAAACCATAAGATCCTCGTCCACCACTATTATTACCTCTAGAAGCCAACATAATCTTTGTTTTTAATTCTTTAGTCTTTTTATCCTCATTACCTTTAGCTTCTAATTCTTGTTGCTCATAATACTGAGCCATAGTTAAAAGAGCAACCGGAGAAGAGGTAGTCCATGAACTCTCACTGGCCTTTAGGCGACTAGCTATTCCTTGAAAAAGGTTTGCGATACATTTATTGATGAACAGATGCCCACCGTGTCATCTGTCAATGGCTGGCCACTAAAATCATGGAATGCCTCTTCAAAGCATGTGAAGAAGTCAGAAACTGATTCATCTGCCTTTTGCTTGCAAGACGCTAACACTGTCCAATCTATCTTTTTAGGGGGAATAATCATCTTTAACTTATCTAATATAGCTGGGGCGAGATCTAAAATCAATTTACAGGGTTTCTGTGCAGGTTCTCTTTCTTCATCTAATTGCTCTAAATCTTTCCATAATGCTCCAAATGTTGCACGATCATCAACTTTACGCACAGTTCTCCACATATCAGGCGGTAATATCAGTCCAAAAAACAAGTCAATATCAGGCAAATTCATAGTGCAAGAGCTAATAGCACCATCAACTTCCTCATAAAAGGCTGCTGGATTGTTTCGTGGATCAGGTAATGCAGTTTTAAGAGCCATGACATCTGCTCTATTCCAAGGAGTGGATACCCAATTATAAATAAAAATAACCCTTTGCATCTGTAGAAGTCTTATCATCACTTGTACCCGCTCCTTTAGGAGGAACCTATAAAGGTGCGGCTTCCCTCATGGGTTTTACATGAATTACAACATTCTTATCTGTTTTGGGAGTCGAAGCTCGTGCCATGTTAATCCAGGATATTTGTGCAGCTGCGTCTGCTGCCTTTTTCTTCTCTCACAAACGGTCTGCTTCAATACGCAATTTAACCAAGTGTCTGATTGTGTCAGTCACCTGGGAGAAGACAAAAAGAGCTTCACGTAGTTGTTTACAATCATTTGCTATATCATCGAGGTCTATTTCTACTGAATATTTCCTAAACCGTTCCATAACCTCTGCAGCAAATGTATCAGTAAAATATATTTGCTCCCTTTCCAGCCAATCTTTTATACTATCTAAAAGTTCAGAAGCAGTGGAAGTACTACGAATGGCTTTACGAGCAGCGGATCTAATCTCAGACGCACGCCCAGTAGATAACATCAAGCAAGTTTCTCGAGCTTTGACCTGGTCTGTAAGAGAGTCCTCATCTGACTCATGAGGAGCAGAAAGAAAAGTATACGGGGGTGGACAACGATCTAATAAGAGAGAATCAACTTGCTGTTTATTAAGAATAGGATAAAGAGGTCTACGAACAGCGTATTGGCCATTTACCGATAAATGACACTCCATATCTTCCCTCTCTTTAATTTCTTTAATTTCCCTATTTTTCATTTCTAATGCTTTCGCATGAATGCTCTTATGTTGTTCTTTCTCAATCAAGGTTTGCTCACGCTTCAGTCGCTCACGAACTTCTTTCTCCTACATTCGCACACAATCAAACATATCTTGCTAAGCCTTTCGCTTAAACATTTGTTATTCCACATACGGAATCTTTCGCAAATCAAATGACCCATGCATAGGCCAACGCAACTCAGAATCTTTACGAGTATATTTATTCCATAACGTGTGGTACATTATAGAAGAAATACCATATTTTATATACATATCCCTATTAGGCGTCCCTTCCGGGGAGTCGGTTGTGCTTCATCGGGTCTCAAATTGGTACATCCTACGGAGTGTGCTAGAAACAGGCATGCCAAAAATAGTACAGAATATGCAGCATTATATTGAAGTAGCACTTAAGGTACCTTTAGTACGATGTTCCGTTCAAATCAATTCAAATAGAGAAAAGAATTATCCTCATTACCTGCCTATATAAATTGTAATTGATATATTACAAATTTCCAAATACAAATATTGGCCAATCATACAAATTTAAAGCCACAGTAAGTGTTATTAAACTACCTTACCAATCCAAGGCATCAAAAACAACAGCAAGTGCCGCTTAACGACTCTTACCAATCACTTGGTGTCCAGATTCCAACTGCCAATTTCTCAAATTGAATAAATGATCACTGCACGTCGAATCAACAGAAGAGATCTCAGTCGAGAACCAGCACCACCTTGATGGTCAGATCAGAAAGAAAGGAAAAATGCCGTGGTTGTCAAGACTCGGGTCTCCTCAGGCAGCGATCGCGTCCAAAGCGAGATTCCAATCCTTCATCTCAACTACTCCTGTGGGCATCCGAGTCACCGATGAACCCTGCGTTGGAGCGCCAATTTGTGGTGGTGAACCTCAGCAGGGCCTACCAGTGCAAGGGGTTCGTCCTTCTCTGCACAGTCCTCAGACCAAGAGGAAGAAGTTGGCACAGAAACTGGAATAGAAAATACAAGATTAATTAAACCTCATGAGGTGGAACTACATTCACACAACACCCTTCGGTAATGTATGACGTAGCACACTGAACTGAAGGAGCATAGTCCTTTTATACCCACACAGGGGCTCAGAAGAAGGCAGTACAAGTACAAAGTACAGGTTTTAGGTGGATATATGGTCATAGAGAAAACCTACAGTCAACAAGTGGGTGGAGCTAACAGTGGCTAATTCTAGTTAACACATCCTGACAGTTACAAACTATGAACAGCTGCAAAAAAAGCTGCAAGCTCAACTGGGCATGTGCGAGACAGGGAAAGGCTAAATATACCTTGTTGCTTGGCCGAATACAAGAACAAGGGACAGAAAGGTAGGACAGAGCACATGGCAAGCATGTGGTAGCACATGACACACAAAATGGTGGATAGACATACAAAATGGATTCCACAAAATGGACAAGATAGCTTCTAAATAGAAGATGGCTTCTGCTAATGCTAACCCAATCGCTGCCAAATTACAACAAAGCACTGTCCTTGCAGTACTCTAATCATCTAGTAACTACTCATGTACTCATGCAATAACCCAGGGACTAACTCAAATACAGAGGAGGTCATGCTAATTACAGGGGTACCCCAACGCATAGTATTCCCTAGTGTATGTAGGTGTTTTCACTGTATTCTAAGTGTCTTTTAGCATAGCAGTGGCACTGGTCCTGGTTATTTAGAGTCAGTTACCACCAGTACTCGTCAGTAAAAAGTTGGGGGCACAGGAGGACTGTCTGCTCCATTGTATGTTGTTTTCTGCACATCTCTTGCTTCTTCCTGCACTTTTCTTCGTCTTTCTGGACTTCTGTTGCCTCTTTCTGCATTTGTCTTGCTTATTTCTGTGCTTTTCTTCCTCTTTCTTCACCTGTCCTATCTTTGTAGGCATAGTTAGAAATTAGCATTTCAAAAACCATTGAAATTCACAGAAAAAAACATAGGTTTCAGACATGTTATAGTTATAAATTAGCATTTCAAAAAACCTTAGAAATTCACAGAAAAAAAACATGGGTTTCAGGGATGTAATAGTTAGTTGGACATTTTTCTCAGACAAAAGCATGGAAATCCCCCTTTATAGTTAGTTCAGCTAACTATAACTCGCGCCCCCCGCTATGCACTGCTGATGACGTCACATATTACATCATTCATGACATGGTCAGTGACATCACTGATGACATCTCAAATGACATCACTGATGACATCATCCATGCCAAAATCTGATGTACCTTCTCACACTCTAATATAACCTTTGATACACCCACTGTAAAATATAAACAACCATTCTCAAAACCATAGACACACCAATACCAGTTACTACATATGCACTCACTGATTCCTAGGTCTACACACACATTCACTCATTCACTCATACAGTCACTCATAAATACAAAACTATCATATGCACTCATACACCTATAAATATACTCACACACCGCCACTCATCCATCACACTCCATTTCCATTTCCACACACTTACTCTCTTATACAATCGCTGATTCAAGTACACACTCATCCATACAGCCACTCTCACAATTACTGACTCTCATGTATCGTCATTTATATACTCCAACTCTGACATACATTGCCTTTCAAATATGTAATTACATGGACATGTACACTGAGATATCCAAATTCTCACCAACACACCCATACACACGCTCACCGCCCATACAGCTGTTTACACATGCATTCTTGAACCCATGACCCCAGTGAATCAACCACTCACCCATCTATGCACAGTCACACACCTCTCAGCCACCCCCACACACACTCCCCATTCAAATACTCAGGCAATCAATCAATAACCCATATAGACACTCATGTAGCTAATGACCAACACATGCAGCAGCTTACACAACAACAGACATAGTGTTGCACACATTCAGACTGTTAAGTCACTAACCCATGCAAAAGCCTTCCCGGCTAAAGTCATTGAGAAAACCGTCAATAAACAGCTGACTCCTTTCCTCGAGACAAACAACTAACTGGACCCATAACAGTCCGGATTTCGAGCCAACCACAGCACCGAGACCGCCCTCATCGTAGCCACCGACGACATCAGGACCCTGATCGACAAAGGAGAAACAATCGCCCTCTTTCTCCTAGACCTCTCGGCAGCTTTTGACACCATCTGCCCCCGCACCCTGATAAACCGCCTCTTGCACACCGGAATCAAAGGAAAGGCCCTGGAATGGATCACCTCCCTCCCTCCCTTCCGCTCAACGGCCACAAAGATCATCTGCGGTGTCCCCCAAGGCTCCTCTCTCAGCCCAACACTCTTCAATATCTACATGAGCCCCCTCGCCGCCATCGCATGCAAGCACAACATCAACATCATCTCCTACGCAGACGACACCCAACTGATACTCGCCCTCACGAGGACCCAGCCACTGCCAAAACCAACCTCCAGGAAGGAATGAAAGACGTCGCAGAATGGATGAAGCTTAGTCGCCTGAAGCTGAACTCAGACAAGTCAGAGATCATCATCCTCGGACATTCCCCCTCCCCCTGGGATGACTCCTGGTGGCCCACAGCACAGGGCTCCGCACCTACTCCCACTGACCATGCATGTAACCTGGGATTCATCCTGGACTCCTCCCTCTCGATGACCAAGCAAGTCAACACCGTCTCACCATCCTGCTTCAACACCATACGCATTCTCCGAAAAATCTTCAGATGGATCCCCACCCAAACCAGAAAAACAGTCACCCAGGCCCTCGTCACCAGCCGACTGGACTACGAAAATGCCCTATATGCAGGAACCACAGCCAAATTTCAGAAACGACTCCTGCGCCTACAGAACGCTTCCGCCCGACTCATCCTTGACATCCCCCGCCACAGCCACATATCTGCCCACCTGAGCAACCTGCACTGGCTCCCTGTCAGCACGAGGATCACATTCAGGCTCCTCACCCACGCACACAAAGCGCTCCACGACAAAGGACCCGAATACCTCAACAACCGCCTCTCGTTCTACACTCCCATCCGCCAGCTCCGATCAGCCGGCCATGCCATCGCCGCCGTCCCACGGATCTGCAGATCCACCGCCGGAGGAAGATCGTTCTCCTACCTGGCCACCAAGACATGGAACTCACTCCCCACACACCTACAAATGACCCAGCACCACCTCACCTTCAGGAAACACATCAAGACCTGGCAATTCGAGCAGTGACAGCACCCCTCCCCTTAGCGCCTTGAGACCCTCACGGGTGAGTAGCGCGCTCTATAAATGTTTTGATTGATTGATTGATTGATTGATGCTTGATTGATGATAAGACACATTTAATCAATCACTTATAGTCAGTCACCCACCTACTAAATCCTTCACTCAGACTCTTTTTAACATAGTTAAGGATTTTTCCTCTCCCCCAGCATGTAGACAGTCCCTGCTACAATCTCAATTACTATGTGACTCCATAGCAAACTTCTTCCAGGATAAAATCTCCACGATCTATGCTAACCTCGATTGCGAGCCCGGTCATCTTGGGTCCCACCATGACCAGGGGCAACCATTTGACACCTGTCACCGCTCACCTCAATCAGTTCAAAACCATCTTGATTGAGGATATAAACAACTTACTCCTGGCTGTGAAATCAGGCTCCCCAGCTGACTTATGCCCCCCGAGTACCATGGCCCTTCTCGCCCCCATTTCCTCTTCTCCAACACAAACATTTTTTAACTCCTCCATTCACACTGGTTTTATTCCATCCACATGGTGTTGTAAATTCTGAAGAACAACAACCCGCATGGCGGACTGCTCCTCTGTTAAGTTACCTAAGGCGGAGGCAGTTTCATTTACTACTGCTTCAAGAGTTCTAGTTAATCTGCGTATTAATTTACTATTTTGGACGGGGCCTAAGAAGAAAAAGAATCCTTTATTAAAATCTGTATATTGTTCCCATGCCGTTTCTGTGTAGTCGACAATCGGGAGATCTCTTCGGAGTCTATTCTTTACTAGATTTGTATTTCTGTGATAATCAGGAGGGGCTAGAAAGACAGGGGGCAGAAGGAATGCAATATAACAGGTACCATCCCAATCTGGAGGTAGGCGTATGTATGCGGTATGACCACAAACGAAGTAGGAATGACGGGTAGCTCTAAAGGACGATTTACCTTGATCACTGAATTCGACCACAGTAGTACATTTACTATGACCTAAGTGTACTGAACCTTTCTTACTAACACATAATTCACCAGTAACTGGTAGTACTGACATAGCAGGGAGAACTGGTGCAGCTTCGGATTCAACAGTAAGAATCATAAGGTTAATTGTGTAATTACCTAATCCATATACTTCGTTTTCTAGATCAGTTCCTATTCTAGTGGGGAGTCCCTTCTTATCAGGGTAACAGACATTAAGCAGAACTAAGTTCAAGTTTCCCCAAACCCAGCTCCCTTTGAAAACAGCAATATCAGGATCTAAGGAATTAATTATTCTAAACCATGCACCACAGGAGCCATTGTGAGTGAACGGGTACGGAAAGAGGGGCAGAGCTCCCATGTATTTTTGGTAGGGAGGGAGTCGGCCACATATCCAACAGTTTGTAGCATTGTTAGTCTGATGGGAGTGATGTAACATACTAATGAATGTGTTGTTGCGCAGCGCAAGTCTGTAAGAAAGTTCATGTGGAGGTAATTCACTAAAAGAATGTTCAGCAGAAATATTGTAAGCAGATTGTTCACGCTTGAAAATAGGGTAGTAGATAGGAAGCAGTATACTTGCAACAATAATCAGAAGACTTAGAAAAAACATAATCAATAATGTCACTATACAGTGACTGCGGAGTGATTTGCGTTGCGTTGTGTACGTTTCTTGAGTTGTCTCTCTCTCTCTCTATCTCGATCTAGGGGATACATGTCAGAAACTATTTAACCGATTCACCTAGGGGAGGACTTAAACAATTAAACTGTCTGACTTGCTAGATCGGAGTTTCAGTTTATACTCCTCTTGGGGAGTTTTCTCTCGTTCGGGAACTTTAAAGTCACTTGGCTCAATACAGTCTTTGGAGGGGGTGGACGAGTCTGGGTCTGGTTTCAGTTCATTGCATTGTTTAATATGACTCGTATGTATCCACCCCTTTCTGCCTTCCACCTTTACTGCTGTCCTCGTAGTAAGAAGGACGGTCTTCGGCTCTTTCCAGCGGGGCTCCAGCGGACTTTTCCTGTCGAAGTTCCTAATCAGGACCAGATCTCCTGGACGGACATCATGCGGCTTTACATCAGTGTTGTCAGGTAAGGCTGCGGCAACCTGTGAACGACATGATTGGAGTGCAGACATCAAGGAGGCAAGGTAATCTGTCAGCATATTACAATCGACATCGGTAATTTTCTTAGGAATGGGCGTCCCCCACATATTCGGTGGTCTGCCAAAGACCACTTCATACGGGGATAGTCCTGATCTCGAGTGGGCGACCATCCTCATATAGAACAATGCAACTGGCAGGGCGACTATCCAGTCGACCCCTTTCTCTTTACAAACTTTAGCAAGGCGTGTCTTTAGTGTCTGGTTATGCCTCTCTACAAGGCCAGCGGCTTCGGGATGTCGGACACAATGGAATTTCCACTGATATCCTAGCAGCAAGGAAACTTGTTTCATTAATTCGGATGAGAATGGCTGTCCGTTATCTGAGTACACGACACGAGGCAAGCCGTACCGTGGGAAGAATTCTCGAACCAGCTGCCTGGCAGTGGTCGGAGCAGTGTAATCTGGGACTGGATATGCTTCGGTCCAACGGGAAAGTGCACAAACAATTACGAGGACATATTTGAATCCTCGACAACGGTCCATCTGGATATAATCCACCTGGAGGACTTCAAAAGGGTGATCGGGAGGATGAAATCCACCTTGCTCTACGGGGACACTTTTTCCTGGATTGAACTGACAACAGATCATGCAAGTACGCACTTTCTGTTTTGCTGCTGCTCGTAAGTGTTTATTGTGCCAGAGATTCTGTAAACTGTCTAACATCGCTTTCTCTCCTAGATGTGCAGGACTATGTGCTGTATTGATTATGACTTGAACCATAGAGTCAGGGAGAAACCATGTAGATTTTCCCTTCGTCATCCAACCTTGATCTGTCTGGATCCCTCCTAGTTCAGTCCATTTCTTTATTTCATCTGTAGTAGCATGTGTCTGAATATCGATTACATCTAGTGCGGGATCCCTGACTGTCATACAATGTGTCGGTACTATTGTCTTTGTCACGTCAGTTGTCTGGGTGTGAGTCAGTGCTGTATGTTTTGCTGTCTGGTCTGCCAGGTCGTTACCCTGGGAAACAGAATCTGTAACTTTAGTATGTGCTTTACACTTCATGACGGAAATGCCTGAAGGCAGATGTATTGCATCTAACAGTGCTTGAATGAGGGGATCGTGTTGAATCTTGGCACCATGAGAGGTCAAGAAACCTCGTTCTTGTCACAACATTCCGAAGTCGTGTACAACTCCGAACGCATAACGAGAATCAGTGTATATGTTAACATTTCTGTTCTTGGCTAGTATACAGGCTCGGGTCAGAGCGATGAGCTCTGCCGCTTGAGCGGACAGTGTGTCAATACGATGTGTTTCTTTAACTTCGGTTTCAGTGGTCACTGCATACGCGGCCACTAATTCTCCTGTACTTGTTCTCATACATGAACCATCCACATAAAGTGTCAGGTCTGGATTTGTCAGTGGAACATCAGTTAAGTCTCGTCGAGGCTTTGTTACTGTATTAATGATCTCTAGACAATCATGCGGGGCTGGATCTGTCATAATGGAAGGTAACAATGTTGCGGGGTTCAGAATGCTGCAGCGTCTGATTTCTATGTGTGGCTGGAATAGCGTTAATTCATAACCTGTCAGTCGTGCTATAGTCAAGTGTTGAGTCTGGGTTCTGTTTAAAAGAACCTCTACAGAATGTGGAACTTGTACTGTTAACTGATGTCCTAAAACAATTGAGTCGCTCTGTCTGATTGCTAATGCTGTTGCTGCTACTGACTTTAAGCACGCAGGGAGTGCCTGGGCTACTGAATCCAATGTACTTGAAAAATAAGCGCAAGGCTTATGTGAACCGGCTTGATCTTGGGTGAGGACAGACAACGCTGTACCATCACGTTCTGTAACGAAAAGTGTAAAAGGTTTGCTGTAACATGGTGTCGCTAAAACTGGTGCTTGGCATAAAGCTTTCTTTAATTCTTCAAAGGCTTTTGTGTGTTCCTGAGTCCAAGGGAGGGCAGTCGAAGTCGCTGCCTCCTGTGTCGTTAACTGAATGAGTGGTTTAGCTAGAAATGCATATTGAGGAATCCATTGTCTGCAGTACGAGGTGAGGCCTATAAAGGCCCGCACTTCCTTTTGTGTCTGGGGTTGTGGCATATTTACAATTAACTGAATGCGATCGGGAGTGAGCTGTCTCCCCACTTTGGACAGCAAGTGCACAACTTGCTGAACACAGAATTGTAGTTTCGAAGGAGAAACCTTGTGTCCCTTGTCGGCCAGAAAATGTAAAACTGTCAGTGATGCTTGTTCACATTCGGGCTCACTTCGTGCGGTGATCAGCAGATCATCGACGTATTGCAGTAAAGCGGTATTAACTGGCATTTGAATACAATCTAGTTGTCTTTTCAGTGCTTGACCATAGATGCTGGGGCTTTCTGTGAATCCTTGAGGTGCGCGTGAAAATTTGAAACTTCGTCCATTTAAACTGAATCCGAAGAGATATTGGCTCTCCGGATCAATAGGTACACTAAAGAAGGCGTTCTTGAGGTCAATTACGGTAAAGAACGTTGCTTCGGAATCAATAGCAGTCAATAGGGAAGAGATGTCGGGGACCACAGGGTACTGTGGTACAATGCATTTATTCAGTTCTCGTAAATCAATCACCAGCCGATATACTGGCGGTGCATTGGGATCAGTACGTTTAAGAATTGGAATGATAGGGGAATTACAGATATTGGAGTCGGTCTCTATGACCACTCCTTGGGCAATGAGCTCTTCAATGATTTCCAGTAAAGCCACTACAGCATCGGGTGGTAACTTGTATTGTCTGATTCGTGGTAACACAACACCTGATTTCAGTGTAACACGGTATGGTGTGATATGCATACAACCTACATCAGTTGGGCCTTGTGCCCACAAGTGATCTGGTACATTTTTCAATCTGACATCAAACTCTCGTAATACATAGTGACCCTTGAAATCCCGCAGAAAGAGTCTAACTCCCTCCGGGGAACAACATATCACTGCTCCTAGAGCCTTCAATGTTTTGATACCTAACAGATTTTCTGGACATGATTTCGTAAGTAACAGGTCTGTAACGCGTGATAATGGACCCACAGCCAGGGGAACGGGTTCTGATACCTCGTTTACAATAGGCTGTCCTGAAAAACCAAGGGAAACATTCTGTGAGCCTGAGAGGGGTGCCCCTGGGACTTCGTCATGGCTGATTGTTGTGCGGCTTGCCCCTGTGTCAATTAAAAACTTTCTGTCTTTTCCCAATACTTGACTGTGTACATAAGGACCCTCTTGATCTACAGGAATTTCAATAAGAGGCAAGCCCAACTCCCTCTCTAGGCTGTTTCATGTGTATCGTTGGTAATCGGGGTAAGCAGATTGGGCATACTGGTACATCTGTTGGGAAACTTGTTGGGTCGCGGCAATGGGCTGTGGCTGTGGTACCGCTACCGTCTGTGCTGTATGAGATGAAGCATGCATAGGCTGTGTATTCTGCATGGGCTGTACATTCTGTGAAGTCTGTTGCTGGGCCTGATCTTGTCTAGGCGGATGCGGTCTTTCCTTAGTTTTACCTGTTGCTATATTGTGTTTCAGAACTGGGCATTCATGTACGTAGTGACCTGGCTGCTTGCAATAGTTGCATGTCCCTTTAACGGGAGCTGTGGCGTGACCTGTCTGGGTCGTACCCTTTCTTTGGCCGTCGGCTGGAACTGATTGGGCCACTAACATTTTCATTTTCGTGTCTTTCATACGTTTCTGTTCATGATCCTGTTCTTCTCTAATTCTGTTCTGATGGTATTGTAACATTTGTAACATCTGAGATGGCGTATTTGCTTGCCATGTACTCTCAACCTTGTATACACGGTTTTTAACTGCTAACAGGGAATTTTCCACTAACTTCGATACAAAAAGATGCGGGTACGACTCGCTACTTGGTTTAAGACCACTATTAATAATAAACATTTCTCGAATCTTGAATAGAAGTCACTAGTATCTTCATCTGGTTTCTGTTTACAGGCCGAAATTGCATCCCAATCTTCCTTTCTAGTTGTCAGTAATCTTGGCAGAACCTGTACGATCAAACCTGGTAATGCTTTAGTTTTCTCCCCAAGGCCTACCCCTGGGGTACGTTTGTTCTCCTCGTCTTCTATTTCTGCCCATACAATCTTTTTCTCTCCCACCTCCCATTCTTTTTCCTTGAGTTTCTCGTAGATGCCGGTAGGCAACAATACCTTTAACATTTTCATGATATCTTCATATGTGTAATCCCCCATCAGTAACATGTCTTTAAGTTCTCTGTGAAAACCTGCAGGGTCTTTGTCATGACACGGTACTAGTTTCTTCATTTCTAACAGTTCTAACTTGGTCAGAGGCGTGTGTACATACACACGTTTCAAGTTCTGGTCGGCACCCATAACTGGATGCACTTCTCGTAAGGGGTTCTGACTTTCAATGCCATGCAGACGCTCCATATGATACATTCTTCTTTCTGGGGGCGGAGCGGGAACATATTCGGAGCTTACGGAAGTGTTATATCTATGTCGTTGTTCTAGAATTATTTGTATTAACTTGGTACTTAGACCTCTCCATCTATCCATGAGTAGTGCTTCTAACGTATCGTGTAAGGGACCTGGATCAGAATGTTGGTTTCTGTATAACGTGAGAAGGTGCTGAATCATGTATACACCTGCTAATTTCTGCTCGTCTGGGGAAAGGTTCAGAAATGTCTGCGCTACTGTGTCATCATTGTATATGTTCGGATTGTCAGCCCATAATACTGCTGACCGAGCTAGTTCTTGTTCATCCATAGAATTGAGTACGTGGTACCCTATTCGGTCTTGAAGCCTTTTATCAGTCTCTTGGAACTGGTGTTCCGGAGAATTCGGTTTTGTTATGCCAGAGAGAAAAACTCTCTTGCTTTCTGGACGAATGCCTTTCCTAAGGTAAGTTCCCTTACCTACATACGCTATCGTGTCTGTAGTCCTTTCTGATTCTTCAGGTTCTTCCTCCTCCTCTGAGGAGGCTTTTTCTTTCTCTTTTTCGTGTATTTCTATCACTGCTTTTCTTATTCTCTTGTACATACTGGCTATGCAACCCCCTTTATCATGTTTTCCTTCGGATATATTTTGACCCCACTTGTTTAGTCCATCTAATTCCTCCTGTTCTGTCTCGGGCCTGTCTCGTTCTCTTATTAGGAAATTTATAAAAAACGTAATATATATGCTTGAGTGTCAACTTTCTGATGTGCCATGGCATCCTTAATACTTTCAGGGTCTTTCCCAGTCTGAACAAAGTGATATATTCTATCTAGGTGCTCTTTCATTCCTGAGAATAACAGTAGGTAATCTGCAGCATGTCGTAAGCGTAGTGATGCCATCATCATTCTATCGTCTTTGCCGGGTACTGGATCATATCTGCAAACTGCAAGCGGTTCTTTGAGTATGTCGAGACGGGGTGATTTGAACGTGAAAGGACTCTGCATATCCCTAAGGTGTAATCTGTGTGTTGGTGGCGGGGTCCGAAGACCACCCATCGCACCTCCTGAGGCGGAAGCTTGGACATTATCTCTCTGTGGAGTCTGTATCTGTACTTGAACTTGTCTTTTAGTAGGATCAGGTAGAAGCGGTTTCGGTATATCAATTTTAGGTGCGGGAAGTGGTGGAGGTGGAGGAGCGATGGGCTGTCGAACGGGGAAACCTGATTGCGGTAATGGCGGGATACGGTCTGGAGGCGGGTTGCCACCCCCGTCACCGTCAGTAGGCGGGACGCGGACAGGCAGATTAGTGTAAGCGGGTGCTACATCCTCTAGATAGGAATTCAGAAATATGTCTTTAGTAGTCCTGTGATTTACTTTAGTTGGAACTAATGGTGGCGGCAGATTTTTCGGTATTTCTGAAGTGGCCTCAGGCGAACCCTCGGCCACGAGGTACATACCATTTACAAGATTGTTTCGTGCGCGGTCTATTTGTTCTGATTTTACTCGGATCCCTTCATTAACTAATTCGTTTTCCTGGGCTTTACCTGATTCTTTAAGTCTGTCCTCTCTACGGAGTGCTTTTTCAGCACGCTTATGTGATTCCTTACGCCAAAATTCTATGGCGTCCTTCTGAGATTGTCTGGCTTTCTTTTTCCATAGTGCTTCCTCTACCTTCATGATGCACTCTGCATCCCATGTTCCGATAACAGGCCATCTGTGTCTCTCGTCTAGATGCTTAGTATAATCGGCCCATAAATCTAGATACAATATGGCATCTAAGCCATGCTTGTGGTACATAAAATTTCCAGGAGTGTCCCTAGGGGGGATAGGAATTTCTTCCTCTAGTATCCCTTTCCTAGTTCCTATCTGCTTTAACTTGTTGAAAAACGGCATCTTGTTTACTTAATACTGAACGCTCAATCCTTGCTACTAAATTCTGAATAGAGCTAGTTATACAAGAATACAATAATGCACATTAAAACAGTCACACTCATACCACGACATTAATCACATAAAAGACATTTGAGACATATATGACTACCCCCCTATACCGGATGTACTGCTAAACAGCACAGATACACTGTCAGAGACAATGCAAAAACTTGAATAACTGATGTACTGCTAAACAGTACAGATACACTGTCTAAAACAGTGCAGACCAAATTTGTGTACCCAAACCCGTCTTGATACGTCCCAGCAATGGTACTCACCGGGAAGCACGGAAACAGAAGGCCTTGGAAAACTCGACTGGACTGGACCGGACTCGACTCAACTCGACACGTGGATACTTCGGAAACTGGTGGGCCTCTCGACACCTCGGACCTTGCTTCTTTCGGCTAGGCTCTGGTCGGGATCCTCCGCACTCCTCACCGCCTCGTCTGGGTGCTGATTGCAGTCTTCGTCACCTCCGTAGGCCAGAGGGAGATACAGGAAATCCTGCCGGTACGCGTAGTTTCCGTCTAACTGATGGCAGGGGACAGAGCTTGCAACGCACCAACCGGCGCGTGGGGTGGGGGAGGGGTCCCTGTTCGGGTGCCAAAATGTCGTAAATATTTAATTTACCGTCTTAATTTCTATGCAGGTAAGTACTTAATCAATAATAACTCAATCGGAAAGAAAAAAACAGAGTCCGTGGTGTTAGAGTTCTTAGGGGTTTTATTCCTTAAAAAGGAATCGTTCTAGAACTGGATATCATGTTCCTGCAACCACGAGGGTTCAGGAAAGGATAGAGCAATATTTTATTGACAATACATAGCTTATATACTTAAATCACATCATAGAAACCAATATAGTAGGCGTAACAGCTGAGAGAAGACAAGATAACAGCATCCACGTGTTAGTAATACGTAATCAGAAGGCGTGAACTAGGCGTGAACTAGAGGTGTGTGCTGGAAACGTCACATGTAAGTGTCACGAGTGGGTGGCACAAAGCAGAAATGTTGCAATGTCAGCAGAAATCTGAGGCTTGGATGCGCGCGCAGCTGCATGACGTGTGATTGACGTGGAAACTGGAGGGTGCAGGGGACTTGACATTTACACTGGCGGAAAGAGACAGAAGTCTGGCATGTCAGATCAACTCGTACTTCTATCATATCTGATATCTGATGTTTGGGAACCATATTATCTAAACGGAAAAGGTCTCTGGGGCAGAAACTATTCTATACTAACTGTGAGTGCGTGTATAAGCGCCTAAGTGTCTACATGAGAATGCGAGGGGCAGGGGCCTTCCATGGTAACAGGGGCTATGAATTACTTGCAAGGAGACAGTGAGGCCGGGCCCTTCGCCCTGCAGCTGGAAAGATGTTTACTTAAACTAGTAGGCAGGAATGTATTTCCGAGGAGCGGAACAGATAATTCGAAGGTTGAAGTCAGTCTTGGCAGGCAGCAGGCTGAGCTGAGCGCGGTGGGCCGCGCTGGAAGTAAGTCAGAGGTCATGGTTACAGAGACAGCCTGGGCTGAGGCTTTCAGAGTCAGAAGGCAGAAGGAAAAGGCTCGATGGCAGGATTCAGGGCCTACTTTGCCAGAGCTGAAAAACGTGTAAAGTACACTACAAAAAGACGTTGGCATAGCATACTTAGGAACGGACTATTCAACCCATTCAGGGTGGGTCTGAAAGAGGACATGTTAACGTTGGACGCAAATGTATTTGCGTCTTCATAGCTGGCTCAGGAGGGAAGTTACATGCACTTTAAGCTGGTACATGGAGACGGTGGGGTACACGCTAGGGAACACAACTTGACCATAAAATTTATATTTCCTCAATGGAAGGAAGCTTATGTGCGCCTCATTCTAAAGAAACCATCTGCAGACCATTGGGTGCTAGGTAGCTACAGACCAATTTCCTTGTTGCCACTGTTGGGTAAAATGCTAGAATCAGATATAAATAAACAACTCAGCCAGTATTTGGAACGCAATAACATTCTTGACCCTTCTCAGTCTGGCTTTCGCCCCGGCTTAAGCACAGAAACAGCCATTTTGGCTGTTACGGACTCGCTGCGTCTCACCCTCAATGCCGGAGGATCTATGATACTGATCCTGTTAGACCTCACCGCAGATTTTGACACTATAGCTCATCAACTGCTCATGGCGATACTAAAGGAGTGCGGCATCGGGGGTTGCCCAGCAATGGTTAAGGAATTTTCTTACGGGTAGATGTCAAACTACTATCCTTGGTTCCTTTGCATCTCAAAAGTTCCTGATAGACAAGGGTGTGCCTCAGGGCTCGTGTCTGAGCCCTACGCTCTGCAATATATATATATGGCCCCCTAACTAAAATTGTGCAACCTTTCGGCTTCGAGATAGTTTCATATGCCGATATCACACAACTGCTATTTCCAATCGGCTCCAATCCCAAGGAGGAGAAATCTCGTTTCTCAGGAGGAATGTTTGCTATCTCGGAGTTGATGAGAGAACGTTTTCTCCAGCTCAACCCAGGGAATACTGAGCTGATGCTCCTGGGTAGAGCTGCGCACTCCTGGTCAGCCCCTTCCCTTTCTCCCTCAGTAAAAAGCTTGGGAATCCAATCGGACCACAAACTTACCATGAAAAATAATGTCAAGTCCATTTCAGGGTCATGCTATTACAGCCTCCGTGTGCTACATAAAATACTTCCCTATTTACCACTAGAACATCGCAATACCGTAGTCCAGGCTTTGGTTATAAGTAGGCTTGACTACTGGAACGCTTTGTTGGCCGAAGTAGGGGACACAGCGCTAACCAAACTGCAGGTCATCCAAAATACTGCAGCAAGTATGGTTCTGAATCGCTCCTCAGGATCTCCATCTCTTCCCTTGCTCAGGGAACTTCACTGGTTCCCAGTGAAAAAGAGAGTTTTTTTCAAGATCTGCTGCCTCTCTTTTAAAGTCCTCAATGGGGAAGGCCATCGCTACCTACAAAACAAGCTACACAAGCAGACGTCTGAATGTAATTTAAGATCCAATTCATTTGCCCTCTTGAAGGTCCCACGCATCCGCTTGAGCCGTACAGGAGGTAGAGCATTTTCAAATATTGCCCCCAAATATTGCAACTCGCTACCTGCGGCGCTGCATAAATCAATATCCCTCCTGACCTTCAGAAAACAATTAAAAACCTTCCTGTTTTAACTTGACTTGTCACTTGAGACATTATGTTCCTGACCCGCCCTATGTTATCCCCCAGGTTAAGCGCCGAGATGCCCCCGGGTGATTCACGCGCTAAACAAGAAACCATTAACATAACATAACACTCATTCTTAAATAGACCATGGCATTTATATAAATCATATTTAAACTTTACAGAAACACTGTCACTGTACATTACATCACTCATGACATAGTCTGTGACATCATTGATGACATCACTAATGACATCTCTAATGACATCAATGATGACATCACTGATGACATCATCCAGTGAATGTGTGTTTCTGTAAAGTTTAAATATTTTTCATATATATCTATGCCAAAGTGTATTGAAGAATGAGTGGATTTACAAGTGCCTGAAGGGATTATTTAGTAGGTCCGAGACTGACAGTAAAAGTGAGTGATTGAACGTGTCTTACTGAATGCTTGGGTTAGTGACTAAACTGTGTGAAAGTCTGTATTAGTCGCTCCGTTGGTGTGTAAGCGGCTGCATGGGTTGGTGAATAGCTACCTGAGTGTATATATGGGTTATTGATTTGTTGTCTGAGTATCTGTATGGGTGCCTGAGCGTCTGTGTGGGTGGCTGGGGGTATGTGTGACTCTGTGCATAGATGTCAGTGTGGGTGATTCACTGGTTGATGGATTTAAAGGTGCATCTGGGAAGGCCTGTATGGGTGAGTTAGTGTGTGTATGGGTATGTTGATGAGTAAATGAATGTCTCAGTGGTACATGTGTGAGGAACTACATATGTTTTAAGGCAGTATATGAGAGTGTTGGAGTATATAAATGACTATACGTGAGAGTAAGTTATTGAAGAGTGGGTGAATAAATGAGTGTCTGCTTGTATCAGTGATTGTATAAGACAGTAAGTATGTGTTAGTATCTGCATAAATAAGTGATAGGGTGTGTGTATAAATAACTGAGTTGGTGTGTATAACTGTATGCATGAGCAAATGGGTATGTGATTGATTCTTTGCATGACTGACTAGGTGTGTGAGTAACTCTATGGATGAGTGCCAGCGTATGACTGTATGTATAGGTGTATGAATGTATATTATAGTACTGTATTGATGAGTAACTGCATGTACAAGTGACTGCGTTTTTGTGTAGACCTATTAAATAGTGGGTAGTATGTAACATCTGGCATTGTTGTGTGTATGGTTTCTAAAATAGTAGTCTGTATTTTAGAGTGGGTGTATAAAAGTTTAAATTAGGGCATCAGTATGTGCATCAGATTATCACGTGGATGATGTCACCAGTGATGTCATTTGAGATGTTATCAGTGATGCCATGAGTGATGTCACTGACCAAGTCATGTGATGTCATCAGCAGAGCATTGCGGGCACATGAGTTATAGTTAGCTCAACTAACTATAACAGGCACATTTCTCTGATTTTATATAAGTCAAATGTCCAACTAACTATAACGTCCCTGACACCTATGGTTTTTTAGTGTATTTCAAAGGTTTTTTAAAAGCTAATCCCTAACTATAACATCTGTAAAACCTATGTTTTTTTCAGGGATTTTCGAAAGATTTTTAAATGTTAATTTCATATTTTAATATTTATAAAACCTATATTTTTTTCTATTTGTTTGTAATATTTTGGAACTCTATTATCCTTTTGTTAATCTTTTAAAATTATGTAATGTTTTATATCTTAAAAAAAATATGTATATATTTTTTTTTTTAAGAGTAAACAGGAGTCTGGTACCAGTAGTTTACCAAGCTCCATCAGCACGCAAATCCTATCTGCCATATTGTTAAAGTTGTAAATGATGCGCATTTCGTATCTGACGGGTTTGTGGTACCTAAAAGTATGATTTAGTTTTTTTTTGCCTACTTTGAATACGTTTTAAGTATTTGGAGTTGTTGTGTTTTGCTCACATATGATTTGAAATATATGCATATTGTTGTTGTCCCTTTTGCATTAAGATTTAAGGGCCAGTGTTGGCGAGGCAGCAGTAGGTCCGGCCCCTGCCGGCCGAGCGTCTTTCCTTTATAGAAAATATAACCTACCCAGGTATGAGTAGTTTAAGTGGAAGAAAGAAGTATCTATGTTTCACTGGGTGTTGGGTATCTCAGTGTGTGTTCATGGCTTGTTGTTTTGACTTCTGGGGAGCCTGTTTCTGTTGGTGAGGTGTCTCAAGACTATGTCGTCATGTTTGCGTTTTCTTTTGTTTGAGTCACTCCCTTTTGTTCGTTATAACCGTTTGGCCACTTTCGCATGTGCTGCTGAGGGTTGGTTCACAGAGCACAATGTGTATGTTCCTCAGAAACTGCACGGTCACTCTAGGGCCAGTTTATCCCAGTGCTGATTGGTTGTATTGATATTTGGTCATTTGATACGGTACAGAATATATTATGTATAATTGTCATTTTAGAAATATTAAATCCCCTGTCCTGTCTCAAGATTATGTCATCATGTTTGGGTTTTCTTTTGTTTGAGTCACTCCCTTTTGTTTGTTATAACCGTTTGGGCACTTTTGCGTGTGTTGCTGAGGGTTAGTTCACAGAGCACAATGTGTATGATCCTCAGGAACTGCACGGTCACTCTAGGGCCAGTTTATCCAAGTGCTGATTGGTTGTATTTATATTTGGTCATTTGATACGGTACAGAATATATTACGTATAATTGTCATTTTAGAAATATTAAATCCCCTGTCCTGATGATGCCAAAAGGGAATTTCTGGCTGAAACGCGACGCGCCAGCATCAACATTTCTAAAAGATTCCCAGCAAGTAGAACTGTGTGAAGAACGTAAAGCGTCTTTTGTATTATTTTGGAGGTGTTATTCCTCAGGAGAAATAGAGACTACCTTGAAGTGTATTACTCTGATTCAAGAGTGTACACACTGTTTGTTTTGTTCTCAGTAGGGGATCCAATTATTGATTTACTGTTTTTTTGAGATGTGTATATGTTGGATATATGTTGGATAGGTTGTTTATATTATATATATGTAGTGTATTATATATGAGTGTGATTCTATTGTTTTTGTATGATATATATATTGTGTATATATGTAAATTGTACATGTATTATGATTATACTGTGTTTCCTCTCCCGTCACTTGTAACGTGCACAAGCTAAAAACAGCAGAAATTAATTTTGCTTTAATTAGAATTAGAAAACAGCAGGGTAATTAATTGTACTCTGCTTGGAAATTAATATTTTTGATTGATCCCTCCTTACCATTATTTCTTTAATTATACATCTTTGATGTTTACGCTCAGGTATATGAGGGTAATTGGGCATGACCCCGTATACTATATATACTTGCTAGCATCAACTACAAGGGTAATCATTGGATCACACACAGAGATCCAATAATAAAAGGATCAATAGTTTGTGCTGCAGTAAGGTAGGGACAGTAGATGTGAAATAATACACAAACGATTCTATCTTAAAAGAACCATAACTTGTGGTATACTGACACACAGGCAATAGATTTGAAATAATAAACAAAAAGATTGTATCATAAAGGGTCCATCAGTTCTAGTGCACTCACATAGCCACATTAAAAGCATTCAGCATGTGCCCAGCCAGCGATGATGCGTGCTGTGGGCGGGCCATACTAGGAGCAATGTCTGTTGCCTACAGGACTGCATCATCAGCAATAGCGACTTGATCTCAAATATGAACACCGCTGTCTGCAGTGTAGGCCTGATAGAGCAGTCAGCAAGGGACCGCATGCATGTGGCATTGATTTGAGCTGCCCAGTTTGTAATATATGAAGCAACAAAAATTGTGTGCGGAGCCTGAGATGATGCATATGCGTGGTGCAGACAGAGCGCACTGGATCAATGTCTTTTGCCTACAGGACTGCCTCATCTACAATACCGACTCGATCTGAATTGTGAACACTACTGTCTGCAGTGTAATTTGAAGGCAGTACACACACACACATCCATAAATACTTTTTCTCACTTCCTCTTCACAAAATATAACAACATAAATTACAAAAAACTCTGCAATAAATAAATCAAAACAATTCAAATTGTGATGTGTGCTGTCCACAGTGTAGACTGTTATTCAGTGTTCTTTTCCACTACCAAGAAGAATTTGGTCATGGTAGTTAAACTATAACTCATCTAAAAAAAGTTCTTCAAGCAAGTAAAATAAAGGGATATAGTGTATATTTCAATAGACGTTGTAGTTAGTTGCCTATTGGATTCTGTAATTAAACAATCACCACTTGATTTGAATAGTGAGCTCTGCTGACTCCAGCTGAGGCCAGAGGCAGTGCTCATTAATGCCTCACAGCCACGTGCCATTGGTTTCCGAAGCACAGATTTAGTTGCACTTGATTGGAGGGGTACACAGAAATCACCACAAACTTTAACTTCTGACATCCTCAATCATAGAATCAAGACGCTGTTTCACTGTTTGGACCTGCTGTACCGCGGTGTAGTCCAGTGACTGCAGTCGGCCAAGCCCAATAACCATGTGCAGCAGTTAGCTACGGAAGCACAGAGTGTGATGCACCTCAAAGGAGAGAGTTGTATGAAAACCAAGCAGCAGATATTATCGGACATCGTCCATTGTGGGTTAAGTAACCGTTCCACTGTTGGGACTTAGAGTTTGTGGCACCTGGTCGAAGGGAGTACCTTCATCTCCACCCTCTGGTGCAGTTTTAGCATCGTCCATTGTGGGATCAAGACACTGTTACACTGTTGGTACCTGTTAAACTACTGTCTTAGTAGTCTACAGAGCACTCCGCGGTGCTGGGCCTCAGGCTGGGCGCTGTGTGCCTGTGTCGCAGTAGCCAGAATTAATCTCAGTAGCCTTCCGAGCTTGCAGACATTGGCCCAATAGTTTCCGCTGCACATGCTGGTCCCTCTTTCACATACGGCGGTGTCGAAAGGTGAACTGTGGGGCATATGTGTGTCACTGTGGCCATGACGGTTTCTGGGTACCAGCACGCTGAGAGCATCATTCACGCTGCCACCTTCACTCATGGTGTCAGCCTCATGGCAGTGTAAGCTGTGCAGACCTGGTAGACATGTTTGCCATTCCAGAAGAGAACTACACCCAGAGAAACATGCATTTTATTCATACCCCTAAGCTGGCCGAGCCAGTCCACTATGCTAAAGATTTGTGGGGGAGGGAGCAAGTACGCACTATGTTTTCGTAATCTTCCTTACGGACTGTACTATCATGGTTGCGTCCACTGTCCACTTCACTCAATAGACCATCAGTGTATATTGACATGGATATGTCTGTGCTCTGCATACTCAAGTCTGTCCGGCACATCCCCTCAACACTTTGCATTATATACTTTTATAATCGATAATCACTTGCCACCTTCACACATACTTTGTTCCCATCTCTCCCAGCGTTCTGCATTGTGTGGCAGAGGTGCCATGCCATGTTTGGTTTCTGTACATGGATAGCCACGGGTCCCACAGTACGCCGTGTTCTTGCGTTTGCTAGGTGTGCATGTTGTTTGTCAAGTTGTATGTGATTATATAAGGTAGCACATTTAATCACGAGCAGTGGTTTCTCTCATATACATGTCGCTGTCTTAAAGAGTTTTTCTCACAGGTGAAAAGTGCCACCACAATGGCAGTCATTCATTACTATGCAAGAATGTCCAACTGCACAATGCTTCTAAGCTTACAGCCCCCAATCTGGCGTGCTTTCTTAAAAGCACAACTCCCTCAATCAGACCAACATTCACACAGCTTTCTAACAGCAGTCATCTGCTTCTCAAATAACATGGACTGCTACAGAATGTGAGCGGGCATACTGTATGTCCTTACTGTTTCAAACCAAGTAACTTCTTGTGACAGTGTCTATCCCCACACATACAAAGTAACTCCCAAAGTTCAACTTAGCCTTCAACACCTACTTTAAAAACAGAGCTCATTAAACTGAGCAAACTGAAAGTGCTTATGTTTCAAACAGAAGTGTCCCTCCCTTCAGCAAAATAAATTTGTCGACTGCAGATAGCACAAACTTCAAGTAAAATACAGTCCCTTTTAAGTACCCACATTCCATTACACTTTGAGAATCGTTACACAATTTTCAACACATTTGACACTCAAGCTCTAGCACACTGTTTAGCCTTGTCACAGGCTTTTAAACTGTTTTTGGTATAATATCAGACTTCATTCATTTGATCATCTCTGGAATAACAAGAATAGTGCCCATAATTCTTGCTCTTTTTGCGGCCATCCTACTACTATTTTTCCTTGTAAAAAGTGGCTGCGCTCCCTGTGGTAACAAGCATGACCACCAGAATACACCTCTATGTGAAGCTACATCAATATCGTGAAAAAATAGATCAACTTTTCGGCTGCCTGCCTCTATCTATTGTCAGAGCCAGCTACAACATGACATTTATTTACACATATGCAATCTGCGTGCAACCATCTTTTTATTGCAAATCTTGCCCATTTGACTGGCGAGTGGATCTATGCCTTACCAACATCCCCAAGATATGTAGGTGAGCGACCCAATATACCCTTGAGGGCTCGGGCAGTACTTATTATAAGAAAGAAGGCCAGCAAGTGATTTTATTCTATTTCTATTTGTCAGCTTCGTTAGGGCCCGTTATAATAATCAAGGTTCCTAAAAATGTTTTTAATCAGTAGCTGTGATGAATCATTTGCTTTAAAATTAGTCACAAAGGATCAATACGTACAGTTTTACCACACTAACACAGTAAATATAGTAAATGAATGCAAGAAACCAGGGTTTTATATTGTCTGAAGATTGTTATTGGCTTTCAAGACAAAAAATTTTTTTATCCAAAAAAGAAAACATTCTTAAAAAGCCCTAACCCAATTCACTTGCGGTCCGGGGTGTTTACGACTGAGATTCCTTTCCAACATCCCAACAATCGCTCCCGATAACCAGCAGGTAATGGAGTATCTTGAAAACCATGAACTTGATTGTTCGGGCAGTGGAGAAATGGCGGATGCAACGCAAAAAGGTATCCTGGCAAAATGGGATTCCTCTTTGGAAAAAATGAGAACTACAGCAAACACTCAATTAATAAGAGCCAAATCTCTCCTCTAAAAGTAAAACACAAATGTGACTATAAATCACATATATGGAATCAGAGTTTTTTTGTATATAAAAAACATTTTTATTTCATACTGATATTTTGTTTTAGATTACTTTCATTGACATATTTTCTTTTTTTGTTTTTTTTAACTCATTGTCCAAAAAGTTTTTTTGTTTCAAAATCATATATAAAGAAACATATATATATATATATACAACATAAAGACAAAAGAAACAGATCACACTACACCGGGCAATTTTCTTTTTAAAGTAGGCAAAGCGGATGTTTTTTGACTACGTGCGTTTTGGCATTCTGCCTTCATCAGGTGATTGTCATTCACACATACAAGTAACACAAAAAACAAACAAATGTGAAAGGGGGCATCAGTAGGATCAATAACCAGCAGGGCGTTGTATAGTTGGAAAGTCTCAGCAAACCTTCTAATTTTTTATTGCTGTATTTTCAACGGAACATGATGTAGTCCTCGTATTTCTTATTTAGTTATGCACCGTGGTATTCATGTGAAGTATCAGAGTCTTCAAAACAAAAGCGGTGGCTACCTTTCGATAGTGTGTTCTTGATGATGTACGCAGATACGTGTTTAGCGGGGGCGTCGACCATCTTTTTATTCTTTGTTAGTTTATGACTGGTCCTCTATTGGGGTTCTGGTTCGCCAGCCGCGCTAGGTGCTCCGACCGATTACGGAAAAATGGGATTTCTCCCCAGCTGTGAAAGATCTCATGCAACGCGTGACATTTGACAATATCGCAGATTGCCTGCTGTAAGACCTTGCACTATTGGCATGGGTCTCCCTTCCATTTTTTGCTGTTGCCTCATGAATGTTTGCTGGTGTTATCTGCTTTAGGCACTGTGCCACTGCTATTCAGTGCCACAGATCAAGTGCTGCCTATTGTAAATTGATGTATTAATCAGTGGTTCCTTGTTTGGCTATTTAGTTTACTTGTCAGACCCTAGTCTAGTGCACTGAGTGTGCCCAGGGTGTGTAAATCCAAATGCTGATGGTGGGCCTGCACACTGGTTGTGCCACCCACGGAAGCAGCCTTGTAAAATGTGTCTAAGGTCTGCCATTGCAGAGCCTGCATGCAGTCTGGTACTGTCATGCTGACTGGGCAAGTGCATCCACTTGCCAGTCCCTAAACCTTCACTTTTTTTCATATCAGTCACCCTTATGGTACGGCCAAGGGCAGGGTGTATTGTAAGTATAAGGTAGGACAAGCCCTGATGTTTGGCATGTCCTATTTGTGAATTACAGCCATGTTTGTTTTTCACTATTGCAAGGCTACCTGTTCTCCATAGGCCAGAATGGGCTGTTAGAGTTATTACATTTTATAATCCTAACTGTATCAGAGAACATGGTAGAAGTTTGAGTTTAGTATGCCTGAACTCAGAATAATAAAGTACATATTTTAGTGAAGTTTATTTTAATATTCTGTGTTTGCAAATACCACTTTTAGAAAGAAGGTATTTGCTTGTCTAACCATTCAA
Source organism: Lissotriton vulgaris (assembly GCF_964263255.1). Classification (NCBI taxonomy): domain Eukaryota; kingdom Metazoa; phylum Chordata; class Amphibia; order Caudata; family Salamandridae; genus Lissotriton; species Lissotriton vulgaris. Next base: position 16,295,198 of record NC_141689.1, read on the forward strand.
ACCTGCCTGTGTTAGGTTGTGTATTCCTAGGTCTGGTTTTGTGAGTGACAGGGCTGGGGAATTCCAGGAGAAAGGCTGAGTCACCCAGTGGTGAATAGAGAGATCTGCATCTAGATGGGAGGGAGAAGTTGCACCTGAACCTTGAATAGGGCTGTGCCTGCCTTCCACAATGCTGGCTCTACCCCCTGGGGAGTGGCTAATGTCTCTGCCCTGCACATTGAAAGAAGAGAAGGAGTCCTGTAAAGAAAGTGCTCCAGGACTGTACTTGCTTTCCTCAATGTTGGCTCCACCTCCTGTGGGGCGTCTGATGTTTCTGCCCTGCACTTTGAAAGGAAAGGAGAAGTCTGGTAAACGGAGTGCTACAGAACTGGTTTCGACTGGGCAAAAGCCCCTCTCCCCTTAGAGAACAAAGGATTTTGTGGTATAAATATGAAATTAGATCACTTCGGACTACAAAAAGAAACCTTTACTGAGGAGAGGAACCTGAAGAAACTGAGGAGAGACTATTCCCAAGATGAAATGCTGCTTGTGGGATAGTAGTTCACGGTTGCCCAAGGTCACATCGGGCTCCGTGGATACTTTAGAGGCGATGTGGTAATTTTAAAAAACGGAATTGTGAAAATTGTATTTTATCCTGCACATTTTGTGTTGACTCTTTTGTTATACAGGCGATTATTTTAAAACTTACTTTGCACACTCGTGCTCTTGCCCTCATTCATCCCTTGGCAGGTGATTAAAACACTGCCCGGGACCCGACTTTGGCCGCCATTTTGGGTGAGGAGCCTGGAGTGGAGCGGACGCGAGCGGACTAGCGCTCGGCCCCTCCCGCCCTCAGCCCTTCAAAAGCCCTTCGTGTCCACAGGCCAATTGATAGTAGTTCACGGTTGCCCAAGGTCACATCGGGCTCCGTGGATACTTTAGAGGCGATGTGGTAATTTTAAAAAACGGAATTGTGAAAATTGTATTTTATCCTGCACATTTTGTGTTGACTCTTTTGTTATACAGGCGATTATTTTAAAACTTACTTTGCACACTCGTGCTCTTGCCCTCATTCATCCCTTGGCAGGTGATTAAAACACTGCCCGGGACCCGACTTTGGCCGCCATTTTGGGTGAGGAGCCTGGAGTGGAGCGGACGCGAGCGGACTAGCGCTCGGCCCCTCCTGCCCTCAGCCCTTTAAAATGGTCCCCCTCCCTAGGAAGCGCAGCGGACGAGCGCAGCGGGCGCGACGTAGGCGCGCCGGAGTTGCGCCTGAGTTAAGCCCGTCTGCGCCCGTCCGCGACCAGTTGGGACCTGGGGCCACTCCCCCTGCTCCTGGCATCATTTACCCTAGACTTACCTACTCTCGCTGTACTCTGCTTGGCTTACGTCCGTCGCCTGGCAAGTACTGCTCTCGCATGTGTTGTCAGGACGCACCTCTATCCTGTCCTGCTTGCGCCTTGGCTATCACGTCCCACCCATCTGAGCTGCGCATTCCCTCACTCCCTTTCTGGGCCGATTCCCCCTTCCCTGTGAAAGCTCATTTGCCGAATCCCTCTCCTGTGTTTAGTTTTATCAGTTTAAATTGTCGCTCTTTACCTAAGCACAAAAGGGACATATTTGACCTTCTCACTTCACATAGTCCGTCGGCCTTGTTTCTTACCGAAACTTGGCTAAAGGACTGCTCTGGTCCAGACATCGCTACTGCCCTCCCTGATAATTACGCCTTCGTGGGTCGTAATAGACCTCTTAAAGATGGAGGAGGCATTGCTATTATTTTTAAAAGGACCTACTCTTGCAAGTGGGATGATCTTGTCATCCCTAACTGCGAAGCTGGCAGTTTTAAACTCCTATTATCACCTAATTTTACTTTGTCCGGTGCCCTTTTATATCGCCCACCTGGCGCTGCCGGCGCATGGGCTGCCGCTCTCCCGGAACACATTTCTCCCCTTGTGCTGGAATCCAACAATTTTTTGTTATTAGGTGATCTAAATATACATTTTAATGACACCCTATGCCCTACCAGCACCCATCTTACACAGGACCTGGCCGCCCTCAATCTAAATCTCCTAAACTCTGGTCCCACGCATAAAGGCGGTAACTTACTTGATCCAATTTTTGCTAATTTAGATAATGTTACCTGCCTCCCCCCAAAACCGATTACTTGGTCGGATCACTTCATTGTAGAGTTTCACATCAAGACAACGGCTGCACCTGGCCCCCCTGGCAGCCCACCTTCCCTTGGAACAAGAAGGAACTGGCACAAACTGAATTTGGAGCAACTTAATTTTTCCTTAAAAGAAACTCTGCCCCCTTCGGCTAATATCACCACGGATGACGTGGCCAAGATCAGTACCTGGCTTACTTCTGCCATTGAGTCCTGCCTTCCAGCACGTAAATGTACACAAAAGTTCCTGCACCCTCCTGCCCCTTGGTTCAATGAAGAACTCAAAGTGGAAAAGTCACGCTGCAAAAGACTGGAGCGCATTTGGAGATCCAACTACCTGTTGGCAGATAAAGAGAACTACAAACTCGCATTACATAAATACCACACTCTATGTAACACTGCCCGGGCTAATCATGTTAACGACACGATACTGAAAGCCCAGAATCGTCCTAAAGCCCTCTTTAAGGCAGTTCAGGAACTATCGGGTATGTCATGTGCCCCCAAAGCCCCCTGCCTGAATAGCAATCAATGCAATTCCCTGGCAGAGTTCTTTACATCAAAAATTGATAACATCTACGCAGGCTTCGGCGTTTCTCCTTCCGTCTCAATCAGGCCACCATTCCAGCTACACGACCAACTCTTCACACAGGATGATCCTGAACGACTCTCTTCTCCTCGACTAGATAAATGGGAATGTATCTCCATGCCCGTCTTCCAGAAATTGTTGGCAGAGATTAAATCCGGCTCTCCATTGGATCCCATGCCCCCCCAGATTCTTTGTACTCTGGACACTGCCCCTTTGGATTGCATCTTGGCTCTTCTGAATGCATCCCTTACTGAGGCAGTGGTTCCTAATATCTGGAAGCATGCGATGGTGGTTCCATTGCTGAAAAAAGCCAATGCGGATGTCAGCAATCCTGCCAACTTCCGGCCCATTTCCTTGCTCCCCTGCCTCTCAAAGGTGTTGGAGAAACATGTCAACCGTCATCTCACCACCTACATTGAATCAGCAAACGTCCTCCACCCTTCCCAGTCTGGTTTCCGCGCGGGCTTCTCTACGGAGTCCACCCTTTTGGGAGTCTCGGAGACAGTTAGGCGCCAGGTAGACAAAGGGGAGACAGTGGCACTCATCCTTTTGGATTTGAGTGCCGCTTTCGACACCGTCTCCCATAGCATCCTTCTGTCTGCCCTGAAGTCTGTGGGTATCTGCGGCCCCGCCCTTGCCTGGATCTCTGACTTTCTTTCTCATCGCACTTTCCAGGTTTTTTCCCCCTCTTCTGTGTCCACTGTTCACAATTCTCCGTATGGTGTTCCCCAAGGCTCTATTCTTAGTCCTTTATTCTTTAACCTTTATGTTAGACCTCTTGCTTTTCTTGCGGAACAGGCGGGACTTTCTATTTTTTCTTATGCTGATGATACCCAGATTATTTTTTCTCTCTCCTCTAATCAACACTCCCCTTCCTCTTCTCTCTGTGCTGGACTCACTGATATCGCCAACTGGATGCTGACTAACAAGCTTAAGCTGAATGGCGATAAAACAGAGCTTCTCCTGTTTGGGCCGGATTCCGCTCTCTGGGGCCCGCAACATTGGCCTCAGCAAATGGGACCTTTACCGGTCCCAGTAACATCAGCACGCAATCTGGGGGTCCTCTTTGATAATCAGTTATCCATGAGACAACATGTGGTCAAGGTCTCGGCCACCTGTACCACCATCATCAGGTGGCTGAGGAAGATCACATGGATGCTGCCTCCAGATACCCAGAAGTCAGTGGTCCAGGCCCTAGTGACATCGCGGCTGGACTACGGCAACGTACTTCTTCTGGGTGCCTGTAAGGAGGTTACCAGGAAGCTCCAAGTAGTTCAGAACATGGCTGCCCGTCTACTCTGTAATCTCCCGAGAACAACCTCAGTCTCTTCTTCCCTGCGCAGCCTTCACTGGTTGCGCATAGAATCTAGGACCAAATTTAAAGCACTTTGCTTTATGCACCGCATCAAAGCTGGAAAAGCCCCCCACTATCTCTCCACCTTAGTCCAGCAATATTGTCCCTCTCGCACCCTTAGGTCTTCCACTCATTGCAGATTCTCTGTTCCCCGCTTCAAGCGTGCCAGAGTCGGCGGACGTTCGTTCTCCCACCTGGCACCTGCGCTCTGGAACTCACTTCCTATCCCTCTGCGGTCTGAAACATCTTACATCAAATTCCGCAAAGGTGTGAAAACCTGGTTATTTTCTCTGTAACCGATTCCTTATCTTCCGTTGTCCTCTCTTACTTCTGTTCTCTTAGCGCCGGGAAACCTACGGGTAGCTGAGCGCTCTACAAAATCAGATATAATAATAATAATAATAATTGGCCTGCAGTGGTTACCTTACTGTCAAAGGAAGGAGAAAAGAACTTTGTGTACTTTGCTTTCAACTTGTGAAGGATCTCTAAGGGCTTGGAAAAGAGCTTGCCTTCTGCTGAAGTCTCAAGGACAATAGACTTCACCCCCAGCTCCCCAGAGTTCTTTTGGAAGAGCCTGCTGCTGTTTTAGACCTTCCGAGGAACTGCGTGTTTCCAGGAGCTAGAAGCGCGACTCAATGAGAAGAATCGTGTCGCCGTCGCTGTGTCTGCCGTCGCAACTCCGAAGGAGGGTGTCGCCTCTGGAGGTGTCGCACTGCACCGCATCAGGAGAAGAATCTCGCCACGAGGTCGGAGCGTGTCACCATCGCTGTGCCTGCTTTCACAACTCCGAAGCAGGAGGGTGTCTCCGCTAGAACTGACGCATTGCACCGCATCGATCAAGAGCACCTCGCATCCCGGAGAAGTGCACCGCCGTCAGAGCTGCTGCCGTCGCATCTTGGATTTCGCTGCTGTAGTTACTGCATTGAGCGGAAGCTTCACGCATCGTGCTGGAGCTGTTGTTGTCGCATCGTAAGGGTGTCGCCGCTGCAGTCCACACATCGAACCGAGGACTTTTCGCATCCCCGAGAAGCATGCCGCATCTAGAAGATCTTCACGCCTTTATTTCTTTGTATCTGAACTTTGCCGCATTTTCCATCGCTGCGACATTGCTTGTCGTGGAAGCGCAATGCAACTTAAGGTACATTGACGGCAAGTGCCGCATCGAAGAACTGAACTGAACTAAGCTTGAATCTACCATCTTAAAGTAATCATAGTGTGTATTTTTGTTGTTGATGGTCTTGTGGTAGTCTACTTATTTTTTATATAAATCCTGTGTGGTGTCCAGCTGTAGTGTTGTCACTGGGTTACTGTATGTGGTCACAACTGCTTAACTTACAACACCTCTGAAATATGCCTTGACTGCTCGCACCATGCAACCTAGAGGGTGAGCAGGCGTTATTTTAAGAAGGTAATTCCCTTGCCCTGACTAGAGGAGATGGTCCCTGCTTGTCACAAGTACCTACCTGTGCCAACCAGAGACCCCCGATTCTAACACGGGCCCTCAGGAAAAACACTGCAATTTAACAATTGTTTGTGAATTGAGAGGGCTCCCTTGATAGAAGATTGTCCCACTTGGGGTACAGTCTTCATTGCTGTTTAGTCCAGAACTAATAGTATCCCTTCCCTAGCGATAATACCAGATTTATTGAAAAGAATACAGAATGAGGACTGGGCAGAAACAGCTCTGGACTTAGAGATGAATATAATAGGCACGCTTCTGCAATTATGTAACATAAAAGGGGAGGCAGCCACGGTGGCTATACGTTTATGCCTTAGGGAATTTACTCCTATACAACAGGAGTGTGAGCTACCTAAGATCATCGAAGAAACATACACCTCTGTGGGTAGAGATAATTTGGGAGCCAGACCTGGGAAACCGGTGGTTAGAGGTAATTCTGAAAAGTTGTACTCTAAGCAAGCACCCAATTCTTCTAAAAACAAGTAGGATAATAAACAAAAAAATAAACAAAACAAACAACACTCAGGGATTGGGGCTCCTCAACAAGAAGAAACCAAAAAGAGATATAATCTCAGGAACCCTGGTAATATTAGAAATCCTAAAAGAACAAATGCAAAAATACTGACAGATATCAGGATATTGAGATACATTCCTTTCAGAAGACACTCTTGGATAGAGGCAGATGGTCAGAGCAAAGATCACAAAAGTAAGTCATACCGAAAAGCGAGACACATCACACTTCAAACAAGAAGATAAACACAAATTCACAAACCCTCAATTCAAAAATAAAAAGGTAGAGGGGATTAAGATGAGAAATGTCCAGGCTGCTGAGGACTCTGAATGGGGATAAGGCAGTGACGATGCTGGACAGCAAGGCAGAAGTCACAATAGCTCACCAGAATCTGATGGGTTTCTGGCAATAGTAGCGCTCAGTGAGTACATCATGGTGGAAACACCTGATAAAAGAGTAAACATCCTACATTGTTTACACAAAATAATGCTTTAGATGGAGGGGGACATACAAAGACTGGTGAAGGGTCTCTTTTGGGAGGACCTGACATATGGTTATGACATTCTTTTGCGGAAAAGGATTAGCTACCTGATTTCATGATAGATTGCCCAACGGAGAAAGAAGTAATTTTACTTGCTTTCTCCAACCTTGTATCAGAATCAGTTGAAAATGTATTCGCACAGGAGTGGGTGTCAGATTTAGCACCTGCTCTACACTGAAATCATGCTGGGTGGGATGATTATCTCCTCATCGCAAGATTCTGCTAGAATGTAGCACCTGGTAGTAGATGTTTCACCGCATTCTTGGTGCTAGGGCCTCAGTTGCAATTTTGTTGTTTGCCACAAGGTTACATTAATAATTGTGCATTACTCCAATCTCTAACAACTGTGTAAAGACTACAATACATTTTATTATTTTTAGAATTTTGGCAGAATGTGCATTTTGAATTATGCAGAAAGGGTCAAACCATTCTTCAACTTAATTTGACCTGATTTTTCAGAGCAACACTGGATGCAGGAAAACACTGAGATTTTCCGTTCTATAAGCTTACATGCTAGCTTTCAAGCATTTACACACATGTGTCAACACAGCTAAACTTGTAATCTGCATAGTCCCTGGACCAACCGTCTACACCTATACCACTTTCAATTAAGGTGATACGGTACCTATAGCATACAAATCGCATTTAATCATGAATGCTGAAATGCGATTTGCACCCACTGAGAAAATTCTCATAGCTGTACAGACTGCTGTAATGAGAAAGAAATTGCTGGTTCAAGGGAAACAGAATAATTGTAGTAGCCCATAGTCCAACCCTAGAGGCTGTTACAAAGGCAAGCATTCCAAAAATGCTAAGGCTCTATATCCAAGATGGATTTAATGGACTAACTCTCTCTCTGCAACCAATGTATATTACAGATTTGATGCTACATTACAAACACCAACATTCCTGCAGTATGAACAAGAATATCCTCTTCCAAATGAAATGATGCAGCTAGATTGATATCAATGTATCATTTATACCAATGCATCTGCGGAATCTGCTGTAGGAAAGAAACAGCAATACTCCACTGCATGCACAATAGTGAAAAAGGTGCATGCAAAAACACACTCTCAATTCCTAGGGGACTGTACAGCACAGTTGTCAGAATTAAAATCCCTGATAGTGGCATTAAGAAATACAGGTTCTAAATTCCCCACAATTATTGTGTGTGATTCATTTGACTGTGTCCAGTCTTACAATAAATACTGTCACTATTGGGGCCAAAATGGGTTTCGAGATTCCAAGGGTGTTACAATCAAGCACAAGTTGCTTTGGTAATGAGTGCCAAAGCTTAAACAAGCAATATAAACGTCTGGGAAATTTCCCAGGAACCTAATGCACTGCTCAATTCACTCAAACGAGTGTAAACCATAAATCTTCATACAATGAAATGAGTTATCATAAATAGCAAAATTAAACAACTGTATACATCCTTTTGAACAATTCAAATAAATATCACAGATCTCGAAGTCATTAATTTGTTGCTCGATGGGTATTTATTGAGTGTTCTTATGAAGTTGTTGGGTAATCAAAAAATACAGAACTGGAGAAACATCATGCGATTATACATCCCAATGCATTTCGGGCTGAACAAAGTGCTCTTGGTCAGGGGAATCTATAAGGTGATAATTATGCATATTAATCAACAATACAAGCAGTAAATTATAGCAAATCATTCATTGAGGCAAAGAAATATTATGTGTGACACAACACATCAGTCATAGTGCATAGATACTAAGCCACCAGGAAAAAGACCCAAACTACCAAGACTATAACCAAAAAAGGCCAAAAGGTGTGTTCGAAAAGAAAGCCGGAAAAACGAACATGGTGTGAAGTGAGGAAGAACAAAAAACGGTGTAACGTGAGGAAGAACAAAAAGGGTTCAGTGCTTACTTTAAATTGCGGAGGGGCGCAAAGGCAAGCCGATGTATCGTAGTGTGTGGCTCCGACTGTAATCCTGGTGTATGGTCGGCTAAAAGAAATGCGAATGGTCCTACATTAATGGGCGAGAAGCGCATTGTGGTGGAACATGGGGAAAATGAAATAAGCCAAACTCACCCACAGGCTTCTAATGGAAATGCAAAATGTGGTTAAAAAAAAGCCTGGCATCCCTGTCAAGTGAATAAGGGAGTGCACTTAGAACAGAGTACTCTATCAAGACTGGCCCTATAGGGTAGACATATCGTAACGAACAGGGACTCACCCTTGAGTATCACTTGTCTGTAAACGGGTTGCCTGAGAGTTACGGCGAGTCTAGAAGTAGCGTGTGGGAAAGTGACTTTCTATATTCAGATTAGAAGTAGAAAGGGAACTTACTAGGAGGTCGCACACCGCGACGTTGGTGTAAAATTAAAACCAAGGGAATCACCAATAAACGTGCAATGATGTGTACTAAATACAATTGCAAGTTGAAAATTCACTTCAGGTTAAGTCCAGACTAATTTAAAACTAAACAATGTGATCAAACAATACTTATGCGTATGATTCAAAATATAGTCGATGTCAGATATAAACACTAGAAGCTGCCACTCAACACGTGCACAATCTTCTATTAAACTATGTGAAAAGATCCTAAAACAAGCGGGCTTAAAGCGACAGAGTAATATGTATTTACAAAAAACACTGTAGTTCGAATTTCTCATTTAACCCTGTGGGGGTCAGAGTTTGCATGAACCAGATCCAGTATGATTCTCGCTGTGAAAGTACCTGCGCTCGATCACGTTCAGGGTTAGGCTCAATAACCTCAAGAATGCCAAATTTTTATTGGGCAATGTTATGCCTACGATTAAGCCAGTGTTGGGCTAAAGGAGAGTTCACATTCTGTGTGCGTATTCAACTCTTGTGCTCAGTGATGCGAGTACGCAAACTGCGCTCAGTCTTCCCTACATAATATAGGTCACAAGGACATTTTATGTATTACACAACATAGTTACTATTACAAGTGTCTGTGTACGTAAAGGCGAAGGGTTTGCCTGACCTTGGATGATTGATGGTTTTACCTGTAATGGCATTATTACAGTTAGAGCAATTCATGCATTTGAGCAGACCTTTACATTGTGCCTTTGATTTGGGAGGATTCCAGTTCTGGATTTTGTGATTACTCAACAACTTCATAAGAACACTCAATAAATACCCATCGAGCAACACATTAAGGACTTCGACATCAGTGATATTTATTTGAATTGTTCAACAGGCTGCATACAGTTGTTTAATTTTGCTATTTATGATAACTCATTTCATTGTATGAAGATTTATGGTTTGTACTCGTTTGAGTGAATTGAGCAGTGCATTAGGCTCCTGGCAAATTTCCCGGACGTTTATATTGCTTTCAGCCTAAAGGTCTAGCAGGGCCTTCAACCGTTTGCACGCAATGTAAATATTTGATCACGTGATTCCATTTAATGTCCCTTTAAGTTTGATTACTGAGTGCACACACTGCTGCGTTAACCTTCCAAAGCTGAAACAAGGCCTGCCACGGGCTCATGTAATCCATACATTGAGTCATCAGCATGTGGGCATTTATGTTGAAGGGAATTTGATGGCAGATGAAGCCATCAAGGCAACAGTACGTACTGCTGCAGTTGCTGCAATCACTCGTTGTAGTACGAGGATAGATGGAACAACATTAGACAGCTGTCAATGCCATGTGCAACACCTCAGCACTGCTGAAAGGCTTTCCACTCAAGTACTCCTACAAGTTAGATGCACAAAACATTCTGTATGCTCAAATTCCAGGAGTGGGAGATAGTGTAATACCAAACATTGATCGCAGATACGGATTGATGCTTGCTGCACACGAGGTTCTGGGTTGAACATACGCTGGGATTACAGCTGCAGTTATTACTAAAGAAGCGCTATTGGTGGCCTGGTCTCACTAATCAGACCAAGGACTTTGTCCTCAAATGTCATATCCTCCAGCAGATGAAAGGCTCCACCTTAGCATGTCCACCACAAACACATTTATGATCTAAAACAAACCTCTTGCTCATGTCTATTTGGACCACTACAGCCCCTTACACTTGGACGGAGCTTACAAGTATCTCTTGGTGGCAGTGGATTCATGCTGATGATTCTTATCAGTTTTGCCCTAGCACTCGGCTGATGCCCGTATTGTTATAAAGGATTTGTGAGTCTTTATTGTGACATATGCAATTGGCACACTACATTCTGACAAGGGTCTCAGGTTTACAAAGAAGCCATGGAAAGTTTGAGTGTGGCCTTACAGTACTTTTACCCCTTTCATTCCAAGGGAAATGTGTTAGTTGAGAGGTAAACCAGAAACTTAAAGCAATCCTCAACAGCTAAGTTACTAGGCTCGGGTGGCAGTTGGGTCAATCACCTATAAAGGGTCCAGAGGGCACTTAATAACATGCCAAGAAAATCTGTGGTGGGATCGTACACCCTATTTACTCCTGTTTATGGTGAGAATGCAGATACCAGACCTAAACAGTGTCAGCACAGGGGCAGCTGGAACTCCAATTGACATCAATGATTATTGGAATGTTTTATGGGACAGGAAAGAATTTGCAGCTTCTAGAAGCAATGTCCAAGTGAAACATATCGCTACTGGGGAAATGCAAGCAGTATCACCAAGAGCTGTCTGGGTCCTAAAGATGGAAGACCTAGTCAGAAAAAAAATATGGACAAGAAAGAATTAGTGCCATCCTACATAGTGCCTGTATCCATCCTGGCTGTTGAAGGTACCAAAACTGTACTTCCACATCTTGCCTGTCACTGAGACAAAAGGTTTGTCTCCATCAATCTTATCAAACTCACTATGTGGGCTATTCTCAAAAGTAGGCAGCGTGGGCTCCAGAGTAGCCATCGATCTCCTCTCGCTACCACACAGGAAGTTTAGATGGAATCTTAAAAATCAAATGAAGACTTCACTGTTCAATGAGAAGCAGTAAACAACAATGAAATTATACGTCTCCCTATGTAAACAAATACAACCGTACAACCAATTAGTACAGAAATTTCAATTCAACAAATCGACAACATCTATGTGAATACTCCACAGATCGAGTTATCTCCTTGGTTTTACGCTACCTGCTGAGCTGCCAAACATAGACCAGACAGGGTCTCGCTACTTCATGCATTATGATGGTTTTTCATCAGATCCAAGTGAACCTGATTTGCCAACATGGCAGCTCCCTTTCAAGCTATGAGTTTTTTCTCTCTATCTTTGTCTAAAAAAGACACACCTTGTTGCTCCATGAATGCTTCTCTAAGTTAAAATTGGATTAATTTTCCTAGTAATTTACATTGGTTTGGTGACTAAATTCGTTCTACTACTGAACGGACATTATTTCTTCGAACGCTCTGCAGTCCAACATGCGATTTTGGTACTCAAACTACGTGCATCATCGCACCATACATTCGGGAACCTGTCCCTGGTGAATATTACAGCAGTTCCAGTTCCAGATGGAGTAGTTTGGGACAGGGTATCACATAATATATGTGGACTTACTGAACTTTTGCTAAATCCATATTTGTTTAAAATTTCTTTAAATTATATCATCACCTCTAGTAAATTCTCTGATGTTTTTTAACATTGAAGTTGTGCATAATTTACTTTCATATCTAAAACAATCATTAGCATTTTCTAAAGACAAATTGTGTGATGGTTCATCCAATTTTGGCGATATGTTCCTTTATCAACATTATGGTCAGCATTTTTTATACATAGCTAGTTTCCCACCTGCAGTCTATAACTACGCTAGTTAAGCCACTATGCCACTGCATTGTCCGAACTAATAGAACTTGATGTGGGCCACAGGATAGTTTGGCTATCCAAATTGAAACAGCTAGTGGGGGATATAGGTCTGGGGGACGCCTGGGTGAGTCAGAACCCGCCACCCAAAGTAGTTGTAAAAAAGGCCTTATGGGAGTGGGTGGCCGCGGCCGCTGGAAGAAGCGGGAACCGTGGTACACGGTAAGCCTGCGCCTAAATTAGAATCTCTCCTAGATCTTATCGAGTCCCCAAGAGATAGGGCCCTGTACCTGAAGTTTAGATTTGGCACCCTCCCATTGAACGACTTCAGAGCAGGCTGGCGGCAGCTGAGAGGGAGCGGCATGGGGTGCTCGGGCTGTGCCTCCCATACGGAATCAGTCGCCCACTTCCTCTTCGCCTGCCCAGCTTATGGCCAGGCGAGGAGTAAATGGCTGAAACCTGTTTGTTCCAACCTAGGTTGTAGAGACTACAGGGTGGCGCAGCGTATTTTGTCATCGGAGACCTGTCAAGTCAAGTCAAGTCAAAGAATTTATATAGCGCTCTACATACCCAGAGGGTCTCAAGGCGCTTGAGGAGGGGAGGGGAATTACTTGTCAAATATCCACGTTTTAAGTTCCTTTCTGAATGCTAGGTGATTCTGAGTGAGGCGAAGGTGAGTGGGAAGGGAGTTCCAGGTTTTTGCAGCCAGGTAGGAGAAGGATTTACCTCCCATGGTGGCTTTGTTGATGCGGGGTACAGTGGCAAGGGCTTGGTTGAATGATCGTAGCAGGCGGGAGGGGGAGTAGAAGGACAGTCGAGTGTTGAGGCATTCTGGTCCGATTTCGTAGAGTGCTTTGTGTGCGTGGGTTAGGAGCCGGAAGGTGATCCTCTTATTGACGGGTAGCCAGTGGAGGTTTTTCAGGTGACCAGAGATATGTTCTTTACGCGGGATGTCTAATATGAGCCTGGCTGAGGCGTTTTGGATTCGTTGGAGTTTTTTCTGGAGTTTAGCGGTAGTTCCGGCGTATAGGGTGTTTCCGTAGTCCAGTCGGCTCATGACCAGGGCGTGAGTGACCGTTTTCCTAGTTTTTGTGGGGATCCAACGAAATGTTTTTTTGAGCATGCGAAGAATGTTGAAGCAGGATGAAGAGACGGCGTTGACTTGTTTGTACATCGAAAGTGAGGAATCCAGGATGACGCCCAGGTTCCGTGCGTGGTCTGTCGGGATGGGTGCTTTTCCAAGGGCTTCTGGCCACCAAGAATCGTCCCATGCAGAGGGGGAGGTACCTAGGATAAGGACTTCTGTTTTATCAGAGTTCAGTTTCAGACGGCTATGTTTCATCCATTCGGCGACTTCTTTCATTCCTTCGTGTAGGTTAGTTTTGGCGGTGTGAGGGTCATTGGTGAGTGATAGGATCAGTTGAGTATCATCCGCGTAGGAGATGGTGTTGAGGTTGTGTTGGCATGCGATGGTTGCGAGGGGGCTCATGTATACGTTGAAGAGGGTGGGACTGAGTGAGGACCCTTGTGGTACGCCGCAGATGACTTCAGTGGCCTCTGACTTGAATGGTGGAAGGCGGACTCTCTGGGTTCTTAATGTGAGGAACGAGGTGATCCATTCTAGTGCTTTTCCTTGGATTCCGATGTTTCTGAGGCGCTGTAGAAGGGTGTTATGACAGACTGTGTCGAAGGCTGCGGAGAGGTCGAGGAGGATGAGGGCGACTGTGTCTCCATTGTCCAGTAGGGTCCGAATGTCGTCTGTTGCTGCGATGAGTGCGGTTTCAGTGCTGTCTTTGGCTCGGAAGCCGGACTGTGAGGAGTCGAGGGAGTTGTTGGCTTCGAGGAAGGCGGCGAGCTGGTTGTTGACAGCTTTCTCGATGACTTTGGCCGGGAATGGGAGGAGCGAGATGGGACAGTAGTTTTTGACTTCGGTGGGGTCCGCTGTGGGTTTTTTCAGAAGGGCGCTGAGTTCTGCGTGTTTGCAGCTTTCCGGGAAGGTGGCGGAGTTGAGGGAGCAGTTGATGACGTCTCTGAGGTGCGGTGCTATGATGGAGTCTGCTTTGTTGAAGATGTGGTGAGGGCATGGGTCTGTGGGGGATCCTGAGTGGATGGAGTTCATCAGGCGGATAGTGTCCTCAGTGGAGATTGGGTTCCAGTCATTAAGGATGTTCGAGGGTGGTGAAGGTCCAGCGGATGGTTGGGTGGATTGGTCTCCGGGTTTGTTGTCGAAGCTGTTGTGGATGTCTGCAATTTTGTTGTGGAAGAATGAGGCTAGGGAGTCGCAGAGGGTTTGAGAGGGGGTGATGTTGTTGGAGTTGGCCGAGGGATTGGTGAATTCCTTGACGATGTTGAAAAGTTCCTTGCTGTTGTGGGCGTTGCTATCTAGACGGTCCTTGAAGGCGGTTTTCTTGGCTTTTCGGATCAGTTGGTGGTGTGAGCGAGTGGCGTTTTTCAAGGCTTCCTTTGTGATGGTGGTTGGGTCTTTTTTCCAGGCCTTCTCCAGGGAGCAGCAGAGTTTTTTTGGATTTCTTAAGATCATTGTTGAACCAGGAGGCTTTCTAGCTGCCAAGTTTGATTTGTCGTTTTTTCAGTGGTGCTAGGATGTCGGCGCTGTTGGATAACCATAGGGTGAGGTTGGTGGCGGCTTCGATTCCCAGTCTAATTTGTGGGGTGTCCAAATATCTGGGCTGTGCCTGGCTGAGGAGGAAGAGACTGTCTAGGGTGAGCCAAGCGCAGGCTGTGGAACAGCCGACTGTCATACTGTAATGATGTACACTTCATCTTTTTATGACAAACCATTTTTAACTGCTTATCCAATACATGACTAAATTGTCTGTTATTGCATATACTATGTATTGTATACCATGTATGGACATTGCTATATATTGCACCTTTGTAAATATTATGTTTTTTAACTGAGAGAAGTTTTTCGCCTCTATCCCTTTTTACATTTTTATACTTTTATGATATTATATATCGAATAAAGTTATATACAACAACTATAACTACACACAATGGGAAAACTGCCCAACACCACCAAAAGCTAGTTCTAATACATTTGAACAATGATTTGCGTATTTTTCTGGTTTTTGATACATCACACCCAGCTTCTTATTACTGTAGGCTTGCACTTACACTTGCAAAGAAGAATATGCCCACGAACACTAAGCTCATTTACTCTGCTTCCTTATTTTCCAACTGTCTCTACAGGGTTTCAGCTTTTGGAAAGACACAATAAAAACAAAATCTGTCTGGGGAACAAGAGATTGGCAGGTTCGGGGAAAAGAGGCCTTGTTCAGAGCATACCCCTTGCTACATCAAATGTCTTGGCTTAGCTAAGGCTAAAGATTTGAGCATACCTCACATTCCCACATTTGTGTGTTTTAAAAATGGCAACAATACACAAATTATAGTGAGGATAAGTTAGATGACATGCTCCATAATGGATCATACAATACATCAGACACCAATCAGCAGGGTTGGCTGGTTTGGCCCCTTGACACAAATTAATGTCAGTCTGGATTCCTGGGTAGCTTGTGATATTTTGAGATCAACAGGCCTGACCTTTGCTGGGTACAAACAGAACACACAGGGGTGGTGACATCATATAGTGCTGGGAAGTTTTGCCTAGATTGCCTAAACACTGCAACACTTTCCCAGGTGAAAAATAAACTTGTCCCATATTTCTGATTACTTGGATATCAGAGATTTTTTATTGAGTCTCAGAAACCCACTGTGAGAAGTTGGCTTGATATATAATGTTCACTATTCTAGTGAGCACTTTGTATCAGTCCAAACAACCCTTATTGATGATTGGTTGTAAGTCAACCTTATAGACCAGGTATCCTAGTAGCATGGACAAGAGCAGTCTTTAGGCTAAACTCTAGAGGGCGTGTTAAGCCAGCTGTTATACCATCACATATACCCCTTGAACACCAAGTGAAAGGACACCACAAAAGTTGTTATGAAAATAAAAGGATATTTATTTATAACACAACAACCCTGGACTCTTTATGAGGACAGGGTGCTAAGCACAATACAAAACTCTTGAAGAAATACTGAAAGTCGCACAATTTACACAAAGGCCCGAGGGTCACGACAAACCATATACTATGGAAGTGGAATGTGAATTACTAGCAGGTAAGTAACTATTCTCAGAGGCTTTAGAACCGCTAGGCCTACAATACTGAACCCTTAGATTAGAAGCAGGAGGCCTAGGGACGTCGTGTGCAGAGTGGAAACTCCTACGCGCAATGCGGGACAAAGTCTATGGAGGCTAGTAAATGCAAAGTTAGAGTTCTCGGGCGAACCCGACTAGGTAGGTCAAAAACGAAAGTGGATCTAGACACTTAGAGAGTGGTCCTACGCTGGAGCACCGTGGTACTCGGTTTACCTTGCTCAGCGGCTGCGGCTGCATAAGGTTCAAGTGACGTCGGGAATCCTCGTTTATGAACCAGGAGCCTGAAGTGAAAGTTGCTGGCAGGCGGCCAGTGAAGATGTTCTGGGCTGATCCAAGGATGGATCAGTGAAGAAGGATACCTGTAAGCAGAGGGGACCGAGTTCTGAATCACTAGCCAGTGATTAGGTGGGCACCAGGATGGCACCGGACGAGGTCACTCAGCCAGGTGAAGAAGTGACACTGGATTCTGCTGCTGCACGGACCAGGGCGCTGATGTCGACCAGGCTGGAGGTCTGCGAGCTGTCCCAAGTCGGATGTCTGCTGCTGGCTATGCTGGATCTGTTGAAGGAGGCAACGAGCCTTTGCTACGGCAAGCCCACGTGGTGACACAAAATGGCATCAGGAGTGGACCAGGAGGGTCTGAGGAAGTTCCCCTTCAAGAGGAGACAAAGGCCAGTCTAGAGGAGCTAGACCAGCGGTGAAACAAATGTAGGAAGTCGTCTGGATGGTCACTAGCCAACGGGCAAGTGACCGGACAACATGGCAAGCAACACAGAAGCAAAAGGGCCCCACGCAGATCTGGTGGATGCTGGGGGGGGCTGGACTTCGTTGCTCGTGCTGCTTGGGGTTGGGGCTTCTCTTACCCCTGTGCACCCACTCGAGGGTCCCTCGGCGGTCGTGCTGGGTCAGTGTCGTGCAGGTTCTGATGATAGCCGGTTCCTCTGGTCTCGTCGCATCCACGGTTCTCAGCTGTGCTGTAGAGGCAGGTAGAGATAAGAGAGGGCAGGGAGTCCGGGTCTCGTCGTGCTGGTCGGTCTGGTTCCGGAGGAAGGGCGTGCAGCAAACCGCAAGATACTTAGTTGGTGCCTGCTGATGCAGGGTGACTACTCCTTAGTCACAAGGAAGAAATCTTGAGAAGAAGTTGAGAGTTCCTTTCATGGAAAGTAGTTTCAGGATTCAAAGATGATCTAATTTGGAAGGGTCCCCGCTCCTACCTTTATTCTAAAGAAAGGGGCTGGTACGCGACTAGGTCCTGCCCATGGGTGGGACGAGGAGGAGGGTGGTTACACCCCTCTCCTTTGTCCAGTCTCTCCCCAGCTCAGGGGCTGGTGTGCCCCTGGAACTGGTTTGAGCCGGCATATGCACAGTGAGCACCGGGGTGCCACTTGCAGTTACCTTCCTCTCAGCCCTGCCTACCTGGGATACACAAAACCCTGTCTGGGATGGTGCTAGCACCGCCCCTGACAGGAAACCCTTTGTCCAAGCTCTCCTCGCTGGAAGGACTCCCAGCAGCAAGAGGTCAGACTTGTGTCTGAGGTGGCAGCATCCATTTTGTGATGCTGAGGCTCGAGTTAACTTTAACCGGGGTTCACAGTTACATACATGTCGTGTCCCTCTAGAAGGGTGGAATGCTAACCCCGTCACCAGAATTGGCGAGGGGTTAGTATTCCAATTCGTATGACACCTTACTCGACATGTTTTGATAAAGCGATACCAAAGTTGGCAAATAACCGCGAGGATTATAAGGCACTTAAGAGTATATGGTACGCGTTATCATGGAACAGCTATTAGGACTTGGTTCCGCAAGCTGCAACTGGGCTCAGCTGATGCCAGAGCACCATCTCACATAATTCCAAGCACTCTGCCTTCAGGATTGATAAGGCCTGCCATAGGAGGGACTGATAGGAATACATGTGTCCATTTTAGGGTTAGATATAGGAATACTATATCTAAAGCAAAGGGTGATTACACCACCTTGCCCCAGCTGTCGTGCAGCCAGTTGTGTCATATTTAGATAGCCAGCCAGGGGTGGCATAATACATGCTGCAGCCCCTGGTAGGCCCTGGGTACACCAAAGCCCTGGGTACAGGGACTGATAAGGTGGCCCAGTACCAATTGGTAAATGCACCTAAGGTACATGCTTGTCAATTTAGAAAGAGAACAGCTAGGCTGTGGGTCTGATTAGCAGGCCCACAGCCAGGGAAAGTCGAAAACCAGTGAAGCAAAAAGCAAAAATCTGGGGTGATCATAGGATTGCAGACCCTACTCTCCTACACCCACGTCGAAATTGCTTCTTGTATGCAATATATAACAAGCTATGGAAGATTTCTCAGCAGGAAGCTGCAGAGAGGGTGTGCTAGATCAACACGGTTAACACTGAAAAGGCTTTGGATGTGGCTAGCAAAGGTGTAGCCAAAATTATCATCCAGAATCTATTCACTGGGAAACATTGTGTCTTCGGCAATCAACATAATTTGGCAGGACATGTCTGTTTTACAAAACTGCTCTTGAATGGGACCTACTTGATGCTGAATGATCAATTTTGCTGTGGAATGAAACTGGGCATTGCTTATCTGGTGACAGTTCATTCCTTAGTCACTTGTTGAACAGAAGTACTGTTTCCACCTGCCTGCAAAATTAGGGAGGCAGCGCTATGGCCTTTGATAAATGTTTCTAACATACACTTTGATCCTTTAGCTGACCGAAAGCCCTGCTTTTCCAACAGGATGTGTGCTTAACCTCAGCCCGAGAGACGTGTGATCTCCAGGTTGCAAGGTCCTCTTCTGAGATGCAGTCACTACTCCACACTAACTTCCCCCTGTATTTTGGGGAGCTAGTCCTTCATATATTTAACATTTCTAATTCAAAAGGAATAGTGCACTTTTTTAATGAATCAGCTCTGGACTGATAGCACCTTTCAGACAATCTTCGGTGTTATTCCATCATTTATACACTCCATGCTGGGAAGCGTTTTTGGAGGGCTCCAGCTTGTCCTGTTAATTTTGGTGTGAATACTGATTTAAACATTTCTTGCTCCTCAATGGGAGTCCCAGTTCAATTTGGAATGGAGACAGCACTACTTGTGCTGCTATGCTGTGAGCACATGCTACACAGCTTTGGTATACATTTACTTCAAGAACTGGATGAGCACTGGTTCTTGTGCTTCACTGTATGAAACCTGTATTCTATTGCCAGCTCTGCAGCCATGAATACGTATTGGATATATGCATCAGATTACAATTGGTTGCACCATTGGACATTAATGTACTGATGGACCCATTAATGGCCCATGGGTATTGTCATCCCCAGCATCTTTTGTTGCTGAGGAATGCATTTCATGAGCCGCTCTAGGAAACGACACCTCCTAGGGCCTGATTTACAAAAGTAATCTGAGTGAAAATTGTAACTTATTACTTTCGGTATTCACAGAAGGCATTTAGGAGTACTAAAGGGGATGTCCATCTTTACTGTTGCTGCCTCCTGTTGCTGAGGGGAGAAGGGGACCTGGACCACAAGTCCCAGTCTCCCGAGCAGCGGCCACCACCAACGTGCGTTTCCTGTGCCTGGAGGTACTTTAAAATCCTTTGCTGGCTCCTGCAGTGCGGGATTCACACAGGCGTGCCCAGGCAAAGCCCGGTTGAAGCCCAGGCCAAGGGCAGGTCAGTCTGCGCCCGTTAAATCCCAGATAAGGCTGGACTGGACAACCCTCTAAGGCCTGCAGTGGGTTTTCTTGACATTCACGGGCGCGCCGATTGTGCGCCGAAGGCGCGCCAAAGGTAAGCCCGTCTACGCCCGTCCGCGACCGGATCACGACCAGCGCCAGGACCCCTGGCCCACGAAGACCCCGACCGACCCGCCTGACGTACTCCGCCGCCACCCTCACCGCTCTCAACACCGGCCGACTCCCAGAATGCCATCAAGCCTCTCCACGACGTACCCACGGACCCTTCAGCTGCCACGCCTGCAAGTTCACCTGCATCCGGACCTGCCTCGCACCAGCACCCACCAAGCCGAACACCAGCAGTACCCACCTCAAGTGCATCCTGCTCAACACCCGCTCCATCCACAGACATGCCATCGAACTCTGGAACCTCCTCGACACCACAGCTCCAGACGTTGCCTTCCTCACGGAGACCTGGATGAACGCCTCTTCAGCTCCCGACATCGCCATCGCCATCCCAGAGGGCTACAAGATCGTCCGGAGGGACCGAAACGCCAACCAGATGGGAGGAGGCATCGCCATCATCCACAGGAGCACCATCCGTCTCACGACCAGCACCGACAACTCCCTGACCACCGCCGAACACCTGCATTTCCAGATCCACACCAACCCGAACACCACCCTCAGAGGCACCCTGATCTACCGACCCCCTGGACCACGCACACAATTCAGCGAGGACATCGCCGACTTCGTCAGCCCACATGCCCTCCCCTCCGCTGACTACATCCTCCTGGGAGACCTCAACTTCCATCTGGAGAACAACAACGACCGCAACACCAGCACCCTGCTCGACAACCTCACCAACCTGGGACTCAAGCAACTGGTGTCCACCCCCACCCACCTCGCCGGACACACACTCGACGCTGTCTTCTCATCCAGCAAGGACATCAACTTCAGCCACACCACAGAGCTTCAATGGACGGACCACAGCTGCGTCCACTTCACCTTCAAGAAAACAACGACCCACCACCACCAGCAACAGACCGCCCGCAGAAGCTGGAACAAGATCACAGCAGACCAGCTCGCCACCTCCCTGAGCCAGCACCCTCCTGCCAGCTCAGCGAACCCCAGCCAGGCCGCCGACAACCTCACGAAGTGGATCAGCAACTGCGCGGACGAACTCGCCCCACTGAGGACCCCGCCCAGCAGACCCGGCAGCAAGAAAGCCCCATGGTTCACCGACGAACTCAAGAGCTCCAAGAAGAACTGCCGAGCCCTCGAGAAAGTCTGGAGAAGGGAACCGACACCGGACAACAGGACCTCCTTCAAACTTGCCACCCGGAAACACCACCAGCTGATCCGCGCCGCCAAGAAAACAGCATTCAAGGACCGGTTGGACAACAACGCACACAACTGCAAGGAACTCTTCAACATCGTCAAAGAGCTTTCCAACCCCAGCGCAGGAAACAACGACATCACCCCATCGCAAGACCTCTGCAACTCCCTGGCTTCATACTTCCACAACAAGATCGCGGACATACACAACAGCTTCAACAACCAACCAACGCACACCATGACCGAACAACCACCCCCCACCACCACCCTCCGCGCCTGGACCCCGATCAGCACCGAAGACACCATCCGCACGATGAACTCCATCCACTCCGGATCACCGACCGACCCCTGCCCTCACCACGTCTTCAACAAAGCCGACGCTGTCATCGCACCCCACCTGCGAGACATCATCAACACATCCCTCGACACCACCATCTTCCCCGAGAGCTGGAAACACGCCGAACTCAGCGCCCTACTCAAGAAACCAACAGCGGACCCCACCGACCTCAAGAATTACCGCCCCATCTCGCTCCTCCCGTTTCCAGCCAAAGTCATCGAGAAGACCGTCAACAAGCAGATGGCCGCTTTCCTCGAGACGAACGGATCCCTCGACCCCTCACAGTCCGGCTTCCGAGCCAACCACAGCACCGAGACCGCCCTCATCGCCGCCACCGACGACATCCGAGCCCTGATGGACAATGGAGAAACAGCGGCCCTCATCCTCCTAGACCTCTCCGCGGCATTCGACACGGTCTGCCACCGCACCCTAGTACGGCGCCTCAGCAACGTCGGAATCCAGGACAAGGCGCTGGAGTGGATCACCTCCTTCCTCGACGGGAGAACACAGAGAGTCCGCCTACCACCGTACAAGTCAGAGGCCACCGAAGTCATCTGCGGCGTCCCCCAAGGATCATCTCTGAGCCCCACCCTCTTCAACGTCTACATGAGCCCCCTCGCGGCCATCGTACGCAAACACAACCTCAGCATAATCTCCTACGCCGACGACACCCAGCTGATCCTCTCCCTGACCAACGACCCCGCCGCCGCCAGAGCCAACCTGCACGAAGGGATGAAAGAGGTAGCCGAGTGGATGACGACCAGCCGCCTGAAACTGAACTCGGACAAGACGGAGGTCCTCATCCTGGGCTCCTCTCCCTCCGCCTGGGACGACTCCTGGTGGCCTCCCGCCCTGGGCACCGCACCCAAACCGACAGACCATGCACGCAACCTGGGCTTCATCCTGGACTCCTCCCTCTCCATGACCAGGCAAGTCAACAACGTCTCCTCGGCATGCTTCAACATCCTACGCATGCTACGGAAGATCTTCTGGTGGATCCCCACCGAGACCAGGAAGACCGTCACCCAGGCCCTCGTCACCAGCCGACTGGACTACGGCAACGCCCTCTACGCCGGGACCACCGCCAAGCTCCAGAAGAGACTCCAGCGGATCCAGAACGCCTCAGCCAGACTCATCCTCGACATCCCACGAACCAGCCACATCTCCGGACATCTGCGAGACCTTCACTGGCTCCCCGTCAACAAAAGAATCACCTTCCGCCTCCTCACCCACGCACACAAAGCCCTACACGACCAAGGCCCGAGCTACCTCAACAGCCGAGTCAACTTCTACGCTCCCAAACGCCACCTCCGATCAGCCAACCACGCCCTCGCCGCCGTCCCCCGCATCCGAAGAGCGACTACAGGAGGAAGGTCCTTCTCCCACCTGGCCGCCAAGACCTGGAACTCCCTCCCTCCCGACCTGCGCCTGACCCAAGACCACCTCTCCTTCAGGAAGAAGCTGAAGACCTGGCTGTTCGAGCAGTAGCGGCCCCCCCCCCCCCCAGCGCCTTGAGACCCCACGGGTATGTAGCGCGCTTTATAAGTGTCACTGATTGATTGATTGATTGAATATGGCTCAAGATACGGTGTTTTGTCTTCTCATTGATGCCATAAGTTAGGTGGCTGTGATGGACTTTACCCCATCTGGCATCTGCCCCGTATGTGTTGCCCAGGATCACAGAAATCAACATGGAAACCACTAGAGGCCTGATGAACAAATCCATACTCTGATAACTAGGACATATCTAAAGACATTTTTACGGCTAGACAGGAGGTTGGCATTGGGGGCAGGGGTCATGGAAACAATGGAGATATTATTCTGGTGAATTGTTGTAGTAGTAAAGGAAATACTGCACAAAGTTAGTATGGGAATGGTAAAAACTAGTTCCATCAAGATAGTCCCACTTGGCTTCTTTTACCAGCATTTTGTGAAGCAATACCATACTCTGGAAAGTTTTGTTCTCAGTAACTCTGTGCCGCCTAGACCCCATCCTTCGGTAGCTCTCCATTTGACTAACAAATTTGCTACATTGGTCGGGCTGAATGATATCGATTGATGGTTAAATTGGTGATTGTGTGTTCTGACCATCAAGAGGTGGACAAGTCATCTGATAAATTTGTTTTTACCCAATTGCCACCCTCTCCCGGACATAATCCTCTTCCCACGGTGCTTCGACCTATGGAAAAGAATGGGACTCCTTGTAATTCCACCCCTGCTGTACAAGTGAATAATTTTCTTTCACATGCTCTTAGGGGTGTAGGGCCCGTTTTTGAGAATTCTGAGAAGGCTCTTGCTAGGCTAACCACTGTTCCCCAACTGTCCCCTTGTCCCTTTCAGAACCCTTCCCCTTCCCCTTTTGGGGCCAGTGTGTATGTGGGTAACAATAAAGTTCAAATAGGTAACGTAGGATTTAAAATCTTAAACTGGAATATAGCGGGAGTAGCTTCAAAGATTATATCAAAATGTTGGCAATCCTTTATTTTGACTTACGGAATAGTCTTTTTGCAGGAGACTTGGGAGAAAAAGGATATCGCATTTGATGCATTTATATATTTTAGCCTGCCCGCTATTCCATCGAAATCAGGTAGAGCAAAAGGGGGTTTGTCGGCCTGGTATAAAGTGGAAATTGCTGATCTTATTCTACAGTTATCCTAGGAACAGGGGGAAGTGCGGGCCTTTTGTCATACTTGGAATGATAGTAATAAGCTGCGTTTGGTAAATTTCTATATTATTAACTTTTCCTCTGAAGGGGACTTCCACGGCCGATTTGTGCTTATTGAAATGTTTGTGGAGAGAGAGGCACAGTCAAATTGTTCCTTTAAGTGTTACGTTACGCTCTTGATGGTCAGATAGCGGAGACTATAGTTCCACAGGAGCGAAGACACCTTCCCCCACACCTCACGAAGGCAGAATCCAGAAGAAATGATAAAACTTCCCACAAAGACTTGCCCTCGAAAGGTGAGGCAAAATAACTCAGAGTGAACCCCACTCTACTCCTCTGGATGTAACAGGCCACCCTTGAGTGATCGTCAGGTAACTTAAGCGGCTGCAAAACAAATATGGAGCTAATTATTCTATATACCATTGACTAGTGTCAAGTATGAGACTGCATGCAAAATAAGTCAAGAAAACCAGAGTAGACCCACTTACCAGCTCGCAAGTGATCCAGGCGAATCCAGGGGCTCTCAAATGGAAGAAGTTAACGTCACTAGGCATTGT
The DNA here is from genome assembly GCF_964263255.1 of Lissotriton vulgaris. Classification (NCBI taxonomy): domain Eukaryota; kingdom Metazoa; phylum Chordata; class Amphibia; order Caudata; family Salamandridae; genus Lissotriton; species Lissotriton vulgaris. Next base: position 16,320,246 of record NC_141689.1, read on the forward strand.
CTCAATAAAGGCAAAAATATTCAAGGCAGGGCCATTGCTAAAATGTCTCATTATGCTTACACAAATCTTTGGTCTGTTCAATAAGGTTTCTCGTTTGTGGTAAAAAAAGGAAACAAAACGAGACAAAACTGCACCGCTCAAAACAAATGAAAAGTCCTAAAGGATTAAGCATTAATGAGTGGGAGGTCTGGATAGTGAATGCTGCATGCAAAAATGAGGGCACAAGAGAAACTGGGAAGTAAAAAATAAGGAGCTGAAAGGGGCAGGACACAAAGAAGAGGTGCAGGAACTGAAGCACCCCAAACAGCAAGATTGCTGCAGGACACTGCAGTAACTAGCCTCTGGACAGGAGAAGGGGAGCTAGTTAACTGTGGTGAAAGCACCAGAAAATAACAGGAAGGGAAAGGAAGTCCCGGGGCAATAAGGAGAGGGTGAGGGCTCGCAGGGCTGGGAGCGCGAGTACCTCAAACAAGACTACAGCTGGGAAAGTCCAATTTTGACACGACGAGGGAGTTCAAACCACACTCTAACGGCAGGAAGAAGGTATCCAACGGGGTTTGAGAAACACGGGAGCGAAGCGGAATGCCAAGCCTCGCTTTCTTCCAGACACATCATTTTACGTGCCTTAGGGACCGTGGTGAAAGTGTCATGTTTCCCAATCACCTCACAAGGAGTAAGGGGTCGTCTCCAAATTCTAGACTTCCATAGCGTATTGTGTGCTTCCTCATAATCCTGCCCCTTTGGCTATGCAAGTGGCTTGAATCCTGACAATAAGCTGCTGGTGAAGGACAGCAATGCAAAATTGGAGCATCGTCAGTCTTTTTCCCCAACTACTTTTGAGCCAATCGCCCAAAAGCCAGACCATAATGTGATGGATGCTGGGGGCGGGTTTATTTTTTCCTTTTTGTTAGAATAGGGCATGGTTAACGCCCAAACTGACAGACCAACACATTCCCACTTTTACAGGATGGGGGCAGAACTACCATTAATTTTATATTTGTCACTTAGAATATGTTCCCCCTTAATAAGGACTGAAAGGTTCTTATTCAGTCCTATCACAATGCAATCTCTGCAAAGATAGTGCTCCCATATATGCGATAAAAGCCCAAGCCACCACCTATCCAGTCACTATCCACTAAGGATGCAGGGCATATTGTTGTATGGCGTAGATCGAACATGAACAGCATAATGTCCCAGGTGATATCCATCAGTTCTGCCCTGATGCACAGCTGTAATTGCATGCCATGCGATCCAGCCTGCATCCTATCTAGTTTTGTAGAGCTATTAGATAAAGTGAAAATTCTATTCTCTAGAACCATTGCCCAGCCGCGCCTTCAAGCACAGTCATGGTTTGAAAATGCCTGCAGAGAAGCTAATAACATCTTACTCAGGGCTCTAAAGCAAAAACCTAGAGACCTGTCAGTGATAAGGGAAAATAGGAAACTGTATAAGCTTCCACAAAAAAGAGAAAGCCAGCCCTGAAGGAGGAGAAGTGGGAATTAATAGAATTAATAGTGTGTGCTTCCCGCTCCAAAAATCCCAAAGCCTTCCGGAAATAAGTACGGTCAGTCTTATCTCCCACTTTACCAGATGATACAGTAACCTTCTATACATCACCTAAAACTTGGGTGACTAATTATGCTGGTCTCGTTTCCATTGATTCTGGTGCAACTGTTGCATCAGTACAGCCAAACCTACTGGTAAACAGTCAAAATATCGAATTTTTAATTTCGACTTACACTTATATCGAGTTGCTAATATCGATGGGACAGAATATCGATGTCCAGAATATCGATGGCCATAATATCGACCCTGAGGTAAGTAATATCGAAATTACTTATATCGATAGCATATATATCGATGTAAGTAATTTCGATTTACTAATATGTGTTAGAAATTTTAGTTAAGTATTTAAATTAATTGTTATAATATGTGTTAAATATGTTTTTATAAATAAAAAATATATAAAAGTAAATAATATGTTTTACTACCAGAGCGGGTTGTGGGTTTTTAGGGGAATAGGGTGGGAAGTAATTTATTTGAATTAAAAAAATTATTTTTTAATGATTAATTCATTTTGCAATTAAATTTTAATTGGGAATGAATTATTTTAATTGATTAATGTATTAATTAATTGATAATTTATGTATATTTTTAAGTAAATTATATGTTTTACTACTGGAGCGGGTTGTGGGTTTATAGGGGAATAGGGTGGGAAGTAATTTATTTGTAATTAAATAATTATTTTTTAATGATTAATTTATTTTGCAATTAAATATTAATTGGCAATGATTTATTTTAATTGATTAATTGATTAATTAATTGATAATTTATGTATATTTTTAAGTAAATTATATGTTTTACTACTGGAGCGGGTTGTGGGTTTATAGGGGAATAGGGTGGGGAGTAATTTATTTGTAATTAAATAATTATTTTTTATGATTAATTTATTTTGCTATTAAATATTAATTGGCAATGAATTATTTTAATTGATTAATAGAATAATTAATTGATAATTTATGTATAATTTTAACTAAATTATATGTTTTACTACTGGAGTGGGTTGTGGGTTTACAGGGGGAATAGGGTGGGGAGTAATTCAATTGTAATATCAATTAATTTTGGGTAAAGGAGTATTTTTAGGGTTCAGGGTCAGTTTTGGGTTTTTGGGTAAAGGGGTATTTTTAGGGTTCTGGGTCAATTTTTGGTTTTTGGGGTAAAGGGGTATTTTTAGGGTTCAGGGTCAGTTTTCAGTTTGTGGGTAAAGGGGTATTTTTAGGGTTCAGGGTCAGTTTTCAGTTTTTGGGTAAAGGGGTATTTTTAGGGTTCAAGGTCAGTTTTCAGTTTTTGGGTAAAGGGGTATTTTTAGGGTTCAGGGTCAGTTTTCAGTTTTTGGGTAAAGGGGTATTTTTTGGGTTCAGGGTCAGTTTTCAGTTTTTGGGTAAAGGGGTATTTTTAGGGTTCAGGGTCAGTTTTTAGTTTTTGGGTAAAGGGGTATTTTTAGGGTGCAGGGTCAGTTTTCAGTTTTTGGGTAAAGGGGTATTTTTAGGGTTCAGGGTCAGTTTTCAGTTTTGGGGTAAAGGGGTATTTTTAGGGTTCAGGGTCAGTTTTCAGTTTTTGGGTAAAGGGGTATTTTTTGGGTTCAGGGTCAGTTTTCAGTTTTTGGGTAAAGGGGTATTTTTAGGGTTCAGGGTCAGTTTTAGGTTTTTGGGTAAAGGGGTATTTTTAGGGTTCAGGGTCTGTTTTCCCTACTGTTGCACCCACTGGAGTGGGAATAGTAATTATTGTTAAGTAAGTATATATTATATATGATTTTTAATTATTTTTTTTTTAATTAAATATGTATTATTATTTTTTTTACCATTATTACATATATTTAAATATGTTTAAGTAATTAATAAGTATTATTTACAGTATTTTTTATGCTATTTTAAATCCCCAAAAAATCGATATATTTGACAACGATATTTTTAACATCGATATTATTTTTTCGATATTTTGGTACTTACAATGTTGTACATAGGGCGTCGATATTCTTGCAATCGATATAATTACGCCGATATTTGTGTAGGTCGAAATCCTGTCTGTCGAAATTCTGTCATAGATCCAAACCTAGTATGTCTAACCTTCTTTTTAATGAAGGGGAAGTCCAAAAGGCAATTGATAATAGTAGAGGCAAGAAGGCTCAAGGCAAAATGGAATTCCATTGGACTTATTTAAGGAAGATCCCGCATCCTGGACTCCGGTACTCACTGCAGTTTTTAACTCAGTTTGTAGCGCAGGAACTCCAAAGTCTTGGTGCTTATTGGTCATAGTGCCTATTTTTAAAAAACGAAACACGTAGGTTCCAAAATGCTATCGACTGATATCCCTTTTGGATTCTTCCGTCAAAATCATCAGCAGAGTTGTGCTAGATCACGTATTGGACTGAATTAACGTCAACCACATTTTGGCCCCAGTCAGAATGGCTTTAGGAAGAGGCTAGGCACAACCTGCATCCTATTTTGCCAAAATACAAATGTGCAAAGGGTGCTTCCACTCATCTGGCTTTTATGGACCTGACCAGTGCGTTCGACTATGTCTCATGCTCTAAGTTGTGGAACATTTTCACTAACATGGGAGTTGAAGCTGGTCTGGTCTCCTTTCTGAGGCTCCTCTATCATGATCTTTCCACTTCAGTGAGGTATGTCAATGTCTGAGAGTGTTCAAAGCTGTTAGATATCAACCACAGGGTGCTTCACGGTTGTGTGCTTTCCCCAATCTTATTTATCCTCTATACTAACAAATTGGATAACACTTTTGTTATAATTGGGGCTGACATCTCGTAAGTGGAGAAAAAGGGTGAGCCAGCGCTACTCTGTGAGGTTGATGTAGTAATTCCGGCAAGGACTGCAAATGGCCTAAATAAACTCATTATCAGTTATGTCTTTTTTATGAAGGACCTGGGGCTGGAACCAAACTGTAAGAAAACCTTTACAATGATTTGTAGCTCCAAAAATACTAAATCCCATTGTTTGAACACGGAAAGCCAGAAGCTAGAGAGGGTTAGTTCCTTCCCGTATTTAGGTTTGGAATTCAAGTAAGGTTGCACATGCACACTTGTATAAAAAAATAGAATATTACAATACATGCGAGCAGTTGCTACCACCTTCTACCTTGCAGTTTCCATAGGTAAAAAGCCCATTGCCCCAAATTTAGAGATCTATAACTGTAAATGTATACTGATTTTAACATATGACATGGGTATCTGGGGATGTAGGGATGCACATGCAATACAGACTGAGGAGAATAGATATTATCGTAGAGTTTTAGGGGTTCCGCCCTCATCGCCACATTTTTCTCTTCATTTGGGGCTAGGTCTTGATTATGTGCAAGATTTATACATGCAGCACCTTTAGCCACGTGGTGTTCCAACTGGGGAAAAGAAGAAGCTGAACTAAACCAGGCAAACATTGGAGACTGTTCAAGTTGTTCCAGAGACCTTTCTCCTTCTTGGCTACAATAAATTAAAACTTGCCTCATGGAACTTGGTTGTGTCTCTCTGTTTGAGCACCCAGAATTAATTGGCAAAGGGGACGAACAGAGGGTGTTGGATAGCTTCCGAAAGCACAAAGAATCCTCTAGGGAATTGTTGGAAGCGTCCAAACCCACTGTCAGAGATTATTGCCTTATTCAAGTACCTTCCATTACTGCCCCGTATCTTTTATATGTAAATAAGGTTCACAAAAGGAATTTACTGACCAGATTTAGGCTGAGGTCTTTTCGCTAGTTGATATGCTTCCCTTTAGGCCAGTATTCTTCTGAAACTATTACCACTTGCCCTTGCGATGAACATTCAAGACAACCTATTTAACAATTTGTCTTTTTTTGTCAATTTTATCTTCCATTTACTAGGAAATTATTATTACCCTTGTTGCGGAGGTATATGTTTTCCAAATGTAAAGTGGCTTTGTATTTTCTACAGCAACTTAATGACTGTGACGTTTGCTTCACTGTTGAGAGCTTTCTGAAGTGCACTTTAGCAAAGAGAAGAAGCATATTGTTTTGATATAAATGCACTTTAACAGCTCCTGTATTTATTGCATTTATATTGCTGCTAAAATGCTTATTGGTGCTGTTAACTCTTTTATAAAAGTGATTTTATTATTTTAATGCTACTGGTTTATAACGGCTGCTAACCAGTTCATCTGCACTGCCACTTTAGCTTCGATCAAACCATTGTTTTTGCCTGCACTGATTGTCATTTTTTCAATGAGTTTGGATTTTAATGTTGTTTGTTATTCTGTGTACCTTTTATGACCTGCCCTCAGAGGGTCAAATAAAGAAAGAAAAAAACAAAAGAGTACTAAAGTTAGGAACTTGTCTCAGATAAACTTACGTTTTGGACTTAAGTTAAACTTAATACAAACTTAAGTTTAACTGAGACAAAATCCGAGTCGTAAAGTTAGGATTTTGTGTCAGGTACACTTTAGTTTGTATAGTAGAACAGTAATGCTGCACGTCTCCGGTGTTTGAGAAAAACTGTCCTGACAGCTATCACAATTCTCGAGCCACGATGCAAAACACGTGGGTTTTAGTGTTTTACAGTCGTCGTGTGGGAGTTAGGCTCTGATGACTCGGCTATAAATACTCACCTTTTTCTGTTCTCCCTATTTATTATTGCTATTAAGGATTGCTTCGGCTTCCCACTCTGCAGTGATTGGGTTATTACTGCAGATACTGACCGAATTGAGCTGCTCTTATCGTTGCCATACTGATCGGACACTTTTGCCAATCCTCAAGTGACTTGGGTCTGCCTATCCTGTAGCACCTCAAGTTTTAGTACAGCAGCTTACGGACTTCTGATCTCAGCACGTCGGATCACTATTGGATCTATTTCCTGCGCTTGGTTGCGGATTGGATTGGATATTCTTGTATCCTTAAACAGTAGCATATGCGAATACTACATGCGTCTTGAGTACTGCGACTGGTGCACTACTGGACAACGAGCTCTTGCATATTGGATAGACATAAGCTGTTATTTGGACATTGCCAATTGATACTGTTTTCACCCTGAGGAAGCTCCCTATGTGGGAGCGAAACGCGTTGGCTGATGATTTGTATTGAATTTTTTTTAAGACGATTAATTTCAAATAAAGAAGTTACTTTTCTACTTACTTTTGGACTTGTTGGACCCCTATCTGTTATATTAAGTTTGTCTTAAGTTTAATTTAAGACCAAAACTTAAGATTGACTGGGACCAAAATCAAACTTTGATACTCCTAAATGCCTTCTGTGAATACCAAAAGTCGTAAAGTTAGGATTTTGTCTCAGAATACTTTTGTGAATCAGGCCTCAGTGATTTGGACAGCGGCTCCACAATATGCCTACAGGATACTGTATTTCCCGCAGCAGATGGTGTGGGAACTGGATGGAATCACCTTTGTTCTATACATCTGTTTCAAGGTGCGCCTCTGGGATTGTTGTCTATGTTTCTGGACAACAGCAATGTTGCGTCTGCCACTCGGAACACATGAGATAATTGTCCTATTTCGCGTGGGAACATTTCAGCATGTTTTTATAACAAAATTCATCCAACACAGTTATTGTTTTCTTTTTTTCTAGGCACCATGGCTTTTGGAGTGCTGAAGATTTTAAACAGTATAATCACTTTAAGGCTTTTATGAATATTTTCAAGGGAAGCTTGCTCTTAGCTAATCTTAAGAGTAGCTTTTACCTTTTATTTCATCTAATGGAATACATGCTTTTTAGATAGCTTTTATATATTGATCCTTAGGATGCGGAGTAGGTGTCATATTCCTGAGTTAAGCCCATGTAGCAAAACATCTTATTTCTTACATTGTCCTTGAAAATAACATTTCAGTTGTGAAATTTTGCACACATTTGCTTGCACAACAATGTTGGATTTGTTTTTCTGAAAACACTTTGTTTACACATTCATCTTCTCACAACATTATCACAATGCCTTGAACATAATGTACTAGGTCTCTACGCACTAGGTACAAAAGTCATCCTCTCTTCACCTACAAGGTGACAGCGCTATTTGAATATATATTACATCACTAATCTAACTTGCACATCGTGAAAACTGCTGTTTATTATAAAAGGCATCCCGATAGATTGGTAAAGTAGGCACTTCTGCTGACACTGAACGTCTGTGCATGCCGAGAATCTACCAAGCACCGATCTGACATTCCGTGGGGGGTATCCAACTCGAGACCAGGATGGGGTCCTTCTATTTTTCCCATCAGGGAATGGAGTTGGATCGTCCCTAGGGGGGATTCTTGGCTCTACATCCATGCACACTTTAGGTACGCTCAGAGTAGGTTTTGCATCGTAGAAGTACGTTAGATTACCATATTGCATATATGCCTGCATATATTCATTGCTTTATCACCATGGTAGAAATGTTTCTACTGTTCACTCTTTTGGTGTTTGTAATCTCCTTTATTTGCTTCTGTCTCCTAACCATTGCAGCACATGTCATTTTATACAAAAACAATGTTGGTTCAATAAATATATAAAAAATATCCCACTGTGTATTTCGTATATTTCTGTGAGAGAAAGTAAGCATGAGTGACAGAGAAACAGATTTTGTACTGTTTTCACGATCCCTGAAACAATGTGCAGATCCTACGGGTTAGTAAGAACTACACGTAACACAGAACAGTTACATCACCCAAGCACCAGGAGCAGCAGCGCAAGCTTCCCTTACACACACTGAACAGTTACATCACCCAAGCACCAGGAGCAGCAGCGCAAGCTCCCCTTACACACAGAACAGTGACATCACAATAACATCAGCAGGAGAAGCGCAAGCTCCCCTTACACACACAGAACAGTGACATCACACTAACACCAGCAGAAGAAGTGCAAGCTCCCCTTACACACACAAAACAGTGACATCACACTAACACCAGCAGAAGAAGCGCAAGCTCCCCTTACACACACAAAACAGTGACATCCCACTAACACCAGCAGAAGAAGCGCAAGCTCCCCTTACACACACAAAACAGTGACATCACACTAACACCAGCAGAAGAAGCGCAAGCTCCCCTTACACACACAGAACAGTGACATCACACTAACACCAGCAGAAGAAGTGCAAGCTCCCCTTACACACACACACAGAACAATGACATCACACTAACACCAGCAGGAGAAGCGCAAGCTCCCCTTACACACACAGAACAGTGACATCACACTAGCATCAGGAGAGCAATGCAATCGCCCCTTACACACACAGAACAGTTACATCACACTAACATCAGCAGGAGATGTGCAAGCTCCCCTTGCATACACAGAACAGTGACATCACACTAGCATCAGGAGAGCAATGCAAGCGCCCCTTACAAACACAGAACAGTGACACCACAATAACACCAGCAGGAGAAGCGCAAGCTCCCCTTACACACACAGAACAGTGGCATCACACTAACACCAGCAGAAGAAGTGCAAGCTCCCCTTATACACACAGAACAGTGACATCACAATAACACCAGCAGGAGAAGCGCAAGCTCCCCTTACACACACAGAACAGTGACATCACAATAACACCAGCAGGAGAAGCGCAAGCTCCCCTTACACACACAGAACAGTGGCATCACACTAACACCAGCAGAAGAAGTGCAAGCTCCCCTTATACACACAGAACAGTGGCATCACACTAACACCAGCAGAAGAAGTGCAAGCTCCCTTTATACACACAGAACAGTGACATCACACTAGCACCAGGAGAGCAGTGCAAGATTCCCTTAAATACAAAGAACAGCCAAAGCACACTTGCACCAGCAGGAGCAGTGCAATCCCCCCAGAAGAGGTACATCATCTCCAGAAGAAGCAGTGCAAGCTTCCTTGTACTATCAGAAGACATCTGCCATAAGCTGGAGCAGTGCAAGCTCCTCTTACACGCACTGAGCAATTACATCACACTAGCACCAGGAGAGCAGTGCAAGCTTCCTTGTACTATCAGAAGACATCTACCATAAGCTGGAGCAGTGCAAGCTCCTCTTACACGCACTGAGCTATTACATCACACTAACACCGGCACCATCGGGTCAAGCTCCACTTACACACACAGAAGAGTTACAGCACACTAGCTCCTGGAAGATCAATGCAAGCTCCCCTTACACACACAACACTTGCAGAATAAACAGGAGCTGTGCAAACTCCTCGCACACATATAGATCAGTTACATCACTCAAACACCAGGAGGAACAGTGCAAGCTCCCCTTACAAACACAGAACAGATACAGCACTCTAGCAATATGAGGAGCAGTGCTAACTTCTCTTGTGCACACAGAACGGATACAGTGCATTGATACCAGAAGAGGTACAGCACAGAAAGGAGCTGTGCAAGGTTTCCAAGCACTATCAGAAGAAGCTCCACATCAAAAGGTGCAGTGCACACTACTCTTAAACACAGAAAACAGTTATGGTTCACTACTACCAGCAAGAACAGCGCAAGCTTTCCTATCCCAATCAGAAAATGTACCACACCAACAGAAGCAGAGCAAGCTCTTCTTCCACACACACACACACACACACAAGAGTTACAGTGCACTAATACCAGCAGCAGTGCTGCAGGCTTCCATTGAACAGACGAGACAGCAACCGTGCATTAGAATCAGCTGGGAAAGTGCACGCTTGGCTTGCACACAATTAGAAGAGTCTCACTTCACTAACACTGACAGGTGCAGTAGAAGCTCCCTAACACACTCAAGAGAGTTGCAGTGCACTAAAACCAGCAGGCACAGTGCAAGCTCCCCTTACACGCTCCCCTTACACACTGGGGACCGTCATGATCCCGCCCACTCTTTGAAACAGCCGCACAGGGCGAACATTCGCCGCGCATGCAAGGGGTTAAAAAGTGGAAAAATGTATCATACAATAAAGACAGTAACAGTTACTTGTATCAATGGTTATTACCAAGGATTTTATTAGTATGGGTAATTTTCCAGCTTTCAGAATTAATTTACAAATCTGGATAACATGGAGAGAAAAGGGAGGCGTTGCTCTGCCTGATTTATTATACTATGCATGGGCCTTTCAGATGTCTCGTTCTAGGATGCTTTTAAAAACACCATCTAACCTTTCCAGTGGGTCGATATATAGAGCTATGTTAACTGGTTCAAATTTACCAGAGCATGGGTTCATGTTCAAGTTTTGGAGTCAGAAAAAGTTTGGGGCTGTCTTACTATTCTAATTTCGCCCCAATATGGAACTCGCCTGGTCTACCACTATGTTTAAGAGATAGCCTGTCCTCCTCATTAGAGGACGCCGGGATTATAAGATGGGGTGAGCTATTGAAGGAAGGTTCGATAATAGCCTGGGATGAGTTATATGACCATATTGGCCCCAGGCTCTCCAGATTTAAGTACATCCAACTGGACAGCTGGGTGAGAACCCAGTGCCGTAAAGGTGCACATCTTGGGATGGCCAGTAACCTGGAGCAGCAGTTAGTGGAACGACCAAGGGGAGGAAAGGAGGTAGGCCTATGGTATTGGCAGCTGTTGGAGGAAATTGATGGGGAGTTTGCCCTTCCAGATGAGCTGTGGGGGGAGGCGACTGGCCTTCATTGCGAGGAGATTTGGTTAAACTCTTTCGCCCTCCTCCACAAAATTGTGAAACCGTCATGGCTAAGACGAAACCATCTCTTCACAGCTCATCGTGCATATATCACACAGTTGAAACTTTCTAAATTTCTCCCTGACAAAAAATGTAATAAATGCAACCTTATGGGAGCATCTGATATCCACATGTTCATTGATTGCCCTGACATCGGCCGGTTCTGGCAGGAAGTGAAGTCTACCTTAAACTCCATCCTAAATGTCAATTACTTTGCCACTCATCATCTTCGGCTTGGATGATAATATCAGTGGCAAGGCCAGGTCCCTCCTTTTCTACGCCATTTTGTTGGCCAGAAGGCAAATCTGTTTACATTGGGTAGAGAAAACAGCCCCATCACACTCTGGTTGGCTCACTTCCCTATACGAAACATCCAAGGTTGACCTGAATAGATCATGCAGTAAACGTAACTTGGCTTTTTGGGAACTGTTGACCAAGTGGCGATAGCACCCCTTTTTTTTTTGGTTTTTTTCCGGGTCCTATGATTATGCCATAAACACTCCTTGTACCGGGTCTAGCCTCGTTAAGATATTGGTCCCATAGGTTTAAATATACCTAGATGGAGTCAGCGCAAGCCCCTCTTGCTTTTGGGACCTCTCTGCCGCCATTATAACTGCTCGCGTCCTGGCACGGGAGACAGGAAAAATTGTATTTTGTTAAGCTTCTAAGTGAAGGACTCGCAAGGTGGTTGGTATCTCCCAAATTGAGGGTAAGGCAAATGAGGACAAAAATAAACAAAACAATTAATATACAGAAAAACATTCATCACAAACGATTTAGTATCACAAGACAATATGTAGAGACAATATGCACAAGTTTATATCAACAAAACCAGAAAATGTGGCGAAGGTACTTTGTGTACTCCAAGAACCTTCACCACATTTTCTGCTTTTGATTGTTTACCATTGTTATTATTGATTTTGTTTCATTGTGGCTAAACACCAAGACTGCATCAGTAAATATGGAAGCAGATTTGCCATCATTCGAAAAGGACCCATCCATTCCACCACCTCCACAGATGGCACCACCACTATCATGGAATATTTCAACTACAAAATCCAAACAAATGGCAAAACCACCATCAGTCTCCCTTGCCTACTGACCTCTAGCATCTCACCCAGCTTCTGCAACACTGTCCTCAAATTCAACGCCCCTTCTCACCATTGACTTCAAAAACAACAGCTTCTTCAGAGACCTCTATTTTCACCGCTATGACACCAACACCACCAATCTCCATATAATCATGAATAACATCAACCTCACGCAACTAATCACCGACCCCACACACATTGCAGGATGCACACTCCACTCCATCATCACGGCCAGCCACAGAGTAAAGTGCAGGCATGTTACCAAGCTCACCTGGGTAGACCACATCATTTTCCACTTCGCCATCAAAGGATCCCCAGACACCAAGCTGCCCAGCATCTCACACTGTAGCGGTAACAAAGTATCAGAGAGCCTGTGGTCCGATGCCCCTAACACCTCACACACTGACAAAGCAACCAAACTAGATAAGGCTTTCACAAACTTCTCTCCCTGGATTTCTAATTATGCTGACTGAGTCACCCCCGTGAAGCCTACCATACTCAAGAGATCATCAAAACTAAACAAAACTGCAAATCACTTAAAAGCAAATGACGTGCCAGCAAGGAGACCACAGACCGAGCTTCTTTCAAAACATCCCACAACCAATACCATCAACTTCTGACAGAGCAAAAAAGAGCACCCTTGCTGACTGAATTGAAGCGAGTTCTAAGCACACCAAAGCACTCTTCAACATCGTCAGATAGCTCTCCATATTACAAGCCTCTGAAAAACATCATTATTCCTTCCCAGGACCTCTGTGAAACACTGGTGAACATCTTCCACAACAAGATCGTCACCATCCAGAAAACGTTTGAACCCCAACCCAATGCTGTTACATGCTTAGCCTCTTCACTTCCAAAGAACTCCGAGCACCTGCTCACCACCGAGGACCAGCTCAGCACTCAAGACACCACAATTATCATGAACTTTCTCAACTCAGAAGCTTCCATGGTCCCCTTTCCCCACCCAATCTTTAACCACAGGAACAAGATGATTAGCAACTAGCTCACCACCATCTGCAACACATCCATCAACACGGCCACCTTCCTCGATAGAAACACGCAGATGTCGTACCCCTTGTTAAAAAAATCTTTTGCTGTCCACAAAAAACTCAAAAACTACCATCCCATCTCTCTGCTTCCCTTTCCAGAAAATTTCCTTGTAAAAGCCATCAATCACCAACTCAAGTAACACCTGGAGAACAACAATCTTCTGGACACCTCCAATCTGGATTACTCACCAACCACAACACCAAACATGCTTTGATCAGTGCCAAAGGTGAAATCAGAACCCTCCTTGACTAGGGATAAGCAGCGGCCCTAAGTCAAGTTTCAAGTTTATTTATTTATGATTACGGAACTCTTATGAGATCCACATAAAAGACAAACTATTACATACCAAATATACATGATAAAACTGGACATCAAAACTTTCGCCTAATACAAATTCAAGAAGCATTTAAAAAAATTTAACAATTTAAAACAGAACATTTCATTTGGAGGATTGTTCAAGGCCTCAATAAAAGTAGCAGCAGATCGGTCTAAGCCACTTGCGCCTGTGCGACATTAGAGCAGGACAGACAAATATAACATGCATAAAATCCTGATTATTCATATTTCAAAAATCACATATGGCTGATGAACCATACCATTTTGATAAAAGTGATTTCAAGGGAAGTAAGTCCTGCCTCAATAGAAGCACAAAATGCCTAACTCCGTGAGGAATATTCCGGTGAACATATGGTTGCGCTTTCTTAATCATACAGGAATCAATAGTTGGAGTAATACCCTTGTTCGAATACAAAACTCTCTGTCTAATCTAAACCCTAAATTCCAGGATGCAGACTTTAGAAGGGATTTCAATTGATATGACGATAAAGAAAATAGGACTTCTTCATCTAATTGTAGTTTATTCACAGCATATCTAAAAAATGTTAGGATCAAGGAAAATTCATTAAGATTCCCCAGTAGCTCAGATTTTATAAGATATCGTAATGAGCCTGGTTCCCCCTTAGCCAGGCTAAATGCCCAGCGGACGCACCCAGCTAAACCTTGCACCCAGCTGCTATGTAAACCAAGTTCCTGTCTAAGAGCAGCTGTAGAACTAGCTGTATTGACAGAAAGAAGGCTACGTAAAATTTTACCTTCAGTGGAGTTTAAAAAACTCCAACATTTAATATCAATTAATTCCATTCCATATAAAATGGAGGCGGGTATTTTTACTCTCAATACCTCCAACAATATCGAAAGATGTCTCCTGCCTGTGGCCTTATATAAAGACAACAAACACTTTCCTTGAACAATATATTTCCGGATGTTATTGGCTATATGAGCTTTTTCACTTAAATTGCTCATAATAATTTTGCCAAGGAAAGTATAAGATTTTACTGTTTCCAATTTTTTGCCCCCCACGGTCCAAAGAAAGTTTACATATTTGGGATTTTTCCTGCCCAATAGACACATCACTTTGCTTTTTGCAATGCTAATTGTCAAGTGATGGTTTCCTGCATATTTATGTAATGCATGCAGTCGGTTGTTCAAACCTTTAGGCGTTAAATCAAGAAATAAAATGTCGTCTGCATACATAAGACAAATAATTGGAGAACCCCCAAAAATCGGAACAATACCGCTACTCGCAGAAAGAGCCTGGGGTAAATCCGCTACATATAAGGAGAACAGCAGAGGAGCTAACAGGCAACCTTGCTTTAACCCATTAGATGTAGCAATAATTTTAGACAGACCTCTTTCCCCTCCCCAGGAATACTCTGCACCAGGTATCCGTATGTAAAGCACGTACCAATCTGATGAGAGAAGGAGGCATCCCCAAATCGAATAACTTTCTCCACAGTACAGATCTATCCACTTTATCAAAAGCTGTGGAGAAATCGATAAAGGCACCATAAATACATCCTCCACGAACTTTCACATATTTCTCTGTTAAAACTTGGAGTGCAGTCAGATTGTCGAGGGTGCCATGCCTCTTCCTAAAACCGGTTTGTTCATAAGGCAAGATATTAGTCAGAGATACCCAATCGTTAAGTAAATTAAGGATACATCTAGCAAAAACCTTGCCAATAGCGTCCAGGAGTGCAATTTGGTGATAGTTCTGAGGAAGATCTCTAGCTCCCTTCTTAAAGAGGGGAACTAGAATACTTCCTTTCCAATATATAGGAACAGTGCTGCTAACAAAACAAAACCGGAACACTGGATAAAGAATTTTACTCCAGAGATCACAATGTTGCTTTAGAGCGGAAATCGGTATCTCATCTGGACCTATCGCGCCAGAAGAGCGCATACCCCTAATCGCTAATTCGATGTCCTTTTCGGATGGGGGATCACAGGGGAGAAAATCCTCATACAAAGGATCAATATCCTGATGCAAACCGTTAGTACTATACAATTACGTAATGTAATGGACCCAAATTTGCTCTTCGATGGAGATAGATGTGGGGCGAGATCTAGAGCCACAACCTTCGGCAATTAGAGACCAAAATGTTCTGGCATGGCCCTTATGAGAGGATTCCTGGAGTTTAATCCATAGAGAATCCTCCTTATCTCTTTTTAATCTTGCCCTCATCCTCGATCTCCTTCTTTTCAATAAGACCAATTTATGATACCGATCTTTATTAAATAGTAAGTATTGCCCCCTTATCAATTTATTTATTTCAATGTTTAATTGTCGAAGAGGTTTGGGGAAGACTTAAGGTTTTTTAATAGAATAAACTTTCCTGGCAGTTAAGGTTACTAAAGCCAAAAATTCTGAAAACTCCATAAGTTCCCTCCCGTCCCATTGAGACAAATTCTCTACAGTAGATACCAAAAGGCTCAGTAAATTCTTAATAGCCCCATAGCTCCAATAGCATTTCCCTGACTTAGCTCCAAAACTCACCAAGTCAGAATCAATATGCCAAGGAACCGACAGGGGAGGTTTGAGATCGACTGTAAGAGAGAGTACCTTATGATCGCTCAATATAGAGTCGACAACCTGTATATCCTTTATAAACGGAAAAAAGGAAGTAGCAGCCACCATATAATCAATAATCGAATCTCCATTTTTTGATTTATGAGTAAAAGCGGCAGGGGTGTCAGATGGAAGTCTACCATTTAAAACTATACAATCCACTTTAGAAAGACCATCCAAAAATAATTTCCCTCTTTTGTTGGACCTAATATTTGGCGGAAATAGCGCTTGAGGAATATGGAGAGATTCTTCCCTAAACTTGTTCCTAAATAAATCAAGACCACAATTAGAAATTTTACAGTTAAAATCACCCAATAACAGTACATAAGGAGGAGAAGGATCATCCATAAGTTTAGATATAAAAGAAAAAAGCGACATTAGGCCACCATTAAAGCAGGTATCAGGGGGAATATAGGTATTTATCAAAACTAACGATTTATTGGGACCGTCTTTAACCAAGTTTTCCAAAGTTATTGCCTGGAACAATTTGTTCGGGTCTAAGAAGTGGGAGAAGTTCCAATTGATTTTATTGGAGAGTAAACATGCTAATCTGTCCTTTGCACGGCCTCTCCTAGAGGGCAGTGCGCTACCATCTAAAACAAAGTAGTCTTTTTCCATCAAAAGTTTACTGTCCACCCAAGTCTCTTGGAGGCAAATAATATCTGCTGCTAAAGATTTTAAAAATAACATTTTATCAGGGTTATTCTTTAAATCCGCAATGTTCCAAGAAATAATCTTCAAATCAATGTTAAAAATGTAAATCAGATTTAAGGGAGGAGGTGTATTTGCTTGAGAGAATGCCTGGCAACCAACTCCATTTGGATAAATCATTAATTAAAACTGGTTTAGGAGGAGGAGGATTTTTATACAGTACTTGACGTTCATTATTTGCTACATGAATTTTCAAATCCTTAGTCTTTGTTGAGGACCAGTCTGAAGAAGAAGACTTAACTCCATGGATGGATAACAAGTTAGTGGACAATTTATTACCTTGTCCTTATCAAAGAAGGGGGCATTATCTATTCCTCTAATTTGTAGTTCCTCTGCCCTGTTAAGAATATGATTTAAAACCAATTTAGAGTGAAACTTAACTCTGGCTGTTGTCCCCATAGCAGAAATTATAAGTGTTACCAAGTCCAAGTCAGAATTTTGAAGTAATTTTAGACTTTCAATACCTTGGAAACACTTAATAAGTGCCGATCTATTTAAAATAAGATCGGAATCAAAAAGGGGAACAAAATCCAGAAAGACTGTATCAACACTTTCCTTCACCTGGGAGGAAGAATAGGGGACAGGCTCAATTGCACGAAGGACTTGAAAAGGCATAGCAAAAGGATTAAGAATTAGGGGTGAAACATTTACTGCAAAAGTTGGTTCAACCGGATCTGTAGTTCTCAAAGGACCTTTGGGGGGGATAATAGTAATCACCTGCTCCCCTTGAGAAACCCCATGAGAAACTCCAGGTAAATCATTCAGAGAATTAGGAGAATCAGGCGATGGCTCTTTCTGACGAGATTTTTCTAAAGGAGACTCTATGTTATTTTTGAAATAGAGTTTCTTCTGACTTTTTTTACAAAATCAGGTTTCCTTTTTTTTAATCTATTCTTTTTTTGCTTTATAGGGGCTACCTTGGCATCGTTTATTGGGGTTCAATGGGTGTGTGTTTTCCCAACTTTAAATGTAAAGAAAATATTGGAAATACAGGGGTCATATCTGTATTTTGAGTTTTAACAGGATCTAACATGGGTTCTATCACATCATCCAAGATGGCAATACAACTGCTTCCAGCAGACACTACATTAGGGACGCTGCAATCATATGGAATACTTGCCAAATTATTTCCAATCTGCCCATCGGGTGCGGTGTTCATAATCTTTTGGGATAGATCTAAATTTCCCATCTCCTTGGGAGGCATGATGTCTTTATTTTGATTCGACGCTAAATTGTCCAACACAAGGTGTGACTCAAGAATGGACCCCCTATTTTTATGTAATAAAAGCCTGAGAATTTGAGTAACCGTATCTAGGACACAGTCAGAGCCTCCAACAAATGTCTCCAATAAACTGAGAATGGAAGATAACAAATATTCCAGAGAAGACATGGTTTTATAAAATAAGTTATCATTAGCAGTCGGGGAATTAGGAAAAAAAATATTCAAATTAGTGTCATGGTTGGAAGAAAGATTTAGTTGGAGTGCAGAGAGATCTGACTTATTGGAAGGGGTACTACTGTAGAGATGGAGCCTAGAGATATTGGGGACTTCCTTATCAATTGTCGTAACCATGGCTTTGGCTGGAACAGACTTTGAAAGCCTCTTTTGCACCCGTAAGCCAATACCAGGTAAAGTGTAGTCACCCTCCAAGATTGGGGACTTAGACTGAGAAGGGCCAGGGGAAACTTTTAGTTCCTCTACATTTGGAAGAAATAAATCAATTTCTGTTATTTCAGGTGATTTTATAAACAAGTTGTTAGAGGATTTTACATCATTAACGCCAGAAGCCCCATCATGAAAATTATTCCCAAGATGTAATGATAATGGGATATCAGACAAATTATTAATGTCTTTAGTAGAAGGAGGTGATAACTCAGATTCTACACCCTTTAGATCGATGGGATTTACAACATCAGATGACATTTTCTCTTTTCCCCTTTCCCATAAATTAAACAATTGACACTGCCCTTTCAGATGCAAAGTAGAGTCAAGTTTGTTCCGCAGGGGATTAGATTTTGTTTTAGAACCTGTCCTTCCCTCTAATACTTGACCTGAGCGAAGTTTTTTTGCCGTCATATTTAAAACCAACAAAGTTCCGACAAAGGAGGACAAATATAGTACGAAACAGGGTTAATGAACTCTAACTAAGAAAGGAATAGGACCAGAGGCTAATAACTGAGAACAATCCCAAAGGGAAAGGGCCCAGCCCAGCCTACTTCAGCCTCTGACGGCCTCAGACGGTCCCGCCCTTGTCCCAGGCTTCTCCCGGGACGCTCCCGTGCAGCGGTAGAGAATGCTTACTATATAGGAGGGCAATGGGAGGTGGGTGGGGCGGGCAGGCAGGGAGAGCGGACCAGCTGTAGAAGGTGAGTCAGACAGGGGCTCCTGGGAGACGGAGTCCCTGCGCAGTCAACGCTCGCAGCCCTGATGTGCCCTCGCCGTTCTTGTGCAGATTAATATGGCAGAAATCTTTATCCTGCAAAGCGGGACCCGCGAAGCGGGTCCGACAAGCTGTCAGCAGAGTCCTCGGGCAGAAACAAAGTCAATTTACCTCCTCACAGAGCACAACCAGTTTCTAACTGCAGCAGGCTTTAATCCTTCATGGGCGGTGGGCGGGGCAGGCAGGCAGGGAGAGCGGACCAGCTGTAGGAGGTGAGTCAGACAGGGGCTCCTGGGAGACGGAGTCCCTGCGCAGTCAACGCTCGCAGCCCTGATGTTCCCTCGCCGTTCTCGTGCAGATTAATATGGCAGAAGTCTTTATCCCGCAAAGCGGGTCCGGTCAATGCTGGCAGCCCTGATGTGCCCTCACCGTTCTCGTGCAGATTAATATGACAGAAGTCTTTATCCCGTGAAGCGGGACCCGCGAAGCGGGTCCGGCAAGCTGTCAGCAGAGTCAGCAGAGTCCTCGGGAAGAAACAAAGTCAATTTACCTCCTCACAGAGCACAACCAGTTTCTAACTGCAGCAGGCTTTAATCCTTGCAGAGTCCTCGGGCAGAAACAAAGTCAATTTACCTCCTCACAGAGCACAACCAGTTTCTAACTGCAGCAGGCTTTAATCCTTCATGAACGGTGGGCGGGGCAGGCAGGCAGGGAGAGCGGACCAGCTGTAGGAGGTGAGTCAGACAGGGGCTCCTGGGAGACGGAGTCCCTGCGCAGTCAACGCTCGCAGCCCTGATGTGCCCTCGCCGTTCTCGTGCAGATTAATATGGCAGAAGTCTTTATCCTGCGAAGCAGGACCCGCAAAGCGGGTCCGGCAAGCTGTCAGCAGAGTCCTCGGGAAGAAACAAAGTCAATTTACCTCCTCACAGAGCACAACCAGTTTCTAACTGCAGCAGGCTTTAATCCTTCGTGGGCGGTGGGCGGGGCAGGCAGGCAGGGAGAGTGGACCAGCTGTAGAAGGTGAGTCAGACAGGGGCTCCTGGGAGACGGAGTCCCTGTGCGGTCAATGCTGGCAGCCCTGATGTGCCCTCACCGTTCTCGTGCAGATTAATATGACAGAAGTCTTTATCCCGTGAAGCGGGACCCGCGAAGCGGGTCCGGCAAGCTGTCAGCAGAGTCCTCGGGCAGAAACAAAGTCAATTTACCTCCTCACAGAGCACAACCAGTTTCTAACTGCAGCAGGCTTTAATCCTTCATGAACGGTGGGCGGGGCAGGCAGGCAGGGAGAGCGGACCAGCTGTAGAAGGTGAGTCAGACAGGGGCTCCTGGGAGACGGAGTCCCTGCGCAGTCAACGCTCGCAGCCCTGATGTGCCCTCGCCGTTCTTGTGCAGATTAATATGGCAGAAGTCTTTATCCCGCGAAGCGGGACCCGCGAAGCGGGTCCGGCAAGCTGTCAGCAGAGTCCTCGGGAAGAAACAAAGTCAATTTACCTCCTCACAGAGCACAACCAGTTTCTAACTGCAGCAGGCTTTAATCCTTCATGGGCGGTGGGCGGGGCAGGCAGGCAGGGAGAGCGGACCAGCTGTAGGAGGTGAGTCAGACAGGGGCTCCTGGGAGACGGAGTCCCTGCGCAGTCAACGCTCGCAGCCCTGATGTTCCCTCGCCGTTCTCGTGCAGATTAATATGGCAGAAGTCTTTATCCCGCAAAGCGGGTCCGGTCAATGCTGGCAGCCCTGATGTGCCCTCACCGTTCTCGTGCAGATTAATATGACAGAAGTCTTTATCCCGTGAAGCGGGACCCGCGAAGCGGGTCCGGCAAGCTGTCAGCAGAGTCAGCAGAGTCCTCGGGAAGAAACAAAGTCAATTTACCTCCTCACAGAGCACAACCAGTTTCTAACTGCAGCAGGCTTTAATCCTTGCAGAGTCCTCGGGCAGAAACAAAGTCAATTTACCTCCTCACAGAGCACAACCAGTTTCTAACTGCAGCAGGCTTTAATCCTTCATGAACGGTGGGCGGGGCAGGCAGGCAGGGAGAGCGGACCAGCTGTAGGAGGTGAGTCAGACAGGGGCTCCTGGGAGACGGAGTCCCTGCGCAGTCAACGCTCGCAGCCCTGATGTGCCCTCGCCGTTCTCGTGCAGATTAATATGGCAGAAGTCTTTATCCTGCGAAGCAGGACCCGCAAAGCGGGTCCGGCAAGCTGTCAGCAGAGTCCTCGGGAAGAAACAAAGTCAATTTACCTCCTCACAGAGCACAACCAGTTTCTAACTGCAGCAGGCTTTAATCCTTCGTGGGCGGTGGGCGGGGCAGGCAGGCAGGGAGAGTGGACCAGCTGTAGAAGGTGAGTCAGACAGGGGCTCCTGGGAGACGGAGTCCCTGTGCGGTCAATGCTGGCAGCCCTGATGTGCCCTCACCGTTCTCGTGCAGATTAATATGACAGAAGTCTTTATCCCGTGAAGCGGGACCCGCGAAGCGGGTCCGGCAAGCTGTCAGCAGAGTCCTCGGGCAGAAACAAAGTCAATTTACCTCCTCACAGAGCACAACCAGTTTCTAACTGCAGCAGGCTTTAATCCTTCATGAACGGTGGGCGGGGCAGGCAGGCAGGGAGAGCGGACCAGCTGTAGAAGGTGAGTCAGACAGGGGCTCCTGGGAGACGGAGTCCCTGCGCAGTCAACGCTCGCAGCCCTGATGTGCCCTCGCCGTTCTTGTGCAGATTAATATGGCAGAAGTCTTTATCCCGCGAAGCGGGACCCGCGAAGCGGGTCCGGCAAGCTGTCAGCAGAGTCCTCGGGAAGAAACAAAGTCAATTTACCTCCTCACAGAGCACAACCAGTTTCTAACTGCAGCAGGCTTTAATCCTTCATGGGCGGTGGGCGGGGTAGGCAGGCAGGGAGAGCGGACTAGCTGTAGAAGGTGAGTCAGACAAGGGCTCCTGGGAGACGGAGTCCCTGCGCAGTCAACGCTCGCAGCCCTGATGTGCCCTCGCCGTTCTCGTGCAGATTAATATTGCAGAATTCTTTATCCCGCGAAGCAGGACCCGCAAAGCGGGTCCGGCAAGCTGTCAGCAGAGTCCTCGGGAAGAAACAAAGTCAATTTACCTCCTCACAGAGCACAACCAGTTTCTAACTGCAGCAGGCTTTAATCCTTCATGGGCGGTGGGTGGGGCAGGCAGGCAGGGAGAGCGGACCAGCTGTAGAAGGTGAGTCAGACAGGGGCTCCTGGGAGACGGAGTCCCTGCGCAGTCAACGCTCGCAGCCCTGATGTGCCCTCGCCGTTCTCGTGCAGATTATTATGGCAGAAGTCTTTATCTCGCGAAGGGGGACCCGCGAAGCGGGTCCGGCAAGCTGTCAGCAGAGTCCTCGGGCAGAAGGAAAGTCAATTTACCTCCTCACAGAGCACAACCAGTTTCTAACTGCAGCAGGCTTTAATCCTTCCTTTAGTCCGCCCTAAGTCTTTTTAACCTCCCAGCAGCATTCAACACCATATCCTTCCACACCCTAAACAAGAGGCTTCACCACATTGGACTCAAGGAGATGACCTCAAATGGATCTCCTTCTTCCTCACTGGAAAAACCCAAAATATCAGCATACAACTTTCTCCTCTGGACTGGACTTCAGAACACCACCTGTGGCATCCTCAAGGCACCTCCCTCAGCTTTTTCAATGTTTAACACCTACATGACTCCCTCGGCTAACATTGTCAGAACCAATTGACTAAACATCACATCCTAAACTGACGACACACAGCTCATCCTCTTGCTATCAGGAGACTCCTCAACCATGATGGGGAGCTTCTGCAGGTGAATTCCAAGTGTCACCGACTGGATGAAGGACAACTGCCCAAAACTCAACACTGACAAGACAGAACTGCTGATCTTCTGGAACAACACCTTCCTGTGGAGCGACTCCTTGTGGTTTTCTGAACTAGGACCCTCACCCACTCCGACAAATCGTGCCTGTAACCTAGGTGTCATACTGTGCAGCAAGCTTACCATGAAAATCCTGATCAACACAGTCTCCTCTGCCTACTTCTTCAGTCTTCGAATGCTCTGTAAGGTCTTCAGATGGCTCCAGATAAACCGTCACTGTAGCCCTGGTCTTCAACCAACTTGACTAGAGAATGAACTCCACATAGAAGTCACCTCACACCTCCCGAAGAGACTGCAGATCATACAGAACTTAGCAGCCAGATTAATCACAGCCCTCCCTAGGAGGACCCATCAACCTCGACCTCAAGGAGCTCCACTGGCTCCCTATCATGAAGAGAAGTCAGTTCAAGAGGCTGAGCCACACCAAAAAGCCCTTCGCAACCAAGGACCAGTGCACATCAACCACCACCTGAACTTCACCAACCCTCCAGATACCTGTGCTCCACCTCCCTCTGCTTTGCTCACACCCCATGCATCCACTGACGCAACAGTGGAGGAGTCTCCTTCCCCCGCCCTGCTGCAAAGTCCTGGACAGACCTCTCCCTTTACCAATGGACCTAATCCTCTCTGCTGGAATTCAGGAAATAACTCACTTTTTCTTTTATTGATGATGTAGATTTGCATACACACTGTTCTTCAGCGGTGCAGATAAATGTGTTTTATTTTTTTGTTTGGTGGTGGAGGGTCACACCTGGGGGCAGGGTACCCCTATCCTGCGACCTATGTGCTATGTTTTGACAGGACAAAGTAGTCCACATGTCCAAAAATAGCTGATGGGGGTGAGGCAGTAAATATTCAAATTTTTCTGTTCATCAGTGACAGATCTTTCATGGTGTAGACGATACAAACAGGCACCTCCGATATTAGATAATAATCTCATAGGACAGGCAATGCGATGCCTTTACTTTAAAGGCTAGCGCTCCACCAGGGCACTGGAGTAACCTCTCTGGCAACGTATTCAATGGAGGCACCATCAATGGGAAGCTCAGGGTCTACCCAACAGAGTACCAAAGGTTCGGGAGGCCAATTATCCATCACATGAAGACTGAGTACCCTATCTGTCACACTCTAACGGGCCCTAGGACTCTTGACATCTATGGGAGTGTGTGCTGTGTTTGGCATAGCCCTGCATTGGCCCACAACTGACAGTGCTTTTCATTCATGTGCACCCCACAAAAGGGGTCTCCATCTTTTATAAAGGAGAACTTCATATAAGGTGTTGGGACAGAATGTCCTGTGCATGGTGCACAGTTGTTTATCCTCCCCATAGTGCCCAACTGTGAGTAGCTTGTATCATTTTCTGGGGATATTTGGCTCCAGCCTCATGCTAACCCAGCCTGTGTGCCTGCCCTCTGATGTTAGTCAGGTCCTAGATCTGTCATGGACCTGGATGGGGTGTGCTGATAGCATTCTCCATAATGCCAGAGGACTATGGTTCAAAGCAGTGGCTGCCTATTGGCTCACTCCTGTAACATTCCGCCACTAACCAGCACACTCCTGTAACATTCCGCCACTAACCGGCTCACTCCTGTTACATTCCGCCACCAACCGGCTCACTCCTGTAACATTCCGCTGCTAACCAGGTCACTCCTGTAACATTACACTGTTACAAGTGAATCCGGTCTCTGTGTTATTAGCCTGATCTCATATATGTATGTATGTATGTATGTGCATGCATGTCATGGGGAACCAAACTGAAGGAGGCCTGTTGGATCCGTTTTAGAAGCCCCCGGACTGTTCATGTGTTCAAGATAAAGATGTGGTTAGCTCCCAGATTGTAGATAGGTATTGTTGACATTAATGAGAGCAGAGAGAGGTGCCAGCCATGCCAGCCAATGAATTTAGGAAAGAGAAGGCTGTTTCCCCATCAAAAATGATATGAATTCCTTTTTCTGCAGAGAGTTGTTGACTAGTTTCCCTAAATATTGTTATTTGGTGGTTGGAAGAGGTAAAGAGTTGAACTGCAGTTCCACTTATCAGAGCGAGAAGGGTCCCTTGTTTCTCTTCCTGATCACTTTCAAGTGTGGCTGTGGTATCCCGGTGCAGAATGCGTACACCACTCTGTGCCTCTGTTGTGAGATGAGTTATCCAGCCAGAGACAAACCTATTGTGAAGAGCATCACTCTAGACAGTGGCCGAGCCTGGAAGATGGCTTGAGATGGACAATGAAACAGAGCCAAGCAAGCATCCCATCCCTGAGCTGGTTACTGCTACCAAAGCCGAGGATTTGTGCCACTGCTGAAGTTTGCCCAAGCAGATTGACCTTTCAACTCTGCTGTTGCATCTATCGACCTAACTTCATTATGTGCCAATATAGTCTGCCCCACAGCTCCACTGGCAGTAACCTAAAATGTGCCAAAACAGACTTAGCTACTGTAATTGAAGTTGCTTCCTCAAAGTACTAGCCATTTTACGCCCAAGTGACTGTGCGACTGCGGAGGTGCAGGCTGGAAGGGTGCCCAATTGGACCCAGCCTCCTTTGTAGCACTAAAGCACTTGAAGCGACTGAGCTGGTGTCCCCACACCTTCGAAACTACAACCTGTTGAGAAATGATGAAGGCCCTGTTACAGGTTTTTTGCCCATGTGCTGCTGATGTAAGGGCTGCTGAGTGAAGACAGCTGCTAACCTGCCATTGCCTCTGGATACGCCTACCCGGTCCACATCCACTGAGAAAAAGTAGATCAACAGCTTTATGCACCTACGGTTTTTGCCTCTGTCCCCACAGCGGGAGGACCGTGACTGAAGAGCGTGTGGCCAGAGTGAGGCCTACTGCAGAGGAACTGTGGGTTGCTCACCAAAACAGGTTGAGGGTAATGCTGCACCTAGGCTGAACATTACACCTGGTTGCCTTAGACTAAGGGAAGTAAAAAGGGGCAAAAAAAGGCATCCTTGCCTGGAGGCAGTACCGTATTTTCCGGCGTATAGGACGACCCGGCGTATAAGACGACCCCCTACTTTTCATGATGAAATGTAGGTTTCGTCCTATACTCGCCGTATAAGACGACCCCCACTTCCGCCGGCTGGAACCTTCTGAAGTCCCCTTTCCATGTTCATGAACTCAGTAGATGACGTGCGCTAGTGACGGTCCTCTACTTCCGATGAACGTGAGGATTATGGCGCCAGATCAGCGCATATACCGCTGTGTCTCTAGGCTCAAGACGCAGGAAGAAAATAACGAAATGCCCCGTGAGACCCTCTCCCAGCACTACGGGACTGTAAGTAACTTTGCGCTATTTTGAAATCATGTGCAATTTTTGATTACGGTACGTAATGTAGCGGTAAACGTGTACTTCTCTTCATGTACGTGTCATTGCCGGTCCTATTGTGAAGCGGGCAGACACCTTCGGATAAAGTCCTCATACGGCACAGAGAGTGTGAACGCGCGAGTAAGAGCCCAGGTCATATTGGAGGGTTCGTGGGGGCAAATTCATAGTCGGTAGAGCGTTGCTTGCACTCTGAAAATTTGGTATCCGGCGTATAAGACGACCCCCGACTTTTGAAAACATTTTAAGGGGTTAAAAAGTCGTCTTATACGCCGGAAAATACGGTACTCTCACATTAAACAGGTTTTCACTTGATACTTTTTGCGTAATGTGCAGTGTTGACTTTTACTGTGTATTAAGGAACTTATCATTTCACAACGATTTTAGCTAGGCTGGACAACCTCTGTGTTATACCTTTTGGTGTCTGTTGAGAGCTAATCCCACATTAACACCCCCGAGAAGCCTGTGGCCGCTGCCATTGCTGCGCACTGCTTATCACTTACAAACCTGTGACCACTGCAATCTCTAGGCACTGCTTGTCCCTGGGAAGCCTGTGGCCGCTGCCATCGCTACGCACTGCTCTTTACTGAGAAGGCTGTGGCCGCTGCCATTGCTACCCAGTACTTTTTACTGAGAAGGCTGTGGCAGCTATGAACCACTTGTCATTGAGAAGCCTGTGAGAGCTGCCATCTCTACTCACTGCCCTTCACTGAGAAGCCTCTGACTGCTGCCATATCTAATTTTCAAAAAAAGGGAGAGTGATCAATAGATCAACGGACACTAATTACCACTCAAGGGGGTGGAAGGTCCAGTCACAGTATGTGCCCGTATCTAGTACAAGTAATTCAACAAGAGGAGTGCTGAACTGTTCCTAAAAGGAGGGGAAAGTTAGGTAAAGCTGGCGTGACCGAAGGTGTGAGTATTGCATCTTTGGGCATCCATTTTGTTGGATGTATTTGCCTCACACACCCAAAAGGGTGTCATGCTTCATCATTGGCGGTTGATCCTCGTCGGGGAGGCGGTGCAATCCCCGACGGGCTCACCTCAAAGAGGGGCTCTTTGGCGGAGATCTTTTGTATCCAACTGCCTTGTAGTGAAGTGCGGGTGTGTGGGCGGGATAGCAGGTTAGTCTGGTGTAGTGATTAAAATGCAGCAGGGGGTGCCAGAAACCACTTTATTCTGGAGGTCCCCCTACTACAATTAAAACCGTGAAAATGGCTCGCTGGGTGTCACCACGTTAGGTAGAGTGACCCTAGAAGAGCCTTGAAGAACAATTGGTCAACATGTTTCTCGCAATTGGGTAAATCACCTGCGATTCATCAGGACCTTATAGGAGTGAAAAAATAAAAAATAAATGAACTCAATAACATGCCAGTGTCATGTATGTGGAGTAGGTATATTTTACCTCTGTGGAAAGTCCTATGCCTAATGGTCAGGGTCTAAGAGCCACATGAGTGGTCGGCGGGTCAGTACATCGGGGTTAAGCCTTCAGGTTTAGCTTAATCAGCCCATGACCGCGTGGAAACACCTACCCATCTCCGCCGAGCTCGGATGCCATATCTACTCACTGCCCTTCACAGAGAAGCCTTTGGCCGCTGCCATCGCTACGCACTGCTGCTTTTTGAGAAATGTGCAGTATCGAATTTTACTGTGTATTAAGGTATTTATCATTTTACAAAGATATTCGCTAGGCTGGATCGTATATTCTATGTACAATGTTTTGACATGATATTATATATTCATGTATGCTATGCACTTCTACTTAGACATTTCATTACAGCTGTCATTGTGTTTATGATGTCATTGCATCTGCAAGGTTATGATTTCAATGCTGGGAGTGAACTGATCCAGAGGTGGCTGCTACCAGAGGATGATGAACTGTGTAGATCTTTCTACTAAATAAATTGTATTCAAATTCCGCTTGTTTCCTGACTTTACTACAAAATTTGGTGATGAGGACTCTACACAGCAGAACTCACGCATCAAATGATTCACCTCATCAACTTCAACAACTTTATCATCTGCAGGAAGCAATATCTAATATCTACTACTAGTGTACACTTCAAGCTAAGTCAATATTTCTTTTCGTTTATTTGCTATTTTTTTATTACCGGCACTAGTAACAAGTATTTTCTCTGAACAACTTCCTTGGCTACACCTCTGTCTGTTCCATTTCAATTAGATCCTCTCCAGTATTTGACTGTGGCTGTTGAGACTTCAATTCTCAAAGACAGCGCAAACTTTGTTTTAACCTCCCCCTCACCGGGGCTGTTGAGATCTCCCTTCTCTATCACAGCGCGGACTTTGTTTTATTTTCCAGTTTACACCGCAGGTGTAACATTAACATTTTTAGACTGGAGCATCTTTTGAGATTGTTTAAAAAACTGCTGATTTGATTCCTTATCAAATTTTATCTATACCTCATTTGCGTTGAGCTCGCGCAATCTATTTATTTTCAAAAAGCCCTTACCTGACTAATGGCTGTTGCCAGTGTACCCGCGCCTCTCTTCTTGAGCATCCATTGACTTCCTTCGAGATTGGAACACAGTCTTTCTCGCGCATGCGTTCTACATTTTGCCAGTCATAGGCATCGTCAAACATTGCCAACCACGCACAGTGAGGACAAAGAACTGGCATTTTACTAGTTGACAACCATGACGTCACACTTGACTTTTAACATCAGATTTTTTTTGTCAGTGATGTTCTGTATTTTCTGCAAGACAATTCTATGTCTTCACAAAGTGGGAATTTTATATATCTCAAGAACATTACTTTATGATGTCCCAAGCTGACATTGCCAAAGACCTGAAGATCTGATTTTCTTGAACTCTAATGCATTTTTTTTGCAATATATATATTTTTACAAACATCAATGTGTACCCTCTCTACTACTGTGATCCGCACACAATTTTCTTCACTATCAAGCGGATTGCAGTGATTCGCACACTTAATTACCACTGTGATCCACACACACAAATAAGTGGATTGCAAGTGTAGTACAGTGAATCACAGTGCCAAGACGCCTATGGGCAATCGCGCGCTTTACAAATGCTAAAATCAACTTATTTATTACTGTGATGCACACACATTTCTACCAATAGGCGGCATGCAGTGATTCACACACTCTGTTAATTTGTTTTATACTATTGTTGCATATATCTTTTCTCACCCAAGTTTTTTTCAATGTTATTCTATACAGTATTTTATTCCAGTTCTATATCTTCTTTACAATCTATTAATGCTCCTTTTTCTTTCCTGGAAACTCCAGGAGAGCCTCCAGTGAAGTGGGACATTTGGTTTGATGCATTTGAAACATATCTGGGTGCAATTGGTGCTTTAAGGTATCGCCCAGAAAGAAATATCTTTTGTTACACTCTCTGGGATTTCGAAGGAAGATCGATTTTCAAACATTTACCTGACTTACCTGACAATGTTGAAGTAATAGATGAATTCCAAAGTACTGTGGCCAAACTCAAGCTCCATTTTGATAATCAACTCAACTTGATTGTTCTTAGGCACAAATTCTTCAAGAGGAAATAAGCAGAGAATGAGTATGTAGATTCATATATCTCAGTTCTCAGGAAACTCGCCTCAGTATGTATTTACGAAAACTTTACTGAACAGTTGATTCGTGATCAATTTGTGGGTCATTGCAGGGATAAACAAATTAGAGAAAAGTTATTATCTATGGACAATCCTTTACTTGACAAATCAATCAAAGTAGCAAAGAGCATTGAAACCTCACATATTTCCCTTAAAGAGCTGGAAGATAAACCAGCTGAAACTATTAATTTTGCTGATCCCTCAAAAAGTTCAAGAAACAAAGTTCAGAAGAAGGGAAACACTTATTCTTCAAAAACCAAATCTGATAACTCTATACCTACCAATGTTTGTTTACTATGTGGGAGCTCTATTCACGGTAAAGGATCAAAATGTCCAATGTTGAACAATGTGTGTAACTACTGTAAGAAAGTTGGACATTTTGCTACTGTCTTCCTTAAGAAGAAGTTTCTGCAAAAGTCTGTAACCTGTGTCTTGGAATCAGATGACACAGATTCTGAAGAAGAAATTGTTTCTGTGGTACATGATCGGAGAAGTGTGGCTCAATGGTTAGAGCGGCAGACCCTGATGCAGAGGTCGAGCCCGGGACCAGGGTTCAATTCCCTGCCTCGGCGGGTCTTGGGCTAAAAAAAAAATTCCACGGACCTGATAATTCTCGCCTCAGTGCCTATTCCAATCATGGAGTCCCACTCTGCAACTCTGGGCAAAAGCTTGCTTAATCTCCACAATGGCCCCCACAACGCTAAGGATGCCTGGCCTCCACCTTGGGGGTTCCCAGGAGTGGACGCCTCACAGGGAAAGCCAGGATGGGTTCCACAGCGGTATTCGTACAAGCGCCTTGAGACCCTTGTGGGTGTGTAGTGCGCTTTACAAGTATCAATTTACATTACATCACAGTGTTTCTAATGGGTTCTCTATACCTCTCACTGGTGATCCCTCATCATGTGTCGACCCTATAGTTGAAATTATCGTTGGTGATAAAAAGCTTGATTTACTAGTAGATTCCGGTGCTAGGATCACCATGATAACACAGAAACTCTTCTAGGAAACATTGGGAAAAAGATACCTTTCCCTCCTGATCGGTCACCGGTCTCTTATGAGGGATGGAAAATCGAACTTCTATGTTTCATTGAAGATTTTCTAGTATTCAAGGGAAGAAGAATTAGGGGAAAATCTATGTAGCTGTCAAAGGTCTAAACATGCTTGGTTGGTTTCACCAGGGCCTATTTGCTATGCAATTGAAACCCGTTGCTAAAGAACAAGTTATGTTAACTACATGTGAGGAAGACAGTTCTAAATGGGTCAGTGAAATTCCTTCTGTTTTCAGCGGTGAACTGGGGAAAATCACTGGGTTCAAACATAAAATAATTATTAAAGATGGGGCAAACCCTATCAAACATAAACTCAGGAGTGTCCCCTTTAGCATTAGAGAGGATCTCAATAAAGAACTTTTCTCTTTATCTGAGAAGGGAATTATAGAGCCAACAGATTCCTCTCTTTGGTTGTTGCCTTTGGTGGTTGCACGTAAACGTGATGGCAAAGATAACAGACCTATTCTCCAGCATCCAAGGTGCTAAAGTATTCTCTAATTTGGATTTGGCTAGTGCCTATCTTAAAATAGAACTCCATCCAGACTCAAGCTCCTTGACGGCTTTTGTATCTCCACTCGGAACTTTCCTCTACAAGAGGATGCCTTTTGGGTTAGCCTCTGCGGTGTCGGTGTTCCAGAGGGTTGTGCAGAAAATGTTGAGGAGCGTAGAGGATGTTCTGGTGTTTCAGGATGATGTCCTTATCTATGCAAAAAATAATGAAACACACAACAACATTATCAGAAAGGTTTTAGAAATGTTCAAAAAAAATTGTGTGGTTTTCAAAAATGAGAAGTGCAAGTTTTCATGCAGTGAAATTGAATATCTTGGTCATATACTATACCAAGAAAGAATTAAGCCTAGGCAGGGTCTTATAGATGCTATCATGAATGTACCTGTACGCAAGGATAAAACCGGTGTTAAATCTCTATTGGGGTTGTTAGAATATTATTCTAGATTTGTCGCTAACTATGCATCTATGGTTAGACCCATCAGTAATCTCCTCAAAACTTCCACAACATATATATGGTCTCCTGACTGTGGCTGTGCTTTTGTGGGAGTAAAAGATGCACTTAAAAAAAGTGATGCTCTTAGTCCATTTGATCCTGATTTACCATGTTCCTATGGCTGAGATACCCGCCACCCCCTCTCAACACAATCCCCAAGGATGGGAAACCGGAAACAGTTCTGAAGTCTTTGGAAGACGGGAGGGAGTAACCCTCCCGGCCGTATTTATTAAAATATGAAACAAAATTAAAACATTAAATAAACAGTTTCATATTATGTACAATTTCATTACCACATTGCGATGTTTGGCTAACCTTAACAGATTCTCTAATACAAAGGTTCTCCTAGCCGAACTAACATCCTACAAAACATTTACTTGAAATTTTGAAATTGTACATCCTAACGTTTAAGGGCCAACGGCAAGGTCGTAACCGGTGTCAAGATCCCTAACCCAGAAATATCGCCCTCACTTGTGAGGGGCGGCCCAGAGGCGTACCTCAAGTGCAATTACCAATTTCCCTTGACTTGACGGGGGCCCCAATAAAACTCGACGCCACTTAGAGGTCGTACGAGGACTCGTGTGAGGTATCTAGAAGGTAGCGTAGACCCCCCCCCAAACCCCACACAACTTACCACATCTGCCGTCGCAGACGTCCTGGCCCCGGGAAATTCCCCAGGAGGGGGCTGTAACCCCTCCTACCCAGGAAGGGGCCTTGACCGCCTTTCCTTTTCTTTCAGCGACCCATCCTTAGAAGGGACCGCCTCCCCGTTGAGGGGCCAATGGCCACCTCCCCCGAGCGCTCCCATCCGTGCTGGGTGACGCCCACTCATAGGGATCTTCCAATTAGTGCTCACCGATCATGACCTTACCGCCCGACCAAAATAAATACGACAATGCTAACTAAATGACTAAACTAAAAAGTAGCAACTACAATTTTATTAAAAGCATGCTTACCAATGAACACTAAAGCAGAATTTCTTTATTTGCGAAACGTAACACAAATCGACCATTCTTTATTACATACTCAAAATCATCACGATAATACCACAACCTGTAAACGAAAATCAGAGTTATCCATCAACTTTATTCAAAAAACCACTTGCTGTCCTCAGGGGCTGGTGGGTGGGTCAAAATTGGCTCTTCGTTCCGTCTCGAGCTCACGTGCAGCGAGGAGGTGCAGCTTCAGAGCACAGGAACAAGAGGATGCCTTCTGATCTTGCTTCTCCTTTTATCCGTCTTCAGGGCGGGCGTAAACCCGCCCCTGCCTGCCCCAAGGGCGTGGCCAGCCGCGTCAGTGTCTAGGCCAACCCACTCTAGGGCGGGAAAAGGCGCGCCCCGGCTACGCCGCTTCGGGCATACCAGCCGAGACTCGCCTCCCGCCCAAGATGGCTTCCCGGGGGGATCGTGGTACTCCGCCATACGTTCGGGGGGACCGAGTGGTCGCCCCTTTCCATATGGCTGAGATACCCGCCACCCCCTCTCAACACAATCCCCAAGGATGGGAAACCGGAAACAGTTCTGAAGTCTTTGGAAGACGGGAGGGAGTAACCCTCCCGGCCGTATTTATTAAAATATGAAACAAAATTAAAACATTAAATAAACAGTTTCATATTATGTACAATTTCATTACCACATTGCGATGTTTGGCTAACCTTAACAGATTCTCTAATACAAAGGTTCTCCTAGCCGAACTAACATCCTACAAAACATTTACTTGAAATTTTGAAATTGTACATCCTAACGTTTAAGGGCCAACGGCAAGGTCGTAACCGGTGTCAAGATCCCTAACCCAGAAATATCGCCCTCACTTGTGAGGGGCGGCCCAGAGGCGTACCTCAAGTGCAATTACCAATTTCCCTTGACTTGACGGGGGCCCCAATAAAACTCGACGCCACTTAGAGGTCGTACGAGGACTCGTGTGAGGTATCTAGAAGGTAGCGTAGACCCCCCCCAAACCCCACACAACTTACCACATCTGCCGTCGCAGACGTCCTGGCCCCGGGAAATTCCCCAGGAGGGGGCTGTAACCCCTCCTACCCAGGAAGGGGCCTTGACCGCCTTTCCTTTTCTTTCAGCGACCCATCCTTAGAAGGGACCGCCTCCCCGTTGAGGGGCCAATGGCCACCTCCCCCGAGCACTCCCATCCGTGCTGGGTGACGCCCACTCATAGGGATCTTCCAATTAGTGCTCACCGATCATGACCTTACCGCCACAGGCCGAATAGTTGACCGGCTATCCGGACCCCCCACAACACTCCTACCTAAAGGTCATGGTGTAACGTTGTTAGCCATGCTAAGAAGTCTCCTATGAGTAACTCATTCCCCACCCGAGACAAATGCACTCCATCCCCCAAATACATACTGTCATCATTAATACACCCATGCGAAATAGAATGCAGTGTCTTGGAACGGAACAACCTACTCACTTTGTTATTAAGCTTTCTAACAGAATGATTTAAAGCAGGAACCGAAATAGCCCCCCGCCACACTTTTCGTGGGATCATATGGGACCACGCAATTGTGCACCCTGGAACTCTCCTCGCTAACCAACTTACAGTGGAAAGCATCGCCTCAAGAAGAAGTCGTCTACCAGTGGTGACCAAATCATTACCCCCAAGATGTACTATGACTACAGACGGCGGTGACCTCGTCCGCCCTAGCAAACCCTCAAAAAATGATTGAAACTGGTCAATACAGAGACCGCCTCTTCCGTAGAAGGACACACTGTACCCGTATTCCCCAGCTACGTGAATCATATCACCTGCCTTGAATACGTCTGCGGCACGTCTCACGTATGAGTGGCCCACGACCCACACCTCCTTTTTCACAGCCGGTGATGTCTGACCGCTGGCCCGGTGTTGGGTCGACTGCAAAGTTCGCCCCGCCTCGTAGGCTTGCGCAACTGAAAACCAAACAAAAACAAGAAGCGTGAGTACATTGTTACAGCTTCACAACATGTGCAACCGCACATACCTTTTATAACAATTGGAGGACCAACGCCCCACCCGTTTAACTTGTTCAACATCCAGACCCCTGGCTGTAGCTTCTGTAGCAGCCCCTATCCGAAAGGAATGGGTCCCAAACTCGCCCGGGTTCAAGCCCGCAGCGGCAATCGACATCGCAAGCACCCGCTGAAACTGAAACTTTGTCAGTGGGGTGGCGTCAGCGTGTCTCAACAAGGTCCCCCCCCATGATGCCACCCTTCGTGCTAAATAATCTTCGAGACACCTTACCGGGCACATGGAGGACCCGGGAATCCTGCGTATGATTACGCAGTCACCCATCCCACTTTGATCGGTCTTGGACCTGACAAATGAGACCGTCATCGTCTCCCCTCTGATCTGGACGTGCTCCTGGCACAATTCTCCTGTCACATCCTGCTTGTTCCTCGCCACTAGTTCGCTTACCCGCATAGCCCCATGGAATGCCAGCGTAAAAGCGGCTCGGAATAACACTGTCTCAAACTGAGATGAACACGTAGCAGGGAGTCTGGATAATAACTGGGCCAGCCTATCCAAACCTATCGGGCGCCTCTCCTCTACTCTGCGACCCTCAAGGCGTTGCCACCCCCGTAGCGCTTTCTGTACAACGAAAGACGCCGTCGGGTCATGGATCCCATGAGCCCTAGCAACAAAGGAAATGGCAGCCCGATGCCTCTGAGCCGTGGCCACCGATTTCCCGACCAGATGTAAGGACATCAGAAAATTTACCACCCACTCCTCCTGGCCCCAAAGCTCCTCTCTATCAGTCCCCAAAAAGGCTAAATAGGACCGGAACGCCCCTTCATATGCCTTCCTCGTCCTGGGTGCTAAACTCTCTCCCACGAGGTTACGAAGTTCGGGGCACCGAGAGACCAGAGAGCTTCGGGAAAGGGTGCCGGCTCCGGGTCCGCTGTGGGAAGGAAACCCCAGAAAGCCTGCATACGAAAACGAGACAGTGCATCAGCCGCCTGGTTCATTACCCCTGGGACATGTCTTGCTCTGAATAGCACATTCAATTGCATACACAGTAAAACAATTTCCTTGAGCAGTCTCAAAATCCATTTGCATCGTGCTGCCTGACTATTGATACACTCGACCATGGTCATATTGTCAGACCAAAATACCACAGAGTGATCTTTGAACCCTTCGGGCCAAGTTCTCAGGGCCACTAAAATGGGGAAAAGTTCCAGGAAAGCAATGTTACTTGTCAGTCCACTGTCATGCCACCATGTCGGCCACTTTTGTGCAGACCATCTTGTGCCGAAGATGGCACCGAAACCTATGCTCCCTGCCGAATCTGTCCACAGCCCCAGCTCCTCAGAGGACACGGCCGGTTTGTTCCAGACGACTCGACCATTGAAATCCGCCAGAAATGCCAACCAAATGCGCATGTCCTGGCGGACCTCTGCCGAGAGCCTTGTGCGATGATGGCACTCCTTCAGGCCGACCATGGCTTGAGCAATCGAACGGGAAAAGGGGCGGGCCATTGGTATAACCCTCAGGGCAAAATTCAACTGGCCAACTAACTGCTGTAATTGATGCAGCTTAACCTTAGGTCCACTTATACACATTTGCAGGGATGTCCTGAACTTTGACACTTTGTCAGCTGGTAAACGAAAACAACCTTCTCCGGAGTCTAACTCGATCCCCAGAAACTCGAGGCAAGTGGAAGGCCCCACAGTCTTACCTGGTGCCAATGGCACGCCAAACTGATTCATCAAGACACAAAATTGCGCCAAAGCCTGCCCACATTCCGGATCCCCGGCTGCCCCCAGGAACAAAAAATCATCAAGGTAATGCATCACATGTTGGAAACCCGTCTTCCTTGTGAAGACCCATTGTAGAAAACTACTGAACTTTTCGAAATAGGCACAAGATATAGAGCACCCCATCGGCATACACCTATCCATGTAATAATGACCCTGAAACATGAAACCTAGGAGACGCTGATCGTCTGGATGTACCGTGAGCAACCGGAGCGCTGACTCGATATCAGATTTTGCCATCAGCGCCCCGGGCCCCAGGCGATTCAAAATGGCTACGGCCTCATCGAAGGATGCGTACCGCACCGAACACACTTCCGGGTCTATCGCTTCGTTTACGGAAAGACCACGTGGGGCTGATAAATTATGTATCAGCCTAAACTCACCCGGGTCCTTCTTTGGGACCACACCTAGAGGGGAACAAACAAAGTTAGGAACCGGCGGTACACTAAACGGACCGGCGACTCGACCTCGAGTAACCTCCTTCCTGATCTTATCCTGTACCACGGTCGTATGCTGGAAGACCGATAGCTGATTTTTACATTTCTCTGCACCTTGGAAGTCCCCCACTGGGATGCGGAAACCATAAGAAAACCCGTTCCGCAACACCCCAGCAGAAGTACGATCCGGGTATTCACTGAGCCAAGGAATCATTGCCAAGGTATCAATCGGGGTAGGTAAAGGCGCCCCTCGGACTATGTTAGACCTGTTTGGCGCCTCCTCTACCCCCGTTATCACCCGGTTTGGCTCTGCACGTGGACTCAGGATGGGATGATTGCCCACACCCACTACATTCGTGTCTAAATTTGCACGATCCCTGGGGCCTAGTACATTTACCCCTGTTGAAGTTCCAACAAACCCCCCTTTTTCCTGTATTGCCTGCAGGCCTCGAGTAATTGTCGGTACCCGCACCTGATCGAAAGGGCGTCCCCGCATACTGGCGGGAGGATTCGCCAACGTTACTCCCTACTAATGGCAATTTTAACATACCAGTATCCTTCATTTTGGACCATGACACAGAATCATAACAATCCCACGTTAAATTTTTATCATGTTCTTTAGCCTTTCTAAACAGGTTATCATAGCAGAACCAATGATTACCCTCGTGTGATATCGAGTACCCCATGATTCGTGACTGATAAATCGGCAATTCGGGTAACAGATCGGGCCTTCGTTCCCCCAGGATCGATGTAAAAACCCCCCACGCTTGGCCCCAATTGCCAATGTTTTCATTTACCTTAAAGGCGGCCATTTTTGCGCGCCAAACACTCGGATGCATGAGATCCTTCTGGCCCTTAACATGCTCCATCTCGTAGTGATCAGTAAGCAACGAGAAGATGTTTACGTACTCCCCTGCCCATATCTTCTCTTTAATAGCCAAAGGAACATGCTGACCCAACTTTTCCCTACGAGAGGGTGCTGACTCATCCCTCGCAATCGGCAATGGCCGCTTACCTGCACCGGACGTTGCCTCTGCTACTGAACCCGTCCCCTGCGGCTTCTCTACTGCGGTAGCCGGCGTGGACACCTTTGCTGCTTCCCGTGACTCACGCAATTGCTTCATCACCTCTTGTGCGTCGACAGCCGTGGCGCCCTCGCTACCTTTTCCCAACCACGCTGCTAATTGTGCTGCCAGCTCGGGCGGCATATCTTCCCCGGACACGGGGGTGACCACAACGGGAATCGGATTCCCTTCCTCCGGCACGGGAGTGGGTGCCTCGAGCGGGGTACTGGGACCCGGGTTGTCTCCCCCAGCTGCTCCCCTCCTGGGCCTCTTGTTTTTCCCTCCCGGGGCTGCTCCCGCCAAAGGACGTTTCAGTCCCCCTTCCTCGTCTTTATCCATTCGCCTCTTTAGGTCGGTCACCTCTTTCATGAGAACGCGCAGCATCTGGTCAGTAGTCATGCGCTTTCCTGCCTTCTTCGGCATTCTCCAACAGAGTATCTGAAAAACAAACAAGAACGATTACAACGCTCAAAATTGGCTCTTCGTTCCGTCTCGAGCTCACGTGCAGCGAGGAGGTGCAGCTTCAGAGCACAGGAACAAGAGGATGCCTTCTGATCTTGCTTCTCCTTTTATCCGTCTTCAGGGCGGGCGTAAACCCGCCCCTGCCTGCCCCAAGGGCGTGGCCAGCCGCGTCAGTGTCTAGGCCAACCCACTCTAGGGCGGGAAAAGGCGCGCCCCGGCTACGCCGCTTCGGGCATACCAGCCGAGACTCGCCTCCCGCCCAAGATGGCTTCCCGGGGGGATCGTGGTACTCCGCCATATGTTCGGGGGGACCGAGTGGTCGCCCCTTTCCAATTACAGTGGTTGCAAGTAAAGATGGTTTAGGAGCAATTCTTATGCAACAGTCTGAAAATCAGGAATTTACAGTTGCATTCGCATCGAGAGTTCTTAGAAATGAAGAAATTCAATATTCTGTAATTGATAAAGAATTATTAGCTTGTTTGTGGGCTATTGACAAATACCATCCATATGTGTGGGGAAGGCATTTAACTTGGTCACAGATCACAAACCACTTGTTTCGATATTGTCTTCTGGTCCCAGCAAATGTTGTACACCTATAATCACCAGGATTGCGAGCAAACTGTTACAATATCAATTTGAAATTACACATATTGCAGGTGGTAAGAATATCAGAGCTGATTATCTCTCCAGTTTTCCTCAATGTGGTGATTTTAGTGAGGGTACAGGTTTTCAAGAGCTGAATGATGAGGATGATGAAGACTGTTTTGTAGCATCTGTAGATATTCCTATTTTAGCTGTTGGTTCGGAAGAGGGTTGGAGGTCTGCTTTTTCAGAAGACAAGGTTCTTCAAGATGTCTGCATGTTTGTCAAGAATGGTTGGCCGAAAGAAACATCCCCATCCTTTGAACTTCAGCCATACTGGAAAGTTGAATCTGAGATTTAATTAGCAGATGGCTTATTGATGAGGTTTGATAAATTAATTCCTCCACATTCTCTTAGATCTATCATTATCAAGGAATCTCATGAAGGACATTTAGGGATTTCCCTTACCATACAACGTGTCCGCCAATATTTTTGGTGGCCAAGCATGGACAATGAAAGCAGGACAATTATTGAAAATTGTCCAGTGTGTTGTTCGTCAGAGAAAACTCTTAAAATTGTTACTCCACCACTATCACCTATTGAGTGTCCACCTGGGCCATGGGTCAAGGTAGGAGTTGATATTATGGGTCCATATGAGGTCTTACCTTTAGGCAGGAGATTCATCAATATTTTGATGGATTACACCTCAAAGTGGCCGGAAGTCACAGTTGTTAGAGATGCTAGTTCATCTTGTGTTATTACATTTTTGAAGGAAGTGTTTTTGAGGGAAGAGTTTCCTCAATTTCTTATCTCAGACAACGGGACTCAGTTTTTGAGTCAGGAATTCCATCTTTCTCTTAAATCCTGTGGTGTGAAACACCTTAAGTGTTCCTTATATTATCCACAAACTAATTGCAATGTGTAGAGAATGAACAGGGTTGTAGGTGAGTGTATCAATTGGGCTGTCAAGGGTAAACATGATGTTTTGTCTTCTCTTGAAAGTATGTTGTGGTTCTACAGGACCACACCTCATTCTTCCACTAAGTTTTGTCCATTTGAAGATTTAACTCCTTCGACGCTCATGACGAGCTCAGCTCGTCATGATGTACACCTCCATACACTCATGACGAGCTGAGCTCGTCATGAACAATGGGGAATCTCAAGTTCAAGCACAGGAGGGGAAATCCTCAAGCAGCGATGGTGTTAAGAGGAGGGAAAGCCAGCACTAGATTTCGGCCAGGATGGATGTGCAAATCGTTTGATTCTTTGGTTGATGTTGAGTCACTTATGGAGAGTGTTAAGGCAAATGTTGATATTACGCATGGAAAAGAGGAAAAATGGTTTGACAAGAAAAGAAATGTCAAGACTGTTCCCTTGTGTGTTGGTGATTTTGTAAGGATCAATAATCCTGTGCATACAAAGAAAGGAAAGAGTAAATTTGTTGAACCCATTAAGGTCATAACATTTGGTAACAGTGCTGTTCAGGTAGAAGGAGGTTGTTGGTGGAATGCATTAAAGGTAGTTAAAACCAGATCTTGTCCTGTTTCTTCTGGTCTTGGCTCAAATGGACTGGACAAAAATAAGTTCTCTGATGTTGGACAGTGGAGGAAAATTTCTAGAGTCTCTATTTTGCCTCCAAGGTTTCACGATTAATAGAGTCTCTATTGTAGCTCAAAGGTTTCGTAGTAATATTGTATTTAGTCTTTTCATGTTCCAATTTAGTGTTAAAGAATTTTATTAAAGTTTTTTTGTTGTTGCTGCCATCACTATGAACAGCTCGTCACTTAGATGTGTGTGACCGATACCATCGCTATGAACTGCTCAGCCCTGAGTATCCTGTGACTGCCTCCATCTCTGCACACTGCACGCACTGAGAAGCCTGTGGCCATTGCCATTTCTAAGCACTGATCATCTCTGAGAAACCTGTGACCACTGCTATCGCTATGCACAGCTCATCACTCAGAAGTCAGAAACTGCTGCCATCGCTACTCACTGCTTATCACTGAGAAGTCTGTGACCGTTGCCATTACTACGCACTGCTGGTCACTGAGAAGCCTGTGGCAGCTGCCATCGCTACGCGCTGCTCGTCACTGGGAAGCTTGTCGCCACTGCCATCGCTATGCAGTGCTCATTACCGAAAAGCCTGTGGCCGCTGACATTGCTACAAACTGCTCATCACTGAGAAGCCTATGATGGTGGCCACCGCTATGCACTGCTCATCACTAAGGAGCCCGTGGCTACTGTCATCACTATGTACTGCTCACACTGAGAAACCTGTGACCACTGCCATTGCTATGCGTTGCTTGCACTGAGAAGCCTGTGGCTGCTCCCTCTGCTATGAACTACTTGTCAGTGTGAAGCCTGTGCCGCTGCCATCGTTACACACTGCTCATCACTGAGAAGCCTGTGACAGCGGCCGTGGTTAAGCACTGCTCATCACTGAGAAGCCTGTGACCACTTCCATTGCAACGCACTGGTCGCACCGAGAAGCCTGTGACCAGTGCCCTTGAAACTCACTGCTGGCACTGAGAAGCCTGTTGCTGCAGCCATTGCTATGAATGGCTCATCACTGAGAAGCATGTTACTGCTGAAATCGATAGCACACTGCTCGTCACTGAGAAGCCTGTGAGCGCTGCCATCACTACGCACTGTTTGCATTGAGAAGCCTGTGACCGCTACCATCGTATTGCACTGCTCATCAATGAGAAGCCTATGACCGATGCCATCAATATGCAATGCTCGTCACTGAGAAGTGTGTGACCGATACCATTGCTATGAACTGCTCGTCCCTGATTATCCTGTGACTGCCTCCATCTCTACACACTGGACGCACTGAGAAGCCTGTGGCCATTGCCATTGCTAAGCACTGCTCATCTCTGAGAAGCCCGTGACCACTGCCATCTCTACGCACTGCTCATCACTCAGAAGCCAGTGACTGTTGCCATCGCTACTCATTGCTCATCACTGAGAAGTTTGTGACTGCTGCCATCACTACGCACAGGTCATCACTGAGTGTTAGACGGACCGGGAGGGTCGGCCGAGTGTTAGGGGAGAGGTCTCCAGGGAGAGCCGTCTCCAGCGATCGTACAGACAAGTAACTTCCCCCCCACAGACGGACACCACACAAGGATAAGGTTAAACGATACTTTATCAGTAAGTCTTCAAGTACGGTCAAATGATACAAGGAGGTCTGGACTCAGGGGTCCCCTCGGTTCGGGTCTCTGATTGGGAAAAGGGGTAGCGGGACAGTCTTGTTACCAATTGGGTGGATGAATAGCTCTCAATCCTCGAGCTCGGCGTTCTAGATGAACGGGCCGCGGCGGAGCCAGCAGGTCCCGAGATGGTTGAAGGTGGCGACGGTCCGCGGCGGAGCCAGCAGGTCCCGATGAAGATGGTGGTACAAACGGTCCGCGGCCACGCCAGCAGGTCCCGACGACGATGAAGGTTGATGGAAGTTGCGGCAGCGCCAGCAGGCAAGACGATAGTTCACAAGGCAGGGCTACGGCAGCGCCAGTAGTCCGTCAAGGATGAGTTCTTCTCTGCGTCTCTCGACTCCAGGATACAACTGCCTTCCTGCTCTGGAGCTGCCCCAGTTATAGGGCTGGTGCCCTTTGATGTCCGGACCCTCGCACTTGGAGGTCGGGAGGTCCGGGATGAGGGAGTCCAGACACCCAGCAGGGGGGTGGAGCCAGCGCACGGGGAGGCTGGGGGCGATCGGCACCTGGCAGGGGAGAGCCATCGACACCTCTTTCTCCCATTGACCTGCCAAGTAGTCCGTTCACCTCCTGGGTGGATGGTGGTGCCGGGATGTCGGGGCCTGGCCAGGCCCAGGGTTAGGGTCGATCGGAGGCCACGCGGCCTCGTGGGGCCGTGTCCAAGATGGCGCCCAGGTCGGGCGCGAGGGCTGGTAGGGGATCGGGCCCAAGAGGTCGGGATGTTCCGAGGCAGGGGTCCCGGAGGGGACAGAAACGTGGAGTGGTGGCGTGTAACACTTGAGG
Organism: Lissotriton vulgaris; assembly: GCF_964263255.1. Classification (NCBI taxonomy): domain Eukaryota; kingdom Metazoa; phylum Chordata; class Amphibia; order Caudata; family Salamandridae; genus Lissotriton; species Lissotriton vulgaris. The sequence goes on from NC_141689.1 coordinate 16,363,652, forward strand.
AGCCGGGCTCGGGCCCGGTCGTGCGGAGGGGGAGCGGGCCCTTCATGTGGCCTGTCCAACATGCGTCCCCCCCAGCTGAAGGCGGGGAGAGTCACCCATCCTCTTGGGGACTCTCCTCGTCGAGGCGGAAAAAGCGGGACAGGCCATCCGCGTTGGTGTGGTCTTGCCCAGGTCGATGTTCCACAGTGAAATCCATCCCCTGTAGGGAGATGGACCAACGTAGTAGTTTTGGGTTTTCCCCCCGCATCTGCATCAGCCACTGCAGGGGCCGATGGTCGGTCTGTACCCGGAAGTGTGTGCCAAAGAGATAGGGCCGGAGCTTTTTGAGGGCCCATACCACAGCGAAGGCCTCCCTCTCGATGGTGCTCCAGCGCTGTTCTCGGGGCAGGAGTCGCCTGCTGATGAAGACCACTGGCTGATCACGGCCTTCGGGGTTCAATTGAGACAGGACCGCCCCAATACCATGGTCGGAGGCATCCGTCTGGACGATGAATTCCCGGCTGTAGTCGGGGGCCTGGAGCACAGGGGCGGAACACATGGCGGCCTTCAGTTGCTCGAAGGCTGCTTGACAATCTGGGGTCCAGTTGACCTTCTTTGGGTGATTTTTGGACGTGAGTTCCGTGAGGGGCCCCACTATGCTACCATAGTCCTTTACGAACCGTCGGTAATAGCCCGTGAGTCCCAGAAAGGCGCGTACCTCGGTCTGGGTGATGGGGGGCTGCCAGGACTGGATGGCGGCGATCTTGAGCTGCAGAGGGGCCACCAGGCCGCTTCCCACCTGGTGTCCGAGGTAGGTCACGGACCCCTGACCAATTTGGCATTTGCTGGCCTTGATCGTGAGGCCAGCTCGCTGAAGGGCCTGTAGCACCTCGCGGAGGTGGTGGAGGTGGTCGGACCAGTGGTGGCTGTATACAACGATGTCGTCTAGGTAGGCGGCACTGAATCCTTCGAGTCCGACCAAGACTTGATTGACTAGTCGCTGAAACGTTGCTGGGGCATTCTTCATGCCGAAGGGCATGACCTTGAAATTATAATGGCCGTCAGGAGTGGAAAACGCAGATCGTTCTTGGGCCCGGGATGTAAGGCCGATCTGCCAGTAGCCCGCCGTCAGGTCGAAAATGCTGAGGTAGCGGGCAGCTCCCATGCGGTCGATCAGTTCATCTGCCCGGGGGATGGGATGTGCGTCCGTTCTGGTGACCGCATTCAAGCCCCGGTAGTCGATGCAGAACCGGAGTTCCGGTGTGGTGCCGGGGGTGGCCGCTTTGGGGACCAGTACTACTGGGCTGGCCCAGGGGCTGTCTGAGGGCTCAATGACCCCGAGCGTGAGCATCTTGGTCACCTCTTCTTGGATGCAGGCCCGTACCCGATCTGGTACGCGGTAGGCCCGGTGGCGGATAGGGGGACTGTCCCCCGTGTCTACGTCGTGTACACACCAGGAGGTGACCCCTGGGGTGAGGGAGAACAGGCTGGCGAACTGCAGCAGGAGGTCTCGACATTCTTGGCGTTGTTCCAGGGTGAGGGCCTCCGAGAGTCGGACCCCGTCCACGGAGCCGTCTTTCTCCCGAGTCCGTAGGAGGTCAGGGAGGGGTTCGGAGTCTTCCTCGGCTCCATTGTCTGTGGCCATCAGGAGGCTGAGTTCTGAACGCACGAAATGGGGTTTCAGTCTATTAGCGTGGAGAACCCGGAGGGGGTTCCGTGAAGATTCCATATCGATGAGATAGGTGACAGGGCCCTTGCGCTCGATTACTTTGAAGGGCCCCGTCCATTTATCTTGCAGAGCGCATGGTTCGGTGGGGGACATTACCCATACTTGTTGGCCGGGTTCAAATTCGATGGAGGAGGCATTTTGGTCATACCACTTTTTCATGTCCTCTTGACTGGCCTCCAAGTTTGCTTTCGCCATCTCCCTGAATCGCCGGGTCTGGTTGCGGAGGGTTAGGAGGTATTTGAAGACATCTGGAGGGTTCTTTAGAGGGGGCATTTCCCAGCCTTCCTTAACTAGGCTGAGCGGCCCCCGTACTGGGTGTCCATACAACAGTTCAAACGGGCTGAAGCCGAGGGACTTCTGGGGGACTTCTCGATATGCGAAGAGGAGGCACGGCAGTAGCACATCCCACTGGCGACGGAGGGGCTCTTCCAACCCCCCAATCATCCCTTTGAGCGTGCGGTTGAACCGTTCAACAAGTCCGTTTCCTTGAGGGTGATAGGGGGTCGTGAATCGGTAGATGACCCCACACTGTTGCCAGAGGGACTTCATGTATTTTGAAATAAAGTTCGTGCCTCTGTCGCTGACGACTTCTCGGGGGAAGCCCACACGGGAGAAGATCCCCATCAGGGCCCGGCCGACTACCGGGGCTGTCACAGTTCGCAGGGGGACAGCCTCAGGGTAGCGGGTGGCGTGGTCCACCAGTACCAGGATGAACCGATGTCCTTGTGCTGTACGGGGGTCGAGGGGCCCCACAATGTCGATCCCTACCCTCTCGAACGGGGTGGTGACCACTGGAAACGGTTGCAGGGGGGCTTTCAGCTTGCGGCCGCTCTTCCCGCTGGCTTGGCACGTGGGGCAAGATCGGCAATGCTGGAGTACATCATTCCTCATCTTAGGCCAGAAGAAGTGGGTCACCAGGCGGCTGTAGGTTTTATCCTGACCCAGGTGGCCAGCCAGGGGGACATCATGGGCCAGGTTTAGCAAGAAGTCTCTAAAACGGAGGGGCACTACTAGCACTCGACTGGCCCCTAACTCCGCGATTCTCTGTTCACTGTATAGCAGACCATTGTCCCAATAGACCCAATGTGTTCCGGATGTATCCCCTGCGCTCTGAGCGAGGGCTTGTTGGCGGAGTCCCTCGAGGGAGGGACAGGTCTTCTGCTCTTGGCGAAACTGCTCCTGGGTGGGCCCCCCCTCTTGATGCCACTGGTCCAGGCCGGAGAGGTCCGGGGGTTGAGCGAGCCCCTCGGGAGCTTGTTCTGGGGGGACGGCACGGTCGGTGTCTTCTACTGGAGTGACCGGGGGAGGAGGTGCCGGCCATTCAGGTTCCTCGGGTCGGAGATTGGCACGGGCGGCCATGGACCGGGTGGTGACGCACGCCCAGTCCGGGATGCCTAACATCCCCAGGTGTTCTCTTCGTTCTACGGCTGCCCACGGGGAGCTTTCAAGGTCATTCCCCAGGAGGCAGTCTACGGGAGCATCATCTCGGACCGTCACCTTCAACATGCCGGAGACTCCTCCCCATTCGAAAGGGACGCAGGCCATCCGACACAGACTCTCCGAATTATCGGCTGAACGGACAGGACAGAGAATATTTGGTAGGATCTGTTCTGGGGTCACCAGGTGACAGCGGACGGCTGTTACGCTGGCCCCGGTGTCACGGAGGGCTTCGGCCCGGCGTCCATTGATGCTCACCCATTGACTGTACTTCCGGGTGTTAGCGGGTAGGGGGACCCGCGGGACCATGTCTTTCCCCCCTAAGCATGCTAGAGCCATGGCGGCTGGCTCCCATTCTTGATGTTCTTGCTCATATTCTTCCTGTTCCTCGGAGATCTGTTCTTCCCCCAGGGCAGCCGCGGCCATCTGGCGGGGTCTCGGGCTCTGATTCTGTGGGCAATTTGGGTCGTTTGCGTAGTGGCCGACTCGCTGGCATCGGTGACACGTGACATTGGCTCTATATCCCGGTCGTGCCGGGGTGCTGCCCCGGTTGGCCGGGGGGGTGGTGCTGGCAGCGGGGGCGGCCGGAGCGTTGTCTTTTCCTCGTCCTTGGCCCCCTCCTCCTCCTCCTCGGGGACGGTGCTGACCGTGGTGGTTCCGGTTCTGTTCATAGGACCCATTTCGGCCCACTCTGGTGATTTCCCACCGGTCAGCCTCGGCTGCGAGCTGCCGTGGATCAGTCAATTTGCTGTCGAGGAGGTGCTGCCGGAGCTCGATGAAGCAATTGTTTGACAGATGCTCCCACACCATGAGATTGAAGAGCTGTTCGTAAGTTGTGACATTGCTTCCTTTGATCCAACCCTCGAAGGCTCGGCTGAAATAGTTCACGTACTCCACCCAAGTTGTACCCGGGATGCGGGTGCAGTCTCTGAACCTCTGACGGTACATCTCGGGTGTGAGCCCATAGCGGGTGAGGAGGGCCGCTTTCATGTGGTCGTAGGAGGTCATCAGATGGTCCGGGAGCTGTAGCAGGGCATCGCGGCCCTCATTGAGGAATCTCCCCCATAGACCGGCTCCCCAGTCGCTTCGATCGATCCGGTGGGAGGTCATAGCTATTTCATAGGCCTTGAACCATTGTTGGATGTCGTCCTCTCGGAAGTATTCTCGAACGACATCCTTGGGGATGTGTACTTTTTTATCTGTTGCTCCTGGGGTGCGGGGTTGCTCGGTCACCCCTGATTCCTTGTTCTGCTTGCGTAAGTCTATTTCAGCTAATTTGCGCTCATGTTCATATGCCAGTCTTTTTTCCTCAAGCTCTCTTTGTCTCTGTTTCTCCTCTCTTTCTTCTCGGAGCCTCAGATGTTCTAAATTCAGTTTCTGTTCGGCCAACTTGAGTTCACCATCCATTTTGAGCCGGGCCATTTCTAGTTCATGTAATCTTGTTCTTTCTCGTTCCTGGTTCTCGTCTTGCGAGAGACCCGTTCTTCGCTCCTCGGGAGCCGTGGTGTCTTTTTCTGCTGCTGCGACATTTTGGTCCGGGGGTCTGACGGCCCCGGTTTCTGCCCAGGACTCCAGGGCATGCTTGAAATCGTCCTTGGTACTCAGACCGGTGGTAGCGATACCTAGTTCAATGCAGAATTGTTTTAATTCACGATGGCTGTATTCTTCCAATTTCTCCATCTGAAATTTCTCGGAGGATCCGCTTTCTTTGGTTGTCATCGTGATTTCGTTGTGGGGTGAGCTACTCTCTGTACGATTATGCGGTGATTCGGATCGCGCCGCTGGCCACCAATGTTAGACGGACCGGGAGGGTCGGCCGAGTGTAAGGGGAGAGGTCTCCAGGGAGAGCCGTCTCCAGCGATCGTACAGACAAGTAACTTCCCCCCCACAGACGGACACCACACAAGGATAAGGTTAAACGATACTTTATCAGTAAGTCTTCAAGTACGGTCAAATGATACAAGGAGGTCTGGACTCAGGGGTCCCCTCGGTTCGGGTCTCTGATTGGGAAAAGGGGTAGCGGGACAGTCTTGTTACCAATTGGGTGGATGAATAGCTCTCAATCCTCGAGCTCGGCGTTCTAGATGAACGGGCCGCGGCGGAGCCAGCAGGTCCCGAGATGGTTGAAGGTGGCGACGGTCCGCGGCGGAGCCAGCAGGTCCCGATGAAGATGGTGGTACAAACGGTCCGCGGCCACGCCAGCAGGTCCCGACGACGATGAAGGTTGATGGAAGTTGCGGCAGCGCCAGCAGGCAAGACGATAGTTCACAAGGCAGGGCTACGGCAGCGCCAGTAGTCCGTCAAGGATGAGTTCTTCTCTGCGACTTTCGACTCCAGGATACAACTGCCTTCCTGCTCTGGAGCTGCCCCAGTTATAGGGCTGGTGCCCTTTGATGTCCGGACCCTCGCACTTGGAGGTCGGGAGGTCCGGGATGAGGGAGTCCAGACACCCAGCAGGGGGGTGGAGCCAGCGCCCGGGGAGGCTGGGGGCGATCGGCACCTGGCGGGGGAGAGCCATTGACACCTCTTTCTCCCATTGACCTGCCAAGTAGTCCGTTCACCTCCTGGGTGGATGGTGGTGCCGGGATGTCGGGGCCTGGCCAGGCCCAGGGTTAGGGTCGATCGGAGGCCACGCGGCCTCGTGGGGCCGTGTCCAAGATGGCGCCCAGGTCGGGCGCGAGGGCTGGTAGGGGATCGGGCCCAAGAGGTCGGGATGTTCCGAGGCAGGGGTCCCGGAGGGGACAGAAACGTGGAGTGGTGGCGTGTAACACTTGAGGAGCCGGGCTCGGGCCCGGTCGTGCGGAGGGGGAGCGGGCCCTTCATGTGGCCTGTCCAACACTGAGAAGTATGTGACTTCTGCCATCGCTATGAACTGTTCGTCACTGTGACTGATGCCATTGCTTCACACTATTCGCATTGAGAAGCCAGTGACTGCTTGAATCGCTATGCACTGCTCGCACAGAGAAGCCTGTGACCGCCGCCATTACTACGCACTGTTTGTCACTGAGAAGCCTGTGACCGCCGCCATTACTACGCACTGCTCATCACTATGAAAACTTTGTCCGCTGCCATCTCTACTCACTGCTCTTCACTGAGAAGCCTGTGACTGCTGCCATTTTTATGCTGTGCTAATCACAGAGGCCTGTTACCGCTGTCATTGCAAAGCATTACTCACACTGAGAATCCTGTGGCTGCTGCCATATCTATGCACTGCTCGTTATTGTAAAATCTGTGGACGCTGCCATCGCTGCAGACTGCTCATCACTGAGAAACCTGTGACCAGTGCCATTGCAACTCTCTGTTGGCACTGAAAAGCCTGTGACCACTGCCATCGCTATGCACTGTTCGCACTGAGAAGCCTGTGACTGCTGCCATCGCTATGCACTGTTCGCACTGAGAAGCATGTGACCGCTGCCCTCGCTATGCACTGTTTGCATTGAGAAGCCTGTGACCGCTACCATTGTAATGCACTGCTCAGCACTGAGAAGTCGGTGACTGCTGCCATAGCTTTGAACAGCTCGTCAATGAGAAGTGAGTGACCGATACCATCGCTATGAACTGCTCGGCCCTGAGTGTCCTGTGACTGCTGCCATCTCTGCACACTGGACGCACTGAGAAGCCTGTGGCCATTGCCATTGCTAAGCACTGCTCATCTCTAAGAAACCTGTGACCACTGCTATCGCTATGCACAGCTCATCACTGAGAAGCAAGTGACTGCTGCCATCGCTACTCACTGCTCATCACTGAGAAGCCTGTGACCACTGCCATCGCTACACATTGCTCATCACTGTGAAGGCTGTGACTGCTGCCATCGCTATGAACTGTTCGTCACTGTGACTGAAGCCATTGCTTCACACTATTCGCATTGAGAAGCCAGTGACCGCTCCATCGCTACGCACTGCTCGCACAGAGAAGCCTGTGGCCACTGCCATTGTTACGCACTGCTCGTCACTGAGAAGCCTGTGACCGCTACCATTGCTATGCACTGCTCGTTACTGAGAAGCCTGTGGCAACTGCCATTGTTACGCAGTGCTTGTTACTGAAAAGCCTGTGACCACTGCCATTACTATGCACTGCTTGTTACTGAGAAGCCTGTGGCCACTGCAATTGTTATGCACTGCTCGTCACTGTGAAGCCTGTGACCGCTGCCATTGCTACGCACTGCTCATTACTGAGAAGCCTGTGGCCACTGCCATTGTTACACAGTGCTCGTCACTGTGAAGCCTGTGACCGCTGCCATTGCTACGCACTGCTCATTACTGAGAAGCCTGTGGCCACTGCCATTGTTACACAGTGCTTGTTACTGAAAAGCCTGTTACCGCTGCCATTGCTACGTACTGCTCATTACTGAGAAGCCTGTGGCCCCTGCAATTGTTACGCACTGCTCGTCACTGAGAAGCCTGTGACCGCTTCCAATGATAAGGATTGCTCGTTACTGAGAAGCCTGTGACCGCTGCCATTGCTACTCACTGCTCATCGCTGAGAAGCCTGTGACCGCTGCCATTGCTATGCACTGCTTGTTATGGAGAAGTCTGTGACCGCTGCCATTGCTATGCACTGCTTGTTACTGAGAAGACTGTGACCGCTTCCAATGCTATGGACTGCTCGTTACTGAGAAGCCTGTGACCGCTGCCATTGCTACGCAGTGCTCATCACTGAGAAGCCTTTGACCACTGCCATTGCTACGCACTGCTTGTCACTGAGAAGCCTGTGACCAATGCCATTGCTACGCACTGCTCATCACTGAGAAGCCTGTGACCACTCCCATTGCTATGCTTTGCTTGTTACTGAGAAGCCTGTGACCGCTGCCATTGCTATGCACGGCTCATCACTTAGAAGCCTGTGACCGCTTCCATTGCAATGCACTGCTTGTTACTGAGAAGCCTGTGACCGCTGCCATTGCTATGCACTGCTCGTCACTGAGAAGCCTGTGACCGCTGCCATTGCTACGCACTGCTCATCACTGATTAGCCTGCGACCGCTGCCATTGCTACGTACTGCTCATCACTGAGAAGCCTGTGACCGCTGCCATTGCTACGCAGTGCTCATCACTGAGAAGCCTGTGACCACTGCCATTGCTACGCACTGCTCGTAACTGAGAAGCCTGTGACCACTGCCATTGCTACGCACTGCTTGTCACTGAGAAGCCTGTGACCAATGCCATTGCTACGCACTGCTCGTAACTGAGAAGCCTGTGACCACTGCCATTGCTACGCACTGCTTGTCACTGAGAAGCCTGTGACCAATGCCATTGCTACACACTGCTCATCACTGATTAGCCTGCGACCGCTGCCATTGCTATGCACTGCGCATCACTAAGAAGCCTGTGGCCACTGCCATCGCTTTCCACTGCTCGCACTGAGAAAACTGTGGCTGCTTCCCTTGCTCCCCTGGGTATCAAGTGCAGAAGGGGTTCTCCTTGGCCCAGTTTGCAGACCTATAGTAGGATAGACCTCAGAGGCAAATTACCCTAGCCCCCACTGCAGTGAGCTAGTAGCCACTGCTCCCCCCCGGCCCCATAAGTTTTCCAGGATGGCTGCTGCGTTCAGCTTGTTTACCTCCCATCGCCTTCCCACACTTTATCTCTAGATTGCTTCTCCCATAGGAAAATGTCTGGCATAGCTGGGTTAAATAACATGGCCGCATTCTGCACTTTTTCTATTTGAGAACCATCACCGCAATGGCTTTCTGTAAGGCCCATTCCCTGTCAGGGTAATTGGATGGCTAGAATTCTTGATGTGTGCTGCAAGCAGGATGGACACCTGGCCTCCCTGATGTGTGCTGCAAGCAGGATGGAAGCCTGGCCTCCCTGATGTGTGCTGCGACCAAGATGGACCCCTGGCCTCCCTGATGTGTGCTTTGAGCAGGCATGAGCCTTTGATGTGCAGTCTTCTCTTGGATGCTGTAGAGAGGATGAATGGGTCCACATCATCTGGCCCTCACAAACTGCTCTTGTACTTGTAACATTCATGGGATCTGCAGAGCAAAGCCCCACCACCCTCCCAGGGGCATGGAGAGCCCCCTACATCTTTGAGCTGTGCTGCTTTGCTCCTTGCTGAAAGGGTGGGACACTGGGGAGAGGGGACAGCCAGTGTTTAGAGAAACCTTTGGCCCTCCACCTGCACTAATGCTGAACACAGGTCACCCACCAAAGCAAAACCAGTAGGTCTGGCTCCAACTGCAAAAGCAGAGCATGTAAATGGCTTTTTGAAGCATGTTACAGATTGTGGAGGGATATTTGTGCCAATGATTTAAAGAATGAATGAAGGATTGAGATGTGAAATAATTGGAGTACAAGAGGTATTGTGGGTGCTTGTGAGTTTTGGTGGATTATAAACTGAGAGACTCCTGGTGCAAGTGTCTACAAGTACATCACGCAAAGCGCGTTTCACATTATCGAACCAGCCATTGTTAGCAGCCTGTCGCTGTCATCATATAGGCTGAATTTTCACTAAATGTTCTAATCCTCTCTCTTCTAGTCCTGGTGTTGATTCTTGGCCTCTCAGATGATACATGCCTGACCTTTCACCCTTCAGTCATATCACGCCTTCCCAGGAGCTCTAGCGCAAAGATCTGTGGTCGAACAGTAAGTAAATCCGAAGCTGAATTTATTGCTTAGAAATGTCAATTACCTCTGTTTGCTTTATAAAGCGTCCCCATTAAAACAAGCATTGCACATCAAACAGCAGCAGGATCACAGGGTTCATTAGAGTTAAGCACACTTGAAGGTGTTTGTCTTCTGGCAGATGCTTTGGGTCCTTAGGACGATAAGGAGGCGTCATCCTTACAGCCTTCAAGTTGATGACTCTGAGGCCAAACACAAGCTGAGTTGGTGCCCGGAGCCCAACTCCATGTGACATGAATTAACGAAACAATGCTCAGGTGCCTCGTGGGATAAAGCTTACCTTGAGAGCATCCTGTGGCTACTATCACCTGGCCTTCACGAGGAGCCTCCGATGCTAAAGATGCACCTCGTTAAAGATGACTACATCACCATCCTGTAGCACTACTCCTCAGCTCCAGGAATGAGACTACTCCAAGCAGAGTACCAGGAGAACCAAGATTCTATGAAGAACTAGGAGGCTAGCACTATGGGTAGACCTTTTGTTTCCAGTCTGCAGTTTATAAAGAACAATCACACCATTACTATTCTGTTATGAACAGAGTTAAGAACACTCTGTGTCCCATAGTTCCCTCCTGCTGTCCACTCTTCCTCTTGTGGGTGCTGCAAAGACCATCTTCTTCTCAAAGCTGTACAAGTATTCTCCCAAATCTAAATTGAACATATTTGCATAAAAGTACTAAAGCTTACAGAGCACATAACATTCATTAATAATTCCTGGTCACCTAAATGTAGTATTTTATTTTTCCTGTTCAACATAAAAGGTTGTACAAAAAGAGAAATCGAGATGAACATATTTGTGTCTCATGTGATACGTTTAACTATAATAAAGAAAAACATCCAGGCCCAGCACCTATGCTTAGGAAGACGTCCAACATTTCATGAAGTGGCACATATAACCCACTGTAACAAGAACAGTAATCCAACATGGTATGCAATATACTGCATGCAGCTAACCAATGCTAGCATCACCATCAAGTCATATGACCAATCTGGGCAGGTCTGGGGGTCTCTCAAGATCATGTATTAGGTGGCGCACCGGTGGATACTACCCCGTCCTCCTGTGTAGAACTGAGGTATTGGACCAAGGATTTACGGAAGTCCCTAGGTCTGGAGGCCTGCGGTAGTTCCTCTGCATATACCTCCAGGGTCTCTTTACAGTATGTCATGTCAGCAACCCAATCCTTAAATCTAGATGGGTGCTTACTGCTCCATCTCAATGCTATCCGGCTAAGAGCAGGGCCACTGCCAGTAGTTTTTATCTCTTGGCCAGTCTTTGCTTATGGGTTCCCAGTAAACATGTTAGTTGGGCATATGGTATGAATTCTGATAGCACAATCGTGAGGACATTCGTGACTTCTTGCCAGTAGGCTTGAATCGAGGGGCAGGACCATGCCATGTGTAAGAAGTCTGCATTGGGGGAGCTGCATTTAGGACACTTATCATCTGCGCGTAGACCGTATCTGTGTAGTTGTGCTAGAGTGTAGTAAATTTGGTGCAGGAATTTAAAATGAATAATGCAAAGATTACAGTTTAAGGTCAGCAAGTGTAATTGTGTGCAGCTGTGTTCCAAGTCCCCTTCATCTATAGTATCTCCTACTGATTGCTTCCATCTTTGAATTGACGTATTCTGCATCTGGTGTTGTTCTCACTGTGAAATGTTATATAAACACGTTAGCAGGCCCTGTCATGTGGGTGCCTTTAATATGAGTTGTAGTGCATGAAGATAGGGTGGCTCATTCTGAAAAGTTGGGAAAAGTTCTTTGATAGCCACATGCAGCCGCAAATAAGCTTATACCTTCAGCGGCGCACGGTGTACACAAAGAGACGGCTCATCCTGTGGGATGAATCAGTTGTGTGGGAAGATTTTGCACATTTCAGTTAGGCCCATGTCTCTCAGAAGAGCAAGCATATTGTTCTCTTGAGTAACTTTGATTCTCAAGTGAAGGTCTATGGGGAGTGCAGAAGCATATATTGGAAGTTTCTGCGCCCGGTGTGCTAGTGTGTGCCATGCTCGCGACGTGCAAATCACAGGGTGTATTTTGTCTCTAGGAGTATGTTTTTGCAGGTCAGATATGTAGGCTATCAGTGGGGAAGGCAGCACACTTCCATGTTCCACAGCTATGTGGGGGATGTATGAATGTGGTTGTAGCCAGTAGTGGGCATGTTGTTCTTGTGCACAGTAAAAGTATAGTTGAGAGTCTGGTGCCCCAAAGCCTCCTTTTTGATAACGTTTAGTGAGAGTCTTCCAGCCCACTCTCGCCCACTTACCAGCCCATGTAAGCTTCTGCATGATTGATCTCAGTTTAGAAAAAAAGGCCTGTGTGAGACAGATCCGAATATTCATAAATAGGTATAAGAATCGGGGCACTACCACCATCTTTTGAATGGTGATCCTGTCGGCCAGTGAGAGCGGTCATTTAATCCAGCAATCTACCTGTTCATCCAATTTCACTATAGCCCTACTGTAGTTTTCCCTAATCACCGTTTCAGGATTACTGTGTACCCATATACCCGAGTATTTCACTGGATCAGCGTGCCATTGCAGTGGAAAGTTAAAGATTGGCTGGGTTATTGCGGGCATGAGTGGTATTACCATTGATTTATCCCAGTTAATGCTGAGTCCTGAGTAAGGTTCAAACCGTATCTATTCCCATATGAGTGAATTGAGATTAGAGTCTGGATGGCGGGCATATAGGATCATGTTGCCGGCATACAGAGATATGCCAATAGGCCATAGTTGGAACTGTAGTGCGGAGTCTGGGTGCTTTTGGCGAATCTTACGGGCTAGTGGTTCAAGAGCCAGTGTAAAGAGAAGAGGTGAATGTGGGCAACCTTGCCTCGTTCCCCGGCTAATGCTAATTGGGGCGGACGTGTTGCTGTTGATTCTGATTTGTGCGCTGGACTTGGTGTGGAGAAGGGCTATCCACCACAGGAAAGGTTCAGGGAAACCCATCCGACGTAGGACGGTGAACATGAAGACCCATTCAACAGAGTTGAATGCCTTTGCCACAACTAAGAGGGCAGCAGCAGCCGGTATTTCAGGGTTAAAGTGGTGGAACATTGTAAAAAGGGTGCGTAGATTTTGTGTGGTAGACCTGGTCGGTCTAAAACCGGTCTGGTCTGGTAGCACTAGATTCCGAATCAGTAGCTGAATGCATGTCGCTATGACTTTAGCTAGGGTTTTTACATCTATGTTTATTAGTGACAGAGGGGGAAATGATTCGCAGTAAGTCAGGACTTTATCAGGTTTAGGGAGAGCAATTAATAGCACCTCACACAGTGAGGTCGGTAGTATGCCGTCCTCATATGATTCTTCGTACATCTCAGCTAGGTGTGGGATGAAAATGTCTCTGAATTATTTGTAGAATTCCTTGGGGAGTCCATTCATGCCAGGGGCTTTGTTATTTGGATGAGAATTGATAGCTTCGATAATCTCAAACTTGTGATGTTGTGGTCGAGGAATTCATGATGGTTGTCTGCTAACCACGCCAGTGCAATGTCATCAAAGTATTGGTTAATTTCAGGCGGTGATGTGGTCGATTGTGTAGAGTAGAGGTGGGTATAGTAATCAGTGAACTGTCTAAGATCTTCGGTGTATCGTAAGCATATTGGCCGAGTTTATCTATAATCTGGGTGATATGGGTTGCTTTAGGTCTAGAGCGAAATCTGTGAGAGAGTGCCCTAACTAGGTATCCCCCTCCCCGTAGGTGCACGCAGTGTATCAGCGTGAGATGTATTTGATCTCAGCTGCTGCGTGTTCTTTAAATGAATCAATCTTCTTCCTGATTTCAGCTAACAGTGCGGGGTTTTGCGTGTCTACATAAGCTGCCTCTACCCATTGGATATCTTGTTCTACCAGTGATAGCTGTTGTCGGATATATTTCAGAATGCCTACGTGTTTGCCTATGCAATGTCCTCTAATTGTAACTTTAAAAGCCTCCCAGAGTGTTTTTGCACTGCTCAGAGAGCCTTCGAATACTTGATCAAGGAGTGCCAAGCAAACAAACATGGTGTGTGTATGGGGATGTCAAGTGTGAGGCGTACGGGTGCATGATCTGACAATGTCCTGGGCATGTACTCAATCCGTACGGTCCATGTACTGATATTGTTTGTGGCTAGCCAGAAGTCTATTCCTGATCACATGTTATGTGTTGATGATGTGCATGTACCTTCCTTGTGGCTGGGGTGTCGTAGACACCACAGTTTGATCGTTGCGCATTCTTGCATAGTCCCTGAGAGCTTTAGCTGACTGTTTCCCATATCGGTCATTACCTGTGGATCTATCTAGTGCTGGGTCGATACGTGTTAAAGTCCTCTCCCCATATAATGGGGGTGGGTAGTGGTTCACAGCGTTTAGCCCAGATGTGTGCATAAAAACCTGGGTCGTCAGGTTGCCCTGTACTATAAAATAGCGCCCTTGGTTATCCTTGATAGCAGTGATGAGAGTAAAGGGGGTGCTGTGTCTAACCAGGACCATGACCCCTCTAGCGTAGCTAGAGTAAGAGGATGCCTAGCAGTATATTGCTCATTTGGTGCCTATCCTACCCTCTGTGGTATTTGTGAGATGTGTTTCTGGTAGACAGGACACATCTATCTTGTGGCGGTCTAGGCATGCCAGGACCCTTTGAATCTTTTGTGGGTTTTGAAGGCCTCTCACATTCCAGGTCAGGAACACCAGAGGCCTAGTGTTTCGTGGGCAGCTAGCCAGGTATGTCAGCTTGTATAATGAGACCTGATCCGTGTTTTATAGCTTGCACTCTATCTGTATAATCTGTATTCTGGTGTTTGAACTCTGACCAGTGTTTTATGATAATACCCTGACCCTCTCCCCACCCACTCTGCATACTTTTTGCAGCTGAGACAGTCCCAAAAACCTTGAATATTCCCAACATATTCCCTCAAGAACAGTTACTAAACAATTTAACTATTTATGGTGTACACATGTCGGCTGGAGCTGCCACACTGGGTGCCCCCTGTCAGGATTATGGTTCCGAGCGGGCCGCTGTCCGCGCAATGCGTACCATTTGGCACCTCAACCAACTGGAACTACATTTCCCAGAGGGCCAAGCGGTTACGCGACGCATTGACGCTAACCACGCAAACCCCGGAAATAAAGCAACAAAGCGGCTGCTGTCGGTGCCGATAATTCTTACCAAGCTGGGGTAAGAGGTTTGTAGAGAACGGTAATGTGACACAACGGTGAGTAACAGCTTTTGTGAAAAGATTTACCTCGATTTTCACGGATTGGTTTCAGGCTGTGTTACGAGTTGTGGTTCTGGAGATTCACTCGGCTGGGTGGATACGTCTGTTTTCCCCGTTGGCTGAGAAGTGCGGCTGCATTCTCTTGCGGGGAAAATAACTTTATGTAAACATTGGATTGTTTGGTTACCACAGGAGTGGAACGAGGGTTCTTGAAATACTGTGGATTTATTGAAACTGATTCTCCTGTGACAAGTAGTTTGGGCTCAAGCTACCATACGTGTATAGTCTGCTGTGGATTATGAATGATGGTCTAAGACTCTTAATTGCACCTGAACATTCAACGCATAAAGGTGTGAGCTGAACTGATAAGAGGGTGAAGAAACCTTCAGTGTTGGTTTTATCATTTGTCTGCCGACAGCTTTGTTTTGTTATCTTTTCTTCAGTGCAGGAGAGAACCTACAAGGGGGGGTATCTAAGCAAAAGGAAACGTGCAGCCTAAGACAGAACACTGAAAGAAAGTGGTAGGTGAGGTACTGAACGAATGTGTATGCACCCTGTGAGGAAGATAGCATCACCTTATGTTATTCCTTGTTCTCTTTCAGTTGGTTGCCATTTTGGATAGAACCCTAGCCCCTCTCTCCTGTTTATAAAGACCTCCTATTTTTCCTTTTCAGGTAGGAATGTAGACACACAGGTGTCTCTTGTTATATAACTCGTTGTATGTAGGCTTGAGAGGGAAAGATAGGATAGTGGGTATTATTTTAAACGCATTGTTTCTGTCGTTTCAGATGTCCCTCCCCGCAATCCCCTTCCTTTCCCGCACTCACGGGACCATTCTGCTAGTCTGTGATTATAAAGTCAGGCAGCAGGATTGTTGTGAGGGTGTGGGTAAAGGGCTTTCAGCACAGCCCCGAGGAGTAGTGCGACGGAGCCTGACACCCCCGTGATTTAGATCTCAGGGGTTTCTGCGATAGCGGTTAAATATTCATCACAATCGAGCCTGTAAGGACATCCCCCAGTCATATCGGTAATTCTCTAGTTCAATGGGCGGTACCCCTACCATCCCTGTATTTCAAGGAACACTTGACACTATTATGCATTGCCACTGCCCCAATCCATGTCGTCAAGACAACCCACTTATCTGCCTCCGCAGTGTGCATGTGTAATTGTCCAACATCTGCCAGTTGTTTGTCTATTATATCCTGCTTGGTCTCCATTTGCATTTGGGAGTCCTCCACCTCAGAGTTGCGGCGTTCCGCCATGTCAAGCCGTTCCATGTGACGGTCCAGGCGCTCGGCCATTCGGTCCACTCTGCATGTTAATGAGTCTATCTTACCGTCGATGTTGTAGAGAGCGGCCTGGATCGTGGTGAACATGGCCAGTACATCACCCAGTTGAGACTCCGCTTGCAGAGGCCACCGACTGTGGTGATTGAAGTTGATCTTCCGAGCAGTGTTGCTATGGTTTTTTTGATTGGTCAAAATTGAGTTTGGGCTGATTTCTGTCTGGTTTGCCGATGGTTCTTCTGTTGATACTGAGCTATAAGTGCTTTCAACTTCTGGCTTCATTGTAGAATGTGCCCAGTGCACTGGAATAAATAGGGTATGAAGTTAGTCGACACCTTGGGCTATGATATGTCTATGTGGCCGTGGAGGTTCTGTAAGCTGTGTGGCCTTGTCTGCAGTCTTAGAGTGTGCTGTTGGCACCTCGTGAGGGGCGTATCTCTGTTTTGGGGGTGCATCTGTTTTGCCAGCGACAACCTCCTTAGCTCTGCGGATGGACACTCGTCAGTGTGTTGCATGTCTCCAGTGGTCAAATTATGGGTCAAAAGCGTAGTGATATGGGATGGTAGTGTGGCCGAACACAGGGTACAGGGCAGAGGCAGCCTCCTCCAAACCAGGTGGCCCAAGGGCTCACCGGAGGTACACCGTTGGTTGTGGTCTATGTGGCGGTGCCCCAGTATTGTTGTGGCAGCCCTTTTCCACAGGAGGTTACATGGTGCCCTCACTCACCCACCGGGCTTTGACCACCAGCAGCACAGGCTCACAGGCTCACCTCGGGCCTACAATCCAGGCAGTCAGAAGGTCGTCAGTGCCACTCACTGTGGGCTTGGCACATTTTCCGCTCCAGTGTCTCTAATGTGCAGCGTGGTGATTCCCTGACCCTGCCCAGCTCAGTCAGGGCATCTGGGCAGTGCTGTTTGTCTGGGCTGTGTGGAGTGTTGAGTAGTCCCCCAGTTGTGGCCCGATTTTGGGACCACACTCACACGCTGTGTCCGATGAGGGTCAGGTACAGGGTTGCTGCAGCTGAAGTATTGTAGCTGTGCCACTGGTGCATGTCTCGGTGAGTGGTGCAGCGCTTTTATCTCTGGGCAGTGCTGCGATGTGGTTTCTTCCGGTGTGCATGCCCTGCTTCGTGGCAGAGTATTCTCGTAAGGCTGCTGTGCAAGTCTGAGCACTTCTGTTGTAGGCCCCGCACTTTATTGCCGAAGTTGCAGACCCTCGGGCAAGTGTCAGAGCTCGGCATAGCAGCGTACGTGAAGGCAGCCGAGTTGGCGGATGTGCCCGCGGGTAGGTAGGGGTGCCTCAGGGCTCTAACCATGCAGGATGTATAATGGATATTTCAGCGGCCGGAGCAGCACGCCTAGAAAGTGGCCATCTCCCAACGTGGCAATCTTCGCCCCTAAATTAGAAAACTTTAATGTTAAAACTCAGATTTATGAATCCAGCTAAACCAAACTACACCTGCTGCAATGCAAAAAAAGCATGTTGTATACTGTGCATTGCCTGCCGCCTTGTGCATGCAAATTTAGGAGGGTACCATAGGTACCCCCCATGTGCACCCCCCCTCAACAGCAAAAAATGCATGACTTTCCATGACGGCAACGCTACAATGGAAAGGCTGCTCTATGCCTGCATCGTAACATGGATGACAGTGTCTTGCAGACACCACCACCATATCATGCCCCTTTTCCGTCCGGTTGACGAGTTCCCCAGCAGAAAAGCAGTAGACGGTGTTTCCGTCCGCCGCGGAACACCCAGCCATACTAATATGGTGGGGTCATTCAGGTGTGGATGGTGGGCGGATCACCATCGCTGTTCAAGCGATGGCTTTTGCCGGCCCAGTGGAGGTTATCTGCCTGCCATCCTAATGGGCCCCTAGATACTTAATGGAGTGGGAATAGTAAGTTATATATCTTTAGTTTCCAGCACCTTCCCTGATTTAATATTAACGGGAGTGGGAATACTAAATGATATATCTTAAGTGTCCAGCAACTTCCCTTACTTAATACTTACTGGAGTGGGAATAGTAAATTATATATCTACAATGTCCAGTACCTTCTTTGACTTAATACCTACTGTGGTAGGAATAGTAAATTAGATATCTTTTGTGTCCAGCACTTTCCCTGACTTAATACTTTCTGGAGTGGGAATAGTAAATGATATATCTTTAGTTTCCAGCTCCTTCCCTGACATAATATTAAAAGGAGTGTGAATAGTAAATTATGCTTGAACGTGAAGACCTATTAAAAAAGAAAATCACATGCAGAAAGATTTTGACTTGTCTTGAAATGATTAACAATCTACAGTTGTATTGCTCATATCTTACAGTCGTATTGTTTAATTAATATTGAGACTTCCAAGACTTCTTAACATTTCAATTGGGTTGTGCTGTTCCCACCTTTTCTATTTCTGTATCGGCAGGTCATATTGATCTGCTTTAGTCATTCCGGGTAGTGGGTGACAGAGGTTACAGAAATTTTGATACTTATGTACCCTGACTATTATGTTTTTTTATGCCTCTATTTATTGTGATGTGCAGTAAATCCATTTTAGGTAACACCACTACCAAATTGGTCGCTGGAAAATTATATATCTTTAGGGACAGATTTACAAGCCCCATAGGCCACATTTGTGCCGCCGTTGCGTCACTTTTGTGACGCAGCGGTGTCGCAAAGCCACCGCCATGCTGCTGGGTATTTATGACGTGACGCATCTAGAGAGATGCGTCACGTTGTAAAGCCCTGCACCACATGTGCACATGTGGGTGTTCCGGCATGTCGGGGGGGGGGGGCGTTCCGGCTCAAGAACGCCTCCTAAAAGTGCCTGAGTGAAATCTCCAAGATTACACTCAGTCACTTTTGCGGCCGTGCTACGTCAAAACCCTGCGCCTGCTTTTTTTTTTTTTTTTTAAAACCTTTATTTACAAATGCACAGTACACAGCGTCTGCCTACAACCCCGCAGGGCCGGCCGCTATGACAAAAAACAGGCTGAGCGAAAAGTGCAATATGAGGCAGCACGTTGCTGGAGCAATCCCTCACATCAACATTATCGGCAGGAGCGTAACATCATACAAATAGGATAAGAAAGGTTTAATTTTATGTTTTTGTCGAAGTGAACACTAACAAACAAACACATGGTATCATAGTGGCATGGGTTGCTGGAGGTGGGGGGGGGGAATGAATGTAGGAGAAACGACGATGGCGAGGGGGGGGTGGCGCGCGCAAGAGAAGCATGTGGTGAGAATAGGAAAGGAACGTAAATCACGGAGAGGAGGGAAGAGGGACCTCGTAGTCAAGTGGGGGAGAACAGATATCCCCACGATAAGCATTCCAGGGAGCCCAAACTCTGGACCACTTCCCCGGACGCCCCCGGGCCTCATATACCGTCTTCTCTCGGAACATGGACCAGTCCATGTTCTCCTTCCAGGCACTTAACACTGGCGGTCTAGGGGAGCCCCAAAGCTGCGCAATATCCCTCTTCGCGATCATATTGCCAAGGGTGACCCAAAGTGTCTGGGCAGCAGTGCAGTCAGACGGTTCCCATACATTCAAGAGACAACGACGCGCCTCAGGAATCAATGGGACTCCCGTGACACGGCTCATCACATCATGCACCCTAGACCAGTACGCTACAATCACCGGACATTCCCAGAGAAAGTGAAGAAAGGTACCATCCATCCCACACCCACGCTTGCATCGACCATCCGAAACCAAACCCATTCGCACCAGACGCATTCCAGTAAGATACACGCGATGAATGATTTTCAATTGGACAAAGCGAAGTCGTGCAGGAATAGCCACCTCCTTAGGGGAGGACACGGCGGACTGCCAGTCCTCGTCGTCCAATTCAAGTCCGTCGGCCGTCCAGGCAGCCCGGAGCTTCTTGAGCTGGTCAGTTCTATTATTAATGAGCTTCTTGTAGATTAAGGAGATGGTACTGTCTGGGACGTGGCCATCTAGTACCCGATCCTCCAAAGGGGAGGACTGCGGAACGTCCGTACCGGGGGGGAAGACAGAAGACAAGGCATGCCTCACCTGCATGTACCGGAAGTGCTCCCTATCATCGAGCCGGTATTCTATCTTCAGCGATTCAAAGGACTTAACCGCGCCACGTGTCCACAGGTCCCCCACAGTGCTAATCCCAATCATGTCCCATTTCTCAAATCCTTTCGTCTTCCACAGGTTGCCCAGACGTTCCGAATCATACAGTGGCGTCATACGTGTCAGTCTACCGCCCCAGCCTGTGGCCACCGTAGCGTCTCGCCATGCCCGCACCGCACATTTCGTTGGGCCCGTAAGAAGTCGGAGGGGGGCCTTAGAGTACAGCGCCCTATTAAAGTTGCCACCGGGCAACAGCAATTTATCCAAAGCAAAGGCAGGAGCGGGCTCCGGAGCGTATGTCGCATGGTTGATGGCACTCAGGTGTGAGGCCCAGTAGTATCGTCTAATGTCCGGCAGCGCAATACCTCCGTCGTACCAGGAGAGCGTTAGCTTGGACAAGGCAATGCGGGCACGGCCGTCCCAGATAAGTTGCCGCTGTAAACTCTCGACTTCATGGAAGTAACGAGCTGGAACAGGGTCGAAGAAATTTTGCAGGGCGTAGAGGAATCGAGGGAGCGACATCATTTTAAAGAGCGCCGCCAGGCCCAATGGAGATAAAGGCAGATCACGCCAACGCCGAACATCCTGCTTCAGTCTGCGGAGTGGGGCATACAAGTTCCGCTCATAGCGGATCGAAGAAATCATGGATACATGGATCCCAAGATACTTAAAACCGTCCGTCGCTACCAGGATGGGAAATCTGCGGGGGAGAGGCGGTAGAGTACCAGCTATGGCGTAGACACAGGACTTGGTCCAGTTAATGACAAGTCCCGAGTTTTTACCGAAGGACGTGAGGACGTCGAAGAGAACATTGAGCGACTTCTGTGGGGAAGTGAGATAGAGGAGGATGTCGTCCGCGTACAAGGAGACACGATCCTCAAGGTCAGGGGACCATCGGATCCCTTTAATCGAGGGTTCCCACCGGAGCCACGCGGCCAGAGGTTCGAGTGCCAAAGCGAACAAAAGCGGAGAAAGAGGACAGCCTTGACGTGTGCCACGGCCCAAGGGGAAGGGGTCCGAGCACCGACCATTCACCGCAACCTGGGCTAGCGGCTGTTCATAGAGAAGCTTGACCCAAGCGATAAAATTGGGGCCAAAGCCAAATTTAGCGAGGGCTGCCCATAAGTAGGGCCATTCAATAGTGTCAAATGCCATCGTGGCATCAAGGGAAGCGACTACTGCTGGCTCGTCGAGAATAGAAGCTCTCGCGAGGACACTATGGAGCCTACGCAAATTAAGAGCAGTGTTTCTGTGGGGGATGAAGCCGGATTGATCCGGGTGGATCAGGTCACAAATCACAGCAAGCATCCGATTGGCCAGCACCTTAGCGAGGATTTTGGGTTCCGCATTAAGGAGGGAGATGGGGCGGTACGAGGCACACCGGTCACGAGGTTTGCCATCCTTATGAATGACCACTATAGTAGCGAGGCGCTGCTCAAGGGGGAGGCATCCAGCCTCAACCGCCTCGAGGAACATGCGACGCAGGTGGGCGGCCATCTTGTCGGGGCAAAGCTTGTAGAGTTCAATGGGGAGACCATTAGGACCCATTGCCTTACCCGAGCAAAGGGAACGGATTGCAAGGGCAATCTCATCGACAGTAAAGGGGGCCTCTAGAGCAAGGCAGTCCGCATCAGACACAGTAGGCAGAGCAATGTCACGTAGGAGTAGCCTGGAGTCGGCCTCATCTCGGTCACTAACAGGCGTATAAACCGTACGGAAGTGGTCAACAAAGCACTCAACAATCTCACCCGGATCAGAGACAGTCACACCAGAATCACGAACAATGGAGGGAACAACACGACTCGCACGCTCAGTCTTATCCAACCACGCAAGAAGCTTGCTAGCTTTGTCACCCACATCATACAGTCGACCAAGTTGATTAGACCGCATCAATTTAGCAGCATCCGTGACACAGGCTTTATAGTCTGCTTGCTTCAATTCCAATTCATGCAACAGTGCAGGCGTGTCATTCCCACCCAACTCGCTTTCAAGCGCAGTGATTTCAGTTTCAAGAGTCACAACAGCCTCTCTCTTGACCCTACGCTCAGTGGCAATGAGTGACAGGGCGGAACCCCAAATAACCGTCTTAAAGGCCTCCCAGAGAACGGTGAGGGAAGTGACTGAGCCCATATTCTCAGAAAAATAGCAATCTATTGCCTTAATCAAGTCTGAGCGGAGCCGGGGGTTTCGAAAGTGCCAAGGAGGAATCGGGGGAACTCTGTTACCAGGAAGACCGCCCACAGAAATCGTAATTAGCAGGGGGGAGTGGTCCGAGATACCCCGGGGGAGATGTCGAATCTCACGAACAGTGGACAAAGTGGAGGCTAGCATAAGAAAATAGTCAATGCGGGAGAGGCTGCCGTGCGCACCAGAGTGAAAAGTGTATTGGTGGAGTGTGGGATGTAGTGAGCGCCAGACATCAACCAAACCAAAAGTGTCGGCCATTTCACTGAGCCACATCTGGGACTGTGGCAGTACTCTAGGGGGTAGCCTGTCGCAGTCGCCGGACATGACAGAATTGAAGTCCCCGCCCAGGACCAGCAAGCCGTCTGGCAGCCCAAGGAGAGTCCTGCCTAAATCAGCATAAGTGGTAGCCTGCAGTCCCGGGGGGATATAGACAACAACAAACACGACCTGTTTACCCTCCCACCTCCCCGAAACAGCAGCATACCGCCCACGTTCATCAAGGATAACATCGTCGATAGCAAGAGCAAGGGAAGACCTTACCATAATACCCACACCCCGGGAACCCGAGGTGAAACCCGCATGTGCAACCAGTCGATAACCCCGGCGGTCTAAGGCCTTGCAAGCATTGCCAATCAAGTGGGTCTCCTGAAGAAACACAACATCAGGGGCGTGGCGCCTCAAGAATTGCAGTACAATGCCCCGCTTAATCCTGTCACCCAAACCATTTACGTTCCAAGAAAGAATCCGCATTTCACCCCCCCCCATTGCGGCGAAAACATTCCACACCCACCCCCCAGCAGAACCCACTATGAAAAGTCATTGCAAGATGTGAAGTACCATGGAACAAAGAACAAAACAGATTAAACAAAACAGAACCAAGTCCCCAAACACCAACCCCAAGACCCAAACCCGTTACAACACCCCCCTCCCTGCACCCCTGCTGACTAAAAAGCCACCCCCAACTGCAGTGTGCCTGTCGCCCCATACTTCTACACAAAGAACCCCCCGAGGAGGAAGGGAGAAATCACCTGTTACCGCACCGCCACGGGCAGAGTCATTAGGGAATAAGTCAATGTACACAGAACGTTTCATAGTCTCAATCGGAACCTCTGGGGCATCTGTTACTCCTGGGCCGCTGCACCACCTTCCGCACCACCAGGGCCTCCGCTCCCGAAGTCATCTGCCGGCAACGAGTCCAGCCAGTCGGCTACACGTTCAGGTTGATCAAAGAAATAGGCACGCTCCCGATATTCGATCCGGAGCCGGGCCGGAAACAGCATGGCATATTTCAGTCCCCGGTCCCTTAGACGACGCTTCACTCCAAGGAAACCTGATCTTTGTCGCTGCACTTGAGGAGTGAAATCGGGATAGATGGAGACAGAGTTATTGTCATACTTCAGGGGACCATGTTTACGGGCGGCCTGGAGGATAGCATCCCTGTCCCGGTAGTGAAAAAGCCTGGCGATGATAGGCCTCGGTGGGTTCCCCGGCTTCACTCGACCTCCAGGAAAACGATAGGCGCGCTCCACGGCAAAGAACTTACTAAGTCCCGCCGGAGCCAATTGGGCGACTATGAGTTCCTCGACCAAGAGATCGGTCGCTACAGCACCATCACCTTCCGGCACTCCGACAAGGCGTATGTTGTTCCGCCTGGCCCTGTTATCATAGTCCTCCATCCGCTTAAGCAGTAAGTCGTGCGATGCACGCAGATTGCCAATTTCGGACTGCGCCTCAGCCATGTCGGTCACCAGGCTCGACGTCTTGAGATCTAGTGCCTTCACCCGCTCATTTGTTTTGGCCAAGTCGGCCCGAATCAGAGTCACATCCACCGCGTCTATTTTGGTCACCACGGCTTCAAATTGTTGACTCATGTCGGACTTGAGTCCAGTAATGGCAGCCATTAGGTCTTGGAGCGACACTTCCGAAGTAGACGATGTGTCTGTTGGAAGTCCTTCAGCACCCATACATACGGTCCCGGGGGAGCCCCTCGGCTGAGTGTAGCGTTCCATCATGTTTGACTGGATCGATCCCCCCCGGGTTGCCGCCTTCCGACGTTTTTCGGCCTCCGCTTTCGTCGCCATCTCGCATTCAGTGTCGGTCAGATAGCCAGGGGAGGTGACGAGAAGGTAGAAAAGTCTCGAAACTCCGATGCGCCACTGAGACAGAGGTGTCGCAGCCTCCTTGCCAGTCCAACGGAGGATAGTGCAGGCTGAGAGGGCCGCAGGCAAGGCAGAGTAGGAGGAGACAGGAACAAAGAAAAGGAAACCGAAAGTGAAAGCAATACACCTCCGGCGGGCCAGATGCCAGGCAGCCGTTGTTGTTCACTTACAGGTCGGCCAAAGTGGGCAGCCGAGTCCCCGGTCGCGCCCGCGGGCAGGCCAGAAAGTTGCAAAGTTCAGAAAAATGGTCCCCAGGGTCCGATTTTGACCAGAGAAGGATCAGTAGCATCAGCGATGATGGCGCTGCAAAAGCCCGTCAAAATGACCAGGATAGGTGAAGGATAGATAAAGAAGGACGGTGCGGGTCTCGGGAGCTCTCTGCTCACGCGCCCATCTTGGATGCCCGCGTAGCTCCTCCCAACCCTGCGCCTGCTTGAAGCAGGCGTAAGGATTGATGCAGCATGTTAGGCATGTGGCACCCGAGCCTTGCTGGAACTGCGTCGCTCTTGCGACGCGATTCCAGCAATGCGTCACCTTTACGGCATCATATGCGTCACACTTCTGTCTATTCTTACCACATGGTGCGCCGCATTGTAAATGCGGCGCATCCATGGGGACGCAAGAGGTGCCTGCGGTGACGCAAAATAACTGGTGCATCCCTGCTGATATGCAGGGATACTCCAGTTATTGTAAATCCGCCCCTTATTGTCTAGCACCTTCTCTGACTTAATATTAACTGGGAATAGTAAATAATATCTGTTTAGTGTGTAGCATTTTTCTAAAATTATTACTAAGTACAATAATTGCATGTATAGATTGATATAATATATATTAGTTAACAAATATATATATTGAATTAAAATACATATCTCTGGAAATATGTTATGATAATAATTTAATATAAAAGGAATGAAACTTGCTAACTTTTAAACATTGTTTTATATTTCAATAATAACATGTTTAGGTTAAAAGAATACATTGTATTCAGACAATATTATAGTAGTTGGCAAACATAGAAAATAAATCAATTTTTTTATAAAGAAAAAGGAAATCATTTGCATGTATATGTTTATTTACATAACTTCAAAAAGCGTGGAGGTAGCACCAGAGATGAAGTCACAAAACAGCCAAATGTAATCTTTATCAAAATTCTTTATTCTTCTTCATATAAAGAAATAGCACAACAGCCAACACTTTTCGTTCCAGTTACAGGAACTTCATCAGGGCTGTAAACAACACGAATCGAAATATAAATAAACATATATATAAAATATTTACAAGACCAACAACACATATATGAAAACAATATACATAGATAAATGACACTAACACTTACTACAAAATTATCCTACAATTACCATGGACGCCAACAAAATATCCCAATTGTATACATCTTGTACACATAAACCCACATTAATCACTCCAATTCACACATTTATATTCCCAATGTACACTCAATTTTATTACTACTAGTGTCTATTCATCAAAACGAAAAAGAGGTAAGGAGGAAAAAGGAAGAAAGAAGAGGGAGAGTATGGGATTTCGATTAGAAAGTTATAGTGCTCTGCTACCTCAGTTATCTGAACATAGGCCAGTACAATACCTTTTTTACTTGGTATGAAAAAGTACTGTCTGTTGCATGCTCAACACTTAGGGGCCGATTACGATTCCGGTTGTAAAACGGACTGACCGACTCAGCCTGGTAATGGAGACCGACCGACACGAACAGGTCCCTAACGTACGATGTAACACTTTTGAATTGCAACCCACTCGTATGGAACACAAGCAGCACGATCGAACTGTATGTAAATCAGTGGTTCACACATAGAAGGACCGGGAATCCTACCGACTGATCAGTAATTGACCCGACCAGCACGTATTCGCGCTTTACGACCAACGTAGTATGATGCAATGCATGTGAAACGAGACCGACTTGCACGGAGCACAATGTGGAAAACCGAGACGTACAGAAAACTGTGACTAGCAAACAATAGACTCCTTTGTGATCGACGCTTACGCCAACGTAGAAACACAGCAGAATGTCAGTGTGACAGACTCTGATTACCCTGCAAGAACCACTTGCAGCGTCTGCCTCGGTCAAATGAACGTCTCCATCATGCCCAACAAAACCAAAGGAAAAAAGACAAAAAAAGGACCAAAGAAACAATGACAAAAAAGCCAATAAATAAAAAATAAAAAAATAAATGGTACACCCACAGCTCCACCTCCATAAAGGGCAGAAATCCCTACTATGATCCTTTGCAAACTACAGATATAGGACTGGAGACAACACTACCACACTGCAGAGACACACCAGAACTCACACACCACACAACATATACACCAGTTGCATCTCACAAAAAATCAATCACACATTAACAGATGCATTCACATCTATCACACCCACTTATACCCTCACACACACATCAATCCCCACAATCACCCAGCACCATTCCCCCCTAGAAGAATCCAAAGTTCACAGATAGTGAGTTGGAAGTCATGATTGATGAAATCCTCAGAGTACAGCCACAGTTGTTTGGTACATTGTTCCAAAAGACCCCCATGTCAAAGTAAACAAAGATGTGGGAGAGGATTGTCGACAAGTTCAACGCCCAAACACCTTGTTTGAACACAAATTACCATATTCAGAACAGGCACTATGATGTACGCAGGAGGGTCAAGAAGCTCAAGGACAGGGAGCACACATTGAGCAAGCAGACTGGCGGTGGCCCGCTTGCCAATCCAACACACTTCTTGTCCTGGGAGGTGAAGGTGCGGGCCATCCAACCACCGGAGAGCATCCATGGATTAACAGGAATACCAGAGCCTGGTGAGTACACAACCAATATACTCAATATTGTGCAGCAATACACGTATATCACTGTCAAGGGGACAGTGAAATCAAGTACTGTTAGCAAAGCCAGAGCAACAGAAAGGCAAGTATCCTGTAACATGTATGCCAGTTACACAAAAACAATACCTGCCATCTCATAGTAATAGTGAACTATGTCATAACATGTACAAACATAACAATAAATACTGCAAGGCATTGGCATAAATCACCAACAAACACTGTCATCCATTTTTCAACCTCTGGCACACTATCTCGTAGGGAAGCTGAATCAAAAAGAAGGAAGGTTATGTCTGCTGGGAATGTGCTTGTAGCAGAAAGCATGATGGCACTTGCAGTCACAGTCAACCGCCCCCCTCATGCATGGTCCCACAAGCTTCATTCTCACAGGGAGTTGAAAAAACTGACTCAATGGCTGAGAATGGGCTCTACTGTGGGGAGCAAAAGGCCCTGGTGAGACGTGTGCCCAGACAAACAACAAGACACCACAGTCTCACATCCTGAGTGTTAATGCTGCATGGTGGGATATCTGACATGGGGGAGGAGGACCGCCAGCTCTGACTACATCCACCAGCAGGTTCTTGCATGCACACCCATTAACACAAACTCCACACAACTCACGTAGGATAATGCATTCCCTAAGACTCAATTAAAATATCTCACAAAGATTTACCACACTGGATTCTGTTGTGTGAATCCCATGGGCTTGTTCGGACCTGTGCTCAAACAAACAACAGGACACCAATGCCTGACAGCCTGAAGGCAACTTGCACTCCCTGCAATGGAAGCATGCCTCAGGGTGGGATATCTGGCCCAGTGGGAAGGAGTACTGCCAGCTCTGACTACCTTATATTTTTATGAGAATGAAATGGCTTATTTAGTTTTAATGCATTGTCTTTTATGAAATATGAATCGAAATAAAGACCTTTTGAATTGAATTGAATATAATGTCAGCACTACATTTCTTGACCACAGGTTCCTTTCAGTGCACTGTGGCCATATCTAGTGGAATGTCAAAACCTATGTACAGTGGTGCACTGAGTGATGTATTTTCAGCTATGAGGAAACACATGGACAGCTATATTGAGTTCCCTAGTTGTTTTGACTTGGCCAATGTGAAGAGTGACTTCTATGGATTTGGTCAAAACCCACTTGTGATTGGATCTATTGAAGACCTGGGTGGAGTTTGCAAGCTACGTGGAGTTCCACAACCGGGTGGAGTTGTTTGCTGAGTCGTTTGCTTTATGTTTTCCCTCAAACATATCACAACATGTTTTTTCGTGGTAGAAATAGTAAGCAAATGGCACCACATTATTTGCATGGGCATGGCCATCTTGGTTTTTGCTCTGTTAATGGCGCCGGCCCTATTTTTCAATCTCCTCCTAATCTTCTTAATCCTACACCTCTAAATCCTATTAGCCCCTCATTTTTTATTATGTCCTTACCCTATGTCTTAGAGTTTTTGTATTTTACATTTATTTTTAATTTTGTGTTTTTTGCCTGACTTTTTGTGTTTTATTTTTTGCTTTACTTACTTTGTCCTGCCTTCCTTATTTTTCACTCTCTACTTTGTTTTCTTCCCTGGCCCCTACCTAGCACTATAGTATGGTAGTGGCATCACCAGGCCCTCCGATCCACCAGCCTCAACCGCCTACCTTACTGCAGCACATGCAGAGAAGGGGTGTAGTCCCACATGCTGTTCACCAAAGTGTAGGTGGCAGTACTGTCTTTTTTTACGTGCTGCACCACCTCGCCTCCACCCTGGCTTCAGGCTGCAGGCTTGGTAGTGGCTACGTGGTACAGAAGTGGAAGCAAGACTAGGAGAGAGTGTCCCAGGCAGTTTGCCACTGTTCGGGCATCGAGCGCACCCAACACCAGCTGGGACACCGATGGGAAGACATCCTATACTGGGACCAGGACATGTTGGACCTTCTGGGCTTAGGGATTGTGGGGCTTGGTGAGTCATAATTATCTATTTTCATGCCTCTTTCTGTACCTCTCTTGCCTCTTTCTGAACATTTCTTCCTCTTTCTGCACCTCTCATGCCTCTTGATGCACTTCTCATACCTCTTTATGTAGCTCACTTGCTTATTTATGTGCCTTTCTTCCTCTTTCTGTACCTCTCTTGACTTTCTACATGTCTTACCTTGTTAGGTACCTCTCTTGTCTCTTTATGCACCTCTCTTGCCTCTGTCTGCCCTTCTCCTGCTTATTCTGCAGCTCACTCCCTTCTTTCTGCACCTCTCTTGTATCTTTCTGTACCTCTCTTGCCTCTTTCTGCACAACTCTTGCCTCTTTCTGCACAATTATTGTCTCTGTCTATAACTCTCTTGCCTCTTTCTGCACCTCTCTTGCCTCTTTCTGTACCTAACTTGCCTCTTTCTACACCTCACTCTCCTCCTTTTACAACTCTCGTGCTACTTTCTGCACCTCTCTTGCCTCTTCTATCACTTCTCCTGCTTCTTTCAGCATCCTACTTCCTCTTTTTGGACCTCTATTGCTTTTTTTCTGCAATGTTTTGCAATTGTCTCTCCTTTTTCGTTTTTTTTCTTGGTTTGTTGCTGCACTTATCTTGCTTCATTCTGTTCCTTTCTTCATATTTCTGTACCTCTCTTGACTCTTTCTGCATCTCTCTTCCCTCTTTCTGCAGCTCACTATCTTCTTTCTGTACCCCTCTTGCCTTTTTATGCACCTCTCTTGCCTCTTTCTGCACCTCTCTTGCCTCTTTCTGCAGCTCACTATCTTCTTTCTCTACCCCTCTTGCCTTTTTATGCACCTCTCTTGCCTCTTTCTGCACCTCTCTTGCCTCTTTCTGCAGAAGTCGTGTCTCTTTCCACACCTCTCTTGCCTCTTCATTTATCTCTATTGCCTCTTTCTTTACCTCTCTTACCTCTATCTGCACCTCTCTTGGCTTTCTACTCTACCCTTGCCTCTTTCTGTACCTCCCTTGCTTCTTTCTGCACCTCGCTTGCTTTTTTCTGTGCTTCTTTTCTTTCTGCACCTTTCTTGCTTTTTCTGCATTTTTCTTGCCCATTTCTGCACCTTTCTTCCTTGTTCTGTGCCTTTCTTCCTCTTTCTGCACCTCACTCTCTTCTTGTTGCAACACTCTTGCTCAAAGTCCTCTTCCTCGACCGCTCACGAGCGAACCGATAGGAGCCAAGGAAGTACCTCAGCCGACACTCCATCTAACTTTAATTATGTGCCCGGTGACACTGATTCCAATCAAGAAAACTTTTTGGGATACTCGTCTTGGTTGACCTGCACCCTCCATGCTCCTTCTGCTCGATCACTCCATTGTTCGATCTATATCCAGGGCAAACCCTTATGTTCTACGATATTCTCTGTGCTGCCTATTTGCACAAAAGCTACTTGCTGTGAAGCGCTCTGATACCCTCAGGTCCAGCTAGCACTATACAAAACTCCTAAAATAAATAAAAGAATAAAAAATCTTGCTTCTTTCTGTGCCTCTCTTGCTTCTTTATGAACTTCTTTTGATACTTTCAGCACCTCTCTTGCCTCTTTCATCACTTATCCTGCTTCTTTTTGCACCTTTCTCCCTCTTTTGTACCTTTCTTGCTTCTTTCTGCACTTTTCTTGCCTTTTTCTGAACTTCTCTTGCATCTCTCTGCACTAATCTTGCTTCTTTCTACACATTTCTTTCTCTCTCTGCACATGTCTTACCTATCTAGTTGGAGTTAGAAATTAGCATTTAAAAAACCTTAGAAATTCACTGAAAAAAAATCAAGTTTCAGGGACATTATAGATAGAAATTAGCATTTAAAAAACCTTAGAAATTCACAGAAAAAACCATAGGTTTCAGGGACGTTATAGTTAGAAATTAACCTTTAAAAAAACATAGAAATTCACTTAAAAAATTACAGGTTTCAGGGACATTATATTTAGTTGGACATTTCACTAGTACAAAACCTGAGAAATTCGCCTGTTACAATTAGTTGAGCTAATTATAACTCGTGCCCCGACATTGCACTGCTGATGACATCACATATTACATCATTCATGACATGGTCAGTGACATCACTGATGGCATCTCAAATGACATCACTGATGACATCATCCAGTGACTATGTCTTTCTGTAAAGTTTTAAATATGTTTTATATATATATATTACCTACTGGCGGTCGCCAGTAGGTAGTTATAGTTAGGATTTTTTTCAATGTTAAATCTCAAAATTCTATTTGGAATAACTTTGGCGCCGGTTGACGAATCTGCCTGAAAATTTCCTGAAAATGGCCTCGCGGCGTTCCGGTCCTTCCCTGAAAGTTTGGGGGGGATACGTCAAGCGGGGGGCGAGATAAAAGGGGGGTCCCAAAACGCGTTTTCCCCATGTTAATTTCCATAGGGCGGTCGATTTCACTTTTAGCCCGAGCGGCTGAATGGATTTCCACCAAACTTGGCAAAATTGTAGGGACTGGTAGCCCGATGTGCCTTTGCTATGTCTCAAGATATGTGCTTCAGTGGATTTTGAGAAATTAACGTTCAAAAAAATATATATATCTATAGGCGCTCTCCGGTGCGCGCACCGGTGAGCGCTCCCGGCGCGACACGCGACTTGCGCACAGAAAGCTGATTGGCTCTCAGTTGTCTGTAAACATTCTAAACAGTCCGGAGCGGCCGCCATCTTGTCTATCGGTAAAATCTAGTCATAAGAGATGGCAAAAACAAAGGGGGGAATTGACCATAAGGGGGTAGGGTAGACCCCCCCTGACCCCCTAGGTTTGATATGGGGGCCATTAAAGGGCCCCGCGGGCCTTCAACAAATTTTTTTTTTTGCGTTTTTCGCGGGGGAAGCGCCTGGTACGCGCACCGGGGAGCGTATCGTGGAGGGTACTTTGGAAAAATAATCACTTTAAAGAATTGTATGTTTATTAATTGTTTTTTTTATTTTTTGTAAGTACCTACATGTAGGTACCAATGCAGAGACTTTAATTTAATGTACACCATCTCCTCTGTAGATATCTTGCATGTTGTTATTGTATTTCTTGTGGTATATGGAAGTTATAACATAGTCTGTCTGGAAAGCAGAAACAGATCTTTTAAGCACTCCCTGAGAATTTCTAGGGGATCATGAGTAGTCTATCCTGCTCCCTTATGAAAAAGAGGTGTAAAATATACATAGGAGATAATATAGTTATCGGTATGCGCACCGGGAGCGCTCCAGAGTCAAATATAAAAAAAAAAGGAAAAAACTATTTTAAAATAAAAATAGTATCTTAATATACATTATAGGGTTCATTTTTAGAAAAACATACCTTTCTCAGCTAAAGACATTTGCGAAAAAATAAGCTTAGAAATTCAATAAAACGTACATAGGTATGAAGCCCTACAAAAAGTTAAAAATTAGTATTAAAAAAACCTATGAAATTCACTGAAAAAACCATAGGTTTCACACCAGTTATAGTTAGGAATTAGCATTTAAAAAACCTATGAAATTCACTGAAAAAACCATAGGTTTCACACCAGTTATAGTTAGGAATTAGCATTTAAAAAACCTATTAAATTCACTGAAAAAACCATAGGTTTCACACCAGTTATAGTTAGCTGGAAATTTTACTGATATAAAACCATTGAAATTCCCACGTTATAGTTAGTCGGACTCACTATAACTTGCGCGTGCAATGCACTGCTGATGACATCACATATTACATCACTCATGACATGGTCAGTGACATCACTCATGACATCACTGATGATACCGTCCTTGTGACAGAGTGACTGACCTCCTTTCACTGTAAAGTAACCCTTGAAACACATATTCAAAAATAGAAACTAACATTTTCAAAAAAGTGAAGATATCTATACCAGTTGCAACAACCAATTCAGTAATTCCACCATTTATATACACATCCACTCATTCAACAACAGTTCTATATAGTCACTCATACATATACTCACTCATCATATGTAGTGAGACACCTATACATCCGTTAACACACCGACAGTCTTCCAAAAGTTGCTCACACACATACTCACACATGCAAATAAACTATTGAACATCCATTTTTTTGCATATACAGCTATACACACTCTACCACCTTACTTCTAAAGAAACTTACACATACTTACTCTGTTAAAAAATCACTTATAGAAACACATACATATTAAAACAAGAATTCTTTCAATCTCTCACTCTCATATATACTCACTTATATACATCAATTCTCATATATACAAGATTAAAACATATGTAGTTACTCATAAAGACACTAGTGAGAGAGGCATTCACTCTCTAACACACACATATACACACTCATCCACCCATACAATCCTACACAAATGCTGTCTTCAAAACACATACAAACAGTGAGTCAGTCATTGATGCATCTATGTGCTAAGTAACAGCCCCACCAAACCATACAGACACTCATACTGATACTAAATAAAATCTAATAACCCATATACACACACATGTAGCTACTCACCAACCCATGCAGCCACTTATACACAAAGTGAAACACTGATACATATATTTAAATATTTAAACATTACTCGCTAATATATGTATTCACTAAGATACACTTAATAAGCCAGTTAACCAATCAGTTTTTTTTTAAAAACATCCATTTAGACACTTATTTAAACATTTATTCTTCCATCGACCTTAACATATACATATATAAAATATATTTATTTTTCAGAAAAATACACATTCACTGGACGATGTCATCAGTGATGTCATTTGAGATGTCATCAGTGATGTCATGAGTGATGTCACTGACCATGTCATGAGTGATGTAATATGTGATGTCATCAGCAGTGCATTGCACGCGCAAGTTATAGTGAGTCCGACTAACTATAACGTGGGAATTTCAATGGTTTTATATCAGTAAAATTTCCAGCTAACTATAACTGGTGTGAAACCTATGTTTTTTTCAGTGAATTTAATAGGTTTTTTAAATGCTAATTCCTAACTATAACTGGTGTGAAACCTATGGTTTTTTCAGTGAATATATATATATATAAAAAAATCAGGAGAGGGAGGTAGAGTGTAGAAGTAGGATTCTTACTCCACAGGCACAGTTACATAAACAAAGGGAATCCTACTCGCAGTGAACGGGGAAAGTGTCACCCACAGAAGTGTGGGGGCACTCAGTGTTTTGTAAAATACCCCTCACACACCAAAAGGCCCCTTGGTGTCATGCTTCATCATAGGGGTCTTCGCACCCCTCTAACGGGATGCGGCGTGCTACGGCCTACGACTACGCGGGAGCACTGATAGTCTGGACTATGTGTGGTGCATGTGGTGTACGTGGTAGGGGTATTAATGTGAGTAGTGGGATATAGTGAAGGATTAAAAAGTACCTGGCTCGTGGGTGTATAGGGAAAAACTTTATTCACAACCCTGGGCTGGTACTATTAAAGGAAGTGCAGTGCGAGGTAGTTCTCTGTTGTGACTATGGACAGTACCTCAGGTGTGCGTCGACATGTTTCGGAGCATACGCTCCTTCTTCAGGACGGGGGCACAACTTCCCCACCTTACTCATGTATCTCTATTCCTTTTGTGTAAATAACAAAAAGTGAAGGACTATTTTTAGTGTTTTAGATTGTAGGCTATAATGTGCCTTCAGTGGTTTTTTGCTCAGGACACATGCATTTGCATGACCTGAAAAAAGAAAAGAAAAAATTGGATATGATTACCCTGATCAGGGTGGCTCAAACAGGTGCAGTCACCTGGAACACCATTAGCGCATTGTCCTGTAAAGGAAAATGAGACACAAAACATACAACATAGATCACACACATAAAATTGTTTGAAACACTTTGGTCATACTCATTGTTAAAAGCTGGCTTGCTTCATGAGCACTCAAGAACGTCTGGGGTTGATTGCTATTTTTGCAATCTAGATGGATAAAGAATCGGTTTTAGTACGTTTTACTTACTTTTGCAGAAGGAAATGTTGTGTTTTGTACCCTATACTCACAAACTCGGGACGAGTTTTCCTCTGTACTACCCCACACGCTGCTCTGTTGGTACTGACTGTGGATGCCAGCCGTGTCGTATTTATACTCAGTTTCCCTAATTGGTTTTGCTATCGTGGGATAATTGTCGGATGTGCCTTAATGCCCAAATAAGGATAATCCGTTTTGTTTGTGGATAATTGTTACACCTTATAAGGTAAATCCGGTAGAATCGGCAATTTGTTTGTTCCCGGTGTTGGCGTATCCGCCCTGCGCATGTTCAGTAGTATTCCTCTACAGCACGCATGCGCTGTCATTCACTGTGGTGCACATTCGCCTTGGGAAAAACGTCTGGTGTAGCGCGAGTGAGTGTCCTTGCGCATGCGTCGATATCCTTCATACAGTACATAGCGGGCACAGCCTAATCTTAATGTTCCAGTACTCCATATGTCGAACGTGGTCGCTATGCATATCGCTACAGTAATGCAATTGTGAGAACATAATATACACAACCATGATCACAATAGACGTGTTGGTGAGCATCCTGCCAGTAATGTGATGCAGGGAAATCAATATATTGAGCCACGAAAGGTTTCAAGGTTGTTGAGCAAATCTTCTGCGGGAGGCATTATTTTGGTTAGTTGGACAGTTGACCCAGGGGACGTCATCATTCAGACCCTGGATGTGTGTGCCCAGGCGGAACACCCACCTCGGTTCCGTTTGGAAAAGACCTAATTCAGATGGCATATGTTTGATTACCGTCCATTTTAAATCATTCACACAGTGTTGTTTCTCAAAATAGTGTGTCACCATTTTTGTTGTGGACTTTTTGCAGCGGACATTGCTTTTATGTTTACTGAGTCTAGTTTTGACTGGCCTCGTGGTCATGCCCACGTACTCCAAACCACATGGGCAGGTAATCATGTAGACTATATTTTTTGTATTGCAGTTTGTGAATTGTCGTTGTTCCCAGGTAGTGCCATTCTTGAATTTCAAGGTGCTGCTCTTCTGTGTGAGGTGACAGCTGCTGCAATTGCCACAGGGGAAATGTCCCTGTATCCCAATCGTGTTTTGCCTCGTCGTGGTATTTGGTTTTGGTCTGGTATGGACCAATATGTCTTTGAGGTTCCTGCCTCGGCGGTGTGCATGCATTGGTTTCTCCAGGTGAAGACTGCCACAATTTAGTATCCTTCAGTGTTTGTTTATAATTTTGGACACCTCATTGGACATAGTGGAGTAAGTCGTGACGCATATTGGTCTTTCATTTTCATATTGGTCTTCCAAGAGTGCCTCTCTATGATTGTTTTTGGCCCTTTTCATAGCTTTATCGATAATCCTGATAGGATATTGTCTCTGTATCAGTTTCATTTTCAAGTCACCAGCTTGTGATCTGAATTCTGTAAGTTCTGTGCAATTGCGTCTCAACCGCAAAAATTGTCCGTACGGCAAATTTTCCCTCACATGTCTAGGATGAAAACTATCATACCTCAGAAGGCACTTTCTCGCGGTCAGTTTAAAATGGGTGGTACTCTTGAGTCTACCCCCTTCTGCGTAGATATTGAGATCCAAGAAAACCATGAATTGATTTGAGATTGTGCTTGTACATTTCAGAAAAGCATTCTGGATATTGAGCCAGTTCACGAAGTTGACAGCAGTCTCTTGTTCGCAGATGATGAGGACATCGTCAATATACCTTTTCCAGGTGCATATATGGTTTCTGTATGGGTTGTCCGTATGTAATATCCTGTTTTGCTCTAGATGGTGGAAATACAGTCCAGCTAGACTTGGAGCAAAAGTACTGCCCATTCTGGTACCATGGCTCTGTAGGTAAATTGTCTTTTTGCATTAAAAGAAATTGTGCTGTTGTGCCAGAGAGACGCACTTGAGGACTAATCCAGTGGTGTTTGGTATTTCCATGGTGTGGTAAACAGAACTTTCTCAATGATTTGGAGTGTTTCATCATGTGGTAGACTCGTGTATAAACTCTCCACGTCTAGGCTCATTAGTAGGTGCTTCGTTGGGTCAAAAGGTTTATCCTCCAGCAGTTGTAGGACTGACTTGGTGTCATTCAAGTATGTGTTGGTGGACTGCACCAGAGGGCGTAGAAAGGCGTCAGCAAATTTTGAAAGTGGCTCGAGGATGGAGCAAACCCCTGATACAATTGGACTCCCTGGTGGGTTATTGATGTTTTTATGGATCTTGGGAATACAATAAAAGTATGGAACACGTGGTGAAGGTTGTTGTAGAAAATCTGATTCCTTTTTGCTCAGCCAATCGTGTGTCAGCCTTCCTCAATCATACCCCCAATTCTGGTGCGTAACTTCTCAGTAGGATCCTCCAATAAGACCTTGTAGTTTCGTTTGTCTGACAGTAACCTCATGCATTCTGTGTCGTATGCGTCCAAGGTTTGTAGGACGATGGCTCCGCCTTTATCTGACGGTTTTATAATTAACTCTTTATTGTTAGACAACTCTCTGATTGCTCTTAGTTCTTCTCCACTGGTATTGTGGAAAACGTTGTTGTCCATTAAGTTCAATTTGTTGACTTCGGTCATGATGGCCTTTTCGAAGGTTAAGAGTTCAATTGGTAGTGCTGAGTCTGGAGGAGTAAACGAGGACTTTAGCCTTAGGCCTGTGTCTGTTGTGTCTATGGTTAACGGTTTATTCTGAAAGAAGGTTTGTAATTTCAACTTTCGTGTGAAGTCCTGTAGTTCCATGTTTAATTTGAAAATATCGGGTTTTTGTGTTGGCACAAAACCTAGTCCCTTATTCAACACATTTCTTTGTGTATCCAATAAAGGCCAAGGCGTAAGGTTAACCACTAGGTCCCCCTCTTGCTTGTCGATGGGTGGTCCGGGAGGGATCCGGTCATGCTCCTGGTGGTTCGGGAGTTGGCTTGGTCTTGGTCTTCCCATACGACATTGTTGCCTTTCCTCCCCCGTGGCGCTGGTCGTGTGCCTAAAAAAGGTTGTTGTTGATTGTAGAATCCTTCATTATATTTGGGATTCCATTCTGTCCTCCAGTTGGAGGTCCATACTGGAAGGGGGTGAATGGTGGTGGGCCCATGTACTGTGGGTATTGAGGTTGGGCCTGATATCCTCTCCATCCACATTGTCTGGGGAACTGCTGTCTCCTTTGTCTCCAACCTCCTCTCCGTGGTCTGGACCCTCTGTTGCCACTGGAATTTAAGCCTGAGGACCCATTGTCTGAAACATCACTTTCAACATCACTGTTGGAGTATTTGGGAACATAGTCAGGTTTTGTATAAGGATATGCAACCTCTGGTGTGAATTTGGCCTTATCTTTAGCTAATTTGTTAGATTTGCTCTGTTTAAGGATGAATTCAAAATCCGTCATTTGCTGGTTTAATTCATGAAACATGTCGATGCACACCTGAGGTACTGTCCATAGTCACGACAGAGAACTACCTCGCACTGCACTTCCTTTAATCGTACCAGCCCGGGGTTCTGAATAAAGTTTTTTCCTATACACCCACGAGCCAGGTACTTTTTAATCCTTCACTATATCCCACCACTCACATTAATACCCCTACCACGTCCACCACATGCACCACACATAGTCCAGACTATCAGTGCTCCCGCGTAGTCGTAGGTCGTAGCCCTTTGTTTATGTATTTATATATATATATGCCAAGGTGTATTCAATAATGAGTGGGTGTATAGGTGTCTGAATGGATAATTTTGTAGTTGCGTGACTTAGATGTGTCTTACTGAATGCATGGGTTAGTAACTAAACTGTGTAAGTATCTGGGAGACATGAAATCATTTGAGCGAGTCTTCCTCCCTCTATTACCTTCCTATCATTTATATTGGCTGGATTTAGATGCCCTGGGCGCCGTCCCACTGCTAATCAGTGCCACAGTGCGAATGCACTGATGACTGTATGGACTAGGATAGCCTTAAAGCATATTTCTGTGTAGCATGTTCTAATAGCGAGTTATCGTCCATTTCAATGTTCTGGGTATCTTGTTCTAGTAGCGAGTTATTCTCTATTTCACTGTTCTGTGTAGCATGTTATAGTAACAAGTTATTCTCCATTTCATTGTTCTGTGCAGCCTGTCCTAATAGCGAGTTACCCTCCATGTCACTGTTTCTATTGAGAAGCTACACGTTCTCATAGATTAGAATGGGCAGGTTGAGGATGACCTTCTATAATCCTATCTGACCCCAGGAAACAGATAGGAACTTCAAGTTTGATATATTTATGCTCAGGACATGGAGATACACCTTTTTGTAAGGGCTGTTTACATATCTCATGTTCGAAACTACCTCTTCTGAAAATGCCGTCTTTTGTAGCCTAAGCTTTCCTGTAGGTTTGCTAGTAAGTGTATTGGCCGTCTGGTTTTGGGGTAGCAGGGCCAGCTGGGTCAGACCTGGCTGGAGAGAGAGATCGCTATTCAGAGCATGGGGAGGGGTGACTCTGATAGCAGACCCCCTCATTCTGAAAGGGTAGGATGTCACCTCATAAACCAAGTGCTCCCCGACCCCCACTGAGCTGGTTCTGACTGGATCAAGTGATTTGCGACTATAAAGAACAAAGGGGCATATTATCAAGGAACAGCGTTAACATTACCTCGGCTTTAGCGGCAAGAAACTGCCGCTAAAACTGCGATAATGGGCTTGATAATATGCCGTAGAGAATACCAATAGAAGTCCATGTTAACACCAGAACATGGGCTTCTTTTGGAATTCTCAAGAGCATACTATGAAGCCCATAAACTGCCGCTAAAACAACAATAATTTAACGCCGTTCCTTGGTAACATGCTTTCCAGACTTTTTAGGTATAAAACGCTGCGCCGGAACTTTGTCCAAGTGTGTTCCTTCTGGATGTCAAGACAAAACTCTGTCAGAGTGAACAGAGAAAAAGACTTTGAAACTTTCACCAAGCTTGCAAAAGAAACTACCCGAGAGCCTGAATCGAGAGCTCCTCCTGCAGAAGTCTCAGGGACATGAGACTTCAACCCATCAGCCATCGGAATGCCGGTGCGAGGAATTCTGTTTGCAGGTGAGGCCTACGTCGAGTAATCCGGAGCCTCTAGTTCTACTGTGAGGGCTGCGGACTGAACCTTTGAAACGTTCGCTGAAATATGTGCAGGCCACTGCCGCTAAGAGAGCTGCCACCTCTGAGAGCCTGCCTGAATTTGACCCTTGGAAACCTTAGCTGAATCTGTATGGGCTGCTGCTGCTGCTGAGAGCCTGCCTGATTTTGAACCTTCTCAACTTTCACTAAATCGGTATGGGCCTCTGCAGCTAAGAAAAAGCTTCTGCCGCTGAGTGTCCGTACCTTTGTCCACCTGGCCCAACTTTGCATCAACCTTAGCCCTGTGGGCTGCCACAGCTAAGAGAGAGCTATTGCCGCTGAGTACCGACACTTTTGCCAACTTTGCATCATTGTGGTTTGTTCTGTGGGCCGCCGCAGCTGAGAGAGTGCTGCTGCCGCTGAGTACCCGCAATTTTGCCTGCTTTGCATCATCGTGGTTTGTCTCGTGGGCCATCCCAGCTAAGAGAGAGCCTCTGCCACTGAGTGCCTGCACTTTTGCTAACTTTGCCTCATTGTGATTTGCCCTGTGGACCCTAGCAGCTAAGGGAGAGCTGCTGCCGCTGAGTGCCCGCATCTTGTTCACCATTGTCGAGGATTGTCGCTATTGTCTCGTGGGCCACCGCATCTAAGAGAGAGCTGGTGCCACTGTGAGCACACCACAGAGCTGCAAGAATTAAGTCTGTGCTACCACCAGTCCGGGCCGCCGCACGCTACTGCCGCTGCGAGCCTACCGGTCCCTGAGTGCCCGAATCATTGTGGGTGCATACTGTGGACCTCTGCAGCCAAGACTTGTGGTCGCTGGGAGTCCGCCTGTCACCATCTCCGCTTCTTCAAGAAGCTGCATGATGTGTCCACTTTGAATGGCAGGTACCTGGTGCCCAACAGGCCGTGTAGGCCCCGTCCTTGAACTCAGTCTTTGTCACGTTCTGGTGAATACGTTAGTGCCTTTTTGAGCTCCTACTACTGTGCGTGCATTGTAGCTTGTTGAAATGCTTTGAGAGTTTTGAGTTAAATAGTTAGATAAAGATATTATTTTTCAATACCTGCCCGTTTGAGGTGTTGTTACTGTCCTGTTGTACAAAGTCATAAATGTTTCACACACTGCCTCTGAGATAGGCCTAACTGCTTGTGCTACTTTATCACAAGGTTGAGCATGGGTTGTCAAAAGGGGTAGCCCACTTGCCCTGTCTTAGAAAGAAGGGTCCCTATCTGGACATTGGCACCAGCCATTGCAAACTAGAGACCCCCATTGCTTTTTTTTTTATTTGTGGAGTGTGGTTTAAGACAAAACACTCCTGTTTAGAATTTACTTTTAAATTATTCTGTATTATGTTGTGGTTTGCCATTTTCAGTTGATAAATATTAATCAAGTAGCTATAGAAAGAACATCTTAATTAAATACAGATTGTTTATAGGAAGATCCTTGGAGGCTTGAGAGCAATACCTGGGTTCAGCCTCTATGTCTATGCTCGTGAGTGTCACCAGTTTCATTCCCTATACGGTTCCCATGTCATTATTCAAAGGTTTAACAGTTCAAGGTCACATCACATGTCATACTACTTCCGCTGTTTGACCCTCCCACGATTGTATCTCATGATCTTCTCAAATTCACATTTGGACTTTCCAGGATGCTCCTTTGGCCTCATCAGTTCAATATTTATCAAAGCACATGTTGAACTCTCCATGACTCACACTGTGTTTTCTGAACGTTCCTAGTTATATATGTAGCTGCTTTAGAGCACACCATATCTTAATGTCATTGGGGGAAGTATTTGCAAAACCTGGCTGAACTCAAACTATAGTATTGCTTAGTCAGAATGGTAGAAAGTGAGGTTGAAAGTGCAAGGGAAGTGCTGCTATTTTGCAGGCAGCTGTACTCTGGAGCAGGATGCCAGGGTCCACACTAGCCATTCAGACTCTTCCCACGCCTTTGACTCTTGTCTGTGTTTGTTCAATAGAATCTGTCATCATGAAAATACTATTTTTTAGCCAACTTTGGGACACAGAAGAAAATATCTCCATCCCTTGAAGTGCGGATGATGTGTATTTTCAAGAAAGAAACACAATTTCCAAATTGCTCAAAGGGTTTAATACATTCTCTAAGGTACCAGTCAATCTGTCAGTTGGTGTGTAGGCGGTTGCATGGGTTGTGAGTAGGTAAATGAGTGTCTCTATGGGTTATTGATTTGTTTTCAGAGTATCTGTATTGGTGCCTTATTGTCTGTGTGGATGGGTGGGGGTGTGATTCACTGGGTGTATGGTTCAATAGTGCATCTGTGATGGACTGAATAGCTGGGTGAGTGAGTGTATGGGTCTATTGGTGACTGAATGGCTGTCTCAGTGGCACAAGTGTGAGTAACTAGATATGTGAAAGGCAGTATATATAAGTGTTGTAGTATATAAATAAATATGTGTGAGAGTGGGTGATTGTGGGAGTGGCTGTATGGATGAGTGTATGCTTGTATCAGTGATTGTATAAGACAGTAAGTATGTATTACTATCTGTATGAACAAGTGATGTGGTTTGTGTACAACTGTGTAGGTGAGTAAATGTGAGTGTGATTGATTTTTTGCATGACTGACTGGGTGTGTCACTAACTCTATTGGTGAGTCACAATGTGTGCGTGTCTGTATACGTGTATGAGTGCACATGATTGTGCTGTATTGATGAGTAAGTGCATATATGAGTGACTGTATGGGTGAGTAATTGGATGTGTGTCCAAACCTAGGAATCAGTGAGTGGGTATTTAGTAACTGGTAATGGTGTATCAACGATTTTAAAGTGGGTATATAAAAGGTTATATGAAGGTGTGAGGAGGTGCATCACATTATCAGATGGATGATGCCATCAGTGATGTCACTGACCATGTCATGAATGATATAATATATGATGTCATCAGCATTGCATTGCGAGGGCGCAAGTTATAGTTGGCTGAACTAACTATAACGGCCAAATTTCTCTGGTTCTGTATGAGCAAAATGTCCAACTAAAGATAATGTCCCAGAAAACTTTGTTTTTTTCAGTGAATTTCTCATGTATTTTAAATGCTAATTTCAAATGATAACGTCCCTTAAACCTGTGTTTTTTTTCTGTGGATTTCAAAGGTTTTTTAAATGCTAATTTCTAACTATAACGTCCCTGAAACTTATGATTTTCTCATTGAATATATATAAACAGAATGAAAATGGCAACTACACAGATAGACTGAATCTCACAGAGCTGCAATTCACCTTAAATGACCAGAACCCCAGATCATCATTCCACAGCATCCCGAGCGCGTATCTGTACAGACAGGCACCATGCCTCAATACACACCAGGTCATCATACTCCCATGGCTGACTTCACCAGGACTGAATTTCTCTAAACGCTCCAAATCCACTAGGAAAGGACACGCGGAATGGGAACATAAAAGGTCCGTAGCCTTAAGAGACACGGTAACACGCCGTCATGCAGCCACTTCACTGCCATCCACACTTTCACGGTACACAAA
Organism: Lissotriton vulgaris; assembly: GCF_964263255.1. Classification (NCBI taxonomy): domain Eukaryota; kingdom Metazoa; phylum Chordata; class Amphibia; order Caudata; family Salamandridae; genus Lissotriton; species Lissotriton vulgaris. Next base: position 16,407,674 of record NC_141689.1, read on the forward strand.
CCGTAAATCTTACCGAAAGCTGGGCCACTTTCAATGCCGAGTATTTAAAGGGTTGACTGAAGACACAGTGCAGCGTGAACCACCTTCCCCGCAGGCTTTTAGAGAGTGAACAAAAATTACAGATTGCGCGCTCAGACAGACCTTTATAGTGACAGGAGAAACTACCTTCTCACTATCCATCGCAAGGGACAAAGTAGTATAATTAGGCTATTGAACAGATAATCTTTCTGGTTGTTTAAACTCTGTATAAATATCATTTGATATGCTTTGCTACATGACCAACTGTATTAATAACTTTTAATGACTTTTAACTCATCGTGACTTGCATATTCGTTTCAACTCCACTGTCTATCTTTCAGTTACCTGTAACCATGACAACCAATGGTCTTTGTTAGATTTTTTTTCATTTTTTTCATTCTTTTCAAACTCTTTTTCATTTATGTCACATGCTAACTGTAACCACTATATAATGAGTATGCACTTGGGGAGACGTAGATGTAGTGACCAAGACGGAGTCTACAGTATGGAATAAAGATACCTATCTCACGGAGTCGGTGCCTACTTTGTATGTTGTGGATTGAAAGAATATATAGAGGCATTCCAGAACCTCTCACACCGACCCTCCTCGTTCTGGTGCACTCAGCTGCCGGTACAATTCATTGGACAATCTTTTGACGAGGAAAACTGAGAGCCCCCGCAGTGGTAGTCGGAATGCAGACGCTGAGACTGTGTAAACGTGAGTACCCTGACCTTATGTGTGCCGGAGGGCCGGCAGAGGGAAAGTAGAACTCACAAATACACACAGTACCTCTCAGCATCATTCGACCCTTACCAAACTGAAGGAATAGAGAGACCTGTGAGCAACGCTCAACAAACAGGCAGTGAGAGACAAGGAATACAAACAATTCCATACTAATGGCGGAGGAGGAAGTCAGAGAATGCGAGGAAGCAGCACTAGATGTGTTCAGCGAAAAGGATGGCTCTAACGTTACCAACCCAAATAAGGAGGGTGGACAGCCAACAACTGGCGGCAGTGACCTCAAGAAACTACTGGGCGAATTGGAGAAATATCGCAGACAGGAAATGGCAAAATGGTGGGAAATCACCTCCCTCAAGAAATATCTGGAAGTGGGAAGAGTACCAAGAGGTCTCGGAATCCTTGTGGCCCCCACGTACGAAAACCCTGATCCTGACATGCTACAGGCTTGGGTAGAGAATAGTGCTCAATCTTCAAAAACATGCTAAAAATGTTGCTACAATTTGCAACAACAGACAGAAAAATTACAAGCAAAAATCGAAACACTTCTGAAAGAACTAGAAAAAATTACAGATCAAGCAGCGGTACAAAAAGGTTTGGAAGATATCAAAACCAAAGTGCAAAAACAGGAACAAACTATAAAAGACAGAAAGGCGGTGAAATTCCAAAGGGATAGAAACGACTATCTACAAGGAAAAATCTATACTTTCTCACGGAAATTCGAAAATATACGCCGCCAACATAAAGTGGACTCTTTTGCATGTGGCACAATCCACTCATACACAAAGGTTTTCCGAAAGAGCTTGTTTGCAAAAAAACTTCAGAGGGGTCAGTGCAGTTCCTTGCGTAGTGAAGAACTACTAGCTGTGAAATTTGTGGACAGAAGAGATGTGTACATGCTGACTACCATCCATGATGTTTATGTTTATGTTTATGTTTATGTTTGTGCCATTTTTAGAGCGTGCAAATACCCGGGGGTGTCTTGGCGCTAGATTACAGAACCATAGCTGAGGTGATAAGTTGTGCTGGGAAGAGCCAAGTTTTTAGTTTCTTCCTGAAACTAAGGAGGGTTGGGGCGGTTTTGATGTGGAGGGGCAGTGTGTTCCAGAGTTTGGATGAAGAGATAGTGAAACACCTGTCACCCCAGTTAACCTTTTTTGTTTGAGGGACTTTCAGCATATGTGCGGATGAGGAGCGGAGTGTTCTTGGGTACTCAAGCGGGCGGAAAGCTGCTCTGAGGAACTGTGGACCCACGTTATTGATTGCCTTGTAAGTGATACACAGGGCCTTAAACATTATCCGGCTCTTGACCGGGAGCCAGTGTAGTTGACGGATGTGAGAGGAAATGGTTTTGGATTTGGGAATGTTTAAGAGGACTCTGGCCGAGGCGTTCTGGACTAATTGGAGTTGGTTGATAACTTTTTTCTGAGCGCTCATTAGAAGAGCATTACAGTAATCGGTTTTAGAAAAAAACAATGTACTAACCAAGGTTCTGCCGGCCGATGATGGAAGGTAAGGGAGCAGTTTTTTTATTCTTCTTAGGATGTAAAAAGATGAGAAGAACACTGAATTGACATGATGCTGAAATGTCAATTTGTCATCAAATATGACTCCAAGGTTACGAACCTTGGTAACGGGTTGAGGTGGGTCTCCTAACTCCGATGGCCACCAGTAAGGGGACCAGATGGGGTCCAACCTCCCGAATGTCATCACCTCTGTTTTGTCAGAGTTTAGTTTGAGACAATTGGATGACATCCAGGAGCTGATGGCCTTCATTCCCATTTGAAAAGTTGCCGCCACTGATGACCCGTTGTTGTGTACAGAAAGCACAAGTTGGGTGTCATCCGCATAGGTTGTCAGGGCAATTCCGTAAGATTTTATTACTCTCGCTAAGTCCGAAACATAAATGTTGAAAAGTGTAGGACTTAGCGAGGAGCCCTGAGGGACACCACAAGGGAGAGTGAAAGTATGGGAAGTGAAGTTGGCCATTTTGACTGTTTGCTGACGATCAGCTAGGAAGGATGCCAGGAGGTCTTTCGCTTTGTTTTTGACTCCTATAGCCGAGACACGGTCGAACAAAGTGACATGATCGACCGTGTCGAAAGCTGCAGAAAGATCTAGTAATATCAGTACCGCGGCTTCTCCCTTATCCAGGGTCGTTCTGATTTCATCTGCTGCTTTAAGTAGCGCGGTTTCAGTTCCATGGCCCCGTCTGAAGCCGAATTGGGTCTCATCTAATAAGTTATTTTTATCTATAAAATTAGATAGTTGCAGGTTCATCGCCTTTTCAAAAATCTTTGCTGGAAAGGGAAGACAGGCGATGGGTCGGTAGCTGGCAGGGAGATGGGGATCCAGGGTAGGTATTTTTTAGGAGCGGCTTAATAATAGCTTCTTTCCAGACTGAGGGGTAAATGCCCGTTGCGAACATGGAATTGCAGATGGACGTCAAGATAGGAGAAATGGCTTCAGGAATTCGGTTAAGAATGGCAGGGGACAAGGATCTAGAGGTGATCCTGATTTTGTGCCCAGAATGAGTTGATGGACTTGTTCCTCCATAACAGCTTCGAAGAACAGGAGGCAAGGTGTATCGTTGTTAGAAGGAGAATTGATTGAGGTAACGGAGGGTGCGAGGGGTAAAGGCTGAGAAAATATAAGTGACTTTTTCCTTGAAAAAATTTGCGAGAGAGTCGCAAAGGGATTGGGTTCCATTGAAGCAGGGGGAAGGTGGGTTGGAGAGATGAGTAACTACCTGAAACAGTTCTTTAGCTGAGTTTTTTGCCTGGGTGATCTGAGAGGTGTAGTAGTATGATTTTTCTGTAGTAATAAGATCTTTGTATATCGAGAGCGCGCTTTTGTAGGTAGTTTTTTCTGATTCGTTATAGTGGCGGCGCCAGCGTCTCTCGAGGTTTCTACACTGTTGACGCTGCAGTCGAAGGGATTCTGTGAACCATGGGGCTGAAAGAGAAAGTCTGGTGTGATGGCAGGTTTTAGGGGGAGCTAGGGTGTGACAAGCCTTATTTAGGCTGTGAAGATAGTTGACAGAAGCTAGAGAGGGGTCCTGTTCAGTAGTAGTGATACTGTCAAGCAGCAAAGCTGAGAGGTGGGAAGGTTTGATGTTTTTCCAATTTCTTATCGTGATAGGAGAGTGGGATGGTGGGTGAGATGGCAAAGAAGTCAGTTTTAGGGAGAAACAGGCTGCTGAATGGTCCGTCCATAAGAGGGGGGTCACATTTGATATAGTCATGATGAGAGTACTTCACCTGTGCCTGTTTGGGGTCAGGTTGCTGATGTGAACAAACCTGTGTGCATTCTGGACTACAATAAGCACATGGGTGGTGTTAACAGAATAGATCAGAGGATGGAACCTTACACTGCTATTCGGAAGGCTTATGTTTGGTATAAGAAGTTGGCCATCTATTTTTTCAACATAGCAACTTTCAATGCTTTTATTGTGTTCAAGGAGTGTTCTCCTGCATCCAAGTTGACATTTCTTCAGTTTCAGCACTCTGTGATATCTAGTCTTGTTGTTGTGGAACAAGTAAGTGTTCCTAGATTTGGAGTGGTGGAGGATGTGGGTCGATTGAAAGATCGCTACTTTCCTGATTACATTCCTCCCACATCTACAAAAGACTTTCCCACTAGGAGATGTAGAGTCTGTTGGCAAAGAGGTTTGCGGAAGGAGACTCGTCTTTTCTGCCCAGGGTGTCCTTCTAACCCTAGGCTGTATGTGCCTACTTGTTATAGAGCTTATCACACACAAAATAATTTTTGGGAGTATCCATGAGTGGTAAAATGAACTGCCTGGTCTGTATTTGTTTAATTTGTATTCTGTTTTAAGGTTGGTATTTGTGCAATGTTTTTAGTTTCAAATTTTGTATTACTTGATGTGTATCTATTTACAATTTGTTTGTGTTTGTTTTGTTAAAAAAATTAAAAATGTGATGGTGGTGTGTGTAGGCTGGGGCTTGGCTGTCGGTGTGCGTGATGTGGCACTTGGCTGGCGGTGTGCGTGGAGTGGCGCTTGGCTGGTGGTGGCTGGCGGTGTGCGTTGAGTGGTGCTTGGCTGGCGTTGTGCGTGGAGTGGCGCTTGGCTGGCAGTGTGCATGGCCTGGTCCTTGGATGGTGGTGTGGGTGGACTGGCGTTTGGCTGGCAGTGTGTGAGTAGTTACTTTCTCTTGGTCACTACACACACTGCTAGGTGAATACCACTCCACACAGTCCATCACTTTGTGTAGTTTCTGTATCAGGAATGTGGGCGTGTGAAAGTGATGGCCCCTTAAATGGCGCTGTCTGCTGGTGTGAGTGTTGTGAAGTGATGGGCCCGTGGCTGGCGGTGTGAATTTTTTGCATGTGTCACACCTATGAAAGGTGTATGAATGTCCTATAAAGTGGTTGGTGCCTTGACGTTGCTTTACAGCTCACGAGCTGTGAGTCAATGGTTCAGTTTCTCATCCTTTCAATTATTAGCAGTGCATTTCATTTTTGTGAAATGACTTGTTAATACAATTGTATATACTGAATTATAACTCACCCTTGCGCCAAATCCAACTTTGTGTGCTTGAGGATTAGATGGCTGTGCAGTAATATTTGTCTTTTTTCTCTTTCTGAAGCAGGGTGTAACTTGTCCCTTTTTGTGAATGTTGTAATGTGTTGTTTTTGCTCCAGGATGGTGTGAATGGTCTGGTGTGTATCAGGTATGAAAGGTGCGTGAATGGCCTGGAAAATGGTTGGTACCTTGCTTTACAGCTCATGAGTTGCGAGTCACTGGTTCCATTTTTATGCATTTATTAAATGACAGACCATTTCATTTTTGTGAAATCTCTTGTTAATAAAATTGTATGTACTGAACCATCACTCGCCCTTGTGCCAAATCCAACCAGTATGTGTGTGTGTTTGAGGAATAGATAGCTGTGCTGGAATGTTTACTTTTGAGTAACACTGTTAAGGTGTACATTACAGCTAAGAATAACTTACTAAATGTAGATACTATTGTTAAACCATGGGAGTATATGGTGAAGTCTCTCTTGTGAATTCTAAGCTATTTCTTCATCCACAATCAATGTCCTGCAAACTTGAAAATGTCTGTCACAATTTCCATGCAATATTGTCCCAAAAATCTCAAGCTGTCGAACTGAAAACATATTTAAGTCAAAACAATTTAGTTTTGCAAGGGGGGTCACCTGGGTTTTTTGTCCTGTGCTCGGCGGCCATCTAGGGAAACTTATCAAACTGACACATACTTCTGAAAACTAGACACCCGGGGGCTTTCATGGAGGTATGACTTGCATGGATCCCCCAATGTTGCCTTAACAATAAGCCTTTGCAAACTTCAATTTTAGACTAATAAAACGTGTTTTTTCACACATTTTTGCGTGGGAAAGCGAGGCATCACTGGGCTCACACAAATTTCCTACCACCCAGCGTTCCCCCAGGTCTCCTGATGAAAATCGTGCCTCACTGGTGTGGGAGGCCCAAGTACCCTCGACAGGCAAGGGCCCAATACGTAGTGAGGCAACTTCAAAATTGCCTATGTCAAAACCACCTGCTTTTGCAAGGGGGGTCACCTGGGTTTTTGGCCCCTTGCTCAACGGCCATCTAGGGAAACTGACCAAACCCATACATTTTTAAAAACCAAACACCCGGGGTCTTTCAAGGAGGTATGTTTTTCGTGGATCCCCAAACGTTTCCTTACCCAGAATCCCTTGCAAACGTCAATTTTAGCTGAAAAAAATATGTATTTTCACACATTTTTGTGTGGGAAAGCGTGGCATCACTGGGCTCACACAAATTTCCTACCACCCAGCATCCCCCCTCGACTCCCGTTAAAATGGTGCCTCACTTGTGTGGGAGGCCCAAGTGCCAGTGACAGGGAAGGGCCCAAAAAATGTTTTGATAGGCAATGTCAATGTTGCCTCAAAATTTTTGGGCCCCTGCCAGTCGCGGGTACTTGGGCCTCCCACACAAGTGCCGGTAGGAAATTTGGTGGGAGGCAGTCAAGTCACCCCATCCTGGATTCCTCTGGGTGTCTAGGTTTTTAAAATGTATAGGTTTGCTAGTTTTGCCTATGTGCCAGCAGAGTTAGGGTTCAGAAACTACAGCTAGGCACTTTGCAAAAAAGGGCAATTTTTCACTGCGAAATTGAGGTGCTACCATGTTGCGTTTTGCGTGGTTTCCTGTCGCAGGCACTAGGCCGACCCACACAAGTGAGGTACCATTTTTCTCAGAAGACTTTGGGGAACGCAAGGTGGGTGGAAGTTTGTAGATCCACGTAGATTCCAAGCCTTTCCACCACAGAAATTTGTGGAAAATGTGTTTTTTGGTCAATTCTTTAGGTTTGCAAAGGATTCTGGGTACCCGAACCTGGTGGGAGGCAGTCAAGTCACCCCATCCTGGATTCCTCTGGGTCTCTAGTTTTGAAAAATGTATAGGTTTGCTAAGTTTCCCTAGGTTCCGTCAGAGCTAGGGTTCTAAAACTACAGCTAGGCACTTTGCCAAAAAAGGGTCATTTGTCACTCGAAATTGAGGTGTGACCATGTTGTGTTTTGTGCCAATTCCTGTCGCAGGCACTAGGCCGACCCACACAAGTGGGGTACCATTTTTCTCACAAAACTTTGGGGAACACAGGATGGAAGGACATTTGTGAAGAACACATGGATTCCAGCACTTTCCAACACTGAAATGTGGAGAAAATGTGTTTTTTTGACAATTTGTTAGGTTTGCAAGGGATTCTGGGTAACAAACCCTTGTGAGAGGTGGTCAAGTCACCCCATTCTGGATTCCCCTGGGTGTCTAGTTTTAAAAATGTATAGGTTTGCTAGGTTTCCCTAGGTCTCGGCAGAACTAGGGTTCAGAAACTAAAGCTAGGCACTTTGCCAAAAAAGGGTAATTTTCACTGCGCAATTGAGGTGTGACCATGTTGTGATTTGTGCCGTTTCCAGTCGCAGGCACTAGGCCGACCCACACAAGTGGGGTACCATTTTTCTTGGAAGAATTTGGGCAACGGGGGGAGGGTGGAAATTTGTGGATACATATAGATTCCTTAACTTTCCACCACATAAATATAGGAAAAATGTGCTTTTTTGGACAATTTCTTAGGTTTTCAAGGGATTCTGGGTAACAGAACCTGGTGGGAGGCAGTTAAGTCACCCCATGCTGGATTCCCCAGCATGTCTACTTTTCAAAACTGTATAGGTTTGCTAGGTTTTCCTAGGTGCCGTCAGAGCTAGGGTGCAAAAACTACAGCTAGGCACTTCGCCAAAAAAGGGTCATTTTTCACTGCGAAATTGAGGTGTGACTACGTTGCATTTTGCGCCGTTTCCTGTCGCGGGCAGAAGGCCGACCCACACAAGTGAGGTACCATTTTTATTGGGAGAGTTAGGGTAATTCAGATTTGTAAATCAACTGTTATTACCTATTGAGTGTTCATGCATTTCTCCCTTCCAAATGAAAGACATTGTGTAAAAAAGAAGCAATTTTGAGAAATTACCAATAATTCTCATGCTAGGATGAGTATTCCCAATTTTGAAAATGTGCAAATATATACTGTTTTTAAACTCTATAATTTGTACCCAATTCATAAATACATAGGTGTCTTCCATACCAATTTTTTCTATGTATACATTTTCCAAGAATAATTGCTCTATACACGGTTCATAATAAAATACCATTGGTGGCCAAGGGCGTTAGGTAAGACCCCTGAACCTAAGGTGGAGGGTAAGAACTTGGGGGTGTGGATGGACTCCTCCCTTAGCTTTTGGTCCCATACAAAAAAGTTTCCAATATATGTTTTGGTTTATTATGGGGGCTCAAATCTCTCCTAAAGTTCTTTGAGCCCGCAACACATCAGCTGATTGTCCATTCAACGATTTTATCTTGCCTGGACTATGCTAGCTCCCTGTTTTTGGGGGATAATCAAGCCGAGATTGCTCGATTGCAACGTTCTCAAAACATGTCGGCATGAATTCTGTTAAGGTTCCACGGTGCTGCTCCATCTCCGAGACTATTCGGAAATTCCATTGGCTGCCTATGGTTGAGTGTATTAAGTTTAAAACCTTGTGTCTTTCATTTAAGATACTAAAACTTGCTTGGCCTAGCCTGCTTTGCAACATGTTGACTCCTTATGTTCCATCTCAAGCGCTGCGCTCCTCTGGGCAGCATTTAGTTATAGTCCCCCACGCAGAGCGTTGTAGAGCAGTGGGTGCTCCTTCCACTATCTATCCGCCAAGTTATGGAACTCCCTGCCACTTGAGATTAGTGGCTAGGAGGACCTGCTGGACTTCAGGAGAGCGATTCAAACCTATCTTTTTCCATCACAATAGTTCTGTCGTTGGCTCGTATCTGGATCCCTTGCTGTGGTTTCGGGATAGGTCTGTGTGAGTGAAAGCGCCGGGACGCCACCTTTGCTGGGGCAGCTGAGCGCTATACAAGCTCATATAACATAACGTAACATAACAAGTTGCTGCTCAGTTTTTGGCTCTGGGTTCGTGGGGTTCCTGGTGAACCTACAAGTCCTATATATGGTATCCCACCAACCAGGACAATCCAGCGGATGTAATGGTATATTGCTTTGAAAGAGCTGTCATAATTACAAGAAGTTACAGGTGAAAACGTTGAGACAAAAGATCGTTTTTTTCAACTAATTTAAAAAAAATTCAATATTTAACTGTTTGTTTCTATAAAGAAACCCCTTTCTGAATTCAGAGTTCTGTCTACTTTCTAAAAATGTATAGCTTTACAGGATCCATTATTGCTTTCATACTCATTTGCAACATTAACTGGAAGGAGGTTGAAAGCACTAAAAATAGAGAAAATAGGCTATGTCCCAGAAAAATGCCAAAACTGTGTAAAAAATGTTTGCTCTCTGACAAAAGAGTGTCATTCCCCAAAAGCTGGGAAAACAGTGATTTCAGCCCCTCAAACCCTTTTTTGATAACATTTGCAGCTAAAAACCCAGAGGATTTCAGTTGCAGCCCGTGTTTCCCATTTTTCTTAAAAAACTAAAATGTTACTGTATTTTGCTTAAATTGTGGGACCCCTCCAAGGGAATCCACACACCCTGGGTACCTTTACAATCCCCATGATGTTGGAAGAAAAGGACGAAAAATTGGCGTGGATACCTTATGTGGTCAAAAAATTAAAGGGGCCTAAGCGCGCATTACCCCAAATATCCAAAAAAAGGCTTAGCACAGCAGGGAAAAAGGCCTAGCAGCGAAGGGGTTAAGCATGAAACATGAAAAAGGTACCCTTTACACTAATCTCTATAGGAAACCCACAGAGAGGAATGCACTCTTAGCATACAAAAGTCATCACCCACAAGCATTACAAGATGGCCTACCTTTTGGACAGTTTCTGCGGGTGCGCAGGAATTGTTCACCTAAGGAGGACTATATGCATAAGGCCCAGGTATTGAAATCAAAACTTCTGGCCAGAGGATACCCTAAAAGACTAATAAGAAAGTCACTCAAACAGGCTTGGTTTTGCCACAGAGAGGAGCTCTTAACCACAAAAGAGGAGACCCCTTTTGACAGACTTATCTGTGTTACCACTTTTAGCGTGCACACAAACAAGGTCCGGAATTTGATCAAAAATATTGATTCTACTATAGAATCTCCCTTGTTTGCTTCATCTGATCATCTGATACTCTCCTCTACAAAGAGCAGTACTGTAAGGAAAACTGAAACCATGGAATTGGCATGGGGTCTAACAGAATTGAAAGGACACTTTAAATGTGGCAACTGTGTTGTGTGTGCTTACACTTTTGATACAAATACATTTGAGCATGCAAATGGAAAAAGACACCTGAATTTTTCTCCAACTGCAACACACATAATGTGGTGTACTGTATGTGGTGTCCATGTAACTTACGGTACCTTGGACAGACACATCAACTAATCGAAGCGCATATTGCACAGGATCGCAGTGGCATCAGATGTTCTGTACCCAATGCCCCATTAGTTGCCCACGTAACTGACAAAAACTATACAGTGGCAGATACCTGATAAAGCTAATGTTCCAGAAGTATTGTTAGGTGGCCGGATGGCATGGGGCCCTGGTGCTGGCATGGCCCAGTTGCGGACGGACACATACAGGCTTGCATTTGGTACGCTGCTGGCACAGCTGCACTGCAGCCTCCATTAAGATTTTAAAGGAGAAAGAGGGGGCCTTGGTGGTTGGAGGTAGGAGAATGGCAAAAACATTGGGAAGTGTGTGGGGAAAAATATAACAGGGGTCCACTGACAGTGGCATGCAAGCAAACCAACAGGTGGCAGTGGGTGAACTTCAGAGGCTGCAAGGGGACCAGGGACAGGACCTGCGAGTTAACTGCAATTAGGAAGCAGGACCCAGCCGAATCACAACTCAACTGTGAATTTTCCAAGAGCTACAAAACAACACAACCACACCAATTGGAAGTCTCAAGCTCAGCAACTGGGGCGTGGCAAAGCTGACTTATTTTGGTTTGAGATTCCAAATTTCCTCAACCTTCTGCTCTCACAGGAAATCGCTAAACTCCTTCTACTGAATTCAGTGCAATTATGAACAGCCCAAGGCAAGCATGAGGTGAGTTAATACGTTTTATTCCTGATGTCCCAGTACTGGACCTACTATGGGTGATGGGTAGTTGGGCCAAGTACTCCCTCTTTCAGCACTTCCTTCTCCGTAGTAGAGCAGTTCGAGGAGTCAAAGGGTCCTTAAGAAGGAGTTAAGTGCAAGGCAAGAGGCAAAACGCATACTTATGTACTTGTTTCAGTGTACACACAATAAGGGCATAAGATGATTGTCCATCAAAATACTATTTTAATGTCATCACACAAAGCATAGGATTGTCACACTAAATAATCTCCACAGCCTTTTAAGATCAGCATGCGAGTACTGGATGGAATCCCAAGTTCTCTCTGTCCCGTATACTGGGGTTGGTTACTCCTCCTTCTGTATTGGAAGCATCTTTTAGGTGTGACCTTTCTTAGTTCCTAGACAAAAAAGTCTATGTCTCATCTTAAGAGTCAATGCTAACAGCTTTCTAATTACTAAGTTTTTTCAGGTCCCCAACAGGCTCAATTGTCTGGAACAGTGTTACCTGACCCAGTGGCAGACAGTATTCCTGGAAGGAATGAGGTGCTCCTCCCTGAGCTCTGGTCTTCTGATGTTGAGTGTCCGCAACCTATAGCGGTCTTTCTCCAGTGAATTGTTGGTCTTCTCAGTCCTCAAAAGGCACTACTCGGTATTGGATGTCTGGGTCCAGCTCCTGTGGCAATCAGCAAGTGTTTCTCCTAGATTCTTCCACTTGACAAACCCTGACAGCTCTGACTCACTGTGACCCTCCCCCCCTGGTCATACGGGAGGTTGGACCTCAGCCCATCCACCCATTGTGGCCTTGTCTTCAATGTGTACAACTTTCTGGTTGCACAGTACCCCTTCCTGGTCACACAATAGTTGCTGACTTTGGTGCTCACAGAGAGACAGCCTACACTTTATGGAGGCCCTCTTCTTGGCAACAAAAGAGTAGCTGTCTTTTGTAAGATCGAGTGAACAGCCGGCACTCCTGCAGTGGTCCCGACCCAATTGGGTATGTCGTCTTTGCTCATCTGGAACCACTTACCAGAATCATAGATGGGTCTCGCTCCTTTCAATTACTCTCCTCTTTTTCACAGGATCTACTTGTCTTGGCGGGCAGAAGGCCGATGAACTAGTATAAGGGATAATGGACTTTACTTCCTGGATAATGGCCCATCACTCAGTAGGGAAACTTGCAGACCTTGTTAAACAGTCCAGGTTCCAACAGCTAGAAGTCTTGGCGATCTTCTTTGTTTGGATGAACGGTGCTGTTGAACAACTTGTGGGTCTCATGCCTCCCACTTCACAAATGCGATTTAGGGCCTCAATTGTATGGTCGTGGGTGGCCCGTTGTTCCACTAGAGCAATGGGGAAAATCTCTCCATCGCCCTGGTAGAGAGAGCACCTTCCAGATTTATAAATGACGGCCAAGCTGGTGGTTATTGATAAACCCTGCAATTGATAAAATCTCCCACGCACCAAGCAGGCCACACACTAGATGGTCTATTCACCAACAGTCCCTTTATAACCGTTACCCAAGTAATCCCCCTGATCTGGACAGACCATGCAGCGATCTGTTTCTCTGTTGAAATTAACCCTACCAAACCTCCTACTACAACCTCCTCTCAATTTTCTTACAGAGACTGGAAAAACATCAATCTAGCTCATTTAACAGAGATGATGCAGGAAGGTCATATCCCCAACGAACAGGACCCCACTATAGCGTCTTCTAATTACTTGACAAACCTAAACACGGCCTGTAACAAACTAGCCCCGATCAAAATTTCCCACCGCAACAGGAAAATATCATCAGCTCAGTGGTTTACAGAGCCCCTTCGGATTCAGAGACAGTATTGCAGGAACCTTGAAAGGCAGTGGCGCCGCCACTATAGCCCTGCAGACAAAATGACCTATAAAAACGCCCTTTCCATCTACAAAAGACTTATAGTTTCTGAAAAAAGTCGCTACTATACGTCACAAATCAACCAGGCGAAAAACTCGGTAGGAGAACTATTTCAGGTGGTTACAACTTTGTCCAATCCCCCCGCTGCGCGCCTAGAAGGCTCTCAGTCTCTATCGGACGCTCTGGCCAGCTTCTTTGAGGAGAAGGTTAGTTCCATTTTCCTCACCTTCTCTCATTCCTCCCCTTCCCCCTCCCCTGTGGCACTTCCCATCAATACTCCTCCCATCTTTTCATCTTTCGACACCATCAACCAGGAACACATTCAACATCTGGTAGCCAGCACCAAATCTGGATCCCCCCTCGACCCATGTCCCCCTGCTATCCTGAATCTCACCCCAGAAGCGATTTCTCCCGTGTTGTCTACTATCTGCAATGCCATGTTTTCAACAGGCATCTATCCATCGGTTTGGAAGGAGGCTATTATTAAGCCACTTCTAAAAAAGCCAACTCTGGACCCTCTTCTCCCCGCCAGTTATAGACCTATCGCCTGTCTCCCCTTCCCAGCCAAGATTTTCGAAAAAACAATGAACATCCAGCTTTCGAAATTCATTAATGACAACGATCTACTTGATGACACCCAGTTTGGCTTCAGACAGGGGCACGGAACGGAGACAGCACTGCTTAAAGCTGCAGATGAAATCAGAGCAACGATGGACAAGGGAGGAGCGGCGGTCCTAATACTTCTGGACCTTTCCGCTGCATTTGACACGGTCGATCATGTCACTCTGATCGACCGTGTCTCGGCTTTAGGAATAAGAGGCAAGGCCAAAGATCTTATTGCTTCATTCTTGGCCAATCGCCCTCAGACAGTCAAGATGGGTAATTTCACCTCCCAGACCTTCTCCCTCCCATGCGGAGTCCCACAAGGCTCCTCGCTAAGTCCGACGCTTTTTAATATCTATGTATCGGACTTAGCGAGGGTGATAAAATCGCATGGAATTGCCCTTACAACGTACGCCGACGATACTCAACTAGTATTATCGGTGCACAATAATGGAACATCTGTCGCAGCCAACTTCCAAGAGGGAATGAAGGCGATAAGCTCCTGGATGTCATCAAATTGCCTCAAACTAAACTCTGATAAAACGGAGGTGATGACATTCGGGAACTTGCAGCCGGCATGGTCCCCACAGTGGTGGCCATCTCAGTTGGGTCCCCCCCCCCAACCGGTAGTCAAGGTCCGCAATTTGGGAGTCACTTTTGACAATAAGTTGACTTTCCTCCATCACGCCAACGCTGTGGTATCATCTGCCTTCTACACCCTAAAAAAAATAAAAAAACTACTTCCTTACTTACCACAGTCCGAGGGCAAAACACTTATCAGCACCTTAGTGTTCTCAAGAACCGATTATTGTAACTCCCTTCTTCTGAACGCTCAGGAAAGGGTACTCAATAAACTCCAGACGGTGCAAAACGCCGCGGCCAGAACCCTACTGCACATCCCCAAATTCACCTCCACGTCTCCTTACATCAAAGAGCTACATTGGCTCCCTATTAGGAGCCGAATCAAATTTAAGGCTCTGTGTATAGCCTACAAAACTCTGAACAACTCCGGACCACAGTTCCTAAAAAAAGCCCTCTGCCCAGTGGAACAACCTAGGACCTTACGATCGTCCTCAGCCTACTTGTTGAAAGTCCCACGGACAAGAAAGGCCAGCTGGGGAGATAGATGTTTTACTATCGCTACTGCCAAGCTTTGGAATACACTACCACTCCACATCAAAACGGCCCCTACGCTGCTCAAGTTCAGAAAGAGCCTTAAAACATGGCTGTTCTCTGCCTAATTCCCCCTCATCGCAAGAAGTGAGTTCTGTAACGATAGCGCCGAGACACCCGTACGGGTATTTGCGCGCTTTAAAAATTGCATAAAATAAATAAATAAATAAAATAAAGCACTGGCAGGAACCGTCATCACGGTGGTTCCTGTCAATTAATTTTTTGGTTTGGTGCAGGACTTTATCAGCAGGATGGAGCCCAATAGCAAAGAGGGTCCTTTTTGTTTTTCAAAAAAAAAATCACAAAAAGGGATTTTCTTTTTGAAAATAAAAAATACCATGCTCCTCTGACCATGTGAGTTCTCTCTAATGGCAAGGGGAGCATTTAGCAGTTTTCATTGCCGCTTACCGCCAGGTTTTCCTGGCATTGATATGCAGTGAAAACTGACATGTCATTCCGCTGATCTAAATTATGTTGACAAAATGACAGGTAAGCATCTGACGGCCCTGTGAAGAAAGTGATTATTCATGGTGGAGATGGAGTAGTCTCTGAAGTGATTTACCCTAAGGGCCCTCTGCATTTAAATTAGGCTGCAAAGAATTAAATAGGCCCCTAGTGTTTGATCCTTTGAAATATGGGTTGTAGCTGTCAGCAGCCTTGAAGTCTCATCTTTAATAGCATAAGTTAAAAGTGATGTTGCTCCAGTGCTGATTTACCTACAACACAGGCAAAACTGGGATGACACCTGGCTGTCCCCCTCAACTAAAATATACCTCATAAAGGTTTAAAGGCCTAAGCGTCCTATCTATCAATATTGCTTGGTCCAAAGTATCAGACGTATTAGCCCCAACACCTCTCTGAGAATGAACCCACTGACTAGTAACTCTTCCTGGAACCAAAGACACCTTTGATGTGCACAGAGGATGCTCTGTTCCCCTTCTTTCAGTGTGTTCCAACTAGGGGTGGGCATAATTTGCGTAATCACGTTACGCAATTCTTCTGGAAAATGTCAAAAATATTCGCAAAGACGCGGAAATATCGCAAAGCTGCGGAAGTTCTTTTCATGCCTGTTCAGGATATTTTCTGCGTGATCACGTTGGAAATGTCTCGCCACCTTGCCCATGCGGTCACTTATGGGCACGGCCATCTTGTTTTCACTTGTCCCAACCGCTCGCGATGCTTATTTCCTGTTCCAGGTCGTGCAATGCATGCTCGCGCCTGTTCGCGATATGTATTTTCTGTTCGGGAACGCTTTTACGCGTTCGGGATGCTTTTTGCGTACTCAAGGGGAAAAATATTGCGCAAACTTGCCCACACGGTCGCAATAGGCGCGGCAATCTTGTTTTTCACTCTATTGGTATGGTTGCGGGCCTGCTTTTGAATCCACCCTCTATCTTTTCAAGCCTTTGTTTCTAGCAACTTTTTTTAGATCTTTTTATTTATTATCTGCGACGGGGTGAAGGATTCAGTTCCACCTGGCTTACCTGTTTCGCCTCTCTTTAAACAGCATACTGGAACTTGACGACGCAGTGAAGAACTCTACGATACGGATCCGGAGGATGCTGGCGATTCCTGCTACTTTAATTGGGCGGAGTTGGACAATGAACACGTCACCGGTTACGCCCCCTCAGCTCAGGTAAAAGCCGCCCAGGACCTCTCACAGGTGTGTTATACACCCGGAGGCGAAGGAGGAGTACGCAGCGGACGAGGAGAGGAAGCAGACGAGTGGGATTCGAAGGAACAGAGCCAGGAGCAAGAACGGCCGGCGGAACAGGTCCAGAAGCCGGAGGAACCACAGGAAGGAGAGACGAGGAGTACGGAGAACGGAGAGCCAAAGGAAGAAAACGACAAGCCAGGAGCCAACAGGAAGGCGCTTCGCCCGGCCACACTTCATCGAGGGAAGTGTGGCTACCAGAGGTACGATCACGGCTTTCAGGTTGGGCGGGATTTAAGTGGGTTAAGCCACGAAAGTAAAGTCGTCACTCACACCCTATGCACTACCCTCCCCTCACTACCCGGCACTATAGGAAATAGACGGAGTATTGTGCATGTGTGAGTCCTCACCCCCTTCCCCGTGTATTGGTCCGAAACCAGTAAACTAAAATGTTTTTCTCTTTCCTCCCTGCACGGCGGAGACGTCCCGACATCGTGGAGGTGAACGCCTGGACCACCAGTCCCAGAATCCACCGGGACGGTCGACGAACCGCTGTGGAGAAACGCCACAAGAGACTCTCAGACGAGGCCGAGTCAGCATTGCCTTACTACCGGAAACCAGTACACCGAAAACGTATATTTAAATTAATAAAACCAGCGTTACCCAGATTACCGGTGTCTGTAAGTCTATTAGACGGGGGCGTAGCCCCACCCCCGAATCCAGTCAGCGTACAGAGCAGCCCTGAGGCGCCACATTATCTCTCAGACTGTTTTCCTGATTCTATATTTTTGTTTTTTATCTACTTTTTGTGTGTTTTTAACTACTGTTTCACTCTTTTTCTACTGCCTGCTCTTTTCATTTCTTTTACTTACTTTTTTATTGTTTTACCTTTTCTTTCCCACACCGCCTACCCCAGAACCATGTCCAAAGGGCAAAGGGTTTGACGCCGGAGCCAGAGTCACGACCGCCTTCCTTGTGGAAGGTGGCCCCCACAATTGTTGCAGGCACGGGCCTTATTTGGGGAGGTGGAGTTAACTGCACTGGTTTTCTTTGTGCAGCGCCACCTCCCCTTAATCCTGCCACAGGTTACAGGCCTGGGTCCGGGTACGGGCTCTGAGAGCGTCCGCAGCAGTGGGGGAAGGTGTGCCGGGCAGTGTTTCGCTGCTCTGGTGTCCGGCGCACTCAGAACCAATTGATGCACCGGTGGCCCGAAATCCAGGACCGGGAGCAGGACCTGCTGGACCTGCTTGGAGTGGAGGTCCCGGGTCTTGGTGAGTTACTATTTAATTATTACTACGTTGTGTTTGTTCTTCTGCTCTGTGTTATATATGGTAACTATTTTTTTTTTCCAACCAGCTAGAATGCTGCTGCTTACATTACAGGTAAATTACGTTTAAAAGTCTTCTGTGATTGTTATGACACTGGTGCTCTTCTGTGCTACTAATCTTACTTGTTTGCAACTTTGCTTTTCTGCTCGGCTTAGCGTGATTATGTAAGAGTTTTTAGAGTAATTAAGTTACGTAATGCTATAGTGACTTAAGTCCTTACTGTGTCCTGTCACTAAGAGATAGGGGTGGAATGATACTTAGGTTTAGTTGCTTATTATGAGTTTGTAATTTTTTGGGGGTATGCGTTATGCCCCCTCTGTTACGTCACGTGCTGCTAGTGCTTACCCCAGTCTTTAGTAGAACCTTTTTTAGTTTATTTAATGAGTGGTAATAGGCACTAGCAGAACATCAGCACCAATAAATCACCCAACAATTGGGTGTATGCAAAAATATAGTCATGTGTCCTCCATTTGACCATTTATGTATTTTTGAGAAATATGGAAATGCATACTTAATGTACAATTGGCACGCCTGGAATAGCTTGGCTAGGTCAGGTGGTAAGTCTTACTTAGGCTTAGCTAGTATTCTGGAATCAGAATACTTTACTTACCGAATATCCAACTTAAAACTTGGATATTCGATAAGTAAAGTCCCCCCCCTCCCACAAGCGCCTTGAGACCTTCTGGGTGAGTAGTGCGCTATACAAATTTTTGAACTTGAACTTGAAATATTAGTGTTCATAAATAGTAAGTAGTCAATCCGCGAATCCCCCGATACTACTTGTTGACCAGATGAGATAGGTCAATTTATTTATTGCAATTGTTGTTTACATAAATGATTTTTTGACCGACCTTTAAAAATACTTTATTTGTTTCACACCAATCATCAATGTTTGTCTCTTTCTTATTTCTTTCATGTTCAGCACCCAGGGGCAAGCAGGCAGGGTCTCAGTCAGCGTCAGGAGGACAACGACGAGGGCTCTTCTGCTGGCCCTAATAAGTCTTCTTTTTCTTAATATTAATAATTCCTATTCCCCAACTTTTTACTACACCATATTTTTTCCGAAGTATTATTTCTGTTTCCTAATGCTATTTATCAACAATTATCCTTTGATCTGGACTATCGGTTTCTAAATTCTTGTTGTCCTTGCCTTTAACTGCCTCTGCTATGATGACTCTCTGTGGCACTACTATTAGTCTGTCTGTAATAGCTAAGCTTTCCCAGTTGGCCATTCTTTATTTAAAAGCTTTTAAATAAAATTCAGATTCCCCAGTAGCTCTAGCCATTGAGTCCAGTCCTTTGGGCTGTCCTCTTGTACTACTTCTATTCTTATTGATCTTGAGTCTTTGTTAATCTGGAGGCTTTTCGAAAATTCCCACCAATAAATAAATGCCCAACCAGATTTTACTATTTTGATAGGATACAACATACTGCTCCTGTTGTACGCATTTTGCACATACAGACCTTGCACAAGAAAATAGGATGCTGGTGATGGTAGGTTGGACCTTCCTCACACCTCAATCATAAGTTCAGAACCCACCACAATATCCTGCTCGACTAGTTGTAGTAGTGTCTCATCATAACTATTAGTTCTCTGAACCCCCCAAGCTACCCAACAAGTTGACACCCCAAAACATAACACTCCCGACCTCTCAGTCGTGGAAGCAATGCGCATGCTCACCCTTCCTTTCGCTCGCTCACGTGTGTAAGTCCACGCCAAATACGACAGAGTATATGTAAGTTCAAAAGTTTGATTTTCAATTGACAAGCTCTGTACATTGTTCTATAATGCAGCACCAACATGAAAATGCATAACATTAAAACAATAAACATTGTTACACTTAACTACAGTTAAAACAACTACAAGTGCATAGAAAAATTGGGAAATCATGATAGCTGAACAGTGGTGAAAGCACCACCATCCCCTTGGTAGGAATATAGTTTATGTAAAACTATAAAAAAAGATCTCTGAGTAAATTCTGGAGACCCCTCACCTTAGAAGAACCTAATACTGGTAGTTGGTACATCTTAAGCTCTGTAAAGCTCTGTTTCGAAGAAGGGAATCTTCAGTCTGTAATGAGAAAAATGGTGCACGTTACTATATTGCAAGCATTTCTCAGCCGTGCCAAAAAGTGTCGCATTTTTATGTATAAGCAATATGGACTAACACCAGAACTCCATAATGTGGCTTGTTAATGTTTTGGTTGACCTGGTACGCAGGGATTAGACAGGAGCAGTATGAGGTCATGTGGGCTCAAAGGTGTCTTAAACAACGAACTGCGAGGTAACGTCACGTGTGCAAAAATAAAAGGCACAAAGGTAAAATGGTTGCATGGCTCGGGCTAACTGAGCAAAGACTAGAATGACCCTAGGGACCATATATAACTACTAGCGTCTACTCTACTACTACCTGATTTGTACTAGTGATGTATGTTGTATATGTCTGCATTACTATTAACTAATTTTTCAATCTTGCTACTGACTTATAGGGGGAGGTGTATATGACACCTAAAAATGTGTAATGTTTTTTCTAGGCGCACTACTGACGACCACCAGTGCCGGGGCCAGCGGCGAAAGCCACATGGCTGGCGAGGATGCGGCAGTTGCAGATGGAGCTGCAGGGGGTAAGCCAGCACCAGTTCATGATTGGTTTACAGTCAGTCCCCAGTAAAGTGCACCAGGAGTGCCAGGGCTTGTAAATGCCAATACTGCTAGTGGGCCTGCAGAGCTGGTTGCGCCACCCACAGAAGCAGCCTTTTAAAATGTGTCTAGAGTCTGCCATTGCAGAACCTGCGTGCAGTCTGGTACTGTCACACTGTATGGGCAAGTGCACACTCTTGCTAGTCCTTAAACCTTCCCTATACTTCATATCAGTCACCCCTATGTTAGGCCCAAGGGCAGGGTGCATTGTAAGTGTAAGGTAGGACATGCTCTGATGTGTGTGGCATGTCCTAATAGTGAATTACAGCCAAATTCGTTTTTCACTATTGTAAGGCTACCTGTTCTCTTAGGCCAAGATGGGCTGCTGGAATTATTACACTCTATAATCCCAGCAGGCTCAGGGAACATGGTAGAAAATAACGTTTAGTATGCCTGAACTCGGAATAATAAAATATTCTTTTAGTAAAGTTTATTTTAATATCCTATGTCTGCAAACGCTACTGCTAGAAAGCTAGTATTTGCTTGGCTAACCATTTCAGCCCGCCTCTGCTAGGATGTGTATCTGACTGTCTGGGTTATGTGAGTGACAGGGCTGGGGGATGACAGGTGGTGAATGCCAGGATTACACCTTGGTGGAAGGTGGGAGTGCCCCTGGACTCTGAATAGGGCTGTGCTCTGCCACCACAATGCTGGCTCCACCCCCTTGGGCCTGACACCTGGCCCAGGAAAGGCGAAGCACTGTCAACAAGGTACTCCTGGCTGCCTCTGTCCACACAATGCTGGCTCCACCTCCTGTGGAGCGTCTCATGTGCCTACCCCTCACACTGAAAGCAGAAACCAGAGTACACCCAACAAAGTGCTCAGAGACTGAAAGAAGTTATGTAGAGGCCCCCCTGGCCTACAAGAACAAAGAAAATGCTGTATAAAAGTAGGAGCCCTGCTCCTTGTAAATCAGAATCCTGTTTCCCACAAAAAACCTCTGCCCAACTAGAAGGAGAAGAAGACGCTGAAAGGACTGGCCTGCTGCTTGCCTTGCTGAGGAAGGAGAGTAAAAGACTTGCTGAAAAGACTTTGCAGGCTTGTGCTGAAACTTTCTCCAAGGGCTTGACTGAGCTTGCCCCCTGAACAGAACCCCAGGACCAGTGGGTTCATTGTGCCTTTGCTCGTTTCTATCTGCCAGCCGTGTGTTCCTCCCGCCGGAGTTGAGTCTGCGCCCCTCATCGCCCCCTCCTAGGGCTGTGGCACTCGGGAGCTCGGCTACCCTTTACCCGTGAGAGCCTCGCTCCTTGGAGTCACTCTCTGCCCCCGGATCAGGCTGCCTGCTCCTCTGCCCCTGCCTGCCACTGGAACGCGCTGAAGGGCTCACTCGCCCCTCCCGCCGGAATTTCCTTCAGGCCGGTGATCTACGCCGAGACTGCAGCCCGCACGGAGGACAGTGCCCTGCTGTCCCGCTCGCCGACCCGAGGAGTTTGCAGGCCGAGCCACCCCCTGTTGGGAGACCCCAGTACCTCCTGTACCGAGGTCGTGGGCCGCGCTCGCCTGTGCATATGCACCCGCTGCAGGTGGAAATCCCAAGGCGCTGACAGGACCGAGTTGCGCTGTCTGTGCACGACTCGTCCAACCCCAAAGGAATCGAAGCATTCTTGAGGATCCTACACCGGGCTAGGGGCCCGCAACATTTTATTTCCCCCTTTTGAACCAGCCACTCATGTAACCGTGAGTAAACTGTACGCCTCAACCCTGGTATGCCTGGCCTCCGAGTTACCTGCCTTCCTACCTGCCGTGCCCCAAGGAGGTATGGCTCGACCTGCCTAGAGCCGACCGCGAGGTGCATACTGCCGTGAAAGGCCTGGAGAATAGCCTTGGCTGCTCACGCCATGCACCTAGAGGGTGAGCAAGGGTAATTCTAAGGGGTCATCCTTCACCCTGACTTAGAGGAGAGGGTCCCTGCTTGTCACAAGTAAATACTTGCGCCAACCAGAGATCCCCAATTCTAACAGTAAAGCCATTAGCAGCAGGAGTAGTGAGTAACCAAAGGCCTCTTCTATCTGATTTCAACTCCGCTTTCAAAATTTTATGGAGAATACTAAAAGTCAGAGCAGATCACCTGGTGTTGAACTAAAAGGGAAAGACAGGTGGAAGTAAGAAGGACGGGCGAGAGTAAAAATGACTGACAGAGAGAAGGATACATGTGATGCATGCATACAATGCATGCATAGGTGGCTGATAGGAATCAGATGCATGGTTGGTTGAATGCCTGAAAAAACCCCACAAATGTTAAAGCCCAAGAAAGTGGGAGGATAGATACATACCACAAATGTTATGTATTGTGCTCGATAGAGCTACCATGCCACTATGTATATAATTACCTTGTCTTACTGTTTTTCTAAATGTATATTTTACAATAGTCTTGTTTTTTCTTTTTGATATACTGCTACTCCTTCCACGGGCAAACCGGATTGGAAGGAGTTGGCCGCCAAGGCACAGCACCGGAAGCTGGAGGCCATCCGGTGGACATTTCATCAGCTGGTGGTCCTGGAAGAGGAGTAGGAGGAGGAGGAGTCAGCAGCTGCAGCCTCCTCCAATGCCCCAGCCATCTCCATCCAGTGGTATTGCCACCGTCTGGCAGCCGCCCGCGGCTGCCATTCCCTTACCATCACTAGTCGCCCCCCAATGTAGCTGCAACTGCCGCGCTTTGAAGCGCTGGGTCGCCCTTTTTGAGGCAGTGCGTGTCATTCATACACAATCCCACCGAACATAAAGAAGAGACCCTGTTTATTGCCTTTTTTTATTTTTTGTTTTGGTGGGTGTGAAACGGGCATTAGGGTTTTGGACAATTGAACATTAGGTTGTACTTTTTCTTTACGAACATTGGTTGGGGTTAGGGAGAGGGGTGGTCAGGTTTTGTGTTTTTTTTACATAGTTTATTTTTGTTAGGGTTATTAAAGCAATATTTCTACTTTACATACAATGTTGTTAATGTTTTGTGGGTGGGGTTACTGATTTACATCACACGCTTTCCTTGCTGGTGCAGGTCCGCCCATGGCCAGTGTTTGATTTAAATAATTGGCTGACTTTGTAAGACACAAACAGATAGATGCCACACCCCTCATGATTGAATTGTCCTACTAGTAGTGTCAGTGTCTCCTAATCTATGCATACTTTAACTGGACTCAAAGGGGTGTGTGAATTGATTGAAAACATGTCCATTATTAATTATGCCTCCCCAAACTTCTCTTATCGTTGCTTGATGTTATACTTAGACACAGCGATGGCTGCATGGTGATGATGGTTTCCTTTTCCTAACATGCCATGATTGTCGTGGTTGTGGTAGTAGTAGACACTGGCAATAGAATTTTTAAAAAAAGAAAATGAGATGCTCAGTCGCCTGAGAGAGACTGTTCGAGAAGCAGAAGAATGAAGTACAGTACAGAACTTACTGCAAAACAATAACATGCAAAAATATTTTGCAACAAAACATTACGGTGATGGGGATAGCCTACTACACAGAGTTACAAACTATAGTTGTGTCAAGTCACTTGAATAGGCCTACAGTACACTCGACACAAGCGTAATAGTTAGTGTTGTGTATGATAATGACACTAAATCTAATCAATGCCGGCAGTTAATGTGGAGTTATATGTTCCTTTATTAAATAAAAATCACCTCTAAATTATACTGCTCATGGGTGGGCAAGCAGAAGAAAATCATCACTCTGCCTTGAAACTGAAGTACTGTTGCTTTTGCCACATCCGCCCCAGCAAGCTTGTGATTTTCTGTGCAGTGTTAAGTGCAGGAAAAAGTAGGAGGACTGGAGGTGCTGGATCAGGAAGATATTGAGGGTCCAGCTGGAGTCGTCCTCCTGGGGCAGAAGGGGCACTTGCCGAACCCTGACCCCCCAATTGGACCCACCTACTTGTGGTAGCATGGTGGGGGTACATATTTCCCTGAGTAAAAAAGTATGCATTATCAACTATTTTGTGTTTCATCATCATAATCATCAAGCTCCAGTGAATGCTCCCTGGTGGTGTTGGATCCGCCTGTACCTGAGTCCAATACATCCATGTCTACCACCACTCCCTTCAACCTTCACCCTTCCTACAGCTCCTAAACCAGCAGTCTGGGCCTGCTACCCCAAGCAGGGGAGAGTCTCCTTCCCACCAGGCACCTCATCCCTTGCCCCAAATGAATATGATGGTGTCATACCTGGAAAGCATTCACTATGACATGTCTGGCCTACAGAGATCTTTTCAGGCTCACAGCTACCTTTCAACATTTCCAGCTTTCCAATCCACCTCCTGCCTCTACCTCATCCACTATCCCTATAACCCTACCTGTCCAAAGGACACACATCATCACACATCTAGGTCAAGTGGAGAAGTGTGGCTCACTGGTTAGAGGAGGCAGACCTGGAAACAGAGGTCAGCCCGGGACCAGGGTTCAATTCCCGGCTCGGCGGGGTCTTGAGTCCTAAAATGTCCATGGATTCGACAATTCTCGCTCCGGTGCCTACTCGATTCACGGGTTTACACTCTGCGACTCTGGGCAATAGCTTGCTTAATCTCCACAACGGCCCCTCGCGGCAGGATGCCTGGCTTTCACCTTGCGGATACCCTGTCGGGGTATCTAACAGGGGAATACCAGGACGGGTTCCCTAAGCAAGCGCCTTGATGCCTTCGGGTGATACGTGCGCTATATAAATCGCAATACATTTACATTTACAACAGTCACATGCAGCATGCATAAAGAAAAACATAAGAAGCTAAAAGACATTATACACATTCTCCACCACATCCACTGACATACACACAATGATCGATGTATCTACTTCTAAAATTACACCATCAATACCCACACCACCAGCTACACACAATTCGAGCATTCACAGCCTTGTGTATTATCTGCTATGGTAAGTATAGCATCTTGCCTTGCCCAATGTCCACATCTTCAGGCTTGCAGTACTATGTTATGGAATGTTATGTTAACAAAAGCTTGCAAAGCGCACTGTCACCATCGGTTTCCTGGCTCTGGGTACTACCTAAGATATGTTGTGGACGTTTGTTACATGTCTGTTAAGTAGGTATTTGTTACACCACAAATGGAGAATGTAGTCTTGAGATAGCTATCTGTTACGTTGGATGCACATCTAAGCGTTTTCATACTTCTCATAGATGTATGACTACTGCTATTGCTGTAGTGCTGTTTTTAGGACTTGCAGTTACACATCAGCCACATTAGCATGCCACTATGTGACAATAATGGTTATCCCAATTCTACACAATGCTACAGATTCTATGCACATGGTGTCATTGATGCCGGTGCAATTTGGACTGTGACCTTGGCCTGTTGCCTTTCAGGAGTCCCCCTGGTTTGGATACCCACGTCTGCAGGGAGTCTTTACAGTTTGGCCTTAACATATCTGAGATCGGTGCACAGTCTAAATATCGAGTTTGATATATCGACCTACAAAACATTGAGTTGGAGATATCGAAGGTACAGAATATCGAGGTCAAGAATATCATTGGACAGTATATCGTTCCGAAGGTAAGTAATATAAATTATTTTTAATATCGATGTAAGTAATATCGAAGTTAGTAATATCAATAGCATATATATCGATGTAACTAATCTCGATGTTACTAACATCGATATTTTTATTATTGTTATGTATTTTATTATGCATGTGTAATGTTTTCTGTTAAGTATTTTACTTGTTTTAAATCATATGTGTACTATATTTATATTTTAATAATGTTACTTTTAAGTAAATTATATGTTTTAGTACCGGAGCAGGTTGTGGGTTTATAGAGTAATAGGGTGGGAAGTAATTTAAATATACTAAATTAATTATTAATTTTTAGGAATTAAAAAGTATTTTTAATTAATGTTTATGTTTATTTCTGTAGCGGGTTATGGGTTTAGAGGGGAATTGGGTGGGAAATATTTTAATTGTAATTAAGTACTGATTTATTTTTATGTATTCTTAATGACAATTATGTTATTCATTAATTATTTATTAATTGGCAATTAATTATTTTAATTGATAATTAATTTTGTTAATTGGTAATTTATGTTTTTAATTGGTAAATACGTTTTAATTAGTAATCAATTTTGTTATTGTAATTAATGATGTTAATTGGCAATTAATATTTTTCATCGGTAATTATTTTTTATTAATTGGACATAGTTTTAAATTAATTAGTAATCAATGTGTCATAAAAAATGTTTTAGGTATGAAAAATAATTGTATTGTTTAATATTTTTAATTGTGAATTAATTTTAAATAATTCAGATTTTTTGTAATTTATTGTTCAATATTTAATATTTGGTAACTAAAATTTATTAATAAATATTTATAGGTATTCATTGTTAATTTATTGTTAATTCATTATTCAATTGGAATTATGTTTTTAATAATTATTAATGGGTATTTGTAAATGATGTAGAGTTATTTAAAAATGAAATCATTTATTTTTTTAAATACAAAAAATATTTATAAGTATGTTATATATAAATTCATCACTATCCAACGTTTTCCCTACTGTTTCACTCTCTGGAGTTGGAAGAGTAATTTTTACCCCTACACTATCCAATGCATTCCCTACGGTTTCACTCTCTGGAGTTGGAATCATAATTTTGACCCCACCGCTTTCCAATGCTTTCCCTACTTTTGCACCCTCTGGAGTTGGAATAGTAATTTTTACCCCTACGGTATCCAATGCTTTCTCTACTGTTTCACTCTCTGGAGTTGGAAGAGTAATTTTTACCCCTACACTATCCAATGCATTCCCGACTGTTTCACTCTCTGGAGTTGGAATAGTAATATTTACCCAAACGCTATCCAACGCTTTCCCTACTGTTGCACTCTCTGGAGTTGGAATAGTAATGTTATACCCATATGCTATCCAACTCTTTCCCTACTGTTGCACCCTCTGTAGTTGGAATAATAATTTTTACCCCTACGCTATCCAACTCTTTCCCTAGTGTTGCATTTTCTGAAGTTGGAATAGTAATTTTTACCCCTACGCTATCCATTGTTATCATTACTGTAGTTTTTTTGGGACTATAAATAGCAATTTTATTTATTTAGCTATTTTTTTTAATCATTTTTGATAATATAGTATATTATTAATTTAAAAAATATTGAAAGTTCAAATATTTTTTTTATTTATTACATATAAGGTTTTAATTTGTATTTATTTTATTGTTTTATGTGTGTAAATGTATTTGTAATGTATAATATTTTTATAATTTATACGTTATTAAAAATAATTATGAAAAATTATTTAGAAAGTATGTGTTATATATTTTATGTATATGTTTAACTAATGTTATATTATTGTATATGTATTTTTTTATTTTAAACATTATTAAATATTTTTAACTATCTTTATTTGGTTTATAAGTATTATTTACTTTATTTGACACTTTTGGTATTACAAAAAAGAAACATTATTTTTAAATATGATATTTTTAACATCGATATTTTGGTTCCAATATTTTTGTACTTACCATGTGGTAGATAGGATTTGGATATTCTTGCCTTCGATATTCCTGCGTCATTTTTCTGTAGGTTGATATTTTGTCTGCTGATATTTTGTCAGTGATCCATCTGAGATTGTAGTTTTTGTGAATCCTAGTTTCCTGAATTTTCTTATTCATGTGGTTGAAGTGTGAAGGTGCAGTACAGAGCTTTTGCTGTGGAGGTATTTAATTTTTTCGCCTGAGACATCCAAACAGTTGTATTTTTTAAGTTGCAACATGAACAAGTTTTTAAACAATGGGAGGGTGTTACAGGAGATGATAGCTATGTCATTCATGAGGAAGTACAGTTGTGTGACACAGTGACACTGTTTTTTGCTCTTATCTTTACACCAACTTTTGAGATGTCCACAATCGTAGATTTTGTGATGGGGTGCCTGTATGCTGTCACTGATGTGGACATAGGAGTGACCATTCAGATGTGCTAGCAATGTACATTCAGTTTGGTTGCATACAGAGGCCCACTAGATATGTTTGGACCTGCAACACAACTCCCCTAGGCTTATCCACTGTGTTGTGCCTCAAGGAAGTGTTGTAGGTGTGCCCATTACTGATGTATAGTGTGGGTCTAATTCGGATAGGAGTACTTTCAATCAGGTGATGTGCAGTGTCTGCAGATTTTCTCCAGGGATGTTCGACTTACACGTACTAAAATATGCAACCTATCTCTCTCTCTCTCCTCTGTAATGGTAGACTTGTACAGTTTTTGAAATGTGTATTTGGAAGTGTTTTTAGTGTCAGAACGTTGAATGGGACGAGTGTTCAGGTGGTCTCTCACACATGCATTGCTGACGTACATGAGAGCGCGGCTGTATTGCTTTGCCCACTTGCGTAATCTGAACTTACGCACACCACTTACTCAAAGAGAAACTCCAACACTCCCCTGGAGGTAAAAATGAGCTTTATTATTATTGTAGGCAAAGGCAATAAGTCACTGCAACTAAGAAAGTCTTAGGCACCGAGTGAAAGGCAATAAACAATGAATACACCACACTATATACATAAATATGAAACTGTGAATACAGGTATATAAACAGTTAATGTACAAAGCACCTCACCAGATTCATTTGCAGCACCGGAGACTTCAACATCCCTAGGCCAAGCACTGAACACCAGGTCGGGAACCCGCAAGACCGGTAGCTCAGGGAGTAATCTCTTCGGGCACCAAAGTTGTCCCGCGAGTGCGTCCACTCCAAGACTGAGTTCCTGAGCTCCACCTCACAGACCCCGCTTTTTATAGCTTAAATCAACCTGTTCGAGAAGCCTCTAGTAGGCGCTCTCGCCCATCTTTTCACAAGTGCTGGCCCCCATCTCTGCATCAGACCCACCCAGACAGACCTGGCCAGATTCTGTTTAGGCGGTGTCGAGGCAAAAGACATTCCTTTCCCACTCTCCGGCCTTGGAGACTGGCACGGCCATCCTCCCTCTGTCCTAGCGATAAGTATGGAATGCATGAAAACACTCTGAAGGTACAACGTAACCTCACGAGGCATCCTCACGAGATGCCTCGCACCTGCTGGTACTGGTTTACGTGAATAACATGTTTATGTTACTGCTAAAGTGTAACTCCAGGTCAAGGCAGCTCAAGATGGAAGTGCGATGCAACAAAATGGAAGATCAGAGCATTGCATGGAATCGAGGTCAACACATGATTTAGCACGTTTAAAATGGCAAATTCAACACAATCCACCCCTTGACCTTCGATTCACCCATCATACCCCATTGGTCTAAATACCATTGATCTGGGACGAAAAAGGGAGAAAAGATTAGGAATGCATTGAAGGCAACAACATAATGAGATAAAAACACAAATAATGACTACAATAACACCCAAGATATACCGAAGCTGTCCAAAATTAGGCAGCCACCCAAACAACCAATCCCACCATCCCTGGTCAACGTCTTGGGTAACCCCTTTCACTAAATCTTTCAAAGCATTAATATGTGCATGGATCGATGTAGAATGGTCAGATAAATTAAAACAACATAGGCCATCAAAATCCTCGCAACCGTGGTTATGTTTTAGCAGCAAATAGTCCACAGCGGCCCTATTTTGCAAAACAGCTTTTCTGGTTCCTTGAACATCTAATAATAATTCAGCTAAAGCGGCAGAAGTGTGATTGAGATTCTTTACAATTAAACAGGCAAGCTTTGCAATTGTTCTGGCATTATAAACGGACAGTCCTGGCACTCCCACAATGGAAAGGGCCAAACTAGTATATTCTGTTCTAGAATGCAAATCAATATCGGAGTCACAATCCTCAGGTAATTGAAGAGCGGCTCTAGAAGAGCGAATACGTGTAACAGAATGCATGGGAAAAAGCATAAGACTTAATCGTGATAAGGCACAAGGTCCTCCCGTTATATTAGCTGGTATGTAAGTGTATGAAATATTACCACACGAGAACAACCATCCTTTAGGTAATTTCACATGGTTAACATGGCTAGCGGCTAATACTGTGTGATTACAAACCATATAATTGGTAACATTACTACAAAAACTGTCATGTCGTGACTGACATAATGTTTGTTGATCAGGAGTCAATTGTTTGCTTTTCTCTAGTTTTAATTGGCCACACTTGCCAACCTTGGTAGGGTCACAAGTTAATTGATAGCAAACGTCTCCAGTAGAGATATTGTAGGTAGCAATACTTGTCATGTTCCTCCAGAGGCTATCTGTAGCCTCTGGGCAAAAGCGACAGTACTCATAAAGACTCAGATGTGTTTGAACATCACTTTCCTCCACTACCCCATCGAAGTTAGTTTGGTTGAAAATGTGCAGAAGCACCTGTGCCGGGGTAGGTACGGCAACAAGACACGTTGATATCATATCAGCGGTACTTTGAAGATTTCTCATACAGAAGTGGGAAGTGTTCAGAACGTTCCCAGCCAAGTAGGTCCAGATGTTATCCGGTTGCTGCAACAATGCTGTCATCCGACTCGGGCGGTTGATCCCCTTCGGCCTCCCCGGGCCCTCCCGGACCCCTCCGGACACGCCCAAACACCGACCACACCGCGCAAGCATCGCAGCGGCAAGCCATACTGTGATCTAGAAAAAGAAAACAGACTGGTATAATCACTCTCGCAAATAACATTTTTCAGCAGGTACATTTTCCCACTTTTCCTGTCCGGGTTTCATGATGACTAGGATGTTATCCTTGCCCTTAGCGATCAATTCTGCAGGTTCAGGAGGTTTGTTTGGGGACTCCACCCACAATTTTGCCCCTGGGTTCTTGTCAGTAGATCCGAACCCGCCCTTTCCTCGCACAGTTAGAAGGGCTGGGGCCGTCCCCTTCATTACATTTCCTCCATACACCGGCATGATGATCATTTGGGCAACACGGTCACCGGGTTGCACAATCAGATCATTGTTTCCACTGTTCAATAGGATAACTTTGATCTCCCCCTGGTAATCGGCATCAACCACCCCTCCCAAAACCTGGATGCCTTTAAGGGCAAGCCCAGATCGAGGGGCGATGAGCCCGAAATGCTCTGGGGGAATTTGAACTCCAATTCCTGTCTCAATCAAGGTAATGTCTCGTGGTTGCAATCGATGGAGTTTCAAAGCATGTAAATCAAGACCGGCAGCTTCTGGTGTGGCACGATATGGGGCTAAAGCTCCGGGAGCTGTTTCCCAATACAGAATCGTGTTTGTGGCCACATGAGGCTTAATCTGCAAAGCTGGGGTCAACATGCGCATCAAAGGAGTCTCTGCATCAGCAAGGGGTCGGTTATTTAGAATCTGCAATGCCTCAGACAAGTGATCCCTCCACCCCTTCAATGACCCATCAGACAATTTTTTCAACTGCTCTTTCAACAAACCATTCATTCTCTCGATCAAACCTGCTGCCTGTGGGTAATAGGGTATGTGATAGATCCACTCAATGTTATGCTGTACACAAAAATCTTGCACCATCTTTCCCTTGAAGTGGGACCCGTTGTCACTTTGGACCTGCAATGGATTTCCGTAGTATAAGATCAACAAATTCAATGTTTTCAGAGTGTTAGACTGGGTTGCTCTCTGGCATGGAAAGGCAATGAGATAACCAGAATAGGTATCCACCACCGTGCAGGCGTATTGACATCCTCGGCTCATTGGCATCGGCCCGATGAAATCAATTTGCCATATCTGCCCTGGTAACTTCCCTCTGCCTAACTGGCCTCTCACTACCTGTGGGACTGGTCTGTGCTGAGTATGCTGACAAACAGGACAGTGAATGATTGCAGTTTTAATTAAATCTAGGGGAATATACATTCCTCTACTTTCAGCCCACCTGCTAGTGGCTCGCTCGCCCAAGTGTCCACTTTTCTGGTGTGCCCATTTAGCCATGCCCACCAAGTCAGAATCGTGCGTCTCCACCTCAGCTTCATGAATCTTCGCTTCTTGGTCTGCAAAGGAATTGCACCAACGCTCTAGTGAGTCAGTCGGGCAATGAGCATCAACATGATACACTGTAACTGTACTCTGGGACAACAGTTCCCAAATTTCCTGCCACAACTCCTTTCCCCAGACCTCCCTGTTGTGAATCATCCAATTGTGAGCATGCCATGTGGGAAGCCAGGTGGCTAACCCATTGGCGGTAGACCATGAATCAGTGTAAATGTGACATGTACCAGGGAGCTCTTGCTTTAATGCCTGGTAAACTGCATACAATTCTGCAAACTGACTACTTCTTCCCTCTCCAGTAGTTGACAACAACTTTTTGGTCACTGGATTATATGACACTGCCTTCCAATGTCTTTTGGTCCCCACATATCTGGCTGAGCCATCTGTAAACCACACATGCTTTTTGTCCTCCACGGACAACTCTGAAAAAGGCCCACCCCATCTCACCGGGGACTCTTGCACCTTAGGTACATCTTGACACATTTCTGCATCTGCTATGGGAGTCTGCGCCACTTGCTCATGCAGCACTGCGGTCCCCTTGGGACCCACTCGTGCCCTGTCTTGTATATACCACTTCCATTTTATGACGCTAGACTCCTGTGCATGCCCAATCCTGTGTGTCTTGGGTGAGCTCATCACCCATTGCATGATAGGTATCTCAGGTCTCAAAAACACATTGTGCCCTAGGGTCAACTGCTCGGTATCCACCAGAGCCCAATAACATGCCAACAACTGCTTCTCAAAAGGAGTATACCGCTCTCCAGCATCAGGTAATTTCTTTGTCCAAAACCCTAGGGGCACTTTCTGTCTCCCCTGCTTTTGCCACAAGCTCCAGGTTGCATATTGATCCTGGACAGTTACATTTAAATCAATGCTTCTTTCTCGTATGGGCCATAAATCCAAAGCCCGCTGTATAGCCTCTTTCGCTGACTCAAATGCCCTTTGCTGTGCCTCCCCCCACTCAAACTCATGCTTCTTCCGCGTAACCTTGTACAGAGGGGCCAAAATCTGACTCAAATGGGGAATGTGCTGCCTCCAAAAACCAAACAATCCAATGAAACGCTGCGCTTCCTTCCTATTTTTTGGCACTGCAAACTCTTTGATCTTTTGCCTAACTTTTGGCAGCACTTCCCTGTGTCCCTGATGCCACTGAATGCCTAAAAACTTCACACTCTGAGAGGGTCCCTGCACCTTCTCGGGGTTAATCACCCACCCTTTGCTCTGCAAGTGCTCTACCACTCTGTCTAGTTGAGCCTGCACCTGTTCTTGGGTCTCTCCTTGAACCAACACATCATCTATGTAATGACAAAGTTGAACTCCAGAACTAACTGCCACCTCGTCCAAATGCTCTGCCACCAGCCGGTGACAGATCGTGGGACTATGTAAATACCCCATAGGAAGAGATTGAAAGCAGTACTGCCTACCATTCCAAGAGAATGCAAATTGTTCCTGGCACTCAGGGGCAATTGGAATTGTGAAGAAAGCATTGGCAATATCAATTGCCGCATACCATGTCCCATTGTGTTTCTGAATTTTTTCAATTAAAGTGATGGTGTCTGGGACCGCGGCTGTCAACGGGGGCGTATGTTTATTAAGCTCGCGGTAATCAACTGTCATGCGCCAGCTTCCGTCAGGTTTGCGCAAGGGCCACACAGGATTATTCCACGCCGTGGTAATTGGTCTCACCACCCCCGCCTCCACCAAGTCCCGAATGGTTGCGGTAATCTCATCATGTCCCCCTGGGATCCTGTACTGCTTTATGTGAACCACTTTTGTTGCTTGGGGCACCTTCACTGGGGGAATCTTCAAGCGCCCCACCCTCACAGCAGCCACTGATAAGTACTGCTTTGACCCAAACTGATAGCATCCGTCATCTAAGTATAGGGTCATACCTTTCAGAATGTCAATGCCAATAATGTACTCAGGAATAGGCACAATCAAAACCGTGTATGCTCTCTTAGGAAGTCTGCCAATTTTCATTTGAATTACTGTTTGCACTGCTGGGGTTTCCTGTCCTCCCAAACCTGTAATCGTAAAAAATTGTCCTCTAAATCTCCGTGGATTGCCATGTATCAATGTGGCCTCCGCTCCCGTATCTACCAAAGCCCGCACCTCCTGAACATTCCTATTTTGCCAATAGATCTCAACCCTCACATGTGGTCTATTATCTTTGCGAGCCCATCCCTGTACCAGAGCTTGGCCAATTTCCTAATCTAATTTTCGCCTGCGCAGCTCTGCATCTGCCCGGCGCAGGTCCCGGCGCAGATCTGAATACAATGTGGGGTAACCCTCAGGGAACAACTCCTCCTCATCCCGGTCCCCATCTGAATCTGTGCATTCTCTGACCCAACCTTTCTCTTTTGTTACTCTCTCCTGAGATTCCCTCTCTCTCTCTCTCTCTTGACCTGCTTTTTCAGGCTTCTCCTCAGGCTCTAATTCCCTACGACTCACTTTCTTATTATCTTTTCTATTCACATGCCTACTCCCCTCCTTCCTATCCAGTCCTCGCTTACGGTACATCTCCCACATGCTTTTGGTCTCAATCCCATCAATCTCACTTCTTGACACCCCATCCTTTAACAGCGCCAGAAACATATCACGTCTGGTCACTCGGTTGTTATCAGTGCGGGACTCTGAGCGTGAAGCTCTGTCTGGCTTGGCCCATTCCCCAAGCTCTCCCAGCTCACGGACTGCCTCGACTACTTCGGCTATGGTGTTGCCAGTTTGGTTAATTAACAAGGTCATTATCACTGCTTTGTATGCAGGGGGCGCCAAACGAATGATTTTATTCCGCATTGACACGGTCATCTGCTGACACATCAAATTATGCGCCTCCCCTACCAGAACAGCGAGCTTCATCCCCTCTTCCTTAATTCTTTGTGATGCATCTCTTAGGGTGAACCATGGTTTTTCATTCCCAGGCCAATCTGAATCTGTGGGGTACCTATGGCTACACCCCCGGGAAGCTAACTGCAACAGAGTCGTTTGATCATCACCCTGAAAAGTCCGAAAGTATCCCTGCACAGTGGGATCAGTACTGAGAGTACAAAATTTGGCAGCATCCCCCTCATCTAACATGACCCCAGAAGCGCCGTGATCATACAGGCGCACCATCCAAGCTAAAAGCGTCTCACCAGGCTTCTGTCTAAACCTCGCTAAAAGATCACTTATCTCTTGCTGTGTGAAATCCTCCAAACTATTTAACATGACTCCATCCGGGTTCCCTGGAGCAATCTGAAGTTTACGTCTTAGAATGGGCTGTGCTTCCACTCTCTTAGCCTTTTTTCCTTGCTCGTTTTTTCCCTCCTCTTGCAAGGGCAGCTCTCCTTCTGAGGAGAATTCTGATGATTCCCAGATGTTGGAGTCCCAAGTTGACGGGTCGAAATCTAAGCCTGCTTTGGCAATCGCTAAATGAACCTTCCGTTTACTCACTCGGCCTCTCCTCTTCCTATATCTGTATTCAGCAACACGGACTGCAGCCCGCTCTGCTATCGTCTGATAGGTTTCTAACTTATCCTGTAATAACTTATTCTGACATGAAAGCATTGTAGAAAGATTCTTGGCTTCAATAAGTTGTTTTTCTAAGCTCAACTGTTCTCGCTGCAGAGTTAAACATTTATCAAAAACTTGACGGTAGGCATGTAAGAGAGCCCAACCTCTGCGCCCCACTGTGTATAATTCCTTTCCTTTCTCCACCGGAACCTTCTTTAAACAATGTAAAACATCTTCTGGCGTTGCTTCGCCCAGACAGTCAAACCAGCTCTCACTTAATCCTGAGCTTTTAGCATACTCACGCGCCAGCGCGGAGTACGGCGTCGCCTCCCATCCAGGAATTTGCATGGGGGCTAAAGGGATTTCACTCGGTGCCAAAGAACTAAAACCACTTTTTGCCTTTTTAAACATGTTTCTCCCCGCGTAATTTACGAATCCTGCCACCGACTACGCCAAAATGTATTGCTTTGCCCACTTGCGTAATCTGAACTTACGCACACCACTTACTCAAAGAGAAACTCCAACACTCCCCTGGAGGTAAAAATGAGCTTTATTAATATTGTAGGCAAAGGCAATAAGTCACTGCAACTAAGAAAGTCTTAGGCACCGAGTGAAAGGCAATAAACAATGAATACACCACACTATATACATAAATATGAAACTGTGAATACAGGTATATAAACAGTTAATGTACAAAGCACCTCACCAGATTCATTTGCAGCACCGGAGACTTCAACATCTCTAGGCCAAGCACTGAACACCAGGTCGGGAACCCGCAAGACCGGTAGCTCAGGGAGTAATCTCTTCGGGCACCAAAGTTGTCCCGCGAGTGCGTCCACTCCAAGACTGAGTTCCTGAGCTCCACCTCACAGACCCCGCTTTTTATAGCTTAAATCAACCTGTTCGAGAAGCCTCTAGCAGGCGCTCTCGCCCATCTTTTCACAAGTGCTGGCCCCCATCTCTGCATCAGACCCACCCAGACAGACCTGGCCAGATTCTGTTTAGGCGGTGTCGAGGCAAAAGACATTCCTTTCCCACTCTCCGGCCTTGGAGACTGGCACGGCCATCCTCCCTCTGTCCTAGCGATAAGTATGGAATGCATGAAAACACTCTGAAGGTACAACGTAACCTCACGAGGCATCCTCACGAGATGCCTCGCACCTGCTGGTACTGGTTTACGTGAATAACATGTTTATGTTACTGCTAAAGTGTAACTCCAGGTCAAGGCAGCTCAAGATGGAAGTGCGATGCAACAAAATGGAAGATCAGAGCATTGCATGGAATCGAGGTCAACACATGATTTAGCACGTTTAAAATGGCAAATTCAACACAGCGGCTTACTAGCAAGTAAGCATTGCGTATGTGACTGCCATTGACCCACACATAAAAAATATTTTTTTATTTTGACATGGCACACCATCAATGTATATGGTAACACCAGTTACATTGCATCTACAAGGAAACAAAACTGTTAGATTTGCCAATGGTTGTTAATGGCATTCATTTTAGGAGTTACTACTCAGACTTACTTGCATGATAGTTATAGGGATGCTTCTGATCTGACCTAAAAACACTGGGAAATGGACTTTTATGGGTCTCTTGGCTGTTCCGTCTATGGCAGTGATAGGTGGTACTGCTTCAGAGTTGACTATATTTTAGACCCTGAGGGTGGGGGCTAATATGGAGAACCCATGCAGACCCTTTGCTACATCAGCTTTTGTTACCTGCCCGTGATGGTCACCAACAGACCCCGGAAAACTTCAAACACTTCTACAGAACTTGCTCTTTCCAAGCTCCTTTTAGGCCCCCTAATGTCCATGGAATGTATCTTGGCTATATGTCAAAGAGTGCTGATTTGGGAACATGTTGCACACACCCCCATTTATACAGGCAAAAATCTGGCCCAGCTTTTTCATGGTGATGCCTCAATTTGGTTGGGACCCTATGTAGACGGGTAGGTGTGTCACTTACCGGCGGTTCTGTTCATAACGGTTTTGATTTTCATCATCAGCGAGCAGGTGCAGTAGCAGCAGGACATGTAAGAAAGGCTTCATGCCAGCAAAGGAAGTGAGAAGCTGTGTAGAAGTTTGTGACAGCCTTACATCCCTCCCTTTCCACCAGCTCAGATGAGCTGGTTGGAACAGCATTGCTGGTTCGTATAAAAGGCACATTGTAATAGGGCAGAAGGTCAGTAGGTGAGTCTGCTCTCCGACAGGATCCATTGGTCCTTTGCGACACCACCACGGTTGGAATCTCCTGTCAGAGTCAGAAGATGTGCGGTGGTCAGATTTCTGTCCATACACATGCATTTTATTCCAGCGGTGGGCCAACCTCTTTGATGGTATCAAAATTGTGTTTGTTTCTTTAGAATCTTGTTTAGCATGGACGTTTGGTTTATGGAAAGATATTCTTATTTGCTTTCCTTACAATCATTTTTGCTTTGGTAAGTGTATATAGCTATCTTTCACTTGTAATGAGGTGTGTGTGGCGAATAAGAGGTTTAGCTTTTTTCTTGCTATGATTGGTTAAGGCTTGCATACAACCTTTATTACTTTTATTTTTATTGCTGAAACTCGTTTTTTTCTATCTCACTTTTCTCATTTAAGCACACAAGGATTCTATCTAGAGCATGCTCCTTTTTGATTTTTCTGTTTTTCTCTCCCATCTTGGTACTGGTGGGTTTTTATCTTCCTTTCCTGTGAGTCATTGTTTATATTTTACACCTTAGACCAGGTCTTGTAATTTGTGATGTTAACTTAGGTGATTGATGTGACTTTAAGGCTCTCTTATATTTTAGCCCTGATGAAGTCAATTGGCATACTTACCAGACGAAACACGTGTTGGCAATTTTTTTTTTGGTTACCTTGTGGTTTGAAGAACATCCAACAAGAATTTTAATTTCAGAAGATACCATGGAAATGGAAAAATAAAAGAGAAGAAAAGAAACCCAACCTATTGGAGAGTTTTGATTTATATGAACATTTATAGGTACAATTGTTGCTCAGGTCTTTAAATTGTTAATTTGTATTGAGGGTGGACTTTGTCTATCTGCTTTACAACTGATGGCAGTGGTTGTTTATTAACCATGAGTACTTTGGTTTTAACAAATGTGAATTGAGGGAAGGATGTCACTATCTTGCGCATGATTCCCCATCTGCCAATTTCTGTCTAATTTGTCCAACCGCATCCAACATGACCACGGAAGCTGGTACAACTGGCATCGTTATGAGGCCCTTCATTTTCTCTCTATTTCAGCTTCTATACTAACTAGTACCCCCCAACAGACTGCACCAATTAACAATATTCTTTTTATAAATTTCTCTTAAGAATTATCTTTTGTTTTTTACCAACAGATCACTATAAAATGGAAAACTGAAATCAAGCAAGCAACATTCAATCTCAGAGACATATACAAATTGCTTTGCACTTACAAAAAGCTGATTAAAATGAACTGGAATCATTACTAAACATGATAATATTGGGCGTTCTACTGCTCTGACGCCATGGGTTTCTCCCGTAGTGGTAGTGCCGAAAAAAGACATTGAAGGAGCTGTATGCATATGCATTGATATCAGTCAAATAAGGCAATTGAAAGAGAACAACATCCAGATTAAAACATTGCTGACATGATAACTCAGCAAAATGAAGCAAAACTGTTTTCTCATTTTGATTTAAAGAGAGGGTATCATCAGTTGGAATTTGAAAAAGATTACAGGTACATTTTAATATATATTTATTTATTTAACATTTTTAAGGTGCAACAAATCATCCCCAGGTCCATTGGCCGGCCTAGGCTCCTAAAACAGCCAGGTCTTTAGGCTCTTTCTGAAGTAAACCAGGGATGTACAGCCCCGTAATGCTTCCTGTAGCCTGTTCCAGTGGAAGGGGGTCAGATGTGAGAAAGCCCGCCCTCCCATTCTCACTTTGTAGATTTTGCACGGGGCTAAGGGATTTTGGTTACTGGATCTTAATTGACGCACCGGCACATATGCTCTTACCTTCTTTTTTAGGTACGCCGGACCAAGGCCTTGCCTTGCCTTGAACACCAGGATCAAAAGTTTAAAGACTGCTCCCTTCTTAACAGGCAGACCATGTAGGGACTGCAGCAGGGGGGCGGGGAGGGGTGCATCTAGGTTTGTTCAAAGCCATTCTAGCTGCAGTGTTCTGCAGTACCTGGAGCCTAGAGATGAGTTTTTCTCTAGCCCGACCAATAGGTAATTCCCATAGTCCAGCCTACTCACGGTCAACGCCTGAATGAGAGTCTTTCTTGCATCCAGATTGATCCAAGGAAAAACATTCCATAGCATTTTCAAGATCCCAAAACAGGAGCTAGACAGTGACTTTACATGATCTTCAGAAGATAGCTTGCTGTCCAGAAGGACTCCCAGATTCCTGGCCTGCTTCGTGGGGGAGGGAGAATCCCCTAGTTCCGAAGGCCACCACTCCGGAGTCCATAGTTCTTCTGCCTTTCCAAAGAGGAGAATCTCCGTCTGGTTGGAGTTCAGCTGGAGGAAATTGTCCC
This sequence comes from Lissotriton vulgaris, assembly GCF_964263255.1. Taxonomy (NCBI): domain Eukaryota; kingdom Metazoa; phylum Chordata; class Amphibia; order Caudata; family Salamandridae; genus Lissotriton; species Lissotriton vulgaris. Next base: position 16,448,247 of record NC_141689.1, read on the forward strand.
TCATCCAAGTCGCAATGTTCAACCTACAGGTCTTAAACTTCGTTCCAGTGACCACAGGATCCGAATCAAATGGAATAATCACCTGTGTTTCGTCTGCATATGAGATCATCTTGAATCCAGACGACCTTATAATAGCAGACAATGGGACCACGTATATGTTGAGCAAAGTTGGGCTTAGGATGAAGCCCTGCGGCACCCCCTTATCCACTAGGGTGGTTGCTGACCAAAATGGCTCTAGTTTGACCCACTAAGATCTCCTTAACAGAAAGCTTTCATACCATGCCAGAGCTTGACCCTCGACACCAATCTCCTGTAATCTGCAAAGCAGGATGGAATGGGAGATGGTGTCAAAGGCCACCAATAGATCTAACAATACCAGAATAGTAGCAGTCACTTTATCTAGGGCCATTCTGATTATGATTATGACATTGTTCTGCATTCTGTCCATCAACTGTTGTTTTTGCATTTTTCACCCTGAGTGGGACGGGTATGCTTAGACGTGAGTCCCGTGCCCTCCATGCCACTGGAATCAAGCTATCCTGGCTGATGAGGGCTGAAAGCCTGAAACCGGTCCTAGTTTTCTTGTTTCCAGTCCAGGGAAGATTCGGGCTGGACTGTTCCTATGGGGCACACGGTCAAGGCTGATTTGCAAACGCCAGTAGAAGTTTGTCCCAGACAGAACATGCTTACTCACAACCTAAGAAAGAGTTTGGCAGTGGTATGGGCTAGTGAACATTTTCATGTGTTCTTGTATGAAAAACCTTTCATATTAATAACTGATCATCAAGCTTTACTGACTATATTTGGCAATCTAAAAGCCAAGATGCCCCCTCACAGTGAAAGATTGGATTACGATTGCAAGAGTCCAATTATACCATTGTATATTGTCCAGGAAAGGACCAGAATCCTGCTGACCACTTTTCCAGAGTGAATCCACAAGGTCGAGGTACTCCATCCAAAGATGGCTGAGGCCTTTATGAAGGTCATTGTCTAAACGAATAAACCAGCTGCCATATCATTAGCCCAGATCATAACTGCCACGAGTCATGATAGTAACATGCTGAAATTGAAAGAGAGAATTACACATCAGTCACAAAACCGACACACTCAACCCTTCATCAATGATGGTGAAAAGCAATGATACAAGAATGTCAAAGATGAACTGCCCATAACTCAAGAAGGAGTCAAACTACAAGGGTTGAAAATCCTAACTCCAGAGATTCTGCAACAGAAAAAGATTGAAGTGGCTCACAAAGGACATAATGGTATAGTTGCCACAAAGAGAGCTCTTTGAGATCGAGTATGATTCCCACACCTAGATGACCGAGTCAAAAAGGAACTTAAAGCTTGTCATCAATGAAACTGCTTTTCTATAAATGTGACTCAACATACGTTGAATATGTCCGAACTCCCTAAACATGCTTGGGAGAGAATAGCCATCGATTTCTTTGGTCCACTCAATAATAGACATCATTTGCTAGTAATTGCGAATGAATATTCTTGATTTCCACTCAGAAGAACTTTCATTGACTTTTAATGAACAAGTTATTGAGAAACTGCATATTCCTGCTATTGTGAAGTCTGATAAAGTCCAGCCCTTTCATAGCCAGGAGTTTAAGGATTTACTACAGCATCTGTACATAATGCACTAGAAGAGTACACCTCTGTGGCCATTGGCCAATGCAGTCATTTAGCGTTTTATGAGTTTGTTCAAGAAAGCAGTACAGAATACAGCTCTAGAAGGGCTCAAGTTGAAAATTGTATTGAATTCTACTCCATGAGGCTACTGTTCAACATAACATTTGACCACCAGCGAAAGTCCTATGACTTTGATGTTTTGGAGAGCAATGACAATCAAGCTACCTCAATTGACCAACCAACAAGAAAGCAGTGAAAGTACCACTGGTATAAAGGATTTGACTAACAAGCAGAAAATTATAACTTATGCAGGCAAGGGGCGACGGGAAAAAACCTCCAGTTCCAAGAAGGAGATATTGTGATTGTGTGGCTGATGCAACAAAAGATCCCTATACCATTCACCACTCCGTGTGGTATCCATCATGTGGGATATGGTAACTACTCAACATTCTGGGAAGTCAGTAACCAAAGACTCTTTCGGTATTTGACTCATTGTTCTCCTGATCAAAGTGGTGAATGAAAGACGGTGTCTAAAAAACCACTAACTGTTATTTTTTCTTCACCATCTCTGAAGATCTCTGGTACTGAAGACTACAGCTGCAAGCTGTCAGATCAGGTCATATGATTAAAGGAATAAAAAGGCTTATTGAAGAGATGTAAATGTATGCATATGTATATTCTGATCTGTAAATATAAAATGTTAAGTTTTTATATAACAGAGAGGAAGCTGTAGTGGCTCGCGAATTTTATGACGGAACCCTTTTTGTTTCTACTGGACTCAGTAGAGCTGTGACGTCAAGCTTCGTTTAGAAAGTTGCGTTTGCAGTCATACCCAGAAGGATAAAGAGGTGTATTATTACGCTCCGAGTGTGGAGTAGTAACTGGGGGTATCCAGGATGTGGAGAACGCTACACACATGGGAGTCACATGCTGACTTTTTTATGTTAAATTGTTTAAGGCAGTGAGTATAGATACCATTGCTAGACAGATGAAAGCTACGTGAAGAAGGAAGATGTGAACTTGAATACGTTTATAGCTCCTTCTAATCGATCAAAATTCTATATTTTCAAGAAATAAATTCTTACAGAAATGTTGCGCTTTACCCAATTCATTTGCATGTTCAATAACAGACCTTGTTAAAACAAAACTGACATAATTTCGATGAGCACAAAATCGATTGCCAAAAATATTGGCACCAAAATATTGATTACACTAATATTGACTGACAATATTTATTTAACAAATTACACAAATATCAAAACAACATTATTGACAATAAATAATATTGTACACAACAATATGAAAACACAAATATTGTTAAATAAATTAGTGAGATTTCTTTAATAAACATCAAAAAGTCATAAATATTGAAAACTAAAATATAGGCAGCTATTTTATCAATTTATTTAAAGATCAACATTTGAAAAAAAACCTAAAATGAACATATCTTGTCCCCAAAACGTATTTTCAATATATAAAAAATAACTACACACATTATAAATAGTATATAAACTTACTAGAACATATAAATATATAAATCAATCTAAATAAAAAAAAAATATTCTATTAAAGATTAGATTAAATATTATTACACATATCATAAACAAATTAAAACATTATAAAATATAGAAAACATACATAAGTAAATAAATATGTGTAAACAAAAAAAAAGAAATAACACTAACAAGTTATTAATAAGTGTTTCCCATATATGGAAACTAACTGCCAAAAACTTGAAAAAGATGAACAACAACAAATGAAAACCTTACACTAATCACATACACCAATAAAATAAACCCATTAATTAACTAAACACAATTTAAACAGCAACAATTTACATATAATACAAACCACAGCTCTACAGAAAAAATTAACAGGAGACTCCACCGGTTTCCTTCCAGGACACAGATTTACATTTCAGAAAGAAACTTCACAACAGCACTAAGGAAGTAAAACACTAGTTAGATTAGAGCAGTACTTACAGTCTTCACTAATAAATATACAAAAATATAATGTACTAATATGTGTCTCTTAAATTTCCTCTACAGATACATTCTAAAAACTACACAATACTACTGCCACATCATCAAAAAAAGTTACTAAATAAGTAAGTATATTCCTATTTTTACTCAACAAGTCCCTAAAAACCCCACCCAAAAACCCAATTATCCCCAATCTTCCCATCAATTACAAATTAGTAGAACAAAAATGTTAACATGATATTTCTTCTTTCCAACAGAAACAAATTTAAGAACACGAAAACAGAAGTTTGCAAAATAAACACCACCATCTTCACTAAAATCAGCAACGGTATTGTAAGTATATTCAACAAAATGTATATATATTTTCCTAAAAACTGTACTGTATTATGTTATGTTATGTTATGTTATACTTTTATTTGTATAGTGCACGGCTACTCAGAAAGAGTGTCCCGGCGCTTTATGTAGGCAGCTCAGCAGTTAAAAAACATAACAGCATAGGACAGAGAAAAGAGAAAAGAAAAATACCCTAAAGGTTAAAAAGCCAGGTCATAGGGCTCTTCCTGAACAGGAACAAGTTGGGAGTACTACATAGAGCCAGAGGTAAGGAATTCCACAGCTGGGGGGCCCTGAGACTGAAGGAGCGACCCCCAGTGCGAGCCTTCCTCACTCGAGGGACCACGGCCGTGAACAAAGATTCCGACCGAAGTGAACGGACCGGGCGATAAAAGGCAAGCCTTCGCTGCAGGTACCTTGCTCCCGAACCATAAAGTGCTTTATGCACCAGAGTCAGAGTTTTAAACATAATCCGCTTCCGGATGGGCAGTCAGTGAAGCGACTGCACCAACCCGGATGCTCTCGCTCGCCTATGAAGGCCAAAAATGGCGCGAGTGGCGGAGTTCTGCACCACTTGCAGCCGCTGAACAAGATAGTCCGGAAGCCCTAAATATAGGGCATTGGCATAGTCCAATCTGGAGCCTATTAAGGCTTGAACAGTGATCTTTCTATGCTCTTCTGTAAGCAGAGGTAAGAACTTCCGGAGCATCTTCAAAATGCCAAAACAAGTGCCCGTCAGACCAAGAATGTGTGATCTTAGCGTGAGGTTGTTATCAAACTTGACTCCCAAGTTTTTGGCCACCAGAGATGACTGTGCAGGGGGACACATGTCCGTTGGCCACCACTCCCGCCATTCAGGGTCCGAGACGCAGCCGCAAAGCAGAACCTCCGATTTATTGGAGTTGGGCTTGAGGCTGTTCCACTGGAACCAGTCAAAAACCATCCCTAGGCACCCCCGGATGCTCTCTCCATCAAATGCCTGATCTTTCCTGCACGTGAAGAGCAGTTGAGTGTCATCCACGTAGAACACGATCTGGGCCCCAAAAGACTCCACCAGTGCCGCCAGTGGGGTCATAAAGATGTTAAAAAGAGTCGGGCTCCACACAGAGCCCTGTGGAACTCCGACTCCCAAAGGCGGCATCTCAGCGGAGCTCGGGGAGGCCCAGACCGTTTGTCGGCGGTCATAACATAACATAACAATCACCAAGTACGAGATGAAACAATGATGAATCCATTCACGCAGGTCATCCCAGTACTGTATATCTATGACCTGATCAGGAACAGACGCGTACATCACAGACGGTAAGTCAGACACCCACCAGACAATCAAACATCACAAACCCACAAAATGCTATGCACACATTGGGGCGGATATCCCTTCCACAAGCAACAGCCAAACCACAGGGGTAGTATGGTCATCACTACCAGTAGTCCCCACACATAGGGGGGGTGCCCATCACTCCCAGCAGTCCCACTCATAGGGTGGGTGCTCATCACTACTACCATCCCCACTCATACAGGGCTGGATGCCCAGCACAACCAGTACCCCTACACATAGGGGGCTGGATGCCCATCACTACCAGCAACCCCCTGCACATAGTGGGCTGGATGCCCATCAGTACTACCATCCCCACTCATACAGGGCTGGATGCCTAGCACTACCAGTACCCCTACACATAGTGGGCTAGATGCCCATTACTACCAGTACTCCCTGCACATAGTGGGCTAGATGCCCAGCACTACTACCATCCTACCTCACAGGGGGCTGGATGCCCAGCACTACTACCATACACACTCATAGGGGGCTGGATGCCCAGCACTAATATCATCCCCCCTCACAGGGGGCTGGATGCCCAGCACTACTACCATCACCACTCATAGGGGGCTGGATGCCAAGCACTACTACCATCCCCACTCATAGGGGTCATAGGGGGCTGGATGACTAGCACTACTACCAACCCCCTCACAGGGGGCTGGATGCCCAGCACTACCAGTACCCCCTACACATAGTGGGCTGGATGCCCAGCACTACTACCATCCCCCTCACAGGGGGCTGGATGCCCAGCACTATCAGTACCCCCTACAAATAGTGGGCTGGATGCCCAGCACTACTACCATTCCCCTCTCAGGGAGCTGGATGCCCAGCACTACTACTATCCCCCTCACAGGGGGCTGGATGCCCAGTACTACTACCATCCCCCTCACATGGGGCTGGATGCCCAGCACTACTACCATCCCCTTCACAGGGGGCCGGATGCCCATCACTACTATAAAAAGATCCAAGGCAAATTCAAAGTAGAAATTCATGAAGGATTTAATGCATGAATAGGAGTTGAAGCACAGCACATCATAACAGGTTCAGGTACAGGTCTTGTAATACAGTTGGTCTGGAATCTGGAACCCAGGATGTAAGATGCAGGCACGCATCATACATTCCAGGCAGCAGATCCAGACAGGGAAAGGCAAGGGGACAGAACAAGGCAGAAAGAAATGTACAACAGAATGCAACACATCTTACCCCTAAAAAAAAAAAAATTAATCCAGATATCTGCTGGGAACACTCTTTTGCCTATTGGAAACTTTAACTCTAAAGGCAACTGAGGAATCCAGATGAACAGAACTGGGAGAAGGCAAAACGGGAAAAGCATCAGGTCTCCTCTGGCAAAAACCCTGAGTAGAGGAAGGAGAGCTAGATGGAAAGAGGAATTCTTTACTTACCTTAAAGCCATGGATGGCGAAAGGATGTCAGCGGAAAGGAAAAAGAACATTTTCTTACATTGTCTTGGCTCAGAAGGACAACTTGTCTTTAGAACTTTACCTCCTGTGAGATCTGGTGGTGATTCAAATGTTTATGATGAGGCTGTACACAGAATAGAGGGAAGGTTTAAACCAGTAACCAGTGTAGCCTTAAACAGGTTTAACTTTTACACCAGGGTACAAGATGAGAATGAGTGCTTTGATGATTTTTTAACTGCTTTACGTGCGCTTTCTCTCCATTGCAATTTTGGTCTAATGACCGACGAAATGATTAGAGATCAAATTGTTGTGCATGTGAAAAGCAAGAAAGTACAAGAGCAGTTATGGATTTTAGGGGATCCTAGTTTGGAGACTGCCATTAGTACAGCTAAAGCATTAGAACAGTCCGACAAATGGATCAAATCTTTAGACAAAGCCTCTGTTCAATCTACTCCGTCCACATCCACTGGTGAGGTTAGCACTGTGAATGTTAAAACTCAAAGTTCTAACAAATACGAGGGCAAAGGTAAACAATTTTATTGTTTTAGATGTGGAAGTCCGGATCATATAGCTTCCTTTCCACAGTGTCCTGCTCTGAATAGACAATGTAATAAGTGTAACCGCACTGGACATTTTTCTAAATATTGTAAAACTTCGGTTAAGCCAGTTAATGATTACAAGAAACCTTCTTATAGTACTCCCAGACGTACTAATAGTAATGTATCTTACGTTGCGGAGAGAGAGGGTAATGATCCGCTAGTTAGAGAGTCTGGTATTGTAATTTCTATACAATCTTCGTTCGACATGACACTAGCAGATACTTTGCCTTCTCCAAAGAGTTCAGTGAACATACTAGGTAAAACTCTTGAACTCATGGTGGACTCCTGTTCACCGTGGACCATAATCACTCGTGATTACTGTGTAGAGTCATTTGGTAACCTAATTGATGTGAATTCTTTGTGTGAACCTGATATCGATGCCTACAATTTTGATACTTCCAAGATCAGTTTTATAGGTTTTAAAGAAGTCCCTATTATTGTAAAAAACTATTCAGCTATTATCAAGATGTATGTAGCATCTAAAGGTGTGAATGTTCTAGGTTGGCGGGACCAAGCTAAGTTGGGGATCTCGTTAAATCCTAGGTTGAAGGATCCTGTGTGTGTCCTTGCTATAGCAGATGGGGACTATGACCTGGCATCCATGTCTAAAGAGATATCTATCTCCTTTCCCAATGTTTTTTCCGAGAAACTTGGGAGATTGATTGGTTTTACGCATAAAATCAAAGTCAAACCAAATACTGTGCCTCTAAAGCAGAAGTTGAGAGGTGTTCCCATCAGTGTCAGAGAGGAGCTCAGAGTCATGCTTGACAACATGGTTAAAGATGGTGTCATAGAGGAGGTAGAATCCTCCGAATGGGTTTCGCCTATTGTTTTGGCGATTAAACCCGACAAAACAATTAGGTTGTGTGTAGACCTGAGAGCGTTAAATAAATGTTTGGTTACAGATTGTCACCCGTTACCTAACATAAATGAAATGTTGTGTATGCTTGACGGTGCCTGTGTCTTCTCCACATTAGACCTTAGGTCTGCATACCACCAGATAGAGCTCACGGAAGACTCAAAACACTTCACCGCTTTCATCACTCCCCATGGATTGTTTCAATTTAAAAGAATGCCTTTCGGCCTAGCGTCAGCCGCTTCTGTTTTCCAGAGGGCAATGTATCACATATTCAGGGATCTGAATGTCTACGTCAAATGCTTTCAAGATGATATTCTTGTCTTTTCTAAAAATATCTCTGAGCATGATAGTCACCTTAGGGAGGTTTGTTCCAGGTTGGAGAAGTTTGGCTTGACCATCAAAGCTAGTAAGTGCAAGTTTTTTTGTAAGACAGTAGACTATTTGGGCCATTCACTTTCAGGGGATGGAGTTGTACCAAAAAAAAATCTTGTGGATGCTATTGTTAAGGCTCCTTCCCCAGACAACAAGGAAAAGTTGCTTTCTTTTGCAGGGCTTTGCGAATATTATAGCAAATTTATCAAAAATTTTGCAAACAAAATGGAGCCTCTCAGAGAACTTACTAGGAGTTCAATTAAATTTATCTGGTCGGAGAAGCAGGAACAAGCTTTTAAACAAATCAAAGAGGAAATCGTTAATGCTCCTACTTTGAAGTCCTTTTGTGTCAACAAGAAGTGCATCATTACTGTTGACGCCAGCCTTTATGGCATTGGTAGTGTGTTAAGTCAGTCATCAGGTAAGGATGAATGGTGTGTTGCCTTCTCCTCAAGGACTTTGTCTCCCACGGAGAGAAGGTACTCCGTAATTGAAAAGGAACTTCTGGCCTGCATTTGGGCTGTTGAGCACTTCAGGAATTATGTTTGGGGCAATCGTTTTGTACTACGTACCGACCATAAACCCTTAGTTGGGATTTTATCTCCTGGAGGTGGATGGAACTCCACTGCGCGTATAGCTCGTTTGTCCTCACGTCTTCAAGAGTATGATTTCGAAATTGTGTATGTTCCTGGTAAATGTAACGTGACTGCTGATTTTCTTTCAAGGTTTCCTTGTGAGGAGTCTCCAAAGATGGATAATGACGTCGATGTTGTTGCCTCTGTTGGAGATTGTGTCTCCAAGGAGTTTATTTCATTGTCGGAAGATGAATGGTTTCTTGAACTTGGCAAGGATGTGGTTTGCCAACATCTGTTTGATTTTGTTAGGACCTTCTCTCCGTGGGAGACAAAGTCCTTGAGGAGAAGGCAACACACCATTCATCCTTACCTGATGACTGACTTAACACACTACCAATGCCATAAAGGCTGGCGTCAACAGTAATGATGCACTTCTTGTTGACACAAAAGGACTTCAAAGTAGGAGCATTAACGATTTCCTCTTTGATTTGTTTAAAAGCTTGTTCCTGCTTCTCCGACCAAATACATTTGGCTGAACTCCTTGTAAGTTCTCTGAGAGGCTCCATTTTGTTTGCAAAATTTTTGATAAATTTGCTATAATATTCGCAAAGCCCTGCAAAAGAAAGCAACTTTTCCTTGTTGTCTGGGGAAGGAGCCTTAACAATAGCATCCACAAGATTTTTTTTTGGTACAACTCCATCCCCTGAAAGTGAATGGCCCAAATAGTCTACTGTCTTACAAAAAAACTTGCACTTACTAGCTTTGATGGTCAAGCCAAACTTCTCCAACCTGGAACAAACCTCCCTAAGGTGACTATCATGCTCAGAGATATTTTTAGAAAAGACAAGAATATCATCTTGAAAGCATTTGACGTAGACATTCAGATCCCTGAATATGTGATACATTGCCCTCTGGAAAACAGAAGCGGCTGGCGCTAGGCCGAAAGGCATTCTTTTAAATTGAAACAATCCATGGGGAGTGATGAAAGCGGTGAAGTGTTTTGAGTCTTCCGTGAGCTCTATCTGGTGGTATGCAGACCTAAGGTCTAATGTGGAGAACACACAGGCACCGTCAAGCATACACAACATTTCATTTATGTTAGGTAACGGGTGACAATCTGTAACCAAACATTTATTTAACGCTCTCAGGTCTACACACAACCTAATTGTTTTGTCGGGTTTAATCGCCAAAACAATAGGCGAAACCCATTCGGAGGATTCTACCTCCTCTATGACACCATCTTTAACCATGTTGTCAAGCATGACTCTGAGCTCCTCTCTGACACTGATGGGAACACCTCTCAACTTCTGCTTTAGAGGCACAGTATTTGGTTTGACTTTGATTTCATGCGTAAAACCAATCAATCTCCCAAGTTTCTCGGAAAAAACATTGGGAAAGGAGATAGATATCTCTTTAGACATGGATGCCAGGTCATAGTCCCCATCTGCTATAGCAAGGACACACACAGGATCCTTCAGCCTAGGATTTAACGAGATCCCCAACTTAGCTTGGTCCCGCCAACCTAGAACATTCACACCTTTAGATGCTACATACATCTTGATAATAGCTGAATTGTTTTTTACAATAATAGGGACTTCTTTAAAACCTATAAAACTGATCTTGGAAGTATCAAAATTGTAGGCATCAATATCAGGTTCACACAAAGAATTCACATCAATTAGGTTACCAAATTACTCTACACAGTAATCACGAGTGATTATGGTCCACGGTGAACAGGAGTCCACCATGAGTTCAAGAGTTTTACCTAGTATGTTCACTGAACTCTTTGGAGAAGGCAAAGTATCTGCTAGTGTCATGTCGAACGAAGATTGTATAGAAATTACAATACCAGACTCTCTAACTAGCGGATCATTACCCTCTCTCTCCGCAACGTAAGATACATTACTATTAGTACGTCTGGGAGTACTATAAGAAGGTTTCTTGTAATCATTAACTGGCTTAACCGAAGTTTTACAATATTTAGAATTTAGTTATAATCCATTGTGCTTTGCACACGTGGGTTCGAATCCCATCCTCGTCGCCAGTAAAAAGATCCAAGGCAAATTCAAAGTAGAAATTCATGAAGGATTTAATGCATGAATAGGAGTTGAAGCACAGCACATCATAACAGGTTCAGGTACATGTCTTGTAATACAGTTGGTCTGGAATCTGGAACCCAGGATGTAAGATGCAGGCACGCATCATACATTCCAGGCAGCAGATCCAGACAGGGAAAGGCAAGGGGACAGAACAAGGCAGAAAGAAATGTACAACAGAATGCAACATACTACCATCCCCACTCATAGGGGGCTGGATGCCCAGCTATACTACCATCCCCACTCATAGGGGGCTGGATGCCCGGCTCTACTACCATCCCCCCTAACTCTATAAAGCCCCTCAGCTGCCACCATCACCGACGTGCACACAGGCCTTGCCCCCTTGAGGCCACGCCCCCTTGCCCTATAACTGGCGCTGAATACAAGCGTCCAGTCAGAACCTCCACTCCTGAGGCGGAAGCCGGGAGCCTTTTAAAAATTGCTTAGCTAATCTTTGAAACTTTTCACTTGCGAGTCACAATTGTTGTTTTGCATCTTTTAAAAATAACTCACCAAGCCTCTCTGTCGCTCGCTGGTACACCGCGCTGCAGATCTTATCGCAGCCGCGGCCCTTCCGGCAAAGCCCCTCAGCTGCCGCCATCACCGGCGTGCACACAGGCCACGCCCCCCCCCCCCGAGGCCACGCCCCCTTACCCTATAACTGGCGCTGAATACGAGCGTCCAGTCAGAACCTCCGCTCCTGAGGCGGAAGCCGGGAGCCTTTTAAAAATTGCTTAGCTAATCTTTGAAACTTTTCACTTGCGAGTCACAATTGTTGTTTTGCATCTTTTAAAAATAACTCACCAAGCCTCTGTCGCTCGCTGGTACACCGCGCTGCGGATCTTATCGCAGCTGCCGCCCTCCGGCAAAGCCCCTCAGCTGCCGGCATCACCCGCGTGCACACAGGCCACGCCCCCTCGAGGCCACGCCCCCCCTTACCCCCACAACCTTCAATAAATCATGTGTATGTGGAGAAAGCGCAGCGGACGACCGCAGCGGGCACGACGATTGCGCGCCGAAGGAGCGCTTAAGGCAAGCTCGTCTGCGCTCGTCCGCGCCGAGACCGGACCAAGGGCCACCCCCCTACTCCCCAAACCACAAAACCCAGGCAGTCCCGTGCCGCAAATCTCCTGGAACTAAGGCTCCATCAAAAAGAGTGCAGCCCCAATCCGCTTCACGTAGAAAAACTCCCTCAAACCTGCAATATCTGCAAATCGACCCTCAAACCCCAGCTGGCCGTAGACCAATCCCACGTGTACCGCATGTTCATGCTAAATTGCAGATCCCTACCTAAATATAGGGAAGAATTTGCACTCCTGATGGAAGAACGTACGCCTGACATTGTCTTTCTGACAAAACCCTACCGCCAATCTGCTTACTTCCTGTTACATGGAACACTCAACTCACCACACAGGTCACAAGTTCAGCACACAATGTTGCTAATCCAAACAGCAAGTGTGCTTGACTTTTCAAAATATTACCTTATCTAATGTAATGTTCCATTCAAACAGTTGTTCTTAACCAATAAGAAACATGCTTTTAAAAAACAGAAACATGCACCCTACTTTTCAGACTAAAATATTTTTAAACAGCCAATCATGTCTATTCTTTTTTAAAAACTGCACCTTAGCCACCATTTTAGAAAAATCTTACTTTACAAACTGCCATTTCATTTACAGAGACCATCTGAGTGCATCCAGACCTCCTTTCAAGATGCTTAGAGTGTGGATTGTGGTACACAGCTATATTTTCTGGAGCCAAAGGTACATAAAAAATAGAGCTATTGACAAAGACTTAGGTTTGCCAAATGTAAACATTAAATGGATTGGAAAGAGAGGGTTAAAGTGGCACCAATTGATGTCATTGGTTAAATCCTTTTTACATCGCCAACACCCTGACCTCATAATTGTGCACTGTGGTTGCAGTGACTTAGGCACTTTGACTGGGGTAGGAATGGAACTGCTTATGAAGGTAACCTTTGGAAAAGTGATGTCACTTTTCCCAGCTGGCTCCCTGCATCCTTCGGGGGCCGGCATTGCTTTTACACATGGGGAGCTGCTAACATGCAATGTTTTAGCCCCAAAGAGTGCCGATCCCTAGAGCTAGCAAGCCCCTCTGGGCCCCCATAAAATGTAAATAGTTTGCCCCCGGAATTTGGCCCTCCCGGAAGCTAAATATTACAGCTCATACTTAGTTGTATTTGTTTGTTCATAGCATGATCAACGCACCCTAAGTGCACTTTGCTGTTTTTAGACCTTGGGAGTCGTTTTGGGACCCTCTAAGCAGGAATAGAGGATCAAGTTATTTCTAACCTGCCCCCTTTATACATTTTGCACACTTGTTCCACTGACTTGACGTGATCGGGATGGTTCGCTTAGAGTGCGCGCAAGATGCGTGGATCCACCAAGGCCATAGATATATGAGTACTTTTAATTGTCATTTTCTCAGGAACTTCTGAACGAATTTACTCCATTAAAGCAGAAGGCGCGAGTCTGAACCAAGGACTACCACTTTGCCAAATTTGGTGTAATTCCGTTCAGCAGTTTGGGCTGTAGCCACGATGAATGGTTCCTATGGAAAGTTGCATTGGGAAAACACGTTTTTAGACCCCCCTTTTTTCTCGGCCCCCGCTTCAAATGCAATATTTTAGACCCCGGGATTCCTCCTTCCCAAGTAGCTAATTTTTAAACAAGCACAGGAGCCAGTGCTTCAGTTTTATTGTTTTTTACGCCGGATCCATACACCCACCGCACGTTTCTCCATTTAAAAAATATATATATATATATATCTTTTTTGGGCCCTAGGGGTCCTTGTGAGTCCCTCTAAGCAGATCTAGAGGGTCAACATATTTCTTACCTTCCCCCTTTATACATTTTAAACACTTGTTCCACTAATTTCTGGAGCTTTGCTGCAATCGAGGCACCAAATGGCTGCCAACACTTGGTTTTGAATGTTGACAACCACTTCACAGCCAATAAGCATTCTGCACGTGATCGGGACAGTGCGCTCATAATCTGCCCATCCAACAAGGCCATAGATATAAATGTACTTTTAATTGTAATTTTCTCAGGAACTACTGAATAGATTTACACCATATAAGCAAAAGGCACAAGTCTGAAACAAGGAATAAGACTTTGCCAAATTTGGTGTACTTCCATTCAGCTGTTCGGGCTGTAGCTGCAATAAACGGTACATATGGAAAATTGCATGGGGAAACATGTTTTGAGACCCTCCATTTTTTCTCAGCCTCCGCTTCACAAATCACCTCAATACTCTGAGGATAGGAGCAGACCGGAGCACCGCACCAGTTTTGAGAATCTCGCGAAGATTCGTTGACCGTCGCCAAAGTTATTCCAAATAGAATGTTGCGGATTTTCTATAGAAAATAGGTCCTAACTATAACTACCTACTGGCAAGCGCCAGTAGGTAATATACACACACATTTACATATGGTCACCTCTTGATAAACCAATAAGTTTTCTTTTTATATTTCAGTCTTTTAGAAGGCTGTGGTTAGTGTATAGTTGGATGCTGAAAAGCCAGGCCCTTTGGTTAAACCCCACCTGCTGCACATGGCCGAAGGGTTTGCTTCCTCTGGGGGCTTGACTGCAGGGCCTGTCCAGTGCACTGCAGTATGCAGCAAGGGGTTGGCTTTACAAGTAGTAAAAAAATATTGTCCGCAGGGAGACGCAAGTTATAGTTACTTGGAAACTTTCAATGCTTTTTAGGTCAAAACGTTACTTTGTCACTGACATTTTCACCTAGCTATAATGTTTCTTTAACCCTATGTATATTGAAAACAAATCTCCTTGCTTTCCACTCCCACTACCTCCCCCTCTTAAACTTTTAAACCTGGCAGTCCAATACCAGGCTTCGATGCACCATAGCTCTGGTCATACTTTACAAGCTACTTATGTCGTAATTTGAGATGATCGGGTTAGCGTTCAGCTTTGCTACACAAATTTCCCCTTATCTTGACTATGTTATTCAGGGGCCATTTTGAATTACTGGCGTCCATTTTACATGAACGCGCTACCTCGTGGTCAGCATGCCCTATTATCCTTCCTCTATATCACTGGCCATCTCACTTGTACAGCAACAGGCGATTTTTAGTACTGGTCAAGCTTTCACATGCGCAGTCATTACCTCTGTATTAGTGGATGGTCATCACTCAGGAATGTGCCCCAAACTGACCAGTGGTGTTTAAACCCCTCCCACAAGCTGGCTGTGTTCTAAAAATGTCCTTATATGTACCTAAACTGAGCAAATGTGTTACTCCCATTCTTTCTATTACTGTAAAACTGTATAAAAGAGGTTGCGCACCGATGTTCGGTGTGATACTTCTTGCCTTGCCGAAGGGTGCTTTAGGAATGTACCACCACCCCATGGGGTCTTAATAAACTTGTCTTTTGCATTTCCAGTTTCCGTGCCAACTTCTTTTTTACGGTGTTATGCAGTTTTACAGAATATGTAGGCCTGAAAAACCCAATACCACAAATTGGCGACCACGAAGGGACTTATCAGCGACTCGGATTCCCGAAGGAGAGGTCGTGACGAAGGATTGGAAACTCGCCATGGACGCGTACGCTGCCACTGAGTGACCCGAGTCTTGGCACCCACGGTGTTTTTTTCCTTTCCTTCTAATCTGACCTTCCAGGTGGCGCCGGTCCTCGACTAAGATCCTGATCGGTTGGGTTGTCGTACAGTGCCTGTTTGGCTGATTCGATTAAAGAACTTGGCAGCTGGAACCTGGATACTTGAGAATTTGGTAAGCTGTTGATTGGTAAAATAGTCTACGGACACTTACTGTGGCTTTTTGATTTGTTTGAGTTAGCTAACATTTGGTTCTATGATTTGAGTTATATGTGGAGTGCACCTCACATAGGCAGGCAATGTAGAGATATTTCTCCGATTTTGTATTTTCTTGAACGGCACACCATGTGTAAAGAATATTAAGTGCCATTTTATGTAATATTGCGTTTTCGTGATATTTTGACATGCCTGTTTTAAGCACACTTCGAGGAATGTGCTATCTTGGAAAAGGTACCAATTATCGATTAAATGATCTCAGCCGGCTCCCCCAGAGGGGACACCTAATTGTGAAATGTACGTTAAATTTTGCCTTCCCCCTATTATGTACAGTACATTGTGGCACAAATATACTAGAGCCGACCATGAATTGCAATGGCCACTACATGGGTCGTTTGATTTACGAAAGGTTCAGTATGTGGAGCAATGTTTGTTTCAGCGCAGGTCTAGACAGGATATGTTTGATTATGTACGTATGTGGGAGAAAGCGGTGCGTGAACGAATGAAGCCTGAACAAGCCTTGGCGGACAAAGAGCAGCGAAAGGCTGCTCGTGATAAAGCTTTACAGCTGGAGAAAAAAGAGTTGCAGTAAAAGAAAGAGAGGGAGGCACGGGAACGTAATTTGCAAATGAATGGTCAATTTCCTATTCGACGTCCTCTTTATCCTGTTCTTACTAATGAATCGGATGATTTTTCCTTATTAGACTGTTGCCCGCCCCCGTACGTTCCACCTACGGCCCTGACTGAGGATTCGGACGAAGATGATCAAGGGGGTAGTCGTACCAGGCTAAGTGTTGATCGAGCTGCGGAATTGCAGGGGTTTGCTCGAAAACTTAATCTTAGGTCGATATCTATTTCAGAGATTGATGACCATATGCGTAAGTGGTCTGAGCGAGAACGGTTGTATTTCCTGAGCCATTTTGGAGATGAAGTTGTAGAACGATTTAGAAAATATTCAACTGATCTGGAGCCTAAGGATGTATGAGTTGGACGTGAGAATTTGCGTAAAGGTCTTTTTGTTCTTACAGATGCGGATCCGTTTTTCCAATGGTTGGTCCAGCTAAGGGATGAGACGTTAAGATTGCGGGAGGCGGAAAAGGCATCAGACGCGCCTGCGCCTGGATCGATGGAGATATCCAAAGAGTGTCCTATCTTTGGAGCCGATAAGAGTTCTACAGTTCATATTATGCCTATGCGTGAAGCTGCACTTTTATATGTTCCTCCTAAAGGGCAAGGTACAGATGATGATAAAACGTTTGTAAATGCGAAAGGTTATTTTATATATAATTGGGTTTACACGCCGTGGAACAGAACAGATGTTATGGCACTTAAGGCTGCTCTGCCTGACCCTCGTAAGAATCCGGAAGCCTTCTATGAAGGGGTGGAAGGGGCCATTTCCTCGTGTGTTATGAAATTAGTTGATATCGACCTTTTCTTCGGGTTAATATTGCCTTCTGATATGTGGAGGGCGATTCGTAAGTTCGATAATCGAGTGATTTTGGGTGCAGATTGGAAAGCCTTAGTCCAAGTTAACTTGGATAGTGTGCCCGCGTGAAAGCCATGTCAATTAATTTTTGATCTTCCGACGGCTATTTTGAATAAATTAAAAACGCTTGTCCCTCCTAAAAAGATTGATTGGACCATGTTAGCCTCTTGCAAGCAGAAAGCGGACGAATCGGTTTCTGACTTCTTCTCACGTTTTGAGGAAGCATTCCATGATTACAGTGGGCAAATATTAACTGAGGATACGGGTAGGCATTTGTTCGTTGACACATATGTATCAAACCTCCTACCGGAGATTGCAAAACATTTAAAGACTAGTGAAAGTTCCTGGACCACGGCGACCCCTGCTTCTTTATTGACTATGGCTCAGTATTATGAGCGACAGGAATTGGAGGCTAAAGAAAGTACTCATAAGAAAGCGAAGGAATTATAGACGAAGGTGACGTTGGCTCAGGTTTATGCTACACAGCCGAGTGGGAATGATAGGGGCAGACGTGGATCGTATGTTACGTCTTCCGTTCGTTCTGACATTTCTGAGGACCAGTGTGCATACTGTAAACAGTTTGGACATTGGGCTTCAGACTGTCCGGTGCTTCGAGAACAGCGTAATCAGCGTGGTAGAGGAGGTGGAAGGACGCGGAATAGTTATTCAGGTTCAAGGGGTGGAGCGAATGACCGTGGTAGGTTTGAAGCGAGGGGCCGTGGTCAGGCTGATCATAATACTTTTGATTGACGAAATTAGTATCAGATAGCTGAGGGCGAGCTTACTGAGTCCCAGGATTATGCACATGCATAGGATTGCGTAGGATGGGGTGTGGAATCGGTTGAAGTACCAGTAGATCAAAGGGGTCCATATGTATCAGCGCATGTTTTGGGTTCTACTGATCAGTTTCTGGTCGATACAGGAGCTACTCGTAGTGCTCTGTCCAAACACTTGGTTCCAAGGGCTCCCCTGTCTGGCGAAATAATTACATCGATAGGGTTCGATGGAACACCCTCTCTTAGCCCATTGTCACAACCCATTACATTTCATATTGATAAATTTGCTGCCCCATGCCCGTTTTTGTTGTCACCAAACACTCCAGATAATATCATGGGAATAGATATGCTTAAATATTTTCGAGCAACTATACGCTGTGCTCCTGAAGGGGTACGGGTCATTTTGAATGAGAATTACCCAGGTGTAATGAGAGTGTGTCTCATGCAAGAGACTGAGAGTTAGCGTCTCTTCCAAAAACTTTATGGGCTATTTCAGATACAGATGTGGGACAGATGATTATCCCTCCCATACGTATCACTGTTAAGGAGGGGGCATCTTTGCCTTGTGCACCGCAGTATAAAATCTCCAGGGAAGGTGAAATTGCTCTGATGCATTGTCAGGCTCCGACACACTTCTCCTCGGGGCTGTGCCGAAACTCCTATACCCACGCTCACGCAACCAACCCGTGGCCGGGCATAAATCACAGACCAGTAGGAGGGTTCCGCGATCGCGGGAAAGGAAGGGGACAGCGGGGAGGGAGATCTGAAATGACAAAGACAAGGTATTTAGCTTCACACCCCTCCCTATCTACCCTAGGATTCTGAATCACCCTATTTGGTATATTTGGTGTTATTTGGTGGGGTATTTCTAGAGCGCGACGTTCGCTCCGGAGGGAGCATCTTGGCGCTAGGAAACCTGTGTGAACCAGGTTGGTGAATAAGACTCTTTTCACAATCTTACTCAAGCATACCTGAAAAGGAAAACTCAAAATCTTTGTATGCAGGAGAGGGAGGGAAGGTCCTATCAGTGGTAACAGTCTGGGAAGAAAGGAACAAAGGGGTGCACATGAAATATACAACAGCTTCACCATACACTCTAAGCTTCTTATAATACCTCACCTACCAATTCCTGACAATGTTCTGCCTTGTTCCACTCTTCCGTTATAACTAGGTACTCCCCTGGTTCCTCTCCTGCAGTTTGAAATAAAGCACAAACAGGTTGTCGAAAGGAAACAGAGAATAAACGATAGGCTGAAGGTTAACTGCACCTTAGATATGCTTCTTCCCGCAATCAAAATTATAAAGCTGTATATTCGGTAGAGTTTATCCCCTCCAGGGAGAGAGAACTTGCACTCGTCCGTATTTAGCAGTCATGTAACACTCACTTCACTGTGAGCTTTGTTTGTATTCCCCAATGTACAACATTCAATATCTATTCTGGAATTGTTCTCTCCAAATTGTATACTTTCCTTCCAAAAGATTTCCCCATGCGAGAGAACGCAGCCGCGATTATCTAGCCTTCGGGAAAACCAACACAAGTGCTTCAAAGGAGTCAAATGGGGAAACTGACGAACACGGCCGTGTCCGTTCCCCAAAAATACACACAGCGTAAGTTTAGCTGATTTCCGACTCCGTGTGTCTCCAGCCGGTAAACACACAGAAACTCCTACTCACGGTTTCTACCAAGAACGCACGACCTCTCTTCTCTCCGGCTCACCACAAGAATTATCGGCTCCGTTTTCGCTGCAAGTCTGGCTTATGTTTCCTGGGCTGCGCGGCTAACGTCTCGCGCAGCTTCACCCTTGGACCTCTGGGATTTGTGGTTCAAGGAAATGAGGCAGCCAAACCCCACGCATTGCGCGGACAGCGGCCCATAAAGACCGATTCTGACATGCATATTGTACATAATTTGATTATTGCAGGCGTGGTGGAAGAAGTCCCCTATAATGTGTGTAACAGCCCGATTCATCTGATTTTAAAGAAAGATACAGACATTAAATCTATTGTTTCATTATTGATTTGAGGGAAATTAATAAGATAGTGGTACCACAGTATCCCGTGGTGTCTGATATTACAACCATACTTACTTTGATTCTGCCCACGGCCACTACCTTCACTGTCATTGACTTGAAAAACGCCTTCTTTTCGATCCCCATTCACCCTGATAGCCGATATTTGTTTGGTTTCACATTAAATAATAAATCATATAGATTTTGTCGAGTTCCTCAAGGTTACACTGAAAGTCCTAGCAATTATAGTCAGGCTTTAAAAAGACAGCTCGATTCTTTTGATTTTCAGTCTGGATTGGCTCTCATTCAGTATGTCGATGATATTCTACTTGCAGCAGATACGCAGGAACAATGTGAAGAGAGTAGTCTTGCCTTGCTTTCTTTTCTTGCCTAGAATAATCACAAGGTTTCTCGGAAAAAGCTTCAATATTGTAGACCAAAGGTGACCTACCTTCGGTCATCTTTTGTCTAAGGAGGGACGTGCATTGACATCTGATCGAATCCAAGCAATTTTAGATAC
Source organism: Lissotriton vulgaris (assembly GCF_964263255.1). Taxonomy (NCBI): domain Eukaryota; kingdom Metazoa; phylum Chordata; class Amphibia; order Caudata; family Salamandridae; genus Lissotriton; species Lissotriton vulgaris. The sequence goes on from NC_141689.1 coordinate 16,469,037, forward strand.
ACCATTCCCTCGCACTCAGAAAGATGTTCATGCTTTTATAGGAGTAACGTCTTTTTTTAGGCAGTGGATAATGGGGTTTTCACACATTATAAAACCTTTGTTAGCATTGATGTCCAAAACTACACCGATTCCCCTTGAATGGAAAGATGAATGTCAGAATGTCTTTTAACAATTGAGACAAGCCCTTTGTTCTGCACCAGTGCTAGGTACACCAGATTATACAAAGATCTTTACATTATATGTACACGAGAAAGATGGGTGTGCATTGTCAGTTTTAGTGCAGACACACAGGGACAAACAGAGAACTTGTGCGTATTTCTCAGCAGTACTTGATCCTGTAGCACGAGGTTTACCTGGGTGTTTTCGAGCAGTTGCAGCAACAGCAGTGGCTATACGACAGAGTGAGGGAATAGTCTTGTCACAAAAATTGTTGGTGTTAGTTCCCCACGCGGTAGACGCTCCGTTAAACTAAACAAAATCCCAGTACTTAAAAAGTGCACTTTTAACATTGTTGGCGCAACATATTACACTGAATAGATGTGCCACTTTGAACCCTGCTACTTTATTGCCGTATCCAGTTGCTGAGGGCCAGGAGGAAGAACACCATGATTGTGTTTTCCTGACTGAAGAACAAACGAAGGGTCGTATTGACTTACAGGATACGCCACTTCCAGATGTAGATGGGGAACTGTGGGTTGATGGATCGTGTTTAAGGCTGCCAGATGGTACAACTTCTGCAGGATATGCGATCACGACACTTAAGACAGTGGTAAAAGCAGCACGAATACCACAGAAATCGGCCCAAGCAGCTGAATTGATAGCCTTAATAAGAGCATGTGAATTAAGTGCTGGTTTATGTGTGAACATCTATACTGATAGCCGGTACGCCTTTGGAGTAGCGCCTGATTTTGGCCTACTCTGGAGAGAGCGAGGGTTTTTGACTTCACACGGAATGCACATTATGCATGGAGAACTAGTGCGTGATCTCCTGAATGCGCTACTATGTCCAAAGAAAGTAGTGATAATTAAATGCAGTGCACATAAGAAAGTTACAGACAAAGTAGGACAAGGAAATGCCTTTGCAGATCGCATAGCGAGGAAAACTGCTATGTTACAAAATGCCTCGCCGATGTATGTGGTGAAATCACAGGCTGAGCGATGGCATGATGCTAGAGAGAAGATACTAGACATTCAGAAATCAGCGTCTGAAGCAGAACTCGCAACCTGGGCAACGGAGGGAGTGTTGGATGATGAGGGTTGTTGGAGAAGCAATGATATGGAGAGATGGAAATTGCATGCAGCTTACTTGCAAGCAATGGTACAAATGACACATGGATTGGCACATGTTGGAGCTCTCGCGATTTCTAAATTACAAAAATTTGTTATAATGACAGAGATGGATATCCGCAAGCAGAAGGAACTAAATTTGAATGGGAAGAATATCGGCCAGATAATATATCATTGCCTCGAGTTTACACCAATGAAAGAAATATAAATGTCTGCCATACATGTGATTACAGTCATTGATACCAAAGCTGATTTATGTGTCCAAAATAAAGGTACTATCCCAGTAGGAAGAAGTGAATGTAATACTACTCTTACTTTTGACACTCCAAATGGTATTGCTTTTGTGGCCTCGCAAAACACTTACTTCATTTGTGAAAATAAAGGTTATCACCGACTTCCTATTGGATGGTTAGGAACATGTTATATATCTTTCGTATTACCCCCTGTGTTTATTGCCCCACCTATGTATCATAATGACTTTGTGTTATACCATGATTTTATACTAAACAGAGTGAAGAGAACATTAGCAATTGACGAAATAGATCAAACAGATACCTCCCTGCAGCAATATGTTGATTTTAATTTAGGCCTCTTCTCATTTGTTGGTGCTGCCCTGAATAGTAGGAAAATAAGACGGCTAACACGTGTTGTGGAAGCTGTTACCAATGAAACAGTTTTTGCATTAGGGAATCTGACTGAGGAACTTCAAATTACCAGAATTGTAACGCTCCAGAACCGAATGGTTCTAGATGTAGTATTAGCTGATCATGGGGGTGCATGCCGTATTATCGGAAGTAGTTGTTGTGTGTAAGTCCCTGATAACTCACCTTCTGTATATGATGCTATTTCCAAATTGCACAAAATAGCTGCTGAAATACATCCTGACAATGGTACATGGACACTCGTGGGTTAGTTCTGGACTTTGCTCAGTACTTGGGGTTGGAAACTGTTAACAATTTTATGTATATTAATTGGGATACTCTTCTTCTTTTGCCTATGTATTCAATGTGGCCCTATGTTATGTTCCATGTGTATTACTGTTTGCATTCCATCTAAACGAGCCATTGCTAAGAATGAGCAAATTATTAATCGAGAAGTAACAAATATTATGCTGATCAATACTGACGATGAATATCCTGATTACGTCCATTATGAGGTAGCTTCAGCTAAACGCTAAAAGGGTCATCTGTCGTAATTTGACGATGATCGGGTTAGCGTTCAGCTTTGCTACACAAATTTCCCCTTATCTTGACTATGTTATTCTGGGGCCATTTTGAATTACTGGCGTCCTTTTTACATGAACGCGCTACCTCGTGGTCAGCATGCCCTATTGTCCTTCCTCTATATCACTGACCATCTCACTTGCCCAGCAACAGGCTATTTTTAGTACTGGTCAAGCTTGCACATGCGCAGTCATTACCTCTGTATTAGTGGATGGTCATCACTCAGGAATGTGCCCCTAACAGTGGTGTTTAAACCCCTTCCACAAGCTGGCTGTGTTCAAAAAATGTCCTTATATGTACCTAAACTGAGAAAATGTGTTACTCCCATTCTTTTTATTACTGTAAAACTGTATAAAAGAGGTCGCGCACCGATGTTCGGTGTGATACTTCTTGCATTGCCAAAGGGTGCTGTAGGAATGTACCACCACCCCATGGGGTCTTAATAAACTTGTCTTTTGCATTTCCAGTTTCCGTGCCAACTTCTGTTTTACGGTGTTATGCAGTTTTACAGAATATGTAGGTCTGAAAAACCCAATACCACACTTACATACTTGAAACAAATGACAGACCCTCAAATGTATTGATAAACATGAATATTTAATATTAGTAGTAAACACAATCTAATTATATTTGTGGCAGCAAACATGGAAGTCTGTCTATTGGAAAATCATCATATTGAATTAACCAGTTATTGGCTTCAGAGCACTATGGAATCAATACACACCAATCACATTGAGTTTTGTCCTGGAAGGTACAGGAGAGCCACTGTCAGCAATGACACAAAGGACTCAGGGAAAGAGAGCGCCTCGGTTGGGCTGTGGAGGATGGTGCAGCAGACATCAAGGAAGGAACTTTTGACATATTAAAGATCGCCAGAGTGTTCATTTCCAACTTTGTACAACGCTGTTGTGGATTTTCCCAAGCATTACCTCAAATCTGTGATTATTATCATTTAATTAATAGGGAACTTGCAATCAGGCATTTACTGGCACACACACCATCCTCTACAGGTGCAAACCCACGGCACTGATTCATGCACTCCCATGTAGCTTTCACAGCAGATGTCCCAACAGAAATTACTGGGTTTGGAAATCTTTGCACAGAGGCATAAATATCTGCCAAAGTTGAGGAGGCACCCAGAAAGGCACAAGTATTCATAAACTAAGTGGGGTGAGGGATTTACTCCTTTTAATGTTAATCACTGTTTTTATCTGGGAAAAGGGGATCGAACACACCAGAAACAAGTTGGAAAGTAGGGCAGTGGGTTCCCAGGATCTGGTGCACAGAGATCTGGACCTAAATCTATCATTTTTTTTTCTCACCATGCAATTCCAGTTTCAACTCAGCCATATGCAAATCAATCTTGACCCTGCTCCCTATGGTAACAGTCCAGCCCAAACTGCCAGGACAGATCCTCCCTTGACTGGAAACACAAATCCTAAGAATGATTTCAGGGTTTCACCCCTCATCAGTAAGGCTAGCTTGACTCTAGCGGCATGGAAAGCACAGGACCCATGTCTTGGCATGCCCGGAGCACTCTGGGTGCACTCAGGGTCTGGTGCCCAATGGATGCTCTCATGTTGTTTCAGGGACCAAGGTTATGTTGTGTTATAAACACTTAATATAGCACAGAGAATCACCACCAAAGGGGTATCTTGGCATTGGAGCACAATCCAGGTGAAGAAGAGGAATGGACAACTAGTACATTAAAAAAAGCCAGTTTTTGAAGCAGCCAAAGTCAGGGCATGCACAGATTTGTAGAGGTAGTCTATTCCAGTGATGTGAACCGATTGAAGAAAAAGATCGTCACCATATTTGGCAACATAAATGCGAAGCAGGAAGCATTCTGGTAGGGACATGTGGGTGGGGGTTGTTTTGAAGATATGCAGGTCCCTCACTGGATAGGGATTATGCACCAAGCACAGGAGGTTGAAGATATAGTGTTCCCTGATTTGAAGTCAATGATGAGATTTTTGGAGTGGAATGGAGTGGTGCACTCCCCCGACAATATTGCTTAAATAACTAAGCTTGATCAGTGTCTTTTTTGCATCAATCTTTATTTGTAACAATCCATGTGGTTGATAAACACACATCAGCCAACGCGTTTTGTTCAAAGATTTAACTTTATCAGGGCTAAATGTTGGACGGTGAGCGACTGGTGAATGGATGATGTAGTTTGTAACCAGAGTCAGAGGCATGGTGTATCAGCGAACAGGACAGCGTTCGATGATACGCTGTGAATGATATTTCAGATTTACTCTGTCGGCCCTTATTAAGGAGGCTTCCAAACCCAAGTCAAGCGACCACATAGAGTGCCTCTGACTCTGGTTACAAACTATATCATCCATGCACCAGTCGCTCAATGCTGAGATTTGTGACCACTTTTTTTAGATGATACCCAGTTTGGACACTTACCAGTTGTCTAACCAGTACGTGCAGGCCTTGCCGAACAGCAGAAAGTCTGTTGTGTTGATATTCAACTGTAGACAATCCTGGGATATCTAGGAAAGTGGCTTTCCTCTTAAATTCTCAAAATCTGTATCTTGAAGATTCGAGTTTGGACCCAAGGAGCTGAGCGATTCCGTGCCATCTGTGTATGAGATGGCATTGAAGTTACAAGACCTTACCACTCGATCTAGTCGGGCTCCATGTGTATGAAAGAGTTTGGGACTCAGCGAGGAGCTCTGAAGTTCCTCTTTGCCTAGGGAAAATCCTCAAGATTGAATTGGTCCCAGGTGTATTGTATGAGGCTGATCGCTAAGGAAATAACAGATCGACACTAGAGATTTCCCACAGATATCAATCTCTGTAAAACTCTGAATCATGATGGATGAAGAGAAAGCGTTGAATGATGCTGGTAAGGCGAGCAGCACAAACATGAAAACAAGACTGTCATCAAGGAGAGTCCAATGGTGTCCAGCACCGCCATCAGTGCGGCTTCTTCACTATGTGAAGCTCTAAAACCTGATTGGGACATATCTAGGATGGCAGTAGTTTCCAAGCAGAAGGAGAGCTGTTTATCTACTAAGGTTTCCCAATTTTTACCTAGGTAGGGGAGAAGCAATGTGGTCTGTAGTTTACAGGGTTCAGTGGAACCACGTTAGTTTTATTCAAAAATATGAGTGGCTTGTACTGTTTTCTGATGGTAAAGTTGCAGCACAGAGTAGGGCAAGGGGGTTAAACAAGCAGTGATGGTGGAAGAAGAGTGGTGACCAGGGTCTCCATCATGTGGGGGGCAGAGGGGGTCCAGATTTGATTTTAATTATTGTTTCCAAAGGTGTGGGGTCTTTCTTATTGAGGCAGCTGCTTCCCTTCACAGAACTCCTCAGATCCACATTTCTAAACTCCCTGCTCCTGCCCCAGTCTCTGTAGGGTGTAACAAAAGGAAGTCTAGTGACTGCACTATGGGCAGGTAGCAGGTGTCTTATATGGCATGTCCATGAATGCTCCTATAATAATCCGTTAATTCTAAAGAACAGGTGTCAATGTCCTGCAGAATTATGAGTCCCACAGAGCTGTGTCACTTTTTATAACAATCCCAACAAGAAGCAGTGAGCAAGATATTTGTAATAACATAAAATAATCATGACATGCAGAGCTGAAATAAAAAGACAACTGATAGAACCCGCAAGACAATCATGAAATGCGGAGTCACGATAAACACATCAGTGCTCCTAACAGGCACTGAAGGCGCTGACTTAGAAATCTTCTATTTATTGTTACTGCACAGGTGCTCCTGGGTTTCATCATCGGCGGATTACTTGGCATGGCTCGATGTCTGTTAAGGAGAGCTATGAAACAGAAGAATGAGATAATGGAGAGGAGATTATACAGAGGAGAAGAAATACAATGCAATACATATTGCAGGGGCCCCAGGCAGACATAATGCAGGGGCCCCAGGCAGACATAATGCAGGGGCCCCAAGCAGACATAATTCAGGGGCCCCAAGCAGACACCCAAAATAAACAAACATGCACAGGAAAAGAATAGAAGAAACAGTCAGATATAATGCCGGGGCCCCAGGCACACAAAATGCAAGGCCCCTAGGCATACACCCAAAATAAACAAACATGCACATGAGCAGAATAGAAGAAACATTTAGCTAACAGGAACCCCAGCCAGACACCCGAAATAAACAAGCATACTCAGGAGAAGAATACAAGAAACAGTCAGACATCATGCAGTAGCCACAGGCATACACCCAAGATAAACAAGCATTTACATGTGCAGAATAGAAGAAACAGTCAGACATCATGCAGGGGCCCCATCCAGGCACCGAAAATAAACAAGCCACTGTCCAGTGTGTTTTCATGCACCTCATTCAGAGTGACACTACCCCAGCCCCTATAACAATTTTTCTTTTTAAATGCATTCCGTTTTCCTTTAGGGCATTGCTTACACTGATTGGGGGTTCTGGAACTTGCTTATGCCAGTTTTGCATTGGTTACTCTGATGGGGGGTTCTGGGCCCTGCTTATGCCATGTGTGCATTGGTTACTCTGATCGGGGGTTCTGGGCCCTGCTTATGCCATGTGTGCATTGGTTACTTTGATCGGGGGTTCTTGGCCCTGCTTATGCCAGGTTTGCATTGGTTACTCTGATTAGGGGTTCTGGAACCTGCTTATGCCAGGTTTGCGTTGGTTACACTGATTGGGGGTTCTGACACCTGCTTATGCCAGGTTTGCATTGGTTACTCTGATTGGGGGTTTTGGGCCCTGCTAACGCCAGATTTGTTATGGTTACACCAATTGGGAGTTATGGGTGTTGCTTATGCCAGGTTTGCAGTGGTTATGCCGGTAAGAGGATCTGGGCCCTGTTTATGCCAGGTTTCCATTTGTTAGCTGATTGAGGGTTCAGGGCCTTACTTATGCAAGGTTTGCTATAGTTACACCAATTGGGGGTTCTGGGCGTTGCTTGTGCCAGGTTTGCAGTGGTTATGCTGATTATGGGTTCTGGGCCCTGCTTATGCAAGGTTTTCATTTGTTACGCTAGGTGGGGGTTCTGGGTCCTGCTTATGCCAGGTTTGCATTGGTTACACTGATTTGGAGTTCCGGGACCTGCTTATGCCATGTTTGCATTTGGTACACGTTTGGGGGTTCTGGGCCTTGCTTCTGCCATGTTTGCTATGGTTACACCGATTGGGGGTTCTGGGCCTTGGTAATGCCAGATTTACAGTGGTTATGCCGAATGGGGGTTCTGGGCCCTGCTTATGCCAGGTTTGCATTTGTTACGCTGATTGGGAGTTCAGGGTCCTGCTTATGCCAGGTTTGCATTGAATACACCGATTGGGAATTCTGGGACCTGCTTATGCCAGGTTTGCATTGGGTACATCGATTGGTTGTTCTGGACCCTGCTTCTACGAGGTTTGCTTTGGTTTCTCTGGATGGGGGTTGTGGGCCCTGCTTATTACAGGTTTGCATTGATTGCACTGATTAGGGGGTTCTGGGACTTGCTTATACCAGGTTTGTATTGTTTACATTGATTGGGGGGTTCTGGGCCCTGCTTATGCCAGGTGTGCATTGGTTACACCGATTGGGGTTTCTGGGGCTTTGTTATGCCAGGTTTGCATTGGTACACCAATTGGGGGTTCTGGGCCTTACTTATGCCAGGTTTGCATTGGTTAAACTGATTGTGGGTTCTTCTCAACTCTTTATGAAGTGAGAGTGAGGGTTCTTGCACCTAGGATTCAATGGTATTCCACTCTTTTCACCCTAATCAACATCTACACACCAACATGCATCAAGAACCCTTTCTTATTAGGACTCTCTCGGAGGGGCGAGCATCATCTGACGCAGCAATTCTTATAGGAGGTGATTTCAATGTAGTGATGGATAATGTTATGGATGGCTCTTGCCAGAGACTTGCACAGACTGGAGCACTCTCCCCAGAGGATAAACAAAGGCTTGCAGAGAGTGGGCTGCATGATATTTGGCGCGTTCAATACCCAGAGACACAAGACTTCACACACTACTCAGCTGCGCACAAATCCTACGCATGACTAGATCACTTCCTGGTTTCTACATCACTTCTGCCTAGGGTGTGGGAGTCATCTATAGAACCACACTCTCTGTCAGACCATGCTCTAATCACAGTCACAATCCAAGCAGGTGAAGCCAAACGTAAGAACCCAGAAGAACCCAGAGAGTCCGCCTCCCACCATTCAAGTCAGAGGCTACTGAAGTCATTTGTGGCGTGCCACAAGGATCTTCACTCAGCCCCACCCTCTCCAACGTATACATGAGCCCCCTTGCGGCCATCGCTCGCCAACACAACCTCAACATCATCTCCTACGCTGACGACACTCAACTGATCCTCTCACTCACCAAAGACCCTAACACCGCCAAAACCAACTTACACGAAGGAATGAAAGAAGTAGCCGAGTGGATGAAGCACAGCCGTCTGAAACTGAACTCAGACAAAACAGAAGTCCTCATCTTAGGCACCTCCCCCTCCGCCTGGGATGACTCTTGGTGGCCAGAGGCCCTTGGAAAAGCACCCATCCCGACAGACCACGCACGGAACCTGGGCGTCATCCTGGACTCCTCACTCTCGATGACCAGACAAGTCAACGCCGTTTCATCATCTTGCTTCAACATTCTTCGCATGCTCAAAAAAACATTTCGCTGGATCCCCACCGAAACTAGATAAACGGTCACCCACGCACTGGTCACGAGCCGCCTGGACTACGGAAACACCCTATACGCCGGTACCACCGCAAAACTCCAGAAAAAACTCCAACGCATCCAGAACGCTTCAGCCAGGCTCATACTAGACATCCCGCGTAAAGAACACATCTCTGGTCACCTGAAAAACCTCCACTGGCTCCCCGTAAATAAGAGGATTACTTTCCGCATCCTAACCCACGCACACAAAGCACTTTACGAACTTGGACCCGAATGCCTGAACACACGACTATCCTTCTACACCCCCTCCCGTCAGCTACGATCCTCCAACCTAGCCCTTGCCACTGTACCTCGCATCAACAAAACCACCATGGGAGGTAGATCCTTCTCCTACCTGGCAGCTAAAACTTGGAACTCTCTTCCCACTCACCTTCGCCTTACTCAAACCACCTAGCATTCAGAAAGCAACTTAAAACTTGGATATTCGACAAGTAATTCCCCACCCTTCCTCAAGCGCCTTGAGACCCTATGGGTATGTAGCGCGCTATATAAATCTATTGACTTGACTTGACTTGACATTTATGCGAGGTGCCACCTTCGGGAGGGCCTGTTATGATCACCAAGCATGGTGAAGGAGATGCGAGGAAAAGTTGTAGAATACATACAACACAATGATAGGGAGCGTACTTCGCTGGCTGCGATTTGGGAGGCTCTGAAGTTAGTAGTAAGGGGGAATTTCTAGCCCTATAATTCTCCGACAATAGAAAGCACAGGGAAGTGCAGCAGAGCATAGAACAGGAGGTGAGAGAGCTGGAGGGGCTATACCTTTGATCAAGAAGTCCTCAGGCAAGGAAGTGCACACAGACACTCAGATAGCTTAAACATTTAGGCAGTTCTATCAGTCTCTATACACCAAGGAGGATACAGTACATCAAGATGCAGGCGCATTCCTTGAGACAAGCAAACTCACACGCCTCCCCAGGGAGCAGGGGAACCAACTTGACAAGCCCATACACCCGGAGGAAGTTATCTCGGCCACTGCTGGGTTGAAATTGAACAAAGCCCCAGGCCGCAACAGGTATCCTTCTCTATTCTATAAAACCTTCTGCAAGGAGTTGGCGTCCTTGCTGACGCGACTATTCAACTCCTTTCTGGAGAGTGGTGCGGTCTCTGACTCCATGGCGGAAGTGGCAATTTTGGTGATCTTCAAATCTCACAAAAATCCAAGTCAGTGTGTTCCTACCACCCAATAGCTCTACTTAACTTGGACGCCAAACTCTTCACAGTGATATTGGTGGCCCTTCTGAACCAGCTGATAGCGGATCAGATTGACCCAGGTCAGGCTTATCCCCACTCGACAGGGGGGAGATAACACAAAGCACCTCTTACATATTATGGAAAATGTGCGTAGATCTCATAAGGAAGCCCTATTTTTGTCAATAGACGTGGAGAAAGCATTCAACAGAGTACGGTGTAGCTACCTGTTTGGATGGATAGTCGAGACTGAAAGTGGTCTGGTTTTGGCCTCTAGCTGCTGTTAAAATGACTGTACTACTGCAGATTCTATACATTTTCCAGACTTTGCCTCTGGTAACCCCCCGGTGGCTCTGCGCATCTTACAAATAGTTATCAATACATTTGTCTGGTGACAGAAACATTTGCGCTTACCCTTATCGCAAATTCCACAGTCCAAGCAAGATGGAGATGTGACCCTCCCCTTAGTGCATAGATATCTTCAAACCTCCCACCTTTGTATATTGTTTAGTGGAATCGTCCTCTCTCCGAAAAACACTGGAACTTTATTGATCAGTCAGTAGCTGGAGAAAATATATGGACGGAGGCCTGGCTGCCGCGTAAGTTAAGAGCCTTGGGGTCTCTACTCTTCTCCAGTTACCGCGGTGACACTAAAAGTGTGGGATGCCCTGGTGCTTAAAAGGGGCCAGACAACATTTTCCTCCCCAATGCCCCCGATTTGGGCAATCCAGATTTCTCAGGGGGCTGCAAACCTGAGATAGAGGGAAGCAGGGAGTAAAAGGGTAGGCTCGCTGTTTGTTGTTCAAGGCATTCTTCCCTATGAGCAACTGATATCGGACGATGATCTGCCTAAACCTGATGAATTCCACGACCTGCATCTCAGACACTGGGTCACTTCACTACCATACCTGGCGCAGGCCTCTCGACTGCTCACTCCCTTTGAGAAATGGTTAATATGCAAAACAGATTACAAACATCTGAGCTCAGAACAGTACACTTTGCACTCCACTGGGCAGAAAGAGGGCATACAAAGGGTCAATTAAGCTGGGAGGAGAAGTTGAGTGGGGCCCTCTCTGACAAAGAGTGGAGAACATCCACTATAGGGAACATCACACAGCTAATAACACTGCTAGGGCTGAATAAGCTTTCAAAGTTACATCATACTGGTATCTCATGCATTCTCGCATTCACAGCTGGGACAAAAATCACATTGACAAGTGTTGGAGGGGGTGTGGCTTACCGGCTCTATGGTGCACTTGCTCTAGCACTGCCCAAGATTGGAGCGTGTCTGGCAGGTGGTACTGACTGACATTGACAAAGCCTTTGATACAGAAATCCCACACTTTCCGGCGTAGAAACTACTGGGGCTACCAAATGGGCTCACATTTCCCCTTCGCTCATTGAGGGGTAAGCAGATGGTGTTGGCACTACTAGCAGCAAGACAAACACTTGTTGCACAATGGGAAACCATGAACGTCCCGGACCACACAGTCTGGCTACACAGACTTTGGTTGACTCTAGCCATCGAACCCCTCTCTCTAGACCAAGACCACATGGATGAGACCTCTGCAGATTTATGGACCCCTTTCAGTCAATTACTGTCAAAGGAGCTCAGGGAAGTAACGTGCCTCAAATATCTTCAAATATTGCATTTGATTCCTGAAGCAAAGGAGGTAACGATGCCCCGCATGTACTGGTTCATGTCAGAAAGGAAGGCTAATAGCTCATGGCGGGCTGTTTAACTGTGAGTTGGGCCTCGACCGGTGCAGGACCCCTTTTGTTTTCCTTTTTTTGGTGGAAGGGGAGGGGTTTTCCTTGTTCTTCTTTTATCTTAGATGTTATTAATGTAGATAGGTTTGTTTAGACAATCCAGACATTGCCGCCAGCCCCCGGGTTGTAGGCATTGAAGCTGTGTATATGAGACCTGTTCCTAGAACCCACGCTGCCGGTCATTGTGGTTGTAGGCGTACTGCTGTGTAATGCTTCAGGGTAGTCTTTCAAAACGAATCGAAGATTGGGTCAATAAAATTAAATGTTAAGCTGAAAAAGGGGCATTTAGGTTCATCGACATTTACTTTGAATGCATAACTGGAGTGTAGGAGAGTAGGGTCTGCTATCCTATGGTCACCCCAAATTTCTGCTTTTTGCTTCACTGGTTTCCGACTTAATGTGGCTGTGGGCCTGCTAATCAGACCCACAGCCTGCTGTTCTCTCTCTAAATTAATGCCAATGCACTCTAGGTGCATTGCCAATTGGAAGTGGTTCACCTTATTGGCCCCTGTAACAGTGTACCCTAGGTACCCAGGGCATAGGTGTATCCAAGGCCTACCAGGGGCTGCAGCATGTATTGTGCCACCCCTGGCCTGGCTTAGCTATTTTACACAACTGGCTGATCACTCAGCTGGGGTAAGTTGGTGTAACCGCCTCTTACTTAGAGATAGTATATCTATATCTAACATATATGGACACATGGTAACCTATAAGTCACTCCTATGGCAGGCCTCGACAATCCTGGAGGCAGAGTGCTTGGTTTCAAGTGAGATGGTGCTCTTGCATGAGCTGAGCCTGTCTGCAGCTTTCGGAACAATGTCCTTTAGCTGTTTCATGATATTGCCATACCATATACTCTTAAGTGCATTATGAACCTCGCGGTTAAATGCTATCTTTGGTTTAGCTTTATCAAAACATGTTGAGTAAGGTGTCATACGACTTGGATACTACTACTGGATAATACTAATTCTGGCAACGGGGGTAGCATTCCATCCTTCTAGAGGGAGGTGACATGTACCTAACCTGAAACCCGGGAGAAGTTAAACTTGAGCCTCAGCATCACAAAATGGATGCTGCCACCACAGACACAAGTCTGACCTCCTGCTGCTGGGAGTCCTTCCAGCTTGTGTGGCGTAGACAAAGGGTTTCCTGTCAGGGGAGGTGCTTGCACCACCCCGACAGGATTTTGCGTAGAGGGTTAGGGAGGGCTGAATAGAATGAGACATGTCTGGGGCACACATGGTGTCCCTGTGCATATGCCAGTTCAAACCGGAGCTGTGGTGTTTTCCAGCCCCAGTCCTGGCACGAAACTGGACAAAGGAAAGGGGGTGTAACCACCACCCTTCCAGGTCCCACCCAGAGGAGGGACCTAGCAGGTGATCCGGCCCCTAGATTTGGTTTAAGAGTAGGAGCTGTGTCCTAAGACTTCAGATCATCCTGAACTCGACTTGAAATAAGTAGAAAACTGGACTTTGACATTCTGCTGCACAGAAGACTGAAGAGCATCTCCCTTGTGGCCAAGGAGTGACCACCCTGTGAATACAGGCACCATCCAGCAACTCGACGTCTGCTTTGTCACTGCCTCCCGCCCGAGCCCGAGTCCATAGCACAACAAGACCTGAATTTCCAGACATATCAGAGCCCGATCCACAGTCCCTGAAAAGAAGAGACCCGTGGAGGCACCGAGAGATGTGGGACCGGCCATCTTGGAAGGTCCACGAGAAGCTGACTGCGCAGCACCCGAGGCATCCTCGATGCTGTGCTTTGGGGTTTGAGAAGCCCCACCATAGAGCACCATCTGCAACGAAAAGCAGCCCTCCAGCATCTCCGCTATCTGCATGGGGCCCTTGTGCATTTTGCCACTTGATGAGTCATCCCGGTCACTGGTCCGTTGGCTAGTGGCCAGCTTGGCGACGAAATCGGAAATCTACACTGCTGGTCTGGTTGCTCCAGACTGGCCCTTGCTCCTGTGAAAAGGAGCAGCCCCTCTGACCTTGCTGGTCAGATTAAGAAGGCTGCATCGTTTCCTGCATGGCTTGAATTACCCAAGGCCTGTTTGCTCTAATCAGGAAACCGACACAGCCATCAGCTAGAGCCTTTGTGGGACAGCTCGTGATCGACTCCTGGACATTGCTGACCTCTTTGTGTCCACGTGGCTGCAGAGACAATCTTCACTTCTTCACCTGTTGGCACCCGACATCGCCTGGTTCCCTCCTGGTTCCACGGTAGTCATTGGCTAGTGACTTTGAACATTGTCCCCTCTGCTTTCAGGTCTTCCCTTCTTCAGATCCACCCTTGGATCCACCGGAATACTTCCCGACTTGCCGCCTGCAGCATCATCATCTTCAGGCTCCCTTGAACTGCACGACGAAACCCGACTCACTTTCACACCTATGCACCCGCTTCCTGTGGGTGAGGTAACGCTGGCACTCCGGTGCTCCTGTGTAGAGTAACATCTCTAGTGTCTAGGTTTTAAGTTGTTAGGTTCTGGTCCATCCAGAAGACACCCTTTGCATTAACTTTGTAACTTTTACGCACCCATTGAAAGTCAATGGGCGCCCGCGTGTAACTTCTAACACTGCACACTTAATCCGTGGGCCACCTGGTCACTAACTCTTGTTAGCTTCTTGCAGTCCCAGCGATTCTCAAGGCCCTAGGCCTTCTTCCTTTTAGATATGTGGTTCTTATACCACTATTTTAGTAACTGGTTTGAGTGGTCATCCGGGCCTATCCATATTGTGCAACTTTTGTAAATTTAAACACTGTTTTGTTTTAACGCATTTGCTTCTGTGCTCATAAAGAGTATAGGGGATACTTGTTTTATATAAATATGTATATATTTTCAATATATATCTGTGTGGTGTCCTTTCATTTGGTATTTAAGGAGAGTGTATATGGTAAAACAGCTTGCTTCACATGCCTTTACAGAGTTTAGCCTAAGACAGCTTTTGTCCATGCTACCCCTAGGATAGCTGGTCTATAAGGTTGACTTACAACCAATCATCATAAGGGTTGTATGGACTGATACAAGGTGGTCACTAGAACTAGTGAACATCATATATCAGGCCAACTTCTCACATGGAGCATATTATATTTCATATCATGGATACCAAATTACATAAAGATACTGGCATAAGAATGGTGATGAAAATAGTGTAATAAATGGTGGCTGGTGGCAAGTTTCCTCTAATGCATGTTGAATTTGCTATTAACATTGCAATACAATTGCTGTGTATCTTCATTGTAGAGTAAAGTGTTTGCCCAACATGAAGTCAGGGTTTCTTCCAACAAGCCTTTGTCCGGCACCCATGCCACTATCTATACATCATCTGTGCCAGTCTGTGTCTCCCATACCAGTGTCTATACATCATCTGTGCCTGTTTGTGTCTCCCATGCCAGTGTCTATACAGCATCTGGGCCAGTCTGTGACTCTCATGTCAGTGTCTATACATAATCTATGCCAGTCTGTATATCACTTGCCAGTGTCTATACCTCAAATGTGCCAGTCTGTGTCACCCATGCCAGTGTCTATACATCATCTGTGTCTGTTTGTGTCTCCCATACCAGTGTCTATACAGCATCTGGGCCAGTCTGTGACTCTCATGTCAGTGTCTATACAGCATCTGTGCCTGTCTGTGTCTCCCATACCAGTGTCTATACAGCATCTGTGCCTGTCTGTGTCACTTATGCCAGTGTCTTTACATAATCTATGCCAGTCTATATATCCCTTGCCAGTGTCTATACCTCAACTGTGCCAGTCGGTGTCACCCATGCCAGCGTCTATACATCATCTGTGCCTGTCTGTGTCTCCCATGCCAGTGTCTATACATCATCTGTGCCTGTCTGTGTCTCCCATGCCAGTGTCTATACAGCATCTGGGCCAGTCTGTGTCTCTCATGTCAGTGTCTATACATAATCTATGCCAGTCTGTATATCCCTTGCCAGTGTCTATACCTCAACTGTGCCAGTCTGTGTCTCCCATACCAGTGTCTATACATCATCTGTGCCTGTCTGTGTCTCCCATGCCAGTGTCTATACAGCATCTGGGCCAGTCTGTGTCTCTCATGTCAGTGTCTATACATAATCTATGCCAGTCTATATATCCCTTGCCAGTGTCTATACCTCAACTGTGCCAGTCGGTGTCACCCATGCCAGCGTCTATACATCATCTGTGCCTGTCTGTGTCTCCCATGCCAGTGTCTATACATCATCTGTGCCTGTCTGTGTCTCCCATGCCAGTGTCTATACAGCATCTGGGCCAGTCTGTGTCTCTCATGTCAGTGTCTATACATAATCTATGCCAGTCTGTATATCCCTTGCCAGTGTCTATACCTCAACTGTGCCAGTCTGTGTCTCCCATACCAGTGTCTATACATCATCTGTGCCTGTCTGTCTCCCATACCAGTGTCTATACATCATCTGTGCCTGTCTGTGTCCCCCATACCAGTGTCTATACATCATCTGTGCCTGTCTGTATCACCCATGCCAGTGTCTATACAGCATCTGTGCCTGTCTGTGTCTCCCATTCCAGTGTCTATACATCATCTGTGCCTGTCTGTGTCTCCCATGCCAGTGTCTATACATCATCTGTGCCTGTCTGTGTCTCCCATACCAGTGTCTATACATCATCTGTGCCTGTCTGTGTCCCCCATACCAGTGTCTATACATCATCTGTGCCTGTCTGTATCACCCATGCCAGTGTCTATACAGCATCTGTGCCTGTCTGTGTCTCCCATACCAGTGTCTATACATCATCTGTGCCTGTCTGTGTCTCCCATGCCAGTGTCTATACATAATCTGTGCCTGTCTGTGTCTCCCATACCCGTGTCTATACATCATCTGTGCCTGTCTGTGTCTCCCATGCCAGTGTCTATACATCATCTGTGCCTGTCTGGGTCTCCCATACCAGTGTCTATACATCATCTGTGCCTGTCTGTGTGTTTTCTTGGGGTTAGTCAGGCCGTATACCTATTTTACCCCTCCATTTCTACTGTGGCCTCCCTTCCCTCTAATCCCGTGCAGCCTAATGACCCCTGATTAGGAGTTTTTTTCGCTACTAGCGTAACCACCCCCGGGTTACAGCTCCTTTTTGCCCTGTAACTAATTTTGTTAACAGGGAACAAAGGAATGCAGGTATGGCAGGGCGTTAGTGTACCCTGACCACCCATTTCCTTTCTGGTCCTGAAGAAAAACCGGCATTTTCCATTCGGTTTGAAACATGTAGACCTTGCACTTATATTGCAGATACACTTGGTCATAATCAAACCTTTATTGTATCTACACACACTTTTTTAATATTGTCCAGTAGTCTTAAGAATAAATTTTTCACATATAAGCCATACCAGGGCAATTTTTAACATACCTACTTTTTTTCTTGCATTCATCACTCAAATACCCGCTCCACTGTATTCCAGGTGTCGCAGCACACTTTGATGGCACTCGGCTGTCAAGGTGGCCCCGATGATGAAGCATGTCACCGACCAGGTCGGTGAGTGAGGGGTTTATTAAAATGAAAGAAGGACTTTCTTCTTTTTCCTCATTAGAAAATCATCCCACCAAAAATCGCCCTCTGAGCCTTTTTTAGGGTGGTACTCCTTCTTTTTTGTTATATAGATACCTAGCCTAGGGGATCAGGAGTACTCTTCCGTCCACTTTGGTGGATAATATCCCTTTACTCTCTTTTTGTTTATTGTATACATCATCTGTGCCTGTCTGTGTCTCCCATACCAGTGCCTATACATTATCTGTGCCTGTCTGTATCACCCATGCCAGTGACTATACAGCATCTGTGCCAGTCGTGTCACTTATGTCAGTGTCTATACCTCAACTGTGCCAGTCTGTGTCACCCATGCCAGTGTCTATACATCATCTGCGTCAGTCTGTGTCACCCATGCCATTGTCTATACTTCATCTGTGCCAGTCTGTGTCACCCATGACAGTGTCTATACATCATCTGCGTCAGTCTGTGTCACCCATGCCATTGTCTATACTTCATCTGTGCCAGTCTGTGTCACCCATGCCACCTTCTGAGCACCACCAATGCAACAAGGGTGAAGGTTCTTGCTTGTGAATGAAACAGAGTTGTGGCTGAAGCTGTGCTAACTTATGGATTTCAGAACCTAGTGAACCACTGACATTGGTCTTAAATTAGTGCATTTAACGACAAATGTATATTCATTTGTGAGCTCAGTTTTGAAGGGTCTGTGATAAACACCTGTAATAAGAAAGGTAAATTGATCACTGGCCGGGAAATGATCACCACACTGGAAGTCTATTGGACAAAACTGTACCAAATGTGATTGGGTGTCAGAGCCACCACATGCATTTTCTTCTTGCTTTATCAGAATTGTGTCAGGCAGCAGTGTTCTAGTTTCATATCACCCACCTGAGATCTATGGTTGTTCTGTCTAAAACCTGGATGGTGTACTTTCCGGGGGTGGTGTACATCTTTTCAAAGTCCAGCTGCCTCTTCACAAGTGCCTCGTATTGGTCCTGGTGCTCTGAGACCTGTCAGACATTGGAACAAAACATAGTCACGAGTCAAACAGTGCTTAATCCTGGACACCAGTAGACACACTCAATGGAATCACTCCACAGACAGGGGCAGGGTGCAGACATCAGTATAAGTGAGTATAAGATTCTGCTGATGATGATTAGGCCTGAGCAAAACTTTAATTATGCCATAGTAATTTCAGTAATTTCATATTGCTCTCAAAATGAGAGCAATGACGTGATTAGGCCAGCTTGAGTGATAAAGAGTGATTTGCGGCAAACATCCTACCTCAGGAGCACAGGAACAACAAACGAAGAGAGCGTGAGGGGCAGCAGCTTCTGCTGTCCATCCCAGGAGTGCAGGAACATAAAGTAAGCGAAAGCAAGTGTCTGTGGTTTCTGCTATCCGTCTCAGGAGTGCAGGAACATAAAGTAAGCGAAAGCAAGTGTCTGTGGTTTCTGCTGTTCGTCTCAGGAGCGCAGGAACATAAAGTAAGCGAAAGCAAGTGTCTGTGGTTTCTGCTGTCCATCTCAGGAGCGCAGGAACATAAAGTAAGCGAAAGCAAGTGTCTTTGGTTTCTGCTGTCCGTCTCAGGAGCGCAGGAACATAAAGTAAGTGAAAGCAAGTGGCTGTGGTTTCTGCTGTCCGTCTCAGGAGCGCAGGAACATAAAGTAAGCGAAAGCAAGTGTCTGTGGTTTCTGCTTTCCGTATCAGGAGCGCAGGAACATAAAGTATGCAAAAGCAAGTGTCTGTTGTTTCTGCTGTCCATCTCAGGAGCGCAGGAACATAAAGTAAGCGAAAGCAAGTGTCTGTGGTTTCTGCTGTCCATCTCAGGAGCGCAGGAACATAAAGTAAGCGAAAGCAAGTGTCTGTGGTGTCTGCTGTCCGTCTCAGGAGCGCAGGAACATAAAGTAAGCAAAAGCAAGTGTCTGTGGTTTCTGCTGTCCGTCTCAGGAGCGCAGGAACATAAAGTAAGCGAAAGCAAGTGTCTGTGGTTTCTGCTGTCCGTCTCAGGAGCGCAGGAACATAAAGTAAGCGAAAGCAAGTGTCTGTGGTTTCTGCTGTCCGTCTCAGGAGCGCAGGAACATAAAGTAAGAAAAAGCAAGTGTCTGTGGTTTCTGCTGTCCGTTTCAGGAGCGCAGGAACATAAAGTAAGCGAAAGCAAGTGTCTGTGGTTTCTGCTGTCCGTCTCAGGAGCGCAGGAACAGAAAGTAAGCAAAAGCAAGTGTATGTGGTTTCTGCTGTCCGACTCAGGAGCGCAGGAACATAAAGTAAGTGAAAGCAAGTGTCTGTGGTTTCTGCTGTCCGTCTCAGGAACGCAGGAACATAAAGTAAGCGAAAGCAAGTGTCTGTGGTTTCTGCTGTCCGTCTCAGGAGCGCAGGAACATAAAGTAAGCAAAAGCAAGTGTCTGTGGTTTCTGCTGTCCGTTTCAGGAGCGCAGGAACATAAAGTAAGCGAAAGCAAGTGTCTGTGGTTTCTGCTGTCCGTCTCAGGAGCGCAGGAACATAAAGTAAGCAAAAGCAAGTGTCTGTGGTTTCTGCTGTCCATCTCAGGAGCGCAGGAACATAAAGTAAGCAAAAGCAAGTGTCTGTGGTTTCTGCTGTCCGTTTCAGGAGCGCAGGAACATAAAGTAAGCGAAAGCAAGTGTCTGTGGTTTCTGCTGTCCGTCTCAGGAGCGCAGGAACATAAAGTAAGCGAAAGCAAGTGTCTGTGGTTTCTGCTGTCCGTCTCAGGAGCGCAGGAACATAAAGTAAGCAAAAGCAAGTGTCTGTGGTTTCTGCTGTCCGTCTCAGGAGCGCAGGAACATAAACTAAGCAAAAGCAAGTGTCTGTGGTTTCTGCTGTCCGTTTCAGGAGCGCAGGAATATAAAGTAAACGAAAGCAAGTGTCTGTGGTTTCTGCTGTACATCTCAGGAGCACCGGAACATAAAGTGACCGAAAGCAAGTGTCTGTGGTTTCTGCTGTCCGTCTCAGGAGCGCAGGAACATAACGTAAGCGAAAGCAAGTGTCTGTGGTTTCTGCTGTCCATCCCTGGAGCGCTGGAACATAAAGTAAGTGAAAGCAAGTGTCTGTGGTTTCTGCTGTCCGTCTCAGGAGCGCAGGAACATAAAGTAAGCGAAAGCAAGTGTCTGTGGTTTCTGCTGTCCGTCTCAGGAGCACCGGAACAGCAGACTAAGGGAGAGAACGATTGGCAGAGGCTTCTGCTGTCTGTCTCAGGAGCACCGGAACATAAAGTAAGCAAAAGCAAGTGTCTGTGGTTTCTGCTGTCCGTTTCAGGAGCGCAGGAACATAAAGTAAGCGAAAGCAAGTGTCTGTGGTTTCTGCTGTCCGTCTCAGGAGCGCAGGAACATAAAGTAAGCAAAAGCAAGTGTCTGTGGTTTCTGCTGTCCATCTCAGGAGCGCAGGAACATAAAGTAAGCAAAAGCAAGTGTCTGTGGTTTCTGCTGTCCGTTTCAGGAGCGCAGGAACATAAAGTAAGCGAAAGCAAGTGTCTGTGGATTCTGCTGTCCGTCTCAGGAGCGCAGGAACATAAAGTAAGCAAAAGCAAGTGTCTGTGGTTTCTGCTGTCCATCTCAGGAGCGCAGGAACATAAAGTAAGCGAAAGCAAGTGTCTGTGGTTTCTGCTGTCCGTCTCAGGAGCGCATGAACATAAAGTAAGCAAAAGCAAGTGTCTGTGGTTTCTGCTGTCCGTCTCAGGAGCGCAGGAACATAAACTAAGCAAAAGCAAGTGTCTGTGGTTTCTGCTGTCCGTTTCAGGAGCGCAGGAATATAAAGTAAACGAAAGCAAGTGTCTGTGGTTTCTGCTGTACATCTCAGGAGCACCGGAACATAAAGTGACCGAAAGCAAGTGTCTGTGGTTTCTGCTGTCCGTCTCAGGAGCGCAGGAACATAAAGTAAGCGAAAGCAAGTGTCTGTGGTTTCTGCTGTCCATCCATGGAGCGCTGGAACATAAAGTAAGTGAAAGCAAGTGTCTGTGGTTTCTGCTGTCCGTCTCAGGAGCGCAGGAACATAAAGTAAGCGAAAGCAAGTGTCTGTGGTTTCTGCTGTCCGTCTCAGGAGCGCAGGAACATAAAGTAAGCGAAAGCAAGTGTCTGTGGATTCTGCTGTCCATCCCAGGAGCGCAGGAACATAAACTAAGCGAAAGCAAGTGTCTGTGGTTTCTGCTGTCCGTCTCAGGAGCGCAGGAACATAAAGTAAGTGAAAGCAAGTGTCTGTGGTTTCTGCTGTCCATCTCAGGAGCGCAGGAACATAAAGTAAGCGAAAGCAAGTGTCTGTGGTTCCTGCTGTCCGTCTCAGGAGCGCAGGAACATAAAGTAAGCAAAAGCAAGTGTCTGTGGTTTCTGCTGTCCGTCTCAGGAGCGCAGGAACATAAAGTAAGCGAAAGCAAGTGTCTGTGGTTTCTGCTGTCCGTCTCAGGAGCGCAGGAACATAAAGTAAGCGAAAGCAAGTGTCTGTGGTTTCTGCTGTCCGTCTCAGGAGCGCAGGAACATAAAGTAAGCGAAAGCAAGTGTCTGTGGTTTCTGCTGTCCATCTCAGGAGCGCAGGAACATAAAGTAAGCGAAAGCAAGTGTCTGTGGTTTCTGCTGTCCGTCTCAGGAGCGCAGGAACATAAAGTAAGCGAAAGCAAGTGTCTGTGGTTTCTGCTGTACATCTCAGGAGTACAGGAACATAAAGTAAGCGAAAGCAAGTGTCTGTGGTTTCTGCTGTCCGTCTCAGGAGCGCAGGAACATAAAGTAAGCGAAAGCAAGTGTCTGTGGTTTCTGCTGTCCGTCTCAGGAGCGCAGGAACATAAAGTAAGCGAAAGCAAGTGTCTGTGGTTTCTGCTGTCCGTCTCAGGAGCGCAGGAACATAAAGTAAGCAAAAGCAAGTGTCTGTGGTTTCTGCTGTCCATCTCAGGAGCGCAGGAACATAAAGTAAGCGAAAGCAAGTGTCTGTGGTTTCTGCTGTCCGTCTCAGGAGCGCAGGAACATAAACTAAGCGAAAGCAAGTGTCTGTGGTTTCTGCTGTCCATCTCAGGAGCGCAGGAACATAAAGTAAGCGAAAGCAAGTGTCTGTGGTTTCTGCTGTCCGTCTCAGGAGCGCAGGAACATAAAGTAAGCGAAAGCAAGTGTCTGTGGTTTCTGCTGTCCGTCTCAGGAGCGCAGGAACATAAAGTAAGCGAAAGCAAGTGTCTGTGGTTTCTGCTGTCCGTTTCAGGAGCGCAGGAACATAAAGTAAGCGAAAGCAAGTGTCTGTGGTTTCTGCTGTCCGTCTCAGGAGCGCAGGAACATAAAGTAAGCAAAAGCAAGTGTCTGTGGTTTCTGCTGTCCATCTCAGGAGCGCAGGAACATAAAGTAAGCAAAAGCAAGTGTCTGTGGTTTCTGCTGTCCGTTTCAGGAGCGCAGGAACATAAAGTAAGCGAAAGCAAGTGTCTGTGGTTTCTGCTGTCCGTCTCAGGAGCGCAGGAACATAAAGTAAGCAAAAGCAAGTGTCTGTGGTTTCTGCTGTCCGTCTCAGGAGCGCAGGAACATAAAGTAAGCAAAAGCAAGTGTCTGTGGTTTCTGCTGTCCGTCTCAGGAGCGCAGGAACATAAACTAAGCAAAAGCAAGTGTCTGTGGTTTCTGCTGTCCGTTTCAGGAGCGCAGGAATATAAAGTAAACGAAAGCAAGTGTCTGTGGTTTCTGCTGTACATCTCAGGAGCACCGGAACATAAAGTGACCGAAAGCAAGTGTCTGTGGTTTCTGCTGTCCGTCTCAGGAGCGCAGGAACATAACGTAAGCGAAAGCAAGTGTCTGTGGTTTCTGCTGTCCATCCCTGGAGCGCTGGAACATAAAGTAAGTGAAAGCAAGTGTCTGTGGTTTCTGCTGTCCGTCTCAGGAGCGCAGGAACATAAAGTAAGCGAAAGCAAGTGTCTGTGGTTTCTGCTGTCCGTCTCAGGAGCACCGGAACAGCAGACTAAGGGAGAGAACGATTGGCAGAGGCTTCTGCTGTCTGTCTCAGGAGCACCGGAACATAAAGTAAGCAAAAGCAAGTGTCTGTGGTTTCTGCTGTCCGTTTCAGGAGCGCAGGAACATAAAGTAAGCGAAAGCAAGTGTCTGTGGTTTCTGCTGTCCGTCTCAGGAGCGCAGGAACATAAAGTAAGCAAAAGCAAGTGTCTGTGGTTTCTGCTGTCCATCTCAGGAGCGCAGGAACATAAAGTAAGCAAAAGCAAGTGTCTGTGGTTTCTGCTGTCCGTTTCAGGAGCGCAGGAACATAAAGTAAGCGAAAGCAAGTGTCTGTGGATTCTGCTGTCCGTCTCAGGAGCGCAGGAACATAAAGTAAGCAAAAGCAAGTGTCTGTGGTTTCTGCTGTCCATCTCAGGAGCGCAGGAACATAAAGTAAGCGAAAGCAAGTGTCTGTGGTTTCTGCTGTCCGTCTCAGGAGCGCATGAACATAAAGTAAGCAAAAGCAAGTGTCTGTGGTTTCTGCTGTCCGTCTCAGGAGCGCAGGAACATAAACTAAGCAAAAGCAAGTGTCTGTGGTTTCTGCTGTCCGTTTCAGGAGCGCAGGAATATAAAGTAAACGAAAGCAAGTGTCTGTGGTTTCTGCTGTACATCTCAGGAGCACCGGAACATAAAGTGACCGAAAGCAAGTGTCTGTGGTTTCTGCTGTCCGTCTCAGGAGCGCAGGAACATAAAGTAAGCGAAAGCAAGTGTCTGTGGTTTCTGCTGTCCATCCATGGAGCGCTGGAACATAAAGTAAGTGAAAGCAAGTGTCTGTGGTTTCTGCTGTCCGTCTCAGGAGCGCAGGAACATAAAGTAAGCGAAAGCAAGTGTCTGTGGTTTCTGCTGTCCGTCTCAGGAGCGCAGGAACATAAAGTAAGCGAAAGCAAGTGTCTGTGGATTCTGCTGTCCATCCCAGGAGCGCAGGAACATAAACTAAGCGAAAGCAAGTGTCTGTGGTTTCTGCTGTCCGTCTCAGGAGCGCAGGAACATAAAGTAAGTGAAAGCAAGTGTCTGTGGTTTCTGCTGTCCATCTCAGGAGCGCAGGAACATAAAGTAAGCGAAAGCAAGTGTCTGTGGTTCCTGCTGTCCGTCTCAGGAGCGCAGGAACATAAAGTAAGCAAAAGCAAGTGTCTGTGGTTTCTGCTGTCTGTCTCAGGAGCGCAGGAACATAAAGTAAGCGAAAGCAAGTGTCTGTGGTTTCTGCTGTCCGTCTCAGGAGCGCAGGAACATAAAGTAAGCGAAAGCAAGTGTCTGTGGTTTCTGCTGTCCGTCTCAGGAGCGCAGGAACATAAAGTAAGCGAAAGCAAGTGTCTGTGGTTTCTGCTGTCCATCTCAGGAGCGCAGGAACATAAAGTAAGCGAAAGCAAGTGTCTGTGGTTTCTGCTGTCCGTCTCAGGAGCGCAGGAACATAAAGTAAGCGAAAGCAAGTGTCTGTGGTTTCTGCTGTACATCTCAGGAGTACAGGAACATAAAGTAAGCGAAAGCAAGTGTCTGTGGTTTCTGCTGTCCGTCTCAGGAGCGCAGGAACATAAAGTAAGCGAAAGCAAGTGTCTGTGGTTTCTGCTGTCCGTCTCAGGAGCGCAGGAACATAAAGTAAGCGAAAGCAAGTGTCTGTGGTTTCTGCTGTCCGTCTCAGGAGCGCAGGAACATAAAGTAAGCAAAAGCAAGTGTCTGTGGTTTCTGCTGTCCATCTCAGGAGCGCAGGAACATAAAGTAAGCGAAAGCAAGTGTCTGTGGTTTCTGCTGTCCGTCTCAGGAGCGCAGGAACATAAACTAAGCGAAAGCAAGTGTCTGTGGTTTCTGCTGTCCATCTCAGGAGCGCAGGAACATAAAGTAAGCGAAAGCAAGTGTCTGTGGTTTCTGCTGTCCGTCTCAGGAGCGCAGGAACATAAAGTAAGCGAAAGCAAGTGTCTGTGGTTTCTGCTGTCCATCTCAGGAGCGCAGGAACATAAAGTAAGCGAAAGCAAGTGTCTGTGGTTTCTGCTGTCCGTCTCAGGAGCGCAGGAACATAAACTAAGCGAAAGCAAGTGTCTGTGGTTTCTGCTGTCCATCTCAGGAGCGCAGGAACATAAAGTAAGCGAAAGCAAGTGTCTGTGGTTTCTGCTGTCCGTCTCAGGAGCGCAGGAACATAAAGTAAGCGAAAGCAAGTGTCTGTGGTTTCTGCTGTACATCTCAGGAGCGCAGGAACATAAAGTAAGCGAAAGCAAGTGTCTGTGGTTTCTGCTGTCCATCTCAGGAGCGCAGGAACATAAAGTAAGCGAAAGCAAGTGTCTGTGGTTTCTGCTGTCCATCCCAGGAGCGCAGGACATAAACTAAGCGAAAGCAAGTGTCTGTGGTTTCTGCTGTCCGTCTCAGGAGCGCAGGAACATAAAGTAAGCGAAAGCAAGTGTCTGTGGTTTCTGCTGTCCGTCTCAGGAGCGCAGGAACATAAACTAAGCGAAAGCAAGTGTCTGTGGTTTCTGCTGTCCATCTCAGGAGCGCAGGAACATAAAGTAAGCGAAAGCAAGTGTCTGTGGTTTCTGCTGTCCGTCTCAGGAGCGCAGGAACATAAAGTAAGCGAAAGCAAGTGTCTGTGGTTTCTGCTGTCCATCTCAGGAGCGCAGGAACATAAAGTAAGCGAAAGCAAGTGTCTGTGGTTTCTGCTGTCCATCTCAGGAGCGCAGGAACATAAAGTAAGCGAAAGCAAGTGTCTGTGGTTTCTGCTGTCCATCTCAGGAGCGCAGGAACATAAAGTAAGCGAAAGCAAGTGTCTGTGGTTTCTGCTGTCCGTCTCAGGAGTGCAGGAACATAAAGTAAGCGAAAGCAAGTGTCTGTGGTTTCTGCTGTCCGTCTCAGGAGCGCAGGAACATAAAGTAAGCGAAAGCAAGTGTCTGTGGTTTCTGCTGTCCATCTCAGGAGCGCAGGAACATAAAGTAAGCAAAAGCAAGTGTCTGTGGTTTCTGCTGTCCATCTCAGGAGCGCAGGAACATAAAGTAAGCGAAAGCAAGTGTCTGTGGTTTCTGCTGTCCGTCTCAGGAGCGCATGAACATAAAGTAAGCAAAAGCAAGTGTCTGTGGTTTCTGCTGTCCGTCTCAGGAGCGCAGGAACATAAAGTAAGCGAAAGCAAGTGTCTGTGGTTTCTGCTGTCCATCTCAGGAGCGCAGGAACATAAACTAAGCAAAAGCAAGTGTCTGTGGTTTCTGCTGTCCGTCTCAGGAGCGCAGGAACATAAAGTAAGCGAAAGCAAGTGTCTGTGGTTTCTGCTGTCCGTCTCAGGAGCGCAGGAACATAAAGTAAGCGAAAGCAAGTGTCTGTGGTTTCTGCTGTCCGTCTCAGGAGCACAGGAACATAAAGTAAGCGAAAGCAAGTGTCTGTGGTTTCTGCTGTCCGTCTCAGGAGCGCAGGAACATAAAGTAAGCGAAAGCAAGTATCTGTGGTTTCTGCTGTCCATCCCAGGAGCGCAGGACATAAACTAAGCGAAAGCAAGTATCTGTGGTTTCTGCTGTCCATCCCAGGAGCGCAGGACATAAACTAAGCGAAAGCAAGTGTCTGTGGTTTCTGCTGTCCATCACAGGAGCGCAGGAACATAAAGTAAGCGAAAGCAAGTGTCTGTGGTTTCTGCTGTCCGTC
Source organism: Lissotriton vulgaris (assembly GCF_964263255.1). Classification (NCBI taxonomy): domain Eukaryota; kingdom Metazoa; phylum Chordata; class Amphibia; order Caudata; family Salamandridae; genus Lissotriton; species Lissotriton vulgaris. The sequence goes on from NC_141689.1 coordinate 16,496,259, forward strand.
TCAGGAGCGCAGGAACATAAAGTAAGCGAAAGCAAGTGTCTGTGGTTTCTGCTGTCCGTCTCAGGAGCACAGGAACATAAAGTAAGCGAAAGCAAGTGTCTGTGGTTTCTGCTGTCCGTCTCAGGAGCGCAGGAACATAAAGTAAGCGAAAGCAAGTATCTGTGGTTTCTGCTGTCCATCCCAGGAGCGCAGGACATAAACTAAGCGAAAGCAAGTATCTGTGGTTTCTGCTGTCCATCCCAGGAGCGCAGGACATAAACTAAGCGAAAGCAAGTGTCTGTGGTTTCTGCTGTCCGTCTCAGGAGCGCAGGAACATAAAGTAAGCGAAAGCAAGTGTCTGTGGTTTCTGCTGTCCATCACAGGAGCGCAGGAACATAAAGTAAGCGAAAGCAAGTGTCTGTGGTTTCTGCTGTCCGTCTCAGGAGCGCAGGAACAGAAAGTAAGCGAAAGCAAGTGTCTGTGGTTTCTGCTGTCCATCCCAGGAGCAACGGAACATAAAGTAAGCGAAAGCAAGTGTCTGTGGTTTCTGCTGTCCATCACAGGAGCGCAGGAACATAAAGTAAGCGAAAGCAAGTGTCTGTGGTTTCTGCTGTCCGTCTCAGGAGCGCAGGAACATAAAGTAAGCAAAAGCAAGTGTCTGTGGTTTCTGCTGTCCGTCTCAGGAGCACAGGAACATAAAGTAAGCGAAAGCAAGTGTCTGTGGTTTCTGCTGTCCGTCTCAGGAGCGCAGGAACATAAAGTAAGCGAAAGCAAGTATCTGTGGTTTCTGCTGTCCATCCCAGGAGCGCAGGACATAAACTAAGCGAAAGCAAGTATCTGTGGTTTCTGCTGTCCATCCCAGGAGCGCAGGACATAAACTAAGCGAAAGCAAGTGTCTGTGGTTTCTGCTGTCCGTCTCAGGAGCGCAGGAACATAAAGTAAGCGAAAGCAAGTGTCTGTGGTTTCTGCTGTCCATCACAGGAGCGCAGGAACATAAAGTAAGCGAAAGCAAGTGTCTGTGGTTTCTGCTGTCCGTCTCAGGAGCGCAGGAACAGAAAGTAAGCGAAAGCAAGTGTCTGTGGTTTCTGCTGTCCGTCTCAGGAGCACAGGAACATAAAGTAAGCGAAAGCAAGTGTCTGTGGTTTCTGCTGTCCGTCTCAGGAGCGCAGGAACATAAAGTAAGCGAAAGCAAGTGTCTGTGGTTTCTGCTGTCCGTCTCAGGAGCGCAGGAACATAAAGTAAGCGAAAGCAAGTGTCTGTGGTTTCTGCTGTCCGTCTCAGGAGCGCAGGAACAGAAAGTAAGCGAAAGCAAGTGTCTGTGGTTTCTGCTGTCCATCTCAGGAGCGCAGGAACATAAAGTAAGCGAAAGCAAGTGTCTGTGGTTTCTGCTGTCCGTCTCAGGAGCGCAGGAACATAAAGTAAGCGAAAGCAAGTGTCTGTGGTTTCTGCTGTCCGTCTCAGGAGCACAGGAACATAAAGTAAGCGAAAGCAAGTGTCTGTGGTTTCTGCTGTCTGTCTCAGGAGCGCAGGAACATAAAGTAAGCAAAAGCAAGTGTCTGTGGTTTCTGCTGTCCGTCTCAGGAGCGCAGGAACAGAAAGTAAGCAAAAGCAAGTGTATGTGGTTTCTGCTGTCCGACTCAGGAGCGCAGGAACATAAAGTAAGTGAAAGCAAGTGTCTGTGGTTTCTGCTGTCCATCTCAGGAGCGCAGGAACATAAAGTAAGCAAAAGCAAGTGTCTGTGGTTTCTGCTGTCCGTCTCAGGAACGCAGGAACATAAAGTAAGCGAAAGCAAGTGTCTGTGGTTTCTGCTGTCCATCACAGGAGCGCAGGAACATAAAGTAAGCGAAAGCAAGTGTCTGTGGTTTCTGCTGTCCATCTCACGCGTGCAGGAACATAAAGTAAGCGAAAGCAAGTGTCTGTGGTTTCTGCTGTCCGTCTCAGGAGTGCAGGAACATAAACTAAGCGAAAGCAAGTGTCTGTGGTTTCTGCTGTCCGTCTCAGGAGCGCAGGAACATAAAGTAAGCGAAAGCAAGTGTCTGTGGTTTCTGCTGTCCGTCTCAGGAGCGCAGGAACATAAAGTAAGCGAAAGCAAGTGTCTGTGGTTTCTGGTGTCCGTCTCAGGAGCGCAGGAACATAAAGTAAGCGAAAGCAAGTGTCTGTGGTTTCTGCTGTCCGTCTCAGGAGTGCAGGAACATAAACTAAGCGAAAGCAAGTGTCTGTGGTTTCTGCTGTCCGTCTCAGGAGCGCAGGAACATAAAGTAAGCGAAAGCAAGTGTCTGTGGTTTCTGCTGTCCATCTCAGGAGCGCAGGAACAGCAGACTCAGGGAGAGAACGATTGGCAGAGGCTTCTGCTGTCTGTCTCAGGAGCACATGGACAAACTAAGAGAGAGTGAGTGGCTGCTTTTTTTTGTCCATTGCACGAGCACAGGAACAACAAACTTCTGCAACACATTTGTGACACTACTGGCAATTATCAGCAGATCTGCAGGAACTGTATGGCACTACTGCACTTCTCAGCACTCCTGCTAGACCTTTGCTGCAGTACTGGCACTTAGGATATCTTCAAGATCTTTGCGGCAGTACTGGCACTGGGGGGGATCCTCAAGATCTTTGCAGAAACACTGACATTAGCAGATGTCCAAGACCTTTGCCGCAGTACGGGCACTTGGCATATCTTCGCGTTCTTTGCAGCAGTACTGGCACCTGGCATATCTTAAAGACCTTTGCAGCAGTACTGGCACTTGGCCGATCTTAAAGACCTTTGCAGCAGTACTGGCACTTGGCAGATCTTAAAGACCTTTGCAGCAGTACTGGCACTTGGCAGATCTTAAAGACCTTTGCAGCAGTACTGGCACTTGGCAGATCTTAAAGACCTTTGCAGCAGTACTGGCACTTGGCAGATCTTAAAGACCTTTGCAGCAGTACTGGCACTTGGCCGATCTTAAAGACCTTTGCAGCAGTACTGGCACTTGGCAGATCTTAAAGACCTTTGCAGCAGTACTGGCACTTGGCAGATCTTAAAGACCTTTGCAGCAGTACTGGCACTTGGCAGATCTTAAAGACCTTTGCAGCAGTACTGGCACTTAGCAGATGTCCAAGACCTTTGCAGCAGTACTGGCACTTAGCAGATGTCCAAGACCTTTGCAGCAGTACTGGCACTTGGCAGATCTTAAAGACCTTTGCGGCAGTACTGGCACTTGGCAGATCTTAAAGACCTTTGGGGCAGTACTGGCACTTGGCAGATCTTAAAGACCTTTGCAGCAGTACTGGCACTTGGCAGATCTTAAAGACCTTTGCGGCAGTACTGGCACTTGGCAGATCTTAAAGACCTTTGCAGCAGTACTGGCACTTGGCAGATCTTAAAGACCTTTGCGGCAGTACTGGCACTTGGCCGATCTTAAAGACCTTTGCAGCAGTACTGGCACTTGGCAGATCTTAAAGACCTTTGCAGCAGTACTGGCACTTGGCAGATCTTAAAGACCTTTGCAGCAGTACTGGCACTTGTCCGATCTTAAAGACCTTTGCAGCAGTACTGGCACTTGGCCGATCTTAAAGACCTTTGCAGCAGTACTGGCACTTGGCAGATATTAAAGACCTTTGCAGCAGTACTGGCACTTGGCAGATCTTAAAGACCTCTGCAGCAGTACTGGCACTTGGCAGATCTTAAAGACCTTTGCAGCAGTACTGGCACTTGTCCGATCTTAAAGACCTTTGCAGCAGTACTGGCACTTGTCCGATCTTAAAGACCTTTGCAGCAGTACTGGCACTTGGCAGATCTTAAAGACCTTTGCAGCAGTACTGGCACTTGTCCGATCTTAAAGACCTTTGCAGCAGTACTGGCACTTGGCAGATCTTAAAGACCTTTGCAGCAGTACTGGCACTTGGCAGATCTTAAAGACCTTTGCAGCAGAACTTCATCAGTAGTAGCCTCCCTGTCAGCTGCTAGACACTTCCCTTACTTGGGGTTTAAATTGTATTTTGTCGCTCTTTGGAAGTAATTTGATGCTGGAACTGCTCGGCCACATCTACGTGGGCTTCTACATGCTCACTTGCTACCTCTTCTTCCCCTAGCACTAGCACCCACATTTATTTTTATGCTTCATGTTCTTCTCATGGCGCTTTGTTGTATTGTACTTATATTGTTTCTTCACTTCAACCTCGGTTTTCTTTTTATTCAGCGCTCTGAAAACCATCTGGATCTTGTTTGCACTTTATAAAGCTTTTCAACTAAATAAATAAACTCTGTAGCTAGGATGCAACTGTTGTTTGAGGCTTTGCCGCTGTTTGTTTTTTGCCTTACCTATTGTTACTGCTTCCTCTGATCTTCTCTTTCTGTTTCCTATTGTCTGAAACTCTGTGGCAGTTTCCCCATGCATTCATCCCTTGTCTTGCTTGTTTCACTTGAATGAAAACATGTGGCACATTTTGAACCCTGTAAGACTGGTAAAGGCACAAGAGGTGTGAGTGAAATTAGGAGGCAAAGTGCTAATGTTTGGATCACCTATCAGCAACCGTCTTTCTTTATTCTGCGTTCCTCATTTCTCACTTTGGCATTAGTAATGCAGTGTATCACTATTGCACCCTTCACAACATCTTTTATTTCAGTCTTGATATGTTAAAGGATGTTGGGCTTCCTCCTTTCTATTTTATTAAGGCTCCTACCCTTCACAAACAACCTGTAGGTTGAGAAAGGGATAACAAAAGCTTTCGGGTGGGCTATGAAGTGCTGAAGTAATGAACATGACTACTCTACTGCCAAGTACCACACATTAGGTGTTAGACTAATGCACTTTAGTGTGGTTATCCACATCACAGCACTCAAATGCACTAGTTAAGCATTTTAAATACTTTACGCGACTGCCCTACTGTGAGGGAGGCATCTATCTTGAATTGGCCCCTTCTGTCGGAGTGGGGCACTGGAGCCTCTCAGGTTAGTGCACATGGACAGATCTGTGGCTGCCCGCCGCACACGCACTGTAAGAGTGCGGTCCTCTAAGTGCTGCATTAGGCACATCCCACACACTATTCACTAAGCTCCTCTACCGCGGGAGTCCTGCCAATGTCTGGCGCCCCTGCTGCGTCATTTCTGGAATGCTGTGGGCTGGAGCCAGGTACTTACACCTGCGCTCACCCACTGGCCATCCTCTATGTTCCCCACTGGACATGTTGTCCAGGACTAGTGCGGCCCTTTTCGGAGTTCAGTGGGAGTGGCGGCACAGTCAATGTCAATCACCATACTGTAGGCTTGTCACGAGCTGGGAGGCATTGACACCTTTCCCTCTCCTTGGTAAGGACAGGAAACACATACAGATAGTAGCATCTGCCAGACACTGCACTGAGATAGCAAGGCATGGTCTGAAGTGCTAGGTAAAACACATTGTTGTAACTGTCCATGAGATCGGCCCAAACTTCCTTAACAGATTATGGGGAAAGCATTTTCAAGAAGGTTTTTAGGTACTGCAGTTGAAACAGTATCAGCAGCGAACAAATGCACGTCCCCACCACACGCACACAAGTACATGCTTGGTAGTGGCATTACAATCCTCTCTTACTAATGCATCAAGAAAGTTCAAATTAAATAGTAACAAAACAAGCCTCATTCACGAAGTTAAAGCACGTGGAAGGAGCCCTTAGCCTCTAATGACATGAGGTCATGGTATTTTTGACGGCCAGTATGTTTGAGAACAATATGCTGTATTCTGGGACTTGCAGATGCACTTGAACATGGTACGTATGGCCTTGAAACTCCCTTAGGGCAGTGCATGCACACCTGGGGGCATTGTGCTCAAATTGCAATCTCCACAATATGTTGATGGATGGGCAGTGCCAATGGGTTTGGTCATTTGATTAGTTGCAGGACATCAAGTCATTACTAGATTCCCTCTCAAGTCAGAAGTAACTGAAGAAACTGCAGAAAATCTCTAATAAGTCTCCAGGCTCATCCGCATAGCTTTAACTGAACCCTTGTGTCAGACAAGCTGCCACTCTGTTTGTTTTATTGAGGTGGATAGCCAGCCAGAATGCAAGTTTTATTTGGACTATATTACTTCTTTTAAATCACCTTTCCTCTATACCTACACATTACAGCCCACACACCTCCACTTCATCATACAACTAGGAACAAAAGATCTCCATTGAAGAGCCCCTCTATGGGCGCCCATTGGGCGTTGCAGCGCCAACCCACTGAGGAGCACGTCCATATGATGAAGCATGACACCGAGCTTTCTGGGAGTGTGAAGACCCTAGTTCCAAAAGAAGCAATTTCTCCACTCTCCTTCTCACCTCAGACATCACCAAGTTTGCCATTACCAATGACGCTGGTTGGTCTACTGGCTTTTATTTTCTAGGCACCACTACAAGAGGAGAACCATACCTTTAGATAGTAGAATTCCTTGTGTGGCCTAGAGTTTTCAGGCAACAATTAGAATCATGCTGAGGTAACTCTTGTGAATATTTTTTTGCTGGAGCAAGATCAGTGCTTTGCCTAGAGGCAGATTTCACCCTCCTGAAGTAGTGCAGAGGTTGAATGTGCCTGCTGCACAGAACATGTACCTGGCAGGTCACTAAAGGTCATTTTATGTGGCAAGCTCAGTGGGTTACTGCTTTTGCCACAGAGATACTTTTGTTACTTGCTGTTCGTAAGTTACAATCCTAATGTAAGACAATTACTTATGAACTGCTTTGAAGTAGCTGTATTCAAACTCTGGGGTATACGATATAACATTACATTTCCCCGCAGTTTTTCTTTATACTAATGTTGCTAAAAGTCTTGGGTAGAAATACATTGTTTTTAGTAAAACCAACCACTGTAGTACGTTTTAAATCCTGATGATGTGCTTCTCTGGGCCATACACTCTTAAAATATGCTGCTTACTAGTATAAATGGCGTGATTCTACAAATTGTAATCCTCACCTGTCTTATGTAACCTTTCCTATATGCTGATTCACACCTATAATTTAAAGTGCTTTGACACCCTACACTAATACGCGGAGCGCTATAAAATAAATGAACACATGAGAGAGAGACATTAGTGGCCTTCCATTTCACGTGCTTTTGCAGCAGTTTCTAGATCCTCTTAGGTTTCTTGTTGCTCATATGGGTGTAACTTCTGGTTCTTATCTGTTTCCATGGACTTCATTGCTTGATTTACTTATGAGAAAGTGTCTTTTATTTTTTACACTGATTGATCGTTGAATGTCACTCATGAAACGATGAAAATGTCACACATAAGCAATCTCAAACCTAGGCAGCTATGCATGAAATGAAATGAAATTAAATGGCCTTTGTATAGTGCACGCATACTCCAGGGAGTGTCCCAGCGCTGAACAAAGGACAGCTTGCAAGCTTTACAAAAGTGATGGTTTTTATCTTTTTCCTGGTAACAGGAAGCTCTGAGATGGTATGGAGTTCTCGAAGAAATGTATTCTATGCCTTCAAACCAAGAAATGAGAACGATCTTCCACCAGTACTAGACTGGATAAATTTAAGTAGCTCTGTCCAGACTGTATTCCTCTTGTGGAGACGGACATATACACATATTCTCCTCTGCTGGTACACAGCTCCCTACTTATCAATCAATCAACCAGGGATTTGTAAAGCGCACTACTTACCCGTAAGGGTCTCACAGCGCTAGGGGGATGGGAGACGTTGGGCAGCTCTGACTCATCTGAAAAGCCAAGTCTTAAGGCTTGTCCTGAATGTTTGCAGTGTGGGGGTTTGTCGGATGCTGAGGGGGAGTCTGTTCCAGGTTTTGGATGCGATGTAGGAAAAGGCTCTTCCCCCCAGTGGAGAGGAGGTTTCTCTTCAGGGTGTAGAAAAAGACTCTTTTTTTGAGGTATTGGGTAGAGTGGTGTGGAGGGATTTGTAGGTGTGTGTGAGCAGCTTGAACATCACTCTTTTTTCGACAGGCAGCCGTTGGAGGTCTCATAGGTGCTGGGAGATGTGGTCTTGTCAGCGGATGCTAAGGACGAGTCTGGCTGCAGCGTTCTGGATGGTATGTAGTTTGTGGAGTTGAGATTTCTTGATTCTGGCATAGAGGGCATTCCCATAGTCCAGTCTGCTGGTTTTGAGTGCATGAGTGATGGTCTTCCTGAATTTGAGGGGGATCCATATGAAGGTCTTGCAGAGTATGCAGAGGGCATTAAAGCACAAGGAAGACACAGCGTTGATTTGTCGGTGTATGGTGAGGGAGGAGTCAAATATGATGACAAGGTTCAGGGCGTGGTCTGTGGGTGAGAGAAGGTTGCCGAGAGCGGGGGCCAACAGGTGTCGTTCCACGTGGAGGGGTGGAACTGAGGAATGAGGACTTCCATTTTCTCCAAGTTGGGCTTCAGGCAGCTTCTGCTTATCCAGGGTACAATGTCCTTCATTCCTTCATCAAAACTGTATCTGGTCTCATGGAGGGCTTTATGTGCCAGGACTAATGTCTTAAAAAGAATCCTCTTTTTACTGGACAGCCAATGAAGCATGCTCAAGTGTGAGGTCATGTGTGTTCTTGGGGCCAGATTGAGAATTATTCTGCCTGCCTCATTATGGACCACCTGTAAGCAGCTGAGAAGATAGTCTTGGAGGTCTAAATAATGAGAAGTTCCATAGTCAAGCCTTGAGGTGATCAGGGCTTTTACCATCCATTTCCTAGTTTCAACTCACAGAAAAGGAAAGCATTTTTTAGAGGGTGTATGATCCCAAAACAGCATCCCACCAGTGTATGAATTTAGGGTTGGAAAGTCAGAGTGTTGTAAATTTGAATTCCTAGGTTTTTTACTGCACTTTGTTGTTTAAATGGGGGAGGAATGTCTTGCGGCCACTAAGTTCTACATGCCTCAGATTTAGAGTTAAAACAAAAATCTCAGTTTTATTGGGGCTGCATTTCAGTTGTTTAGATGATAGCCAATTAAAAACATTGAAAAAACAGTACTTAATGGTCTATTACACATTTTCTCTCGCTTTATTCTATTTTTACTCCTCCTTCCCTTTTACTAACATTCTTTTCTTTCATGTCTCTCATCACCCCTCTTCATGCCATCTCAGTTGCTCTCACTGCACAGTTTTCCCCTTTTCTTCTTCCTCTTCATGGACCATGTTTTAGTCTGTTGGTCATCCCTTCTCTCCCTCTCCCTTTCTCCAGTCCCTGTTCTAGCCCATCTTTAGTCTGGCTCTCCCTTTTTCTTTGTCCCATTCTCGCTCTCATTTTGTAAGGTTCCTCCGTTGCACTCGGTGGTTATGTTTACATGGAAGGGAGGGCCGAAGTTGTTTTGTTTCCTTCCATGTGGCTCTCAGTAAGTGTATGTGCATATCCTAGTTTGTTGCGACGCATCTACATGAGGCAGTGTTTGAATCATATTATATGCTGGTCTGTACATTTGTAACTGTTTGTGTTTCTTCCTGTTTGGGGCCATCTGTCCATGTGTGTGTGTGTGTGTGTGGGAAACACAAAGTTGCCATGGGTCTATTTATGTGCTCTAGCCTGTGTATCTGGGTGTGCTTAAGTGAGAGAGAACAAGAAACTGTTGTGTATATGTGTTTGTCCATTTGTTGATGTTTCTACATTTGTTATTTGCATTTCACTGGTTTTCTGATTGTTTTCCTCCTTAATTTTTGCTGTGTGTGTCTATCTGACTGCCTGCTTGTGTCTGTTTTGCTGAAAGTGTTTGCATGTATGTGTGTGTGTGTAAAGCTGAATATTTTGCTTAGAGTGTGTATATGTTGGTTGGTTTGTTTGTTCACCCTGCTTTAACCCCTTAGGTGCTGCGCACGTTCGGTGGCTGACGGCACCACTACCTCGGGAGTGCTGCAGTCGGCCGTTGAACATTCAAACCTCACCTGCGCAATGGAACGTCCAGCACTGGAGCAGGACGTTCCATAGCAGCTTTGAGGTTAAGTATTTGTTTTTGTGAGGGGTGTGCTTAGCCTCTTCTTCATCTACAGACAAAAATTTGGATGCTTGAGGCACGGTGACTTACGATTCTGGCATACTGCTGGAATTCCATCATACTTGGCCAGGTAACCTGAATGTTAATGTGTTGCTTGGTTAACAGCAATACTATTTACATAGGTTGAAAAGAGTAATGAGAACCCGGACAGGTGGTGTCTTCTCAACCATGCAGCAAAAATAATTATTCCAGAAGTGAAAACAACAATTAGAGTTAAAATGCAATTTCTATTAGGATGGCAGCCCCTTCTCATGGTTTGTTGCGTAAATACGCATAGTTGCGACATTTGTGCCCCAAAGGAGGTTTGTTTATGCAGGCTAGAAAATTAAGTATGACTTCCCCGAAATTGATATCACATGAACAGACCTGACTTTAGAGAATATTATTGTGTCATTATCAGGCCAACATCTAGCGTTGTCACAGCTGGAGATGCAGACACTAATAGTCCTTATTAGCAGTTGGCAAGCACAAACAAAACAAGCTCTGTTGCAGTAATGTGCAATAATGTGGTGCATCACTTAAAAATGATAAGGTCCCAAAGGCGAGACCGATTGCATTGCAAATGTTTGTTTTTTAAGTGCGAGGTCTGCAGAGCTCAGTGTGTCCGCAACAAGCCGGCGAGTTCTATGTTCTGTCGTTTGGTGAATGGTTGGCCGCTCATAGATTGGTTGTTTTTCCTTCATAATCTTCTTTCAGTGGTTACTCTTAAAAGGGCCTCATGACCTGAAACATGCTCTTTTTTCATTTGGACTCATTTATTGCAAATCGTTTCTTCACTTGAATGACTGTCCAGATCCAGTTGTTCTTTTTGCCTTTAATTTGCAAACAGAATAAAGGCTGTGGAAGAAATAGTGAAATAAAACCTATACAAAAAGTAAGGTATCCTGAAGGTGATGTCAAGCAAGGGAAAGAGTTCTAACAGTTATAAGTTGAAATGAATTTGAAAGACTTGTTTCCTGTCATGCCACTTTCAATGAAGCTGCACACAGGTGGCATCAGCCATGAACATAGATAAGAGTGAAAGAACTCTGTTCATGCAGTAGATCAGTGTCTTTTCTTAACATATATGAGTGGGGGGCTTAGAGGCATGAGGCGGGTGTTCAATGATCATGGGAGCAAGCAGGGCTACCACACTGGACAGACAGGGACAAAGGAGGGGGGGGGACACAGCTTAGACACAAAGGTGAAGGCAGAGGCCACACACCCAGAGTATAAGAGTGGAAAAGGGAAAAAAGCCAACCAATCATGAGCAGACATGGAGCCCACTTTAAGAGGTTATGAAGCGGTAAAATTGTCTGTAAAGAAATCCCCCAAAAAGTCCTCTGAAGTAAGCACTGATAAGACACAAGCGGGACTGAAATGTTCCTGGGTGGGACAAACACAAGACCAAGAAACACAGCCATCCAATCAAGAGAGGAGAACTTAGATGGAAAACAAAGCCATCGAATCATGAGCAAGGGGTGACCCAAAGTCACGTCTCAGCGATTGCTTGGTATTGGAAACAACAAAGTTGCCTACGGACAGCTAAAGGTGTGTGTTGCTGAGACCTAGCAACAGCTGATCTCCAGAGCCCACTCTGAGCATCTGTGAGTATTGGAAACATTAAATCTATGTACAAATGGGGGGGTGTGGCCAGGCGCCAGTGAAGATGGCTGCCTAGAAGGGGAGCCCCGCCAGGGCTAAGTCTGTCGCCTACAATATCCGTTCTTGATCCGCCCCGAGGCACACTCCAGCGCAACCCTGACATAGCCGTTGCGGATAGCTGATGGTGGACGAAACTCCGAGGGTGAAACGCGCCTCCGGCATGGAGAAAAGCTCCCGTATCGCAGGACCTGGGCGGCTGGCGGAGGCGCTGGACCTGCACGGCCGGGCAAACTGACCACTCAAGCCCCCTGCTTGAGGCCTGACCGTGGTGAGGCAGTGCGCGCCGGGGACTGCTCTGTAGCGACTGGGCCAACAACAGCGGGGGACCCACGGAGGTGAGTCGACCCTTGGAAAGTCCTTGGCCTCTGTGTGGGTCGGACCTCGTCCCCAGTGAAAGCAGCACCACTCAGGTGGAAGACATGGCCTACGCAGTGATACCTCCGAAGATATAGACCGGAGCCTCCAGTTACTGGGAGCAAAGGGACGATCTTGGAGTCTGTGGGGCCGGGCATGGTGAGAGGAGAGGACACCACCGAGACGACGAAACCCGAAGCCCGGGGCAAAGACTGGCAGGTCTGAGAAAGACCCCCCCAGAGATAGAGATGTGAGCTCAGGCAACGGACGGCAAAATAGACCCGGTGGCGCAGAGCACCGGGGGCGGCAGGACTGCGTGGGTCGTCTTGACTTTTGAGCCTTGCCCTTGAAGTGTGGCTGCTCTGACCCATAGCAAAAGGTGAGGCAGATCGTGGGGAGGCTGACCCGGGACTGGGGACCGGCAGAATGCCAGGACACGGAGAAAGCCTAGAGGAGGTCGTGGGGGAGGCCCCAAACATGGCAGAGACAGCGTATCTATTCCAACACCAGGCACGAGAGGGACAGGGCTGGGACCCACGAGGCATCTCCCTGGGAACGGGAATGGGGGGACAGCCCTGGAAGTGTGGTCCACCCGCCCTGCCACATCCTAACTGACCTGGAGAGGGTTGAGGCCCACAACGCAACTCTCAGTGCGCACGAGTCACCGTTATGAGGCCTAAAAACAATATGGCCACCCAGACCAACAAGTTGGATAAGTATGCAGTCCCGGTGGGACAGGACCAGGCCGGGAATGCATCTGAAGAACAAGCAGGCCCAAAAGAGCCGTCTTTGGCCTTCATCATGACGGCGATACAAACGCTGGGCACTAACCTGGAGATGAAAATGGATAACATTTCGATTGAGGTCAACCTTCTCCGAGCGTACCTCGACAAAACTACGGAAAAGGCCAAGGCGAACAAGTCAGATATACGAGAGCTTCAGACCTCCTCGAAGACGCTGGAAAAACGTGTGAACAAACTGGTACACCAGCACAAGCAGATGGCCCTCAAGCTGGAGGACCAGGAAGGGAGAGCCCCCAGAAATAACATACGCATGTTGGGAGTGCAGGAAGGAATGGAGGGGTCGAGCGTTGAACTTTTTCTGGAGGACCTTATCCTCACCCACCTCAAGCCTAAGCGCCGGTCTACTATCTTCACAATAGAACGCGCCCGCCGTGCACCGGTCCCGAGACCCAAGCCTGGCGCACCGCCCAGGACAATCATCACGAAACTCCTGAACTACAGGGATAGGGGTGCTATCCTCCAGGGGGGTAGGCAGACGGGGAACTTGCAACATGAGAATGCCACGATACGCTTCTTCCCGGATCTCACGCTTCAGGTCCAACGGGAAAGGCGTTCCTTTGCGGGTGTGAAGGCAGCACTCAGAGACAGGGGACTCAAATACATGATGTTCTTTCCTGCCAAACTGAAGGTCATCGCAGGGGGTAAGTCTTCACCGTGCCATCGGAAATGTAGGACTGGCTTGAGAGGGAGTCCTCGCGGCCATGAGACCGGACAGAGGTTGGAGGTTGGAGAGACAATCAGGTAGCCTCGCCGGGATCTACAGCAGGGAGATCGAAGGCGGACGCCCCGAGTCAGCACTCCTGGCGGTCAAGGTCGGCAGACCCCAAGTGGGGGTCTCTCTAGGACACGGATGGAAACTAATGGATACACGCACGCGTTATAGAACCCGAGGAACAGTAATGTATAAAGTTGTTAGATGTTAGACCTATGGGCCTGTCTCAACTGGGCTGGGACAGAATTCCAGGGGGGTTGATACACTGAAATGCTGGTGGCAGGACACAAACTGATTGCGATCAAACTCTCTCTTTAGGAGTGTGTTCTTGAGTGGAAGAAGGTTGTGCACTGGGGGAAGGCGTGGGCACTGGCTGGAGCTGGTGCCGGTGCACTCTTTCCCCCTTAAGGAGTTCTTCTGGAGGGGGAAGTCTCCTCACTCCCGGGTTGGGACTGGGCGAAAGGCACTCTGCTAATTGGGGATGTGGGTAGTTTGAAACCTACGGAGCAGGGAAGCAGGGAGGGGTGTATGGGGGGGTGAAAACCTTTTTGGGGATGGGGGAGTTGGGGGACAGTAGTGGGACGGGGGTGGGGGAGGCAGTTTGGGGAGGTCACACCGAGGTATGCTAGCGGGATTGAGACAGGGGCTTGTGGATCACAGGGATGGCATGGTGTGCACGCTTCTAACTGGAGATGACATGGGATAAAAGTTTGAATCTGGTCAGCTGGAACATCAACGGGATGGGGGACAAACTTAAAAGGAGTATAATGTTACAGTTCATAAAGCGCCACCTCCCTGACGTCGTTCTCCTGCAGGAGACCCACCTGATGGGTAACACATGTTATGCTCTCAATAGATGGGGATATACTTTGACGGCACATGCAGGCTTAACATCTGGGTCCAGAGGGGTGGGTGTCCTACTAAGATGCAATTTTCCATTTACAATAGAACACAGGGAGGTGGATCCCCTGGGGAGCGTTGAGGCTATCTCAGGCAAATGGGAGGGTTGCACGTTTAACCTGGTGATGGTCTACATTCCGCCAGGCCGCCAGACACAGTCCTACCTCGACCTGGAAAGATTGCTGCTTTCCCTTCCGGGGGGGCAACTCCTTTTAGGGGGTGACTTTAATGCTGTGGTGTCAGGGGAAGTGGAGAGGCGCCCGGCTAGAGATATTGGTACAGGGCAGCAATGGCTCCCCAATCTAATGGAAGCGTTTGGTCTGGTGGACCTCTGGCATCTCAAACACCCTACTCAAGAGCAATACACCTTTTTTCAGGCCCGCACCACACTTTCTCGCAAATAGATTACTTACTAGCACCAATGTACCAGAATGTCACATTCAGGAAGGTTGCCCATTTGGCATGCGGAATCTCAGACCACTCCCCACTGTGGGCACACATAACTGTAGGTAACCAAAGGGAGGGATGTGTGGCACCGATTAACACCTAGTATATCAAGGGAGGAGACACCAAAAAAAACTGTCACAAGTTATTGATAATTACTTCGGGTAAAACGAGGGCTCAGTCGACTTAGCCTTGGTATTATGGGAGGCCTTAAAAACGGTGCTGAGGGGTGAGGCCCGTTTGGCTATCGTTGGCAATTGTAAGGAACGGGAGGCCCAGATCGCAGAAGTAGAAACAGATCTGCTGGAGCTTGAACGTGCCACGCAGGAGGGTGAGGACCCAGAGGTGATACACCAACTTCAACTTAAAATGGCAGAGTATAAGGCCCTGGCCACAGAGGCGGCCAAGACACTCTATGATCAAGGGGACAAAGCGGGCAAGCTCATAGCCTGACTAGACAAGAAGCAGCAAACACAGAAAGTGGTGGCGGAACTCAAGACAGATTCGATGACCGTTATCACAGAACCACGCAAGATTGTTAAGGAGTTTGCGGCTCACTATCGACGGGTCTACAGGAGGAAGTCCGGGCGATCGGAAGAGGAGTCGATGGCTTTCCTGAGCGACATAACACTCCCCGTTTTAACTGCCGAACAGAGGGAGACGCTTGAGGCACCTATCAGGAAGGCCGAATTAATTAATGCCATCCATGATCTCGGTTCTGAGAAAGCCCTTGGACAGTATCGGAGCACCCGTCCTCTGGATTTTTAATGAGAGTAAGGAGCAGGGGGCACTGCCAAGAAACCAGCGCATGGCCACGATTGTTGCTATCCCCAAGGAGGGAAAACATAAAGAGCTGTGTGCCTCTTATAGGCCGATTTCATTGCTCAATGCAGAGATGAAAATCCTAGCCAAACTGTTGGCCAACAGGCTTAAACCCGCCCTCCATACACTGGTACACCCCGATCAATCGGGCTTCATGCCCCACAGTAATACAGCACTTAACCTGGGCCGGCTTTTCGGAGTGTTGGGTAGCTGACATCGGCTCAATGAAGATGCGGTAGTGGTGTCAGTGGACGCGGCAATGGCGTTCGATACCTTGGAATGGCAATACATGTTGGCTGTCCTGCGGACGCTAGGATTTGGCCCGGAATTTGTGAGCTGGGTGCATCTTCTATACGCAGAACCGCACAAGCAGGTGGTAGTAAACAATAAGGTTTCAGACGTCTTCGTGCTCGAGAGAGGGACACAACAGGGGTGCCCTCTCTCACCTCTACTCTTCGCTCTCTCCCTGGAACATTTTGTGGCTTGGATTCAGCAGGCTGCCTCCTTGACCCGCATATGATGGGCGGAGGGTTGGGAGGATAGGATTTTGTTTTACGCGGACAACATTCTCCTCTACCTCACGAAGCCGGGTGACTCCTTAGTGAGGGCGCTGGAAATTTTCACTAAATTTGGCGAATACTCCGACTACCGTATCAACTGGGGCAAATCCCTCCTTTCCGTTCTATGTGGAGAACACCCTTTGATTCCGAGCAAATGCCCGATTCAAATAGTTGCTGAGGGCTTTACATTTCTTGGGGTTTTTATCACCAAAGACTGGAAGGTCGGCTATGAGAGGAACCTTTTGCTGTCACTACATCGGCTTCAAAGAGACAGGGCCACATGGAAAACCCTCCCTCTGTCCCTATTAGGGTGGGCAGCGCTGTTTAAAATGATGGCGCTGCCATGGAAGTACTTCGCCACAATCGAGGCCATCCAGAGGGACCTGCTGTGGTCTGGCCTGCCCCGTATCTCCCTTCAAAAACTGACGTTGGGTTGGTATGATGGGGGAATAGCGCTCCCTGACATCCGGAAGTATTATTGGGCGGCGCACCTCTCGCCCACAAATCTTAGCACATATTGTGCGGGGAACGACCCTGGGTACGAAATGGATAAGTGGCTCCTTACGGGGGGAATTATGAGGAGGCCCTTTACTCGCACCCAGGTAGACATCGCCTAACGGGACCTACCAAAATCTCAGTCCAGCTGTGGCACACTGTACTGAAGATACTGGGGTGGATGGGCAAACTTACCCTAGCAACCCCGCTCTGGGCTTCTGAGGGGCTATGTCTTTCAGACGAAGTAAAGAGTTTAGGAACTGGGATCTGATCAGGATATCGCAAGTTAAAGACGTAGGGGGCCCGACTGGGGTGGTATCATTCGACTCATTGCAACAAACATATGACTTGGCCCAAACGGAACACTTCCGATACATGCAGGTCAGGCATGCACTCTAGATCAACATCCCCCAGGGACGCAACTCCCAGAGTCCTCACCACTGGAGGATAGGCTGTTGGACGGCCACATCCTGAAGAGGGCAATCTCACTAACATACAAGAAACTCATAAATCATACCCCAGACCTGCTGCCTGCCCTTAGGGGGAAATGGGAAGCAGATGGACTTGAACTCGATGATGAGGAATGGCGAGAGGTGCTAGCATCCCCTAAGGAGGTAGCAATCTCTGCAAAACTGCGCCCTATCCAACTGAAAATCCTGCATCGAGTCTATCTGTCGGGCACTAGGATGGTTCTTATGGGTCGTAGCGAGAATGGCCTCTGCCGTACGGGGTGTGGGAGGTGGGCATCTTCTTTCACATCTTACAGAATTTCGAGAGATACAGGCCTTCTGATCCCGGGTGCTACACTACATGCAGGTGTGGGGAGTGGAGTTGAGACTTGAAGCAAAGAGGTGCCTCCTTAATGTGTGGAAGCCCTCTGACCTTTCATCTAGGGTTAAATTGTGGGTCACACTTGGACTAGCGATTGTGAAAAGGAATATAGCGAGACGGGGGGTGGCAGTGCCACCTACTCTTAACTCCAGGAAAAAAGATATGGACTGGAGCACGGTTCAGGACAAGACAGTGTATGTAGCTCGGGGATGCCCGCGGAAGTGGGTGGTAATATGGCCTAATTGGAATTAGTATAGGGGAAATATTTGTGAACCTCCATGTACTGCCCGTGACAAAGAGCTGGCCACCATCTGATTAGAGAAATCCAGCACTCATCCTGAATTTGAATATGATTTGGTCGTAGCGTGATCCCCGTGATTCTAGTATGTAATGTTGCTAAGTATGTAACCTCGGTAGTGACAACCTAATTTTGAGTTTACTTATGCAAATAAAAAGATTAGAAAAATAAATACAATAAAAAAATCTATGTACAAATATCTAAAGCGGTGTGTAGCTGAGACCTATAAACAGCTGATCTCCAGAGCCCATTCTGAGCATCTGTGAGTATTGCAAACATTAAATCTATGTACAGACAGCTGAAGCTGACTTAGCCTAGGCTTAAGAAAGGCTTAACCAAAGCCCACTGTAAGCATTTCTTATGTACTGGAAACAGTAGGTCTTCCTATTATCCCTAGCAGAGACCTAGAAAGTAGAGTTGCAGTGATTACCCCTTTGGGCCCACTTTGGTTCTCCTTTAGTTTCTTGCTTTAGGCTGCCTCTTCTCACTTTACGTGGCCACATTTATCACATTCTTCGGATTTTGTCCACAAGTTTTGTACAAGGTTGCTGGGAAGCCATGACAGCATAATGTACTGTTTTCTTTGCATGTTCAGCATCAGTTCTTAATGTTTTACCCCTTCCGTGCCGGGCTGTTTTCCCCGCTGTGCTGGGGGCCAGGGGGGCACGTACAGCACCCCGGTGCTCATGACGAGGTCAGCTGAACATGGCCACACCCGTTCCCATGGAACGTTCAGCACAGCAGGGAAATCAGCCCACTGTGCGAGCGTTCCACGGAACGGGCGCAGTCACGACGAGCTCAGCTCGTCATGAGCACAAGAGCGCCGTAGCTCATGATGAGCTGACCTCGTCATGAGCACCCAAGGTGTTAAATATATCACATTCGCAATGCTGCATCTGCAGCACAATAGTGTTGTCATATAAACTATGTCCCGTCCCCTTGGAGGCCAGAGAGGAGAATTCCAGCAGAGATACCTGTCCTGGAGCAAGCACACCGAGAGCCTGACAATCAGCCTTAAGAAAGCTGAGTTTATACTCATGGTGCCGACCACCTTACTAGGTTCACCAGGTATGGGATGGGGTCTGTTGCCAATCACAGACAACACATATATATTCCTGTGCTCATCCAGTAAGGATAGGCACTGACATATAGATACCTTGCCGAGGGATGTTTATTTTATACAGCTAGATAGTAATGATAATTACTTTGTTTAGTTTCATCCACCTAGTCATCACACCAAATTTTCTTCGCAATGGGCTATAATAGTTTCGGAAAATATATTGTAAACATTCTTTGTTTCTTTCTTATGTGTATTACGAGCATGCATGAATGAGAGACGAAAGCTGACAATTTGTTTCCACAGTTCCAATGGTGAGTAGAGGGTTTTCTAAATTGCCAAAATCCCCTGTTACTCTGGGACGGTTCGGAGTTCAGGTGAGGCACGGGGGATAGCCAGGATTTGCTCAGACAGATACTGATGTTCTAGAGAGACTCAGTCCTTATATTCTGAAGTCCTGTCATCCCAAGGCACAGTTCTTCTTTACAAGTGGAATCCCTGTGACAGAGTCAGCCACTGCAGAAAGCAATTGTTACTGTGCAACAGTCATGTTTTCTAATGCGATCTGATGAGGAGCCCGTCAACATCTGCACCCAGTCTGTGAAGTGTCATTTCACCCATTAAAGGACATTCAATGTTACGTTACCTCCTTGTGCACCATCTGTCTGAGATCTGCTGCCTCCTTTGAGATATCCTGGTTCGGCTGGACCCCTTTAGCCATCACTAGAACATGGTACAGGGAGTTTTCTTCAGACTTGGTTGGGATCACAGAACCATCAGGTGCTACCAAGTTGAATTGGCCTTTGTATAGACTTTCCTTTCCTTTGATAAGGTTGAGAAATTTGGTAGTGATGTTTGAATCCCTAGAAAAAGCAAATGAATGAGACAAATTCCACAACAAATGCACTGTGCTTTAAAACAAATGTATGCTCAGGGTAGATGACCCGACATGAATATACAGGCAAAGACAGCGAAAGAACTCACGCACCAGAAACACATTTCCCATGTCTAATTCACAGGCATTATAGAGCCACGGGTGCAAGAGAACGGAGGGAATCAAACTGGCACGGGTGTTTTCATGAGAGGCTTGCATCATGTTTGCACCATGCTAAGTGCACATGCGTGACACACGCCTCTAACTCAGAGTCATGAGCCCCCGGAAAGCCGAGTTGAAGGGCTTTGAATGGCTTCAAGAATCTGGAGTAAATGAACCCTGCACAAATGACTGCACTGCTTACTCTGCACAGGAGAGGCATTCCATGGGCGTTCCATGGGCGTTCCATGGGCTTTCTATGGGCATTCCGTGGTCGTTCCATGTGCGTTCCATGGGCGTTCCGTGGCCGTTCTATGGGCGTTCCGTGGTCGTTCCATGGGCGTTCCGTGGTCGTTCCATGGGCGTTCTATGGGCGTTCTGTGGGCATTCCATGGGCGTTCCATGGGCATTCCGTGGGCGTTCCATGGGCGTTCCGTGGTCGTTCCATGGGCGTTCTATGGGCGTTCCGTGCGCGTTCCATGGGCATTCCATGGGCGTTCCGTGGGAGTTACATGGGTGTTCCGTGGCCGTTCCATGGGTGTTCCATGGGCGTTCCATGGGCGTTCCATGGGCGTTTCGTGGCCGTTCCATGGGAGTTCCATGGGCGTTCCATGGGCGTTCCATGGGCATTCCGTGGCCGTTCCATGGGCGTTCCATGGGCGTTCCGTGGGCGTTCCATGGGCGTTCTATGGGCGTTCCATGGCCGTTCCATGGGCGTTTCGTGGCCGTTCCATGGGCGTTCCGTGGCCGTTCCATGGGCGTTCTATGGGCGTTCCGTGGGCGTTCCATGGGCATTCCATGGGCGTTCCGTGGGCGTTCCATGTGCGTTCTGTGGGCATTACATGGGCGTTCCATGGGCGTTCCGTGGGCGTTCCATGGGCATTCCATGGGCATTCCATGGGCATTCCATGGGCGTTCCATGGGCGTTCCGTGGGCGTTCCATGTGCGTTCCATGGGCGTTACATGGGCGTTCCATGGGCGTTCCGTGGCCGTTCCATGGGCGTTCCATGGGCGTTCCGTGGTCGTTCCATGGGCGTTCCATTGGCGTTCCGTGGCCGTTCTATGGGCGTTCCGTGGTCGTTCCATGGGCGTTCCGTGGTCGTTCCATGGGCGTTCTATGGGCGTTCTGTGGGCATTCCATGGGCGTTCCATGGGCATTCCGTGGGCGTTCCATGGGCGTTCCGTGGTCATTCCATGGGCGTTCTATGGGCGTTCCGTGCGCGTTCCATGGGCATTCCATGCGCGTTCCGTGGGAGTTACATGGGCTTCCGTGGCCGTTCCATGGGTGTTCCATGGGCGTTCCATGGGCGTTCCATGGGCGTTTCGTGGCCGTTCCATGGGAGTTCCATGGGCGTTCCATGGGCGTTCCATGGGCATTCCGTGGCCGTTCCATGGGCGTTCCATGGGCGTTCCGTGGGCGTTCCATGGGCGTTCTAAGGGCGTTCCATGGCCGTTCCATGGGCGTTTCGTGGCCGTTCCATGGGCGTTCCGTGGCCGTTCCATGGGCGTTCTATGGGCGTTCCGTGGGCGTTCCATGGGCGTTCCATGGGCGTTCCGTGGGCAATCCATGTGCGTTCCATGGGCGTTACATGGGCGTTCCATGGGCGTTCCGTGGGCGTTCCATGGGCTTTCCATGGGCATTCCATGGGCGTTCCATGGGTGTTCCATGGGCGTTCCATGGGCATTCCATGGGTGTTGGGGTGGGTGTTTCAATGCGAGTCCCATGGTTTTTGATGCATTCCCGGATGTTCAAGGACTTGTAAACTTGGAATGCTGCAACATATTACTCCTCCTGAGGTGAAGCATAACAGGAATTATTTGCATTTCTCCTCTTTATTTTCCTTTTTTTACTTGGGCTGCAGAAGAGGAAAAAGCCTCCTAGGATATTTTTTTGTGCAAGAAAGTGCCCCTTGCATCACAAAAAAATCCTGGCTACAACACAGGCATCCTTGCACCATGATGAAAGGGTGCCTGCATTGGCACTGGCAGCCACAAGGGTAGTAGTGCACGGGGAAAGGACAGGCATGCACCAGATTGGACAAATACAGCAAATTCCTGTCATTTCCCTGTGACGTGGGGCAGAGCAGTACTGTCCTGCAATGTTTATACGTATGACCTGTAAGTTTTGAAGTACATGAATAGGAAGCAGTTTTACTGTTCCTAATTGAGGTGGGACAGGTATATTTTTAAATTATTAGACCATTGTTGTGGGAAGGCATGGAGTGCGCACATCAATCATTGGAAAGCAGACAAGGTCACATCTAAGTATAAATACAAGTAACGCCCTTTGGGCTAAGTAGCACCATATAAGATGGATTTCATTCATTCAAGTTATCATAGACAAGCACATGGGAGGCACAGCCGTCTTACCATGAGGGTCATGTCTCTTCTCAGATTTGATATGTGAACAAATGACATTAAAATGTAGAGGATATTGGACTCTTGTGCAATCATTCACTCCCAGAATGATCTAAGTACAGAGATGTTTTTTGGGAGTAAACCTCTTAAGATGTGTCTCTTACTTTGGGACTTGTTTTTGTTTTTGCACCGTTCTCCACAAGGTGTGTGGGGGGTTTGGACTATACTGTTTGCTCTATCTGATCACTCTATGGTCTGCCATGGCATACTCAATTGTTGCGAAGGTAGTCTATACTGCTGCCCCACTTCTTGGTTGACATTATCAACAGCCATCTTGGGGAGGAAGCGTTCTAGGCATTTTCTCCTACTTGGAGATGCCTACCAAAGGTCAAGTGCTGCATTGAACACCACGCTTTTAATGTTTTACATTGTTTAGCCAAATTTCTGCGTATTTTGGCACTTGTGGTTTTTTTGCACCATTCTTCACAAGGTGGGGGCTTTCAGACTATACTGTTTGTTCCACCTGATTATTCTTTGGTCTGCCATGGCTACGCTGAGTGTTGCAGAGAGAATCTATTCCGCTGCCTTACTTCCTGGTTGACATTATGCATCACCATCTTGGGCAGGCAGCTGTTTGGGAATTGTTGCCAAGTTGGAGAAGTCAACCTATTGCCACTGAGTGACCAGACAAGAAGCAGAAGCACACAGTAGCATGTTGCTGGCACACTGAAGTTGTACCAAAGGCAAGCCCGTCCATGCCCATCCATGCCCGGACTGCACCATGCACCAGAACCCCTGGACATTTCACACCTGAAGAGGCCCCAATGTTATCTTACTAACAATTGCAGCTCTGGAGCTTAAGAAACCATGGTTAGATATTTAGGGCCCAATTCCGATGTCTTTTGGAAGGCATTTGAATCGTATTTGGATTTCCCAGATCCGAATTGTAGCCTGTCCGAATGCAAAAAGAACAATTGATGGACAGAATGCAGAACAATGTCATACATTCACCCCAGTACAGAGATCTGGGCCTAAATCCATCGTTTTTTTGCTCACCATGCCATTCCAGTTTGGACCCAGCCATATGCAAATCAGTCTTGACCCTGCACCCAATGGGAATAGTTCAACCCGAACTGCCAGGCGAGGTTCTCCCTGGACTGGAAACAAGCATCCTAGGACCGGTTTCGGGCTTTCACCTCTCATCAGCCAGGATAGCTTGACTCCAGGGGCATGGAGAGCACAGGACTCACGTCTGAGCAAACCCGCCTTAATCGGGGTGACAAATGCAAAAAGATTAACTGATGGACTGAATGCAGATCAATGTCATACATTCTGCTGCAGACCCATTAGTAGCATTTAATTTACAGGCACTGTGTATATGGTATACCACCCCATAAGGGACTTATAGGTGGATTAAATATGCCAAACAAACCATGATCAGGGGAATGAGCACGCACACTCTAGCACTGGTTAACAGTGCTAAGGCCAACAAAAAAGTAACTTTGGAGGCACGTAGGAAAAAGACCACCTGTAGAATTACAGGTCTAACATATAATTTTTCCCTTGTTGTTTTTTTCATCTTAACAGTGACCCTCTAAAATAGACAACTGTTACCTTTCAAAAATATTATTCTGAGCATATTCCCCAGGCAATCCTAAAGAGTATTCAACAAATCCACATAGCACCCAGGACGTATACTGAGTGGTCAAATTAAGAGCAAAGGTTTGAGGAATACACCATCAATACTCATGCAGAATCCTCTTGAGCTTAGGATGGCCCCGTGAAACAGATGCAGCAGTTAAGTTAAGAAGGTGAAGTAAACAAGAAATATCAGAATCGGGACTGCAAAGTGTGTCACTGACTATCTGGAAGCCACTTGTGGGACACCCCCGCGCCGCACGGCCACCAGCTGCTGCGTGTGCCCCTTGCCTGCCCTCTGCCTCGTTTGCCGGTTGCCGGCTGCCTCCGCTGCGGGGATTGTTTTTGCCTTGTTTTGTCGAATATTTGTGCCTGTTGTGCTTAACTTCTTTTTTTCCCTTGTTTTGTCGAATATTTGTGCCTGTGTTGCCTAATTTCATTTGGCCCGTGTTTTGACTTTCCTTCCTTGTTGTCCGCCTACCTCACCGCCCTCCGCCCTCCCTTCCCGCCACCGCCGCTTGTCCCCGCCCCTTTTTTCTCTTCTGTAACCCTCCCCGCTCCCGCCTCCCAGCTGCTCCACCCACCCGCGCACTTGGCCTTAAATGGCGACCGTGCAACGCAGGTGAGTGTGACCCACTTGTGGGACACCCCCGCGCCGCACGGCCACCAGCTGCTGCGTGTGCCCCTTGCCTGCCCTCTGCCTCGCTGCTGCCTCGTTTGCCGGTTGCTGTCTGCCTCCGCTGCGGGGATTGTTTTTGCCTTGTTTTGTCGAATATTTGTGCCTGTTGTGCTTAACTTCTTTTTTTCCCTTGTTTTGTCGAATATTTGTGCCTGTGTTGCCTAATTTCATTTGGCCCGTGTTTTGACTTTCCTTCCTTGTTGTCCGCCTACCTCGCCGCCCTCCGCCCTCCCTTCCCGCCACCGCCGCTTGTCCCCGCCCCTTTTTTCTCTTCTGTAACCCTCCCCGCTCCCGCCTCCCAGCTGCTCCGCCCACCCGCGCACTTGGCCTTAAATGGCGACCGTGCGACGCAGGTGAGTGTGACCCACTTGTAGGACACCCCCGCGCCGCACGGCCACCAGCTGCTGCGTGTGCCCCTTGCCTGCCCTCTGCCTCGCTGCTGCCTCGTTTGCCGGTTGCCGGCTGCCTCCGCTGCGGGGATTGTTTTTGCCTTGTTTTATCGAATATTTGTGCCTGTTGTGCTTAACTTCTTTTTTTCCCTTGTTTTGTCGAATATTTGTGCCTGTGTTGCCTAATTTCATTTGGCCCGTGTTTTGACTTTCCTTCCTTGTTGTCTGCCTACCTCGCCGCCCTCCGCCCTCCCTTCCCGCCACCGCCGCTTGTCCCCGCCCCTTTTTTCTCTTCTGTAACCCTCCCCGCTCCCGCCTCCCAGCTGCTCCGCCCACCCGCGCACTTGGCCTTAAATGGCGACCGTGCGACGCAGGTGAGTGTGACCCACTTGTGGGACACCCCCGCGCCGCACGGCCACCAGCTGCTGCGTGTGCCCCTTGCCTGCCCTCTGCCTCGCTGCTGCCTCGTTTGCCGGTTGCTGTCTGCCTCCGCTGCGGGGATTGTTTTTGCCTTGTTTTGTCGAATATTTGTGCCTGTTGTGCTTAACTTCTTTTTTTCCCTTGTTTTGTCGAATATTTGTGCCTGTGTTGCCTAATTTCATTTGGCCCGTGTTTTGACTTTCCTTCCTTGTTGTCCGCCTACCTCGCCGCCCTCCGCCCTCCCTTCCCGCCACCGCCGCTTGTCCCCGCCCCTTTTTTCTCTTCTGTAACCCTCCCCGCTCCCGCCTCCCAGCTGCTCCGCCCACCCGCGCACTTCGCCTTAAATGGCGACCGTGCGAACGCGCTGCGGTCACGCGCAGCGGTCACGCGCAGCGGGCGCGCCGATTGTGCGCCGAAGGCGCGCCAAAGGTAAGCCCGTCTGCGCCCGTCCGCGACCGGATCGCGACCAGCGCCAGGACCCCTGGACCTCGAAGACCCCGACCTACCCGCAGGACGTACTCAGCCGCCACCCTCAGCGCACTCAACACCGGCCGACGCCCAGAGTGCCACCAAGCCACTCCACGACGCACCCAGGGTCCCTTCAGCTGCCACGCCTGCAAGTTCTCCTGCATCCGGACCTGCCTCGCACCAACACCCGCCAAGTCAAACACCAGCAGCACCCACCTCAAGTGCATCCTGCTCAACACCCGCTCCGTCCACAGACACGCCATCGAACTCTGGAACCTCCTAGACGCCACAGCCCCTGACGTTGCCTTCCTCACGGAGACCTGGATGAACGCCTCTTCAGCTCCCGACATCGCCATCGCTATCCCAGAGGGCTACAAGATCGTCCGGAGGGACCGAAACGCCAACCAGATGGGAGGAGGCATCGCCATCGTCCACAGGAGCACCATCCGTCTCACGACCAGCACCGACAACACCCTGACCAGCGCCGAACACCTGCATTTCCAGATCCACACCAACCCGAACACCACCCTCAGAGGCACCCTGATCTACCGACCCCCTGGACCACGCACGCAATTCAGCGAGGACATCGCCGACTTCGTCAGCCCGCATGCCCTCCCCTCCGCTGACTACATCCTCCTGGGAGACCTCAACTTCCATCTGGAGAACAACAACGACCGCAACACCAGCACCCTGCTCGACAACCTCGCCAACCTGGGACTCAAGCAACTGGTGTCCCCCCCACCCACCTCGCCGGACACACACTCGACGCAGTCTTCTCTTCCAGCACAGACATCGACTTCAGCCACGCCACTGAGCTTCAATGGACGGACCACAGCTGCATCCACTTCACCTTCAAGAGAACGACGACCCACCACCACCAGAAACAGGCCGCCCGCAGAAGCTGGAACAAGATCACAGCAGACCAGCTCGCCACCTCCCTGAGCCAGCACCCTCCTGCCAGCTCAGCGAACCCCAGCCAGGCCGCCGACAACCTCACGAAGTGGATCAGCAACTGCGCGGACAAACTCGCCCCACTGAGGACCCCGCCTAGCAGACCCGGCAGCAAGAAGGCCCCATGGTTCACCGACGAACTCAAGAGCTCCAAGAAGAACTGCCGAGCCCTCGAGAAAGTCTGGAGAAGGGAACCGACACCGGACAACAGGACCTCCTTCAAACTTGCCACCCGGAAACACCACCAGCTGATCCGCGCCGCCAAGAAAACACCTTTCAAGGACCGGTTGGACAACAACGCACACAACTGCAAGGAACTCTTCAACATCGTGAAAGAGCTTTCCAACCCCAGCGCAGGAAACAACGACATCACCCCATCGCAAGACCTCTGCAACTCCCTCGCTTCATACTTCCACAACAAGATCGCGGACATACACAACAGCTTCAACAACCAACCAACGCACACCATGACCGAACAACCACCCCCCACCACCACCCTCCACGCCTGGACCCCGATCAGCACCGAAGACACCATCCGCACGATGAACTCCATCCACTCCGGATCACCGACCGACCCCTGCCCTCACCACGTCTTCAACAAGGCCGACGCTGTCATCGCACCCCACCTGCGAGACATCATCAACACATCCTTCGACACCGCCACCTTCCCCGAGAGCTGGAAGCACGCCGAACTCCGCGCTCTACTCAAGAAACCCACAGCGGACCCCACCGAACTCAAGAATTACCGCCCCATCTCGCTCCTCCCGTTTCCAGCCAAAGTCATCGAGAAGACCGTCAACAAGCAGATGGCCGCCTTCCTCGAGACGAACGGATCCCTCGACCCCTCACAGTCCGGCTTCCGAGCCAACCACAGCACCGAGACCGCCCTCATCGCCGCCACCGATGACATCCGAGCCCTGATGGACAATGGAGAAACAGCGGCCCTCATCCTCCTAGACCTCTCCGCGGCATTCGACACGGTCTGCCACCGCACCCTAGTACGGCGCCTCAGCAACATCGGCATCCAGGACAAGGCGCTGGAATGGATCATCTCCTTCCTCGACGGAAGAACACAGAGAGTCCGCCTACCACCATACAAGTCAGAGGCCTCCGAAGTCATCTGCGGCGTCCCCCAAGGATTATCTCTGAGCCCCACCCTCTTCAACGTCTACATGAGCCCCCTCGCGGCCATCGTACGCAAACACAACCTCAGCATAATCTCCTACGCCGACGACACCCAGCTGATCCTCTCCCTGACCAACGACCCCGCCGCCGCCAGAGCCAACCTGCACGAAGGGATGAAAGAGGTAGCCGAGTGGATGACGACCAGCCGCCTGAAACTGAACTCGGACAAGACGGAGGTCCTCATCCTGGGCTCCTCACCCTCCGCCTGGGACCACTCCTGGTGGCCTCCCGCCCTGGGCACCGCACCCAAACCGACAGACCATGCACGAAACCTGGGCGTCATCCTGGACTCCTCCCTCTCCATGACCAGGCAAGTCAACAACGTCTCCTCGGCGTGCTTCAACATCCTACGCATGCTACGGAAGATCTTCTGGTGGATCCCCACCGAGACCAGGAAGACCGTCACCCAGGCCCTCGTCACCAGCCGACTGGACTACGGCAACGCCCTCTACGCCGGTACCACCGCCAAGCTCCAGAAGAGACTCCAGCGGATCCAGAACGCCTCAGCCAGACTCATCCTCGACATCCCACGAACCAGCCACATCTCCGGACATCTGAGAGACCTTCACTGGCTCCCCGTCAACAAAAGAATCACCTTCCGCCTCCTCACCCACGCACACAAAGCCCTACACGACCAAGGCCCGAGCTACCTCAACAGCCGAGCCTGGAACTCCCTCCCGACCGACCTGCGCCTGACCCAAGACCACCTCTCCTTCAGGAAGAAGCTGAAGACCTGGCTGTTCGAGCAGTAGCGGCACCCCCCCCCCCCCCCCCCAGCGCCTTGAGACCCTACGGGTATGTAGCGCACTTTATAAGTGTCACTGATTGATTGAATTGAAACTCATCAAATTATTATGTCCAGAGATGTGCTCTGTGAGTAGCACTGCCCCACAACTTTCAGTAAAATTAGCACAAAGGGGAATATCTAAGACAGGATGGAAGTTGATGGGATCCCCCAACTCGGCTGATGGGTGCTTTAGTAAAGCAATCATATGGCCAAAGTTAAGGCAGTCTGAAACATCACTTGTATAGGAAACTAGTTTGTTAATGTGTTAATTGTTAAGCTGATAGTCTGCCCCATTCCCCCGGGAAAATGCCCAGGATCATATTTAGTAATGATGAGTCATGGATTATATTACAATATAATGCCAGAGTTGAGCCAGTTCATCTTGATTTCAATATGAGGCTCACATTCTTCTCTGAGTCTTCAAGGTGTGGCAATAACGGTTTAGGTGAGATGGGGTTCTGATTAAAAACTTACTAACTTCTTCAGAATTAGAAGAAGGATCTCATACTCTCATAGAAGAGGGAGGATTATTCACAACTCCAATGACATCAAAGACATGTCCTGTGATCTAGCCAGCAATAGTAAGAGATTTCATGTGAGTAGCCTTTAATGTTTATGTCCAACCTTTGGCGGTCTGGGGAGGAGCAGAGGGCTTACCATTGTATCATATGCTGATGGAACACAGCTGGTGGTTTCTCTCTCGTACAACACCGGGCGTGCAGCATCCAAGTTTCAGGATGATTTTACGGCTGTTGTCGAGTAGATGACTGACACTTGTCTCCAAC
Source organism: Lissotriton vulgaris (assembly GCF_964263255.1). Lineage (NCBI taxonomy): Eukaryota > Metazoa > Chordata > Amphibia > Caudata > Salamandridae > Lissotriton > Lissotriton vulgaris. The sequence continues at coordinate 16,525,784 of NC_141689.1, forward strand.
TAAAATCCAGCAAGTCAGAGGTCCTGCTGATAGGAAATCATCAAGAGATGCGGGGGATGGGTGGTGGCCGGCCATATTGGGGTGTGCACCTACTTCTAAGCAGGTGGCGAAAGATCTTGATGTCTGGGCCGACTCGGTCCTCAGCTTTCAGTTTCAAACCAAGAAAGTTGCGGGGACCTTAATTGGCATACTTTGGGGGCTTAAACCGCTGCTTGGGTTTTTTGACTCATCTCTCAGGCAAATGATCATTCAGGCCTCTATTTTATCTAGACTGGATTATGCCAATGCACTGTACTCAGGGGTACACAAGCCAAAACCCTGAGATTACAGATTACCCTGCTGGGTCTCCCGTGAACCTGCCCCCCCTCAAGGGCATCCGTCGGTTGCACTGGCTGCCTGTTGTCTGCCGTACATTCATAATCTTGACATTTTCCTCTCCGGCCATCTTGTCCAATCTGTTGTCACTTTACTCCCCTACGTCCCAACTTCTCTCAACGGGACAACATCTGGCAACTGTGCCTCGTATAAGGAGGGCACTGTTGGGCGGGCGCTCTTTCTGTTTACTGGCTGCCAAGCTTTAGAATGCTCTGCCATTTTCCACTTGTGCCACAGAGAACTACATGGCCTTTTGCAGAGCTATTAAAACTTATCTTTTCGCCCACAGCCTAGTGCCTTCTTCTGATTCCAGCCTCTATGTTCTACCTCAGCGCTCGGACGCCTCTTTGCTATGGCAGCTATGTGCTATACAAAACATGCTAACATAACATAACATTGGCTTTAAATATATTTCTTTTCTGACTGGCTGACTATTCCGACTGACCTAGGATGTCCAGATAAGAAGCAGAGGGTGAATATTTTGACTTGATCTTCCACACTCCTAACATTTTCTTTCTTTCAAGATCACAAAAGGGTTCAGGTTTTTCACTTTTGCTTTGGAGAGGAGAAAAGCCATTGAGACTTTCATGATTACACTCGCTAAATCTGGAGGTGACATCATCATTGAGGCTAGTAGGAGAGAGATTGTATGAAGCCGATGCTCAAAGTTGTTAGTATCCAGAAATCAGGTTAAAAACTTTTGCAATTGGCCATGTTTTTTTTCCGTGCATGATGACCCACTAATAAGGCACTCAGAAAAGACCACTAATTTATTGGGGTTGGGCTCTAAGAGGTTATCAGCTCATCCTAAAGATTATAAGGTCCAGGCAAGAACATGTAATATGGTCGAGATTAACAGTTGTGTAAGAACAAGAAGAACAGATTGATCACAGTGTCAATGGAATCATGATATTGTTCGTTGAAATCACTTGGAAAGATGTTTTAATCAGAAAACAAAAAATGGCTACTGACAGGCTATATATACTTATCAATATTAATAATCACCTGTTATGCCAAATGTATAAAAAAAAATTCTTCAGGGGGAAGGGGAGTTTTTGGGATACAGGATACGGTCTCCCCAGCCAATTTACAAAATACCAGGGTACTCCATTGCCCTCTTGTTAGCCTCCTCAACATATAGTAGGAAAGTAACCCAGGAGAGGAACTCTTTTCAGACTATTTAATAGATGTGGAGACTTCAGTGTTGAAAAACTATGAGCTGAGAGCCATACAAAAGTAGCTCAGGTAAGTCCTGAAAAAAGGTAAGGTCTCCTTCTTCGTAACTGCCAAGAGTAATGGGCATTTTACCTCTTTTAATCACAAACTGCAAGGTGATGGAAGAATTGCTTGAAATAATCTCAATTATTGGTGATCGCTCTGGGTCGTATTCTAGACCGTCACTTTTTGCTGGCTCTGCCATTTAAGGCCAAGACCTGCATTATTCAAATCAGTCTTGGTCCTAATCCAAAAGGTGGTATGATGTGCAAAATAATGATGGACCGGGATGAGGCCCCCGCCAAGTCCAGCACCAGCAGCAACCACCTGAAGTGCATCCTGCTCAACACCCGCTCCGTCCACAGGCACGCTGTGGAACTCTGGGACCTGCTCGACGCGACAGCACCGGACGTCGCCTTCCTCACCAAAACCTGGATGAACAGCGCCCGACATCGCCATAGCCATCCCGGACGGATTCAAGATCACCCGGAAGGATCGCGTCAACCAGACGGGAGGAGGCATCGCCATCGTACACAAGAACACCATCCGCATCTCGACTAACTCCGACGAAACCTTCACCGCCGCCGAACACCTGCACTTCAAGATACACACTGACCCCAAGACCACCCTCCGAGGCACCCTCCTCTACAGACCACCGGGACCACACACACAATTCAGCGAAGACATTGCAGACTTCATCAGCCCGCACGCCTTCCCTCTGCCAACTACACCCTCCTAGGGGACCTCAACTTCCACCTGGAGAACAACAATGACAGAAACACCACCGCTCTGCTGGACAACCTCGCCAACCTCGGACTCAAGCAACTGGTGAACACCCCCACCCACTACGCCGGCCACACGCTTGACCCCGTCTTCTCATCCAGCAAGCACATCTCCTTCAGCCACGCCACCGGACTCCACTGGACTGACCACAGCTGCGTCCACTTTAGCTTCAGAAGAACTACGTCCCACCACCACCCGCAACAGGTCCCCCGCCGAAGCTGGAGCAAGATCACCACCAAGCAGCTCACCGCCTCCCTCAGCCAGAACACTCCCACCAGCACTACGGACCCCAACGAAGCAGCCAGCAACCTCACCAAGTGGCTGACCGCCTGCGCCGTTGACCTCGCAGCACTAAAGAACACTCCCAGCAGACCCGGCAGCAAGAAAACCCCCTGGTTCACCCACGAACTCAAGGAATCCAAGAAGAACTGCCGCACCCTCGAGAAAGCCTGGTGGCTCGACCAGACCACAGACAACAGGACCGCCCTCAAGCACGCCACCCGCAAACACCATCAGCTGATCCGCGCCACCAAGAAGACGGCACTCAAAGAACGACTGGACAACAACGCCCACGACAGCAAGGAACTCTTCAGCATCGTCAAAGAGTTCTCCAACCCCAGCGCCGGAAACAACGACATAACTCCTTTGGAAGACCTCTGCAACTCTCTCGCCTCATTTTTCCACCGCAAGATCGCCGACATACACAACAGCTTCGATGCACAGACCACGCACCCTACCATCGAACCAACGCCCGCCACCACCACCCTCTGCAACTGGACCCCGATCAACACCGAAGACACCACCCGCACAATGAACTCCATCCACTCCGGATCACCAACCGACCCGTGCCCACACCACGCCTTCAACAAAGCCGACGCCATCATCGCACCCCATCTCCGAGACACCATCAACTCCTCCTTCCACACCGCCACCTTCCCGGATAGCTGGAAGCACACCGAGCTGACCGCCCTCCTGAAGAAACCAACGGCGGACCCCACCGACCTCAAGAACTACCGTCCCATCTTGCTCCTTCCTTTTCTGGCCAAAGTCATCGAGTAGACCGTCAACAAACATCTTGCTGCCTTCCTCGAGACGAACGGATCCCTCGACCCCTCGCAATCCGGGTTTCGGGCCAACCACAGCACCGAGACCGCCCTTATCGCAGCCACCAACGACATCAGAACCCTGATCAACAACGGGGAAACAGCGGCCCTCATCATCCTGGACCTCTCTGCGGCGTTCGACACTGTCTGCCACCGCACCCTATTGAAGCACCTCAGCAACATCGGAATCCGAGAGAAAGCACTGGAGTGGATCATCTCGTTCCTCACCGGAAGAACCCAGAGAGTCCGTCTCCCTCCGTTCAGATCCGAGGTCACCGAAGTCATCTGCGGTGTACCACAAGGATCTTCACTCAGTCCAACCCTCTTCAACGTCTACATGAGCCCCCTCGCAACCATCGCACGCCAACACAACCTCAACATGATCTCCTACGCCGACGACACCCAGCTCATCCTCTCCCTCACCAACGACCCCACCACCGCCAGAGCCAACCTACACGAAGGGATGAAAGACGTCACCGACTGGATGAGGAACAGCCACCTTAAACTGAACTCAGACAAGACGGAAGTCCTCATCCTGGGATCATCACCCTCCACCTGGGACGACTCCTGGTGGCCCCCGGCACTGGGCACCGCTCCCAAACCAACAGACCACGCACGCAACCTGGGCTTCATCCTGGATTCCTCTCTGTCAATGACCAGACAAGTCAACGCCGTATCATCCTCGTGCTTCAACACCCTGCGCATGCTCTGCAAGATCTTCAGATGGATCCCCACTGAAACCAGGAAGACTGTCACCCAGGCACTCGTCACCAGCCGGATGGACTACGGGAACACCCTCTATGCCGGAACCACAGCCAAACTTCAAAAAAAGACTCCAACGCATCCAGAACGCCTCCGCACGACTCACCCTGAACATCCCTAGACACCACCACATCACCGGAATTTAATTTGAATTTTAAAACATTTGTAGAGTGTATTGGCATTTTATATAGCGCACTACTTACCCGTAGGGTCCCAAGGCGCTTCGACCGCTGCGAAACCCTTCCTGGCTTCCCTGAGAGATGGTCCCTTAATGGGTATCTCCAGGGTGAGACCAGGCATCCCCGGCGGTCTGGTGGGGCCGTTAGTGAAGATGAGGCAAGCTAATGCCCAGAGTTGCCGAGTGTGATCGCTGATCAGAGTGGGCACCGAGGCGAGAGAATTATCGAGTCCGCTGACCCTGGTCCAGAAACCAGCCGCGCCGGGAATCGAACCCTGGTCCCGGGCCGTCCTCTGCTCTCGGGTCTGCCACCTCTAACCAGTGAGCCACACTACTTCACTAGAGCGCGCTTTTACCTAGCGGTTTCTTGGCGCTAAGGACTTATTGAACCCAATAACAGCTGTGGAAGGACTAGAGTGGGAATGCTTGCAGGAAGAGGTAGGTTTGTAAGGCCTTAGGGAAGTCAGAATAAAGTGGGATAGATCGAGTGTTGGGAGGGAGGGAGTTCCAAAAGGTAGGGCCAAGGACCGCAAACTTCATCCCCCCATCCTCATCTTCCTGAAACGAGGGACGGAGAGAAGGGACTAGGAAGAGGAGCGGAGCTCTCTAACTGGTGTATAGCTGGAGATTGCCAAATTTATGAAGGCTGGGGCAGTTCCAGCTCGGGCCTGGAATGCAGTGCAGCCCAGTTTGAAAAGAGCCTTCTCCCTAATGGGCAACCAGTGCAAGTTCTTTAGTACAGAGGTGGCATGATGGAATTTAGGGAGGCCGTAAATAAGGCGTGCCGCCTGGTTCTGTACCAGCTGTAGGCGTCGAAGAGCATAAGCTGGGATGCCGTTGTACAGGATGTTACCGTAGTCCAGCCGTGATAAGACCATTGCCATCACGATGAGTTTGAGAGCGGGAAGAGAGGAAAATCTAGAGATTTTCCTGATAGTGCGAAGGGTGAAAAAGCAGGAGGACACCACCATACTGATCTGGGTGTGCAAAGTTAGATTTTGATTTAACGTGATCCCAAGTGTTTTAACAGAATAAGAAGGTGAAGGGGGGGGGGCAAGTGAAGGGGGCCAAAACATAGAGGCCCAGGGACTGAATGCACCACCAGTCAAAACCAGCTCAGTTTTGTCTGGGTTGAGTTTGGGGTTGTTGAAGTTCATCCAGTCCCTGATGAAAATCATGATTGATTGGAAATTAGAGATAGATTCAGGAGAGTGTGAGAGGTTAACGATCAGCTGGAGGTCATCCGCATAATTAAAAACGGTGACCTCCAGTTGTTGTAGAGCAAAGATAAGAGGGAGAATGTAGAGATTAAATAAGAGAGGAGAGAGGGAAGAACCTTGGGGAACACCACACTGCACCTTAGGTGGGGGAGAAGAAAACCCTTCAAGATGGACGGCCTGGGTACGGTCCCTCAGGAAGGAGGTGCGCCAAGCCAGGGGAGGCCCCCTAAAGCCCGCTGCCCTGACACGGGTGAGAAGGATGGAGTGGTCAACCGTGTCAAAGGCAGCGGACAAATCAAGGAGGACCAAGGCCTGAGGATGGCCCCCGTCCATTCCCTCCCTGAGGCTGTCCAGGACCGAAACCACAACCTTCTCTGTAGAATGGCGAGGGCGGAATCCAGCCTGACAGGAGGCCAGGTAGCCGCTGCCCTCCACAAAAGAGCTGAGGACGGCGGCGACGTGGCACTCCAGGATTTTTCCCAGGTAAGGGAGGAGGGAGATGGGACGGTAATTAGTCAAGGATGCAGGGTCAGCTCCGGGTTTTTTCAGAAGGGGGATGATTGTGGCTGATTTATGAGGCTTTGGGACTATACCTTTCTCAAGAGAGTCATTCAGAAAAGTCATGGGAGGAGAAGGGCAAACCCGGACAATTTCTCTCAAGATAGGCGCTGGACAAACATCTGAATGGGAGCCAGATTTGACTTTTACCACTAGGGAAGATAAAGTCTCTGCAGTCAGTTCAGGGATGTGGTCTAGATAGAACCTATTTGGAGGGGGTTCAGGGGTAGGAGGGAGTGGAGGGGGTGGGGGTATGTTGGCTTTAATGACTACGTTTTTCTCCACAAAGTAGTTGTTTAGGGAGTCACAAAGGGCTTGGGAGGGGGAAGGTTTTAGGGAGGTTCTGTCTGACAGGGCCAGCTCGTGTACGGTGTAGAAAATTTCTCTGGACTGGTTTTCTGATGAGAGTATTTTGTCGGAAAAGTAGTCGGTCTTGGCTGAGACAATTGCCTTTTTATATGCGTTGAGCAGGAGTGAATAGTGGGCTTTTAAAGTTGGGCAGTAAGAGCGCCTCCATGCGCGTTCCACCTGGCGGTCAGCTAACTTCTTTCCCTTGAGTTCATCAGTGAACCATTTGTTCACCTTGTGGGCGCGTTTCACAGTAACGCGTTTCAGGGGAGCTACCTGATTACAGGACCTGGATAGCCAGTCGTTAATAGTGGTGACCTGAGATGACAGGGAGAGTTCCTCCAAGGCCGGGTAGGAATTCTGAAGAGTGAGGCAGAGGGCAGGGATATAGGCCTTGTTCCAGTTACGGGCCCAGATGTTCCTGGGAAGGGCTGGGCGTTTGGGTCGGTGAAGGTCTAAGGTAAACGAGATCAAGAAATGATCGGACCACAAACAAGGTGTAATGATGGGGGAGGAAACCGGAATATTCAAGGACCAGATTTGATCTAGAACGTGGCCCTTTGAATGAGTGGGGGCGGATACGTGAGGGATAAAATTTAGGCTAAGGAAGGAATCTGTAAAATTCCTAGATGCTGCATCTTCTGCTGGATCAGAGGGCCAAAAGTTGAAGTCTCCAAGGACCAAAACAGAGGAGTTGTTAACTGTTAACGTGGCCAGTAGCTCCTCAAACTCAGTTAGAAAGTGAGGGGCGGGGCCAGGAGGACGGTAAACAAGGACGCAAGTAATGGGGGTTTGAAAAGACGCTGAACGCATCACCAAGCACTCAGTTCCCTTGATAACCGGACAGGAGAGGATTTGGAAATGAAAGTCCGACCGGACGATCAAAGCAACTCCTCCACCTGCCCTGCCCGCTGGTCGGTCAGCCCGTAGGGCATAGTAAGTGGAGGGAAGTGATGCCAGGATGTTAGGAAGGGAATCAGGACAGAACCAGGTTTCAGTCAAGAATAACAGATCCAGTTTGTGGCAATCCAAAAAGTCGAAGAGTTCTAGTTGATGTTTCACAGCAGATCTGGTGTTTAAGAGATAAGCCGAAATAGCGACTCCTCGACTTGAGGGCTGTTCAGGTTCTGATGAGGGGTGGAGCAAGGGTAAGGTGGGAGGGCAGGTGGGGGCGGTGAGGGGGACAGACTGAGGCCGGGCGAGGCCGAGGTTGGAGATGGTAGACACAGAGGCAGCACTTAGAGAACCATAGCTTTGGTAAGCATGAAGTTTGTCTGAGGAGTAGGATAAAAATAGGGCATGGTAAGGTGCCCCTTGCCCCGGCCAACGCGGCTGTTCGAGCAGTAACATACCCCCTCCCCCAGCGCCTTGAGACCCTCCCGGGTGAGTAGTGCACTTTACAAATGCTGTGATTGATTGATTGATTGATTGATAGTAGAGGATGAGATTAATTCAAGTATTCTGTCCTTCCCTTTTTGTGCCACTAGAACCAAGCTATACCTGCGGTGTGGGCCCTAATAAAGGTAAAGCCGGTCTTGGTTGCTTTTGTTCCACTTCGGGTAGGACCCGGCCCAGCAGTTCGGAATGGACTCTTCTATTGGCAAAGAGTCTGATTTGCAAATGTCTGGATTCATACTGAGGTAGCACGTTGTGCAAAATAAAGATGGAGTTTGATGCGGCTGGAGTAATTACCAGTGGTTGAGATTATGTCAAGCATTCCATATGTCACTTTTTTGTTTACTTCAGAATTCTTTTTTTGAAGCTTTATCTAGCACAAAGTCGACCCGTAGGTATTGGGGTGCTTTACACACAACAGAGTCATTTTCTTTTTATAGCAATAGGGAGAATAAATGATTTGCCCAGAATCACAGGACGTTGAGCCTACAAAAGGCTTGAAACAGGTTCCACAGTTCCAAAATTGCCAGCTCTGATTGTTATGCCACTCCTCCCCTAACTCTATTCAAGCCATCTTCATGGGGCCTCTTCATTACCAGATCATGAAATGATTAAAGAATCAACACCTTCAAAAGTGTTAGCTTTGTTTGCAGGAAGCTTTTCTCTAAGAGTAGGTAAGGATGGAAATATTGTGTTTGCTTGATCACATGCAGGCGTGCAACACCCAAATGATTGTTGGATCAACTTTAGAAATAATTGTGAAATCAGCCTTCAGTAGCTCGGATGGGGCCCCTTTGCAGGATGCATCTACTGGTAGATGATAGTCAAAATACAAGTTGCGTCTTGACATTACCTGTCTGCTTAGGATGCTTAGAAATGGAGGAGCCTGTGATTTTCTGATGGTGGAGTCTTAGTTGAGTATGATATAAAACAAAACATTAGCCTATGGTCCACCCCAGTAAGTGTCCCAGTATGTTTTTTTTTGCATTGGAAGTCCCAACATGTCTAGAAAGTGTTGCCAAAACAACGCAACATTTTCTTGCCTAGCAGAAACAGGCAGGTAACAAACAAAAAGGTCTTTCAAGTATAAAGTCAACTCCGTGCATGTTAAGGTCATTCCTTATTTATATTACAGAAACATACATCTTATCTGGGATTTTTCTGCAACACAGAAATAAATGACAGCTGACCATCTTCCCTTTCATGGACGACTAGAAGTCAATGTTTCTGTAAACTAGCAGTCTGTCTTTACTGAAAGTAGCGGACTAAGATTAAGGAAAGTAGCAGGCAATGTTTCCTGAAACTAGCAGGCTACGTTTACTGAAAGTAACAGTCTATGTTTACTGAAAGTAGCAGTCCATGTTTACTAAAAGTGACAGTCTATGTTTACTGAGAGTATCAGTCTATGTTTACTGAAACTAGCAGTCTATGTTTACTGAAAGTAGCAGTTTATGTTTACTGAAAGTAACAGTCTACGTTTACTGAGAGTATCAGTCTACGTTTACTGAAACTAGCAGTCTATGTTTACGGAAAGTAACAGTCTAAGTTTACTGAGAGTAGCAGTCTATGTTTACTGAAACTAGCAGTCTACATTTACTGAAAGTAATAGTCTATGTTTACTGAAAAGTAGCAGTCTACGTTTACTGAAAGTAACAGTCTATGTTTACTGAAAGTAACAGTCTACGTTTACTGAAAGTAACAGTCTATGTTTACTGAAAGTAGCAGTCTATGTTTACTGAAAGTAGCAGTCTACGTTTACTGAAAGTAACAGTCTATATTTACTGAAAGTAGCAGTCTACATTTACTGAAAGTAACAGTCTATGTTTACTGAGAGTATCAGTCTATGTTTACTGAAAGTATCAGTCTATGTTTACTGAAAGTAACAGTCTATCTTTACTGAGAGTATCAGTCTATGTTTACTGAAACTAGCAGTCTATGTTTACAGAAAGTAACAGTCTAATTTTACTGAGAGTAGCAGTCTATGTTTACTGAAACTAGCAGTCTACATTTACTGAAAGTAATAGTCTATGTTTACTGAAAAGTAGCAGTCTACATTTACTGAAAGTAACAGTCTATGTTCACTGAAAGTAACAGTCTACGTTTACTGAAAGTAACAGTCTATGTTTACTGAAAGTAGCAGCCTATGTTTACTGAAAGTAGCAGTCTACGTTTACTGAAAGTAACAGTCTATATTTACTGAAAATACAAGTCTGTGTTTACTGAGAGTATGAATGAATGAGTGATTATTTGTATCGCGCAAAGTGAACTTAGCCCCCAAGGGCATCAAGGCGCTATCAGATGGAAACGACAGAGACATAACCTGAGACCATCAAAAGAGTGGAAGCACTGAGAGAATCAGAATTAATAGGCTAGGAAGAACATCCATGTTTTTATACATTTACAGAAGATTTTCAGAGACAGTTGTCTAGCAATTTCGGGTAGGAGTGAGTTGCATAGTTTCGGAGCCAACAAGGAAAAAGCTGTGGGCCCCCAATTCTCTCCATGGTACCCCTCGGAACTGTGGGCAGATTTTTCGAGGCAGATCGAAAGCATCTGCTGCGAGTGTAGGATGTCAATAGGGATTTAACCCCTTCTGTGCCTGATCCAAAGAACACACTGTGGGCAAAACAGAGAATCTTAAATGATATTCTCGCCTGAATGGGCAACCAGTGCAGTTCTTTTCTGGCCGCCGTCGCTGACGATTGCTTAGGCAGATTCAAAACTAGCCTGGCGGCCGCATTCTGTGTTACCTGTAATTTTTGGATCGCGTTCTTATTTATTCTGCCGTAAAGAGCGTTACAATAGTCGATCCTGGACAATACCAGGGCGACCGTAGATTGTTTACGCGCCTCAGAAGATAGAAAAGGGGCTATCTTCTTTAAGGTCCGAATGATGGTACAGCAGGTGCCAACCGTTTTATTGACCTGTAGGTCAAATGACAGGGTAGGATCTATGATTACGCCTAAATTCTTAACGAATTCGGCCGGGCGGGGGCATTCGCCCAGGGAGGTAGGCCACCATTCCTCACTCCACAGATCTTGATTCCCACCAAATACCAGCACCTCGGTCTTCTTCCTATTGAGCTTGAGAAAGTTCGTTATCATCCATGATGATACTGATTTCATACAGGTCTTGAATTTTGCAGCACAGTCTTGCCCCGACTGAGTTGTCAAAACAATGATCTGTGTATCATCAGCGTAAGATAGCACCTGATATCCAAATGCTCTTATTATTTTGGCAAGGGGCGTCACATATACGTTGAACAGAACCGGGCTAAGCGCCGAGCCCTGTGGGACTCCACATTGCACTGCCTGGATGGGGGACATAAAATCGCCAAGTTTCACTTTTTGCTGTCTCTGGTGCAAAAAAGAGGACAAGAGATTCAGGGCACTACCCTCGACCCCTATCCCCCTCAGTCTATCCACCAGGATAGAGGGGGACAGGGTATCGAAGGCTGCTGTTAGATCGAGCAAGACCAAAAAAGTGGTCTGGCCCTTGTCCACCTCAGATCTAATATTATTTACCACCACCGTAAGGGCAGTCTCCATTATAAGGGACGCACAAAATCCATGCTGAGAGAAATCCAAATGATTCTCCCTTTCCAGAAATGCTGTCAAATGCCGATTTAAATGGGCTACAAGAATTTTTGCCGGTGCTGGTAGTAGCGAAATCGGCTGGAAGTTTTTCAGCACCTCAGGGTTCAGAGAGGCCTTCTTCAGGAGGGGTTTAACCACAGCGAGTTTCCACACTTGGGGGAAGATTCCCTCTGTGATAGCGCTGTTTAAAATCTCAAGTAGAGATGGTAATAGGATACTTCTGCCGGCCTTTAATATTTTCAAAGGACAGGGGTCCAAAGGAGAGCAGGATTTGGTGGCATCTAAGATGCGGTTTAGCTCCTCCCAGGACAGCTCAGGAAATTTCAAGAAGAGGGGAGTAGAGCTGGGTCCCCCATCTATATTCGTATCATCCGAATGCACTGTAGGGGCATGGGAGTCAGCCTCACTATTCAGTTTTTGGTTAAGGATTTCCAATGAAGAATGAAAATCAGCTATTTTGGTTAGGAAAAAGTCAGCAATGTTGTTGCATAACATCTGTGACTCAGTCACAGAGTTAGCTGACTTGGGGACAGAAAGGGAGATTAACAGTCTATCTTTACTGAAAGTAACAGTCTATGTTTACTGAAAGTAGCAGTCTATGTTTACTGAAAGTAGCAGTCTATGTTTACTGAAAGTAGCAGTCTACGTTTACTGAAAGTAACATTCTATGTCTACTGAAAGTAACAGTCTATGTTTACGGAAAGTAACAGTCTATGTTTACTGAAAGTAGCAGTCTATGTTTACTGAAAGTAGAAGTCTACGTTTACTGAAACTAACAGTCTATGTTTACTGAAAGTAGCAGTCTACGTTTACTGAAAGTAACAGTCTATGTTTACTGAAAGTAACAGTCTATGTTTACGGAAAGTAACAGTCTATGTTTACTGAAAGTAGCAGTCTATGTTTACTGAAAGTAGCAGTCTACGTTTACTGAAAGTAACAGTCTATGTTTACTGAAAGTAGCAGTCTACGTTTACTGAAAGTAAGAGTGTATGTTTACTGAAAGTAGCAGTCTATGTTTACCGAAAGTAGCAGTCTACGTTTACTGAAAGTAACAGTCTATGTTTACTGAAAGTAGCAGTCTACGTTTACTGAAATTAACAGTTTATGCTTACTGAAAGTAGCAGTCTATATTTACTGGAACTAGCAGTCTATGTTTACGGAAAGTTGGAACCTGCTGGGCAAGCCAGCTGAGATTGTTAAATCTGGGGACAGGTTTTGACCTGTCTATCAGAGACTCTGCCAATCTGATGGGTTGGCAGGCCTCCCACCTACCAAAGAGTATGCCCTTAATACACCCATTTGTCATAAAAGAGTTACAACATGAATTTATTATTCTTTTCCTAGATGCCAAATAACAGACAGTATTGTGTTCAGTGGGAAGACAGCAGTGACCCTCAGGATTCCTAACGGGCATGGTTAAGAGATACTGATGGGAAGCATTATATTGAAGTACAGGCCATCTGTGACGGCTGGGATTGTAGGCTATCAGTGAAAGATATTAGTGCTGGATATAGGTGTGGGATATCAGTGAAGGGCATCAGCACAGGCTATCAGTGTTTCGCAAAGGATACTGCCCATCTTTATTTGAAATGACATGTATTATTTAGAAAAAAGTCAGCAGATAGATAACAAAAGTCAAACAAATCTATATCAGTAGATACATTAATTATTATCTGTTAACATCTTACCCTTCATTGTTCTCCTTTACTTTCTGCAGCTGCAGGGTGATGACACCAGCTGTGGATTCTTTGCCGGGGTAGACCTCCGTGGAGATCTTCTTCTGATTCTCGTCCACCATGATGATCTTGATGCCTTTTCCCCCCAAAAGGTCACTCCTGGTGAGAACGTACAGGTCCAGCTCTGTGGCTGGATGGCTGGCATCTTGCATTTTCTTCACATACTCATTGATCTCTTTCTTCTCATCTTCTGTCAGTTCAGCTTTTGCTCCCTCAAGTTGTGTCTTTTTCATATTGCTTTTGTGTTTTTGTTCAATGAAGAATCTCTCAGTCTTATTTCTTCCAAGAATGTTGACTATGGTTTTCCCTGCTTGCTTATTCACTTCTGTTTGCAAAGGTTTAATTACACAACTTGTTAGGCAGCTGGAAAACAAAGCAACAAAGTTATTCTTAAGTTCTTTGGCTACTATTTCCAACATCTGTACTTTCGTTGTCTCTACAATTGGAAAGTTGCGGCGTCCATCATCCTTATAGTCGGCAGCAGAAGGGAGCCCATTGCATTTTTTGATTATAAACGGAATGACTCTATTTTCAATCACATCTTGAGTTGGGGCAGAATTCATCATGTTCACAAAGTCAGCCATTTTGACTCCAACTTCAACACTGAGTTTGAACCCTTTTTGGATGGTTCCTTTCACCTTGGCCTTCTCCAGGATTTCCAGAATGCCACCTTTCATGGAGTTGAGATAACTGGAAAACTTCATCAGGATTTTGTGATCATCAGCGATGTCACTGACTGCGGAACTGCAAACACCTTTTATTACACTATTCATGATCTGTTTATGGGCGTCTCGAAACTGAAAAGTCATTGGGTTTTCTGTTTTTAGGGCACTCTCTGGTACCCCATTAGCAATTATAAACTTTATCATTGTTTGTTTCAAAGCTTCATGCCCATTTACTGACTTTGATATCATGTCTTTGAAGGCTTTTTCAAATATTTCCTTGAAGATGGTATCGAGGGCTTCATCCATGCCATAATCTAAAGCTCTTAGAGCCCCCTGTTTGGCCATTTCTTGACCAGTGTACTTCACTGCCTGCACAAAGTTGTTCTTCATGGCAGAACTCGAGGCAAGAGTTTTGATGGAGTTGGACAGAGCCTCTTTGGAAATGGCAGAGGTGGCTGATGTTACAGATGTTTTAACGGAAGATACAATAGCTTTTCCAGAGCGAATGATGTCATCGGCAAGAGATGAAAATGTTTTTGTTCCATTGAGTAGACCTTTTGTCACTTTCACGACTGCCTGTGCTGCCTTTTTAATGGTGCTAAATCCTGCAGTTATGAGTGATAGCCCAATACTGATGGCCTTAGATATTGCCCATTCTGCCCAATTGAATGTCCCTTTTATCATACCTTCAATCCCTGATATCATGTCTGACACACCCTCAGAAATCAGACCCATTCCGAACTGACTAGCCGTCCCACAGGTGAAAACACACACAAGGACCCCCGCAAGCACCTGGAGAGCTCCAACTATGAAGCAAACGAGAGCACTGATGCAGAACTCTGGCTTCTTCTCAACTTCAAACACAAAGGACAGGCCATAGTCATACAGCACAATAAGCTCGTCTGTGGTTATAGGGCTATCATCACTGGCCAAAGTGAATACAGCCTGGTCCTTGGTGATAGCATTATTCTGTGTCTTTTGGAATTCAGTTAGCTTTGCAATGGATTTATCGATGTAGTCAATCCAGGACTTGAATAGACTCTTGCGCGTCTGCATTTGTTTTGTGAAGTTGGGATCGTCTCTGTTGTGAGGTTCAAACTTGGCTAAGCAGGACATCTGGCAGGAAACAGTGGTGTTCGACACCTCTGATACATAGATTTCAATCATTTTTTTTGATTCATTCAAGAGGTCCAATGCTTTCTGCATGTAGCCTGCCTGTCCCAGATTGATTGTAATGTATGCCTGATTGTAGAGGGACACAGCACTGTACACCCGATCAGTCTTCTCTGCTTTCTGCCAGAATGATAGTGCACCATAATCCGATCCTTTATTCTGAGTGTGGAGGTACATGCGATCCATAGCCTGTTTGATGAAGTCGTAGAAGTTATCTGATTCCCCTCGCAGGAGGCTTTCTACTCTCCTTTGTATCACTTGGCCAAGGTCTGTCTTTAGCTCATCGATGTCCTTATGTTCATCTATGTCTTTCGCATGTAGTGTGAGCCAAAGAGCCCATCTTTCTTTTAATGCATTGAGAGCTGGGCGGTAATCTAACTTTGTTGTCTTAGAGGAACCAAAGATTTCACCAAAGTTCAAGAGAGCAGAAGATATGTAGATGTCTTGTTTTTCCACCTTATTGTAATTATGATGAAAAATGTCTAGATGTTCGCAAAACATCTGAAACAGACTCTCCCGCATCTGTACTTCCAGGAGCTCATTAGACTCCATTTCTGTGATGTGTCTTTTATGGTAGTCTGCTCTGACCTGTCTCATCACCTCAATAGGTTTGTCCTGATAGGATGCTGACAGGTCATCATAGTTTAATATCATTTGGACCATGCCAGGGTTTCCTTTACGAGAGGTCCTGCCAAATATTTGCTTTTCTACCCTCATGTTTGTAGGAAAGTGGGTGAGAATCACAAAGAGTCCTCCACTTTTATTTACATCTTTAGTGATTTTCACATTTGTGCCTCTTCCACCGAGGTTTGTGGCAATGATAACATCTCCTGCAGCAAAGATTCTCTTTTCAATATTGTGTGTATCACTTCTGGTGTACAAGGTTATTTTTTCTGGATTCGCAACAGCTTTTAATTCTGTTAACACTTTTTGTAGATTATCAGCTGTTTTCACATCTTCACAGACAACTAAAGCTGCTTGGCCCTTGCCCCACTGGCTTGGACTTGTGCGCTCCTTAACATGTTCACAGATACTTTTGATCCAGGCTTCATGCCCTCCTTTAACCTGGAGAGTTAGGAGCTCAGTCTTCTTGGTATGGCGGTGAGTAGGCATAACATAGCAGGATACCTTGTAGTGTTTTTTAAGAAACTCAACCTCAGCTTCATCCCCTAGCGTCCCAGAGACCCCGAACATGCCTGTGCCTTTAGTGTATCGCTGAAGGAAATGAAAATTTGACATGAAGTTGGTGACGTTTGACAGTGGAGAGATCGCCAGTTGGTGCTTCATCTCCAGGAACTGCTGTAAGCCGTCACCCCAGCGCTTGTTCTTCTCAAGGACACCGGTGGCTTTGAAGTCCACTGGAATGATGGAGTAGTATTCATGGATGGGTGTGGTGGATTTTACTTTTCCTCTGTCCGTGGCTGATTCTATCATGTACTCTCGATCCTTCTCCATTACTAGGGCCCTCATAGCATTTTCCACAAAGACCTTCATTCTGTTCTGGGTATATTCCTTAAGGTAGGCTGGAAGAAGAATAAAGTTTTCTTCATTCAGCTCTTCTTTATCTGGTGGCTGATAGGTATCTGAGTACCTGATTCTTGATTCCAGTTCAGTGGCTGCTCCTTCTATCAGATCCTTGTCGCTCATCACCACACAGGCAAGGCCATGTTCCTGGAGAAGAAGGCAAATTTTGTCATGATCAGATGGGGATTTGTTGTCCAATGAGGAGTTATTCAATGAGGAAATGAACTCAAATTCAGATGCTTTTCCATCCTTTACCTCATAATATTCAAAAACAACTGCATCTTCAAGAACCTTCTGAAATATAGACAAGAGATCTCGCTGCTGAGCCGGCCCCAGTTTATCCATGAGTTCTTTGATTGCAGAGTCTTGTGGCGCTTGAGTGATTGGCTGATCAGACTCCACTAGGGTGGATTGAAGCTTCTTCACATCCTCTTCAGTAAAGAACCCCAGCTGCAGTCCGGGCAATAGAATGTCAAGGGAGGAGAAATGCTCTGATGTGTTTGGCCCCATGACAGATGCAGCAGCAACTTTGTGAAAGTATTGTGTTCCTGTGGCCCAAAGAATGTCACCAGTTTTGGCCTCCTGGATGCGTTGGCAAGTGCACATCTTGGCCCAGATGGCTGCCAGCAGTTGTTCTAAGTGCCGCATTCCTGTTGCTGCATGAGAAAGGTATGTGACTTGGACGCCGCTGTCTAAGGTCATATAGTCCACTTCATCCACAATGGCTATGTCAAAAGTCCGATTTCGTCGAGTTTTTGCTTTTTCAAACTCTTGTCGTAGAATGTCAGCAGCAAAGTTTCCAACAGTGCCGTACACAACATCAGCTGCATACGCCTTTTTAATTGCCTTGTCAATTTCTCTTGAGTCAGTACAGTCATCTAACCCTGGAGGTGGCACAACACTACAAGAAAAATCAAACATCTTGAACAATTTGCTCCATTCCTCTTGATCTCGACGGGCAAGTACTGGTGAACTTGTGATCACATCAACCTTCTTTCCTCGGATGGCATGAACAAGGGCGAGCATGGCCACAATGGTAGATTTACCCTCTCCTGTGGCGATCTCCAAAAGACAACCATTGCATGCAGGATCTTTAGAAATTAGAAGAGTCAACAGAGATGCGAGCTGAGTCATGCGTGGGAAATAGCCCTCAAGCTTTTCTCCAGAATGAGTTATAATAGTCGTGGTGTCCTGAACAGCCACACACAAGCCAATCAAAATTTTAACCAGTGTCTCAATATCAGGATTTTCAAAGCTGATCGATCTGGTCATGGCTATACCTTCTTTCTTGATTGCTTCATCCAGATCGAGGGTTTTATATGCTGGAAGCCGAGCTCCAACTTCACTGAGCACTTGGTCCAGGATAGAAAGAACCTTTTCAGGATGATTTTTTTTTATCATTTCTGCTAGTATGGTTTCTAAATCCTTGTCCTTCTCATTCTTTACATGGTGCTGTAGAAGCAGCACAGGATCCTGGTCCTTCAAAGATGCTAGGGTTGTGTTTAAATCAATATGATATGTCTGTACACGTTGGAGGATGGCCTCCACCTTTTCTTGGGAAACGCTGCTCTCCTGCACGTTTAGAGTGAATCGAACTGCTTGGATTGGGGTCCATATTCCATTGAATATTATGTATTCAAGAAAGTCTTGGCTGGATATGGAAAGCTCAGAAAAGACAGCTCTCGATAGTTTTCCAGCTAAGGTCTTGTTCGTGTTGTAGAGTACATCTATGATATGAAGACGATAGGTAGATATGTCATTTGTTTCATCTGTGTAATGCGTCATCTCCTCTTCTTTCAGTGTTACCTGAATTATTGCTTTAAGGAGACTCAACTGTTCAGTGAGTGAAATATTCTCAACATTAAAGGTGCTGTTCAAACCTCTATGACACCAGATGGGTATGTCCTTTTTCATCAGGAACTGGGCTACAAGGTACTGCTGTAGTGTTTGCATCCGGTCACCAATTTCCTGGGATTCCAGACCTTTCTCTTGTTTCATGTTGTTAGCAATTAAGAGCTGTTGGAATTTCTCCTCTACATCCTTTATCTAAAGTAAAATAAACATGTGAAAGTTGTTTTATCAGTTTAAAGCAGGAACCAACCCTCTATTTATGCTACACAAGAAGACCGCTTCACTTACCACTCATGTGCCTTTATCTAATTGTATCATCTACATACCTTGTATCCTTCATTTACTGAGTGATGAATGTGTATGCCAGTCTTGACAATGTGTGTCATAAATTATAACTACTGTGCTTGCTTCAAAAGTGAACTTTGGTACAAGATATATGCATTGGAAGCATGCTGTTCCACACATCTCCCGTTACTCTGAATCCCTAAGCAGTTTAGTCTAAGTTTGTGACTTTCAATATTCACAAAGATAAGTTACGCGTTGTATTTTTACATTCACGCTCAGTTAAGACAGAGTTTCTGCACTGGATGTGGAAGTTATGCATTTTGGGAATATTACTCTGGGGTGGAGATTCCCTGTAGGGAGATGGACCACCTCAACAGTTGGGGATTAATACCCTTCATCTGCATGAGCCATTTGAGGGGCATGTGATCTTTCTGAACCAGGAAAGGAGTCCAAAACAGGTATGGTCTCAACTTCTTCAGTGCCCAGATCAGAGCAAAAATGTCTCTTTAAAATTCTGTCCACCTCTTCTCCTGTGGAAGAAGGCGCCTACTAAAGAAGGCTTCTGGTTGACCTAGGCCCCCTCATTCAGCTGTGCTAACATTGCCCCGATGCCATGCTCTTACTTGTCCATATGCTGGATGAATTGTGGCAGAACACACAGAACCACAAGATGGAATAATTGATGATTTGGGTGGGGGTAACAAATCCAACCACTTTAGGATCATTATGGGCTATAGCAGGCAATATTCTAGCCTTCTCAGAATCATCAATTTGAACTGGCCAACTGTACTGAGTGACCTAGTTATAAGTCCAACTTTACAGAAGAAATTCTTGTCTAAAGCCTTTATCTAAAGTAAAATAAACATGCGAAAGTTGTTTTATCCGTTTATGGCAGGAATCAACCGTCTATTTATGCTACACAAGAAGACCGCTTCACTTACCACTCATGTGCCTTTGTCTAAATATATCATCTATATAAGTTTTATCCTTCATTTACTGAGTGATGAATGTGTGTGCCAGTCTTGACAATGTGTGTCATAAATTAGAACTACTGTGCTTTCTTCAAAAGTGAACTTTGGTACAAGATATATGCATTGGAAGCATTGGTCCTTTTTTGTCCTTGTGGGAATTTTTTGGGCCTGGGAGGTCCTTATGGGCCCCCCCGAGCAGGCCTAGGGGATCCGGGTGCTTCTACCCTGCCCCCTTTTTGAGTTCTACACGTTTGTTTTTCTGCTTTCCTGTGCCTCACTCTACCGAGGCACAAGATGGCTGCCAACACTTTCTGGTTTGGAGTGTTGACAGACAGTTGACAGCCAATTAGCATTCAGCTCATGCACGGAAAGGTAAGCTTACAGTAAGCTGCTATAGATATATATTTTTTTTCTTTTGATTTTCTCCGGAACTACTGGAGAGATTTTCACCAAATATAGAAAAGGCACTTCTGCAAACCAAAAAGTTTGGTGTAATTCTGTTCAGCTGTTCGGGCTGTAGCCTTGTCTAATCGTCCTATGGAAATTAACATGGGGAAAACACGTTTTGGGACCCCCCTTTTTTCTCGGCCCCCGCTTGACGAATCTCCCCAAAACTTTCAGGGAAGGAGCAGAACTGAGCTGGCCAACATTTTTGAAAATTGCACGCAATTTCCTCAATCGACGCCAAAGTTATTCCCAATAGAATGTTGCGGATTTCCTGTGGTAACTAGGTCCTAACTATATATACCTACTGGCAACCGCCAGTAGAAAATATATATATATATATATTCACTGAAAAAAACATAGGTTTCACACAAGTTATAGTTAGCTGGAAATTTTACTGACATAAAACCATTCAAATTCCAACGTTATAGTTAGTTGGACTCACTATAACACTGCTGATGACGTCACATATTACATCACTCATGACATGGTCAGTGACATCACTCATGACATCACTGATAACACCATCCAGTGAATGTGTGTCTTTCTGAAAAATAAATGTTTTATATATGTATTTGTAAAAGTCGATGGAAGAAAAAATGGTTAAATAAGTGTGTAAATGGATGTTTTTAAAAAAAAATATTGATTGGTTAACTGGCTTATTGAGTGTATCTTAGTGAATACATATATTAGCGAGTAATGTTTAAATATTTAAATATATGTATCAGTGTTTCACTTTGTGTATAAGTGGCTGCATGGGTTGGTGACTGACTCACTGTATGTGTTTTGAAGACAGCATATGTGCAGGCCTGTGTGGGTGGATGAGTGTTTATATGTATGTGTTAGTGAGTGAATGACTGTCTCACTAGTGTCTTTATCAGTAACGACATATGTATTAATGTAGTATATGTGAGTATTGATGTATATAAGTGAGTATATGTGAGAGTGAGAGATTGAAAGAGTTCCTGTTTATATAAGTATGTGTTTCTATAAGTGATTGTTTAAGAGAGTAAGTATGTGTAAGTTTCCTTAGAAGTAAGGTGGTAGTGTGTATATAGTTGTATATGCAAATAAATGGATGTTCAATAGTTTATTTGCGTGTGTGAGAATGTGTGTGAGTACCTTTTAGATGACTGTCGGTGTGTAACAGGATGTATTGGTGTATCACTACATATGATGAGTGAGTATATGTATGAGTGACTATATGGAACTGTTGGTGAATGAGTGGATGTGTATATAGATGGTGGAATACTGAATTGGTTGTTGTAACTGGTATGGGTATCTCCATTTTTTTGAAAATGTTAGTTTCTATTTTTGAATATGTGTTTCAAGGGTTACATTACACGGAAAGGAGGTCTGTCACTCTGTCACAAGGATGGTGTCATCAGTGATGTCATGAGTGATGTCACTGACCATGTCATGAGTGATGTAATATGTGACGTAATCAGCAGTGCATTGCAGGCGCGCTTGTTATAGTGAGTCCAACTAACTATAACATTGGAATTTGAATGGTTTTAAGTCAGTAAAATTTCCAGCTAACTATAACTGGTGTGAAACCTATGGTTTTTTCAGTGAATTTAATAGGTTTTTTAAATGCTAATTCCTAATTATAGTTGGTGTGAAACCTATGGTTTTTTCAGTGAATTTCATAGGTTTTTTAAATGCTAATTCCTAACTATTTATAGGGCCTCAAACCTATGAAATGTAATATTTTTTATAATGAATCTTATATTGTATATTTATATAATACTATTTTTGAAAAAAAAAGTTTTGCCCTGGAGCGCTCCCGGTGCGCGCCCCGGTGAGCGCACCGGAAAGCGCAGTTTTCCGGCGCAACCCGGGGCGCGCACCGGTGAGCGTCCCATTAGCGCTATTGCCACAAACAAAAACATCATCGTGATGTATCGCGTAGCCACGTCCGCATGATACGCACGGCATACGCGCCCCCGGAAGCACTCGAGCGAATAGGATCGTGCAATGTAAGCATCCGATGTGCTTACACGACGCGCCCCGGGGCGCGACCCGGGCACGTCCGGGACCCGCAGCGTAAGCGCGTCGGGTCATGTGACCTGAAAATAACGCTTTTTATTGGTGCAGAACAGTTTTGGTTTCCAAATGATGAAAGCCCGGGTCATGTGACCTGAAAATAACACTTTTCATTGGTTTAGGACAGTTTTTTTTTCCAAATGATGAAGGACCCCACCTTTTTTCCTTATTCTGACTTTGTCCTTTGACTGAGGAAGACCTGTTTGGAAATCTCTAAACAATATTTTGTACTTTAAAATGGCTACAGTAGCAGCAGCAGCTGGAGCATCTGCACCACCACCACCACCACCAATAGGACCACCACAACACCACAGTGGTGGAGATGAAAAAGAGGAGGAGGAGGAGAAGGAGGGGAGTATGACATTCCTACCAGAAGACAATGCCCCATATAGGCCAACACAGCACATTGTATGGGAGTTTTTTTTCCATCCCAGAGGGCAAGAAGAAAGTGAATGCACCAAAGGTGACTTGCCTAATCTGTAACATGGAACTTTCAGAGGGGAACCCTAACAAAAAATACTCATTTGGCAATAAGACCATGATTCGGCACATGCAGCGCAGGCATCCCAACAACTATGTTGCGGCAGAGGTGAGAGAACTAGCCAGCAACACTCCCCAATCTTCACCCAGCACCTCCAAACGAAGGCAACCCACTCCATCGGGACCAGAGACAAGGGAGATGGTCCCAAACATACAACCACAGTTTGGGGAATACAATATCTCTTGTATATTTTGTGGTAAGACCATCACCTATGGTGAGCAAAGCATAAAGCTCATCAACCGTGCTGGTGACAACCACAATTGCCCCAAAAAACAATAATTTTTTCCTTTTTTTTTTTTGCTCCAGTTGAGCCGTTTACAATTCCCTGTTTTTTGTTTCTCCCCATAAAAATAACAAAAAAAATATAAAATAGTTCATAAAAGCCAAAAAAAGTACAAAATGTTCAAAAAAACATTACAAAAAATATAAAACAACAAAAAGAAGAAAAAAAACAGTTCTTTTTAGAACTACCTCCAATTTATAAAAAAAACTAAATTTTTTTAAAAGTCTGTCATTCTTTTTTCCCCAAGGTACGCTCCTCGGTCCGCACCCCGCTGCGCGTACCGGGCACTCCCCCGGCGCAAATCGAAAAAAAATGTAATTTTTTTGGGTCCCGCGAGGCCCTTTAATAGCCCCCACATCAAACCTAGGGGGCCCCTTATGGTCATTTCCGCCTCTGTTTTTGCCACCTCTTGTGTCTCGATCCTACCGAGACACAAGATGGCAGCCGCTCCGGACTGTTTGGAATGTTGAAAGACACCCGAGAGCCAATCAGCTTTCTGCGCGCGAACTTGCGTAGCGCGCTGGTTAGCGCCCTGGTGCGCGTACCGGGGCGCGCTTATAGATATATATATATATATATATTTTTGAACCTAAATTACTCAAAATCCACTGGAGCACATATCTTGAGACATAGCAAAGGCACATCAGGCTACCAGTCCCTACAATTTTGCCAAGTTTCGTGGAAATCCATTCAGCTGTTCAGGCTAAAAGTGAGGTTGACCGCCCTATGGAAATTAAAATGGGGAAAACACATTTTGGGACCCCCCTGTTTTCTCGGCCCCCGCTTGACAAATCCCCCCCAAACTTTCAGGGAAGGACCAGAGCGCCGTAAGGCAAATTTGAGGAACTTTTCAGGTAGATTCGTCAACCGGCGCCAAAGTTATTCCCAATGGAATTTTGAGATTTTGCATTGAAAAAAATCCTAACTATAACTACCTACTGGCGACCACCAGTAGGTAATATATATATATATATATATATATAAATATATATATATATATATATATTCACTGAAAAAAACATAGGCTTCACACATGATATAGTTAGCTGGACATTTCACTCATACAAAACCCGCAATGCACTGCTGATGATGTCACATATTACATCACTCATGACTAAGCATGGGCGGAAAATCCGTTCCGCTCGCGGATTTTGCAAAATCCGCAAATTCGCACGCAGCGGATTTTTTTTCTTTGCGGTGTAAGTTCGCAATTGCGAACATGTAGGTGCGGCGGGCAGCAACAATCTCGCACTCGCGAAATTACAAAAATTGCAATTCCGCACAAGAAATCTACTAGCAAGCAGCATAGACCTTCTGAAAATGATTATTTTTATCAGAATAACTCCTCAGGTTGACATTTGCCTGCACTTTTTTAGATTTGAGGCCTTTTGATTTTCTTTGGAAAACTTTTGGATTAGAAATCAACTTTCTCATATAAGCTTGGTGGGGCATTAACCCTTTCGATGCTGATGACGAGCTCAGCTCGTCATCACCCACGGGTGTCGTGTGCTGATGACGAGCTGAGCTCGTCATAGAAGCAGCAACATTGTAATTTGCAGCACAGGGCAAAAATCCCCACAGCAGCCATGTGGTTAAAGTTGCTGTAATGCTGCTCTGCAGAAAAACGAGTTTTGCAAAAGTGAAAGCAGTTTCAAAAGTTCAAACTCATCATTAGTAACCGTTCCCTGTAGTGCTTCCTGACAAGGGCCCCTCCAAAGTTCAGTTGCTAGTTGCAACAATTGTATGACCCTGCTCTGACCCTCACAGCAGGCTCATAGAATAGCTACAAGTAGGCCACAAAGGTCCTGGAAAAAAAAATTGCACTGCAACAGAAAGCAAATTACAGATAAGGATGCAGGTGCCAGACTGGAATTTTAAAACAGTGACACATTAATAAATCAACCCCAAATTAATTCATGTCAGTTGAAGCAGGCAGGTGTGCTTGCTTTTTCCCCCCATAATCTACAGTGATGATGAACCAGAGGGTGGCATAAGGCATTGATGTACCAGAGGGTGGCATGGGTAAAACAGAGGGTGGCAGGGGTGAAACAGAGGGTGCTGGGAACCTATGATGATGAACCAGACGTAGAAACAACATAATCGTGACCGTTGCGAGCCGACATGTAAGTTCGCGATTGCGAACTGTTACAAAACCCTCGCGAACTGTCAGAAATCCTTGCGAACTGGCAGAAATCCTTGTGAACACACAAAAAAAAAATCCGCAAATTCGCGAGAATTCGCGGATTTTGCGGATTGCTAGTTCGCAAATCCGCACAATTCGCGAACGCGAGATTCGCAAAATTTGCCCATGCTTACTCATGACATGATCAGTGACATCACTCATGACATCACTGATGACATCTCAAATGACATTACTGATGACATCATCCAGTGAATGTGTGTCTTTATGAAAAATAAATAGGTCGAAGGAAGAATAAATGGGTAAATAAGTGTCTAAATTGATTTGTTTTTGTAAAAAAGATTGCATAACTGACTTACAAAGTGTATCTTAGTGAATACATGTATTAGCGAGTAATGTTTAAATATGTAAATGTGTATCAGTGTCTCACTTTGTTTATAAGTGGCTGCATGGGTTGGTAAGTAGCTACATGAGTGTCGATGTGGGTTATTAGTTGGTTTTTTGAGTGCCAGAATGAGTGTCTATATGGTTTGGGAGGGGATATTACTTAGTGCACAGATGCATGAATGACTGACTCACTGTTTGTATGTCTTTTGAAAACAGCATGGGTGTAGGACTGTATGGTTGGATGAGTGTGTGTATGGGTGTGTTAGTGAGTGAATGACTGTCTCAATAGTATCTTTATGAGTAACTACATATGTTTTAAACTAGTATATGCTAGTATTGATGTATATAAGTGAGTATATGTGAGAGTGACAGATTGGAAGAGTTCCTGCATAAATGAGTATGTGTTTGTATAAGTGATTATTTAAGAGAGTAAGTTTGTATACGTTTCTGTAGAAGTAAGTGTAGTGGTGTGTGTATAGCTGTATATGCAAGTAGACAGATGTTTAATAGTTTAATTGCATGTGTGAGTATGTGTGTGAGTAACTCTATGTATGAGTGTAGGTGTGTAACAGAATGTACAGGTGTATGAGTACATATGATGAGTGACTACATGTAGAGTGACTATATAGAACTGTTGCTGAATGAGTGGATGTGTATGTAGCTTTTGGAATTACTGATTAGGTTGTTCTAACTGGTATTGGTATCTCCATTGTTTTGAACATTTTAGTTTCAATTTTTCGATGTGTGTATCAAAGGTTATATTAGGGTTAGAGGAACCCTGCCACTCTTTCACAAGGATGAAGTCATCAGTGATGTCATTTGAGATGTCATCAGTGATGTCATGAGTGATGTCACTGATCATGTCATGAGTGATGTAATATGTGATGTCATCAGCAGTGCATTGCGGGGGCGTGAGATATAGTTAGCTGAACTAACTATAACGGGGGAATTTTAAATGCTAATTCCTAACTATAACGTGGCTGAAACCTATAGTTTTTTCAGTGAATTTCAAAGGTTTTGTAAATGATAATTTTTAAATGTATTAATTTACAACATTGTTTTAAAGTATTTATTTTTAGATATTTTATTTTTTAAATTACATTACATATTTTTAATATAAATTGGAAAAAAATGATTTAAAAAAAATGGAAATTGTTATTTTTTTTATTTCATTTAAATTTTTTTTAATTTATATATATTTTATATAGCAGCCAATGATATCCTATGGAAGGAAATTCAAGTTACTGGTAAGTACAGTTGAATTTACTTTTCAGGATCAGTAGTGGGCTGAAAGATGCAACACTGAGATCTCTCCTGATAACAGGTGAGTAAATCGGAATTCGTAGTTCGGCTGATTTTTGAGGATTTTTCTAAACTTCCAAAACTCCACACTTAGAAAGAATTCCAAGTGAAACCAGTCAATGTTAGCCTATGGAAGGAAATTTAAGTTACTGTAACTATTATTAGAATTACTTTTCAGGATCAGTAGTGGGCTAAAAGATGCAGCACTGAGGTCTCTCGTGATAACAGGTTAGTAAATCGGAATTCATAGTTCGGCTGATTTTAGAGGAATATTTCGCTCAATAGTGAAGAAAGGGGGCCGTACCTGAGGTGACATGTGTGCAAACATGCCCGGTGGAGCGTTTTAGGTTGGGGAATTAATTCCGCTTCAATCCTGAGATCCCCTGTGAACCAACTAGCCCACCACGAACCTCCAGTATGCACTTTTTACACCTTTCTGCAATGCAGCCCCATGGCCCATACTGGAGGCTCCTGGTGGGCTAGTTGGCCCCCAGGGACCCCCAGTATGCAAAGGAAATTAGGACCCCATCCCCCAGGGCCTGCCCCCAATTCTTTTATTTTTCTTTTTTACGGGAAGGGGGCTGCGTGTCCCCCCTCCTGTGGCCAATTCCAACCAGGGGACCCCATCCCCCGGGGCATGCCCAACTTTTCTATTTGTTTTTGTGGAGGGGCGCTGCATTGCCCCCCTCCTATGCCCCCTTAAGGCTGTGGGTGATTTATGGCCCTAGGGACCCCATCCCCCGGGGCCTGCCCACTCCATTGGGGACCGTAAACACCCCACGGTCCCTGCCGGCTCACGCATCCTGGGGGAGCCGGCATTGCTTTTCTGCTTTCGGAGCAGCTAACATGCTGCTCCCCATGCAGAAAAGCAATACGCTTTGATTTTCGAAAGAGAGAGCAGGTTTAATATATATATATATATACATATACATATATTACCTACTGGTGGTCCCCAGTAGGTAGTTATAGTTAGGATCTACTTTCCATAGTAAATCCGCAGCATTCTATTGGGAATAACTTTGGCGCCGGTGGACGAATCTTCGCAAATTTCTCAAAGTAGGTGGCCCGCTCTGCTCCACTCCTTCCCTGAAAATGTGGGGGGTATTCGTCAAGCGGGGCCGAGATAAAAGGGGGGTCCCAAAACGTGTTTTCTCCATGTTAATTTCTGTTGGACCCGGCCCTTTAGGCAGATTCACCCCTAGACTTTTTGCTTTTTCCTAGCCTGTTTATGGAACCTGGTGTTGGTGATTTTAGGCCTCTGTGCACTTTTTCACTGTGGTACAGTGTAAAGTGCTTGAGCTCTCTGTGAATGAGTGGTGAGTGACCTGCCCTCCCATAGGAATGAATGGGGAATATGTATGCCCATGGTAGTTCATGATGTGTGGGGAGTGCAGGGTCGAGTTTGGTATGTACGAACTCGTGAGACTGAATGCTGCAAAATGGTATATGCGGCATGATTGTGTCTAGTCTAGAAGCGCCACTTTTAGAAGTTGGCATATTTGTGTAAGTTGGTTCTGGCGTGCGATTGGCTGGTGAGCCTGGCCCAGGGTGCCTGGGCCTGTTTGTGGATTGCCTGGCTGGTCTGAATGTGACAGGGGCTGCAGGGCCCCGGAGGGGGTCGGAGTCAGCCCAGGGGTGAAAGGCAACATCTGTTGCCAGGGAAGGGGGAGGAAGAAGCGCCTGATAGTGCCGGGCTGTGTCTGCCTGACCACCGTGCTGGCTAACTCCCCTGCCGGCCCACTGTCACCTCTGGCCCTGAAGCTGACAGGAAGAAGAACACCAAAAACATTCCAGTGCTCAGGGCCCCCTTGCACAAAGACTTCAAAGGACTTCAAAGACTTTTCTGTGTATAAGAAAGGGCTGTGTCCTCTTCCAAAGTGTTCTTGTTTCTGACTTGAATCTACCAGGGGCGGGCGCTGCCCAGCCCCTGGATGCCTGGAGGACTTCTGGGGGGACCCCTCTGCCTTGCCTGGGCTGAGGGGGGACTTTGCTGGACTTTCTGCCCCCCTAAGCACCTTGAAGTGCTTCTTCTTTGCTATAGCGCTGGGAGCGCTGGATTTGTCCTTCATAGCGCTGAGAGCGCTTTATTTCCTGCCCATGGCGCTTTGGTTGCACTTGTAGTGCTGGAGCACCTTGTGTGCCTCTATAGCGCTTGGAAGCGCGTTGCTGCTGGAGGCCGGCGGCGGATCGGCGCGGGAGCCCACTCCGCTTATTTGGCCGACTTGGATTTGCCCAGTTGTTTATTTGATTGGCGAGTGCCCACCTCGCGATTTCTGCCCGCCTCCCTGCCTAGCGAGGGCCGCCGCGCTGCCCCCGGTGACCCGGAAGTACCTGGCCGGCCGGCCAATCTCAGCGTGGCTGGCCGGAAGTCCCGCCCCCGCAGCTCGGGGAAGAAAAAAGGAGAAGGCGCGGGAGATGGCAGCCGTTCGCGGGGCTCCTCTCGGCTGAGGGAGCCCCGAGGAGACGAGGCGGCCGGTTGGCAGGGCTCCTGTGTGCCGAGGGAGCCCTGCAGAGAGAGAGAAGCTCGACCGCCCCCGGCGTGAGGCCTCCGTGCTGCAGGAAGAGCCCCGCCTTCCCCCTCGGGGGAAGTGCTGCTGCCGGGCGAGGTGAAGGAGACGCGCTGACCCCCACGTCCAGGAAGCCGGTGAATGGAAGCCGGCTGGGAGGGGAAGTGCGAGGTCGACCTACCTCGCTGGTGTAGTGTGCGGAGCCACCCCTCTCTGCAGAGGGCTCTGGGGTAGCTACAGCTGGTGCATGGGACAGACATATCAGGAAGGACCTGCAGGGCGGCCCCGGTTGGCAGTGGGTCACCCCCACGCGTTTTGCGAGCCCAGAGAGGCTCAAGGGGCCGCATCTTGTTTGGCGAGCCCAGAGGCTTGTAGGGGCATAATTGACTTTGGTGCATCTAGGGCGGCCCGGATGGCAGTGGGTCGCCCCACCGTTGGCTCGAGCCCACGAGGCTCCCCAGGGGCATTTGCAGTTTAGAGCCCTGACAGGCTCCAACGTGGGGGCATCCTTGTGCAGAGAGCCTGTGTTGCTTGGAGGGGGAGTCGGGGCATATTACCGGTGCCCGCCCACTCCTGCCTGCGTGTAGAGTGTTTTTAGAGCCTGTTTGGCTCCAGCTTTGGGCCATTTCTAGTGAGAGGGGTCGTCGGGGCACATTGCCGGTGCCCGCCCCGCCTGCCTGCGAGGGATGTATTCAGAGCCTTTGTGGCTCCAACGTCTGGGGCATGTACGATATGCTTAGAGCCTGTGTGGCTCCAGCAGTGGCGCAGTTTGCGCCTAAGGGCCAGTGAGGGCCCTGGCACAGTTTTGTTGGTCCTCAGCTGCCCAGCACTTTGTGGGCAGCTGCCACGTTTAGGCTTTTTGTACTTTGAGACTGGCGCTGCATGGCAGCGCACGCTGACATTGAGACTCAGGGCGTCTGAGCCCCAACAAGGCCAGTTGGCCTAGGGACTGCCACAGGTAGTGGCTTATGTGAGTCTTTGCGCAATTGTATGGTTATTGCACCTCTGAGTGTGTTCTATTGCATCATGTGTTATTCCTGCACCTCTGAATGTTTTTAGACATCATGGGATTCTTGCGCTATTGTATGGCTCTGGCACCTCTGAATGGTTTTATGCATTATGTGTCTTTCTTTTCCTGCGATGCACCTCTGAATGTTTTAGTCATCATGTGTCTTCTTGCGCTGCACCCTTGAATGTATTTTATTGCATCATGTGCTCTGTTCTTAAACACCGCTGAATGTGTAGTTTTATGCGTCATGTGTTTCCCTTTATTACTCCTCTGAATGTGTTTCATGCATCATGGATAATGTGTTCTTTCCTAGACCCCTAAATGCTGTGTGATACTTAGGTGGTTGTTCTTTTTAGTACAGGTGGTCCTAGTGAGGTCCTGGTCCCCTGCGTGACATGCTCCTAAGGTGTTTAGGGTTGCGTAGGTGGTACTTACCTGTTACCAGTAGGTACTGGCTGTGATTTCTAACTGTTACTTTGTGCTACAGTGATGTTATATTCTTTTACTCTAATTTCTGACAGTATTTCATTTCTACTAAGTGCTGATTATGACAGTGTCCCATGTGGCCCTGTCTTGTGAATAATCCCATGTGAATATTGCCCATGCCAGTTGGCACCATGTATATGTGTGATTTTATCTGATGTGTTTTTACAATACAAAAGTTATTTTTATAATAACCTTGTGTGGAGTCTCTTTTGTGGTGTGCCTAGTATGTTGTTGCTGTTGTGCGCTGCGCAAATGCTTTACACATTGCCTCCGAGTTTAGCCTTACTGCTTGAGCCAAGCTACCAAGGGGGTGAGCAGGGGTTATCTTGGCGTGTGACTTCCTTGCCCTGACTAGAATGGTGGTTTCTGCCTGGCTTTGGTGTCAGCCTTAGCCTACCAGAAATAGCCAGTTCTAACAATTTTCATAGGGCGGTCAAACTCACTTTTAGCCCGAACGGATGAATGGATTTCCACCAAACTTTGCAAAATTGTAGGGACTGGTAGCCCAAGGTGCCTTTGCTATGTCTCAAGATATGTGCGCCAGTGGATTTTGAGTGATTTAGGTTAAAAAATATATATATATCTATAAGCGCGCCCCGGTACGCGCACCGGGGAGTGCACCGGGTGCGCTACGCGACTTGCGCACGGAAAGCTGATTGGCTCTCGGGTGTCTGTAAACAATAGAAACAGTCCGGAGCGGCCGCCATATTGTGTCTTGGTAGGATCGAGACACAAGAGGTGGCAAAAACAAAGGGGTAAATGACCATAAGGGGGCTGGGTAGACCTCCCCTGACCCCCTAGGTTTGATGTGGGAGCCATAAAAGGGCCCCGCGGGGCAAAAAAAAAAAAAAATTGATTTTCGCGGGGGGAGCGCCAGGTACGCGCACCGGTGAGCGCACCGGGGAGCGTACCATGGGGAAAAAGAATGACAGTTTTTAAAAAAAATAGCTGTTTTAAAAAAATGTTCTTTTTGTTGTTTTTTAAAAATTTTTATTTAAGTACCTACATGTAGGTACCAATGCAGAGTCGTAAATTTAATGTACACCGTCTCCTCGGTAGATATCTTGCATGTTGTTATAGAAGTTATTGTGGTATATGGAATTCATACCATAGTGTGTCAGGAAAGCAGAAACAGATATTTTAAGCAATCCCTGAGAAGTTCTAGGGGATCATGGGTAATCTATCCTGTTCCCTTATGATGAAAAAGAGATGTAAAATACACATTGGAGATAATATAGTGGGAGAAAGGCAGTAACTATGAGTAAACTTACTATGTAACACAAAAAAGTTGCATAATATACTATAAGTCTCACTTTATAATATAAACATTTTGGTACTACTTCATGAAATACATATTAAAATGAATAATGTCTCAAACAATTTTTAATTATTAAATATAAATTTATTCTTCTGATTCTTTTTCAAAATTTAATAAAACTTCTAACATAATATCGTCCAGAATTTCTTCATAATCATTAGTACATGATTCTATTTGTTCCAAAGATTCTAGTAACTGTTGGTCGAAAGAGTCATCCATGAAATTAAATTCATATTTTTGTACTTCTGGATTTTCCACCTTTACTTCCAAAGAAATAACAGTTGATTGTTTTTCTCCTTCCATTTTTTTGCTGTAAATTGCATAAAAAATAAATATATCATTAGAGTTAGTGCACTGTTGGGTTTAAGTTCAGACAGGTACTTTTGAGTTTTTAACAGTGAAGTTGTCTTTGGGCAGTGTATGGTTTCAGGCAGGAAGTAGAACTTTTAAAAAGTGCCTGTGATGAAGCCTAAGTAAATTCATAATTATACCAGAGAAGCCTAACTCAATTCATAATAATAACAGAGAAGCCTATCTCAATCTCTAACTCTTACAGAGGGACAGTATATAACTATCAGAAAACGTTTTCCCAAATTAACTTAAAGTGCATAACATAGTTCTCCTTTCAAATTAACAACTTACCTTTTTCAAAGTAGTTGAAGTTTTCTGTCAAAATTCTTTCCAAATGTACCTTAGGTAGTATTAGTCAAAATGGCTGTGTTTCCCTCTCATTTTTCATATATATTCATGTACTTAACCAATCAAATGTCAGCAAAAAAAAGTACAAAATGTAAGTAACATTTTAATTGGTAGAAAATTCAAAAAGTTTCATATGTGTTTTTGTCATGTAATTTACCTCAGGATATTTAGACAGGGCTACAGCCCAAATGGCTCAATGGAATACCACCAGATTTGGGTAAATGGTATGGACTGCCATGTAGTAGGGCCTATTCTATATTTGGTGTAAGTGTCTCCAGTGGTTTTTATGTAAATTACTTTCCCACATTTTTTTAGGGAGCGCTTACCGATGCGCGCCCCGGTACGCGTACCGGGAGCACTACGGGAGTCCGCCATTTTGTGTTTCGGTTGATTTGAGACACAAGATGGAGGACAAACAATGTTGGGAATAGGCAGAAGGGGGCACGGTAGACACTTCCTGACACTCTAGGTTTTCTGAGGGGGGTTTAGGAGGCCCATTTATGCCCCCCCCCCCCCCCAAAAAATTTAAAATTTTTCACGGGGGGAGCACCCGGTACGTGCAACGGGAAGCGTACCGGGGAGCGTATCAGGGAGCGTACTTTGGTGAAAAATAGTGAAAAAAGTCAGAAAAAGAAAATCATTTTGAATGATCAGAGGTAGGGTATCCCTGAAAAGAGCTTTTGGGTTCTGTGGCTGATTTAAGTACCTACAAGTAGGTTCCAATGCACAGTCTTAAATTCAGGAGGAATATTCTATTCCCCTCATCTGAGAAGTGCACACCATCTCCTCTGTAGATGTCTTGCATGTTGTAACGCAAGTTATTGTTGTATATTGAACCCATTCCATAGTCTCTCATGTAAGCAGAAACAGATTTATTCACATGTTTCTGTGCTTTCTCAAATTGTGGACAAAATTGGTTGTACCAGTTTCATTTCTGTCTTTGGCATATATTGGAATATACCAAGGCAGTTTGTGGAAAAAGTGCCATCAATTGATCAAAGGTGTCCTTTAAAAGCATTTCCAGACCAACCCCTGTCAAAGTGCCCAAGTCATTTTCACCACAGTGCACTATTAAGAGGTCAGGGTTTGGCAGATGCAAAAAGGTTTTCACCAATGGTATCAATTGGTGACATCTCAATCCTCTCTGGCCAATCCACTTGATTTCCACATTTGATAAATCAAGGTTGTGAAAATTTCTGCTAGCTGCATACCTTTGAGCCCAGTGGATGTAGCTATGTCCAATAATCCACACAGAATACATGATGAGAGAAGGGTCTGGTGCAGTCAGATGAAGTGTGGGAATGAAATGGCAGTTGGAACAGTAGGAGTTTACAAAAAAAATAATTGTGGAGTTTCTCTGCTCTTGAATCACAAGCAATGACTGGTGGATTCAGTTAGTTGAAAACTGAAAGTTAGGGTGCATGGTTGTGTTGTGTGAAAGAAGCAATTTAAATGGTTAAGAAAAAAGTCAATTAAAGCAATAATGCCCTGGATAAGCTGGTGTATTGAGAGGTAAAACATCCTTCTTGACTTAATTTGCAACATTGTAGAATAAACTTTTGAACCTGAGAGTTCAGTTAGGAGAGAGTTGCTATGGTAACAGGTAGAAAGATCTGAGAGGGGGTAGGGTGTTGGTTTGAAAATAGTGAGGGAAGAGTTTTGATTGGTTGAATTGAGGCATATGTGTGTAGAATTAGAGGTTTTCTGTGCCAGTCTTGGTTTCAGTGTATTGAGTGCACACCTTTTGCTCTGCTAAAGAAAAATTGGTGTGTGTGTCTGACACTGTTCTCAATCTCCCAAAGCATTTGTAAAGGTAAGTAAAGATTCATTTAATTTAGATAGAGACTTGTTTGCTCTATGGAGAAGATTTGGAAGCAGATAGTGAAGTTTCAGTAGTGAAATTGAATGCTTGTACATAGGACTTGTACTGTGTTTGTAAAAAGGTTTTTAAAAAACGATTTTGGGGTAAAAGAATGGCTTTTATATTTTTGAGAAGCAAATAATATTTTCTGCCTCTGTAAAGAAATATATTTGAACCTTTTAGAATTATGCCACCTGCGTTACCTCAAATTAGGAGGCAGATTGAGATAGAGATAGAGGAATTGTTTTTTGTGAAAAAGTGAAGTTTCAGTAGTGAAATTGGATGCTTGTACATAGGACCTGCGCTGTGTTTCTAAAATGTTATTCAAAAAACAATTTTAGGGGCAAATCAATTGTATTTACATTTGGGCCTTATTTATGATTGCCTTGTGCCGCCGGTGCGTCACTTTTAACATGGGAAAAAAGTGATGCACCGGTGGCGCAAGGCCTTCATAAATAAGGCCCTGAGTTTCTTTGCTGTTGGTTTGTGTCTTGCTTTTTGATAATGCTTGCTATCAACATTTGCAAGATAGAGGATTTGTATTTTGTGAAATAGTGAGGTTTCAGTAGTGAAATTGAATACTTGTACATAGGACCTGCGCTGTGTTTCTAAAATGGTATTCGAAAAACGATTTTAGGGGCAAATCAATGGTATTTACATTTGGGCCTTATTTATGATTGCCTTGTGCCGCCGGTGCGTCACTTTTAACAAGGGAAAGAAATGACGCACCGGTGGCACAAGGCCTTCATAAATAAGGCCCTGAGTTTCTTTGCTGTTGGTTTGTGTCTTGCTTTTTGATAATGCTTGCTATCAACATTTGCAAAATAGAGGATTTGTATTTTGTGAAATAGTGAGGTTTCAGTAGTGAAATTGAATGCTTGTACATAGGACCTGCGCTGTGTTTCTAAAATGTTATTCAAAAACGATTTTAGGGGCAAATCAATGTTATTTACATTTGGGCCTTATTTATGATTGCCTTGTGCCGCCGGTGCATCACTTTTAACATGGGAAAAAAGTGCCGCAACCGGTGGCGCAAGGCCTTCATAAATAAGGCCCTGAGTTTCTTTGCTGTTGGTTTGTGTCTTGCTTTTTGATAATGCTTGCTATCAACATTTGCAAGATAGAGGATTTGTATTTTGTGAAATAGTGAGGTTTCAGTAGTGAAATTGAATGCTTGTACATAGGACCTGCGCTGTGTTTTTAAAATGTTATTCAAAAAACGATTTTGGGAGCAAATCAATGGTACTATCTAATCCTTGTCAATAATGTAAAACCAATTCATGTGCTCAAAATATTTTTTAACAATAACATTTAAAAAACAGAGATAAGGTCATATGTATAAGCATTATAGTGTTTATATTGTTTACTTATTGTCATTGCTTTGTTGTTTGCTAATAGTGGTCTATAATGTGTTTTTATTTTTTTTTGCTTACCACAGATTTAAATCAACATTTCAATAGTAAGGAAATATGCCCTCAAGGCAGAGGAGAAGGAAAGATGCTATGCGGAAAAAAACAAAACAGCAACAGAATTAAAGCAGTGTCCTACAACAAATACTACAAAAAATGCCAAAAAAGCTCCTGGGAAGACAACAAAGTCTTTTTTTCGGACCATATGTAGACTTAAAAAAAATGATAATGTACATGTGAATTTACAGAAGGAGAGAGCAAATTTGAAGAGAAAGGAGAGCCCCCCCCAAAATCTTACTACTGCAGCAGGAGACAATAATATGTATAGGAATAA
The DNA here is from genome assembly GCF_964263255.1 of Lissotriton vulgaris. NCBI lineage: Eukaryota > Metazoa > Chordata > Amphibia > Caudata > Salamandridae > Lissotriton > Lissotriton vulgaris. Next base: position 16,562,288 of record NC_141689.1, read on the forward strand.
AAGGCAAAATGAATTTAGGGACATTCGTAAACGAATGTTTCGCAATAGGGTAGTTTTAAATTTATTAAAAAACATTAAGAAAGGTACACAGAGAGCTGCTTTTTATAAGAAAAAGAAAATGTAGAGAAGATTGTTGATCAAGCTTTTGAAGTTAAGAACAAATTATTTATTTTAGTAATCAATAGAATTAGGACACTTAACAAGACAATTGATGTTTTCAAATCAAACAGTAGAACCAAAAGAGTAATTAATCAAACTAATTTTTGTAAAGTTTTTTTCTGGAGAATGGATGCATAGTTCAAGTTGTGAGCCATTTTTTAATGAGGAGAGAAACTTTCTGGAGAATGATTTGGTGCATGCAGTTGACACCAGTGGTCGAGCATATGAGGTGAAAGACGGTTGTCCGATTGAGAAAGAGAAACTTGTGTCTAGAGATGTAGAAGAGGTATTAAGTGATGAAGTTTTAGGAAGACGTACTAAGGGTCCAGTGTACAATTAGAAGTGTAGTAGTATTTGTAGTGTGCGACAGGAATCCATCGATGTGCTTCGTAATTTCTTACGTACATATAGTAAGAAAAGTCTAAAACAGAAAATGAAGATGTTGCAAGACTTAGATCCTTGCAGAGTGAGAGAAAACACAGGTTTGCATGGACATTCATTGGCTTGTCTTTCTAGAAAAGTATGTCAGAGTGTTTTTCATCATTTTAGGATGATAGCAGTGCATCATAACATTTATTTTTATTTATGTTATTTTTGTGAAAAAGAGGACAGTGTAGAAATTGACACAGTAATACAAGGTAATGTTGAAGACAATGTACAGATTTCAAGTATAGAAAAGTTTGACCAGGAAATTAGCAAGTTTCAGTTGAAATCAAGTGAAAGGCCTAATTTTACTTGTGTGTGTTGTCGACGGACTCATTGTAAGATTCAGACTAGGTTAGTTGATTTATATGCAAAAAGTGAAATGGAAAATAATAGTGAATGGAGGAATTTTGCAACTTATTTGTTGGTGGAAAATTCTTTTGATTTGAGTTTTGATCAGCGTAATTGTAAATATTGTTATAATAAATTAAATGAAAACAGAATGCCTGCTAGAGCTGTTTATAATAATCTGGAGTTGGTATACATTCCTTCTGAATTGATGGATTTAAATACATATGAATCTATTTTGATTCAATGTGTCCATCCTTTTCAGGCAATTGTTTGCATGGAGCCTAAGATAGGGAAATTGCCTCCTTCAGATTTACAGAGAGGATTAAAGGGAAGAGTTGTTTATTTGCCTCTAGATTTCAAGAAAAATATTGATGTAATTGGTGTAGAAAAAGTAGAAGAGGAACCTTTAGTTGTTCTTGTTAATAAAGTTCCGACAAAGAGTAAGTAAATCTGGCAAGATTTAGTGGACGTTAGGAAAGTCAAAAAGGCAACGTTGTATTTGGTCAAAAACAATGAGTACTGCAAACATGTATGTGTTGAAGCAGAGGAAATAGTTACAGAAGAAGACAGTGATTGTTCAGCCGGTCAAATTGAAAAAGTTGATGTGTCTAGAGGTGAACAAATATATGAACATTATACTGTTCATCCTTTGCATTCCAAAGAAGTAATGGAGAATGCAATTGACTGGTTTCAAATGAAAGCAGCAAACGGAAGTCACATTAGTGTATGGGAAGAAAGTTTGGATGCTCGTTGTTTTCCACAGCTATTTCCAACAGGTCGAGGTGGACGATATGATGATCGACCAGTTCAAATTCCTGCTTCTGAATACCAGACTTTAAGATTATATGCTGAAGATTCAAGGTTTTGTCAATGCATTCCATATTTGTTTCATCTACTGTTTGAAAGTGACTTGTCTGGACTTTCATATGCAGTAAATCATATACTGAAAAGTGTAGCACATCTGCAAAATGTTTCGGCGAGGGACTTTATGGAGAAAGTCAATCTGCAAGATAATATTTTGGAATCTCATCTAATCAATCTCATGGCATGTCAGCGTGGTACAAACGAGTATTGGTACCATTGTCATGGGGAATTGAAATGTATGCTAAGCAACTTCGGAACTCCTACATGGTTCCTCACTCTTAGCTGTGCTGAGTATGCATGGGACGACTTACTTGAATTTCTACGCGAGGCAAATGCTAATATACCATATATAGAATTGAAAACACCAGGAGAACTGTGTTCTTTGGATCCAGTGAATGTATGCAGATATTTCAATCAAGATTTGAAGCTATGATGTCTGTTATTACCAATAAAAAAATCCTCCTCTTGGAGAGGTTTTGGATTTCTTTTGGAGAAAGGAGTATCAAGCGAGAGGTGCTCCTCATATACATATGTTGTTGTGGATTAAAGATGCACCCAAATTTGGATCAGATTCAGATGAAACAGTGATGAGTTTCATTGAAGAGTATTCAACATGTGCTGTTCCGAAAACTACTGAAGAAAACAATTTAAGGCAACAAGTTTTACGTTTTCAATCCCATCGTTGTGGGAAGTGCTGTCGTCGAAAATTCAAAAACAAGGAAAAGTTCTACACAAAATGTTGTTTTGCGTTTCCAAGACCAGTGATTTCTAAGGGAAGAGTAAATAATGTGATGTCTTCTCTACGACATACTATGACGAGGACATCACCAAAAAATACGTACAATTTGAAAAGAAATGAAGAGTCCAAGTACATCAACGACTACAATTCAGTGATTTTGTCCATGTGGAATGCTAACATGGATATTCAGTTCATTGCTGACAACTCTATTGCTGTGGCTCGATATGTGACATCTTACATCACAAAAAAAGAAAAGACAGAACTAAAGGAAATGTGGGAGGACATTTCACATGAAAAGAGTCTAAGCAAGAAATTATACAGTTACAGTCTGAAGATGTTGTCGCATCGAGAAATTGGAGCATATGAATGTTCTGATCGGTTATCATCAGCAAGTCTCTATGCCAAATCTAGAACAGTAATTTGGGTGAGTCTAGGTCTTGCTGCAACACGAAACCGAGTTTTGAAATCTGTACAAGAAATAGAGTATTTGGCGGAGAAAGAACCAAATAGTACAGATATTTTGAAGACAAACATGTTGGCTACATACTATCCAAATAGAAGTATTCACCTTGAGAACACTTGTTTGTATGAAGTTCTGTAAAACTACAGTTATAAAAGGAACATCACAGAAGATATCAATAATGGAAAATATGCTGTCATTGGGTATGAAGGATGTCTAGTGAAGCAGAGAAAAGGCCATTTGATTAATCATCAAAAATTGAGTTGTGAATCTCCAGACAAAAGAGAATTTTACTATTTAGCTCTTTTGCAACTCTTTAAGCCATGGCGTACAGAAGAGGAACTACTTGGAGATTTTCTCTGTTACGAAGATTCTTTTAATGCAACCAAGGATACCAGGGGCAATCCCACAAAGAAATATTCTTTTGGAAATGTTACCATGATCCGCCACATGGAGAGGTGGCATCCCAATAATTTAGCCCAGGCTGAAGTCCAGGAACTTCGAAACAACCCACCCCCTGTGGCCTGCACTTCCTCTACTGTACCCTCACTTTCTGGTCCTGAAGAACGCCAAATGGTGGTAAATATTCAGCACAAATTTGGCAACCTCAAATTTGTTTGCATTTTCTGTGGCAAAACATTATGCTATGGTGAACTTAGTGTCACCTTAATAAATAATGCTGTAGACAACCACCAATGCAGCAAGAAAAGGAAACAGTAATTATTTTCTTTTTTTTCTCCTGTTGAGCCATTTCCAATTCCCTGTTTTTTGTTTGTTCCCTTAAAAAAACCCCAAAAATATAAAATTGTTCAAATATACAAAAAAAAAAAAAATGTTCAGAAAAATAATAAAAAATATATAAAACAACAAAAAGAATTTTAAAAAAAGTTCTTTTCAGAACTACCTCCCATTTATAAAATATTGCCGAAAATTTTAAACTCTGGCATTCCTTTTTCTCTTTTGTGTGCTTCCCGGGCGCTCCCCGGTGCGCGTACCGGGCGCTCCCTCCGCAATAATCGGAAAAAAAATTTTTTTTTTTTGCCCCGCGAGGCCCTTTTATAGCCCCTACATCAAACCTAGGGGATCAGGGTCGGTCTACCCTGCCCCTTTATGGTCATTTCCACCTTTGTTTTGGCCACCTCTTGTGTCTCGATCCTACCGAGACACAAGATGGTGGCCGCTCCGGACTGTTTCGAATGTTTACAGACACCCAAGAACCAATCAGCTTTCCGTGCGCAAGTCGCGTAGCGGACCCGGAGCGCTCCCAGGAGCGCGTACCGGGGCGCTGCCATAGATATATATATTTTTTTTAACCTAAATTACTCAAAATCCACTGAAGCACATATCTTGAGACATAGCAAAGGCACATCGGGCTACCAGTCCCTACAATTTTGCCAAGTTTAGTGCAAATCCATTCAGCCGTTCCGGCTAAAAGTGAGTTTGACCGCCCTATGGAAATTAACATGGGGAAAACACGTTTTGGGGCCCCCCTTTTATCTCGGCCCCCGCTTGATGAATCCCCCCCAAAGTTTCAGGGAAGGAGCTTGGCGCCGCGAGGCCATTTTGAGGACATTTTCAGGCAGATTTGACAACCGGCGCCAAAGTCATTCCAAATAGAATTTTGAGATTTAACATTGAAAAAAACCCTAACTATAACTACCTACTGCTGACTGCCAGTAGGTAATATATATATTACCTACTGGAGGTCGCCAGTAAGTAGTTATAGTTAGGACCTAGTTTCCATAGGAAATCTGCAACATTCTATTTGGAATAACTTTGGCGCCCGTGGATGAATCTTCACAAATTTGTCCAAGAAATTCGCCTGCCACGCTCTGCTCTTTCCCTGAAAGTTTGGGGGTGATTCCTGAAGCAGGGGCAGAGAAATAAGGGGGGTTCCAAAATGTGTTTTCCCCTTGCTATTTTCCATAGGACCTTTAGCCAGGGCTACAGCCCGAATGGCTGAACCGAATTACATGAAATTTGGCAAAAAGGTAGAGTTCTGTTCGCAGATCACGCTTCTTGTAAAAAGGTGTAAATCCATTTAGTAGTTCCTGAGAAAATCAAAAGTAAAATGATAGATATATCTATAGGCGCTTACTGTATGCATGTAGTAGGCGTACATGTCCGCGTACGGTACTCGTACGTATGCGTACCTTTCTGAGCAAGAGCTGCATGCTGATTGGATGCCAACTGTCTATCAACACAAACCAGTACGTTTTGGCAGTCATTTTGTGCCTCGGTAGACTGAGGCACAAGAAAGCAGAAAAACAAACGTGTAGAACGCAAAAAGGGGGCAGGGTAGAAACACCCTGACCCCCTAGGCCTGCTCAGGGGGTCCCACAAGGACCCCCAAGTTCTCCCCCAAAATTGTTTTTATCCCATAAAATCATGGGGTATGCGTACGTATGCGTACGAAAGCTTACCTTTGCGAGTAGGAGCTGCATGCTCATTGGCTGTCAACACTCCAAACAAGGAAGTGTTGCTAGCCATCTTGTGCTCGGTAGAGCGAGGCACAAGAAAGCAGAAAAACAAACATGTAGAATGCAAAAAGGGGGCAGGGTAGAAACACCTTGACCCCCATGGCCCCCAAATGTTTTTTTTCAAAAATTGCGGGGTACGCGTACGTACGCATACGTATGCGTATGTTCGCGTACCCCGCAACAAAAAACAGTCTGCTTTTTTTCCAATTACCCCCCGGGGGACCAAATCCCGGGTGCAAAGTGAAAAAAGAAGTGTAGGGGGTCCCAATCCCCCCACACTTTTCCAGGGACCGACACCCCCGGGGCAAAGTAATTATTTTAGACCTCTCTGCAATGCAGCCCCCTGGCGCATACTGGAGGCTCCTGGTGGGCTAGTTTGCCCGCAGGGTCCCCCAGTATGCAAGGGGAATTAGTTCCCCCTCTTCAAACGTGCACGGGGCTGTGTTGCAGAGAGGTGTAAAAAGGGGGTTAGCCTCATTACACCTCTCTGCAATGCAGCCCCCTCGGCGCATACTGGAGATTCCTGGTGGGCTAGTTGGCCCCAAAGGACCAACAGTATGCAAGGGAAATTAGTTCCCCCTCTGCAAATGCGCCCGGCGGCTGCATTGCAGAGAGTTGTAAAAATCTAAAACACACCACAGGGCGTGTTTGCACACATGTTACCTCAGGCCCCGCCCCCTTCCTTCACTATTGAGCAAAATATTCCTGTAAATTCTGCCGAACTACGAATTCCAATTTACTCCCCTGTTATCACAAGAAACGTAAGTGCTAAATCTTTGAGTGCACTACTAATCCTGAAAAGTCATTTTAACCATATTTACAGTAACTTGAATTTCCTTCCAAAGGCTAACATTGACTGGTTTCACTTGGAAATTTTTCTTAGTGTGGAGTTTTGGAACTTAAAAAAATTCCTCTAAAATCAGCCAAACTAAGAATTCCGATTTACTCACCTGTTATCAGGAGAGACCTCAGTGCTGCATCTTTCAGCTCACTACTATTCCTGAAAAGTAAATGTAACTGTACTTACCAGTAACTTGAATTTCCTTCCATAGGATATCATTTCCTGATATATAAAATATATATAAATTTAAAAAATAAATAAATAAAAAAATAAATATTACAATGTCAATATATTTAAAAAATATATTTTTTTCAAAGTATATAAAAAATATGTAATGTAATTTAAAAGATAAAATATCTAAAAAAATAATTTAAAATAATGTAGTAAATTAGTATAAAAAATATAACAATTAATACATTTAAAAATTATCATTTACAAAAGCTTTGAAATTCACTGAAAAAAACATAGGTTTCAGCCACCTGATAGTTAGGAATTAGCATTTAAAAAACCTTAGAAATTCACTGAAAAAACCATAGGTTTCAGCCACGTTACAGGTAGGAATTAGCATTTAAAAAACCTTAGAAATTCACTGAAAAAAACATAGGTTTCACACACGTTATAGTTAAGAATTAGCATTTAAAAAACCTTAGAAATTCACAAAAAAACATAGGTTTCACACATGTTATAGTTAACTGGACATTTCACTCATACAAAACCATTGAAATTCCCATGTTATAGTTAGTTCAGCGAACTATAACTCGCGCGACCGCAATGCACTGCTGATGATGTCACATATTACATCACTCATGACATGGTCAGTGACATCACTCATGACATCACTGATCGTACCAATTCGGTAATACTTACCGATTAATTACCTGCATAGCATTTACAGATTCTAAAATACCGAATCAGTAAAATTCGGTATTTTAGAATCGGTAAATGTAGTTTACCTACATCTAGCCCTTGGAGACCTAATGAGACTTTAGTGTGTGGAGGGAGCGGTCTCTCCTTGAATAATATGGACACGGTCAACACCTGCATTTGTTTGTAGGATTTATTGAACAGATACATGATGGATGATGTCATCAGTGATGCCATCAATGATGCTATTAGAGATGTCACCAATGATGTCATTCAAGAAGTCCTGAGTCATGAACAGTGCTCGGTGGGGCGTAATTTATAGTAAGCAAATCACTTATAACTGGTACCATTCTTAAGTCCAACAATTTCTAACCTTCAGAAGCTCAGACTTCAACGGCAGAGGCTGTGCGGTTATGCTCACCTGCTTTTCGGAGGAGTGGAGTGGAGTTCGGAGTGGAGTTTGGACGAAAGTCATTTTAAAAATTCAGGTTGAATACATATAGAGTTGTTGTTATCTCATTAGGGTCACCAGAGCCTCAAGTTGATATGAGTAGCTCCATATTTGTTGCAAGAATGAGTGTTTGTTCATCATCCTACTTAGAGAGTGAGTGAATCATTGACTGAGGGAATGTGGATTGACCCTCTTTTAAGCTTTCTTTAGGGATAATCAGTTCAATGCAAATGTACATGCCAGTCTGGATTATTAAGGCTCCCAGATTTCCATTTTTACTGATTTTTACAAATAAATACAGACAGGAAACAATGTGGTTATCTTCTGAATTCATATTTTTAAGTGTTTTTTTGAGAGACTCTTCATGTTGTTCTTCATGAATTTCTGGCCGATTGCTGAGCAGATGGACAGCACAGGGGAGCTAAAAAGCAGGATGAACTTCCCTTAAATACAGATATTTGTTAAACATATATTTGTTTATCATGGTAATTCCAATCTGTGGGTGTTGTATTTTGTGACATTAGCTGCTTAATTTGCTAATATGTGACAAGCATCATAGTTTGGATGAATGTTTATCGGCTAAAATAAGTATGACTCCATTAATTCTCAAAACACTAATTAAATATGGAGAAAAATAAATAAGGATAAATGCAGATGGAAATGTTAAAAAAATCAATGCCATAAAACAGGGAGCCTTAATTATTATCCAGTCCTCTTCCAGGTGAGTGTGTGGGGGTCGTTGCCAGTTGAGCCAATGAGGGGTAGACATGCACATAAGTAGACTGGAGTCCAGCCAGACAAGATTGTTAAGATATAGGAATCGGTAAATAAAACGTTTATCACATTTGGTTTCCTGCTAGGCCATAAGGTGTAAAAAAATCATTAACAAGTGGAGGTTTGACATTCATGGGCTGTTGGACAGGACAAAGCAGATCAGTACATTCCTAAATTTTATATCCACTCCTTGATGTTCTTCCCTAAGTCTTGCAACTAATTCTGAATCTCCCCCTGGTGCCCTTACTCCTCCCTTTGTTGCTTCAAGTTTATCGCTCCCAGTATCCTCTCTTTTGCTTCCAAACTTTGTGCCCCTCTTGATCCCACATCCTCAAATGATGCTTCTCATATTGTTTCACTTTACTCACAAGATGTTGGACGACATGTTTGGTCCACCATACCTCATTGATCTCATCCAGTTCCGAATCATCGTCCGTACTAAATTCCATGACGCGCAAATGTTCTTCGTTGGTTTGCCCTCGCTGGTGGCTCATGTTTCTCAGTTTCTCTGACGTTTTTATCAGCCTTTCCTCAAGGCTGAGCCTTTCTCTCTCCATTTCTTCTTCAATCTGTCTCATCCTCTCCTCGCGTTCCCGTTGTCGCTTTTCTTCCTCCTTCCTTTTTCGTTTTGCATCTTCGCGTTGCTTCTTCTCTTCCTCCTCTCGCTGCAGCCGCTCTGCTTCCTCTCGTTGTTGTTTTAGTTGATCTTCTGCTTGTTTTCCTGAAAATTGAATGACAAAATATGATATAAATGGATATGCCATAACATTGTAGCATTACAATAGCATGTATATAAATGAGAATATTCTATGCCATTGCATCTTTTTATGGTTAGTTATGCTTTGTTATGCTAAGTGTTGCTGATTAATACAAAGTTTTAATTAAAGCAAGCACTTCTGACATAACACCAAAACACAGCACAGATACTGATGGTCCCAGGACAATTATTCCTATCTCTGAACATGCACAAGGTAGAATAGGGACATTTTGTTATGCCTCTTTAATGCTCCTTTGCAGAGGAGGATGTTATAATAATGGTGTGTTTATACAGTGCCTGCTTCAAGAGGGCAGAGCTGTAAAGTAAGCGCATTGCTTATGTTTTGACCTGAAATACCAAAATGACAACATTTATAAGAATATTCTGAAGCGGCAGAGAAGGATCACCTAAGTCAGGAGTGGAGTAACATGTGCCTATCTACTGAGGTGGTTTAATCAGGGCTGGAGAGGAATATTTTGCAGGCCATGCAGACCGGAAATGGGTATCACTGATTATGGCTATTTAGTTGTCATATTTGATGTCACCAGTGATGTCATCAGTAATGCAAACGGTGATCTCATAACTGATCTCATGTTTGAGGTCATATACAGGGAAGGGCAGATAGCAGAGCGAAGAATGTGTTTTTTTACACAAGAACAATAAGGTTTTTGACTGACAACATCATCCAACTCCTTACATGTAAGCAGCACTGACCCCTAACTAAGGTGTTTTCATTGAATTTCAATCTTTCAGGTTGTACAGCGCAGGAGCTCATGGGCATCAGTGGGGCTTGTCACTCATGGGCTCCATGCCTAGCAGAGGCAGAGATTGGCAAGAAAGACTTAATTTCAGTCATATCCTTGCTTCTGATTGGCCTGGTGACCATGGAGCTAATTGGGACAATTGGAAAATGCCAGTCTGTCTGCTAAGCCCATGAGATGTGGAGCTGGGGAGGAAATGGGGAACACAGAGGAGCATCTGCAGAACCTGCCATTTCCCAGGATGTCCTCCCCATCAAGGGCTAGGGCACTTCATACCACATCCCATGTCCTAGGGCTTCCACTGCCCATGGTGCAGCTGTATTGCCTAAAGCCATGGAAGCCTGTGGTTTACTCACAGGAGCCCAGGGATGATGAATTAAAGGGAAGGAGCCAGAGAATCCCACAATCGGTTGTTTCAAACAGCGTTGAAGAGTACCAAGCAGACTGTTGGAGTTGGAGGCGCCCTGATAGGTGAGCTGTAAATGCTGTAGAAGTGGTACAGTAGGCACCTTAAATAAGCAGGTTGGAATTCTGGTGTAGTAGTAAAATATGTGCAGAGTAGTCAGAGTAAAGTGGTTACAAAGTCTTGTGCGCTCTTGTCCTTAGAGGTCGTTTTATAAATATTTTCCTTTTATTTTTGATATTTGAATATAATGCAAATCCTTGTGCAACCAAGAGCTTGCTATTTCCACATCTAAGTACTTGCTACTTCTTCATACAAGCACTTGTTATTAACACATCCACACACTTGCTATTTCCACGTCCAAGCACTTGGAAATTCCAAATTCACACAATTGCTTTTTTCCTCTCCAATCCCTTGCTATTTCCACATCCATGTGCTTGTTTTTTGCATTCATTTTCAGGTTCTGAGGCATTCATAAACATCTTTCACCCACACTGTTACTTTTGGCGGGGAGTGGCTCATCTATGATATGGCTAGTCAGTGCTTTGTAAGTACAAACGCTGACATCACACATTTCCTACTGAGGTATTTATTGTTAGGATGAGGGACTAAACCCAGCAGGACCATGCAAATCTCCCTAGGGACCCCCCAACTTATAGCCTCCTTTAGTTTGGCCAAAATATCAGTCCAGTAAGGGCTCATACTTGAGCAAGACCAAGACATATGTATGAAATCTGCATCCACCTCACCGCTGCGGGGACATTGCCCTGTGTGATTTTGGTGAACTCTATTTAATGTTTGGTGGACACAATGGTATTGTATCAGTTTAAATCAGGTATTCAAACTCAATTGTTTAACCCCCTCGTTTATTAGGTCTTGCCTATTCACGTGCGCATGCGCTGCATATGAGACCTTTAGCCGTCGCTTGATTCTTTTTCGAAGCACATACTCGTGCTTGAGGCGGCATACACCTTTCAGGAGCGAGCAGGGGCTCGCCACAAGCACGAGTATGTGCTTTAAAAAACAGCAGACTGCGCACACACACACACGTACCTTCTCATTCCCTCTTTCTCCCGCGCCACCTCTCTCTCTCTGTCTGCCTCCCACTCTCAGATGGAACCTTTACAGCCCCTCCCAGGACTCGTGGACAAGGCACAAATGTAGGATAAATGTAGGAGCCCTGCTCCTAAGAAATCAGATCCTGTTTAAGCCAAGAAGAACCTCTGCCCGACGAGAAGGACCTGGAAAACTGCATGGAGGAGTACTGTCTCTGACCTGGGAGACTGGCCTGTGGTGGGTGCCTTGCTGCAAGAAGGAGAGCAGAAAGACTGAAGTGACTTTTTATCCACTTGTGCATTCTTTTAAACAATCTCCAAGGGCTTGCATGTGAGCCTGAACCCTGAACTGAGCCCCAGGACCATTGGACTCTAACCCCTTGGAAGAGAAGCTGCTGAGCGTCCTGCATTTCCCCGCAGTACTGACGAAGGAAACCGAGTGTGCCTCATGGAAATCCACTGCGCACTCTGAAGAGCTGTGTGCACTTGTCCCGCCGAGCAACGCAACTTCTACCTGGCCGAGCCGCAGCTTGCATTGTAAGGACCAGCCCCGCTGCCCGAGCACCGCGACTCCTGCCTATCCGAGCCGTAGCTTGCATCACAAGAAAGAACCCGTCCAGACCAAGCACCGCGCCTATCTGGACCCGAGCCGTAGCTCGCAAAGCAAAGAACGAACGTCGCTTGTTACTGCTCATACCCCATACGTGATACGGGTTGAGATTTGAATGAGACATGTCTAATATGAGGCCTCACTGCATCAGGGCTCATCCTGGCCCAGAGAAATGCTTTTTCCAATGTTCAATTGAGAAATAAACCCCTTTGATAGAAACCTAGAACCATCAATGAAACAAATGCTCACCAGTTACATCAGTGACAATATAAACAACACTGAATGTGCTTTAAGAAGGTATATGATTTTCCTTATGTTTGTGCTTTTCACTTCTTATTATTTCTACCTACCTGAGCCGCAGCCAGATGAGGTGTAGCATTCTCCTCCTACCTATAAGGTAAGTGGATCAGGGCTGATATTGAGAGCCCAAAGTGTATTTATTTGACATAGTTTGCGGTAAACTATAATGTGGTTACTGATATTGACATTCATTTTGATTTGTCTTTCGGTGTGGTCTGTGTCTCTGTCTGTTGGTGTAATTCTTATTACCTGGATCTCCAGTTTATACCTAGGAGGACTCATATTTACTCAAGGACGTCCAGGTGACACTTGTAAATACGTAAAGTATTAAAAAATCTTTTTCTATGTTGTTTGTTCCTAAGCAGTAGCGAGATATGGTCCTGAAGAAAGCAGCGGACACCATTATGGGTCCACTTACTGCAGAAACATGTTGACCTTATATGAATGTAGCTATTTGTTAAACCTATTATTTTTCTCCACTGGTTTTTTAAGTATTGGAAACACGTGAGGTCCCTAATAAATAATCTTCCCTCCCGGTTCTCCAATTTTAGAATTCTCACTTACTCACACACTATTATTTTCACTAACACTTTTTTACGCACTGCTTTATAGTTATCAGTCTATGGTCACCTTCCTGGAAAAAATCCACACACAGGCGCACCCACTTTTTACATCACAAGTGGCTGCAAGAATACTCTCCTTGGTGTGAGGAGGCCCAGATGATGACAAGGGGGGTACCGGATGTTAACTGATGGGTACTTTTCAGAACATGGGAGTATCCGATTGTGCTTAATTCACGTTTTGGTAAATTGCATAATTTAATTTAGAATAGAGTCACACCACAGACACTGTGTCATGGATTATGTTGTCTAGACCCGCAGTAACTTTTTGTTGTTCAGACTGTCTTTCTTCGGGGGAGGTATCTGTGCTTGGTCGTTAAATTATTTCCCCTGGGACCCTCCTTTTGACCTGTTGTTGTTAAGGAGAAGACAACTCACATGAAGATGGTGGGTTTTCCTGACTGGGCGTGGTGACCAACTGGTCCATGACAGCCAGTAGGGGTTCTCAAGAGGACCTGTAGCCAGAGGGAGAGGCCCAGGACCCGGCTTGGAAAAAAGGAGCAGGAGGCGCGGGAAGCCAGCCTCTGTAGTTCCCATGGTCCAGGAAGAAGCAGACCTTGAGGGGGATGCCCTGGAACCTAAAGGGGAACAGATAGCTGAACTGGGGGATCTGCCTGAGCTGACCCATTGGCAGCAGGAAGGAGGGCCCACCAGGGAGGAATTCTGACGAGCGCAGAAAGAATGTCCTTCTCTCATTGGTCTGCGGCAGCAGGCTGCCGACCAGGCCAGAGGTGATCAGTCTGGAACACATTTCATTTATTGGGAGAATTACCTCCTCTTTTCAGAGCCTAAGGTTGCTGAGCCTGGGTCAGCCCGTGTGCTGGTGGTACCAAGAGTTTCAGAGCCTTCCTACTGGGGCTATCGCACGATGTCCAATTGGCAGGACATTTGGGGCAAGAAAAGACCTTTGACAGGCTTGTCACCTACTTTCATTGGCCCCAAATGCGTAGAAGCTCAGACGCTCATTGTAGGACCTTCCAGACTTGCCAGGCAAGTGGAAAGAGTGGGAGGAAGCAGAAGGATCCTCTCCAGCCATTCCCTGTAGTCAGTATCCCATTCCAGCTAGTGGGAATAGATATTGTGGAGCCACTGGACCCCAGGACAGCCATAGGCATCAGGTTTATCCAGGTCCTGTTGGACCATCCCACCCGGTACCCCAAAGCCATTCCTCTGAGGTCAGTGACGGCCCCGTGGTGACACAGGCACTGATGGGAATTTTCTCCAGAGTGGGATTCCCTCAAGAGGTGGTGTCTGACAGGGGTACCAATTTCATATCCAAGTATATGAAATCTCTTTGGCAAGAGTGTGGTGTAACCTACAAATTCAGCACACCTTACCACCCCCAAGGAAATGGGTTGGTTGAGAGATTCAACCGGATCCTGAAGGGCATGATTATGGGTCTGGAAGAACACATGAGGCGCAAGTGGGACATCCTCTTGCCCATGCCTTCTCTTTGCTTACTGTGAGGTGCCACAGAAGTCTCTAGGGTTCAGCCCCTTTGAGCTCCTGTATGGCCACCCAGTGAGAGGACCTCTAAGTCTGGTCAAGGAAGGCTGAAGCAATCTCCCAGGAAACCTACCCAGAATGTATACAGTTACATGCTGGCCTTCAGGAACCATACTAGGCGTTTCAGAGCACTTGCTGAGGCAAATCTGGAAGCCAGCCAGCAGGAAATGAAGCGGCGGATTGACCAGAATGCCACTCTGGTAGAGCTTCAGCCTGGACAAAAGCTTTGGGTCCTGGCCCCTGTGGAGCCTTGCGCGCTTCAAGACAAGTGGACCGGACCCTTTGAGATTGTGGAGCGCAAGAGTCCTGTCACCTATTTGGTGGACTTGCAGTCTCCCAGGAACCCCTTGAGGGTCCTGCATGTCAACCGCCTAAAGCCCCACTTGGAGAGGTCCGAAGTGGGCATGCTCTTGGCAACAGATGATGGGACGGAGGAGGAGACTGAGCCTCTTCCTGACCTCCTGGTAGCCTCAGAGCAAGATGGGTCAGTGGATGGAGTTAGCCTCTCTCCCACCTTGACCCCTGAGCAACAGAATGACTGCCGCCAACTGCTGGGGCAGTTTTATGACCTGTTCTCCCGGATTCCTAGTGTCAGAGATTGGTGCGTCCATGATGTGGACACAGGAGACAGCTTACCTGTAAGGCACCAAGCTTACAGAGTGACTGACAGGGTCAGGGCCTGCATCAAAGAGGAGGTCTCAAAGATACTTGCTCTTGGGGTGGTTTAGTTCTCCAGCAGTCCTTGGGCCAGCCCAGTGGTCTTGGTCCCGAAGGCTGCAGCGCCGGGTGCCACACCCAAACTCTGGTTCTGTGTGGACTACAGAGGACACAATTCAGTCACCAAGACTGACGCGCAGCCCATCCCCTTGAGCTGATGAGCACATCGATCAGTTAGGGGCTGCCCCGTACCTCAGCACGTTTGATTTGACGTCTGGGTACTGGCAGATCGCCTTGACTGATTAGCCAAAGAGAGGTCAGAATTCTCCACACCAGATGGGCATTTCCAGGTTATGCCATTTGGGATGAAGAATGCCCCTGCCACCTTCCAGAGGTTGGTCAACCAGGTGTTGGTTGAGCTGGAGGAATTCAGTGCCGCCTACCTGGATGACATAGCAGTGTTCAGTGTCACATGGGAAGAGCAGCTGCGCCACTTCTGGGAAGAGTTATTGTCCCTGCGCAAGGCAGGCTTTATGATCAAGGTGAGTACGTGCCAGATCGGGAAGGATTCTGTGGTGTACTTGGGACACCAAGTTGGGAGCGGCCAGGTGGCGCCCCTACACCCAAAGATTGAAACCATCCTGGCTTTGGAACCCGCTAAAACCCAGACAGAGGTGAGGGCCTTCCTAGGACTCACTGGGTACTACAGGAGGTTTGTCAAGGGGTATGGCAACATTGTTGAACCCTTGACAAAGCTGACTTATAAGAAGCAGCCCAAGAAAGTGATCTGGACTGACGCCTGTCAGAAAGCTTTTGACACCCTGAAGACTGCCATTTGCATGGTGCCTGTGCTCCTGGCCCCTGACTTCTCCAAAGAGTTCCTTGTGCAAACAGACACTTCAGAGCATGGTGTAAGGCTGTTCTCTCATAGATGACTGAGGAGGGCTGGGACCAACCTGTAGCCTTCATCAGTAGGAGGTTACTTCCGCGAGAACAAAGGTGGAGTGTAATTGAGCGTGAGGCATTTGCTGTGGTCTGGGCATTGAAGAATCTAAGAACCTACTTGTTTGGGTCCCACTTCCGGGTTCAGACAGACCACAGGCCCCTAAGATGGTTGATGCAAATGAGGGGTGAGAATCCTAAGTTGATGAGGTGGTCCATTTTCCTACAGGGGATGGATTTCACGGTGGAACACCGCCCCTATACAGATCACGCCAATGCTGATTGTCTGTCCATATTTTTCCGCCTTAGTGATGAGAACTCCCTGGGGTAGGGTAGGTCTCCCCACATTTCAACTGGAGGGTACACGTGTTAGACCTGGCACCATTGGCGTTGGCCTCCCTTCCATTTTTGAAGCTGTTGCCTTAGGTGTTTTGCTGGTGTTAGCTGCTTAGAGCAATGTGCCACTGCCAACCAGTGCCACAGTGCAAGTGCTCCTTATGAAAAGTTTATATATAATTGATTTCTATGATTGGCTTATTTGGTTTACTGTCAGACCCCAGTAAAGTGCACCAGGAGTGCCAGGGCTTGTAAGTCCAAATGCTGCTGGTGGACCTGCAGCACTGGTTGTGCCACCCACAGAAGCAGCTTTGTAAAATGTGTCTAAGGTCTGCCATTGCTGAACCTGCCTGCAGTATGGTACTGTCATGCTGACTGCACAAGTGCACCCACTTGCCAGTCCCTAAACCTTCCCTTAACTTCATATTAGTCACCCCTATGGTAGGCCCAAGGGCAAGGTGCATTGTAAGCATAAGGTAGGACAAGCCCTGATGTGTGTGGCATGTCCTAATAGTGAATTACAGCCAATTTCGTTTTTCACGTTTGCAAGGCTACCTGTTCTCATGGGCCAGAATGGGCTGCTGGAATTATTACATCATACATTCCTAACAGACTCTGGGAATATGGTGGACAGTCAAGTTTAGTATGCCTGAAATCAGAATAATAAAATACATGTTTTAGTAAAGTTTATTTTAATATACTTTGTTAGCAAATACCACTTTTAGAAAGCTGGTCATTGCCTGCCTAGCCATTTCAGCTTTTCCTCTGCTAGGATGTATATCTGCTGTCTGGTTTCTGTGTGTGACAGGGCTGGGGCATTGCAGGAGACAGTCTGGGCTGCCAGGTGGTGAATAGAGAGATTACACCAGGATGGGTGGGAGCAGTGCCCCGTGACTCTGAATAGGGCTGTGCTCTGCCAATAAAATGCTGGCTCCACCTCCTGTGGAGCATCTGATGTCTCTGCCCTGCACACTGAAAAGACAAGCCAGAGTCTCCAAAACAAAGTGCTCCAGAACTGGGTGAAACTAGGCTCAGGCCCCCTGGCCTGCAAGAACAAAAGATTTGCTGTTTAAATGTAGGAACCCTGCTACTAAGAAATCAGATCCTGTTTAAGCCAAGAAGAACCTCTGCCCGACGAGAAGGACCTGGAAAATCTGCATGGAGGAGTACTGTCTCTGACCTGGGAGACTGGCCCGTGGTGGGTGCCTTGCTGCAAGAAGGAGAGAAGAAAGACTGAAGTGACTTTTTATCAACTTGTGCATTCTTTTAAACAATCTCCAAGGGCTTGCGTGTGAGCCTGCCCCCTGAACTGAGCCCCACGACCGTTGGGCTCTAACTCCCTGGAAGAGAAGCTGCTGAGCGTGCTGCATTTCCCCGCAGTACCGACAAAGGAAACCAAGTGCGCCTCACGGAAATCCACCGCGCACTCTAAAGAGCTGTGTGCACTTGTCCCGCCGAGCAACGCAACTTCTACCTGGCCGAGCCGTAGCTCGCATCATAAGGACCAGCCCCGCTGGCCCGAGCACCGCGATTCCTGCCTATCCGAGCCGTAGCTCGCAGCCCAAGAAAGGACCCATCCCGTCCAAGCACCGCGCCTATCTGGCCCCGAGCCATAGCTCGCAACGCAAAGAATGGACGTCGCCTTGTGCCTGCTTTCCCCCTTCGCATCGCCCTGATTGAAGCGCCCTCGCCGCTGTTCATGAACAGTTGTGGCGGGTAGCGCGGTAGGTACGCCTCGTACCTCTTTGAATCGTACCGCCGACCAGCACTGCGCTCAGACCCGGCCTCATCTCCAGGACCGGCGCAGACGCTGCAACAAAGAGCCTGCCCCCCCCCCCCACAACGCATCGCTACCCTCAAAAGTAAAGTGACTATTGAGCCCTTGGAGCCGTAGCTCGCACCACACGAGGAATGCACCGCTGCGTGGGACGTCTGGTTTTCGCACCGTCAGAAAACCAACCAAAGACCCCCAATTCTAACACACACTGATTTCTGATGAACAATTATGTGCCACAGATGATAACTATTGATCACCTTATTGATCACGTGCGAATTGTTTATGTGTAAGTGGCTGTTTTAAAAAGAGAGCCAAGACATCCATGGTATGGTAGCACAATCAATCATATCTAAGGTTTGTGGTTATCCATGTGCATTTTCTGATGTTTAGAAGATGTTTGAAATCCTGCACTGAGGATGTCTTAGAGAATGTGTACAATAGATTAACAAGTAATATTGTGCAACTCAATGTTGCCATGAAGCTCACACACCACAGAGGAACTGAAACTGTTTGTAATGTACTGAAGGCCGCAAGACTAATTTTCCATCAGCCCAGACACCTTCATGTTCGCCCCTTGCTTAAAACCCTCCATTGGCTTCCAGTGGCTAAACGCAGTGAATTTAAACTAGGCTGCATTATCTTTAAATCCCTGGCTGGCCTTGGCCCTGCTTTCATTGCTTCCCTTCTTCACCGCTATCTTCCTTCGCGCAACCTTCACTCTTCTTACTTGGCCCTACTCACTATTCCAACCTTCAACCGTAAAAAACATGGGGCCTCATTTATGAGGCCTTGCGTCAGTTTTGCGCTGCGGATGCGTCACTTTTTGTGACGCATCTGCGGAGTAAAACATGCGCCTTGTTGCGCCATATTTAAAAAGTGACGCATCTAGGTAGATGCGTCACTTTTTAGACCCCTGCGCCACATTATACCTGCGTCAGGTATAATGTATGCAGAGGGGGCGTTCCCCCGCA
Organism: Lissotriton vulgaris; assembly: GCF_964263255.1. Taxonomy (NCBI): domain Eukaryota; kingdom Metazoa; phylum Chordata; class Amphibia; order Caudata; family Salamandridae; genus Lissotriton; species Lissotriton vulgaris. Next base: position 16,581,389 of record NC_141689.1, read on the forward strand.
AAAAGCCTCGTAATAGTGACGCAGTGAAATCTATGAGATTTCACTGCGTCACTTTTAGGATGCGGTTGCGTCAAAATCTTGCGCCTGCCTCACAGCAGGCGTAAGACTGACGCAAGCCCTTTCACATGGGGCTTTTCCAATGTGAAAGGACGCATTGCTGGAGATGCGTCACTTTTGTGACACACTCCAGCAATGCGTCACTTTTGCGCTTACAGATGCGTCAGAAATACTGACGTATCTGTAAGTCCTTGCGACATGATGCGTCATACATTAAATATGACGCATCATTGGTGTCGCAAGGAGTGCGCAGTGAAAAGTGACGCATCGCTGTTTTCACGCAGCGATGCGTCACTTTTCATAAATGAGGCCCATGGTGGTCTTAGATTTTCTTTTCTTGCCCCTTCCCGCTGGAATGCACTTCCCTTGGAGCTGAGACTTACTACTTCTTACCATTGTTTTTGATCCCTCCTGAAGACTCTACTGTTCCGCCAAGCCCATGGATAACCATTCTCTTTCTTAATTATCTACACCGCTGAATGTTTGTCTACCCTGTGCTCACAGTGCCATGAAACCATTGGGTGTATGTGCGCTATAAAAGTACTTTTAACATAACATAACATAACAAAGTGGACAGAGGACTGGAAACAAGCATCCCGGTACACATTGAGGGATAAAAGCCCTCATCAGCCAGGCTAACTTGAATCCAGTGGCAAAGTGAGCAAGAGACCCACGTCTGAGCATACCCTGCCAACGGAGGACAAAAAAGAAAAACAACGGTGTCCCAGGCATCATCTTGAGGTTTTTTTAACTAAAATCCTGTAGGCCACCGTGATTGAATGACTTCCTCCTTAATGGTGGTTCAGACTTCAGGGCTAAATTCAGGTATTTTATCATCTATGGAGTAAGGAGCATGTGGCATCCTTGCTGACTGCCCTCTTCAGCCATGAAGACCTATGGTGTAAGGAGCATGTGGCATCCTTGCTGAGTGCCCTCTTCAGCCATGAAGACCTATGGTGTAAGGAGCATGTGGCATCCTTGCTGACTGCCCTCTTCAGCCATGAAGACCTATGGTGTAAGGAGCATGTGGCATCCTTGCTGACTGCCCTCTTCAGCCATGAATACCTATGGTGTAAGGAGCATGTGGCATCCTTGCTGACTGCCCTCTTCAGCCATGAAGACCTATGGTGTAAGGAGCATGTGGCATCCTTGCTGACTGCCCTCTTCAGCCATGAAGACCTATGGTGTAAGGAGCATGTGGCATCCTTGCTGACTGCCCTCTTCAGCCATGAAGACCTATGGTGTAAGGAGCATGTGGCATCCTTGCTGACTGCCCTCTTCAGCCATGAAGACCTATGGTGTAAGGAGCATGTGGCATCCTTGCTGACTGCTCTCTTTAGCCATGAAGACCTATGGTGTAAGGAGCATGTGGCATCCTTGCTGACTGCCCTCTTTAGCCATGAAGACCTATGGTGTAAGGAGCATGTGGCATCCTTGCTGACTGCTCTCTTTAGCCACGAAGACCTATGGTGTAAGGAGCATGTGGCATCCTTGCTGACTGCCCTCTTCAGCCATGAAGACCTATGGTGTAAGGAGCATGTGGCATCCTTGCTGACTGCCCTCTTCAGCCACGAAGACCTATGGTGTAAGGAGCATGTGGCATCCTTGCTGACTGCCCTCTTTAGCCACGAAGACCTATGGTGTAAGGAGCATGTGGCATCCTTGCTGACTGCCCTCTTCAGCCACGAAGACCTATGGTGTAAGGAGCATGTGGCATCCTTGCTGACTGCCCTCTTCAGCCACGAAGACCTATGGTGTAAGGAGCATGTGGCATCCTTGCTGACTGCCCTCTTCAGCCACGAAGACCTATGGTGTAAGGAGCATGTGGCATCCTTGCTGACTGCCCTCTTTAGCCACGAAGACCTATGGTGTAAGGAGCATGTGGCATCCTTGCTGACTGCCCTCTTTAGCCACGAAGACCTATGGTGTAAGGAGCATGTGGCATCCTTGCTGACTGCTCTCTTTAGCCACGAAGACCTATGGTGTAAGGAGCATGTGGCATCCTTGCTGACTGCTCTCTTTAGCCACGAAGACCTATGGTGTAAGGAGCATGTGGCATCCTTGCTGACTGCTCTCTTTAGCCACGAAGACCTATGGTGTAAGGAGCATGTGGCATCCTTGCTGACTGCTCTCTTTAGCCATGAAGACCTATGGTGTAAGGAGCATGTGGCATCCTTGCTGACTGCTCTCTTTAGCCACGAAGACCTATGGTGTAAGGAGCATGTGGCATCCTTGCTGACTGCTCTCTTTAGCCACGAAGACCTATGGTGTAAGGAGCATGTGGCATCCTTGCTGACTGCTCTCTTTAGCCACGAAGACCTATGGTGTAAGGAGCATGTGGCATCCTTGCTGACTGCTCTCTTTAGCCACGAAGACCTATGGTGTAAGGAGCATGTGGCATCCTTGCTGACTGCTCTCTTTAGCCACGAAGACCTATGGTGTAAGGAGCATGTGGCATCCTTGCTGACTGCCCTCTTTAGCCATGAAGACCTATGGTGTAAGGAGCATGTGGCATCCTTGCTGACTGCTCTCTTTAGCCACGAAGACCTATGGTGTAAGGAGCATGTGGCATCCTTGCTGACTGCTCTCTTTAGCCATGAAGACCTATGGTGTAAGGAGCATGTGGCATCCTTGCTGACTGCCCTCTTTAGCCATGAAGACCTATGGTGTAAGGAGCATGTGGCATCCTTGCTGACTGCCCTCTTTAGCCATGAAGACCTATGGTGTAAGGAGCATGTGGCATCCTTGCTGACTGCTCTCTTTAGCCATGAAGACCTATGGTGTAAGGAGCATGTGGCATCCTTGCTGACTGCTCTCTTTAGCCATGAAGACCTATGGTGTAAGGAGCATGTGGCATCCTTGCTGACTGCTCTCTTTAGCCACGAAGACCTATGGTGTAAGGAGCATGTGGCATCCTTGCTGACTGCTCTCTTTAGCCACGAAGACCTATGGTGTAAGGAGCATGTGGCATCCTTGCTGACTGCTCTCTTTAGCCACGAAGACCTATGGTGTAAGGAGCATGTGGCATCCTTGCTGACTGCTCTCTTTAGCCATGAAGACCTATGGTGTAAGGAGCATGTGGCATCCTTGCTGACTGCTCTCTTCAGCCATGAAGACCTATGGTGTAAGGAGCATGTGGCATCCTTGCTGACTGCTCTCTTTAGCCATGAAGACCTATGGTGTAAGGAGCATGTGGCATCCTTGCTGACTGCCCTCTTTAGCCATGAAGACCTATGGTGTAAGGAGCATGTGGCATCCTTGCTGACTGCTCTCTTTAGCCACGAAGACCTATGGTGTAAGGAGCATGTGGCATCCTTGCTGACTGCTCTCTTCAGCCACGAAGACCTATGGTGTAAGGAGCATGTGGCATCCTTGCTGACTGCCCTCTTTAGCCACGAAGACCTATGGTGTAAGGAGCATGTGGCATCCTTGCTGACTGCCCTCTTCAGCCATGAAGATCTATGGTGTAAGGAGCATGTGGCATCCTTGCTGACTGCTCTCTTCAGCCACGAAGACCTATGGTGTAAGGAGCATGTGGCATCCTTGCTGACTGCTCTCTTTAGCCATGAAGACCTATGGTGTAAGGAGCATGTGGCATCCTTGCTGACTGCTCTCTTTAGCCATGAAGACCTATGGTGTAAGGAGCATGTGGCATCCTTGCTGACTGCTCTCTTTAGCCACGAAGACCTATGGTGTAAGGAGCATGTGGCATCCTTGCTGACTGCTCTCTTCAGCCACGAAGACCTATGGTGTAAGGAGCATGTGGCATCCTTGCTGACTGCCCTCTTTAGCCACGAAGACCTATGGTGTAAGGAGCATGTGGCATCCTTGCTGACTGCCCTCTTCAGCCATGAAGACCTATGGTGTAAGGAGCATGTGGCATCCTTGCTGACTGCTCTCTTCAGCCATGAAGACCTATGGTGTAAGGAGCATGTGGCATCCTTGCTGACTGCCCTCTTCAGCCATGAAGACCTATGGTGTAAGGAGCATGTGGCATCCTTGCTGACTGCTCTCTTTAGCCACGAAGACCTATGGTGTAAGGAGCATGTGGCATCCTTGCTGACTGCCCTCTTTAGCCATGAAGACCTATGGTGTAAGGAGCATGTGGCATCCTTGCTGACTGCCCTCTTCAGCCATGAAGATCTATGGTGTAAGGAGCATGTGGCATCCTTGCTGACTGCTCTCTTCAGCCATGAAGACCTATGGTGTAAGGAGCATGTGGCATCCTTGCTGACTGCTCTCTTCAGCCATGAAGACCTATGGTGTAAGGAGCATGTGGCATCCTTGCTGACTGCCCTCTTTAGCCATGAAGACCTATGGTGTAAGGAGCATGTGGCATCCTTGCTGACTGCCCTCTTCAGCCATGAAGACCTATGGTGTAAGGAGCATGTGGCATCCTTGCTGACTGCTCTCTTTAGCCATGAAGACCTATGGTGTAAGGAGCATGTGGCATCCTTGCTGACTGCCCTCTTTAGCCACGAAGACCTATGGTGTAAGGAGCATGTGGCATCCTTGCTGACTGCCCTCTTTAGCCACGAAGACCTATGGTGTAAGGAGCATGTGGCATCCTTGCTGACTGCCCTCTTCAGCCATGAAGACCTATGGTGTAAGGAGCATGTGGCATCCTTGCTGACTGCTCTCTTTAGCCATGAAGACCTATGGTGTAAGGAGCATGTGGCATCCTTGCTGAGTGCCCTCTTCAGCCATGAAGACCTATGGTGTAAGGAGCATGTGGCATCCTTGCTGACTGCTCTCTTTAGCCATGAAGACCTATGGTGTAAGGAGCATGTGGCATCCTTGCTGAGTGCCCTCTTCAGCCATGAAGACCTATGGTGTAAGGAGCATGTGGCATCCTTGCTGAGTGCCCTCTTCAGCCATGAAGACCTATGGTGTAAGGAGCATGTGGCATCCTTGCTGAGTGCCCTCTTCAGCCATGAAGACCTATGGTGTAAGGAGCATGTGGCATCCTTGCTGACTGCCCTCTTTAGCCACGAAGACCTATGGTGTAAGGAGCATGTGGCATCCTTGCTGACTGCCCTCTTTAGCCACGAAGACCTATGGTGTAAGGAGCATGTGGCATCCTTGCTGAGTGCCCTCTTCAGCCATGAAGACCTATGGTGTAAGGAGCATGTGGCATCCTTGCTGAGTGCCCTCTTCAGCCACGAAGACCTATGGTGTAAGGAGCATGTGGCATCCTTGCTGACTGCCCTCTTTAGCCACGAAGACCTATGGTGTAAGGAGCATGTGGCATCCTTGCTGACTGCTCTCTTTAGCCATGAAGACCTATGGTGTAAGGAGCATGTGGCATCCTTGCTGACTGCCCTCTTCATCCATGAAGACCTATGGAGTAAGGAGCATGTGGCATCCTTGCTGACTGCCCTCTTCAGCCATGAAGACCTATGGTGTAAGGAGCATGTGGCATCCTTGCTGACTGCCCTCTTCATCCATGAAGACCTATGGAGTAAGGAGCATGTGGCATCCTTGCTGACTGCCCTCTTCATCCATGAAGACCTATGGTGTAAGGAGCATGTGGCATCCTTGCTGACTGCCCTCTTCAGCCATGAAGACCTATGGTGTAAGGAGCATGTGGCATCCTTGCTGACTGCCCTCTTCAGCCATGAAGACCTATGGTGTATAGCGCAATAAAACTTTCAGTCCAGCTGAAGTGGTGATTCATGGATGACATGTTTGATGGAACACAGGATGAAGACCCTCCATGGGGGCCGGGCCGCCCTTTGACCTTCACTCTATCAACTTTAATCAAACACATGGAGTCTGGAGAAGATGCAGATCCTAACACTGAATCCCTTTTCACAAGCATATCTCCAACCACCTGCACCTTAATCTTACCATAGTTGGGGCAGATGGGGGCAGGTCCACCGCGACTGCACACCATCTGTATCTGGGACCGATCCGCCTTGATGACGCGGATGTAGAATGTTGGGCTGTCGATGCCGGTGTACTGGCGCCATAAGTCTGTAGACTTAAGACAAGCATGTCCACTGTGACGTCCATATCTTACATACAAGCGACTTATGATTCCTTGCTGCCTGGACGATCTTCTCTGACCTGGCAAAAGGACACCTTGGCCCTAAGGGAGAGAAGAACAAAACTTGTATTTCGGTACTGAGGGACATCATCCCATAAATGACAAAAAGAGTTGAAATAACAAAGTATAGGTCCAGCGAACAAAATGTAAGCCACGATGTGAACTACCTGATTCACTGCTTCCATCCGCACGGATTATTGACAAAACTACCAAGTCTGATTTCTAACTGACAGTGTCTGTAGCCTTCCATCCATGCAGTATCTCATTTATGCATCAATGCAGTCAGTCACTCACCACCCACCCACCACCACTCCCTCACTCACTCCCTCACTCACTCATTCTTGCACGCATGCATGTATTCAGTGCCCTGCAGAATACTGAGTTATATTACCGTCTTTGTGGTGCTTGCCCTGCCCCTGAACTCTCTTTCTCAATTCTTGAAACTGATCCCCTACCAATGGACCCATCAAGATGAGCACCCCTTCTGACAGACACAGCAGCCCTTCAGACCTACTGTCCCTTGTGAGACTTGGTGTGCCTTCTGATCTTTGGTAATGCCATCAACCCTGGCTTCAGATACATTAGGGGCTCCTCAGCCTCACAATCAGCTGCTCAGGCTTATCAACTTGACTCCATCTGGGGTCAGCAATGGTGGGCTTCATAAATACTGGAGAACATAACAAAACATCAGAGGAATACAGGGATTGCAGCAGCAGACCTGCAGCGATCCCTCACCTGTTGTAGATCTAGACGTTAAAGCAGGAGCTTCTACGGGGGGCGCTTCACGCAATTTCTTTAAGGATGTTGAGGACTTTATGGGTGCTGTAAGGTCTTGAGAAATAACACAGGCACACGAAGGGCTCCGTTACATTCCTTGGTAGACTCCTCAGGGAAATCGCACAAGAGAATGTGGAAAAGATAAATATGTGATGTCTTGAGGAGACCATCTAGGGCTAGATGTAGGTGGGCTAATACCAGTCAGTAACGGCCGAAAATCGGTAAATTTCCCATTACCGACCGGTATTTAGCCCTTACGATGTAAGAGGCTAGATTTAAGGATTCAGTAATTTAGAAGAGGTGGAGGACTCACTATAATTTATAAGAATCCGTACCATACCACGCTTGACCCCATTTTATCCACCAACTGTGAAGCTGCAACTTTTGCAATCAACATTAACTGCAAACAAACCTTTAAAGGCATTTTGCTTTACCGACCTCCTGGACCTCGGAATTCCTTTCTTGGGTCCCTCTCTGAGCTAAATGACTACACTATAGGCTCCACTGATTATACAATATTGGGAGATTTCAACTTCCCTTTGGAAGAACAGGGAAATCACGACACCTCCCAACTTACTGCTGACTTCCTTACTCTAGGACTCCAACAATTGGTAAAGGGATCTACTCACCAGGCGGGACACACACTAGACGGTGTGTTCACCAACAACTCTCTCATCACGATACTAGACACTTTACCCCTTACCTGGACTGACCATAGGGCCATTATATTTGGTATTGACACTCGCCCAGCTAACCTCCCCGCTTCCAGACCACCTAGTAGGGCAGCAATTCGTGCCTGGAAGAATGCTGACATCCCTCAGATGGCAAACATCCTGACATTATCCTCCCCTACTATAGGGTCCAATTCTGTCCCCTCAGCCTCTGATTTCCAAGAGTGGATTAGGAACGCTGCTGATCAGGTCGCTCCGGAAAAGTCCATCCAACCTAATAGAAGGTCGCCATCGGCGGCATGGTACACAGAAGAGCTTAGACTTCACCGACAACATTGTCGGAATTTAGAAAGACGCTGGAGGAAATTCTATTGCCCCATAGCTAAGCAATCCTACAAAGATGCCTTAACCATATATAAAAAGGCCATCTGTACTCGGAAAATGACTTTTTTTTCGACCCAAATAAAGAATGCTAGGAATTCGGCCAGAGAACTGTTTTCAGTGGTCAATTCCCTATCTACACCTCCATCGGGTCTCGGAGTAGAACCCTCCCAACTGTTTTGTAACGCACTGTCCACTTTCTTTACTTCTAAAGTGGCAGATATCTATGCATCCTTTGGTGGAGATACAGGGGCTAGATCCACTGCCAGCAGTAAGGAATTTCCCCATATTAACCATGACCCTCTCTCTTCATTTGCTGACACCTCAGAAGACCAAATTAGCAGACTCATTTCCATCACCAAGTCTGGATCCCCTTTGGACCCATGCCCCCCCTCAGTGATGGCTAATTTAAGTGAGGTGATTTCCCACCCACTCATGGAAATCTGCAACACTGCCTTTCATACCGGCTGTTATCCAGCCCCGTGGAAGAAGGCAGTGATTAAGCCTCTTCTGAAGAAGCCCTCCCTGGATCCCTCCGCCTCGGTCAGCTATAGACCCATTGCCTGTCTCCCCTTCCCGGCCAAAATTTGCGAAGCTCTGATGAATATACAGCTCTCAGAGTTCGTCGATACGCACCAACTCTTAGACGAAACGCAGTTTGGCTTTAGGAAGGGACACGGGACGGAGACTGCACTAATAAAAGCTTCTGATGAAATTAGAACCATCATGGATCAGGGAGGAACGGCCATCTTAATTCTTCTGGATCTGTCCGCAGCATTTGACACGGTCGACCATGCTATTTTGGTCGACCGTGTCACAGCTCTGGGGATAGACGGTTCGGCTAGAGACCTCATTTCATCCTTCCTGGCTGACCGCACCCAGACAGTCAAGTTGGGTAATTTCTACTCTCCCGTCTCTGCACTACCATGTGGAGTACCACAAAGCTCCTCGCTAAGTCCCACGTTATTCAACATCTACGTAGCGGACTTAGCGAGGGTAATAAAGGCCTATGGGGTGCGTTTAACTTCCTACGCAGACGATACCCAACTGGTGCTGGTGATCCACAAGAACGGTACAGCAGTGGCAGCTAATTTTCAGGAGGCCATGCTTGCTGTCAGTATGTGGATGTCCTCCAATTGCCTAAGGCTTAAATCGGATAAAACCGAGGTTATGACCTTTGGCAACCTCGCCCCAGAATGGTCCTCCATCTGGTGGCCCAATCAACTGGGCTCTCCACCCGTCCCAGTGGTAAAAGCGAGGAACTTGGGAGTCATCTTTGATAGCAAACTAACTTTCAACCTTCATGTCAACAAGGTTGTCTCCTCTGCTTTCTTCACGCTAAAGAAAATAAAGAAATTGCTGCCTTATCTCCCCTCCTCTGCCGGGAAGACCTTAGTTACCACTCTGGTATTTTCCAAAATTGATTATGGAAATGCCCTCTTCCTCAACACCCAGAAATCTGTGCTGTCAAAGTTACAGTCTGTACAGAATGCGGCTGCCAGAATTGTCCTAAACATTCCTCGCCGCCAGTCTACTACCCTTGCCATCCGCCAGCTTCATTGGCTTAGAGTAGAGAGCTGTAATAAGTTCAAGGCCCTCTGCATTGCCTACAAGGCAGTGCATGGCACAGGACCCAAATTCTTGACTGAGGCACTCCAGCTGTACACCCCCAAAAGATTGTTGAGATCTGCTAACACCTGCCTTCTATCTGTACCTCGCACTAGAACGGCAACTTGGGGAGACCGCCGCTTTTTAGTGGCTGTACCAAAACTCTGGAACCTCCTTCCACTAAATATTAAAAATGCCCCCAACCTGATGAGCTTCCGGAGGCTCGTAAAGACATGGCTGTTTGACCAGTGAACTCTACCATTGTGGTCCTGCTAGCTCACACATGCGCCGAGACACCCTAGGGTAATTGTTCGCGCAATAAAAATCTCAAAAAATAAATAAATAAAATAAATAAAATAAATACTGATTTGTTATTTTAAGGAAGCGGTAAAATACGGAATCCTTAAATCCTATGTAGGGAGCACTCAAGTGAGTGCATTTTTCGTTTAAGGATTTGTTATTTACCACAAACTGCAAGTTGGTGGTAAATACTGAATACCTTTAACACCTTGACTGCTGCAGCAATTCCCTCTCGGTGCTGAACTTTTCAGATTTCCATGGTTCATGACAAGCTCAGCTCGTCATAAGCACACGACCAGTGTACTGCATGACGAGCTCAGCTCGTCATGAGCATGGAAGGGGTTAAAAAGGAAATGTTGTGCTTTTATAAAAGTGCATGTGGCAGACATACATGCCCTTAGGGCATGTATGTGTGGCACATGTGCACACATGCATGATTCAGGGGTGCAACAGGGTGTCAATGTGCCACCCTTGAATATGCTCCCACTATTACTGATGCGGTATTTACAGAATAGGTAATAGTGAATGGCTTCCCATTCATTCCTAGGGGCCTCCAGGTCCATAGCAATGAATGGGAAGCCATTCACTATTACCGAATCGGTAACATTTACCGATTTTTTACCTACATTCTATGTACCGATTCTTAAATTCCGAATCGGTAACATTTGGTATTTAGGAATCGGTAAATAGACATTACCTACATCTAGCCCCTAGTGATTACCCTATCATTTAAAGGTGGACTTGTCCTCCCCTGCAGGACTCCACAGCTGTCCCCAGTAACCTGCACTGACAGGATGTGACGCTGCTACATCAGGACACTCGGAGTAGAACAGAAGTGCCACGCCTCTGGAAATCTACCTTGGAAAAGTGTAGCATCCCGATAAGTAAAGAGAACCTGGGACAGAGAAAGATAGAGACATCTTCCGGCTCCAATGTGAGCCATGCAAGTTCACAAAGAGATACATAACTCCTGGCCTAAAAACTATGGTGCAGGGAAAAGGAAGAAGAGAGAGCAAAGCAGGGAACATGCAGGGATGGGGAAACATGACTTTAGACATTCCTGACATTGTGGGTCCACCACAACTCTCTGCATCTTCTAGGTCTTAGTTGGAGAGCAACAAATAAACCTTGGGGTGCAGCTGTCAGGAGGTTTGTGGCATTTACTGGATTTCAGGATGTAGCTGTGAGAGGCAGAATGGGCGTGGCTACTCCAGGGACTTTCACACCTCATTAGGGGGCGTGAGCATTAGGGGCAGCCCATCAGAGATCTGTTTGACAGTCCTACCTTGTGGTCAATGATGACGGCTAGACCTTGCAAGGAAGTAAGGCGACCACCACGGAACCTCTCACGGCCACCAATCACCGCAGAGACTCCTCCTTGTCTGGGCGCTGGAGGCGGTCCGCAGCGGGATATTCCAGGCCCTTGGAAGTCGAGGAAACACGAATGTGTTGAGTCCCTAGAATCACGGGCCTCATATTCTGCTGCAATATCCCTCAATTCTCATGCACCTCCTTTGCTTTCAGTGTTTAGATAAAAAAGGGCTTATAAGTTCAATGTACTGTAAACAAACATTTGTAAATTCAATTGGTCTGGCTACAGGCCTCCAAGGTATTTATTTTGCAAATGCTTGTTTCCCTTGCATGGCTTTATTACAGTATAAGCTAACCATGCAAATATGCTGACCCGTGGGAGTGCATGCAGACAAGGCGTGCCTTCAATCAATCTCCACGGAGAGATTCCCGCAGAGGCGCAGAGGATCACGGGAAGTCATTTTTCAATGGCTTTTGGCAAAGTCAAGTAATGAAGGGCCGGATGTGAATGCTGGTGGAGAGGGAATTATGGGTCAATGGTGCTGGCGCCCCCTCCCTGCCAGCCTGATGGTTTCGCCCACCTGACCCCTGCTCCGTCTCCGTTGTGGTTCAACCCCTCAGATGTCTCGATGGGGTGAGGCCAGCTCCTATTATTGAAAAACAATTGTTTTCAAAGCCCATCGCCTACCGCGCGCCCTGGCAGTGAGGCGCACTGAACAGTGCTCTGTGCCCCCCTCATCACGAGGGGAAATGCCCCTGGAGAGGGGGGCAGTGTTTTTATATTTTCAAACATAAAATCCTGCTTACAACGCCATGGCGGCAGTTCCGGTCAATGCTCGAAGTGCCACTGGGCCAGCAGACATTTCTGAATTTGGAAAATGGCCCCTGCATCAGAGGCAACAGATTAACTTACTCCACCGCCCTGGCAGAGAAACGGGTGCTGCCAATGTACACATCAGACCCAGGGTGTGTGTGTGAGGCGCACTCCCAGCAAGGTCAGGCTGGCAGCAGGGCATCCCCAGCCCGGGCTGGATCCATCCAGACACCTGGCAGCTTTCATTCCACTGTAGCCACTCTTCAGTGCAGGGGGTCCCTCGGGTCAGCGCCCCCTGGGTCAGCACCCTCGGGTCAGTGCCCACGGGTCAGCGCCCTCTGGGTCAGTGCCCTCCGGGTCAGCACCCTCGGGTCAGCGCCCTTGGGTCAGCACCCTCGGGTCAGCACCCTCCGGGTCAGCGCCCTCCGGGTCAGCACCCTCGGGTCAGCGCCCTCCGGGTCAGCACCCTCGGGTCAGCACCCTCCGGGTCAGCGCCCTCTGGGTCAGCGCCCTCAGGTCAGCGCCCTCCAGGTCAGCGCCCTCCGGGTCTGCGCCCTCTGGGTCTTCGGCCTCTGGGTCAGCGCCCTCGGGTCTGCGCCCTCCGGGTCAGCGCCCTCCGGGTCAGCGCCCTCTGGGTCTGCGCCCTCTGGGTCAGCGCCCTTGGGTCAGCACCCTCCAGGTCAGCGCCCTCCAAGTCAGCGCCCCCTGGGTCTGCGCCCTCTGGGTCAGCGCCTTCGGGTCAGCGCCCTCCGGGTCAGCGCCCTCTGGGTCAGCGCCCTCCGGGTCAGCACCGTCTGGGTCAGCGCCCTCGGGTCAGTGCCCTCCGGGTCAGCGCCCTCGGGTCAGCACCCTCCGGGTCAGCAACCTCGGGTCAGCGCCCTCCGGGTCAGCGCCCTCCAGGTCAGCGCCGTCTGGGTCAGCGCCCTCTGGGTCAGTGCCCTCCGGGTCAGCGCCCTCGGGTCAGCGCCCTCCGGGTCAGCACCCTCGGGTCAGCGCCCTCTGGGTCAGCACCCTCCGGGTCAGCACCGTCTGGGTCAGCGCCATCTGGGTCAGCGCCCTCTGGGTCAGCACCCTCAGGTCAGTGCCCTTGGGTCAGCGCCCTCTGGGTCAGTGCCCTCCGGGTCAGCGCACTCGGGTCAGCGCCCTCCAGGTCAGCAGACTCGGGTCAGCGCCCTCCGGGTCAGCGCCCTTGGGTCAGCGCCCTCCGGGTCAGCAGCCTCGGGTCAGCGCCCTCTGGGTTAGCGCCCTCCGGGTCAGCGCCGTCTGGGTCTGCGCCCTCTGGGTTAGTGCCCTCCGGGTCAGCGCCCTCGGGTCAGCACCCTCCGGGTCAGCACCCTCGGGTCAGCGCCCTCTGGGTGAGCGTCCTCAGGGTCAGCACCGTCCAGGTCAGCGCCATCTGGGTCAGCGCCCTCCGGGTCAGCGCCCTCAGGACAGCGCCCTTGGGTCAGCACCCTCTGGGTCAGCGCCATCCGGGTCAGCGCCCTCCAGGTCAGCAGCCTCGAGTCAGCACCCTCCAGGTCAGTGCCCTCTGGGTCAGCGCCGTCTAGGTCAGCGCCCTCTGAGTCAGTGCCCTCCGGGTCAGCGCCCTCGGGTCAGTGCCCTCGGGTCAGCGCCCTCCGGGTCAGCGCCGTCTGGGTCAGCGCCCTCCGGGTCAGCGCCCTCGGGTCAGCGCCCTCCGGGTCAGCGCCCTCGGGTCAGTGCCCTCGGGTCAGCGCCCTCCGGGTCAGCGCCGTCTGGGTCAGCGCCCTCCGGGTCAGCGCCCTCGGGTCAGTGCCCTCGGGTCAGCACCCTCCAGGTCAGCACCGTCTGGGTCAGCGCCCTCCGGGTCAGCGCCCTCCGGGTCAGCGCCCTCCGAGTCAGCGCCCTCCGGGTCAGCGCCCTCCGGGTCAGCGCCCTCCAAGTCAGCGCCCTCGGGTCAGCGCCCTCGGAGTCAGCGCCCTCCGGGTCAGCGCCCTTGGGTCAGCGCCCTCGGGTCAGCGCCCTTGGGTCAGCGCCCTTGGGTCAGCGCCCTCGGGTCAGCGCCCTCCGAGTCAGCGCCCTCCGGGTCAGCGCCCTTGGGTCAGCGCCCTCGGGTCAGCGCCCTCGGATCAGCACCCTCGGGTCAGCGCCCTTGAGTCAGAGCCCTCCAGGTCAGCGCCCTCCGGGTCAGCGCCCTCGGGTCAGCGCCCTCGGGTCAGCGCCCTCAGGTCAGCGCCCTTGGGTCAGCGCCCTCTGGGTCAGCGCCCTCCGGGTCAGCGCCCTCTGAGTCAGCGCCCTCCGGGTCAGCGCCCTCCGGGTCAGCACCCTCCGAGTCAGCGCCCTCGGGTCAGCGCCCTCCGAGTCAGCGCCCTCCGGGTCAGCGCCCTTGGGTCAGCGCCCTTGGGTCAGCACCCTCGGGTCAGCGCCCTTGGGTCAGCGCCCTCCGGGTCAGCGCCCTCCGAGTCAGCGCCCTCGGGTCAGCGCCCTCCGAGTCAGCGCCCTCCGGGTCAGCGCCCTTGGGTCAGCGCCCTTGGGTCAGCACCCTCGGGTCAGCGCCCTTGGGTCAGCGCCCTTGGGTCAGCGCCCTCGGGTCAGCGCCCTCCGAGTCAGCGCCCTCCGGGTCAGCGCCCTTGGGTCAGCGCCCTCGGGTCAGCGCCCTCGGATCAGCACCCTCGGGTCAGCGCCCTTGAGTCAGAGCCCTCCGGGTCAGCGCCCTCGGGTCAGCGCCCTTGGGTCAGCGCCCTTGGGTCAGCGCCCTCGGGTCAGAGCCCTCCGAGTCAGCGCCCTCCGGGTCAGCGCCCTCCGGGTCAGCGCCCTCCGGGTCAGCGCCCTCGGGTCAGCGCCCTCGGGTCAGCGCCCTGTGCCTCAGTGATTCATGGAGTTATGGGGAGTCTGCTGGCAGCTTTCAACAGCATGGCTGCTTCCAAGACATTTTCATTTCTGGTTGTGACAAAAGTGCAGCAGGCTAAGGCATTAGATACTGTCTCTGGCAGCAAAGGGACGTGTGTATCTGCCAAAGAATCGAGTGAATATTTGAGTCCAATTGCTTCTCGAGAGGGGTCCAGTCTGGTTCTAGCTTGTTGAAGCTACTATGCAAAGATCTATCCTCTCTGACCGACAGCATTTGAAATAATTTCTGGAAGTATGTCAGCTTCACTCCAAGTTTAACTAGAATGTTACTGAAAAACGAAACATTTACTACCCTTGCCTAAGAACAAGAAGGACTTGTTTGTCTGGTTTTGTGTAAACGAGCATTGCATTCCTTGAGCGAGAGGCTCTTTCAGAGTTGTTGTTTCCCTTGGACCCTGCCAGGGTGTGTTGGGACTGTGGCATTAGTGTTTGGGGTTTGGTGGAACGAGTTCACACAGAGGGGGGTGGAGGGGGGCACGACCGGCCTCGCATCAAGGGCTTTGCATTTCAGGGAAAGAGAAAGGCTGTGGTGCCGGCAGGAGGTACAGTGTCAACGTTGTTGGTACTGTAACAATGGTGTTCGTGACAGACCATGAGACAATCATTGTGTTTTAGTGAAGATGCTGCTAGGATGCTACGCCTGTTATTTTTGAGTCCCCTCCTCGAAGCGGGTCGTGTGCCCAGGACTCCCTGCCTCGGGTTCAATCGAGTGCTCAAGAGAAGAGGCAGAGGGTACAGGTGTGAAGGCAGCCACTGATGCCTGCTCAGAAGAGGAGGAGGGCGCAGGTGTGATGGCAGCCACTGATGCCTGCTCAGAAGAGGAGGAGGGCGCAGGTGTGATGGCAGCCACTGATGCCTGCTCAGAAGAGGAGGAGGGCGCAGGTGTGATGGCAGCCACTGATGCCTGCTCAGAAGAGGCAGAGGGTACAGGTGTGAAGGCAGCCACTGATGCCTGCTCAGAAGAGGCAGAGGGTACAGGTGTGAAGGCAGCCACTGATACCTGCTCAGAAGAGGAGGAGGGCGCAGGTGTGATGGCAGCCACTGATGCCTGCTCAGAAGAGGAGGAGGGCGCAGGTGTGATGGCAGCCACTGATGCCTGCTCAGAAGAGGAGGAGGGCGCAGGTGTGATGGCCGCCACTGATGCCTGCTCAGAAGAGGAGGAGGGTGCAGGTGTGATGGCCGCCACTGATGCCTGCTCAGAAGAGCAAGAGGACGCAGGTGTGATGTCAGCCACTGATGCCTGCTCAGAAGAGGAAGAGGGCGCAGGTGTGATGGCAGCCACTGATGCCTGCTCAGAAGAGGAAGAGGGCGCAGGTGTGATGGCCGCCAATGATGCCTGCTCAGAAGAGGAAGAGGGCGCAGGTGTGATGGCAGCCACTGATACCTGCTCAGAAGAGGAGGAGGGCGCAGGTGTGATGGCAGCCACTGATGCCTGCTCAGAAGAGGAGGAGGGCGCAGGTGTGATGGCAGCCACTGATGCCTGCTCAGAAGAGGAGGAGGGCGCAGGTGTGATGCAGCCACTGATGCCTGCTCAGAAGAGGAAGAGGGCGCAGGTGTGATGGCCGCCACTGATGCCTGCTCAGAAGAGGAAGAGGGCGCAGGTGTGATGCAGCCACTGATGCCTGCTCAGAAGAGGAAGAGGGCGCAGGTGTGATGGCCGCCACTGATGCCTGCTCAGAAGAGGAAGAGGACGCAGGTGTGATGTCAGCCACTGATGCCTGCTCAGAAGAGGAAGAGGGTGCAGGTGTGATGCAGCCACTGATGCCTGCTCAGAAGAGGAGGAGGGTGCAGGTGTGATGCAGCCACTGATGCCTGCTCAGAAGAGGAGGAGGGTGCAGGTGTGTTGGCCGCCACTGATGCCTGCTCAGAAGAGGAAGAGGGCGCAGGTGTGATGCAGCCACTGATGCCTGCTCAGAAGAGGAAGAGGGCGCAGGTGTGATGGCCGCCACTGATGCCTGCTCAGAAGAGGAAGAGGGCGCAGGTGTGATGCAGCCACTGATGCCTGCTCAGAAGAGGAAGAGGGCGCAGGTGTGATGGCCGCCACTGATGCCTGCTCAGAAGAGGAAAAGGACGCAGGTGTGATGTCAGCCACTGATGCCTGCTCAGAAGAGGAAGAGGGTGCAGGTGTGATGCAGCCACTGATGCCTGCTCAGAAGAGGAGGAGGGTGCAGGTGTGATGCAGCCACTGATGCCTGCTCAGAAGAGGCAGAGGGTACAGGTGTGAAGGCAGCCACTGATGCCTGCTCAGAAGAGGAGGAGGGCGCAGGTGTGATGGCCGCCACTGATGCCTGCTCAGAAGAGGAAGAGGGTGCAGGTGTGATGGCCGCCACTGATGCCTGCTCAGAAGAGGAAGAGGGCACAGGTGTGATGGCAGCCACTGATGCCTGCTCAGAAGAGGAAGAAGGCGCAGGTGTGATGCAGCCACTGATGCCTGCTCAGAAGAGGAGGAGGGCGCAGGTGTGATGGCCGCCAATGATGCCTGCTCAGAAGAGGAAGAGGGTGCAGGTGTGATGCAGCCACTGATGCCTGCTCAGAAGAGGAAGAGGGTGCAGGTGTGATGGCAGCCACTGATGCCTGCTCAGAAGAGGAAGAGGGCGCAGGTGTGATGCAGCCACTGATGCCTGCTCAGAAGAGGAGGAGGGCGCAGGTGTGATGGCCGCCAATGATGCCTGCTCAGAAGAGGAAGAGGGTGCATGTGTGATGCAGCCACTGATGCCTGCTCAGAAGAGGAAGAGGGTGCAGGTGTGATGGCAGCCACTGATGCCTGCTCAGAAGAGGAAGAGGGCGCAGGTGTGATGGCAGCCACTGATGCCTGCTCAGAAGAGGAAGAGGGCGCAGGTGTGATGGCAGCCACTGATGCCTGCTCAGAAGAGGAAGAGGGCGCAGGTGTGATGCAGCCACTGATGCCTGCTCAGAAGAGGAAGAGGGTGCAGGTGTGATGGCAGCCACTGATGCCTGCTCAGAAGAGGAAGAGGGCGCAGGTGTGATGTAGCCACTGATGCCTGCTCAGAAGAGGAAGAGGGCGCAGGTGTGATGGCAGCCACTGATGCCTGCTCAGAAGAGGAAGAGGGCGCAGGTGTGATGGCAGCCACTGATGCCTGCTCAGAAGAGGAAGAGGGCGCAGGTGTGATGGCCGCCAATGATGCCTGCTCAGAAGAGGAAGAGGGCGCAGGTGTGATGCAGCCACTGATGCCTGCTCAGAAGAGGAAGAGGGTGCAGGTGTGATGGCAGCCACTGATGCCTGCTCAGAAGAGGAAGAGGGCGCAGGTGTGATGCAGCCACTGATGCCTGCTCAGAAGAGGAAGAGGGCGCAGGTGTGATGCAGCCACTGATGCCTGCTCAGAAGAGGAAGAGGGCGCAGGTGTGATGGCAGCCACTGATGCCTGCTCAGAAGAGGAAGAGGGCGCAGGTGTGATGCAGCCACTGATGCCTGCTCAGAAGAGGAAGAGGGTGCAGGTGTGATGGCAGCCACTGATGCCTGCTCAGAAGAGGAAGAGGGCGCAGGTGTGATGTAGCCACTGATGCCTGCTCAGAAGAGGAAGAGGGTGCAGGTGTGATGGCAGCCACTGATGCCTGCTCAGAAGAGGAAGAGGGCGCAGGTGTGATGGCCGCCAATGATGCCTGCTCAGAAGAGGAAGAGGGCGCAGGTGTGATGCAGCCACTGATGCCTGCTCAGAAGAGGAAGAGGGTGCAGGTGTGATGGCAGCCACTGATGCCTGCTCAGAAGAGGAAGAGGGCGCAGGTGTGATGCAGCCACTGATGCCTGCTCAGAAGAGGAAGAGGGCGCAGGTGTGATGCAGCCACTGATGCCTGCTCAGAAGAGGAAGAGGGCGCAGGTGTGATGGCAGCCACTGATGCCTGCTCAGAAGAGGAAGAGGGCGCAGGTGTGATGGCAGCCACTGATGCCTGCTCAGAAGAGGAAGAGGGCGCAGGTGTGATGGCCGCCAATGATGCCTGCTCAGAAGAGGAAGAGGGTGCAGGTGTGATGCAGCCACTGATGCCTGCTCAGAAGAGGAGGATGGCGCAGGTGTGATGCAGCCACTGATGCCTGCTCAGAAGAGGAAGAGGGCGCAGGTGTGATGCAGCCACTGATGCCTGCTCAGAAGAGGAAGAGGGTGCAGGTGTGATGGCAGCCACTGATGCCTGCTCAGAAGAGGAAGAGGGCGCAGGTGTGATGCAGCCACTGATGCCTGCTCAGAAGAGGAAGAGGGCGCAGGTGTGATGGCAGCCACTGATGCCTGCTCAGAAGAGGAAGAGGGCGCAGGTGTGATGGCAGCCACTGATGCCTGCTCAGAAGAGGAAGAGGGCGCAGGTGTGATGCAGCCACTGATGCCTGCTCAGAAGAGGAAGAGGGCGCAGGTGTGATGGCAGCCACTGATGCCTGCTCAGAAGAGGAAGAGGGCGCAGGTGGGATGGCAGCCACTGATGTCTGCTCAGAAGAGGAGGAGGACGCAGGTGTGATGGCCGCCACTGATGCCTGCTCAGAAGAGGATGATGGTGCAGGTGTGATGCAGCCACTGATGCCTGCTCAGAAGAGGAAGATGGTGCAGGTGTGATGCAGCCACTGATGCCTGCTCAGAAGAGGAAGAGGGCGCAGGTGTGATGGCAGCCACTGATGCCTGCTCAGAAGAGGAAGAGGGCGCAGGTGTGATGGCAGCCACTGATGCCTGCTCAGAAGAGGAAGAGGGCGCAGGTGTGATGCAGCCACTGATGCCTGCCAGAAGAGGAAGAGGGCGCAGGTGTGATGGCAGCCACTGATGCCTGCTCAGAAGAGGAAGAGGGCGCAGGTGTGATGGCAGCCACTGATGTCTGCTCAGAAGAGGAGGAGGACGCAGGTGTGATGGCCGCCACTGATGCCTGCTCAGAAGAGGAAGATGGTGCGGTTGTGATGCAGCCACTGATGCCTGCTCAGAAGAGGAAGATGGTGCAGGTGTGATGCAGCCACTGATGCCTGCTCAGAAGAGGAGGAGGGTGCAGGTGTGATGCCGCCACTGATGCCTGCTCAGAAGAGGAAGAGGGCGCAGGTGTGATGGCCGCCACTGATGCCTGCTCAGAAGAGGCAGAGGGTACAGGTGTGAAGGCAGCCACTGATGCCTGCTCAGAAGAGGAGGAGGGCGCAGGTGTGATGGCCGCCACTGATGCCTGCTCAGAAGAGCAAGAGGGCGCAGGTGTGATGGCCGCCACTGATGCCTGCTCAGAAGAGCAAGAGGGCGCAGGTGTGATGGTAGCCACTGATGCCTGCTCAGAAGAAGAAGAGGGCGCAGGTGTGATGGCCGCCACTGATGCCTGCTCAGAAGAGCAAGAGGGCGCAGGTGTGATGGCCGCCACTGATGCCTGCTCAGAAGAGCAAGAGGACGCAGGTGTGATGGCAGCCACTGATGCCTGCTCAGAAGAGGAAGAGGGCGCAGGTGTGTTGGCCGCCACTGATGCCTGCTCAGAAGAGGAGGAGGGTACAGGTGTGAAGGCAGCCACTGATGCCTGCTCAGAAGAGGCAGAGGGTACAGGTGTGAAGGCAGCCACTGATGCCTGCTCAGAAGAGGCAGAGGGTACAGGTGTGATGGCCGCCACTGATGCCTGCTCAGAAGAGGAGGAGGGTACAGGTGTGAAGGCAGCCACTGATGCCTGCTCAGAAGAGGCAGAGGGTACAGGTGTGAAGGCAGCCACTGATGCCTGCTCAGAAGAGGAGGAGGGCGCAGGTGTGATGGCCGCCACTGATGCCGGATAAGAAGAGGAAGAGGGTGCAGGTGTGATGGCCGCCACTGATGCCTGCTCAGAAGAGGAAGAGGGCACAGGTGTGATGGCAGCCACTGATGCCTGCTCAGAAGAGGAAGAGGGCGCAGGTGTGATGCAGCCACTGATGCCTGCTCAGAAGAGGAGGAGGGCGCAGGTGTGATGGCCGCCAATGATGCCTGCTCAGAAGAGGAAGAGGGTGCAGGTGTGATGCAGCCACTGATGCCTGCTCAGAAGAGGAAGAGGGTGCAGGTGTGATGGCAGCCACTGATGCCTGCTCAGAAGAGGAAGAGGGCGCAGGTGTGATGCAGCCACTGATGCCTGCTCAGAAGAGGAGGAGGGCGCAGGTGTGATGGCCGCCAATGATGCCTGCTCAGAAGAGGAAGAGGGTGCAGGTGTGATGCAGCCACTGATGCCTGCTCAGAAGAGGAAGAGGGTGCAGGTGTGATGGCAGCCACTGATGCCTGCTCAGAAGAGGAAGAGGGCGCAGGTGTGATGGCAGCCACTGATGCCTGCTCAGAAGAGGAAGAGGGCGCAGGTGTGATGGCAGCCACTGATGCCTGCTCAGAAGAGGAAGAGGGCGCAGGTGTGATGGCCGCCAATGATGCCTGCTCAGAAGAGGAAGAGGGTGCAGGTGTGATGCAGCCACTGATGCCTGCTCAGAAGAGGAAGAGGGCGCAGGTGTGATGCAGCCACTGATGCCTGCTCAGAAGAGGAAGAGGGCGCAGGTGTGATGCAGCCACTGATGCCTGCTCAGAAGAGGAAGAGGGTGCAGGTGTGATGGCAGCCACTGATGCCTGCTCAGAAGAGGAAGAGGGCGCAGGTGTGATGCAGCCACTGATGCCTGCTCAGAAGAGGAAGCGGGCGCAGGTGTGATGGCAGCCACTGATGCCTGCTCAGAAGAGGAAGAGGGCGCAGGTGTGATGGCCGCCAATGATGCCTGCTCAGAAGAGGAAGAGGGTGCAGGTGTGATGCAGCCACTGATGCCTGCTCAGAAGAGGAGGATGGCGCAGGTGTGATGGCAGCCACTGATGCCTGCTCAGAAGAGGAAGAGGGCGCAGGTGTGATGGCCGCCAATGATGCCTGCTCAGAAGAGGAAGAGGGTGCAGGTGTGATGCAGCCACTGATGCCTGCTCAGAAGAGGAAGAGGGTGCAGGTGTGATGGCAGCCACTGATGCCTGCTCAGAAGAGGAAGAGGGCGCAGGTGTGATGGCAGCCACTGATGCCTGCTCAGAAGAGGAAGAGGGCGCAGGTGTGATGGCAGCCACTGATGCCTGCTCAGAAGAGGAAGAGGGCGCAGGTGTGATGGCCGCCAATGATGCCTGCTCAGAAGAGGAAGAGGGTGCAGGTGTGATGCAGCCACGGATGCCTGCTCAGAAGAGGAAGAGGGCGCAGGTGTGATGGCAGCCACTGATGCCTGCTCAGAAGAGGAAGAGGGCGCAGGTGTGATGCAGCCACTGATGCCTGCTCAGAAGAGGAAGAGGGCGCAGGTGTGATGGCAGCCACTGATGCCTGCTCAGAAGAGGAAGAGGGCGCAGGTGTGATGGCAGCCACTGATGCCTGCTCAGAAGAGGAAGAGGGCGCAGGTGTGATGGCCGCCACTGATGCCTGCTCAGAAGAAGAGGAGGGCGCAGGTGTGATGGCCGCCACTGATGCCTGCTCAGAAGAGGAAGAGGGTGCAGGTGTGATGGCCGCCACTGATGCCTGCTCAGAAGAGCAAGAGGGCGCAGGTGTGATGGCAGCCACTGATGCCTGCTCAGAAGAGGAGGGTGAAACAGACTCGTGCATGGGTCGTAAGTCTGCGTGGAGGGTGGCCCAGAGAGAGTCCCCGGAAGCGCTCAACCCTTTGCTAGGAAGGTAAGTAGCTGCCTTTGGAGTGCAGCAAAACGCACATGTGGGGCCCACCGGTGTTTTCTATTCCAGTGCGAGGCTCAGGGTCACTGGGATGGGATGAGAGGGACATTCGGGTCACACGATTCATAGAAAGAACATGTGTGCTAAGTTTTGTGTAAGCTTGATGCGGTGGTGATGGTTTATGATATGTTCTTTTACTCTTAAGAATGTTCTGAAATCCCTCCCATTGCTGCTGGCTGTGATCCTGCCGGATGGGCCCTGGGGAGTGTGTGCAGAGTTTAGATCTGCGGTGGAGTTTGATGATCCTTGTAAAGAGTGGAAGAGGGGAGCTGGCAAAGAAAACCTAACATTAGGGGAGGCTTTAGGTTTATCCAAAAGATTTGCATGAGGTAAGTGTTTGCAGAGAGAGGAGTTCAGTTTGTGTCACAGGAAATGTTTGAGCTTCTCAGCCAACGCCATCTCAGCCATCACACGAGGCTCCTCCATCATCTCCTGTGAGCTGTCCTGTGGTGTGGCGCATGGACAGGAAGGAATAAGACAGAGATGTGGGAAGCTGCTCACAGCATGCTACGGGTGCACCGTCCCGGTCCGCGTAGTGTGCTATTAATATTCATGAATACTGTGTCACTACAATCCATGACGTACGCAGGCTCGACCCGGCAACACCGATACAGGCCACCTCGATGCCGGCCATGAAATGTGCTCGCATAACAATGTCGATACCGGTAGAAGCAATGCCAATCTTATGCCAAGCGTTGTGCATGCAAACTATGTTAATATCAGTAAAGCCAGTATTGATGTCCGCTCTGGCAACTGTGCGCACGTGCAGAGGATGTCGTAAAAGTGAGTCAATGGCTGCCATGTTGCTTGTCCACAATATAATGAACTCATATCATTTCTGTCGGATTGATCAGACCCATCGGGGTGATGCGGAGGTCATCTCTGATGAATCTACAGGCCCTGGGACCAAAACCCCGGACTACAGATTGTCAGGTCACAGGTGGGGGCTACACTTAGTCCAACGACGAACACATGAACAGGGTGAACCCGCATCGATCCCAGAGACGCACTCACACCACGAACAGGTCCAAGGAAACTGGCCCCAATGAAACACTTGTGGCCAAAGGTGCACGTTCCCAAAATGCAACAAAGAAAGATGCAACATGAAGTTGGCAACACTCAGCCAATCATGACGCAGTATGCGCTCCCCACGCCGGACATCTGGACACATAGACACCGGCCCACGCTCGCTCTCTCCGAGGTCGAGAGACCCCTGTGTCCCCCTTATCAGATGATTGTACTTATTCTTTTTGACTAGGCCAAGATATCAGTTTATTCTACGTCATGAACGGTATAAGCGGTTTGCCAAAACTTCTGTCCAAAAAGAGACTTTCTTCAGACCCAGCTCTGTCGGTTCTCTTCGGGCTGCTGCATTTATTTAAACCAACCTGTTCCTCTTTTGTTAAACATCTCTCGTCTTTTCATTCAACCGTGGCAGGGAGCAAAAAAAATCAAATTTTAAGGGGGATATTAGCATTGTTTGAAACAAAAAGAGGTCTTTAGAAGTGAATCATGAGAGAATCCTGGGTGAGGGGATTAGCCAACAGGTCATGCCAGAGCATGTGAAACCTCAGCCAGTGTTTGGTGTTAAACATGGTGTGCGTGAAAGTGTCTTGGGACTGACAGTTAGTGATTCTGTCTGAACCTCACTCACTCGCCGTCTGCCCCCGGGACCCCCGCACGGGTGCTGTCTGCTAAGGAGGTGCTGGGGCATGCAAGCATACAGTATCTGCTGGAGAGCAGCTGAACTTTGTAACATTTGACATCAGAGTAGCCTCACCTTGGGCCTAATTTATGAAGGACTTGCGCCGCCGGTGCGTCACTTTTTCCCATGTTAAAAGTGACGCACCGGCGGCGCAAGTCCTTCATAAATAAGGCCCCTGGATCGCAGAATGAGCATGCGTCACCTTTTATAATATATGCTGCCTAGAAATGCCGCTTCCATTGGACGAAGTCCAAACCTCTGGAGAAACCTGCATTTGGTGAATAACTGCACCTTCGCTTTCACTGGACCGCTGGTCTTAGAGCAGCAAAAGGGATACACCTCATACACGTTTTAGCACAGACTCGACATCTTATTTATTTGCACTCCCCATACTAACCTTTAGGAGTGAACCTCGTTTACCTTTGACCTCACTCCTTCCTGTCAGCATGTGCGTTAAAAGAAAGGACTTGTTAATGCTGTGAACCTTCAGTTGTATCTGGGTCCTGTCATGCCAGTGACAATAGGAAACCTGTCACAAGGGCTGCTGTTGAGCCCCACTGACCACAAAGAGCTGGCCTGACACTTTCCAAGGCTTTCTAATAAGGTCATGTCTTGTGCAGCCCCTGATTGGATCTTTGGAGATGAAGCGCATTTCTTAAATTTGAATACCCATCTCTTTCTCAGTGAAGAAAGATGTTTTAGGAGAGGGGTAAGTACCAACTTTTTCAACATTTTTAGGGTATATTTTACACCTGTAATTGTCTGCAACTTCCACAAATGTCACAGTGATAGAGATGCGAACTTCACACTGTTGGCTTAAAGTGCACCTTCACAGCCCTTTACATCCGTCAGAAAACTAAGAGGTGAAGTTTGAGGGAAAAAAGACCCTTGTAAGATGGAGCAGAGAGTAAAGCACAAGTCCTCGCACTCCATTGGGTGAGGATTCCTGTCAAGGCGACAACTGTCAGCAGTGAAAGAAGAGAGCCTAGGGCATGGGATGGAGGGTGTGAGGAATAGATGGTTTATCACTTCGACACAAACAGGGAAGTTCCCTAGGGCCGTACTTGCCTGGATATTCCACTCGCTGCCCAGGTAGGTGTGAGCATAGCTGAAGACGTAGGGGGTCTCGTTGACGAAGGTCACGCAGTAGTTCCCCATGGCTGCGGAGGGTCTTCACGCCTGCGGTGCTCCAATGGACCCTGTGAGTCCTACAGATGTGAGGTGCCTGAGGGGACAAGACAACAGACAGGGTATGTGACTCAGAGTTTGGGGAAGGCGATGGATTTGAGAAGGACACAAATGAGAGATGGGAACACAAGAAAAGCCAACAGGATGGACGTTGCCTTGGTCCAAGAAATGACCTTCAAATGTGATTTCTCCTAAAAGTAATTTAAAAGTGTAATGCATGTTTTGTTATTATCTTAAGTAACAGAAGCAACATTTACAGCCAGGACAGAAATAATCAAATGAACATGGCCTGTGAGTGGCAAACAAGCGATGCTTTGGGAACAGAGAGATGAGTCGAGGAGGAGGAGAGGGCGACAGAGATTGGAAGCCGTAGAGTCCCTGCTAAGGGGCATGGCTGTGGTTATCTGCAAACAATCAACATTTCAAGCAAATTCCATCAGCACATATGATGCAGGATTCCCCAGAGTCCAGCGGGGCATGGCCACTGAAGAGTCTGTCATATGTATCTTGACCAGGCTACAGTAGATTGGACAGAAGTAATTGAACACAGAGTAATGGATGTGACATGTTCATTGAGACGTGTCTGGTGTGACGCCAGCAGGACCACCTTTCCCATCAGTGAGCATCTTCCTGAAATTACTTGCCATCAATCTGCTCCATGTCCTGGGGCCATATTACGGAAGTGGCCTAGGGACGCAATGGGCATTTGCGCACGCTTTACATGCCACTGGGACACTTTGGTATTACAGAAGGGGCCACAGATGCCTGTGTATCTCCTTCGGTAGCACTGATAGCGCCGATGCACATGAAGCGCCAGCTCTATCATCAGGGGGGGTTCCCTCATTCATATGGGGGCATGGCCTCATGAAAACGAGGGAACACCTTTGCCTCTGTGCTCGCACCGTATCACAGACATGAGTGCATAGGAAAAGAAGCTGCCAGAAGGTGCGCTGATAGTGGCCGAATCAAAGGTGGTGCACGGTCAGTGCGTCCCTGGATAGCAGCCCTTTGGAGGAGCGGGACCCAGACATCCCCATGCAGGCGGCAGGTGCAGTCAGTCACGGCCCTCGCATACAAAGGGATCTCTAACTCCCCTAAAGTGCCGCCTGCACTGTGAAGCACATTGCGGCTTCAAAGCCGCTGCTCCGTTTTTCACATGAATGTGTTGCCCTGGGGCAGCGCGAGTTTGCGGCTGCCCTGAGGGCACAGCGTTTATCCTAATAGAGATAATTTCCCTTGTTTGTGCCGGGTGCACCTTTTAAACGGCGTGCCCAGCACAAACAAGAAAAACCTGATGAATGTACATTACGGCCCTTGGTCTTCCCCACCACAGTATATGTTTCCATCCGTCCCGGCTCTGCTATGAGGGGCTTTTGGAAACAGAAGGGGCTCTGCATGGGCTTCCATTGAATGGCCTGCACGAGGCTGGGCTCACGGTTCGATCTCCGGCACGGGCAGCAGCACCGCAGCATCATGCGACTCTGGGCAATAGCTCACTTTAGCTCCCTGACTCTCCCCAGCGCCTAAAAAACCTTACGGGTGATTAGTTTGCGCTCTACAAATACCATATTATCAGTCATGTTGGAGGGATGGAAGACTAGTACTCTAACTTTTAACTTGGGAATTTCCGTTTGGAGACTGACTCACATTGAGTAATTACATACGTCCATAGGGCGCACAATCAGCACGAGTAGTTTGCATTTATTCGACGTCATAGCGCATTGTACAAGGCAGACAAGGAGCAACATAGTCAGGAATAGGAAAAATGTCCAAAAGTGAGCAACACACACAGGACTGGAAGAGGACATGCCCGTCTAGGAATGCATAAAGGAATACATTGTCCAAATATTGTAACTGAGACCATCCTATGGGTCAGTGATGCTGTAGGGCTGTGAGCCACCTACAGCACCTGCGGGCATAAACCTGTAAACCCCCTCCCTTGCCCAATACATCGCAAACTAAATTGGTAGGGATCCCCTTGTGTGTCGTCGAGAAGGTGGGAGACGTGGCAGTGAATGACATGTATATACATATGGACCTATGTGGTATTTGTATATAGCGGCTCTCGCCACTAAGGTAAAGTCAACGATAGCGTCAAGACGCGTTAGAAGAGGTGCTAGAATCTGGGATCAGAAACAGACTGTTAATGCAAAGGGATGTTGTGTTCCTTAGAGAGGTCTGTACTAAACACTTCCCTTCATTGGAACTGGTTAGGAAACCATGAAGACCGGATTGTCGAGATCTTGGGGCCATGGGTTGTACGACAGAAGAATGCAGGGAAATACTTAGCATGCCTTTACAATGCATTTATTACCCACATTTCTGAAGAACGCATATGCTTTTCTTTTACAACACATGCCATAACAACGCATTGTTTATATATATGGAAAAAAATACCATAAATGTGTGGTAAAGGCATGCATTGTAAAGATATATATGAGAAAAGCGCACAGACGCTGGCATGGATAGGAGTTAGGGGGGCAGGATGTGGGAGGGGTGGAGGACACAGGGGAAAGAGGGTTATTATAAAATAAAATCCAATGAAAGCCCTGATCAGAGTTGTCTACAGCAGCCTGGGTCTGCAGCCCGCCATATTGTTTTGTAGAGCTGAGCCTTGCCAGAGGTGTCCTGGGCTCTCTTCCATCCCATGTCTCCTGACTTGATGGTCACAGAACACCACTGCCTCCTGTGTGGTGGAGTGCCCCCCTGGAGCAGTCTCCACGGGAAAGCCTGATATTTATTTTAATATTCTTTAACCCTTAGAAGCGGGTGTATTAAGAATCATCGCAACGCTGTGCAGCAAGGCAAGGTGCTTCAGAGCGTTGTGTGAATGGGAGAGAATTGAAAAGCAACAGATCTACTAAGATACAATGCTATTCATCCCACTCCGTGCAACGGCACACTTGAGGCTTCCCAGCACCAACGCAGGCCCCCTTGCACGATGGCGCAAGAATTCCTGCGTTACTGACAGGACGGGTGTGTGCAAGTAAGGACACCTTCCCGAACCAAAACAATCCCTGAGGCCTTTTCCTCTTTCTATGTGCGCTTCAGAATGCAACGAGGAAGCAACGAGGAGAAATCGAGGTATCCTCCTGGGTCAGCCTCTGTCGGGCAGCACTTCAGGGTTACAAAGTCTGGGTTTGTGTCGATGAATATGGGTGGAGGCATGAGAGCACCTATGGCTCACCTATGCAATGTCTACATGGCACAGAGTAACGCAACGCTTTGTGTTTGCTATGCCATGCTAAGAAGATTTGCGTGGCTTAGTAAAAGCCAACAATGCTTTTGTGTCAAGGCTGTGTCTCAATCCTCATGCAACCTGTCTCACAATCATGCAAACCTTCTCCTAGTACCCAGGGGGGAAGCTGAAAGAATACCAAAATGTATCAATATTTTGCTTTTGGGGGAAAAATGAAAACATATGCAGCACAAGAAAGTAGAACATTTGCTCTGTTAATGTCATCAACTAAAAGGGTGGTGGTGCAGCGACCTCCCCTTCTTCCCATCTATCAGAAGGAACAGTCTTGAAAAGAGATGTTTTTACCACAGATTTTAAATGTTCATATAGGAATCGACTGTTCCTATTTATTGCTGCAGTTGTAAGCCAACAGTAGTGGTGAAAACATGTGTGAAACGCAGGAGGCTGTACATTTCTGAAAAGTGACAATTCAGAATTCTGCAAAGGGCAATTTTATAAACTGTGTGTGGCTTTCTTAAAGAAACTAATCATTGCAATAAAGAATCAATAGCAAAAAATGAAATTAGATGGAAATGCTTTAACTCTTTCGCTGCGGCGGCTATTCTGCCGCAGCGCTAACGGTCGCGGGGGGGCGCGTGGGTGAGCTCCGCGGGTGACAGAACCGTTCCGTCACGGCTCGCGGGTGAGCTGTGCTCATGAGGGAACAGTTCCGTCACAGCCCCGCCCGCTTAATTAAATGCGCCGCGCAGGCGCGAAATCAGCGCCGCGCAGGCACGGCGGCCTGGCCGTGACGGAACCGTTCCATCATGAGCACAGATCACCCGCGAGCCATGACGGAACGGTTCCATCAGTAGCCTGGAAGGGGTTAATCTGGAAGGTTCTTGCAGCAATAGCCAATGTAGTCTAACCTGACAAAATGTTCTACTCCCTGGGATATAGGGAGCATGTTGGTTATCCAAACAATCACTCTAGATGTATCAACTGAGCTGCAGCTGAAAATGAAAATCGAATGAATGAAGTGTGGGCGCCTAGAAACGCAATGCTCTCTCTAGATGTCCCCAAGTGTCAATGTTTATGAAAAGTGGCTCTTTGTATGCCTCGTGAGGCCTGAATCCCAGATTGGCGGACGGGTTACTCCATCACAAATGAGACAGATCTCGCATCTGTCACCCTACAAGCTCCTTAATTTGGGGTTACCCATAATATTGTGCGATTCATAGGACAGTTTGCAAGCTGGGTTCTTGCTTTCACACTGACATATTTTGAAGCCCCAATGAATTAAAAATTTATAGAGAAATATGAAATGTTAAATAAGGTTGTATTTCTATACTTCTCCCAATTAAAGAAGTACCCTGCTTGTGTGAGGGGGCATTTCAACCTCAATGGAAGAGCCCCAAAGTTCAACATTGAGGCATGAAGATGTCAGTCTTCCTGGTGATGTGCTCAGCTGCAGTATTCCAGGCTGGCATGGAGTCTGTGGCTGCAACTACATTTTTTTTTACCTAGACTGCCCTAAAATGTCACAGTCTGGCTAAAATCACAGATTTTCCTCAAAGTTTTGTGAGAGAAAGTTTCAGAGACTGTGGTGGCCACAACAGCCTCACCCACCGGCGTTCTGTCACTTTTCCTGATAGGAATGGAGTCCTCCCTGTGGGGGTGGGTCTCTCACCCACAAGAGGAGGTCGAAGTGGTCCAGTAAAGCCTTCTTTTTCTTGTAGCTAAAGTCTAGTTTTATTAGGTGTGTGAGGAGCACCTGAACATGGGACACAACATTGTAGTAGGAGAAGCAATCTGTAACATAATTCAGTGGAAAATACTCTTTTTTGACCGATCCTTTGACATTTACTCGACATACTGTGCGGGACTCTTGGATCCAGAAATGTCTAGGGTTGCTCCGGATCCATGTCTTCTAGCTGACCCAGAGTCCACATATTTTAGCCATTTTCAGTGAAAAAAAACTATAAATGCTTTGGGCACAGTTTTGAAGTATGTGCTGGCGGAGAGGGGGGCATGTCAATTTGAAAAACACCCCTGGGAGTAAAGATGGCAGCCAATTCAGTTCTAGCCCCCACTTAGGTGGGAGAATTGGTGAGAAATCCAAACTAGGAAGATAGGTGTGCCCACCTTTGCAAACCCCACCCATCATTTGAGAGAGGCGAGGTGAAGCACACATTTCAGTCCACTCCATCTTGAAAATATGGGAATCAGCCAATTAGGAAGAAGCTCACGCCCTCTCCCACTGGAGGGTGGCATAATAGTGGGTGTACCCACCCCAAGGACAAGACCCATTGGTCCTGACATGCACAACACTTTAACGCACCTGAAATTGGTATTTTGGGCCGACCCTGAAACTTGCCTCCTCAGATTAGAGCAAGAAAAAAGAAGGACCGCAGAGCTGGGCTGACTCCGGAAGAAACTGAGAGTTCCAACTGACTTGGCCCCAGCCCTACCGGCCTGTCCTGACCATTACCTGCTTACATTAAAGAAAGAGTATGTCCAGCAGAAGCAGACCCCCGGAGCCCTGAAGCCCAGCCCTGCTTTCAACTAACATACTCTATCACCTTGGAGCATCAGGCTTGCTCAAACTCACTAACCTTCAGACTCCGGATTCTGCACCACTCTGTGCCCGGCCACCAGGGCCCAAGACTGAGTCGCCCAATACCCCAAGCAGGTCCTCCCCGCAATCCTAACCTCGGATCCCATGACGACTGACCTCCCCCAAGCTTCAAAACTAAACCTGTAGCCATTACTTGAAGGATCCCCCAGCCATGACCGAAGGCAGTAAGTTGACCTCCACCTTGACCGAAGCAGTCCGGGAAGCCCGACTGCGACCGAACGACTGACTTTGACAGAAAGCTGTCCAAGCAATCCAATGCCTGAAGACACCGCAGTACCTGATTCCACACGGCCTTGGGTGGCCCAACCAGCTGATGGTGTCCAGACATCATCCCGAATCCCTATTCACCTCCCCAGGCATTGTTCACCATCGAGAAGTTCTTTGTGGAAACAGATTCATATCTGGATTTATCCATGCCATTTGGAGGACAGAGCAACATTTGTTTTTCAGCAAAGGAATGGGATGATTTGGGACTTTGAAATATATTAACTGCTGGATCATTACAACTTACCCCTTTCGATGCTGATGACGAGCTGGGCTCGTCATGGTGCACAGTGGTCGTGTGCTGATGACGAGCCCAGCTCGTCATAAAACAATGAAAAATAGCAATTTCCAGCACAGGAGGGGAATTGCCTTAGCAGCGAAGGTGTTAAAAGAATGGTGTAATGTATTTTGTCTTGTGGACCATTATTCACTACGTTGTTGGATGTTCCTTTACGCTTTATGTTGGACAAATTCACTTCAGTAATGTGTAGGTGCAACCTTAGGTAGTAGGGTGCTGGCACTGTTTTGATGACAATCAAAGGTAAATTGGGGTGTTCCTAATATTTCACCCATATTCATGCTCCTAAGATTGCTGATCATAAGTTTCCATCAAGGAACTGGATTACGTAACACATTCATCTGTCAGAACCCTGACATGTACATTTTCAAATGTATAGGTCTTGTTGATTCTCGCAGTCCACCCCAAAACAACCTTTCCCAACTGGTTCCGGTTACTCCCAGTCCTACCCACACAAAAATCCTCAAGGCCCCTTTACCACCGGCCCCACCCAAAGCCTCGGTGAGCCTTTACTACCAGCCCCACCCAAAGCCTCGGGGAGCCTTTACCACCAGCCCCACCCAAAGCCTCGGGGAGCCTTTACTACCAGCCCCACCTGCACAGAAAGCACCGGCGGTCAGTGCCCGCCTTTTCTCCAGTGAAAGAGACCACTACTTTGGCATTCGTAGGTACTTATTTTAATGAGAAGCCACCATCCGATCACCAAGTGGGCTTACGCAAGGAATACCTTTTTTCTACTGTCTACTATCATCTTCATGGTTTCGTTAACAGAATAGTGCAAGAGATATTTAGAGCACCTCAGCAGGGTTTCCTGAGAGAATAGTGCAAGAGATATTTAGAGCATCCTCAGCAGGGTTTAGTGAAATAAACAGAATAAAAAAAAGAACACTGGATTTAAGCCAGATATTTTGACGGGGTGAAAGTATGATTAATTCAGCATTGTGTCCATCATTTGTTTGCGTAGCACTGTTCGCCCTATGTGGGATGGGTATGCCTAGACGTGTGTCCCTTGCTCACTGTGCCTCTGGATTCAAGCTAGCCTGGCTGAAGAAGGGTTCCATACCCTGAAACCGGTCCCAGGATGCTTGTTTCTGGTCCAGGGAGGAACTGGCTTGCCAGTTCGGTCTGGAGTGTTCCCATGAGGGACACAGTGAAGACTGATTTGCGTATGGCTGGGTCTAAACTGAGGTGGCATGGTGAGCAAATAAACGATGGATTTAACCCAGATTTCATGACTGGGGGTGAATGTATGACTCATTCAGCATTGTGTCCATCATTTGTTTGCGTAGCACTTTTTGCCCTATGTGGGATTGGTATGCCTAGACGTGTGTCCCTTGCTCACTGTGCCACTGGATTCAAGATAGCCTGGCTGAAGAAGGGTGATATACCCTGAAACTGGTTCCAGGATGCTTGTTTCCTGTCCAGAAAAGACCTGGCTTGGCAGTTCGGTCTGGAGTGTTCCCATGAGGCATATGGTCAAGACTGATTTGCATATGGCCAGGTCTAAACTGGGGTGGCATGATGATCAAAAGAATGATAGGTATAACCCAGATCTCTTGACTGGGGATGAATATATGACTCATTCAGCAATCCATCATTATTTGTTTGCGTAGCACAGTTCAGATGGGCATCATGCATTGTTCCAAAGGCGGTCCTTTTCTTTTCTAAAGGTGAGTACTTCTGTCTTGTTGGTGTTGAATTTGAGACAGTTGTTCTTCAATCAAGTGGCCACATCTTTTGTGATGCAAAAAATATATTCACATGTATATAATATATTTGACTTGTTTAATTAACCTGTGTGTACCCCTGTTTCTTTTACTAATTAGATCAAGTATCTTTGCTTGCATTTTGGCTGAGGTCCTGATTGTGATCTTAGTGGACGGGTTACTTTGTTAGAACGGTGACGGATATCACGTCCACCAAAATATTCATCCCATTATATCGTATGGGATTTATATTTTGGCGGATGGAATGTCCGTTACCTTCATAATGGAGTAACCTGTCCTTCAAGAGTCTAAATCAGGACCTAAGTCTTTTTAAATGAATAACTTTAGGACAAAGTATTTCATAAATAATCCCCTTGCCAGCAACTTACCTTATAGATTTGAATACCCTTGCTTTTGAGGGGTTATTGGGTTGCCCACCCTGTGTACATTCTTGATTATCCGGTGATGCAGGCTCACCATCCACAGCATTGGTACCATGACACTGCAGGACTTACTTATGTTTAATGAAAGACCCCTGGCTTGGCCAGACCTGTTAACCGTGGTGGTGTCCTGAAAACCTCATAGGAGACGGGACGAAGGGGACATTATTGCCACCACCGTCCATGTGTGGTGGGCCATTGCGGACCTTCTGGGCGTCGGTGTGGTATACTCCCCTCTCATGCCAGTGGATAACAGTCTCATCCTATTACCACTACTTGATTAATCGTAAGCAGCTCTCCTACAGCAGCAGGAAGTGGAAGTACTGGGAGATCCATACATTCCCTGGTGGGGAGTTTTCATCATTTCAAACATGTCAGGAGAGAGGGGGAAATGATCCCCTGGCGGTGCTACTGTCCCATAGACTGGGACACACTGCTAGAACAATACTTCCCACATTCCCGGATCCCCCCACTGAACTGATAGGTCCCTTTGAATCACAAACCTGAGCTTGTCCTTCTAGGGCTGACAGACAACCTTCCCAAATCAGTACAGCGCTTTGCAAAGATGGCCTTGTGGCTGGCTGAGTGGTAGGGAGCTGTGTGCCAAATATCTCCATTGGTTCCCAGGGAGGCAGCATGGCTCAAGGGCCTCCAGATGTGCAGCCATGGAGGGGTACAGCCATCTCATGCACCCCAAGGCCAGACCCAGGGATTCTTGGGAGCCCTATGGAACATGCGTACGGTTAGGGCACACTAGTACCCGTTCAGCTCACGGTCCTGCCCCTGAGAATGAACCCAGTTCAGAAACACAAATCAGAGAGTGGGGATTCTGCCCACGGGCCACACTGCGGAAGGAGTGAATCTTGTACATCTTGTTGTGTCAGTAAAGATACCCAGTGTAGCTGAGGACTGGGCCTTACCTAAGTGTCCTTGTTGGCCAATCATCTACATGCTTGTGAACCCAGCCGTCACATGGGAGTTATAATGAAGCACGCAGACTGCTCCTTATGCACAGGTGATAATTAACGACCCTTTAGGAAATGGCTTCAAGCTCTGTTGTTTGAGAAGTGACCCCATGGAGTGTACAGTACGGGTGACACAAAAACCCTGGGATTCTCACACATCGCCAAGCGCTTATCAAATCTAGATAATATTACATAATAATAATAACAGTAAGAGAAGTGACCTACTGGTACAATTTCTTTCAGTTGTTAATTTTTTTTTACCAATAAACAAATAAAATAAGCATTTGCAATACAATCGGACTTGCCTTTGGGACCTTATATTTATTTACCTATGCAGCACATTAGCCTGGGTGCTGAAACATATGCTGTTCTTTAACATGGAGGGAAAGTAAGCGCCACACTGAGTGACACGCCAGGTATGGGAACACATGGAGAGAAATATTGCCTTTCAGCGGCAAATGGTATAGTCCAAAGCTCTGTTTTTAAAATAAAATTAGAGCCTTTGGTGGTCATATCACTGAAAATACAAGATTTGAAAAAAATAATATTGTCTACGGATGCTTGTGGAAGACACTTTCTATGCACTGTAATCTAGAGAATGCTAAAGTGATTCTGGTATTTAACTGACCTCTGCTGGTCGTTTTCTATCAAGAAAGTTAAAAAGAGGGAGTTGCCAGAATTTTTTTAAAAAAGAAACACTCTCAGCAGAAAGCAATGATGGTACTTTACTGACCTCTACTGGTGGTTTTCTATCAAGACAGATAAATAGAGGCAGTTGAATAAAAAAGAAAGCCCTAGGCGGAAACAGACAAGACCTATGGCTGACCAACAGAGCCCACAAAGTACATACACAACTAAGTATATAATAAATATATACTTAAGTATATACAAGAGGTCTTGAATGCTCAACCTAAAAATAGATTTAATGTAGGACTTGGAAACAACATCCAAAGACAGGTTTTTCCGCACCTGGCAAGCTGTATTCATTAGTAGTATATTTATGGTGAGTGGGGCTGTGGCAGGCCCTTTAACTGCTTGGTGCTGTTCCTGCGGCCTGAGTGTTTTAAATAACAAACACATTTCCTGTACTTATTTTAACTGTGTAATACTTTTAATTGGGCATTATTTTTTTGGAGAGTGTTAGGGGCATTCTTAAGGGTTACCTTCTCTGGAGGCCAACGGAGACCGGGCTCAATCTTGACTCATACCCGCCCTGGTCCGACACGGGGTACGGAGAGCCAGGCACTTCGGGTCGTCCGGGTAGCGGTCTAGTTGCGGGGAGTAGGAAGGCATAAAGGTGCATGGTTTAAGCTGCCGTGGTGTGGTGAGTGGGGCTATGGCAGGGCCCTCTAACTGCTTGGTGCTGTTCCAGCTGCCTGAGTATTTTAGGTAACGAACACATTTCCTGCACTTATTTTAACTGTGTAATCCTTTTAATTGGGCATTCTTTTTGTGGAAAGTGTTGGGGGCATTCTTAAGGCTTACATTCTCTAGAGGCCAACGGAGACCTGGGCTCAATCTTGAATACTACCTGCCCCGGTCCAACGCGGTTATCAGTAACGTTGCGCGTAGGGCGGGGTAGGGAGAGCCAGTTCCTTCCAGTCGACCGGGTAGCGGTCTATTTGCGGGGAGGAGGTAGCTATTAATCCAGATGCCTCAGCTACTGTGCAGCGGATGCACGCAGTGGGCGCGCCACCAGAGCGCCAAAGGCGCACCAAAGCAAACCCCTCTGCGCCTGTCTGCGACCGAACGGGGCCCGGGGCCAGAACCCCTGGTTGTGCCGGAGTAATGCTACGGTATTGCTCTCAAGAACTGCTTGCTCTGCACCCGCTACAGTGGATTTGTGTAGACACCGCTTGGCCAAAGGTAGTGAGAGCTGGGACTGTAGGTACTGCTCATTTAAGCTTAGTATGGGGAGGGAGGTGAAGGAGGCAAGCCCTCATTTGAACTGCTGCTTGCTGAACTGTTGGTCACTGTCACCTTTCGGTTACAAGAAGGGGAAGGAGCCAAGACTAGAGGGCGACTGTTTAGCTCTTTTGTTGCGGGTTTACAGATTGTTTAACACAAAATAAGTCTTAGGTCAGACACGTTAACAAATGACCGCTGGCAGGGTTGTGGTCCTCGAGGCACTTCCTGGGTCGGGGTTCGGAACACTCCAGCACATGGAAGGAAAAGAAAAGAACGAGGCTTTTAGTGTACTGTACACTTTCTAGAAACTCATGGAGTAGGGAGGGAGTGAGGGAAGAAGCAAGAACCACCACCACATTCAGTGAATTTCAAACGAGGTGCCCCGGTGCTTGCACGGTCTCCTACCCGGTCCCTCCCTTCTTAAAACGCAACAATGAACCAAAACGAGCACGCACCTGGGTAAGTCACGCGTCCTCCTTCGCGTGGCTGGGCAAAACGCGGTGTCGTTGGCATCCTGGCTTTACAGCTGCCTCCGTCCGCTTCTCCTCGGTCACCAGCCCTGCACCTTCTCTGCTCCTGGTGTCGGCTCTCTCCAAGGACTCCGTCTCCACGGTGCTTTCCGCCTTCCCGGTCGCGTTGTTCTCCTGGCGTCTCACTTCTTCCTCCCACGACGGAGATGCGGCGTCTTCCGGGTCTCCCCTCATATAGTGAGAGGCCTCTCCTGATTGGTCCAAAAAGTCAGGTGGTCCAGATGCGAGGCCTTCGTCACGAACGCAAAGACTATCCTTAAAGGGTGCGTAGGAATCTGCCTGTTGAGGAGACGGACAATCGGTTAGCCCTGCCGAGGCCGAGCAGGGGACCCCCTGACAAATCCCTTCCCTAGACTTTTCCCGTTCGGGGGAAAGTGGATAACGGGACAAATAGTCAGCATTCGTTTGAGCAGTACCCTGACGGTGACACACCTCAAAATCATAGGGCTGTAAGGACAAGAACCAACGGAGGATGCGTTCATTGCGTCCTTTATTCCGCTGGAGCCACTGCAAAGGGGAATGGTCAGAGAACAGCGTAAAACGTCTACCATCCAGGTAATAATGACGTTTCTCAATGCTCCATTTCACGGCAAGGCACTCCTTTTCTATCGTGGGATAAGCAGCCTCCCTAGGAAATAGTTTCCTGCTTAAGTATAGAATAGGTCGTTCCCTCCCATCCTGATCTAACTGAGACAGAACAGCACTCAGTCCCACCCCTGAAGCATCCGTCTGGAGATAGAAAGGTTTGTCAAAGTCAGGTGTAATCAGGACTGGAGACGAGGAGAGAACATCTTTCAGTGCCTGAAAAGCAGTTTGAGCTTGGGGAGAGGGTTGTTTGAACGGGACATATGTGGCTGTTTTCTTTAACATATCCGTTAAAGGGGCTGAGAGCGTGGCAAAGTGTGGTATAAACCGTCTGTAGTAACCGACCAAGCCAAGAAAGGCTCGGAGATCTCGCCTATTTTTAGGAAACTCCTGTCATTGAATAGCTTTTACTTTTTTTTGTTGAGGAAACAACTGGCCGTTACCCAACATGTACCCGAGGTACTTCACTTGGGAAAAGGCAAAGAGTGACTTCTTTGCATTTATGTGTAGGCCTGCCTTTTCAAAAGCCTCAAGGATTTGACTCAAGTGTTGCAAATGGGTCTGCCAGTCTGGACTATGGAAGACAATATCATCTATGTAGGCTGCCGAAAAGTGGCGATATGGGGCTAACACTATATCCATAAGACGTTGGAAGGTAGCAGGAGCCCCATGAAGTCCAAATGGCAGGACAGTAAAATGAAAGAGACCGTCAGGTGTGGTGAACGCAGTCTTTTCCTGATCTTGTAGGGCAAGAGGCACCTGCCAATAACCTTTGGTGAGGTCAATAGTTGTTATGTATTGAGCCTCACCAAGGCGTTCTATCAACTCATCGACTCTTGGTAAAGGATATCCATCTTGTTTTGATACCTTGTTCACCGCTCTGAAGTCGATGCAAAATCTCTTACTCCCGTCAGGTTTTGGCACTAGTACCACTGGAGAGGACCAATTGCTGTTAGAGGGCACTATGATCCCTGCTTCTAACATTTTCTGTACCTCCTCTTTTATTACTGTCCTTCGTGCTTCTGGGACCCGGTAGGGTTTCTGTTTTACAGTCACCCCCGGAGCTGTCGGGATATGGTGTTCGGCCAAGGTTGTTCGACCTGGCTGATCCGAAAAGATGGACTGATGTTTCAACATCACCTCCTTCAATTCATTTTTCCTGAGTTCTGGAAGATCGGAGTTTACGACAGCGTGCTCAATGGTATGAGCAGGAGGTGTAGCTAAAGACACTGAGACATGAGGATTAGGAGGCGGACCCAACCACTTCTTCAGTATGTTAATGTGGTAAATCTGGGTTCAGGAAGGGGATAGTTTCAATGCATAAGTGGTCCTACCTATTTTCCTCTAAACCTGAAAAGGTCCTTGCCACTCCTTTCGAAGTTTGTGAGTAGAGGTAGGAAGAAGGACCAGAGCCCAGTCACCTATGTATAACTCTCTCCACTTCTTGCCTTTATCATAAAAGGTCTTTTGTTTACCTTGTGCTTTCTCTAGGGTTTCGTAGGACAGGGTCAGTAGCTTGTGTAACTGGGATTTCAGCTGCTGGGAGTAATCTAACAAGTCTTCAGCGTCTTTTGCTCCTGTCTTTTCCCAGCTATCCCTAGTTATTTCTAACAGCGTACGGGGTTTCCTTCCAAACAGTAACTCGAAGGGGGAAGTTCCTAGGCTGCTTTGGAACTGGCTTCTTAACACATAAAGAGCCAACGGCAGCAGTTGGTCCCACTGTTTACCGTCTCCTGTCAATAATTTCTTTAGAGCAGTTTTTATTAACCCGTTGTAACGTTCGACCAAGCCATCGGTTTGTGGGTGATACACCGAGGTTCGTAGATGTTTCACATTTAGGAGAGTACACACTTGTTTCATAAGACGAGACACGAACAGTGTCCCCTGGTCGGTGATAAGATCTTTAGGGAATCCCATTCGTGCAAACAATTCAACCAATTTCTGGGAAATGGCGCTAGTGGTAGCTGCTCGTAATGGAAACGCCTCGGGATAACGTGTCGCATAGTCAGCGTCTACCATGACGTATTGGTACCCCCTGTGTGACTTTGGTAAAGGACCTATAATGTCAACCCCTACTCTTTCAAAAGGCTTCCCCATGATTGGAAGAGGGACAAGAGGGACCTTAGGGGGAATGTACGGGTTTCTCTTCTGACAAATCTGGCATTCCTGACAATATTTCTTCACTTGCGCATACACCCCAGGCCAATAGAAATGCTCAATGACGGAATTAGTGGTCTTTTCTGCACCAGAATGACCTGCTAATAGATGTGCATGAGCATAAAACATTACTTGCTCGCGAAACAGGGTGGGTACTATTAGCTGGGGGGTGGCCTGACTCTGTCCTACTCTGTAGAGAAGTCCGTTTTGCTCAATAAAACAAGGATAAGTAGGTGGGTTCTGATCTTTATTGTCCTGTGCGTTTTGCCAAGAAGATGCCAAGGAAGCATCGTTTAACTGAGCCGCCCTGAAGTTGGTATCAGTGGACCAAGGTTCTTCAGCTAACAGGCCCTCCCTGACCCCATTCCTACCCTGTTTTTCCAAAACTTCTGCCATCAGTGTGGAGAACCACTTATTGCCTGTGCCTATAATAAGAGACCCGGGTAGATTAGGAAGGACCCCTACTTCACAGTGTACTTGGGTACCCTTTTCTGTTGTTATCATGACTCGGGCTAGGGGATAAGTACTTACGTCTCCGTGTACACATTTTATCCGTACAGTACGGTCCAAGAGCAAGGAAGTATTGTTCAGGGCGTTTTTCTGTATCACAGAATGGCGATACCCAGAGTCCAACAGGGCACGGGTTTTCTTACCATCTACCAGGACACTTACATAAAATGCTGGACCTGTCTCTTGTGCATACAAGAGGGCACGTGGAGCATACCCAACCTCCATGGGTTCTTCTTCTTTCTCTTTCTTTTTACGGCAGTACTTTGCAATATGTCCCCACTTGCCACATTCATAACATTGAGGACTTGTAAAGACTGGTTGTTCCGGTTTCAAAGGCCTAGGTTTCATGGGAGGGGGTTCACTTTGCTGTTTGTACGGCTTTTTGTCATTTTTAATGGGGGCTTTGTTAACAACAGGTTTTTCGGTATCTCGGAATACAGGCCTGGTTTGGGCTCTAGCATAGGAGTTGGCCATTTCAATGGCGTGCTCTAAAGTCAACCCTGCATGCTGTCTAAGCCACCGTTGGGTGCCATAGGGCAATGCTTCAAGAAATTGTTCCAGGTAAATCTTGTTCATCACATTATCGATATTCCCCTATTGTGGTTTCAACCACCTGTCTGCTGCATCTTTCAGCTTATAGAAAAGAGTCTTGGGAGTATCGGTTGGGGTTCCTCTCTCTTGCCGAAACTGTAATCGGTGAGTCTCATCATCCACCCCAGCCTATCGAGAATTATTTGTTTCACATGTCCATAGGCTGCAGTACCATCCTTATTGGCCAGCTGATAAGCTGCCTGTGCTTCTCCAGTAAGGAGAGGAGCTAGATAAAAGGGCCACCTCTCCCCCGGCCAGGCGCTAGCTCGGGCTGCCCTTTCAAAATTTAGGAAGAAAGAAACAGGGTCGTCTCTGGGAACATATATCTTGTGAACTTCAGATGGATTGTCTCCTGGCTGGCTCGCCGCTTGTCACCTTTCGGTTACAAGAAGGGGAAGGAGCCAAGACTAGAGGGCGACTGTTTAGCTCTTTTATTGCGGGTTTACAGATTGTTTAACACAAAATAAGTCTTAGGTCAGACACGTTAACAAATGACCGCTGGCAGGATTGTGGTCCTCGGGGCACTTCCTGGGTCGGGGTCCGGAACACTCCAGCACATGGAAGGAAAAGAAAAGAACGAGGCTTTTAGTGTACTGTACACTTTCTAGAAACTCATGGAATAGGGAGGGAGTAAGGGAAGAAGCAAGAACCACCACTACATTCAGTGAATTGCAAACGGCTCTGCTAACGAGGTGCCCCGGTGCTTGCACGGTCTCCTACCCGGTCCCTCCCTTCTTAAAACATAACAATGAACCCAAACGAGCACGCACCTGGGTAAGCCACGCGTCCTCCTTCGCGTGGCTGGGCGAAATGCGGTGTTGTTGGCCTCCTGGCTTTACAGCTGCCTCCGTCCGCTTCTCCTCAGTCATCAGCCCGGCACCTTCTCTGCTCCTGGTGTCAGCTCTCTCCAAGGACTCCGTCTCCACGGTGCTTTCCGCCTTCCCGGTCGCGTTGTTCTCCTGGTGTCTCACTTCTTCCTCCCACGACGGAGACGCAGCGTCTTCCGGGTCTCCCCTCATATGGTGAGAGGTCTCTCCTGATAGGTCCAAAAAGTCAGGTGGTCCAGATGCGAGGCCCTCATCACAAACGCAAAGACTATCCTTAAAGGGTCCGTAGTAATCCGCCTGTTGAGGAGACGGACAATCGGTTAGCCCTGCCGGGGCCGAGCAGGGGACCCCCTGACAGTCACTCAGGAAGCATAGACTGGAGATCTACGACCAGTTCTAGATGGTCAGGTAGACGTGATGTTTCTTTCTGAGACTTGGCTGGACGAGGACACTGCACCAGAGATCCTAGAGGCACTACCTAGGGTTTATGCGGTCACTAGGATAGACAGGGATTCCGGCAGAGGGGGCGGAGTGGTAATTGTTTTCAAGCACCACATCCAATGCGCCCTCGAGTCTATCACCATTGCTGATAGCGAGGTTGGGATCTTTACGGTCAAGGTGGACTTGAACTACATTGTAAAAGGGCTTCTGGTCTACAGACCTCCTCGACCCCCCATCCGCTTTGCTCCTAGCTTGATAGATTGCCTTACTCAACCAGCACTACGGTATGATACATTTTTAGTGCTGGGTGATCTCAATCTGCATTTTGATGATGCTTGTTGTGTGGCGGCGGGTGAGCAAAGTCAGGAAATGGCCACTCTTCAACTCAGGGTATTATCTGACTCCCCTACCCATCTCAGGGGCCACCTGCTTGACCCCATTTTTGCGACTTGGGAGGATATAGTTGTCTATCCACCTCTTCCTGTCGTATGGACAGACCATTTCCTGGACCCTTTTGCTATGAGGTTGCCTGGGCCTATGATATGGGAGAAAGCTAAGAGGGGCACAGTGTGCCGGAAGTGGGCTTGCTTCTCGCTGGAAAAGTTCAGCAGCGCCCTTTCGCAGGGGGGCATACCTGGAGGGTCAGACGCCGAAAGTGCGTGCATAAACTTGGATAGGCGGATTACAGAGGCCCTGGACAGTACTGCCTCCTGGTCACAAAAGACTCCAGGTAGAGTACAAAAATCTGCTCCTTGGTATACCGCCTCCCTGAGAATGGCAAAGCAGACTGTAAATGCCTGGAAAGGCGGTGGAGGAAAGACTTCTCGGACCAGGGGAGGAGAGAGTATAAACAGACACTGAAGAGCTATCATGGGCTTATTAAAAGGGCGAAGGCAGCATACTACCTGGAAAGAATTGGGTCGGCGGGCAATTCAACTAGGGAACTGTTTAGGGTTTACAAGGTGATATCTTCCCTAGCTACGTCGGCTGCTCCAGCTCTGGAGTCAGAAGAGCTATGCATCCGCGTGGGGGGTTTCTACTCAGACAAGGTGGAAAAAATGTATTCCACCTTTCCTGACTCTGCCAGAGTAGGACACGAGGCACTGGAGGAACTAGAGTACACCTGGGTGGGTGAAGGGTTGGAGAGTTTCACCGTTCCTCCCACTGAGCAGCTAACTAAAATTTGCATGAGTATTAAGTCGAGCTTTCCTAGGGACACAGCCT
Organism: Lissotriton vulgaris; assembly: GCF_964263255.1. Lineage (NCBI taxonomy): Eukaryota > Metazoa > Chordata > Amphibia > Caudata > Salamandridae > Lissotriton > Lissotriton vulgaris. The sequence continues at coordinate 16,625,024 of NC_141689.1, forward strand.
CCCCTAAAGTGTTGAGAATGAGCTTTGAAACCTTGGAGCCACATATCTGATACATGGTGGAGGCTTCATTTAGGACATGCACAGTGCCAGGTTGCTGGAAGGAAGCAGTGGTCCTCCCGCTACCCAAGAAACCTCATATAGGCCCAGACCAACTGGACAAACTTTGTCCAATCTCTCTTATACCGTACTCCACAAAGGTAGCTGGGAAAGTGGTAAATTTGCAGCTGACGGCGCATGTTGGGAAATTTATTCTCCTGCATCTCACTCAGTCTGGATTTCAGGCCGGTTACTCAACGGAATCTGCCTTGCTTTTTTCTACAGAAACCATCAGGCAATATGTGGATGCGGGTCAGACGACGGCCTTAATCCTGTTGGATTTAAGTGCCGCCTTTGACACTGTTGCCCATCACACTCTGGTACAGTGTCTGAGGAAAGGAGGTGTGTCTGTGCCCTGAATTGGATAAAATCATTTCTGTCAGAACGTAGCTTTCAGGTGAGGCAGGGCTCTCAATATTCGAAAGTCATCAAACTAAGACAGGGGGTGCCGCAGGCATCGACACTGAGCCCGACCCAGTTCAATCTCTATGTGGCCCCTCTAGCGGAGATTGCTAAGGGGTTTGGGATCAGAGTCGTGTCCTGTGCTGATGACACTCAGCTGGCGGTCTCCCTAATACAGAAAACATGCTATTAGCAACGTTTTTCTCCATTGTGCTAAATAACCATCGATAGCAGTAAAATGCATGAATATCACTGGAAATCCAGCAATATTCACGCATTAACGCCAATGGGGACTTAACCTGTCAAACCACCTCCCATTGACGAAACAGGTAAGTCATCCTATTAGCAGGCATTAGAATCTAGCGATAATTGCACTTAGCGCAACTTTTTAAAATGCTAAGCCTGCATTGCTAAAAGGCAATAGCTTTGTTAGCTACTGCTTTCAGTCACTAACAGTTTGGGTACCCCCACTTTGCATGTCATTAGCGATAAATATCGCTGACATGCAAAGCGGGCCCCAAACCGGTCGCTATCGCCTAAAAGCTGTCGCTAACTGCTGTTAGCAACAGCTTGCTGATAGGGCGATAAAAATATCGCCGCTTTAGCGTGAAAAAGTCCTGCTAAAGCGGCGAAATGGCCCTTGCTAATATGCCCGATGTTCCTTAACCAGCCAATCTTATTCTGCTTATCTAGGGAGAGCACTTCGTCTAGGGCCTTAGCGTAGGGGGATAGCTCTAGGGTGCACCAGATCCTCCGACAAAACAGCAGTAGACAGAGGGCAGCCTTATCCGGAAATCTGTTTCTGACCCAAATCAAGCCTTAGGGAATGGAGTGGTGTGCAGAGGGGAAGCGGGACTGTACTCCTCAGGAATGTTCTCTCAGCTCTGACGAGATGGACCAGCCTTTCAAAGCCCAGACTTCTGCACTGTTAGGGTTTCCTCCCACCGCTTTGGATTCGAATATCTTGAGAGATATAGGGAGGTAGCTGTTCTGGAACCAGCTATTTGAGAGTGCCTCACGATCGATTTAGCTACTTGGCGCTTCCAAGACATACAATCAGCCAATCAAAGGTCTTAACTCTCTCCAGCGGGGTCCCGCCCATAGCAGGTCTGCCCTTATATGATGTATGGGGATTGATTGTCAGAAATGTATTAGAAATATGAATCTCCAGACCACACATGTTACAAAAGGTATTAAATCACGTGAGCAACTTCTGATCCCCCTAGGGGGGTTTTTGACACCAGCGGGGTGTTATCCGCAAACAGCAGCGTTACAACCATTGGCGCGTCAGAGGGGTCCTGCTGCAGATATTGCACAACACTGTTTATGTAAAGAGAGAAGAGCGTGGGGGCCAAAACACTCCCTTGGCGGACGCCCCTACTGACGTCTATGGAATCAGTACGCTGTCCTTGGTCACCTCAGTTTTTTTAATGTAAAGTAAAATACGATTACAATTCCTAACTATAACTTTACGTTAACCTCTATACAGACTTGTGCATATGCGCACTCTTCAGTCCTCTCGCACTGTGAGCGATGGCGTTCTGCTTGACCCCATGTGCACGTCTGCAATACATAAGTGCACTTTAGCACCAGGCCTGGTGGCCAATAGATTAGTTTGCCAATGTGTTTTTCTTTGCATTTGTTTCCTTTCTTTTTACTTTTTTTGTGTCATCCTTGTTAGTCTAAACTTTACCCACAGGTTACAATAATTTAAAACCTGTAAAATATTTCTTTGGGCCAATGAGAATAATGTTTCTTATGATTTTGATTTAAAATGAATGTAACTAGTGCACCAGCTTCATAGGCCAGACTTATTGGATTTGTTAACGCATCCTCCTGCCTGGACCTTATTGAAGCACATAAGGGGAGAAAAAATATTCAGTGGCCCACAGGTGAAGGGGAGAGATCTCTGTGAAGCAGTTGGTGTTTGTTTTTCAGGAATTTACTGTTTCTTAGACGGGCTGAGTCTGTAAATCAAAAATATACATACTGACTGCCACCCTGTGGTGGGAAGTAACCATTACAGATTGATGGAAGGGTTCTGCAGGCTGCTGGGAGCACTTATTACTAAAATGATCCGACAGAGGATTCCTGTTTTAGGAGGAAATGAGGGCGGGCTGAGGCGCAACCTCACATTCTCTGAATGAATCTCACAGGTAGGGGAACCTGCCATAAGGTGGTCTTACTTCAATTCAAGCTTCAGACCCATGCACACAAGGGACCTGCCTACATTAGCCTCCACCCCAACTTCCACCAAGCGTAAAGACGATAAATCTCCACATTCTCATAACTTGCCCACACTCCCGGCACCCACAAAAGTGGAAGTGGAGGATGCTCCTTCTCCTACACCACAACATAAACCGGGAACAGCCTTCCCACGCAGCTCCAGAGCATAACCTCACTTCTGGAATTCCGAATGGCCCTCTAGACCTAGCTGTTTGAATGAGCCAACCAGGACTGACAAGTGCCTGGATAACCTATTGGGTGAATAACAATGCTTTGTAAATCCTGATTGATTAATCTATGTTACATGCATGAGGTCCAGGACACATCCTGAGCAGTTGACGTTGAGATTGCAACCCCTGTGAGTAAACGTAGCTATTCATCAGTCGAGGGTTTTTTTTGATAACCAATTTTATTGATTTTAAATTGCAACGAAGGTAACAGCACAAACTGTGGTTATGATGTACATGGCAAGGCAAAGACGAAAACACATCACATTGGCATATAAAGGCACACATGTATAGGGAAGGTATCAGCATTCCCACTCCAGTCCTTGGCTGCGTATTAAAAACCTTTATTTCCCTACCACCGACCCATTTGCCCCACAGTCGACAAAGCTTTTTGGGGCTCCCTCTGGCCGCATACAGAGGCTGTTCTTGGGCGGCACACCAGTCCACTCCCCTGCACCAAAGCTCCAAAGTAGGTGCAGTTGAGTTTAGCCAGTGAGCTGCAATGTCCCTTTTGGCCACCATCAGTGATGTGTTAAGAGTTTGTCAGCTCTCGTATCATCCAGCCCCTCGGTGATGCACAGAAGCAGAGTCAGTGGATCAAGGGGAACCTCCCAGCCCAGGACCTCAGTGAGCTCTCCGGTCAGGGACTCCAAATACCTCTTGATCGCAGAACAAAGCCAAACCATGTGATAAAAATCTGCTTGTGGGTAAAAGCAACGCATCGGCGGGAGCCACATGCAGTGGAGGTGCAGTGGTGTAAGGTAGGCAGCATGAAGGTAGTATATTTGGACTAGTCAAGACTGTAATTGTTTTGGGAGCCATCAATGCGTCCTTCCACTCAGGGTCCTCCAGGGCCCCAAGCCAACCCTCCCATTTGTCCCAGAATTGAGATAGTGAGTTGGGGGTGTTGTTTGTAAGAGAACAATAGATGCTGGAGATTCCTGCCTTCCCCAGATTACCGGTCATGAACTGGGCATCAGGTGGCCTATATTCAAGTAAGAAGTTGTGTTATAAAAACACCTGGAACAGGTAGGTGAAGTTCAAGTACTCTTTTATTACGGCCTCCACTCTGAAACCTCAAACATGTCTCACTGCAAGTTCAGAGACAACCAACTCTGCCCGTCAGGCTGCCTTGTCAACATTCTAAGGCAGCCTCTGGCTCAACTGTAGGAACATTCCAAGAGGTGGAAAAGGGAGGGGGTGAGAGAGAGAGCGGGAGATACCATAGGAATGAGGTGGTATGTTATAAGGGAGATAAAGTAACTTAAGGGTATTATAAGACATGTAAAAGAGCTTAAAACGTTATTACATAATGAAGTCTTTATGCCATTTGGGTGAGACAGTAGGTCTTCTGATACTGCTGCTGGGAGGCGTCACCAAAACGTCAGGGTCCCCCGGTGATAGTGTATCACCTTGAGTGGAGTCCTTTAAGTTAGGGCATTTAGCCAACCGGTCCATGCTCCAGTTTTGCCCATTGTCAAGGACTACAGTGTTGTTTTTGATGACCACTATTCTTCTGGGTTCATAGAACTTAAATGTATGATCCCCTGCGAGTGTGGATTTTTTCACAGCACCCCGATTGCCTACTGACCATTCCCGGTTCTTAGATCCATGCTTTTGATCATATCAGTCTTTGTAGTTGGCTTGATGGGAAGCTATTGCAGGGTTGGCTTTGTCAAAAGAATGTGCTGTTACCTCTCCACCCCTGAACCAGTTAGGGAAGAACTTTGTACTGGGTTTTCTTCTTCTGAGCACGAGAATGGTGACATTCCAGTGACCAGGTTTGGAGTGGTATGTTAAGCCCAGAGCATATTTTGAATAAAGCGTTCGACAGGTAGGTTGTTGATGCAAGCTAGCTGAATGTTCTTTTTTACCATCCTGTTTACTCTCTCTACCAAGTCGTTAACTCGAGGACAGTACAGAGCTGCTTTTAGGTGGGTTATGGTTAAGATGGTCAGGAAGTTGGACATGGCTGATAAGGTGAATTGGACACCATTGTCCGTTACCATGGTGGCTGGAATGCCTTCGGTGATGAAGGTACCTCGTAGGAAGTTGATGAGGGATTCTGTAGTGATTTGGTGTACCATTTTAATGATTACCCAGTTGGAGTGAAAATCCATCAGGACAAACGCAAATCTTTTAGTGACACCTCTCTTATTGATTCGAGCAATGATGCCCAGAGCTAATTTCTCTCATGGTTTGCCCGGAATGGAGACTGGGGAAAGAGGTGCCATTTGGGTGTGTTTAGTTTTGTCGCTATTGGTGCATATGGTACAGTTCATGACTTTGGTCTCGAACATAGATTCCATATTGAGGAACCAATAGTGCTCTCTAAGTCTATTTTTTGTTAGGCTCCTCCCTAGGTGGCCTTCATGGACCAAGTCTATTATTTTGTCTATCAGACCTTCTGTCGGGATGATCTTGTTGTTTCTCCATATGTAGTCATTGTTCAAGTAAATCTCATGTCTTATTTCCCAGTATTTGTCTAGGTCTTGACGATGGGAAATTCAGGTGTTTCAAAGTGTTTGGATATTTCTAATGGTATCCTCGAAAGGAAGTCACCCGCAGTATTGAGGTTGCCCGCAACATATTCAAATTTGTAAACAAAGCTTTCTAGGCCTAGTACCCATCTAGATACTCTGGGTGTACTATTATCTGAGCCATTGGAACTGCACAAGTAGATGAAGGGCTTGTGATCGGTGAACTTTATCCCCCACAGGTAGAACTTGAAATGTTTAATCGCCCAGAAGCAGGCCAGGGCTTCTCTCTCTATGACAGAATAGTTCCTTTCAGAGCAGTTGAGAGTGCAGGAAGCGAAAGCAACAATGCGTTCTCTTACACCGATGAATTGCTAGAGAGTAGCTTCTAGACCTTTATTGCTGGCCTCTGTTGTCAGAATGTTCTTCATGGAAGGGTCAAAATTACATAAGTGGGGGGCATTTAAAATACTTCTTTTGATGTTGTCAAAGGCTTCTTTGTGCAGCTCTAGCCATTTGAAGGGAGTATGGTTTTTTGTGAGTTCGCTAAGGTCGTTTGAAAGATCAGAACAATTCTTGATATATTTGGCCATATATTCTGCAAGACGCAGGAAGGATAGGAGTTCTTGTTTAGTAATGGGTGTTTTGGCCTTTTCAACAGCATCAAGGAGGCTTAACTTGCATTTAAATCCGTCCCTTGATATGGTGTGCCCTAGGTAGTCAATGGTTCCCACGCCGATTTGGCAATTTTCTTCTTAAAGGGTAAGGACCACCTCTTTGAAACTCTTGAGGACCATCCTGGGAGTGGAATCATGCTCTTTAGGTGTTGTTCCATAGATCAAGGCATCGTCTTGGAAGCACAAGGTTTTAGGGACTCCTTCAAGTATGTGCTGCATTATCTTTTGAAATACTTCTGCTGCCGAAGCGAGTCCAAACAGCATTCTGAGGAACATGTATGACCCCAGAGGAGTGGTCAAAGCAGTTAATTCTCTGGAGTTGGGGTGTGACTCTACTTGATGGTAGGCTCTGGAAAGGTCTAGTACACTAAAGTAAGTGGCTTTCCCATGGTGCTTAAAACCTTGTGGATGCATGGAAGTGGGTGTCTTTCAATGATTAGGTTTATGTTATCATTGAGGTCTCTGAGGTCGATGCACAATCTAATGTGATTCCCATGGGCCTTCTTAGCGATAACCATAGGTGCAACCCAAGCAGTACAATCCACAGGTTGTATTAGACCTAGGGACTGTAGTCTGACCAGTTCAGTTTTACGGGGTTCCCACATAAGGTGAGGTATTGGCCTAGTTTTGTGTGCAATGGGTTTGGCATTTGGTTTCAATTTTATTTTGTGTTGGAAACTTTTAAGGAGCCTAAGTTTGGAAGTGAAGACATCAGGGAATTCTTTGGTAAAGGTTTCACCCTGGGTGGACAAATCAATGGTAAAGAATTGCTCTGGATTGTTAGGATCCAGCTCTATGCCTAACTCTTTTTGGTGTTGCCAACAAAGACCAAGAAGGTTGGACTCCTCCTCAACTATGTAGACCTTCCCTAGGGTGATATGGTCTTTGAATGAAATGTGGGTTTTGACCATGCCCTTTAAAGGGATAGATTCTCTAGTGCAGCTGGTGGGAGAAATTCGGGGTTTGGTTAATTTGCTTTCTTTACAGAAGTTCATTTTATTAAAGTCAGTAATGTTCCCAAAGGTGAATGGAGAACATTAATCTGCAAACATGTTGATTTTCTAGCCACCCAACCCAACTTCACATTGTGAGTAGTTTATTTGATTTACGGTGCTGTTGTCTCGGATTGGAAGAGAATTTTCTTTACTGATTGAATTTTTGGCTCAGGAGTAGCCAACGCACTGCTTTGTTTACTGTGACAAACTCTGGCTAGGTGGCCTTTCTTGTGGCACCTCTTGCAAATAGTTGATATGGCTTGGCAATATGGATTATTGGCAAGGTGATTGCTGCTACGACACTGGTAACATTTAAATCTGTTGGGGTTTTTGTCACAAGTAGAACTATAGGTTTTAGCACTTTTAATTTTACAAATAGCGTTTCCGTTGATGGTATCAGCATTTTCTGATTCAACAACTTCAATCACTTGGTTCTGAACTGAATGGGACTGTTCGAGTAGAACAGGATTAGGTTTAATCTCTTTCATACATAGTGCAGTATGTTCAATAGATTTAGCCAGCTCAATCGCTGCTTGCAAATCAGGTTGTGTTTGCAGCAATTTTTGTTGGATTTTACCATTATAGGTGCACCTCACATTTGGTCCCTAATAAGAGAGTCGTTGAGATCTCCGAATTGGCATAGTTCAATTAGACGTCTGGAAATACTCTCATGTTTTCCTTACGCCCTACAAAAGAACTTGTGTCATTCCAGCACAATGTTGATTTTGTCTCCAAAGTATATTTCCGCCTTTATTAAAGATGTTTCATAAGCGTCTCCATCTTCTTCAGTTCTGGGTCTGGTAGGGTATCAAAAACTTTCCTCCCATGGGTACCCAGATTGTGAAGGAGGATGTGTTGTTTTCTTAAGGCACTTAAACCCCCCCCCCCCCCACCAATGGTGATCAGGTATGACTCAAAGATCTTGACCCATTCTTTCCAAGGAAGGTTGGGTTCCCCACATTCATTTAGGAAAGTTGGGAGCTGGGTCATGCTTGCAGCAGCCATGTCAGGAAGGATAGCACAGAAAGGAAACCCCAGAAGAGGATTACTGGAACGGCCTGTTGAAGAGACTGAAGAGACGATGCTGGGTGTATGCTAGGGATAAGGTGCAAAATGGAAAGGTGTTTGTGTCACCACAAATGGTTGAAGCATGTACAGTGAGAGGACCCAGGAGATGACACGCAAAATATTATGAAGTGTGCATCTCACTACAGAGGGGTTTGCATCAGAGAAGACCAAAAGTGTGTCACTGAAGAACTTGAGACATGCAAAATGGTGTGTTCGTCACCGGTGATGTATATAATTGGCTGGGGAGCTGAGCAACATAAAAGAAGTCAAGAGACAAGCTGTGAGCTGTGAAAGTCAGCGGTGAACATACTGGCAGAGAAACCCAGGGAACCAACATTCAGCACTGGAGGAACAAGGAGATGGACAACACCTGGTGCAAGCTGGATGAGGCAGGGTGATAATATACATCAAATAACAAATTAGCCTCACTGCTGAAGTGACTGTAGGAACAAACCAATTAGTTTGTCAGCAAGTGTGCAAGTACAGAAGAAACCATGTTAGGTTCTTAAAAAGGCCCTCACTCACCACTAGTTGGTGACATGCTTCACAGTATGCACAACGCTGAGGGAACCTGCACAGCGCATCACAGTACGCGCCACGCTGAGAGAAGCTGGAGAAGCCGGTGCAGAAATGACGGCTATGAAATGCCTATGAAATGTAATAAATGTAAGGGTAAGTGGCCAGGCGATGGAGGAGCTTCCCATTTTTATCTCCCCATCCATACACTCAGGCTACCGAAGATCTTCCTAGCAGCTTGGCGGCCTCCAGGGAGGTCTGCCTGATCTCGTCTCTTAGAAAGGCAAGCCTCTTGTCCTGAGCCTCGGACCCATCCCCTGGGGGCAGAGTCTCGAGTTGGGTGGCCTGGGTCTCCATATGTGTGAGTTGGAAATCGCGCAGTGCGCTGGAGTAGAGGGGTTTATGAGTATTTTCCAAACCCCTGGTTCCCAGCCAAGCCCTCAAGTCAATAGAGATGCTCTGCTCGTGTCATCCCCCTCACCTGGGGCTTCAAGGACATGTTTTATACAAGGCCACAAAGTTTTTTGACCTTTTTAAAAACTCTGATCTCAGCAAGGTGACTTGCTACTCTGTGCTGTGTGATAGCGAAAGGGCAGGAATTCATGGTACTTAACAATATACGGTGCATTCCTCTCATTGCCCAGAGCAAACACATAACGTGCTGAATAGCACCAATGTGGGCACCGGTGCATCATGGTGCAAGGCTGCGTGAGTTTCTTCTTTCAATGTTTGCTGCAGAATTCAGAACACATAGAAAGAGGAAGGAATAGGAAAAAATAAAGATCTTTCTCCTCGGAGCCCCGCACCTGATGAGGTGTAGCATTTTACCACACTCCCAGGTCTACTTGTAATGGTGAATCAGGGATTACAACAAAATCCATTGGTGGATGTGTTGGAACACCAATGTTCGACCCATGGAACACCTCCCTGGGGCAGAGTAGCGCAACACAGTGATTCGCTCTGCTTTGCATTGCTCTAGATTTGCCAAGGCATGCACAGCTATGCATTGTTGCCTTGCAAGCCCTGATAAATCACAGTTAAGCGTTCCATTACTCTAGATTTGCCAAGCCATGCACGACTGGGCATCGGTGCCTTGCAAGCCCTGATAAATCACAGTTACGCGTTGCATTACTCTAGATTTGCCAAGCCATGCACGGCTATGCGTCGGTGCCTTGCAGGCCCTGATAAATCACAGTTACGCGTTGCATTACTCTAGATTTGCCAGGGCATGCACGGCTATGCTTGGTTGCCTTGCAAGCCCTAATAAATCACAGTTACGCGTTGCATTACTCTATATTTGCCAAGGCATGCACAGCTATGCTTGGTTGCCATGCAAGCCCTGATAAATCACAGTTAAGCGTTGCATTACTCTAGATTTGCCAAGCCATGCACGGAAATGCATCGGTGCCTTGCAAGCCCTGATAAATCACAGTTACGCGTTGCATTACTCTAGATTTGCCAAGCCATGCACGGCTATGCATCGTTGCCTTGCAAGCCCTGATAAATCACGGTTACGCGTTGCATTACTCTAGATTTGCCAAGCCATGCACGGCTATGCATCGTTGCCTTGCAAGCCCTGATAAATCACAGTTACGCGTTGCATTACTCTAGATTTGCCAAGCCATGCACGGCTATGCATCGGTGCCTTGCAAGCCCTGATAAATCACAGTTAAGCGTTGCATTACTCTAGATTTGCCAAGCCATGCACGGCTATGCATCGTTGCCTTGCAAGCCCTGATAAATCACAGTTACGCGTTGCATTACTCTAGATTTGCCAAGCCATGCACGGCTATGCATCGGTGCCTTGCAAGCCCTGATAAATCACAGTTACGCGTTGCATTACTCTAGATTTGCCAAGCCATGCACGGCTATGCATCGTTGCCTTGCAAGCCCTGATAAATCACAGTTACGCGTTGCATTACTCTAGATTTGCCAAGCCATGCACGGCTATACATCGTTGCCTTGCAAGCCCTGATAAATCACAGTTAAGTGTTGCATTACTCTAGATTTGCCAAGCCATGCACGGCTATGCATCGTTGCCTTGCAAGCCCTGATAAATCACAGTTACGCGTTGCATTACTCTAGATTTGCCAAGCCATGCACGGCTATGCATCCTTGCCTTGCAAGCCCTGATAAATCACAGTTACGCGTTGCATTACTCTAGATTTGCCAAGCCATGCACGGCTATGCATCCTTGCCTTGCAAGCCCTGATAAATCACAGTTACGCGTTGCATTACTCTAGATTTGCCAAGCCATGTACGGCTATGCATCGTTGCCTTGCAAGCCCTGATAATTCACAGTTACGCGTTGCATTACTCTAGATTTGCCAAGCCATGCACGGCTATGCATCGGTGCCTTGCAAGCCCTGATAAATCACAGTTAAGTGTTGCATTACTCTAGATTTGCCAAGCCATGCACGGCTATGCATCGGTGCCTTGCAAGCCCTGATAAATCACAGTTAAGTATTGCATTACTCTAGATTTGCCAAGCCATGCACGGCTATGCATCGGTGCCTTGCAAGCCCTGATAAATCACTGTTACGCGTTGCATTACTCTAGATTTGCCAAGCTATGCACGGCTATGCATCGGTGCCTTGCAAGCCCTGATAAATCACAGTTACGCGTTGCATTACTCTAGATTTGCCAAGCCATGCACGGCTATGCATCGGTGCCTTGCAAGCCCTGATAAATCATAGTTAAGTGTTGCATTACTCTAGATTTGCCAAGCCATGCACGGCTATGCATCGGTGCCTTGCAAGCCCTGATAAATCACAGTTAAGTGTTGCATTACTCTAGATTTGCCAAGCCATGCACGGCTATGCATCGGTGCCTTGCAAGCCCTGATAAATCACAGTTAAGTGTTGCATTACTCTAGATTTGCCAAGCCATGCACGGCTATGCATCGGTGCCTTGCAAGCCCTGATAAATCACAGTTACGCGTTGCATTACTCTAGATTTGCCAAGCCATGCACGGCTATGCATCGGTGCCTTGCAAGCCCTGATAAATCACAGTTACGCGTTGCATTACTCTAGATTTGCCAAGCCATGCACGGCTATGCATCGGTGCCTTGCAAGCCCTGATAAATCACAGTTACGCATTGCATTACTCTTGCTCCCCATTATGTGGCTCAAGGGCGACGCAACCCTTTGATAAATATGCCCCTTAATGTAATTCCGATGTTGTAATGGGAAAAGCAGTATCAATAAAGTCCCTCCTGCTCCGTTCTACGGTGTTGAAGCACAAGCAGTCCTGTGGTGCATGCTTTGATTGTATAGATGCTGTGCTTAATTTGTAAAACAATAAGACCCTCATTATTATGTCGGTCAGACGGCAAAAAACAGATTGTTGGTTGTGGTCATCGATTGCGGACCAACCGCCATCTGGTGCTGCGGTCCGACTGCCGCATTAAGATGCGCTGCGGTTGGAGGCGGCACGCGGATGGACCGACTGATGATTCCCGCAGCGCTGTAGGGATTACAATGTACCTTTGAGGCAGCCTTTCAAGGTGGTCTGATTGCCATTGAAATGGGGTCTGAAACGGGTTTTGGGGCCTCTAAATGTAAATGTAAATAAGGGATACTTGTAAAGCGCACTGTTACTCTACCCGAGTGTCCTGGCGCTATAGACCGCTGGGGAACCCGTCTTGGTTTTCCCTGTGAGATGGTCCCTTACTGGGTATCTCCAGGGTGAAACCAGGCATCCCCCGCGTCTGTGGGGGGCCGTTTTGGAGATGAGGTAAGCTTAATGCCCAGAGTTGCCGAGTGTGTTCCCTGGTTAGAGTAGGCACTGAGGCGAGAATTATCGAGACAGTTGACCCTGGTCCAAGACCCTGCCGCGTCGGGAATTGAACCCTGGTCCCGGGCGTCCTCTGCTTACAGGTCTGCCACCTCTAACCAGTGAGCAACACCACTCCACTAGCAGGGTCCCCATCCCTCTGCAGCCTCCAGAATGAGGCCTGGGGGCAATTGTGGTGCCCCCTCAAACATCCATGCACCTTGTGCCAAGCTCCATGTGGGGCTTGGCAAAAGGTGCGAGGATGTTTGTTTTCATGCCCTTTTTCATTGCGGCTTGTGCTGACGCCCTTTTCGAACCATCAGCACCTGTCGCAATAAAAAAGGGCACGTTTCCGACCGCCATACTGGCGGTCACATCCTAATGAGGCAGATGGGACCATGGACTCCTTGTTGGACAGTTCAATTATTGCAACGATGTCGGACAGGCATTGTATTTAGGGCCTAAAAGTGTTAGAAGGAAATGTGTGACCAGAAGCCTTCAGTCACAGCCATCAAAGGTTGGGCTACGGAATACTAAGGCAGTGTGGAGTCAATTCCATCCCTCACCTTTTTCATTCTTCACATGACAAGCCCTGCCTCCTTATTTCACCATATTATGTTCTTTTGTATTCCCCCTTTCCTTGGCACTGGTTTTTCCTTCTTTCTCTTCTTCCTGTCCCGCTTCTATGTTTTTCTCTCTTGCTCTGGGTCAGAGTCTGAAAACGAAAATTAAGTGACCGGATCTAAAATGAGTGTGGGTTATTGGGGGCATTAGGCAAGGCTGCGTCCGTGCCCATTTCTATTCTATTTTTACGTAAATTAGGTGGACAGCGTGTAAGAAGAGGTGGATGCTGACGTGCTCAAATTAGGCTCTCACACAACACCTGTGCTCCTATGTGCAGATGATGCAGTATTACTAGCTAGAGCCCTTCATGATCGTCAAAGTTGATTTATACATTTGTAGCATATATGTAGCAAAGAGACCTCAAGCTCATTCGGACTAAAACCTTTGTGCTGGTCGCGGAAGGGGGAAAGTGGGGAAAATGACCCACTTTGTGAGAGAGCATAAGCCAGAGAAGTGCAAAACTGTTCCTATTGGGGAGTCAGTTTTCCCTTTCTGGCAACTGGGGTTCCCATATAGGAATGGCTAAGTTTAATCTATAAGTGCAACTGAGGCTCTCTTTAGAGTTGCAAAGAGAATGGGTCATTGTTATTGTTATTGTTATCTGGGTTTTATATCGCGCCAAATCACCGACAGGTCTCATGGCGCTTCTGACAGAATACAGCAACAAGAAGTAGGGTGAACAGGAATACAGATTATCGGTCTATCTTACAGAGCTGCAAAAGCGTCTCTCAATAGCAGTGTCTTCAGAGATTTCCTAAAACGGAGGAGATTAGGTTCTTTACAAAGGACCTCCGGTAGCTTATTCCAAATGGTAGGGGCTTAGACTGAAAAGGATCTACCACCTTTGGTCGTCATTATAAAGCGTGGGCATGACAGCAGTAGGGAGTTGGAAGATCTTAGAGCTCGCTTGGGATTATACACTTCAAACCTCTCTTTTATATAGGCAGGCGCCTGCCCATAAATTGCCTTATGGGCAATGCACAGGCTTTTAAATTCCACCCTTTGCTTTATAGGGAGCCAGTGTAACCTATAGAGTAGAGGGGACGCATGGGTCTGTCTAGGTGATCTAAAGATTAATTGTGCTGCGTCATTCAGGTTAACCTGTAGACGATTGCTTACATTTTTTGGTAGACCTAGATATAGTGCGTTCCCATAGTCAATACTGGAGACTATTGTAGCTGAAACAATGGTTCGAATCATGTTTGTAGAAAGCAAAGGGGCTAGCTTTCGCAACTGCCTGATCAAGTTGGTACATGATCCAACCACAGCGGATACTTGGCTAGTCATTGAGAGCTCCTGGTCGATCTTAATACCAAGGCTCTTTACGCTGCGGCGTGGCTTTGGGGTAGGTCCAAGTTCTTGGGGCCAGAACAGATCATTCCAGGGTGAGGTGATAGTTGAAACTACTAAGACCTCCGTTTTATCTGGATTGATTTTTAGCAGGTTCATCGTCATCCAGCTCACTGTAAACCGCAGTATCTTTTGGGCCATGGACTGAGCCGATGTTGTATTATCGATACTCAGCTACAGCTGAGTATCATCGGCATAGTTAAAAACTTTACAGCCCATGTTAGCCAGGGAGTCTATCAGTGGCTGCAGGTAGAGATTGAACAGGAGTGGTGAGAGTGCGGACCCTTGCGGGACTTCACACTCCAGGACACCCACATTAGATACACGATCTGCTAATTGGATCCTCTGCGTCATCCCTAGCAGGAAAGACGTTAGCCATAAATCATCATACACAAAATGTTGCAGCTGTATAAGTGTGAATGCATCCCAGCCGCCACCCTATGGGGCCACCCTATGCAGCGACCCTTTGGGGGCACCCCATGGGCCACCCCATGAATCAGGGCAGAGATTACAGTTTCAGAACTTCAGGAAAAACACTTTCCTTCATAGCCTTTTGACTGTCCCCTGCTCCGTGCCAGCGTCAGTTACCCATAGAGCAGGAAAGGCCTCACATTCACTGGTGTAACAGATGGAGCGAGACTTTAACAACATTTACAAGAGAAGGGCCCGATTCACAAAAGTAATCTGAGATAAAATCGTAACTTTACTATACCTAAATGCCCTTTGTGAATACCGAAAGTCCTAAAGTTAGGATTTTGTCTCCGATTACTTTGGGAATGGGGCACACAGTTACTGGAGACTGCCGTATGCTCGAGCACCAGGACAAGATTCCCTTGCTGGTATTCCTGAATAAACTACTCAAAGATACATAGATGACAAAACCTGCCCCAAGATTCCAGCCAGTCCCTTACAGTTCAGCAAAAAGAGCTGAAAATAAACTTTATCAGGAAAAGGGAGAGAGAGAAGGAAGACAGAGCAAGAACTGGCTGTATCAAGGTGTCTGCAGGGACCTTACACCAGGGCCGACAGGGCTCTTTAATTAGGGTAACAAAGGCCAGGAGAGATGTGAACCCACACAGTTAAACCTGGGCACCCTGCATCATTCAGAAAGAAGGCATGGACAAAGCATGCACCTGCATGCCCATGGGATGGGAAAGCCACTCAATCAACTGCACATTTTATTCTGTTCTGTAGGTTTTAAGTTGATGTTAGAAAGCTCTTACGTCCCCTCTTTTTAACTTAGAAATTGGCATTTAATAAAGATGCCCTGAAGGTTTCATGTAAACGTGAGTCTGATGTTGTCTTCAATGCTGTCTCTATGAGGAAATGACCTCACCCCCTTGAAAGCGTGACTCACGAGAACGATAAACAGGGGCGCTAGGCTGAGGGTGTGATCTGGTGCAGACGCACAATGGCTGATGCTGGTTGTAGTATTTTGTAGGAGATATTAGGTCGCACTTTTTGGCACCTTTATGCCGATTTTTACCACTGGGTACTCTGTACGCATCTTTGTAAATCGTGAATCGCTGTGTTGCATTGCTCTGCCCCTGGGAGGAGCCCCACATGCATCAACCTATGGATTTTGGCACATTCTTGGATTTACCATTACTGGTGGAGCTGGGAATGTGTAAAAATGCTATGCATCCCCAGGCGAGGCATAGTGAGGAGAAATGTATTCATTTCCCCTCATTGTCTCCTATGTCTCTGTCTCTTGCATTCTGCAGCAGAGATAGAAAGAGGAATATGCTTCAGGGGAGATTTTTTGCAGGCGGGTGTCCCTTCCGGCGCAAAAACAATACTGCTTACAAAGCAGGCACGATTGCACCCTGGTGCTCGTGGGCCTGTGTGGCACTAGGCAGCACATTGTGCGCCAGCGCAGGGGAAAAGACAGGACTGCACCCCATAATGTTTAATATGACGCAATCCTTCCCTTTCCCTTTCGCACAGTCTAGCGCAGCACATTGAATGGCTGCCCTGCATGATTTTTCGTAAACATGCTCCTGACTCTCCTGCTCCCGATTGTTCTACCAGCCCCTCTTAGGTTTGGGGTCACAGGCACCTTCCTTTATTGCACTTTTCTCAAAGCTCATGAGGCCTGTGCAGAGAAGCAGGCGGGTCAGAAGGAGAGGAGACCTCTGCTGGGGGTCTGTATTACAGCCCTCCCCTAAGCATGCATGAGGAAGGCTTGAACTCATAGGGGTGGGTGATGGCTCCTGCATTACAGAGCTAAGGGACGCCAGCTATGGGTGATGGCTCCTGCATTACAGAGCTAAGGGACGCCAGCTATGGGTGATGGCTCCTGCATTACAGAGCTAAGGGACGCCAGCTATGGGTGATGGCTCCTGCATTACAGAGCTAAGGGATGCCAGCTATGGCTTGAGCGGTTGTTTCTCAAAGGACAAACATGGAGAAATGCATAACTTTGTGTCACCTTTAGCAATGTGTGCATGGTGTCTTGGATTCAACCAGAAGGGTGTTTTTTTAGAATATTGAACATATTCATGAAACAGTTGCAGTTATTAGTAAAATAAACTATGCAATACCCTATATAATCAGACACCATCACAATCTATGGATGCTCTGAGGCCCATCTCTCGGTACTTACTGTTTGTGTTTCCTTCTGGAGCTGCTCCTTCTGCCTGGGGCCTCCTGTAGGTGAGAAAGAGACATGTGATCCACATAAGACAGCGAGAGGGTAACCTAGAGTCAGAGGGAGTCCAGATGTGTTCTAACAGCCAGTATGCTGTGTTCTAGAGTCATAGGTCAGTATGAGGTGTTCTAGAGTCAGAGGCTGGTAGAGAGATGCTCTAGTATCAGAGGAAGGTATGAGGTGTTCTAGAGTCAGAGGCTGGCAGAGGGATGATCTAGTATCAGAAGCAGGTAGGGTGATGGCATTCCTCATTGAGACACAGAGTTGTGTTCTGTGATCAGAGAGAGGTAGAGAAATGTACTGTTCTCAGAAAAAAAGATGAGCTCAGGGGTCAGAAGCATCTAGATATGTGTTCCTATTTGAGACAAACAAACTTTTTCTAGAACCAGAGGTGGTAAAGAGGTTTATAGAGTCAAACAGGCAGCGAGATGTGCCTCCTTACCTCGCAGAGAGGCATAAAAGATGTCTAATCTCAGATAGATGCAGAGAAGTGTTTAATCCTAAGAGGTAGAGACATAATCTATCCTCAGAGAGATGCAGAAAAGTGTATAATCCTCCGAGAGAGGGAGAGATTTGCTCTATTTCAGAGGCGGAGAAGTGGTCTATCCTCAGGGGCAGATAGGTGGTCTATCTTCGGAGTGAGGCAGAGAGGTGGTCTATGCCAAAAGGCTGAAAGGTGATCTATCCTCAGAGGCAGAGAGGGGGTCTATCCTCAGAGAGATAGGTGGTCTATGCTCAGAGAGAGAAAGAGAGATGGTCTATCCTCAGAGTGAGGCAGAGAGGTAGTCTATCCACAGAGGCAGAGAGGTGGTCTATCCTCAGAGAGGTGGTCTATCCTCAGAGTGAGGCAGAGAGGTGGTCTATCCCAAGAGGCAGAAAGGTGGTCTATCCTCAGAGGGTGAGTTGTGGTCTATCCTCAGGGGCAAATAGGTGGTCTATCGTCAGAGGGTGAGAGGTAGTCTATCCTCAGAGGCAGATAGGTGGACTAGCCTCAGAGGCAGAGAGGTGGTCTATCCACAGAGGAAGAGAGGTGATCTATTCTCAGATGGTGTGAGATGGTCTATCCTCAGAGGCAGAGAGGTGGTCTATCCTCAGAGTGAGGCAGAGAGGGGGTCTGTCCACAGAGGCAGAGAGATGATCTATCCCCTGAGGGTAAGAGGTGGTCTATCCTCAGAGGCAGAGAGGTGGTCTATCCTCAGAGGGAAAGAGGTGGTCTATCCTCAGAGTGATGCAGAGAGGTGGTCTATCCACAGAGACAGAGAGGTGGTTTATCCTCAGAGCCAGGGAGGTGTTATATCCTCAGAAGCAGAGAGGTGGTCTGTAATCAGAGGGTGAAAGGTGGTCTATCCTCAGAGGCAAGAGGTGGTGTATCCTCAGAGTGAGGCAGAGAGGTGGTCTATCCACAGAGACAGAGAGGTGGTCCATACTCAGAGGGTGTGAGGTGGTCTATAATCAGACGGCAGACAGGTGGTCTATCCTCAGAGTTAGGCAGATAGGTGGTCTATCCACAGAGATGGAGAGGTGGTCTATGCTCAGAGGCAGAGAGGTGGTCTATCCTCAGAGTGAGGCAGAGAGGTGTTCTATCCTCAGAGGCAGAGAGGTGGTCTATCTTCAGAGACAGGGAGGTTGTTTATCTTCAGAGGCAGAGATGTGGTCTATCCTCAGAGGCAGAGAAGTGTTCTATCCTCAGAGGCAGAGAGGTGGTCTATCTTCAGAGACAGGGAGGTTTTTTATCTTCAGAGGCAGAGAGGTTGTCTATTCTCATAGAGAGAAAGATAGGCGGCCTATCCACAGAGGCAGAGAGGTGGTCTATCCTCAGAGGCAGAGAGATGGTCTATCCTTAGAGATAGAGGCAGAGAGTTGGTCTAACCTCAGAGGCAGAGAGGTGGTGTATCCTCAGAGTGAGGGGGAGAGGTGGTCTATTCACAGATGCAGAGAGGTGGTCTATCCTCAGAGGCAGAGAGGTGGTCTATAGTTAATGGGTGAGAGGTAGTCTATCCTCAGAGGCAGATATGTGGACTATCCTCAGAGGCAGAGATGTGGTCTATCCACAGAGGCAGAGAGGTGGTCTATCCTCAGTGGCAGAGAGGTGGTCTATCCTCATACTCAGAGAGGTTGCCTATCCTCAGATGCAAAGAGGTGTTCTATCCTCAGAGAGAGAAGGATAGGTGGTCTATCCACAGAGATAGAGAGGTGGTAAATTCTCAGAGGCAGAGAGATAATCTAGCCTTAGAGAGAGAAATATAGATGGTCTATCCTCAGAGGCAGAGAGGTGGTCTATTCTCAGAGAGAGGCAGAGAGGTGGTATGTCCACAGAGGCAGAGAGGTGGTCTATATTCAGAGTGAGGCAGAGAGATGGTTTATTTACAGAGGCAGAGAGGTGGTCTATCATCAGAGAGAGGCAGAGAGGTGGTCTATCCTCAGAGGTTGAGAGGTGGTCTATCCTCAGAGGCAGAGAGGTGGTCTATCTTCAGAGACAGGGAGGTTGTTTATCTTCAGAGGCAGAGAGGTTGTCTATTCTCATAGAGAGAAAGATAGGCGGCCTATCCACAGAGGCAGAGAGGTGGTCTATCCTCAGAGGTAGAGAGATGGTCTATCCTTAGAGAGAGAGGCTGAGAGTTGGTCTAACCTCAGAGGCAGAGAGGTGGTGTATCCTCAGAGTGAGGGCGAGAGGTGGTCTATTCACCGATGCAGAGAGGTGGTCTATCCTCAGAGGCAGAGAGGTGGTCTATCGTCAGTGGGTGAGAGGTGGTCTATCCTCAGAGGCAGATAGGTGGACTATCCTCAGAGGCAGAGATGTGGTCTATCCTCAGAGGCAGAGAGGTGGTCTATCCACAGAGGCAGAGAGGTGATCTATCTTCAGTCGCAGAGAGGTGGTCTATCCTCATACTCAGAGAGGTTGCCTATCCTCAGAGGCAAAGAGGTGGTCTATCCTCAGAGAGAGAAGGATAGGTGGTCTATCCACAGAGACAGAGAGGTGGTAAATTCTCAGAGGCAGAGAGATAGTCTAGCCATAGAGAGAGAAATATAGGTGGTCTATCCTCAGAGGCAGAGAGGTGGTCTATCCTCAGAGAGAGGCAGAGAGGTGGTCTATCCACAGAGACAGAGAGGTGGTCTATACTCAGAGGGTGTGAGGTGGTCTATAATCAGACGGCAGACAGGTGGTCTATCCTCATAGTTAGGCAGATAGGTGGTCTATCCACAGAGATGGAGAGGTGGTCTATGCTCAGAGGCAGAGAGGTGGTCTATCCTCAGAGTGAGGCAGAGAGGTGTTCTATCCTCAGAGGCAGAGAGGTGGTCTATCATCAGAGACAGGGAGGTTGTTTATCTTCAGAGGCAGAGATGTGGTCTATCCTCAGAGGCAGAGAGGTGTTCTATCCTCAGAGGCAGAGAGGTGGTCTATCTTCAGAGACAGGGAGGTTGTTTATCTTCAGAGGTAGAGAGGTTGTCTATTCTCATAGAGAGAAAGATAGGCGGCCTATCCACAGAGGCAGAGAGGTGGTCTATCCTCAGAGGCAGAGAGATGGTCTATCCTTAGAGATAGAGGCAGAGAGTTGGTCTAACCTCAGAGGCAGAGAGGTGGTGTATCCTCAGAGTGAGGGCGAGAGGTGGTCTATTCACCGATGCAGAGAGGTGGTCTATCCTCAGAGGCAGAGAGGTGGTCTATCGTCAGTGGGTGAGAGGTGGTCTATCCTCAGAGGCAGATAGGTGGACTATCCTCAGAGGCAGAGATGTGGTCTATCCTCAGAGGCAGATAGGTGGTCTATCCACAGAGGCAGAGAGGTGATCTATCTTCAGTCGCAGAGAGGTGGTCTATCCTCATACTCAGAGAGGTTGCCTATCCTCATAGGCAAAGAGGTGGTCTATCCTCAGAGAGAGAAGGATAGGTGGTCTATCCACAGAGACAGAGAGGTGGTAAATTCT
This sequence comes from Lissotriton vulgaris, assembly GCF_964263255.1. Classification (NCBI taxonomy): domain Eukaryota; kingdom Metazoa; phylum Chordata; class Amphibia; order Caudata; family Salamandridae; genus Lissotriton; species Lissotriton vulgaris. Next base: position 16,646,031 of record NC_141689.1, read on the forward strand.
CAGAGGCAGAGAGATAGTCTAGCCATAGAGAGAGAAATATAGGTGGTCTATCCTCAGAGGCAGAGAGGTGGTCTATCCTCAGAGAGAGGCAGAGAGGTGGTCTATCCACAGAGACAGAGAGGTGGTCTATACTCAGAGGGTGTGAGGTGGTCTATAATCAGACGGCAGACAGGTGGTCTATCCTCATAGTTAGGCAGATAGGTGGTCTATCCACAGAGATGGAGAGGTGGTCTATGCTCAGAGGCAGAGAGGTGGTCTATCCTCAGAGTGAGGCAGAGAGGTGTTCTATCCTCAGAGGCAGAGAGGTGGTCTATCATCAGAGACAGGGAGGTTGTTTATCTTCAGAGGCAGAGATGTGGTCTATCCTCAGAGGCAGAGAGGTGTTCTATCCTCAGAGGCAGAGAGGTGGTCTATCTTCAGAGACAGGGAGGTTGTTTATCTTCAGAGGTAGAGAGGTTGTCTATTCTCATAGAGAGAAAGATAGGCGGCCTATCCACAGAGGCAGAGAGGTGGTCTATCCTCAGAGGCAGAGAGATGGTCTATCCTTAGAGATAGAGGCAGAGAGTTGGTCTAACCTCAGAGGCAGAGAGGTGGTGTATCCTCAGAGTGAGGGGGAGAGGTGGTCTATTCACAGATGCAGAGAGGTGGTCTATCCTCAGAGGCAGAGAGGTGGTCTATCGTTAGTGGGTGAGAGGTTGTCTATCCTCATAGGCAGATAGGTGGACTATCCTCAGAGGCAGAGATGTGGTCTATCCACAGAGGCAGAGAGGTGGTCTATCCTCAGTGGCAGAGAGGTGGTCTATCCTCATACACAGAGAGGTTGCCTATCCTCAGATGCAAAGAGGTGTTCTATCCTCAGAGAGAGAAGGATAGGTGGTCTATCCACAGAGATAGAGAGGTGGTAAATTCTCAGAGGCAGAGAGATAGTCTAGCCTTAGAGAGAGAAATATAGGTGGTCTATCCTCAGAGGCAGAGAGGTGGTCTATTCTCAGAGAGAGGCAGAGAGGTGGTATGTCCACAGAGGCAGAGAGGTGGTCTATATTCAGAGTGAGGCAGAGAGATGGTTTATTTACAGAGGCAGAGAGGTGGTCTATCATCAGAGAGAGGCAGAGAGGTGGTCTATCCTCAGAGGTTGAGAGGTGGTCTATCCTCAGAAGCAGAGAGGTGGTCTATCTTCAGAGACAGGGAGGTTGTTATTCTTCTGAGGCAGAGAGGTTGTCTATTCTCATAGAGAGAAAGATAGGCGGCCTATCCACAGAGGCAGAGAGGTGGTCTATCCTCAGAGGCAGAGAGATGGTCTATCCTTAGAGAGAGAGGCAGAGAGTTGGTCTAACCTCAGAGGCAGAGAGGTGGTGTATCCTCAGAGTGAGGGGGAGAGGTGGTCTATTCACCGATGCAGAGAGGTGGTCTATCCTCAGAGGCAGAGAGGTGGTCTATCGTCAGTGGGTGAGAGGTGGTCTATCCTTAGAGGCAGATAGGCGGACTATCCTCAGAGGCAGAGATGTGGTCTATCCTCAGAGGCAGAGAGGTGGTCTATCCTCAGTGGCAGAGAGGTGGTCTATCCTCAGAGGCAAAGAGGTGGTCTATGCTCGGAGAGAGAAGGATAGGTGGTCTATCCACAGAGACAGAGAAGTGGTAAATTCTCAGAGGCAGAGAGATAGTCTAGCCATAGAGAGAGAAATATAGGTGGTCTATCCTCAGAGGAAGAGAGGTGGTCTATCCTCAGAGAGAGGCAGAGAGGTGGTATGTCCACAGAGGCAGAGAGGTGGTCTATTTTCAGAGTGAGGCAGAGAGATGGTTTATTTACAGAGGCAGAGAGGTGGTCTATCATCAGAGAGAGGTGGTCTATCCTCAGAGGTTGAGAGGTGGTCTATCCTCAGAGGCAGAGAGGTGGTATGTCCTCAGAGGGTGAGAAGTGGTCTATCCTCAGAGGCAGTTAGGTGGTCTATCCTCAAAGGCAGAGAGGTGGTCTATCCTCAGAGGGTGAGAGGTGGTCTATCCTCAGAGTCAGAGAGTTGGTCTATCCTCAGAGTGAGAAAGATAGGTTTATCTACAGAGACAGAGAGGTGGTCTATCATCAGAGGCTGAGATGTGGTCTATCCTCAGAGGTAGAGAGGTGGTCTATTCTCAGAGAGAGAAAGAGAGGTGGGCTATCCTCAGAGGGTGAGAGGTGGTCTAGCCTCAAAGGCAGAGAGGTGGTCTATCCTCAGAGGTAGAGAGGTGGTCTATTCTCAGAGAGAGAAAGAGAGGTGCGCTATCCTCAGAGGGTGAGAGGTGGTCTATCCTCAGAGTCTGAAAGGTGTCCAATCCTCGGATTGAAGCAGAGAGGTATTCTAGAAGTAGAGGGAGCCTAGTAAAGATGCAGTCCAGAATAGGAGTGTGTTAGAGAGACATTTTTGCCTCAGAGAGGTGGTCTTGCAGCAGAGAGAATCAGATAATTATTCTGTCCTCAGAGAAAGTAAGAGAAGTGCTCTAGAGTCAGAGACCATCGTAGGCAGGAATAGATATGTTTCAGAGATGGTAACGTTTCAGAGGTAGACACAAATGTTCTGTAGAGGTAAAGGCAGGCGCCGAGCCCTCTTACTTTCAGAATGAGGCAGGAAACAGGTTCGTCAGCCACAGAGTCAGGCAGAGAGATGCTGTCCCTCCCAGAGCCAGGGAGATGTTGTTAGATGGAGGAGGGCTGCTATTTATTCCTATTTCTCAGTCATCCCCCTGACATGTGGTGTAGTCTGTGTGTTAGAATGTGACTTGACACAGAGTTTATTTGTTTGAGCAAGAACTGCCCCCAACTTAGCCCCTCCCTCGGAAGGTCCTGGTACGAATGCCAAGGAGATGCTTGGGGAGGTGAGCAAAGCTCTTGTCTCCTGTAAAGGTCTAAAACTGAGGGATGTGGGCTGAGGGTGTGAGGGCATGTGAAACAGAATTTATAGCAATGCATTACCCACACAGTGCCTTTACCACACATATTATTTTACTGCAAATGGCAAGCAAACCTGAGGTAAGTTTAAATATGTATGAATTCTATGGCTAATTTTAGAGTTTAGTGATCAGTAGTATAGAGGTTAGGGTAATTTTAGGGTATGAGGGTGGTGGTAGAAAAGGGTGGTAAGGCTCATTTTAGGGTTTTAAGGTACATGGTGGTAGAAGGAAGTATGGGTAATTTAGAGTTTAGGCTCAGGTAGTGGTAAAGGGAGGTAAGGGTATATGTAGATGTTATGGGTAGATTGAGGTAAAGGGAGGTTACATTTATTTTAGGGTACATGGGTGTGTAGTGGTAAAGGGAGATACAGGTAGATGTTTTGGGTGTAGTGTTAAAGGGTGTTCAAATTAATTTTACGGGTTTGGGGGTGGGTAAAGGGTAGTGGCATAGGCAGGCAGGGGTAATTTTAGGATTTAAGGGTGGATAGTGGTAAAGGGAGTTTAGGAAAATAGAACAAATATAGTATTAAACAATACATGAACATTACACACACACACACATAATATTTTCCTTTCCTTAAATACCCTTAATATTTGAAGAAAAGTTATGTGTTGTACAGGCATCCTCGTGCTATTGGTATGTGTGGCAAAGGTTGCATCAAAAATTAATTTGTAGTAAAGGCATGCGTCGTAATGTCAAACATTCCGAGTCGATGCCCGCTAGCTTGACTGACTTTCAGCGTTGAACAATATTTAGAACACAATGCATTGTCCTTATTCTAAATTCTGACCTGCAGGTTACATGCACAGTACCGGTGACTTGATATATGTTATTCGCAGGCTACACGCAGGGACAGGAAAGGTACAGGTGAGAAAACGGCCATGAGAAGCTCAAGTTACACAAGGGTTACATGCTTGTGAAATGCAGGTTTAATGCTGGTTGTGGAATGCATAGAAGTTGTATGTTCAATACATGACAGTTACATGCAGGCTACTAATAATTCACATGATTGTTACAGGCAGGGTACACGAGGTGTTGGTTACATGTTTACTGTGGTTACATACACACCACATGCAGTTTCCAGACAGGTTACAGGTGAGTTGTACTGTTCCCAAGCATGCTACAAACAAGTTACAAGCAGCTCAAACAAAAGTGAATTGCAGGCTACAAAGAGGTGGAAAGTGCTTTAGGCTCTGGTAGCACCCAGGCGAGAAAAAAGTAACATCCAGGCTGAAAACAGGAGACAAGAGGGTTTACACACAGGTGGCACTGAGGCAAGAAGCAGGTTACATGCAGCTGCAAACAGGAGACAGGTGGGTCAGACACAGGTGGGCACCTAGTTAAGAAGCATGACACATGCAGGCTGCAAATAGGAGACAAGTGGTTCACACACAGGTACGACATTTCTTTATTCGGTTTCCATATTAAGAAAAACCATACAAGTTAATATTTAAAAATCACAAACATTAATAAATAGTAATACACATTTAGAAGTCAATCATACCATCATAAAAATATCGTAATATCCAAAGATAATATTAAAACCATTCATATTGTCATTTGGGTACAAATCAAGACGACAGTATAGCCTCATGGGATATGTACAGCGCTATTCCTATTATAAGTTAGTCCTATGTATGATACAGAACTTCAGAAATGTAACAATATTTGTCACCAGGCATTCTGTCTCCATGAGTTGCAGCACATTAAGGGCGGGGCGACATTGGCGTAAACCTAAAATGTTTAAAATTGAAATTATCCAGCGCTTTCTCGGTTCTTTATAAAATTTAGGACCACATGGATTAACGATTGAGTTGATACTTCATTGCAGGGGAAAAGTATTACCAACTTCAACCAATCATTGATTCTGGGAAAGGTTACCAGGCGATGGAAAATATTCATCCTAAAACGAGTCAGCAGAAACCTTTCGTAGCCACTCAAATTACAAGTTGAATAGGGCTGTATGGCCCTAGTAGATTGAATCAGCAGTGAATGTTGAACTGAGCTTTTTTTAACCTCAGTAACCAGACTCAGTTCTTCCAGATGAGTTGAGCATAGCTTTTTCACCCCTTTTCTTGATATCTCTACAATAAGTGGGGGTTTATGGAAATATCTTTCTAAACCCAAATCATATAGAAACCTTTTGACATATGAAAGCTAACCAATCCTATATGAGTTTTCAAGTGAGAGACAGTCATTTAGTAAGCCTTGCTTAAAAACTGTCTTTGTAGAAGACCAAAGGCGATGCCACAATAGGATCAGTTGCATTTTTACGGTATGGGTGATATACGGCAAACCTAGTTCTAGGTGGCAGCTAAAGGTTGAGGTACCTTGTGGAACAGCGCGGAGAAACCTCAAGAAACTGTTCTCTACTTTTTGAAGGGCTTCCACCTGTCCATAACCCCACACCCCTGCTCCATAAATGGCTGAACTAATGCTTTTTGCCTGATAAATTTTGATCATCTCCGCCGGTGGTCTTTTACCAAGCCTCTGTGCGAAACCTACTAGTGCAGAGGTGGTCCTTATGAATAGCAGCTTTCTAGCCTCAATTGATTTCCTCCATGTGCACTTGTCGTCTAATAAAATTCCTAAATAGGGATACGTGTTAGTGTTCTCCACCTTGATATTGTTGATGTAGATATCTCTCCCTTTCTTATGCCTTGGCCCTGAATTCATTATGAACGTTTTTTTTAATGTTAATTTTTAAATTTAAATTGGACATATAGCTGTTGTACCTGTTGAGTGAACGTTGGAGTTCCAGGGGAGTAGGTGCAATGATTACGGCGTCATCTGCTTAGAGCAGAGCGGGTATCGGGAGTTTATGAAGTAGGGGTGTTGGACAGGCCACATGAAGGGCTCGCTTCCCCCCCGCATGACAGAGCCCGGACATCGGCTCTCCAGGTGCTACCCCCAGAAGCAACCCGCAACCCGTCTCCTACGGGACGCCTGCCCCCGAACATCTCTGTATCCCTGGCCCGGGCCACCGTCAGCACCATTGCCCGGGCCCAGCCGCCATCTTGGACACTGCACCACGAGTGTTGGACAGGCCACAGGAAGGGCTTGCTCCCCCCCCCGCATGACAGGGCCCAAGCCCCGGCCCTCCAGGTGTTACCCACAAAAGCACCCCGCACCCCGTCTCATACGGGACTCCTCCCCCCGGACATCTCTGTATCATGGGGCCGAACCACTACCGGCCCTCGCCCGGCCCGGCCGCCATCTTGGACACTGCACCACGAGGCCGCGTGGCCTCAGATCGACCCTAACCCTGGGCCTGGCCAGGCCCCGACATCCCGGCACCACCATCCACCCAGGAGGTGAACGGACCACTTGGCAGGTCAATGGGAGAAAGAAGTGTCGATGGCTCTCCCCGCCAGGTGCCGATCGCCCCCCAGCTCCCCTGGGCGCTGGCTCCACCCCCCTGCGGGGTGTCTGGACTCCCTCATCCCGGACCTCCCGACCTCCAAGTGCGAGGGTCCGGACATCAAAGGGCGCCAGACCTATAACTGGGGCAGCTCCAGAGCAGGAAGGCAGTTGTATCCTGGAGTCGAGAGACACCGTGAAGAACTCATCGTTGACGGACTACTGGCGGTGCCGTAGCCCTGCCTTGCGAACTATCATCCTGCCTGCTGGCGCTGCCGCAACCTTCTGCATCCTTCATCCTCGTTGGGACCTGCTGGCGCTGCCGTGGACCGTTGTAACTACCACCTTCACCGGGACCTGCTGGCGCCGCCGCGGACCGTCGCTACCTACGATCATCTCTGGACCTGCCGGCGCTGCCGCGGCCCGTCCATCTAGAACGCCGAGCTCGAGGATTGTGAGCTATTCGTCATATCATCGCATCTACCAGATTGGTAATAAGACTGTCCCGCTACCCCCTTCCCATCCAAGAGACTAGAATCGAGGGGACCCCTGAGTCCAGACCTCCTTGTACCATTCCACCGTACTTAAAGATTACTTATAAAGAACGTTAAACCTTATCTCTGTGTGGTGTACGTCTGTGGGGGGGAAGTTACTCGTCTGTACGATCGCTGGAGACGGCTCTCCCTGGAGACCTCTCCCCTTGTCCTCAGCCGACCCTTCCCGTCCGTCTAACATTGGTGGCCATTAAAGAAATGGGGTGACCCAAAGGTACTGGACCTGGGTAATGTATTAGTATAAACAAACAACGGTCCGAGACCTATATATTTCGAAACATGCAAAAAATCTAAACTTTTTCAATCAAAAGGCGTATGTTATTTAAACAACCCTGCTCAATCAATGATGAACATATGGAAAATAGGCAACAGCAACAGACTCAAGATATATGCAATATTTTTAATCTATTGTCAAATTGTAGTAACGAAAGCACTATTCACAATATTATGTACTATTCCTTATATACATTGCCCCGTACTTAGAGCGTGCAGTAAAAAAGGGGTGTCAAAAAGAGCGTGAACGTGGTAAGAAGAAAGGAAAGAGAATCACACAGATTTGTAAAAAATGATTCTAAATCATTCAACACAAACACCAGCCAATGAAGGCCGGAGCAGTATATATCCTGGCCACTCCGATTAGTCAGCACAATTTCCCTTATTTTATTCCAAAACATAAGCTGTAAAAAATGTCTGCACTATATCATAGAGGGAGATATAGTTAGTGGTCCAGGTTTTTTAATAAATGTCGTCGACGTTTCGACTCGTCTTGCGGCCTTGCGGTGGGTTATGCCTGGGCCATGCGAGTCTTCTTCAGGACAGGTGGGACGGGACAATAAGGGATCTCATTGATGACCCCTTCTAGGGATATAGTGGTCGCGGTTCCCACTCCAATTGACTCAGTCCTTTTGGATCCAAGAAATTAATCCAAGTATTCTCTACAATGTTGTTTAGGTTTCCTATCCAAGGTGGATTTACATGTGCCACTACATGTCTTTTAGAAAACTGGTTCCAAACGTGGGTATTGGACAATTTAAATTTTTAATTTGGTCGGGCAACTCCAACACGATTTAGTTAGCCTGAGATAGTTAATTGTGTGGCTTAAAGTTGGTCATTATATCGATGTAGGCAAAATCAGGCAGCGTGAAATAAGGAAAGAGGTCCTTAATAACCACACGCGTCTGTCGGAAACCACAAAAGAAATGCTCGGGAGTGGCACTCCCGAGCATTTCTTTTGTGGTTTCCGACAGACGCGTGTGGTTATTAAGGACCTCTTTAAATAACATACGCCTTTTGATTGAAAAAGTTTTGATTTTTTGCATGTTTCGAAATATATAGGTCTCGGACCGTTGTAACATTGGTGGCCAGCGGCGCGATCCGAATCAACGCGTAATCGTACAGAGAGTAGCTCACCCCACGACGAAAACACAATGACAACCAAAGAGAGCGGATCCACCGAGAAATTCCAGATGGAGAAATTGGAAGAGTACAGCCATCGTGAATTGAAACAATTCTGCATTGAACTAGGCATTGCTACCACCGGTCTGAGTACTAAAGACGATTTCAAGCACGCCATTGAGTCATGGGCAGAAACCGGGGCCCTCAGACCCCCGGACCAAAACGTTGCAGCATCAGAGAGGAACACCACGGCTCCCGAGGAGCGAAGAACGGGTCTCTCGCAGGAAGAGATCCAAGAGAGAGAAAAAAGCAGACTGCATGAGTTAGAAATGGCCCGACTCAAAATGGACGGTGAATTCAAATTAGCCGAACAGAAACTGAACCTAGAACATTTGCGGCTCCGAGAAGAACGGGAAGAAAAACAGAGGCAGAGAGAGCTCGAAGAAAAGAGATTAGCGTACGAACACGAGCGCAATCTATCAGAAATAAACCTACGGAAGCAGAACAAAGAACTGGGGGTGCCCGAGCAACCGCGCACTCCAGGAGCGACAGAAAAGAAAGTACACATCCCCAAGGATGTCGTTCGAGAATATTTCCGAGATGACGACATACAACAGTGGTTCAAGGCCTACGAGATCGCCATGACCTCCCACCAAATCGATCGAAGTGACTGGGGAGCCGGTCTATGGGGGAGGTTCGTCAATGAAGGCCGCGATGCCCTGTTACAGCTCCCAGACCATCTGATGACCTCCTATGACCACATGAAGGCGGCCCTCCTCACCCGATATGGGCTCACACCCGAAATGTACCGCCAGAGGTTCCGAGACTGCACCCGGATCCCGGGTACAACTTGGGTGGAATATGTAAACTATTTCAGCTGAGCCTTCGAGGGTTGGATCAAGGGAAGCCATGTAACAACCTACGAGCAACTTTTTAATCTCATGGTGTGGGAGCACCTCTCTAACAACTGCTTCGTCGAGCTCAGGCAGCACCTCCTCGACAGTAAATTGACTGACCCACGGCAGCTCGCCGCCGAGGCTGACCGGTGGGAGAGCACTCGAGTAGGCCGGAGTAGGCCACACGAACAGAACCGGAACAACCAAGGTCAGCACCGTCCCCGAGGAGGAGGAGGAGGCCAGGGACGAGGAAGAGACACCGTCCCGGCCACTCCCGCTGCAAGCACCCCGCCCCCGGCCAACCGGGGCAACCCCCCGGTGCGCCCGGGGTTCCGAGCCAATGTCACGTGTCACCGATGCCAGCGAGTCGGCCACTACGCCAATGACCCGAACTGTCCACAGAACCAGACTCCGAGACCCCGCCAGGTAGCGGCCGCCGCCCTGGGGGGAGAACAAATCTCCGAAGAACAGGAGGAATGCGAACAAGAACAACAAGAGTGGGAACCGGCCGCCACGGTTCTAGCGTGCCTAGGGGGAAGAGACATGGTCCCGAGGGCTCCCCTACCCGCCATCACCAAAAAATATAGTCAGGGGGTGAACATTAATGGGCGCAGGGCCGAAGCCCTACGTGACACAGGGGCCAGTGTGACGGCCGTCCGCTGTCACCTGGTGACCCCAGAGCAGATCCTGCCGAACATTCTCTGCCCCGTCCGTTCAGCCGACAATTCGGAGAGTCTATGTCGGATGGCCTGCGTCCCCTTCGAATGGGGAGGAGTCTCCGGCATGTTGAAGGTGACGGTCCGAGATGACGCCCCCGTGGACTGTCTCCTGGGGAATGATCTTGAGAGTTCCCCGTGGGCCGCCGTAGAAAGAAGAGAGCACCTGGGGATGTTGGGCCTCCCGGACTGGGCGTGCGTAACCACCCGGTCCATGGCCGCCCGTACCATCCCCCGACCAGAAGAACCCGAATGGCCAGCACCTCCTCCCCCGATCGCTCCAGTAGAGGACACCGACCACACCGACCCCCCAAAACAAACTCCCGAAGGGCTCGCTCAGCCCCAGGACCTTCCCGGCCTGGCTCAGTGGCGTCAAGAGGGGGGGCCCACCCAGGAACAGTTCCGTCAAGAACAGAAGACCTGTCCCTCCCTCGAGGGACTCCGCCAGCAAGCCCTCGCCCAGAGCGCAGGGGACACCACCGGAGCCCATTGGATCTATTGGGACAACGACCTGTTGTACAGTGAACAGAGAATCGCGGAGTTAGGGGCCAGTCGAGTGCTGGTGGTGCCCCTCCGTTTTAGAGACTTCTTGTTAAATTTGGCCCACGATGTCCCCCTGGCTGGACACCTGGGTCAAGACAAAACCTACAGTCGCCTGGTGACCCACTTTTTCTGGCCCAAGATGAGAAACGACGTCCTCAACCACTGCCGGTCCTGCCCCACGTGCCAGGCCAGCGGGAAAAGCGGCCGCAAACTTAAAGCACCTCTGCAACCCTTTCCAGTTGTCACCACCCCGTTCGAGAGGGTGGGCATAGACATTGTGGGGCCCCTGGACCCCCGTACAGCACAAGGACATCGGTTCATCCTGGTACTGGTGGACCACGCCACCCGCTACCCCGAGGCTGTTCCCCTGCGAACTGTAACAGCCCCGGTGGTCAGCCGGGCCTTAATGGGGATCTTCTCCCGGTTGGGCTTTCCCCGAGAAGTCGTCAGCGACAGGGGCACAAACTTTATTTCAAAATATATGAAGTCCCTCTGGCAACAGTGCGGGGTCACCTACCGATTCACGACCCCCTATCACCCTCAAGGAAACGGACTCGTCGAGCGGTTCGACCGCACGCTCAAAGGGATGATTGGGGGGTTGGAAGAGCCCCTCCGTCGCCAGTGGGATGTGCTACTGCCGTGCCTCCTCTTCGCATATCGAGAAGTCCCCCAGAAGTCCCTCGGCTTCAGCCCATTCGAACTCTTGTACGGACACCCTGTGCGAGGGCCCCTCAGCCTAGTCAAGGAAGGTTGGGAGATGGCCCCCCTAAAGACCTCTCCAGATGTCTTCAAGTACCTCCTGACCCTACGCAATCAGACCAGGCGATTCAGAGAAATGGCGAAAGCGAACCTGGAGGCCAGTCAGGAGGACATGAAAAAATGGTACGATCAAAATGCCTCCTCCATCGAATTCGAACCTGGCCAACAAGTGTGGGTGATGTCCCCCACCGAACCATGTGCCTTGCAGGACAAGTGGACGGGGCCCTTCAAAGTGGTCGAGCGCAAGAGCCCCGTCACCTATCTCATCGATATGGAATCTCCACGGAACCCCCTCCGGGTCCTCCACGCCAATAGACTTAAACCCCACTTTGTGCGCTCGGAGCTCAGCCTCCTGATGGCTACAGACAGCGGAGCGGAAGAAGACTCCGAGCCTCTCCCGGATCTCCTAAAGACCCGGGAAAAAGATGGTTCCGTGGACGGGGTCCGACTCTCAGATGCCCTCACCCCGGAACAGCGCCAAGGCTGCCGGGACCTCCTGCTGCAGTTTGCGACCCTGTTTTCCCTCACTCCAGGGGTCACCCCCTGGTGCTTGCATGACGTGGACACTGGGGACAGTCCCCCTATCAGACATCGGGCGTACCGCGTACCAGATCGGGTACGGGCCTGCATCCAAGAGGAGGTGTCAAAGATGCTCACGATCGGGGTCATCAAGAATTCAGACAGCCCCTGGGCCAGCCCGGTCGTGCTGGTCCCCAAAGCTGCTGCCCCCGGCAACACCCCTGAGCTCCGATTCTGCGTCGACTATCGGGGCTTGAACGCTGTCACCAGAACCGACGCTCATCCCATCCCCCGAGCAGATGAACTGATCGACCGCATGGGGGCTGCCCGCTACCTCAGCATCTTCGACCTGACGGCGGGCTACTGGCAGATCGGCCTCACACCCCGGGCTCAAGAACGATCCGCCTTTTCCACTCCCGATGGCCACTACCACTTCAAGGTCATGCCGTTCGGCATGAAGAATGCTCCAGCTACTTTTCAGCAACTGGTGAACCAGGTCTTGGCGGGGCTCGAGGAGTTCAGCGCCGCCTACCTGGACGATATCGCTGTGTACAGCCGCCACTGGTCCGACCACCTCCACCACCTCCGAGAGGTCCTGCAGGCCCTCCAACGGGCCGGCCTCACAATCAAGGCCAGCAAGTGCCAAATTGGTCAGGGGTCCGTGACCTATCTCGGACACCAGGTGGGAAGCGGTCTGGTGGCCCCCCTTCAACTCAAGATCGCTGCCATCCAGTCCTGGAAGCCTCCCGTCACACAGACCGAGGTCCGAGCCTTCTTGGGGCTCACCGGCTACTACCGGCGGTTCGTGAGGGACTATGGCAGCATTGTGGGGCCCCTCACAGAACTCACATCCAAAAATCACCCGAAGAAGGTCAACTGGACCCCAGACTGTCAAGCGGCCTTCGAGAAGCTGAAGGCCGCCATGTGCACTGCCCCTGTGCTCCAGGCCCCCGACTACAGTCGGGAATTCATCGTACAAACGGATGCCTCCGACCTTGGCATTGGGGCGGTCCTCTCCCAGTTGAACACCGAAGGACTTGACCAACCAGTGGCCTTCATCAGCAGACGTCTCCTGGCCCGAGAACAGCGCTGGATCACCATTGAGAGGGAGACCTTCGCAGTGGTGTGGGCCCTCAAAAAGCTCCGGCCCTATCTCTTCGGTACCCACTTCCGGGTGCAGACAGATCATCGGCCCCTGCAGTGGCTAATGCAGATGTGGGGGGAAAATCCCAAACTATTGCGTTGGTCCATCTCCCTGCAGGGGATGGACTTCACTGTGGAACACCGACCTGGCCAAGACCACGCCTGTCACGCTTTTTCCGCCTCGACGAGGAGAGTCCCCAAGAGGATGGGTGACTCTCCCCGCCTTCAGCTGGGGGGGACGCATGTTGGACAGGCCACATGAAGGGCTCGCTTCCCCCCCCGCATGACAGAGCCCGGACATCGGCTCTCCAGGTGCTATCCCCAGAAGCAACCCGCAACCAGTCCCCTACGGGACGCCTGCCCCCGAACATCTCTGTATCCCTGGCCCAGGCCACCGTCAGCACCATTGCCCGGGCCCAGCCGCCATCTTGGACACTGCACCACGAGGCCGCATGGCCTCAGCTCAACCCTAACCCTGGGCCTGGCCAGGCACCAATATCCCGGCACCACCATCCACCCAGGAGGTGAACGGATCACTTGGCAGGTCAATGGGAGAAAGAAGTGTCGATGGCTCTCCCCCGCCAGGTTCCGATCGCCCCAGCCTCCCCGGGCGCTGGCTCCACCCCCCTGCTGGGTGTCTGGACTACCTCATCCGGGACCTCCCGACCTCCAAGTGCGAGGGTCCGGACATCAAAGGGCGCCAGACCTATAACTGGGGCAGCTCCAGAGCAGGAAGGCAGTTGTATCCTGGAGTCGAGAGACCCCGTGAAGAACTCATCCTTGACGGACTACTGGCGCTGCCGTAGCCCTGCCTTGTGAACTATCGTCCTGCCTGCTGGCGATGCCGCAACCTTCTGCATCCTTCATCCTCGTCGGGACCTGCTGGCGCTGCCACGGACCATTGTAACTACCACCTTCACCGGGACCTGCTTGCGCTGCCGCGGACCGTCGCTACCTACGATCATCTCGGGACCTGCCGGCGCTGCCGCGGCCCGTCCACCTAGAACGCCGAGCTCGAGGATTGTGAGCTATCCATCTTATCATCGCATCTACCAGATTGGTAACAAGACTGTCCCGCTACCCCCTTTCCCATCCAAGAGACTAGAATCGAGGGGACCCCTGAGTCCTGACCTCCTTGTACCATTCTATCGTACTTCAAGATTGCTTATAAAGAACGTTAAACCTTATCTTTGTGTGTTGTACATCTGTGGGGGGGAAGTTACTCGTCTTTACGATCGCTAGAGACGGCTCTCCCCGGAGACCTCTCCCCTTGTCCTCGGCCGACCCTCCAGGTCCGTCTAACAAGGGGTAGGTCCTGGCACCCCTCCAGCATGGCTTGTTCTTGGACATTAGTATAAAGTGTAAAAAGGAAGGGTGCCCTGACGCAGCCCTGCCTTACACCCCTCTCAACCCTAAACAGCACCGTCAGTTCCCCTCCCACTCCAAAACTCAACCTAGCAGTGGCTTTTAAATACATTTCGCGCAGAAAATTAACCAAGGGAAGCTTAACTCCCATCTCCATTAAAATGCCCCACAATTTCGAATGGCTTACACAGTCGAAGGCTGATATTTAATCTACGTAAGCCATATACAGATTCCCACCCTTTACGTTCACATATTTAGCCATTAAAAGTGTCAAATTGAGGGCTTGCTCGGTGGTACCCATACCCTCCCTGAACCCGAATTGGAGGTCTGACAGTATTTTGTTATCATCAGCCAATTGTTGTAGGCGATCGAGAATAATACACCCCACAACTTTGCCCAAAGAGTCTAATAATGATATGGGGCAATAACAGGATGGGCTTTGACCATCTCCTTTTTTAAATGCCAGGACCAGGATTGAGTCTGACCACAATTCCACCAGCCCCACTGGCGTCACACACAGGTTGGCACCTATGTAAGAAGTACGTTACATGCAGACTGCAAGCAGGCAACAGGTGGATGAACACCGGAGGCACCGGGGGAAAAAGCAGGTTACATGCAGCAGCAAACAGGAGCCAGGTGGGTCAGAGCTGGCACCGAGACAAGAATCAGGTTACATAAACCAGCAAACAGGAGATAGGTGGGCTACACACAGGTGGCACCTAGGCAAGAAGCAGGTAGCATGCAGGCTGCAAACAGGAGGCAAGTGGGTTACACAATGTTGATGCGGAGGTAAGAAGCAGGTTACATGCAGGCTGGAAACAGGAGACAGGTAGGTTAGACACGTGTGGCACCAAGGTAAGAAGCAGGTTACATGCAGCTGCAAGCAGGAGACAGGTGGGTCAGACAGGTGGCACCAAGGTAAGAAGTAGGTTAGCTGCAGCTACAGCAGGAGACATGTGGGTCAGTCACAGGTGGCACCAAGGTAAGAAGCAGGTTACATACAGCAGCAAACAAGAGGTAGGTGGGCTACACACAGGTGGACCTAGGTAACAAGCAGGTAACATGCAGGCTGCAAACATGAGACAGGTAGGTTAGACCTGTGTGGCAAAAAGGTAAGAAGCAGGTTACAGGAAAGCTTCAAACAGGAGACAGGTGGGTTAGACACGGGTGGAACCAAGGTAAGAAGCAGGTTACATGCAGCAGAAAACAGGAGACAGGTGGGTCAGACACAGGTGGCACCGAGGCAAGAAGCAGGTTACATGCAGGCTGCAAAAAGGAGACAGGTGGGTCAGACACAGGTGGCAAAGAGGTAAGAAGCAGGTTACATGCAGGCTGCAAACAGGAGGCAAGTGGCTAACACACAGGTGACACTGAGGTAAGAAGCAGGTTACATGCAGGCTGCAAGCAGGAGACAGGTGGATAAACACAGGAGGGACTGAGGGAAGACGCAGGTTACATGCAGCTACAAACAGGAGTTAGGTGGGTCGGTCACAGGTGGCACCGAGGTAAGAAGCAGGTTACATGCAGCTGTAAACAGGAGACAGGTGGGTCAGACACAGGTGACACCGAGGTAAGAAGCAGGTTACATGCAGCTGTAAACAAGAGACAGGTGGGTCAGACACAGGTGACACCGAGGTAAGAAGCAGGTTACATTCAGCTGAAAACAAGTGAGAGGTTGGTCAGTCATGGGTGGCACAGAGGTAAAAAGCAGGCAACATGCAGGCTACAAACAGGGGACAGGAGGTAGAGTCAAGGTTGGCACTGAGGTAAGAAGCAGGTTACATGCATCTGCAAGGCAGAGACAGGAGGCACTTAAGTAAGAAGCAGGTTAGCTGCAGCTGCAAACAGGAGACAGGTGGGTCAGACAGGTGGCACAGACTCAAGAATCAAGTTACATGCAGCAGCAAACAGGAGATAGGTGGGCTACACACAGGTGACACCTAGGTAAGAATCAGGTAACATACAGGCTGCAAACAGGAGACAAGTGGGTCAGTCACGGGAGGCATAGAGGTGAGAAGCAGGTTATATACAGCTGCAAACAGGAGACAAGTGGCTTACACACAGGTGACACTGAGGTAAGAAGCAGGTTACATGAGGCTGCAAACAGGAGACAGGCGGGTCAGTCACGGGTGGCACTGAGGTAAGAGGCATGATACATGCAGGCTGCAAGCAGGAGGCAGGTGGATAAACATAGGAGGCACTGAGGCAAGAAGCAGGTTAGCTGCAGCTGCAAACGGGAGACAGGTGGGTCAGTCATGGGTAGCACTGAGGTAAGAAGCAGGTGACATGCAAGGCTTCAAACATTAGACAGGTGGGTCCATCACATGTGGCACTGAGGTAAGAAGTAGGGTACATGCATGCTGGTAACAGGAGACAGGTTGGTAAGTCATAGGTGGCACCGAGGTAAGAAGCAGGTTACATGCAGCTGCAAACAGGAGACAGGTGGGTCAGTCACAGGTGGCACAGAGGTAAGAAGCAGGTTATATGCAGGCTGGGAACAGGAGACAGGTGGGTCAGTAACAGGTGGCACCAAGGTAAGAAGCTGGTTTCATGCATGCTGGAAACAGGAGACAGGTGGGTCAGACACGGGTGGCACAGAGGTAAATGTAAATGTAAATGTCAAGGTATTTGTAGAGCGCACTGTCACCAAGCGGTTTCCTGGCGCTATTACTCATACCGCTGTGGAACCCCTCCTGGCTTTCCCTGTGAAGTGTCCACTCCTGGGCACCCCCAGTGTGAAGCCAGGCATCCACAGCGCTGTTGGGGCCGGTGTGGAGGTTAAGCAAGCTATTGCCCAGAGTTGCAGCGTGGGACCCATGATTAGAATAGGCACCGAGGCGAGAAATCAGGTCCGAGGAATTATGAGCCCAAGACCCGCCGAGGCGGGAATTGAACCCTGGTCCCGGACCAGAACTCTGCATCAGGGTCTGCCCCTCTAACCATTGAGCCACACTCCTCCACAGGTACCTCAGAGGTAAGAAACATGTTATATGCAGGCTAAACACAGGAAACAGGTGGGTTAGAAACTGGCGGGTGGTTATATGCATTTTGATAACAAAAGAAATGTGGATCATACACAGGTTAGCATCAAGGTAAGAAGCAGGTGACATGTGGGTCAGACACAGGTGGCACCAAGGTAAGAAGCAGGTTACATGTAGCTGCAGACAAGAGACAGGTGGGCCAGTCACTGGTGGCACCAAGGTGAGAAGCAGGTTAAATGCAGGCTGCAAACAGGAGACAGATGGGTCAGTAAGGTGGCACTGAGGTAAGAAACTGGTTACATGCAGGCTGAAAAAAGAAGACAGGTGGGTCAGACAGGGGTGGCACCGAGGTAAGAAGCAGGATACATGCAGTTGCAACCATGAGACATGTGTGTCAGGTACAGGAGGCACAGAGGTAATAAATAGGTTACAAGCTGATTTCCCAGTGGTTTAGAAACAGGTAGCACCAAGGTAAGAAGCAGGTTACACAGGTCACACACAGATTCAAATAGGATTTATCAACTTCTAATGCTCAGTTAGTCATAGAAAAGGGCATTTAGAGACTGTCAACATCGCTGCCAGATGCCCACCTACTACTGTGCAGCTCATGTAGGGCAAATAGATCCAAAGATCACAGGGATAATAGATATAAAACCCATTGTGACAAAGCCAATTTTCCGAGCTTGGGAATACGAAAAGGTTTTACATCACATCAACAGCGCACACACAAATGACACAGTATCCACAGTAGTGGTTTATGATTTTTAAGGCATGGTACTAATTACAACAGAGGTAAAAATGGACTCCTTCACACTCAAAAAGAACATGTGCTGCATATGCAGAAATGACAACATATCACAATCGCTGAACTACAAGTAGCACACTGAACAGTTACAGCAGTCTAGCGGCAGGAGGTGCAATGCTAGCTCCCCTTACATGCACAGAACAGTTACATCGCACTAGCACCAGCTCAAGCTCACTTTACAGACACATGACAGTTACAGCACCTGGAGAAGCAGTGTAAGCTCCGCTTACACACACATGAAAGTTACTGCACTCTAGCAGCAGGGGGAGCAGTGTGAGCGCCCCTTACACACACATGACAGTTACTGCGCACTAGCAGTAGGAGGAGCAGTGCAAGCAGCCCTTACACACACATGACAGTTACTGCACTCAAGCAGCAGGAGGAGCAGTGCCAGCTGCCCTTACACACACATGACAGTTACTGCACTCTAGCAGCAGGGGGAGCAGTGTGAGCTGCCCTTACACACATATTACAGTTACTGCACACTAGCAGCAGGAGGAGCAGTGCAAGCGCCCCTTGCACACACATGACAGTTACTGCACTCTAGCAGCAGGGGGAGCAGTGTGAGTGCCCCTTACACACACATGACAGTTACTGCACACTAGCAGCAGGGGGAGCAGTGTGAGCGCCCCTTACACACACATGACAGTT
Organism: Lissotriton vulgaris; assembly: GCF_964263255.1. Lineage (NCBI taxonomy): Eukaryota > Metazoa > Chordata > Amphibia > Caudata > Salamandridae > Lissotriton > Lissotriton vulgaris. Next base: position 16,664,641 of record NC_141689.1, read on the forward strand.
ACTGCGCACTAGCAGTAGGAGGAGCAGTGCAAGCTGCCCTTACACACACATGACAGTTACTGCACTCTAGCAGCAGGGGGAGCAGTACAAGCTGCCCTTAAACACACATGACAGTTACTGCACTCTAGCAGCAGGGGGAGCAGTGCAAGCTGCCCTTAAACATACATGACAGTTACTGCACTCTAGCAGCAGGGGGAGCAGTGTGAGCGCCCCTTACACACACAGGATGGTTACTGCACTCTAGCAGCAGGGGGAGCAGTGTGAGCTGCCCTTACACACATAAGACAGTTACTGCACACTAGCAGCAGGAGGAGCAGTGCAAGCGCCCCTTACACACACATGACAGTTACTGCACTCTAGCAGCAGGGGGAGCAGTGTGAGCGCCTACTTACACACACATGACAGTTACTGCACTCTAGCAGCAGGGGGAGCAGTGTGAGTGCCCCTTACACACACAGGATGGTTACTGCACTCTAGCAGCAGGGGGAGCAGTGTGAGCTGCCCTTACACAGATGACAGTTACTGCACTCTAGCAGCAGGGGGAGCAGTGTGAGCTGCCCTTACACACACATGACAGTTACTGCACTCTAGCAGCAGGGGGAGCAGTGTGAGCGCCCCTTACACACACATGACAGTTACTGCACTCTAGCAGCAGGGGGAGCAGTGTGAGCGCCCCTTGCACACACATGACAGTTACTGCACTCTAGCAGCAGGGGGAGCAGTGTGAGCGCCCCTTACACACACATGACAGTTACTGCACTCTAGCAGCAGGGGGAGCAGTGTGAGCTGCCCTTACACACACATGACAGTTACTGCACTCTAGCAGCAGGGGGGCAGTGTGAGCTGCCCTTACACACACATGACAGTTACTGCACTCTAGCAGCAGGGGGAGCATTGTGAGTGCCCCTTACACACACATGACAGTTACTGCACACTAGCAGCAGGAGGAGCAGTGTGAGCACCGCTTACACACACATGACAGTTACTGCACTCTAGCAGCAGGGGGAGCAGTGTGAGCGCCCCTTACACACACAGGATGGTTACTGCACTCTAGCAGCAGGAGGAGCAGTGCAAGCGCCCCTTACACACATGACAGTTACTGGACTCTAGCAGCAGGAGGAGCAGTGCAAGCGCCCCTTGCACACACAGGATGGTTACTGCACTCTAGCAGCAGGGGGAGCAGTGCAAGCTGCCCTTACACACATGACAGTTACTGGACTCTAGCAGCAGGGGGAGCAGTGTGAGCGCCCCTTACACACACATGACAGTTACTGGATTCTACCAGCAGGAGGAGCAGTGCAAGCGCCCCTTGCACACACAGGATGGTTACTGCACTCAAGCAGCAGAGGGAGCAGTGTGAGCGCCCCTTACACACACATGATAGTTACTGCACTCAAGCAGCAGGGGGAGCAGTGGGAGCGCCCCTTACACACACATGACAGTTACTGCGCTCTAGCAGCAGGGGGAGCAGTACAAGCTGCCCTTACAAACACATGACAGTTACTGCACTCAAGCAGCAGGGGGAGCAGTACAAGCTGTCCTTACACACACATGACAGTTACTGCACTCTAGTAGCAGGGGGAGCAGTGTGAGCGCCCCTTACACACACATGACAATTACTGCAATCTAGCAGCAGGGGGAGCAGTGTGAGCGCCCCATACACACACATGACAGTTACTGCACACTAGCAGCAGGGGGAGCAGTGCAAGCGCCCCTTACACACATGACAGTTAGTGCACTCTAGCAGCAGGAGGAGCAGTGTGAGCTGCCCTTACACACACATGACAGTTACCGCACACTAGCAGCAGGGGGAGCAGTGCAAGCGCCCCTTGCACACACAGGATGGTTACTGCACTCTAGCAGCAGGGGGAGCAGTGTGAGCTGCCCTTACACACATATGACAGTTACTGCACTCAAGCAGCAGGGGGAGCAGTACAAGCTGCCCTTACACACACATGACAGTTACTGCACTCTAGCAGCAGGGGGAGCAGTGTGAGCGCCCCTTACACACACATGACAGTTACTGCTCACTAGCAGCAGGGGGAGCAGTGTGAGCGCCCCTTACACACACATGACAGTTACTGCACTCTAGCAGCAGGGGGAGCAGTGTGAGCTGCCCTTACACACATATGACAGTTACTGCACTCTAGCAGCAGGAGGAGCAGTGCAAGCGCCCCTTGCACACACAGGATGGTTACTGCACTCTAGCAGCAGGGGGAGCAGTGTGAGCGCCCCTTAAACACACATGACAGTTACTGCACACTAGCAGCAGGGGGAGCAGTGTGAGCGCCCCTGTTGGACAGGCCACATGAGGGGCTTGCTCCCTCCCCGCATGACAGGGCCCGAGCCCCGGCTCTCCAGGCGTTACCCACAGAAGCAACCCGCACCCCGTCTCATACGGGACTCCTGCCCCCGGACATCTCTATATCATGGGGCCGAACCACTACCGGCTCCCTCGGCCGGCCTGGCCACCATCTTGGACACCGCACCACGAGGCCGCGTGGCCTCAGATCGACCCTAACCCTGGGCCTGGCCAGGCCCCGACATCCCAGCACCACTATCCACCCAGGAGATGAACGGCCCACTTGGCAGGTCAATGGGAGAAAGAAGTGTCGATGGCTCTCCCCCGCCAGGTGCCGATCGCCCCCCAGCTCCCCCGGGCGCTGGCTCCACCCCCCTGCTGGGTGTCTGGACTCCCTCATCCCGGACCTCCCGACCTCCAAGTGTGAGGGTCCGGACATCAAAGGGCGCCAGACCTATAACTGGGGCAGCTCCAGAGCAGGAAGGCAGTTGTATCCTGGAGTCGAGAGACACCGCGACAAACTCATCCTTGACGGACTACTGGCGCTGCCGTAGCCCTGCCTTGCGAACTATTGTCCTGCCTGCTGGCGCTGCCGCAACCTTCTGAATCCTTCAACCTCGTCGGGACCTGCTGGCACTGCCGCGGACCGTGGTAACCATCATCTTCACAGGGACCTGCTGGCACCGCCGCGGACCGTCGTCATCTTCGATCATCTCGGGACCTGCTGGCTCCGCCGCGGCCCGACCATCTAGAACGCCGAGCTCGAGGATTGTGAGCTATCCATCGTACTATCACCTCTACCAGATTGGTAACAAGACTGTCCCGCTACCCCATTCCCATCCAAGAGACTAAACTCGAGGGGACCCCTGAGTCCAGACCTCCTTGTACCATCTACCGTGCTTTAAGATTGCATATAAAGAACGTTAAACCTTATCTTTGTGTGGTGCGCCTCTGTGGGGGGGAAGTTACTCGTCTGTACGATCGCTGGAGACGGCTCTCCCCGGAGACCTCTTCCCTTGTCCTCGGCCGACCCTCCCGGTCCGTCTAACATTGGTGGCCAGCGGCGGGATCCGAATCAACGCGTAATCGTACAGAGAGTAGCTCACCCCACGACGAAACCACAATGACAACCAAAGAAAGCGGATCCACCGAGAAATTCCAGATGGAGAAATTGGAAGAATACAGCCATCGGGAGTTGAAACAGTTCTGCATTGAACTCGGCATTGCTACCACCGGTCTGAGTACTAAAGACGATTTCAAGCACGCCATTGAGTCGTGGGCAGAAACCGGGGCCGCCAGACCCCCGGACCAAAATGTTGCAGCATCAGAGAGGAACACCACGACTCCCGAGGAGCGAAGAACGGGTCTCTCGCAGGAAGAGATCCAAGAGAGAGAAAAAAACAGACTACATGAGTTAGAAATGGCCCGGCTCAAAATGGACGGTGAACTCAAATTAGCCGAACAAAAGCTGAACCTAGAACATCTGCGGCTCCGAGAAGAACGGGAATGTTGGACAGGCCACATGAAGGGCCCGCTCCCCCTCTGCCCGACCAGGCCCGAGCCCGGTCCCTCAAGTGTTACACACCACCACTTCACGTTTTCCGTCCCCTCCGGGACCCCTGCCTCTGAACATCTCGACCTCTTGGGCCCGATCCACTACTGGCTCGCGCGGCCGACCTGGGCGCCATCTTGGACAATGCACCACGAGGCCGCGTGGCCTCCGATCGACCCTAACCCTGGGCCTGGCCAGGCCTCAGACATCCCGGCACCACCATCCACCCAGGAGGTGAGCGGACTACTTGGCAGGTCAATGGGAGAAAGAGGTGTCGATGGCTCTCCCCCGCCAGGTACCGCCCGCCCCCAGCCTCCCCGGGCGCCGGCTCCACCCCCCTGCTGGGTGTCTGAACTCCCTCATCCTGGACCCCCCGACCTCCAAGTGCGAGGGTCCGGACATCAAAGGGCAACGGCCCTATAACTGAGGCAGCTCCAGAGCAGGAAGGCAGTTGTATCCAGGAGTCGAGAGACGCAGAGAAGAACTCATCCTTGACGGACTACTGGCGCTGCCGTAGCCCTACTTTGTGAACTATCGCCCTGCCTGCTGGCGCGGCCGCAACCTTCGTAAACCTTCATCGTCGTCGGGACCTGCTGGCGTGGCCGCGGACCGTTTGCACCTCCATCTCCATCGGGACCTGCTGGCTCCGCCGCGGACCGTCGCTACCTTCAACCATCTCGGGACCTGCTGGCTCCGCCGCGGCCCGACCATCTAGAACGCCGAGCTCGAGGATTGAGAGCTATCCATCCACCCATTTGATAACAAGACTGTCCCGCTACCCCCTCCCCAAACCAGAGACTAGAACCGAGGGGACCCCTGAGTCCAGACCTCCTTGTATCATTGGGCCGTACTCAGAGAATTGCTGATAAAGTATCGTTTAACCTTATCCTTGTGTGGTGTCCGTCTGTGGGGGGGAAGTTACTTGTCTGTACGATCGCTGGAGACGGCTCTCCCTGGAGACCTCTCCCCTTATACTCGGCCGACCCTCCCGGTCCGTCTAACATTGGTGGCCAGCGGCGCGATCCGAATCACCGCATAATCGTACAGAGAGTAGCTCACCCCACGACGAAATCACGATGACAACCAAAGAAAGCGGACCCACCGAGAAATTTCGGATGGAGAAATTGGAAGAATACAGCCATTGTGAATTAAAACAATTCTGCATCGAACTAGGTATCGCTACCACCGGTCTAAGTACCAAAGATGATTTCAAACAGGCCCTGGAGTCCTGGGCAGAAACCGGGGCCGTCAGACCCCCGGACCAAAATATCGCAGCAGTAGACACCGCGGCTCCCGAGGAGCGAAGAACGGGTCTCTCGCAAGACGAGATCCAGGAACGAGAAAAAACAAGACTACATGAACTAGAAATGACCCGGCTCAAAATGGATGGGGAACTCAAGTTGGCCGAACAGAAACTGAACTTAGAACATCTGAGGCTCCGAGAAGAAAGAGAGGAAAAACAGAGACAAAGAGAGCTCGAGGAAAAAAGACTGGCATATGAACATGAGCGCAAATTAGCTGAGATAGACTTACGCAAGCAGAACAAGGAATCCGGGGTGACCGAGCAACCCCGCACCCCAGGAGCAACAGATAAGAAGGTACACATCCCCAAGGATGTCGTTCGAGAATACTTCCGAGAGGACGACATCCAACAATGGTTCAAGGCCTACGAAATAGCTATGACCTCCCACCGGATCGATCGAAGCGACTGGGGAGCCGGTCTATGGGGGAGATTCCTCAATGAGGGCCGCGATGCCCTACTACAGCTCCCGGACCATCTGATGACCTCCTATGACCATATGAAAGCGGCCCTCCTCACCCGCTATGGGCTCACACCCGAGATGTACCGCCAGAGGTTCAGAGACTGCACCCGCATCCCGGGTACAACTTGGGTGGAGTACGTTAACTATTTCAGCAGAGCCTTCGAGGGTTGGATCAAAGGAAGCAATGTCACAACTTACGAACAGCTCTTCAATCTCATGGTGTGGGAGCATCTGTCAAACAATTGCTTCATCGAACTCCGGCAGCACCTCCTCGACAGCAAATTGTCTGATCCACGGCAGCTCGCAGCCGAAGCTGACCGGTGGGAAATCACCAGAGTGGGCCGAAATGGGTCCTATGAACAGAACCGAAACCACCACGGTCAGCACCGTCCCCGAGGAGGAGGAGGGGGGGCCAAGGAAGAGGAAAAGACAGCACTCCGGCCGCCCCCGCTGCCAGCACCCCTCCCCCGGCCAACCGGGGCAGCACCCCGGCACGACCAGGATATAGGGCCAATGTCACGTGTCACCGATGCCAGCGAGTCGGCCACTACGCAAACGACCCAAATTGCCCACAGAACCAGAGCCCGAGACCCCGCCAGGTGGCTGCCGCTGCCCTGGGGGAAGAACAGATCTCCGAGGAACAAGAAGAATATGAGCAAGAACATCAAGAATGGGAGCCAGCCGCCATGGCTCTAGCTTGCTTAGGGGGGAAAGACATGGTCCCGCGGGTCCCCCTACCCGCTAACACCCGGAAGTACAGCCAATGGGTGAGCATCAATGGACGCCGGGCCGAAGCCCTCCGTGACACCGGGGCCAGTGTGACAGCCGTCCGCTGTCACCTGGTGACCCCAGAACAGTTCCTACCAAATATTCTCTGCCCTGTCCGTTCAGCCGATAACTCGGAGAGTCTGTGTCGGATGGCCTGCGTCCCTTTCGAATGGGGAGGGGTCTCCGGCATGTTGAAGGTGACGGTCCGAGATGATGCCCCCGTAGACTGCCTCCTGGGGAATGACCTTGAAAGCTCTCCGTGGGCAGCCGTAGAACGAAGGGAACACCTGGGGATGTTAGGCATCCCGGACTGGGCGTGCGTCACCACCCGGTCCATGGCCGCCCGTGCCAATCCCCGACCCGAGGAACCTGAATGGCCGGCGCCTCCTCCCCCGGTCGCTCCAGTCGAAGACGCCGACCGTGCCGTCCCCCCAGAACCAGCTCAACCTCCGGGCCTCTCGGGCCTCGACCAGTGGCATCAGGAGGGGGGGCCCACACAGGAGCAGTTTCGCCAAGAGCAGAAGACCTGTCCCTCCCTCGAGGGACTCCGCCAACAAGCCCTCGCCCAGAACGCAGGGGATACCTCCGGAACACACTGGGTCTATTGGGACAATGATCTGCTATACAGTGAACAAAGGATCGCGGAGTTGGGGGCCAGTCGAGTGCTAGTAGTGCCCCTCCGTTTTAGAGACTTCTTGCTAAATCTGGCCCACGATGTCCCCCTGGCTGGACACCTGGGTCAGGATAAAACTTACAGCCGCCTAGTGACCCACTTCTTCTGGCCTAAAATGAGGAATGATGTACTCCAGCATTGCCGATCTTGCCCCACGTGCCAAGCCGGTGGGAAGAGCGGCCGCAAACTAAAAGCCCCCAGTCAAGAGGACATGAAGAGGTGGTATGACCAAAATGCCTCCTCCATCGAATTTGAACCCGGCCAACAAGTATGGGTGATGTCCCCCACCGAACCATGCGCCCTGCAAGACAAGTGGACGGGGCCCTTCAAAGTAGTTGAGCGCAAGGGCCCTGTCACCTATCTCATCGACATGGAATCTTCACGGAACCCCCTCCGGGTCCTCCACGCTAATAGACTGAAACCCCATTTCGTGCGTTCAGAACTCAGCCTCCTGATGGCCACAGACAATGGAGCCGAAGAAGACTCCGAACCCCTCCCTGACCTCCTACGGACTCGGGAGAAAGACGGCTCCGTGGACGGGGTCCGACTCTCGGAGGCCCTCACCCTGGGACAACGCCAAGAATGTCGAGACCTCCTGCTGCAGTTCGCCAGCCTGTTCTCCCTCACCCCAGGTGTCACCTCCTGGTGTGTGCACGACGTGGACACGGGGGACAGCCCCCCTATCCGCCACCGGGCCTACCGCGTACTAGATCGGGTACGGGCCTGCATTCAAGAAGAAGTAACCAAGATGCTCACGCTCGGGGTCATTGAGCCCTCAGACAGCCCCTGGGCCAGCCCAGTAGTACTGGTCCCCAAAGCAGCCACCCCCGGCACCACACCGGAACTCCGGTTCTGCGTCGACTACCGGGGCTTGAATGCGGTCACCAGAACAGACGCACATCCCATCCCCCGGGCAGATGAGCTAATCGACCGCATGGGAGCTGCCCGCTACCTCAGCATTTTCGACCTGACAGCGGGCTACTGGCAGATCGGCCTCACACCCCGGGCCCAAGAACGATCTGCGTTTTCCACTCCTGACGGCCATTATCATTTCAAAGTCATGCCCTTCGGCATGAAGAATGCCCCAGCAACGTTTCAGCGACTCGTTAATCAGGTCTTGGCCGGACTCGAAGGATTCAGTGCCGCCTACCTAGACGACATCGCTGTATACAGCCACCACTGGTCCGACCACCTCCACCACCTCCGAGAGGTGCTACAGGCCCTTCAGCGAGCTGGCCTCACGATCAAGGCCAGCAAATGCCAGATTGGTCAGGGGTCCGTGACCTACCTCGGACACCAGGTGGGAAGCGGCCTGGTGGCCCCTCTACAGCTCAAGATCGCCACCATCCAGTCCTGGCAGCCCCCCATCACCCAGACCGAGGTACGCGCCTTTCTGGGACTCACGGGCTATTACCGACGGTTCGTGAAGGACTATGGTAGCATAGTGGGGCCGCTCACAGAACCCACGTCCAAAAATCAACCACAGCAGGTCAACTGGACCCCAGATTGTCAAACAGCCTTCGAACAACTGAAGGCCGCCATGTGCTCCGCCCCTGTGCTCCAGGCCCCCGACTACAGCCGGGAATTCGTCGTCCAGACGGATGCCTCCGACCATGGCATTGGGGCGGTCCTGTCTCAATTGAACCCCGAAGGCCTTGATCAGCCAGTGGCCTTCATCAGCCGGCGACTCCTGCCTCGAGAACAACGCTGGAGCACCATCGAGAGGGAGGCCTTCGCCGTGGTATGGGCCCTCAAAAAGCTCCGGCCCTATCTTTTTGGCACACACTTTCGGGTACAGACCGACCATCGACCCCTGCAGTGGCTGATGCAGATGCGGGGGGAGAACCCAAAACTACTACGTTGGTCCATCTCCCTACAAGGGATGGACTTCACTGTGGAACATCGACCTGGACAAGACCACGCCAACGCGGATGGCCTGTTACGCTTTTTCCGCCTCGACGAGGAGAGTCCCCAAGAGGATGGGTGACTCTCCCCGCCTTCAGCTGGGGGGGACGCATGTTGGACAGGCCACATGAAGGGCCCGCTCCCCCTCTGCCCGACCAGGCCCGAGCCCGGTCCCTCAAGTGTTACACACCACCACTTCACGTTTTCCGTCCCCTCCGGGACCCCTGCCTCTGAACATCTCGACCTCTTGGGCCCGATCCACTACTGGCCCGCGCGGCCGACCTGGGCGCCATTTTGGACAATGCACCACGAGGCCGCGTGGCCTACGATCGACCCTAACCCTGGGCCTGGCCAGGCCTCAGACATCCCGGCACCACCATCCACCCAGGAGGTGAGCGGACTACTTGGCAGGTCAATGGGAGAAAGAGGTGTCGATGGCTCTCCCCCGCCAGGTACCGCTCGCCCCCAGCCTCCCCGGGCGCCGGCTCCACCCCCCTGCTGGGTGTCTGAACTCCCTCATCCTGGACCCCCCGACCTCCAAGTGCGAGGGTCCGGACATCAAAGGGCAACGGCCCTATAACGGAGGCAGCTCCAGAGCAGGAAGGCAGTTGTATCCTGGAGTCGAGAGATGCAGAGAAGAACTCATCCTTGACGGACTACTGGCGCTGCCGTAGCCCTACTTTGTGAACTATCGCCCTGCCTGCTGGCGCTGCCGCAACCTTCGTAAACCTTCATCGTCGTCGGGACCTGCTGGCGTGGCCGCGGACCGTTTGCACCTCCATCTCCATCGGGACCTGCTGGCTCCGCCGCGGACCGTCACTACCTTCAACCATCTCGGGACCTGCTGGCTCCGCCGCGGCCCGACCATCTAGAACGCCGAGCTCGAGGATTGAGAGCTATCCATCCACCCATTTGATAACAAGACTGTCCCGCTACCCCCTCCCCAAACCAGAGACTAGAACCGAGGGGACCCCTGAGTCCAGACCTCCTTGTATCATTGGGCCGTACTCAGAGAATTGCTGATAAAGTATCGTTTAACCTTATCCTTGTGTGGTGTCCGTCTGTGGGGGGGAAGTTACTTGTCTGTACGATCGCTGGAGACGGCTCTCCCTGGAGACCTCTCCCCTTATACTCGGCCGACCCTCCCGGTCCGTCTAACAGGGAAGAAAAACAGAGACAAAGAGAACTCGAAGAAAAGAGACTAGCCTATGAACACGAGCGCAAGCTAGCAGAAATAGACTTACGAAAGCAGAACAAAGAACTGGGGGTGCCCGAGCAACCGCCCACCCCAGGAGCGACAGAAAAGAAAGTACACATCCCCAAGGATGTCGTTCGAGAGTATTTCCGTGATGACGACATACAACAGTGGTTCAAGGCCTACGAGATCGCCATGACCTCCCACCGGATCGATCGAAGTGACTGGGGAGCCGGTCTATGGGGAAGGTTCGTCAATGAGGGCCGCGATGCCCTGTTACAGCTCCCAGACCATCTGATGACCTCCTATGACCACATGAAGGCTGCCCTCCTCACCCGATATGGGCTCACACCCGAAATGTACCGCCAGAGGTTCCGAGACTGCACCCGGATCCCGGGTACAACTTGGGTGGAGTATGTAAACTATTTCAGCCGAGCCTTCGAGGGTTGGATCAAGGGAAGCCATGTAACGACCTACGAGCAACTTTTTAATCTCATGGTGTGGGAGCACCTCTCTAACAACTGCTTCGTCGAGCTCAGGCAGCACCTCCTCGACAGTAAATTGACTGATCCACGGCAGCTCGCCGCCGAAGCTGACCGGTGGGAGATCACCCGAGTAGGCCGGAATGGGCCACACGAACAGAACCGGAACAACCAAGGTCAGCACCGTCCCCGAGGAGGAGGAGGAGGCCAGGGACGAGGAAGAAGCACCGCCCCGGCCGCTCCCGCTGCCAGCACCCCGCCCCCGGCCAACCGGGGCAACACCCCGGTGCGCCCGGGGTACAGAGCCAATGTCACGTGTCACCGATGCCAGCGAGTCGGCCACTACGCAAATGACCCAAACTGTCCACAGAACCAGACTCCGAGACCCCGCCAGGTAGCTGCCGCCGCCCTGGGGGGAGAACAACTCTCCGAAGAGCAAGAGGAATGCGAGCAAGAACAACAAGAGTGGGAACCTGCCGCCATGGTTCTAGCGTGCCTAGGGGGAAGAGACATGGTCCCACGGGCTCCCCTACCCGCCAACACCCGAAAATACAGTCAGTGGGTGAACATTAATGGACGCAGGGCCGAAGCCCTACGTGACACCGGGGCCAGTGTGACAGCCGTCCGCTGTCACCTGGTGACCCCAGAACAGATCCTGCCGAACATTCTCTGCCCTGTCCGTTCAGCCGACAACTCGGAGAGTCTATGTCGGATGGCCTGCGTCCCCTTCGAATGTGGAGGAGTCTCCGGCACGTTAAAGGTGACGGTCCGAGATGATGCCCCCGTGGACTGTCTCCTGGGGAATGATCTTGGGAGTTTCCCGTGGGCCGCCGTCGAGAGAAGAGAGCACCTGGGGATGTTGGGCCTCCCGGACTGGGCGTGCGTAACCACCCGGTCCATGGCTGCCCGTACCATCCCCCGACCCAAAGAACCTGAATGGCCGGCACCTCCTCCCCCGGTCGCTCCAGTAGGGGACACCGACCATGCCGACCCCCCAGAGCAAACCCCCGAAGGGCTCGCTCAGCTCCAGGACCTTCCCGACCTGGCTCAGTGGCGTCAGGAAGGGGGGCCCACCCAGGAACAGTTCCGTCAGGAGCAGAAGACCTGTCCCTCCCTCGAGGGACTCCGCCAGCAATCCCTCGCCCAGAGCGCAGGAGACACCTCCGGAGCCCATTGGATCTATTGGGACAACGACCTGTTGTACAGTGAACAGAGAATCGCGGAGTTAGGGGCCAGTCGAGTGCTAGTGGTGCCCCCCCGCTTTAGAGACTTCTTGCTAAACTTGGCCCACGATGTCCCCCTGGCTGGTCACCTGGGTCAAGACAAAACCTACAGTCGCCTGGTGACCCACTTTTACTGGCCCAAGATGAGAAACGACGTCCTCAACCACTGCCGGTCATGCCCCACGTGCCAGGCCAGCGGGAAGAGCGGCCGCAAACTTAAAGCACCTCTGCAACCCTTCCCAGTTGTCACCACCCCGTTCGAGAGGGTGGGAATAGACATTGTGGGGCCCCTGGACCCCCGTACAGCACAAGGACATCGGTTCATCCTGGTACTGGTGGACCACGCCACCTGCTACCCCGAGGCTGTTCCCCTGCGAACTGTGACAGCCCCGGTGGTCGGCCGGGCCTTGATGGGGATCTTCTCCCGGGTGGGCTTTCCCCGAGTAGTCGTCAGCGACCGAGGCACAAACTTTATTTCAAAATATATGAAATCCCTCTGGCAACAGTGCCGGGTCACCTATCGATTCACGACCCCCTATCACCCTCAAGGAAACATATTAGACGAGCGGTTCAACCGCACGCTCAAAGGATGATTGGGGGTTGGAAGAGCCCCTCCGTCGACAGTGGGATATGCTACTGCCGTGCCTCCTCTTTGCATATCGAGAAGTCCCCCAGAAGTCCCTCAGCTTCAGCCCGTTCGAACTCTTATACGGACACCCTGTGCGAGGGCCGCTCAGCGTAGTCAAAGAAGGTTGGGAGATGCCCCCCCTAAAGACCCCTCCAGATGTCTTCAAGTACCTCCTGACCCTACGCAATCAGACCAGGCGATTCAGAGAAATGGCAAAAGCGAACCTTGAGGCCAGTCAGGAGGACATGAAGAAGTGGTACGATCAAAATGCCTCCTCTATCGAGTTCGAACCTGGCCAACAAGTGGGGGTGATGTCCCCCACCGAACCATGTGCCTTACAGGACAAGTGGACGGGGCCCCTCAAAGTGGTCGAGCGCAAGAGCCCCGTCACCTATCTCATCGATATGGAATCTTCACGGAACCCCCTCCGGGTCCTCCATGCCAATAGACTCAAACCCCACTTTGTGCGCTCGGAGCTCAGCCTCCTGATGGCTACAGACAGCGGAGCCGAAGAAGACTCCGAGCCCCTCCCTGATCTCCTAGGGGCCCGGGAGAAAGATGGTTCCGTGGACGGGGTCCGGCTCTCAGAGGCCCTCACCCTGGAACAGCGACAAGGCTGCCGGGACCTCCTGCTGCAGTTTGCAACTCTGTTTTCCCTCACCCCAGGGGTCACCCCCTGGTGCTTGCATGACGTGGACACTGGGGACAGTCCCCCTATCCGACATCGGGCATACCGCGTACCAGATCGGGTACGGGCCTGCATCCAAGAGGAGGTGTCCAAGATGCTCACGCTCGGGGTCATCGAGCCCTCAGACAGCCCCTGGGCCAGCCCAGTGGTACTGGTCCCCAAAGCTGCCGCCCCCGGCACCACTCCCGAGCTCCGATTCTGCGTCGACTACCGGGGCTTGAACGATGTCACCAGAACCGACGCCCATCCCATCCCCCGAGCGGATGAACTGATCGACCGCATGGGAGCTGCCCGCTACCTCAGCATTTTCGACCTGACAGCGGGCTACTGGCAGATCGGTCTCACACCCCGGGCCCAAGAACGATCCGCCTTTTCCACCCCTGATGGCCACTACGACTTCAAGGTCATGCCATTCGGCATGAAGAATGCCCCAGCTACTTTTCAGGGACTAGTGAACCAGGTCTTGGCGGGACTCGAGGAATTCAGCGCCGCCTACCTGGACGATATCGCTGTGTACAGCCGCCACTGGTCCGACCACCTCCACCACCCCCGAGAGGTCCTGCAGGCCCTCCAACGGGCCGGCCTCACGATCAAGGCCAGCAAATGCCAAATTGGTCAGGGGTCCGTGACCTATCTCAGACACCAGGTGGGAAGCGGTCTGGTGGCCCCCCTTCAACTCAAGATCGCTGCCATCCAGTCCTGGCAGCCCCCCATCACACAGACCGAGGTCCTCGCCTTCTTGGGGCTCACGGGCTACTACCGGCGGTTCGTGAGGGACTATGGCAGCATTGTGGGGCCCCTCACGGAACTCACATCCAAAAATCACCCAAAGAAGGTCAACTGGACCCCAGACTGTCAAGCGGCCTTCGAGAAGCTGAAGGCCGCCATGTGCTCTGCCCCTGTGCTCCAGGCCCCCGACTACAGTCGGGAATTCATCGTCCAAACGGATGCCTCCGACCATGGCATTGGGGCAGTCCTCTCCCAGTTGAACCCCGAAGGACTTGACCAACCAGTAGCCTTCATCAGCAGACGTCTCCTGGCCCGAGAACAACGCTGGAGCACCATCGAGAGGGAGGCCTTCGCAGTGGTGTGGGCCCTCAAAAAGTTCCGGCCTTATCTCTTCGGTACCCACTTCCGGGTACAGACAGATCATCGCCCCCTGCAGTGGCTAATGCAGATGCGGGGGGAAAACCCAAAACTATTGCGTTGGTCCATCTCCCTGCAGGGGATGGACTTCACTGTGGAACATCGACCTGGCCAAGACCACGCCAACGCAGATGGCCTGTCCCGCTTTTTCCGCCTCGACGAAGAGAGTCCCCAAGAGGATGGGTGACTCTCCCCGCCTTCAGCTGGGGGGGACGCATGTTGGACAGGCCACATGAGGGGCTTGCTCCCTCCCCGCATGACAGGGCCCGAGCCCCGGCTCTCCAGGCGTTACCCACAGAAGCAACCCGCACCCCGTCTCATACGGGACTCCTGCCCCCGGACATCTCTATATCATGGGGCCGAACCACTACCGGCTCCCTCGGCCGGCCCGGCCGCCATCTTGGACACCGCACCACGAGGCTGCGTGGCCTCAGATCGACCCTAACCCTGGGCCTGGCCAGGCCCCGACATCCCGGCACCACTATCCACCCAGGAGATGAACGGCCCACTTGGCAGGTCAATGGGAGAAAGAAGTGTCGATGACTCTCCCCCGCCAGGTGCCGATCGCCCCCCAGCTCCCCCGGGCGCTGGCTCCACCCCCCTGCTGGGTGTCTGGACTCCCTCATCCCGGACCTCCCGACCTCCAAGTGCAAGGGTCCGGACATCAAAGGGCGCCAGACCTATAACTGGGGCAGCTCCAGAGCAGGAAGGCAGTTGTATCCTGGAGTCGAGAGACACCGCGACGAACTCATCCTTGACGGACTACTGGCGCTGCCGTTGCCCTGCCTTGCGAACTATTGTCCTGCCTGCTGGCGCTGCCGCAACCTTCTGAATCCTTCAACCTCGTTGGGACCTGCTGGCACTGCTGCGGACCGTGGTAACCATCATCTTCACCAGGACCTGCTGGCACCGCCGCGGACCGTCATCATTTTCGATCATCTCGGGACCTGCTGGCTCCGCCGCAGCCCGACCATCTAGAACGCCGAGCTCGAGGATTGTGAGCTATCCATCGTACTATCACCTCTACCAGATTGGTAACAAGACTGTCCCGCTACCCCATTCCCATCCAAGAGACTAAACTCGAGGGGACCCCTGAGTCCCGACCTCCTTATACCATCTACCGTGCTTTAAGATTGCATATAAAGAACGTTAAACCTTATCTTTGTGTGGTGCGCCTCTGTGGGGGGGAAGTTACTCGTCTGTACGATCACTGGAGAAGGCTCTCCCCGGAGACCTCTCCCCTTGTCCTCGGCCGACCCTCCCGGTCCGTCTAACAGCCCCTTACACACACACATGACAGTTACTACACTCAAGCAGCAGGGGGAGCAGTACAAGCTGCCCTTACACACACATGACAGTTACTGCACTCTAGCAGCAGGGAGAGCAGTGTGAGCGCCCCTTACACACACATGACAGTTACTGCACTCTAGCAGCAGGAGGAGTAGTGCAAGCGCCCCTTGCACACACATGACAGTTACTGCACTCTAGCAGCAGGGGGAGCAGTGTGAGCGCCACTTACACACACAGGATGGTTACTGCACACTAGCAGCAGGGGGAGCAGTGCAAGCGCCCCTTACACACATGACAGTTACTGCACTCTAGCAGCAGGGGGAGCAGTGTGAGCGCCCCTTGCACACACAGGATGGTTACTGCACTCAAGCAGCAGGGGGAGCAGTACAAGCTGCCCTTACACACACATGACAGTTACTGCACTCTAGCAGCAGGAGGAGCAGTGCAAGCTGCCCTTACACAGATGACAGTTACTGCACTCTAGCAGCCGGGGGAGCAGTGTGAGTGCCCTTACACACACATGACAGTTACTGCACATTAGCAGCAGGAGGAGCAGTGTGAGCACCGCTTACACACACATGTTAGACGGACCGGGAGGGTCGGCCGAGATTACGGGGAGAGGTCTCCAGGGAGAGCCGTCTCCAACGACTGTACAGATAAGTAACTTCCCCCCCACAGACGGACACCACACAAGATTGAAGGTTAACGAGACTTTATATGCAATTCTTAGGTTACGTTGATATGATACAAGGAGGTCTGGACTCAGGGGTCCCCTCGGTTCTGATCTCTGGTTGAGGAAAAGGGTAGCGGGACAGTCTTAGTTACCAATCCGTAAAATAGCTCTCAATCCTCGAGCTCGGCGTGTTTGCTGATCGGGCCGTGGAGGAGCCAAGCAGGTCCCGAGATGGATGAAGGATGGTCGACGGGCCGTGGAGAAGCCAAGCAGGTCCCGATGAAGATGACGGTTACAACGGTCCGCGGCCTCGCCAGCAGATCCGGACGACGGTGAAGGATGAAGGTTACGACGGCTGTGGCAGCGCCAACAGGCAGGACGATGGTGCACAGGACAGAGCTACGGCAGCGCCAGTAGTCCGTCCAGGATGAGTTCCTCTTACGTCTCTCGACTCCAAGATACAACTGCCTTCCTGCTCTGGAGCTGCCCCAGTTATAGGGCTGGCGTGCTTTGATGTCCGGACCCTCGCACTTGGAGGTCGGGAGGTCCGGGATGAGGGAGTCCAGACACCCAGCAGGGGGGTGGAGCCAGCGCCCGGGGAGGCGATGGGCGAGCGGCACTGGGCGGGGGAGAGCCATCGGCACCTCTTGCTCCCATTGACTTGCCAAGTAGCCCGCTCACCTCCTGGGTGGAGGGTGGTGCCGGAGTGTCGGAGGCTGGGCTAGGCCCAGGGTTGAGGTCGATCGGGGGCCAGGCGGCCTCGTGGCGAAGTGTCCAAGATGGCGGCCCGGGCTGGGCGCATGGGCCGGCAGTGGATCGGACCCACGAGGTTATCATGTTCGAGGGCAGGGGTCCCTGAGGGGACGTAGGGCGTGCAATGGTGGTGTGTGGTGCTTGCGTGACTGGGCTCGGGCCTGGTCGAGCCGGGGGAGAGCGGCCCGTCATGTGGCCTGTCCAACATGCGTCCCCCCCAGCTGAAGGCGGGGAGAGTTACCCATCCTCTTGGGGACTCTCTTCGTCGAGGCGGAAAAACCGGGACAGGCCATCGGCGTTAGCGTGGTCGGACCCAGGCCGGTGTTCGACTGTGAAGTCCATACCCTGTAAGGAGATGGACCAGCGTAGCAATTTTGGGTTTTCCCCCCGCATATGCATCAACCACTGCAGGGGTCGGTGGTCAGTCTGCACCCGAAAGTGGGTGCCAAAAAGGTAGGGCCGGAGTTTCTTGAGGGCCCATACCACAGCGAAGGCTTCCCTCTCTATGGTGCTCCAGCGTTGTTCCCGGGGTAGGAGTCTCCGGCTGATGAAGGCCACCGGTTGATCAAGGCCTTCGGTGTTCACTTGGGGCAGGACCGCCCCAATGCCCTGGTCGGAGGCGTCCGTCTGGACGACGAACTCCCGGCTGTAGTCTGGGGCCTGGAGCACAGGAGCGGAACACATGGCGGCCTTTAACTGTTCGAATGCCGCTTGACACTCTGGGGTCCAGTTCACCTTCTTGGGCTGATTTTTTGACGTGAGTTCGGTGAGAGGCCCCACGATGGTACCATAGTCTTTCACGAACCTTCGGTAGTAGCCCGTGAGGCCCAGGAAGGCTCGCACCTCAGTTTGAGTGATAGGGGGTTGCCAGTTCTGGATGGCGGCAATTTTCAGCTGTAGAGGGGCCACTAGGCCGCTTCCCACCTGGTGTCCGAGGTAGGTCACCGACCCTTGTCCAATTTGGCATTTGCTGGCCTTGATCGTGAGGCCAGCTCGCTGAAGGGCTTGCAGCACTGCTTGGAGGTGGTGGAGGTGCTCGGTCCAATGATGGCTGTACACAGCGATGTCGTCCAGGTAGGCGGCGCTGAACTCTTCGAGCCCCGCCAGGACCTGATTGACGAGCCGTTGGAAAGTCGCTGGGGCATTCTTCATGCCGAAGGGCATGACCGTAAAGTGATAGTGGCCATCGGGGGTGGAGAAGGCAGAGCGTTCTTGTGCTTGGGGTGTGAGGCCGATCTGCCAATAACCCGCCGTCAGGTCGAAGATGCTGAGGTAGCGGGCAGCGCCCATTCGGTCGACCAGTTCATCTGCCCGGGGGATGGGGTGTGCGTCCGTTCTGGTGACTTCATTCAGGCCCCGGTAGTCGACACAGAACCGGAGTTCTGGTGTGGTTCCGGGGGCGGCTGCTTTGGGGACCAGTACGACCGGGCTGGCCCATGGACTGTCTGAGGGCTCGATGACCCCGAGCGTGAGCATCTTAGCTACTTCCGCCTGGATGCAGGCCCGTACCCGATCAGGTACGCGGTAGGCCCGGTGGCGGATAGGAGGGCTGTCTCCGGTGTCCACATCGTGCACACACCAGGAAGTGACACCTGGGGTGAGGGAGAACAGACTGGCGAACCGTGATAGGAGGGCTTGGCACTCTTGGCGTTGTTCTCTGGTGAGGGTCTCCGAGAGTCGGACCCCATCCACGGAGCCGTCTTGCTCCTGGGTCCGCAAGAGGTCAGGGAGAGGCTCGGAGTCGTCTTCAACCCCATTGTCTGTGGCCATCAAGAGGCTGAGTTCTGTTCGTGCAAAGTGGGGTTTCAGTCTGTTGGTGTGGAGGACTCGGAGCGGATTCCGGGCGGACTCCATATCGATCAGATAGGTGGCAGGACCCTTGCGCTCGATTACCTTGAAGGGTCCCGTCCATTTGTCTTGGAGAGCGCACGGTTCTGTGGGGGACATTACCCAGACCTGTTGCCCCGGCTCGAATTCAATGGATGAGGCGTTCTGGTCATACCATTTCTTCATGTCCTCTTGACTGGCCTCTAGGTTGGCTTTTGCTAGGTCTCTGAACCGCCGGGACTGGTTGCGGAGGGTGAGGAGGTACCGGAAGACATCTGGAGGACTCTTGGCCGGAGGCATCTCCCAGCCTTCTTTGATCAGGCTGAGTGGCCCCCGTACTGGGTGCCCATAGAGCAGCTCGAATGGGCTGAAGCCTAGGGACTTCTGTGGGACCTCCCGGTAGGCGAAGAGGAGGCACGGCAGCAGCACGTCCCACTGGCGACGGAGGGGCTCTTCCAATCCCCCGATCATCCCTTTTAGCGTGCGATTGAACCGCTCAACAAGTCCGTTTCCTTGGGGGTGATAGGGGGTCGTGAAGCGGTAGGTGACCCCACACTGTTGCCAGAGGGACTTCATATATTTAGAAATAAAGTTCGTGCCTCTGTCACTGACGACTTCTCGGGGGAACCCCACACGGGAGAAGATCCCCATCAGGGCCCGGCCGACCACTGGGGCTGTCACGGTCCGGAGAGGAATAGCCTCAGGGTAGCGGGTGGCGTGGTCCACTAGTACCAGGATGAAGCGATGGCCTTGTCTTGTACGCGGGTCCAGGGGTCCCACAATGTCTATCCCGACCCTCTCAAATGGGGTCGTGACTACTGGAAAGGGTTGCAGGGGGGCCTTTAATTTGCGGCCGCTCTTCCCACTGGCTTGGCACGTGGGGCAAGATCGGCAATGCTGGTGCACATCGTTTCTCATTTTGGGCCAGAAGAAGTGGGTCACTAGGCGGCTGTAGGTTTTATCTTGTCCCAGGTGCCCTGCCAGGGGGACATCGTGGGCCAGATTTAGCAGGAAGTCTCTAAAGCGGAGGGGCACCACTAGTACTCGGTTGGCCCCCAGCTCGGCGATTCGTTGCTCGCTGTACAATAGATCATTGTCCCAGTAGACCCAATGAGTTCCGGAGGTATCCCCTGCGCTTTGGGCGAGCGCTTGTTGTCGGAGTCCCTCAAGGGAGGGACAGGTCTTCTGTTCCTGACGAAATTGTTCTTGTGTGGGTCCCCCTTCTTGAGCCCACTGATCAAGATTAGCGAGGTCGGAAGGTTGAGCAAGTTCGAGGGGGATGCCATGGTCGGGGGTCTCGGCGGGGGCGACCGGAGGCGGTGGCGCCGGCCATTCTGGTTCTTCCGGGTGATGGTTGGCACGGGCGGCCATGGACCGGGTGGTGACGCACGCCCAGTCTGGGACGCCCAACATCCCCAAGTGTTCTTTTCGCTCCACGGCTGCCCACGGGGAGCTTTCCAGGTCATTTCCGAGGAGGCAGTCCACGGGGGCGTCGTCTCGGACCGTTACCTTCAACATGCCGGAGACCCCTCCCCACTCAAAGGGGACGCAGGCCATCCGACACAGACTTTCCGAGTTGTCGGCTGATCGCACAGGGCAGAGAACGTTCGGTAGATATTGTTCTGGGGTCACCAGATGACAGCGGACGGCTGTCACACTGGCCCCGGTGTCTCGAAGGGCCTCGGCCCGTTGTCCATTGATGCTCACCCATTGGCTGTACTTCTGGGTGTTAGCGGGTAGGGGGACCCGCGGGACCATGTCTCTTCCCCCTAAGCACGCGAGAGTCATGGCGGCTGGCTCCCACTCTTGATACTCCTGCTCGCCTGTTTCTTGTTCCTCGGAAATCTGTTCTTCCCCTAGTGCCGCGGCGGCCACCTGGCGGGGTCTTGGACTCTGATACTGCGGGCAGCTTGGGTCGTTTGCATAGTGGCCGACTCGTTGGCATCGGTGACATGTAACATTGGCTCTGTATCCCGGTCGCGCCGGGGTGCTGCCCCGGTTGGCCGGGGGGGTGGTGCTGGTAATGGGGGCGGCCGGAGTATTGTCTCTTCCTCGTCCTTGGCCCCCTCCTCCTCCTCTGGGTCGGTGGTGACCATTGTTGTTCCTGTTCTGCTCGTAGGACCCATTCCGGCCCACTCTGGTGATCTCCCACCGGTCAGCTTCGGCTGCGAGCTGCCGGGGATCGGTTAACTTGCTGTCGAGGAGGTGTTGGCGTAGTTCAATGAAGCAATTGTTGGACAGATGCTCCCATACCATCAGATTGAACAGCTGCTCGTAGGTCGTGACGTTGTTCCCTCTGATCCAGCCTTCGAAGGCTCGGCTAAAGTACGTTACATAGTCCACCCAAGTTGTACCTGGAATGCGTGTGCAGTCTCGGAACCTCTGACGGTACATCTCGGGCGTGAGGCCATAGCGGGTGAGGAGGGCCGCTTTCATATGGTCGTAGGAGGTCATCTGGTGGTCTGGGAGCTGTAACAGAGTATCGCGGCCCTCATTGAGGAATTTGCCCCATAGGCCGGCTCCCCAGTCGGCTCTATCGATCCGGTGCGCAGTCATCGCGATTTCATAGGCCTTAAACCATTGCTGGATGTCGTCTTCTCGAAAATATTCTCGGACCACATCCTTGGGGATGTGCACTTTCTTCTCCGTGGTCCCTGGGGTGGACGGTCTGTCGGGCACCCCTAACTCTTTATTCTGTTTGCGCAGGTTGATCTCGGCTAGGTTCCGTTCGTGCTCGTACGTTAGTCTTTTTTCTTCGAGCTCCCTTTGCCTCTGTTTCTCCTCTCTTTCTTCTCGGAGGCGAAGGTGCTCTAAGTTTATTTTTTGCTCGGCCAATTTGAGTTCTATGTCCATCTTGAGTCGGGCCATTTCGAGTTCGTGTAGTCGGGCTTTTTCTCTTTCTTGGATCTCGTCTTGCGAGAGACTGGTTCTTTGCCCCTCAGGGGCCGTGTTGGTATTTTTCGCGGTGCTTTGCTCAGGGGCTTCGACATCCCCGGTCTCTGCCCAAGATTCTAGGGCCTGCTTAAAATCGTCCTTGGTACTTAGTCCGGTGGTAGCGATACCTAGTTCGATGCAGAACTGCTTTAGTTCACGATGGCTGTATTCCTCTAGTTTTTCCATTTGGAACTTCTCAGTTGATCCGCTCTCTTTAGTCGACATTGTTGTTCGTTGTGGGGTGAGCTACTCTCTGTACGTTATGCGGTGATTCGGATCGCGCCGCTGGCCACCAATGTTAGACGGACCGGGAGGGTCGGCCGAGATTACGGGGAGAGGTCTCCAGGGAGAGCCGTCTCCAACGACTGTACAGATAAGTAACTTCCCCCCCACAGACGGACACCACACAAGATTGAAGGTTAACGAGACTTTATATGCAATTCTTAGGTTACGTTGATATGATACAAGGAGGTCTGGACTCAGGGGTCCCCTCGGTTCTGATCTCTGGTTGAGGAAAAGGGTAGCGGGACAGTCTTAGTTACCAATCCGTAAAATAGCTCTCAATCCTCGAGCTCGGCGTGTTTGCTGATCGGGCCGTGGAGGAGCCAAGCAGGTCCCGAGATGGATGAAGGATGGTCGACGGGCCGTGGAGAAGCCAAGCAGGTCCCGATGAAGATGACGGTTACAACGGTCCGCGGCCTCGCCAGCAGATCCGGACGACGGTGAAGGATGAAGGTTACGACGGCTGTGGCAGCGCCAACAGGCAGGACGATGGTGCACAGGACAGAGCTACGGCAGCGCCAGTAGTCCGTCCAGGATGAGTTCCTCTTACGTCTCTCGACTCCAAGATACAACTGCCTTCCTGCTCTGGAGCTGCCCCAGTTATAGGGCTGGCGTGCTTTGATGTCCGGACCCTCGCACTTGGAGGTCGGGAGGTCCGGGATGAGGGAGTCCAGACACCCAGCAGGGGGGTGGAGCCAGCGCCCGGGGAGGCGATGGGCGAGCGGCACTGGGCGGGGGAGAGCCATCGGCACCTCTTGCTCCCATTGACTTGCCAAGTAGCCCGCTCACCTCCTGGGTGGAGGGTGGTGCCGGAGTGTCGGAGGCTGGGCTAGGCCCAGGGTTGAGGTCGATCGGGGGCCAGGCGGCCTCGTGGCGAAGTGTCCAAGATGGCGGCCCGGGCTGGGCGCATGGGCCGGCAGTGGATCGGACCCACGAGGTTATCATGTTCGAGGGCAGGGGTCCCTGAGGGGACGTAGGGCGTGCAATGGTGGTGTGTGGTGCTTGCGTGACTGGGCTCGGGCCTGGTCGAGCCGGGGGAGAGCGGCCCGTCATGTGGCCTGTCCAACAACACATGACAGTTACTGCACTCTAGCAGCAGGGGGAGCAGTGTGGGCGCCCCTTACACACACATGACAGTTACTGCACACTGGCAGCAGGAGGAGCAGTGCAAGCTGCCCTTACACACACATGACAGTTACTGCACTCTAGCAGCAGGGGGAGCAGTGTGAGCGCCCCTTACACACACAGGATGGTTACTGCACTCTAGCAGCAGGAGGAGCAGTGCAAGCTGCCCTTACACACACATGACAGTTACTGCACTCTAGCAGCAGGAGGAGCAGTGCAAGCTGCCCTTACACACACATGACAGTTACTGCACTCTAGCAGCAGGGGGAGCAGTGTGAGTGCCCCTTACACACACATGACAGTTACTGCACACTAGCAGCAGGGGGAGCAGTGTGAGTGCCCCTTACACACACATGACAGTTACTGCACACTAGCAGCAGGAGGAGCAGTGCAAGCACCCCTTGCACACACAGGATGGTTACTGCACTCTAGCAGCAGGGGGAGCAGTGTGAGCGCCCCTTACACACACATGACAGTTACTGCACACTGGCTGCAGGGGGAGCAGTGTGAGCGCCCCTTACACACACATGACAGTTACTGCACTCAAGCAGCAGGGGGAGCAGTGTGAGCGCCCCTTACACACACATGACAGTTACTGCACACTAGCAGCAGGGGGAGCAGCGTGAGCGCCCCTTACACACACATGACAGTTACTGCACTCTAGCAGCAGGGGGAGCAGTACAAGCTGCCCTTACACACACATGACAGTTACTGCACTCAAGCAGCAGGGGGAGAAGTGTGAGCGCCCCTTACACACACATGACAGTTACTGCACTCTAGCAGCAGGGGGAGCAGTGCAAGCGCCCCTTGCACACACAGGATGGTTACTGCACTCTAGCAGCAGGAGGAGCAGTGCAAGCTGCCCATACACTCACATGACAGTTACTGCACTCTAGCAGCAGGAGGAGCAGTGTGAGCGCCCCTTACACACACATGACAGTTACTGCACTCTAGCAGCAGGGGGAGCAGTACAAGCTGCCCTTACACACACATGACAGTTACTGCACTCTAGCAGCAGGAGGAGCAGTGCAAGCGCCCCTTGCACACACAGGATGGTTACCGCACTCTAGCAGCAGGAGGAGCAGTGCAAGCTGCCCTTACACACACATGACAGTTACTGCACTCAAGCAGCAGGGGGAGCAGTGCAAGCTGCCCTTACACAGATGACAGTTACTGCACACTAGCAGCAGGGGGAGCAGTGCAAGCGCCCTTTACACACACAGGATGGTTAATGCACACTAGCAGCAGGGGAGCAGTGCAAGCGCCCCTTACACACACAGGATGGTTACTGCACTCTAGCAGCAGGGGGAGCAGTACAAGCTGCCCTTACACACATATGACAGTTACTGCACTATAGCAGCAGGGGGAGCAGTGTGAGCGCCCCTTACACACACAGGATGGTTACTGCACTCTGGCAGCAGGGGGGGCAGTGTGGGACCCCCCTGCTGCACTCTGGCAGCAGGGGGGGGCAGTGTGGGCGCCCCTTACACACACATGACAGTTACTGCACTCTAGCAGCAGGGGGAGCAGTGTGAGCTGCCCTTACACACACATAACAGTTACTGCACTCTAGCAGCAGGGGGAGCAGTACAAGCTGCCCTTACACACATGACAGTTACTGCACACTAGCAGCAGGGGTAGCAGTGTAAGCTGCCCTTACACACATGACAGTTACTGCACACTAGCAGCAGGAGGAGCAGTGCAAGCTGCCCTTAAACACACATGACAGTTACTGCACACTAGCAGCAGGGGGAGCAGTGTGAGCTGCCCTTACACACACGAGACAGTTACTGCACACTAGCAGCAGGAGGAGCAGTGTGAGCGCCCCTTACACACACATGACAGTTACTGCACTCTAGCAGCAGGGGGAGCAGTACAAGCTGCCCTTACACACACATGACAGTTACTGCACTCTAGCAGCAGGAGGAGCAGTGCAAGCGCCCCTTGCACACACAGGATGGTTACCGCACTCTAGCAGCAGGAGGAGCAGTGCAAGCTGCCCTTACACACACATGACAGTTACTGCACTCAAGCAGCAGGGGGAGCAGTGCAAGCTGCCCTTACACAGATGACAGTTACTGCACACTAGCAGCAGGGGGAGCAGTGCAAGCGCCCTTTACACACACAGGATGGTTAATGCACACTAGCAGCAGGGGAGCAGTGCAAGCGCCCCTTACACACACAGGATGGTTACTGCACTCTAGCAGCAGGGGGAGCAGTACAAGCTGCCCTTACACACATATGACAGTTACTGCACTATAGCAGCAGGGGGAGCAGTGTGAGCGCCCCTTACACACACAGGATGGTTACTGCACTCTGGCAGCAGGGGGGGCAGTGTGGGACCCCCCTGCTGCACTCTGGCAGCAGGGGGGGGCAGTGTGGGCGCCCCTTACACACACATGACAGTTACTGCACTCTAGCAGCAGGGGGAGCAGTGTGAGCTGCCCTTACACACACATAACAGTTACTGCACTCTAGCAGCAGGGGGAGCAGTACAAGCTGCCCTTACACACATGACAGTTACTGCACACTAGCAGCAGGGGTAGCAGTGTAAGCTGCCCTTACACACATGACAGTTACTGCACACTAGCAGCAGGAGGAGCAGTGCAAGCTGCCCTTAAACACACATGACAGTTACTGCACACTAGCAGCAGGGGGAGCAGTGTGAGCTGCCCTTACACACACGAGACAGTTACTGCACACTAGCAGCAGGAGGAGCAGTGCAAGCGCCCCTTGCACACACAGGATGGTTACTGCACTCTAGCAGTAGGGGGAGCAGTGCAAGCTGACCTTACACACACTTGACAGTTACTGCACACTAGCAGCAGGGGGAGCAGTGTGAGCTGCCCTTACACACATGACAGTTACTGCACTCTAGCAGCAGGGGGAGCAGTGCAAGCTGCCCTTACACACATATGACAGTTACTGCACACTAGCAGCAGGAGGAGCAGTGCAAGCGCCCCTTGCACACACAGGATGGTTACTGCACAGTAGCAGCAGGGGGAGCAGTGTGAGTGCCCCTTACACACACATGACAGTTGCTACACTCTAGCAGCAGGGGGAGCAGTGTGAGCGCCCCTTACACACACATGACAGTTACTGCACTCTAGCAGCAGGGGGAGCAGTGCGAGCGCCCCTCACACACACATGACAGTTACTGCACTCTAGCAGCAGGGGGGGCAGTGTGAGCTGCCCTTACACACACATGACAGTTACTGCACACTAGCAACAGGGGGAGCAGTGTGAGCTGCCCTTACACACACAGGATGGTTACTGCACACTAGCAGCAGGGGGAGCAGTGTGAGCTGCCCGTACACACATATGACAGTTACTGCACACTAGCAGCAGGGGGAGCAGTGTGAGTGCCCCTTACACACACATGACAGTTACTGCACACTAGCAGCAGGGGGAGCAGTGTGAGCACCGCTTACACACACATGACAGTTACTGCACTCTAGCAGCAGGGGGAGCAGTGTGGGCGCCCCTTACACACACATGACAGTTACTGCACACTAGCAGCAGGAGGAGCAGTGCAAGCTGCCCTTACACACACATGACAGTTACTGCACTCTAGCAGCAGGGGGAGCAGTGTGAGCGCCCCTTACACACACAGGATGGTTACTGCACTCTAGCAGCAGGAGGAGCAGTGCAAGCTGCCCTTACACACACATGACAGTTACTGCACTCTAGCAGCAGGAGGAGCAGTGCAAGCTGCCCTTACACACACATGACAGTTACTGCACTCTAGCAGCAGGGGGAGCAGTGTGAGTGCCCCTTACACACACATGACAGTTACTGCACACTAGCAGTAGGGGGAGCAGTGTGAGCGCCCCTTACACACACATGACAGTTACTGCACACTAGCAGCAGGAGGAGCAGTGCAAGCACCCCTTGCACACACAGGATGGTTACTGCACTCTAGCAGCAGGGGGAGCAGTGTGAGCGCCCCTTACACACACATGACAGTTACTGCACACTAGCTGCAGGGGGAGCAGTGTGAGCGCCCCTTACACACACATGACAGTTACTGCACTCAAGCAGCAGGGGGAGCAGTGGGAGCGCCCCTTACACACACATGACAGTTACTGCACACTAGCAGCAGGGGGAGCAGCGTGAGCGCCCCTTACACACACATGACAGTTACTGCACTCTAGCAGCAGGGGGAGCAATACAAGCTGCCCTTACACACACATGACAGTTACTGCACTCAAGCAGCAGGGGGAGCAGTGTGAGCGCCCCTTACACACACATGACAGTTACTGCACTCTAGCAGCAGGGGGAGCAGTGCAAGCGCCCCTTGCACACACAGGATGGTTACTGCACTCTAGCAGCAGGAGGAGCAGTGCAAGCTGCCCATACACTCACATGACAGTTACTGCACTCTAGCAGCAGGAGGAGCAGTGTGAGCGCCCCTTACACACACATGACAGTTACTGCACTCTAGCAGCAGGGGGAGCAGTACAAGCTGCCCTTACACACACATGACAGTTACTGCACTCTAGCAGCAGGAGGAGCAGTGCAAGCGCCCCTTGCACACACAGGATGGTTACCGCACTCTAGCAGCAGGAGGAGCAGTGCAAGCTGCCCTTACACACACATGACAGTTACTGCACTCAAGCAGCAGGGGGAGCAGTGCAAGCTGCCCTTACACAGAAGACAGTTACTGCACACTAGCAGCAGAGGGAGCAGTGCAAGCGCCCCTTACACACACAGGATGGTTAATGCACACTAGCAGCAGGGGGAGCAGTGCAAGCGCCCCTTACACACACAGGATGGTTACTGCACTCTAGCAGCAGGGGGAGCAGTACAAGCTGCCCTTACACACATATGACAGTTACTGCACTATAGCAGCAGGGGGAGCAGTGTGAGCGCCCCTTACACACACAGGATGGTTACTGCACTCTGGCAGCAGGGGGGGCAGTGTGGGTCCCCCCTGCTGCACTCTGGCAGCAGGGGGGGCAGTGTGGGCGCCCCTTACACACACATGACAGTTACTGCACTCTAGCAGCAGGGGGAGCAGTGTGAGCTGCCCTTACACACACATAACAGTTACTGCACTCTAGCAGCAGGGGGAGCAGTACAAGCTGCCCTTACACACATGACAGTTACTGCACACTAGCAGCAGGGGGAGCAGTGTAAGCTGCCCTTACACACATGACAGTTACTGCACACTAGCAGCAGGAGGAGCAGTGCAAGCTGCCCTTAAACACACATGACAGTTACTGCACACTAGCAGCAGGGGGAGAAGTGTGAGCTGCCCTTACACACACGAGACAGTTACTGCACACTAGCAGCAGGAGGAGCAGTGCAAGCGCCCCTTGCACACACAGGATGGTTACTGCACTCTAGCAGTAGGGGGAGCAGTGCAAGCTGACCTTACACACACTTGACAGTTACTGCACACTAGCAGCAGGGGGAGCAGTGTGAGCTGCCCTTACACACATGACAGTTACTGCACTCTAGCAGCAGGGGGAGCAGTGCAAGCTGCCCTTACACACATATGACAGTTACTGCACACTAGCAGCAGGAGGAGCAGTGCAAGCGCCCCTTGCACACACAGGATGGTTACTGCACACTAGCAGCAGGGGGAGCAGTGTGAGTGCCCCTTACACACACATGACAGTTGCTACACTCTAGCAGCAGGGGGAGCAGTGTGAGCGCCCCTTACACACACATGACAGTTACTGCACTCTAGCAGCAGGGGGAGCAGTGTGAGCGCCCCTCACACACACATGACAGTTACTGCACTCTAGCAGCAGGGGGGGCAGTGTGAGCTGCCCTTACACACACATGACAGTTACTGCACACTAGCAACAGGGGGAGCAGTGTGAGCTGCCCTTACACACACAGGATGGTTACTGCACACTAGCAGCAGGGGGAGCAGTGTGAGCGCCCCTTTACACACACAGGATGGTTACTGCACACTAGCAGCAGGGGGAGCAGTGTGAGCTGCCCTTACACACATATGACAGTTACTGCACACTAGCAGCAGGGGGAGCAGCGTGAGCGCCCCTTACACACACATGACAGTTACTGCACTCTAGCAGCAGGGGGAGCAATACAAGCTGCCCTTACACACACATGACAGTTACTGCACTCAAGCAGCAGGGGGAGCAGTGTGAGCGCCCCTTACACACACATGACAGTTACTGCACTCTAGCAGCAGGGGGAGCAGTGCAAGCGCCCCTTGCACACACAGGATGGTTACTGCACTCTAGCAGCAGGAGGAGCAGTGCAAGCTGCCCATACACTCACATGACAGTTACTGCACTCTAGCAGCAGGAGGAGCAGTGTGAGCGCCCCTTACACACACATGACAGTTACTGCACTCTAGCAGCAGGGGGAGCAGTACAAGCTGCCCTTACACACACATGACAGTTACTACACTCTAGCAGCAGGAGGAGCAGTGCAAGCGCCCCTTGCACACACAGGATGGTTACCGCACTCTAGCAGCAGGAGGAGCAGTGCAAGCTGCCCTTACACACACATGACAGTTACTGCACTCAAGCAGCAGGGGGAGCAGTGCAAGCTGCCCTTACACAGAAGACAGTTACTGCAAACTAGCAGCAGGGGGAGCAGTGCAAGCGCCCCTTACACACACAGGATGGTTAATGCACACTCGCAGCAGGGGGAGCAGTGCAAGCGCCCCTTACACACACAGGATGGTTACTGCACTCTAGCAGCAGGGGGAGCAGTACAAGCTGCCCTTACACACATATGACAGTTACTGCACTATAGCAGCAGGGGGAGCAGTGTGAGCGCCCCTTACACACACAGGATGGTTACTGCACTCTGGCAGCAGGGGGGGCAGTGTGGGTCCCCCCTGCTGCACTCTGGCAGCAGGGGGGGCAGTGTGGGCACCCCTTACACACACATGACAGTTACTGCACTCTAGCAGCAGGGGGAGCAGTGTGAGCTGCCCTTACACACACATAACAGTTACTGCACTCTAGCAGCAGGGGGAGCAGTACAAGCTGCCCTTACACACATGACAGTTACTGCACACTAGCAGCAGGGGGAGCAGTGTAAGCTGCCCTTACACACATGACAGTTACTGCACACTAGCAGCAGGAGGAGCAGTGCAAGCTGCCCTTAAACACACATGACAGTTACTGCACACTAGCAGCAGGGGGAGCAGTGTGAGCTGCCCTTACACACACGAGACAGTTACTGCACACTAGCAGCAGGAGGAGCAGTGCAAGCTGCCCTTAAACACACAGGATGGTTACTGCACTCTAGCAGTAGGGGGAGCAGTGCAAGCTGACCTTACACACACTTGACAGTTACTGCACACTAGCAGCAGGGGGAGCAGTGTGAGCTGCCCTTACACACATGACAGTTACTGCACTCTAGCAGCAGGGGGAGCAGTGCAAGCTGCCCTTACACACATATGACAGTTACTGCACACTAGCGGCAGGAGGAGCAGTGCAAGCGCCCCTTGCACACACAGGATGGTTACTGCACACTAGCAGCAGGGGGAGCAGTGTGAGTGCCCCTTACACACACATGACAGTTGCTACACTCTAGCAGCAGGGGGAGCAGTGTGAGCGCCCCTTACACACACATGACAGTTACTGCACTCTAGCAGCAGGGGGAGCAGTGTGAGCGCCCCTCACACACACATGACAGTTACTGCACTCTAGCAGCAGGGGGGGCAGTGTGAGCTGCCCTTACACACACATGACAGTTACTGCACACTAGCAACAGGGGGAGCAGTGTGAGCTGCCCTTACACACACAGGATGGTTACTGCACACTAGCAGCAGGGGGAGCAGTGTGAGCGCCCCTTTACACACACAGGATGGTTACTGCACACTAGCAGCAGGGGGAGCAGTGTGAGCTGCCCTTACACACATATGACAGTTACTGCACACTAGCAGCAGGGGGAGCAGTGTGAGCTGCCCTTACACACATATGACAGTTACTGCACACTAGCAGCAGGGGGAGCAGTGTGAGCACCCCTTACACACACATGACAGTTACTTCACACTAGCAGCAGGGGGAGCAGTGTGAGCACCGCTTACACACACATGACAGTTACAGCACTCTAGCAGCAGGGGGAGCAGTGTGGGCGCCCCTTACACACACATGACAGTTACTGCACACTAGCAGCAGGAGGAGCAGTGCAAGCTGCCCTTACACACACATGACAGTTACTGCACTCTAGCAGCAGGGGGAGCAGTGTGAGCGCCCCTTACACACACAGGATGGTTACTGCACTCTAGCAGCAGGAGGAGCAGTGCAAGCTGCCCTTACACACACATGACAGTTACTGCACTCTAGCAGCAGGAGGAGCAGTGCAAGCTGCCCTTACACACACATGACAGTTACTGCACTCTAGCAGCAGGGGGAGCAGTGTGAGTGCCCCTTACACACACATGACAGTTACTGCACACTAGCAGCAGGGGGAGCAGTGTGAGCGCCCCTTACACACACATGACAGTTACTGCACACTAGCAGCAGGAGGAGCAGTGCAAGCACCCCTTGCACACACAGGACGGTTACTGCACTCTAGCAGCAGGGGGAGCAGTGTGAGCGCCACTTACACACACATGACAGTTACTGCACACTAGCTGCAGGGGGAGCAGTGTGAGCGCCCCTTACACACACATGACAGTTACTGCACTCAAGCAGCAGGGGGAGCAGTGTGAGCGCCCCTTACACACACATGACAGTTACTGCACACTAGCAGCAGGGGGAGCAGCGTGAGCGCCCCTTACACACACATGACAGTTACTGCACTCTAGCAGCAGGGGGGGCAGTACAAGCTCCCCTTACACACACATGACAGTTACTGCACTCAAGCAGCAGGGGGAGCAGTGTGAGCGCCCCTTACACACACATGACAGTTACTGCACTCTAGCAGCAGGGGGAGCAGTGCAAGCGCCCCTTGCACACACAGGATGGTTACTGCACTCTAGCAGCAGGAGGAGCAGTGCAAGCTGCCCATACACTCACATGACAGTTACTGCACTCTAGCAGCAGGAGGAGCAGTGTGAGCGCCCCTTACACACACATGATAGTTACTGCACTCTAGCAGCAGGGGGAGCAGTACAAGCTGCCCTTACACACACATGACAGTTACTGCACTCTAGCAGCAGGAGGAGCAGTGCAAGCGCCCCTTGCACACACAGGATGGTTACCGCACTCTAGCAGCAGGAGGAGCAGTGCAAGCTGCCCTTACACACACATGACAGTTACTGCACTCAAGCAGCAGGGGGAGCAGTGCAAGCTGCCCTTACACAGATGACAGTTACTGCACACTAGCAGCAGGGGGAGCAGTGCAAGCGCCCCTTACACACACAGGATGGTTAATGCACACTAGCAGCAGGGGGAGCAGTGCAAGCGCCCCTTACACACACAGGATGGTTACTGCACTCTAGCAGCAGGGGAGCAGTACAAGCTGCCCTTACACACATATGACAGTTACTGCACTCTGGCAGCAGGGGGGGCAGTGTGGGTCCCCCCTGCTGCACTCTGGCAGCAGGGGGGGCAGTGTGGGCGCCCCTTACACACACATGACAGTTACTGCACTCTAGCAGCAGGGGGAACAGTGTGAGCTGCCCTTATACACACATAACAGTTACTGCACTCTAGCAGCAGGGGGAGCAGTACAAGCTGCCCTTACACACATGACAGTTACTGCACACTAGCAGCAGGGGGAGCAGTGTAAGCTGCCCTTACACACATGACAGTTACTGCACACTAGCAGCAGGAGGAGCAGTGCAAGCTGCCCTTAAACACACATGACAGTTACTGCACACTAGCAGCAGGGGGAGCAGTGTGAGCTGCCCTTACACACACGAGACAGTTACTGCACACTAGCAGCAGGAGGAGCAGTGCAAGCGCCCCTTGCACACACAGGATGGTTACTGCACTCTAGCAGTAGGGGGAGCAGTGCAAGCTGACCTTACACACACTTGACAGTTACTGCACACTAGCAGCAGGGGGAGCAGTGTGAGCTGCCCTTACACACATGACAGTTACTGCACTCTAGCAGCAGGGGGAGCAGTGCAAGCTGCCCTTACACACATATGACAGTTACTGCACACTAGCAGCAGGAGGAGCAGTGCAAGCGCCCCTTGCACACACAGGATGGTTACTGCACACTAGCAGCAGGGGGAGCAGTGTGAGTGCCCCTTACACACACATGACAGTTGCTACACTCTAGCAGCAGGGGGAGCAGTGTGAGCGCCCCTTACACACACATGACAGTTACTGCACTCTAGCAGCAGGGGGAGCAGTGTGAGCGCCCCTCACACACACATGACAGTTACTGCACTCTAGCAGCAGGGGGGGCAGTGTGAGCTGCCCTTACACACACATGACAGTTACTGCACACTAGCAACAGGGGGAGCAGTGTGAGCTGCCCTTACACACACAGGATGGTTACTGCACACTAGCAGCAGGGGGAGCAGTGTGAGCTGCCCTTACACACATATGACAGTTACTGCACACTAGCAGCAGGGGGAGCAGTGTGAGCTGCCCTTACACACATATGACAGTTACTGCACACTAGCAGCAGGGGGAGCAGTGTGAGCGCCCCTTACACACACATGACAGTTACTGCACACTAGCAGCAGGGGGAGCAGTGTGAGCGCCCCTTACACACACATGACAGTTACTGCACTCTAGCAGCAGGAGGAGCAGTGTGAGCGCCCCTTACACACATATGACAGTTACTGCACACTAGCAGCAGGGGGAGCAGTGTGAGTGCCCCTTACACACACATGACAGTTACTGCACACTAGCAGCAGGGGGAGCAGTGTGAGCGCCCCTTACACACACATGACAGTTACTGCACTCTAGCAGCAGGGGGAGCAGTGTGAGCTGCCCTTACACACATATGACAGTTACTGCACACTAGCAGCAGGGGGAGCAGTGTGAGCGCCCCTTACACACACCTGACAGTTACTGCACACTAGCAGCAGGGGGAGCAGTGTGAGCTGCCCTTACACTCACATCACAGTTACTGCACTCTAGCAGCGGTGGGAGAAGTACAAGCTGCCCTTACACACACATGACAGTTACTGAACACTAGCAGTAGGAGGAGCAGTGTGAGCGCCCCTTACACACATATGACAGTTACTGCATTCTAGCAGCAGGGGGAGCAGTGCAAGCGCCCCTTACACACACATGACAGTTACTGCACACTAGCAGCAGGGGGAGCAGTGCAAGCACCCCTTGCACACACATGACAGTTACTGCACACTAGCAGCAGGGGGAGCAGTGTGAGCGCCGCTTACACACACATGACAGTTACTGCACACTAGCAGCAGAAGGAGCAGTGCAAGCGCCCCTTGCACACACATGACAGTTACTGCACACTAGCAGCAGGAGGAGCAGTGTGAGCACCGCTTACACACACATGACAGTTACTGCACTCTAGCAGCAGGGGGAGCAGGGGGAGCAGTGTGAGCGCCCCTTACACACACAGGATGGTTACTGCACTCTAGCAGCAGGGGGAGCAGTGTGAGCGCCCCTTACACACATGACAGTTACTGGACTCTAGCAGCAGGAGGAGCAGTGCAAGCGCCCCTTGCACACACAGGATGGTTACTGCACTCTAGCAGCAGGGGGAGCAGTGCAAGCTGCCCTTACACACATGACAGTTACTGGACTCTAGCAGCAGGGGGAGCAGTGTGAGCGCCCCTTACACACACAGGATGGTTACTGCACTCTAGCAGCAGGAGGAGCAGTGCAAGCGCCCCTTACACACATGACAGTTACTGGACTCTAGCAGCAGGAGGAGCAGTGCAAGCGCCCCTTGCACACACAGGATGGTTACTGCACTCTAGCAGCAGGGGGAGCAGTGTGAGCGCCCCTTACACACAGATGACAGTTACTGCACACTAGCTGCAGGGGGAGCAGTGTGAGCGCCCCTTACACACACATGACAGTTACTGCACTCAAGCAGCAGGGGGAGCAGTGTGAGCGCCCCTTACACACACATGACAGTTACTGCACTCTAGCAGCAGGGGAAGCAGTGTGAGCTGCCCTTACACACATATGACAGTTACTGCAAACTAGCAGCAGGGGGAGCAGTGTGAGCGCCCCTTACACACACATGACAGTTACTGCACACTAGCAGCAGGGGGAGCAGTGTGAGCTGCCCTTACACTCACATCACAGTTACTGCACTCTAGCAGCAGGGGGAGCAGTACAAGCTGCCCTTACACACACATGACAGTTACTGAACACTAGCAGTAGGAGGAGCAGTGTGAGCGCCCCTTACACACATATGACAGTTACTGCATTCTAGCAGCAGGGGGAGCAGTGCAAGCGCCCCTTACACACACATGACAGTTACTGCACACTAGCAGCAGGGGGAGCAGTGCAAGCACCCCTTGCACACACATGACAGTTACTGCACACTAGCAGCAGGGGGAGCAGTGTGAGCGCCGCTTACACACACATGACAGTTACTGCACACTAGCAGCAGAAGGAGCAGTGCAAGCGCCCCTTGCACACACATGACAGTTACTGCACTCTAGCAGCATGGGGAGCAGTGTGAGCGCCCCTTGCACACACAGGATGGTTACTGCACACTAGCAGCAGGGGGAGCAGTGGAAGCGCCCCTTGCACACACAGGATGGTTACTGCACACTAGCAGCAGGGGGAGCAGTGTGGGCGCCCCTTACACACACATGACAGTTACTGCACACTAGCAGCAGGAGGAGCAGTGTGAGCCACGCTTACACACACATGACAGTTACTGCACTCTAGCAGCAGGGGGAGCAGTGTGAGCGCCCCTTACACACTCAGGATGGTTACTGCACTCTAGCAGCAGGGGGAGCACTGCAAGCTGCCCTTACACGCACATGACAGTTACTGCACTCTAGCAGCAGGGGGAGCAGTGTGAGCGCCCCTTACACACACATGACAGTTACTGCACTCTAGCAGCAGGGGGAGCAGTGTGAGCGCCCCTTACACACACATGACAGTTACTGCACTCTAGCATCAGGGGGAGCAGTGCAAGCTGCCCTTACACACACATGACAGTTACTGCACTCTAGCAGCCGGGGGAGCAGTGTGAGTGCCCTTACACACACATGACAGTTACTGCACTCTAGCAGCAGGTGGAGTAGTGCAAGCTGCCCTTACACACACATGACAGTTACTGCACTCTAGCAGCAGGGGGAGCAGTGCAAGCGCCCCTTACACACACAACAGTTACTGCACACTAGCAGCAGGAGGAGCAGTGCAAGCGCCCCTTACACACACATGACAGTTACTGCACTCTAGCAGCAGGGGGAGCAGTGTGAGCGCCCCTTACACACACATGACAGTTACTGCACTCTAGCAGCAGGTGGAGTAGTGCAAGCTGCCCTTACACACACATGACAGTTACTGCACTCTAGCAGCAGGGGGAGCAGTGTGAGCTGCCCTTACACACATAAGACAGTTACTGCACACTAGCAGCAGGAGGAGCAGTGCAAGCTGCCCTTACACACACATGACAGTTACTGCACTCTAGCAGCAGGGGGAGCAGTGCAAGCTGCCCTTACACACACATGACAGTTACTGCACTCTAGCAGCAGGGGGAGCAGTGCAAGCGCCCCTTGCACACACAGGATGGTTACTGCACTCTAGCAGCAGGGGGAGCAGTGCAAGCTGCCCTTACACACATGTCGGTTACTGGACTCTAGCAGCAGGGGGAGCAGTGTGAACTCCCCTCGTACTATCAGAAGAGGTACAGCTCAGTCAGGAACAATGCACTCTGTCCAGGGTATGACTGTCACTAAGTGCCTCTACCTCTGCGAGCCATGCAAGAAGAACTTTGTGGCTCCTAAGCGTTATTGGTTTTTGTTTTTCAAGAAACTCCTACTTTCTGATTATATTCCTGATAAAAACCTTTGCTGAGGAGGCACGATGAACAACCTCTTCAGCTTTAGGACATCCCAGCACCAGCACCAGCACCATCAGAACACAAGGTCTGTCCCCAGAAGGCAAGCATCAGCCAGAATATGTCATTGGAGATGTTGGAGAGATTAACAGGGAAAGGCTCCTAAGTTCTGAATTTGCTCAGGATGTCTCTCTAAAAGAAATGCAAGTCACTAAGAAGCAGAGAAAATGGCTGCGATTCAGTGCATATAAAGAAGTACAAATAATACATTCACCGCGTGAGCAGACACTCGCGCTTGTGTTGACTTTGCAATAAATGTGCAAGGGATCGCCTCTCGGCAGGTTGATTTCTCTGAAGTAGAGTCCATGAAACTCCCAAACACAGCCAATTCAGCCCAGTGGTGGTTTTGCTTATTGTTCCCTGGTTTCTCCCCACTGCAGAACCTCTTTCTTTAACCTCATATTCCACCTCCTTAGCGGGGTCTTTGAGGCAATATGATGTATGGTTTTTCGTTCTTCCCAGGTTGCCCTGACAGCGATAATATTATAAGGCCTCACCTGGCAGTGTACTCTTTGTTTCCCTCCGGTGGAAGTGGGTCCCCGCCAGAGCCCAGCCCTGCAGCAGACCCTAGCTGCGTACAGGAGCAGCCATGAGCAGCAGGGGTTAGTGGCACAGTACACCATCAAAAGCCTCAAACATTCACTGAGGAAAGCTGGATTCATCTGCTCAGAAGAGAAACACCCATAAGTTTCATAAAAAACATTTAAAGTGAAGTTGTAGTTATACATTATTTTTAAAAACTCCTGTACATGGCTGGTTATGCTTAGCTGCACAGCCCACAACTCACACTTATGCTGTGAAAAACACACTTCAGACACCAGAGCAGGCCACCGTACTAAGGAGCCGGCGTGTGTCTCATTGGCTACACTTGGGGCTGTAAGTCCTAGCAAAATAAGATTGTGGCCTGGAGCTGCTAGGGTTCTCAGGCCCTTCTCCGGGCAACCCCCGAGGCCAGTGTTATTTAGTTCCAACAAATCTATATAGGATCTGTGCAGGTAGACAACATAAACTACAGGATTGGTATCAAGACTGATTTCACAAACCCCAAACAATACATTAGCCTTTAGACCAGCTAGCTCACAGTACCACAATAAGCTCCCTAACCTTACCAAGGAGCGAATAGTTTCTGGCAACTATCGAACATGACAACCCTTGATCCTTCAGGGATCGTGGAAACAGTACAATACTTTTCGTTCAGTCACTTGTGCTTACTTTTTCTAAGAGAGATACACAGAATAAACAATGGGGGTGTTTTCAACAAGAATTTATTGAAACGTCATTCTTGTATAAAATATGTGTGCTGCAACAGCCATAAGACATAAACACACACATACAGTTATGAGCATCATCAGCATAAATAGATGGTAGAATTCTACCATGGTGCTAACACAGCGAATATAAGCAGGCATATAGATACATGGCAGTAAACAAGCATACTCCTAAGATGCGAATCATAGCTAAGTGTACCTAAGTGTTCCTAGCAGGCATGTATGTAAGTGTAAAGCCAAGAATCCCCTAGGAAAGAGAATACCCCGTTACCAGATGGGAGACAACGAAGGGCACCATCTTGGTCTCGAGTCACACATCCCGCAAGGGATGTTAGACCACTGCATGCTGGAGTTTCTGCTTGCAGGAATCTCAGCATCTTGTGTCTGCATGGAAGCTTCTCCTCTGGTTGCCCAGTGAAGATGTTCTTCATTTATACCTGAAAGGTACCCTCAGGTGTTCTGCCTAGATGTGTAATGGTACTCTGGGCCTGTTGTCCAAGGATGATGATAGCGGTGACTTTTGTACAGAGTTAATATTCAGAAGATGGCAATCCTGCAGGTAGGGGATTCAGATATGGTACTGTGAATCCTCATGCATAATATTAAGGCTAGTTATTGAAGAAACATTTATTCGACACCCAACTGGGTAAAAGGTCAGTGCCAGAGCCGCTATGTAGAGCAAGGAAGGACAAATGTAGCTAAATGCTTGTGCAGCTATGTAGGCTTACATTGGGGTACATTGGGGGTCATAAGTAACACCCACGTCTCATCCGAAGGACAATAAAAAATTAACTAGTGTAAACATTTGAAGAAGCCAAAATGGCCACTGAGAGGGAGCTCCATGTAGAAGCTCTGGGACTAGGTATTGATTAATCTTAAAACATCCCTGTTTTGGTCCTGCCTTGTAACCAGCTCTGCGCTTGAAACAATTGTAATGAGGCAAGACTGTTTCAGAGGAATGCGAGGAGACCTGCTCATGCCCTGGAAAGAAGATTTACTCAGAACGAGAGTCTAAGTACCTCAGAAGTGTAGAACCCACCCTGAGAGTGACCACCAGTTTTAGGGAATCCGATGTCATTCGCAAATCCAGCCCGCGTCCTTTCCTGCCTGCAAGGCCTAAGTGATCCCAAGTGAGTTGATGACATTTGTGTGTGCCTATTTAATTCGACTGCTTCCTACCTGGTCTTGGCCAGAAAAACGCTGTACCTCCCGGACCTGCGCGGATGATTAGTCCCTTGTAGATGCCCTTCCGCCATTGCTGGCTGTCTGTCTTATAGCCAAAGATGCCTGAAAAATATGCTGAGTGTGAGGCTGAGGCCTCCGGATTCATGGGGGTGGCTACCCCATTGCGGTTGCCCTCCTGCCTCTCTGGCATCCTGCCTTCGATATCCGCGGCTCCCGGAAGAATCTTATTGAGCCTGTGGTGTATGCCTTGCCCCTCGGTCTCCGCTGGGGTATCCGTCCCATAATCAGGCTATCCTCCTCCTTGCAGCCTGCTGGCCCTAAATGTGGGAATCATTACCAAAGAAGAGCTGCCTGCTGAGGACTACTAGGGCTTGAGGTCGCTGATTAGCTGCAGCAAAGTGGCCTCTTCCTACACCTGTATTCTCGATGAAGGACTGGCTGAGGCAGCCATAACACAGCACAGGGAGTGTTGAGGTCCGCCCGTTCGGCTCATGATTTAGGAGCCTGGCGGGCTGACGCAAACCTGTCTCTTTGTAGGATTTTTTTCTCAGGGGATGATTTTTGCGCCTGGATTGGTCAGTGACTGCTGTGCTCGTGACACATGAGTGTTTTCTCTTGTGATCTCCCCTGGCTCGTTATGCTTTGTATTGGGGTCCCAACCTGCACTCCATTTTGGGAACCTCCCTTCCACTTTGCCTACAGGCTTGGCTTCACAAGATGGTGATCTGCAACTGAAGTAGGACTTTGTTTACCTTGACAGTCACTATTCTCCAAAACTGAAGGAAGACTCCTGACCATTTATAAGGAAGAATTATACCAATCCTAAAATGTCGGCCATATTTGAACATTTCTTTTGTTGTTCCACACCCCAACACTTATATAACTCTGCAATAACAACTACTGGCTTTATAACTGTAATGAAGGAAGGATACACTTACCCCCAACCAGTTTTAATCCCTTGTGGTTCCTACTAACCCTCCGGCTTCAGCCGTTACAGATGTGCATGTCGCCAGATCTACTTCTAACTGCAAAAGTCATTGGGATGCCCATAAGTGACTTTTACTAAAGTTCTATCTTACTCTTAGCGGCAACCCCTTCCAGCATGATGTTCTAACAGAAGCTTTCTAGGCATAATCGTGCAACTATACTATTGTTATAAAAAAAAAATCTCCACAATGCAACCCCACAATCCACCCAACACTGCTCTTGTGAGTTATGGCCCTAACTTGCCCACAGTGAAGCCTGGGGAGCGCCCGGGTAAAGAAGGCCCACCGGGTTTGTAGAACTTGATTATTACTCCTTTCGGCCCCACCAGACCTAGTACCTTTGGCCTAGACCTGAGGCCTCCTCCTTTACTACACGAGGGGGACCAAAGTTGAATAACCATGGTCACTTATAAATCCAAGAAGGACTGGCACTGGGGGGGCTGAAGTACCAACAACCCCGGGGGGGGTCCCAGCTGAGCGAGACCAGAGTGACGCAGATGGGCCAGTCACCTGCAGTATTCTTGAGTCTATTTTTGCTTCCCTAATGGGAGAGTTTCACACCATGATGAAAAAGGACCAGACTTTGGAACTACGCAAGATGTGCAGAGACATAGACTAGGTAGGTGAGAGAGTCGACACATTATAGAAACAGG
Organism: Lissotriton vulgaris; assembly: GCF_964263255.1. NCBI lineage: Eukaryota > Metazoa > Chordata > Amphibia > Caudata > Salamandridae > Lissotriton > Lissotriton vulgaris. Next base: position 16,705,847 of record NC_141689.1, read on the forward strand.
TGTGGTTGAGGGATGAAGAGATTACTCAACTCCAACAGGCAATCCTACACCTCCAAGACAAGAAAATGGACATCTAAGCCCATGCGGAGGACCTTGAAAATCTTTCCCATTGGAACAATATCAGAATTTGAGAGCTCCCCTCAAAGCAGCAGATCAAACGGGACCGTGCTCACCTTGTTGGGCCCAATAGATTGGTGACTGCCCTCCCCCGGATATTTTAACATGGGTTCACGATTTTCAGCTTGGGGAACGTATACTCCAGGAAGCGCGAGCCAAGCACCATATTGCATTTTGCTCATCCAGGCCTCTTTTGTTTCAAGATCTAGCGACCTCTACATTGCAGAAAAGAAGGGAGTTTCGGTCAGTCACAGAATTCTTGCGCTCAAAGGACGTCTCTTACTCCTGGGGCCATCCATTCAGGATTATCTTCAAATGGGAGGGCAAACTCTGTCAGATCCGCTCTTTGCAGGAGGCTATTTCACTCCTTAACCTGCCTGAGGATGGCGGAGATGCCCTGTAACGGGAGGACACCACTGGGTGAAGCAAAGGATCAGCAAGATGGTGATGGTGGGGAGGCCTCCACTTAGCCTTCGCCTAATGCTGAGACAATGGCTAATGAACGCAAAGCTGTTATCGCTGCACTAGCAGAGTACTCAGAAGCCACGGAGTAAAGATTGCATGGTCTGGTAACATTGGAATCAATATGCTAGGGGGGGCTCTTCTGGCCCCTTTGGCCGGGCCTCGTGCAGGATAGGGGCGGCGGGTGGTTCCTGCTGTACATATCACGTCTCACCATGGGGCTGATAGCCCAGGACAATAATGGACCTTATCAGTTGTTTTTATCTTCCGTTTGTTTTGTTTTAGGGGTACTGGGGTCCCTACCTCCTCCTTCCAGGTGTGGCGGGTCATTGAGATTTCCAGGCTGTGTTATTTATCCGAATCTGCAGGCGAGTATGGTTGTGGGGTATCCGGGGTGTACGATAACCGGAATCTGCAGACCCTTCTAATGCATACTTATGTCCACTATCATGTTTACTGACATTAATATCTTGTCCCTGAATGTTAAGGGCCTTAATATCCCTATAAAATGATAGGCAGCCCCATCCTTTCTTGACAACTTGGATGCTCATATCTGCCTCCTTCAGGAGACTCATCTTATGCGGCAAGATATTTACAGATTAAGGCCCAAAGCATTCCCTCATCAACTGTTCTCCTCTCGGGCCTCTAAGACTGCGGGATTGGCTATATTGGTCTCTTCTAAATTCTGGGGTCATATAGGCCATAATTAGGCTGAGATCAAAGGCAGGCTCTTGGCTTATACCTTTACTCTGGGGCAGCGTAAATTTACTGTAGCCACAGTCTATGTCCCCAATGATGGACAAGAGGGGTCTTCCAGGAGGCGGTTCATGAGCTGACCTGTCTCCTTGACAGATCCCTGCTCTTAGGTGGAGACTTCAATTTGGCCTTTGATAATGAGCTTGATAGGTCTTTGCAGCTCTGAGGGCAGACTGGAACTCTTTCTGGAAATGGGAAGCGCCTATTTGCAGAGGCTGGGCTCACAGATGTTTGGCGACTACACCACCTGGGGACCCGAGAATGTACATTTTACTCCCACAAGTCATTCGCTAGGATTGATTATGTGCTAACATCAGACACACTGAAGCAACAGACGCAGGAGGTTGGGATTCTTACTTGCCCCCTATCTGATCACTCAGCAGTGAGAGTGTCCCTGTCCCTAACCCACCAATGACCCCCTCATCATTTCTGGCAACTTCACAAGATGATGCTGCAGCGTCCCTCAGTAGTTCAACAGGTCACCCAAACCACAACTGATTACCTAGAGATCAATGACTCACAGGACATTTCAACAGCAATTTTGTGGGACGCACTAAAGGGAAGGCGGTGGTCAGGGCGGAGTTCCTAGGGATAGATGCAGCTAACAACAATATTAGGAGGGAGAAAAAGGAACAACTAACAGGTGCGGTTGTCGAACTAGAGAGCATTCACCAGAGAACAGGCACGCCAATGGTCTGGAAACAACTTAAGGCTGCAAGGGCCCAGTTAGCTGGCTTGGACGTAGACAGAGCTGAATATGCCGCCCTACGACTTAAGCATGCCTTCTATGTTGGAGGAGACAGGTGTGGAGACTCTTAGCTAACAGACTGCATGCACAGAGGCAGACAATCCACGTTTCTATGGTGCTGGATCAGCAGGGATAGAAACAAACTACTGACCAACGGATTACCAGTTCCATCCGACCCTTTACGAGACCAAGACATTACCAGAGGAAGGTCCAGCCCAATACTTACAAGGAGTTTCCATGGCCAAGCTGGTTGTGAGTCAGGGGGAGGAGCTCAAAAACCCCTATTAGGCTGAAAGAGGTAATTCTCAGCTATATCTAAATTAAAACCACACAAATCCCTGACGGATTCTCCTCCGCCTTTTATAAGGCCTTTGCAATATCCTGGCCCCACTGTTAGTGCGGGTCAATAACTCGATCGGGGCCTCCAACCCTTACCGCTCTCAATTTTAGAGGCAATAGTCATGGGGAGCCCTAAACCGGGTAAAGATTAATGCATGTGTGCATCTTTTTGCCCTATTTCCCTCCTTAATGTGAATCTAAACATCTTCACTGGGATCTTAGAACAGAGACTCTCTACTCACCTGATAGACCCAGACCAGTCCGGTTTTCTCTGCGGGCGTCAGTGTTCTGACAACACAAAACGCATCCTGCATCTCATGGATAGGTCTGAACGTTTCCCGGCTGAACGCATGATATATTCTGTTGACGCTGAGAAGTCGTTTGACGGGGTTCACTGGCCGAACCTTTCAGTGACACTGTCTCACTTTTGCCTGCCACACCGCTTCATTGATTCGATACTCATCAGCTATACCAAACCAACTGCTTCGGTGCCGGTGAATAGAACCGTCTCAAATACCTTTCCCATTCAAAGTGGAATGAGACAAGGGTGCCGTCTGTCATCGCTCTTATTCGCCCTGTACATGGAGCCCATGGCTCAAAGGGGTCGGGATGATCCCTGCATTACAGGGGTGTGCTTTGTGGGGGCCATAGCACAAGCTTTGCCTTTATGTGGACACTGTTGCAGCCACCCTGGAGCGGCCCAGGGAATCTCTCCCTGCCTTGCTGGTGGAACTGGACAGGTTTGCCTTAACTTCAGGTTTCAAGATTAAAGTGCACAAGTCACACGCACTTAATCTTTCTCTTGAACCTGAGACACTGGGTTTGCTGCAGCAGTTCTTTCAATTCCACTGGGCACAGGACCCTATTCCCTATCTGGGCCTACAACTGTCCGCTAGTATACAGGTCACCAACTCAATGAATTGCACATTGTTGTTGTGGCAGGTCCGGGACTGTATTAGAAAGTGGCAACCTCCCTCACTGTCATGGCTCGGCTGCATTGCGGGCATAAAAATTACGATACTTCCCAAGATCCTCTATCTGTTTCAAGCACTCCCTCTGGTGCCTTCATCAGGGCTTATAATCTCATTGCGGAGGGACATAGAACGTTTTATATGGTGGGATCAGACGGCTCATTTGCGCAGGCAGTATACCTACAGGGATCCTGATGAGGGAGGCTTGGGTGTTCCAAACTTGAAGGTTTACTGGCGGGCGGTTCAAATGAGGGCATTGGTCGAATGGTTTCGCCCAGATTCCGAGGAACATTGGTTGTTTATGGACAAGTCTCTCGACCGACAGCCCTTGTGGGTGCTCCCCTTCCTCACCCAAGAGGCGAGGCCTCGGAACTTGTATTTCTCCAAAGTGACTTATCCCAAAGGCTTGGGACAAGGTCGCTGTTTCTCGAAGGCTCAAAACTTTCCTGTCCGCGATCACACCCTTAGTTCACAACTCCAACTTTATCCCAGGGCTGGATTCAGTGGGGTTCCGGCATTGGACTAAGGAGGGACAGTGTTCCTTAGGGTCCTTCTTTGACTCCAGAGCTCCCCTATCCTTCTCAACTTTTGCCGGGACATACCGGAAACAGAACTTTACCACTATTTGCAGATCCAACACTGGGTGCTACACTCGGAAGTGCAGGAAGGTGACGAGAGACATCTTACACCATTTGCAAAGTGGTTACTTACGAGACACACTGATTCTCATCTGACATTGGACTTGTATAAGTTTACCAAATATGTCACAAGCATTGGGAACTATGCCTGGTCAGCTATGGTGCGAGAGGGACCTGGGCCGAGCACTGACGCAGAAAGAGTGGTCAGACATCTACTATAGGGCCTGCCATAATGTTGCCTCCAATGAACCTGCCACAAAAGTAGCCTCCTATTGGTACCTAACCCCTCCTCAGCTCCACAAAGGTAACCCCTCTCGAAATCCCCACTGTTGGATAGCTTGTGGTTCGCTGGGTACCCTTACCCATTTGTTATGGGACTGTCCCTCTCGGGCGGATTATAGGAAGCAGGTCCTGGATGACATTGACTCCCACTTTGACACCCATGCCTTCTGGTGTATACACCCCTGGGCCTTCCTAACCCAATCTCCTTTATACTCAAATTTCGGAGGGGCAGGTAAATGGCACTTGCTTTAGGGGCTGCCTTACAAAATATAGTCTCCCACTGGGGCACTGCAACTGTCCCAACTCGATTTGGTTGGCTCCATAGACTGTGGTGGCAGTTGGGGATTATGAGAATCTTGGCCCAGATGTAGGTAATAGCCAATTACCGAATGGTAAATACCGAATTTTACCGATTCGGTATTCACTATTCAGTAATTGCTATGTAGGTAAATAATTCAGTAAAAATACCGAATCTGTAAGATTCGGTCATTACCGATTCTGTAATTACAGAATCAATATTTGCCATTGATTACTATGGGCCTTGAAGCCTATAGGATTCAATAGCAAATACCGATTCGGTAATTGCAGAATCGGTAAAATTACCGAATTTACAAGGGGGACAGGGTGTCACTTTGACACCCTGTTGCACCCCTGTTTCTGGCTTGTGTGCCATGTGGCACACAGACATGCCCTTAGGGCATGTCTGTGTGCCACATGGCACAGGTGTACATGCACAGATGTGCATGTACACTAGAATTCGTTATTTACCATGGAATAGTATTCCATAGTAAATAACGATTCGGTAAGGGCCTGTGGCACTGATTACAGTGCCACCTACATATGGATTTACATAATCGGTATATTAACCGATTCGGTATTTTACCGATTCTGTAAATTTACCGAATCAGTAAATATACCGATTCTGTAAATAAAATGCCCCCTACATGTCAATTCCCAAATACCGGTCGGTAACGGCCGAAATCGGCCGTTACCGACCGGTAATTGGCGATCTACATCTGGGCCCTTGTCTCTTATGCATCCAGGTATTCATTGGCAGTTTTGTTGTACTGGAAACTGAGAGGCTCCTTGTATCTTAAGCTGCATGTCACTGTACTCAATTAATTTGAATTTGCACCAAGTTTTATAATCGTCAGTCCTCTAACTCTAGAAATTGCTTCTTTACATCCCAGATAATATATATGTAACATTTAATCATCCACTCATAGAGAATTCTCTCACTATATTCTTGCAAAAAATGTGTTGTTCAACAGCAAGCAAATGTTGGGCTGACTTTGCTGTTTATAGACGGTAGAAATGTTGGACTTGGAACAAATCTGTGTTTGCTGTGTAGATTGTCAGCAATAAAACAGGCTCAGCAGCTGACTCACAAGATCATTTCACTTGCTTAATTGTAGCATTTATAGTTAAGTTCATTTTAGGATATCTCTCGTCTGGCAGACCCTACAGGTCCTTGGAGCAATAATAACATGACATTGTGACAGCATCCAGAGACCAGACACAAGCTGAGGTGTTACCTGGGGCTCTGTGCCATATGACATGAAACAATGCTTAGGTGCCTCGTGGGACAGAAGGTACCTTGAGAACAGTCTGTCATCTGACCTTTACAATGGTGGATGATACAAGGTCAACAACCCTTTCAACAGTACAGTACTTCCGCCAGGACAACCTCAACAATGCTCCAATTTAGGAAAGAGTTGAAGGCATATGACTTTAAATTTAAAGAGCTTTGCATCACAATGTAGCAACAGTATCTTTATGCTCCCAGAATATAGATTTCTTTCCTACAACTGGTTGACAGTTTGCTTGGCTTTGACCCTGTAGACACAGGGCTTATTTTGAAGCCCCGTACCGCCTTTTAATGATGCTTCGGCGGCGCAGGGAGCAGACACAAATCTATGAGGTGACACAAAGCCACTTTGCAAAGCTTTTCATGGCCTCGTAGATATGGTGTAAGGTATTGCAGCACAAGTGGCTGCATTGCCTCACACTGCATCAGGGAGGCGTTCCATGGGCATTATGGCGGATGTAGGATAAGTTAACCTGGAAAGGCATCAAAACTGTACGCCTCCCCAGGGTAGAGATAACAAGGAGAAATGTCTTTATTTATCCTTGTTTTTCCTCTCTCTGTGTGTGCTGCGTTTTGAACCACACATAGACAGAGGAAAACACCTCCATGGAATGCTTTTGTGTAGCGAGGCTTCTCTTCCTGCACAGAAACAATCTTACCAACAAGTCAGACACCATTGCACCATGGTGCAAGGGTGCCTGTATTGGTGCAAAGCCCCGAATTGTGTGCCGGTGAAGGACATGAAGGCACCAAATCTCAGAAATATCACTCAAAACACTCATCACCAAGCTATTGACCTCCATCACATTGATGAACAGTGGCCATCGAGGGGACTACCTGAAACCTCTTCCTGAATAGAAGCAGTGTCATGAAACACTTGTCCCACATGATATTCATGAACAGTGGTTGTTGAGACCTTCATGAACACTTGAGGAAGCCAGAATCCTACGTAACTTAACATGAGCATGTATTCTGGCATCAAAGCTACACATTTACCTAATTTTGTATCCCATTCACATCATGAGCATGGACATGTTTTATATGCCATATTGAAGAGCAAATACACCCCAGCCTTGTTCGGGAGGAGTTACCTTTGCAATAGTGGCACACGTTGTGCAGACCTTTGCGACCTTTTACTCATGGATGGAGTTCAAGCCTATTGATGCCGCTTCAGTGCAGTTTCAAGCCTACACAGTGTTAGATCCACCAGCACAATATGGGGCTTGCCAAGATTAGAAAATCTCTTCCACGTACCAGGAACACCAGAACTGGATTGCTGGTCAGTTGCCACATACACACAAGAATGTTGGTCTGGGACCCCTGAGCAATCAAAGGGCTACATGGCCAGTCTTGGCTGGCTTTATAACCGTTCTTCATTCAAATAATCTCACACAATCCGAAGAGATAGGATTTTAAATTAATCCCTTGGGTGCTCATGACCAGGTCAGCTCATCATGAGCCACGGAGCTCCGGTGGTCATGACGAGCTGAGCTTGTCATGACCGCGCCCGTTCCGTGGAACTCTCACACGCTGGGCTGATTCCCCTGCTGTGCTGAGCGTTCCATGGGAACGGGTGTGGCCATGACGAGCAAACCATCAGTCTACAGACTATTAATGCTATCATGGGTACAGTCCTAAGGTAACTATAACTTGCACTCCTGCCATTTTCTCTTCAATAATTTCACTGAAAGTGTTGTTGTGATATTATCAATGATGTCATAGAAGATTTCATGAGTGATGTAATATATGGAGTAATTTGAAGTAGATTTTTGAGGTCATGAGTTATAGTTACTTTAGAGATTACTCCAAATATAATTCTGGCATTTCTATGGTTTTGTGTGTGTATAATCTGACTATTACATCCCTGTAACGTTTAGTTTTTTCAGTGAATTTCTAAGGTTTTTAAAATTAATTTCCTAAATATAGCATCTCTGTAATCTTTGTTTTTTTGTGAGAATTTCTAGTTTTTTCAAATGTAAAGTAATATTTATTTACCATACCTTAATCCAACCCCATGCTCTGTCCAGGTTCTGTGGCCAACCCCACATGCAGCCAACCCCATGCCCCACTTGGCCATGCGCTTTGGTAGTTGGCCTATAGCATGACCCCAGGCCTATGTATTCAGCCCTGGAGACCCCATCACCTGGGGCACACTGCTGCATTTATGTGGGAGGGGGACACTCAGCCTCACCAGTTAGCCCCTCACCAGGCTGATTTTGGGCTCAGCCATATTGTAAATAGGAAGGAGTGTACATGGGCCCCCACTCTGGGCCAAGAATTGCAAGGGTCCCCAGGGGATTGTGTTTGTGTGTGTATATTACCTACTGGCGGTCACCAGTATGTAGCTAAGGCGGTGTACAACTGTTTCAACGCAACTTTTACATCGTAATACTTTTACAACGCAACTACTACAACGCAGGATCCTTTACAACGAATGCCTTCACAACGCATGACATTACATCGCAGATGCTTTTACAACGCATGCCATTACAACATAATTATAGGTTAGTATATAATTTTATTAAAACTTTTATTTAATTAAAAAATATATATTTTTAATTTAATTAAATATTAATACATTAATTAATATTAAATAAATAATAATTATTAAAAAAGTACTTTAAATAAATTAAAAAAATATATAAAATAATTAGTAATTTTTACCCCTACACTATCCAGCACTTACCCTACTATTACACCCCCCTGGAATTAGAATAGTAATTTTTACCCCTACACTATCCAGCACTTACCCTACTATTACACACCCCTGGAGTTAGAATAGTAATGTTTACCCCTTTCATTATCCAGCACTTACCCTACTATTACACCCCCCTGGAGTTAGAATAGTAATTTTTACCCCTACATTATCCAGCACTTGCCCTATTATTACTCCTCCCTGGTTTTATTATATTATTTTTAAACACCTATTTCTATTTCTATTTGGGGGTTTCGTAAAGCGCTTGGTGACGCACAGCGGCGTGTCCCCGCACTGAGGAGCTGATATTTACTGGAAATTACACATGCGAAACACCTTACTGTGCGAATAGTACAGTTTTGAGCTTGGCTCTAAAGAGTGGTTCTGATGGTTCTAATCGCAACGCCAAGGGTAGCTTATTCCATCTGGAAGCAGCAAGGTGCCTAAAGGATCTTCCGCCCATCCGAGCTCTGGACACCCTAGGAATAACTAGGAGTCCTGAGCCGGAAGATCTCAGGGAGCGGGACGGCTCGTAGGGTGTCAGTAGTCCTCTCAACGGGAGAGGAGACCTCCCATTGATAATCCGGTGGCACGTACATAGTGCCTTGAATTCTACCCTGCTTCTGATCGGAAGCCAGTGCAAAGACCGGTGGGCCGCTTTGGATGCAGCTCTTCTGGGTAATCTGAGCACTAGTCGGGCAGCGGCATTCTGTAGAACCTGTAGGCGGCTCAGATTCTTCTCCAGGGTCCCTAAGTAGAGAAGATTGCCATAGTCAATCTTTGACGTGACCAGTGCATGTACCAGTGTTTGACGGGCTCTGATAGGTAAGAACTTCAGTACCTTTCTAAGACTTTTGAGAGTCCCGAAACAAGATCCAACCACCTGATTGATCTGGGGGCCAAAGGTAAGGTCGGAATCGAACCAGATACCCAAGTTCTTTGCTTTCTACATTATTGTTAAATCAAATATATATATATATATATATATATATATATATATATATATATTTATAAAAATAATTTAAAGAAAAAATAAATTAATTAAATTAATTATAATAAATTAAATTATATACTTACCTATACTTACGTTGTAATGGCATGCGTTGTAGAAAGCATCTGCGATGTAATGTCATGCATTGTGAAGGCATTCGTTGTAAAGGATCCTGCGTTGTAAAAATTGCGTTGTAAAGGTAGGCGTTGTAAAAGTATGCGTCGTAACGTCATACATCCAGCTAAGGTAGCTATAGAAAGGACCAAAATGTCCATAGGAAAAGCATTTTTTGTTTCGCTAATAACCTTGGAGCCACATGATGAATCTTCACAAATATTTCAAAAACTTCCCCTTTTTTGTTCAGCTGCTGTGTTAAAACTTTCAGGGTGATCCGTCAAACGGGGGCCGAGAAAAAAGAGTGGTCCCAAAACACGTTTTCCCCATGTTATGTCTATGGGGATTTATCATTTTTTATACACGACTACAACCTGAACCAGGAACAGAATTGACCATATTTGGCAAAAAGCTAGATGTTGGTCTGAAAAGCATGCTTATTTGAATTTGGTGTTAATCAGTTCCGTAGTTTCAAAGATATTCAAGTTTAAAAAATGTAGATATCTGGTGTTGGCAACCATCTTAGGATTCAGCCTGAAGCTAAGTCACACAAAAAAATAGAAAAGAGGGCTGGGTAGGAGCACCCTGACCCCCAGATATGATAGAGGGTAAAAGTATTTTTTTAAATGTTGCTCTGTGGACTCACAGCAACATTTTAAAGCAAAATCACAGGGTCCCACACGTCTTTTAAAAGAGGCCCCCGGGTGGGCCGAATCCCAGAGACTAGTCTATAAAAATATGCCAGGATGCACATGCAGAACCGCCTATTCACTGAGGCTGTCACAAATTAGGGTGGGGAGGCCTGTATGACCTGTATGGCCTGTCCTGCAGGCCTTGGGAACTGCCAGCTCGCTGGGGCTTTATGTATTATTGAATGCAGTGGGCTGCCTGGACCCTCTCACAGCCTCAGGGGCCATCACCTCCCTGGGGCTTAACATTTAAATAATGCAGGTTGCTTGTGGCCCCCGCAGCCCCAGGTCCCACCACCTCCCCATTTATTATATTATATAGAGGGGTTGCCCTGGGCAATTCCCTCAGCTCTTGGGAGCACCACCTCCTGGGGCTAAATAAGAAAATAATTAGGGGGCTAAGCGCCCCCCCCAGAGCCACAGGGACCAGCACCACAACAGGGTAATGCTCCCCCTGCGGTCTGCCACCTCCCAGGGGCAATCGGTAATAGAAATGCAGGGAGGCCTGCTAGGTCCCCCCACAAGCCCTGGGACCGCCATCTTCCCGGACACAAATAATATATATATGCATGGGGTCCATTGCGGATCCCCGGACCAGGAGACCACCACCTCCCCAGGGCAAAATAAAAAAGGAGGGGGCACCACCCCCCATGGCCTGCTCCAGCAATGTCCCGGGGTGTCCCCCTAGGACATAGACAGTTTGATATAGCTTCGCAGGAGCACTGCTCCCGCGAACCATAGCAAAGTCTAGGTTTAAAAGGGGGAGACTAGCTCAGACATATTTTTTTAATTTGCACAGGCTTTCCACCTAGTGCATTTTTTTAAAAACTGTAATTGGTCGTAACCATGTTTGCCTACTGGTTGTTAAACTACTGTTGACTAAGACATCTCTCATCGATCTAGATCTCTTAAATGTTATTTCTGTTTCAGCTGAAAATGGCCTTTCCAATTACAGGATCCTTTCTAAGAATGCATCAGTGCTTATTTAATGCTTTTCTTAACGGTAAATGCTTAGTAGGGAAATCAGTAAGAAACGTAACTGTTTGCTCCCTCTTGGGATCTCTAGTGATTGATTTTTCTTCAACAATAGATCCTCCCTCTTGGCTGCCCTCACTCTTTTTTTGTGCTTTCTCTAACATGTAATCCATGTACCCTCTTTCTTTGAGTTTAGATATCATCTGTGTTTGCTTGAACAGATCTTCCACGCTGCAAATGCATTTTGTCCTCAAGAGTTCACTGAATGAATTTGAGTGATTGTTAGTGAAAACTATCCGTGTGGAGTATACTGTTACCTGCTGTGGGTATTCTAAAGACTGGGGTAGTGAGTTTAGACTTTTTTTTATCCCAAGCTTTACATCTAAAAAGTCAATTTGTTTTTGTTTATTGCACTTAGGAAGTTCAAGTTAAGGTTGTTCTGATTGAGTTCTTCCACAAATTCTTCCGCTGTCTCTATATCACCTTTCCACAGTACACAAATATTGTCAATGTAACAAACCCACAAGATGATATTTTCAGACCATTTACTCAGATCTGATCCATTAAGCACCTTCTCCTCCCACCAGCCCATATGCATATTTGCAATTTGGGGCCAATGCAAGTGCCCATTGAAGTCCCTCTTAACTGTTGAAACAGTTCACCATTGATCAAGAAAATATTTTTAGTTAAACACAATTTCACCATTTTCAGAATCATATAGATATGTTCATAGAATTTGATTGCTCTTGCTCTCACAAAGTGTTTTGTGGCTAGCAAACCATCTCTGTGTCTTATACTAGTGTAAAATGTTGTTACGCATAGTGTCATCATTACCGTCCCTTCTTCCCATGTTACATCAAAAAGGATTGTAAGAAAATCTGTTTTGTACTTAATGCACAAAGGAATTTTGTACAAATGCCTGCAAAAAATGGTCAACATATAGTGGAGCATTTCCAAAACGACTATCAATAGCTGCCACTATCGGTCTCCCTGGTGGTTTCCTGCTGTCTTTATGAATCTTAGGGATCAAATAAAATCCAGGTGTTTTTGAATATGTGTTTTTAATGAAACTCCATTCATCCCAGTTCAATAAACCAGTGTCTCTCCACTCATCCAGTTGTCTATGGAAATCATTTTTCACTCTATAAATTTTGCTCTGCCCAATTCTGGCCTAGCATTCCATATAACTTACCTGAGAGTGGGCTTCCTCCATATACATTTTTCTATCCCATAGGACAACATTACCTCCTTAGCTGATGCTCTCACGACACAACTCTCATTCTTACTCCACTTTTTCACTTCTTGTTTAAAGTTCATTGTATTTAAAGGCTTGCCTTATTTTTGTGTCATTGACAAATTGCTTTTTTTCAACTTCGCAATCATTAAATCAGAGAATACTTCAATATTGTCATGTGTGGTAGGTGTGATACATTTAGATTTTGCCTTGAATTAAGTATTCCCCCATTCATTTATACTTATCCCTGCAAAATCAAGTATTTGGGTATTGTCAAATTCTGCCATACAGATCAGACATACAGCGGGAGCCAAAGCTGGTAACCGAAGAGGTAACATACAGCGAGTGCTGTAAAGCAAAATTTCACTCACAGACAGAAGAGGTAGAGGAAGTAGTTGCATGGATGCGAGCAGCTGAAACTCTGTCCGCTAATATCAATCTGGGTATAAATAACCACCTTTTCGAGTACAATCATATCATTTCCTTTAAATGTAAATACATTTTTCTAGGTCATCACATAAATGATTTAGCCTGGATTTCGCCCGATTGCCCTTTGTAAAACACCATGGGCAGTCTGTTTTCCCTTTTCACCTGAGATGTGCGGTCACGTGATCGGAACTCCGATCTAGGAAGTCAATAACAATCTCACTCAAACGCCTTTCGCCGACAAACTTGGATGGAACAGACCCCCGTGGCAGCTCTGGAATTGCTCCCTCAGGTATGCATGCTTCAACTCTGATTTAAACAGTAGTATCCTTGCTGGAAGTGTTTGTGAGTAATTATTCGTCGGTTTTCTGTATTTTCAGAATTTGGACCGACTTATGCGGCCTTCTCATATCTTTATAAACCTACAATATGTTTAACAAGACACCGGTGACAGTCCGAGAATCACTTTCCTAAGGTATGCATTCTGTGACTTTGTAATGGAGTTAAAAGAGACTGTGCATTATCTGTGTAGACATTTACAAGTAGTCACATTTATACCTTTTTAGAATTTGGACATCTCGCGGAGGTTGTCTTTTTACCGACCTCTGCAAATCTGCATTATACAACCCAGACTCCCTTGAAAGTCCCGCAATTCCGGTGTGTCAGGTATGCTATGATCTTTCCTCAAGCAGACTAGAATATAAGGACAACCGTGGCCGAATTTGTGCAACTATTACTAAGTTTGTAATTTTAATGATTTGTAGAACACGGTCTGACTCACCATCTGAGAGATTAACTCCAAAGGAACCCTTCAGGGCTAACGGCTCTACTAACAATTTCAGGTATGCTAATATTGATCTGCTGCCTGTCTTGACAAACTCCTTCGCTTTACAAGTCGGTGACCCTTTTACCAATCCACTTTTTGCAGGATCCCGAACCACGTGGTGGATTCTCCATCTATCAAACGACTTTGTTTGATTTATGAGGTAAACAACCTAATGTGCCTCCTGCTAGTAATTGCTGTTATTGAACACCATTTTTTGATAACTAATCTGCTCGCTCACTCGACAGATTGATGAAAACGGTGCCGAATACCTCAAATTGCTGCCTAATCTGCGATATCCCATTTCCAGTGAGTTCTTTCTAAATTATTGAGAGAGCTTGGTTTATTTTTATAACAACTGTAAGGGTCGATTATGTCTCTAGTCACCATATTGAGATATTCGTAGTCTCATGTTGATATTATACATACTGATACAAGCAACCATAACATGATTCTTATTGCTGTTTATTTAATTAGTAGTTCAAGGGGTGGGTAAGAAGCAATGTTCCTAACAAACAAAGCACCTACAGTACCAGCGCTATACATTCCCCCTAAGGTGCACAAAAATACCACTGAACCACCAGGGACACCCATAGTGTCAGGGTGTAATTCAATACTAAAACCCCTTGCCAAATATGCTGATCACTTCATACGACCCTTTGCCATAGGATCTGATACCTACATCAAAGATACAACATCAGTCATGAATAAACTGGAAAACCACTCTTTTAATCCTGAAGAAGAATACTTTGTCACCATGGACCTAGAAAGCCTTTATACGAACATCTTTATACGAACGATCCCAAAGATCTATTAGATAGTCGCAGTAGACCACATGAGGTACCGACTAACTTCATACTGGAATGTATCAGAATCCCCTTGTGTGAGAATTACTTTCTATATCAAAGAACCTACTATCAACTACTCAAAGGGGTGGCCATGGGGGCAATTTTTGCCCCAGACATTGCTAATATTTATGTTGCTGAATTTGAAAAAGATTCATTTACCATCCATTGAATCCTTACCTGGCCAACATATCCTGTTGGCTCAGGTATATAGATGATGTTTTTATCATCTGGAAAGGCAGTAAAGACCTTCTGTCCAGTTTCCATCTGTGGCTCAATGAAAGAAACTGTAACCTGTCTTTTACCTTAGAAAGCAATAATCATCAGATGAACTTTCTTGATATCACAATCAAAGTCAGTGAGGACAATACGTTGTATACAGCATGTTAGACGGACCGGGAGGGTCGGCCGAGACTACGGGGAGAGGTCTCCGGGGAGAGCCGTCTCCAACGACTGTACAGACACGTAACTTCCCCCCCCCACAGACGGACACCACACAAGGTTGAAGGTTAACGAGACTTTATATGCAATTCTTAGGTTACGATGATATGATACAAGGAGGTCTGGACTCAGGGGTCCCCTCGATTCTAGTCTCTGGTTTGGGAAAAGGGTAGCGGGACAGTCTTGTTACCAATGAGTGGAAAATAGCTCTCAATCCTCGAGCTCGGCGTTCTAGATGATCGGGCCGCGGCGGAGCCAGGCAGGTCCCGAGATGGACGAAGAAAAACGACGGTCCGCGGCGGAGCCTGCCGGTCCCGGTGAAGATGATGGTTACAACGGTCCGCGGCCACGCCAGCAGGTCCCGACGACGATGAAGGTGATGAAGGTTGCGGAGGTTGTGGCAGCGCCAACAGGCAGGACGATGGTGCACAAGACAGAGCTACGGCAGCGCCAGTAGTCCGTCTAGGATGAGTTCCTCTTTACGTCTCTCGACTCCAAGATACAACTGCCTTCCTGCTCTGGAGCTGCCCCAGTTATAGGGCTGGTGTGCTTTGATGTCCGGACCCTCGCACTTGGAGGTCGGGAGGTCCGGGATGAGGGGGTCCAGACACCCAGCAGGGGGGTGGAGCCAGTGCCCGGGGAGGCGATGGGCGAGCGGCGCTTGGCGGGGGAGAACCATCGACACCTCTTTCTCCCATTGACTTGCCAAGTAGCCCGCTCACCTCCTGGGTGGATGGTGGTGCCGGGATGTCTGAGGCCTGGCCAGGCCCAGGGTTGAGGTCGGCCGGGGGCCAGGCGGCCACGTGGTGGAGTGTCCAAGATGGCGCCCCAGGATGGGCGCGTAGGCCGGCAGTGGATCGGACCCACGAGGTTGACATGCTCGAGGGCAGGGGTCCCTGAGGGGACGGAGGACGGGCAAGGGTGGTGTGTGGTACCTGCGTGACCGGGCTCAGGCCGGGTCGGGCCGGGGGAGAGCGGCCTTTCATGTGGCCTGTCCAACATGCGTCCCCCCCAGCTGAAGGCGGGGAGAGTTACCCATCCTCTTGGGGACTCTCCTCGTCGAGGCGGAAGAACCGGGACAGGCCATCCGCGTTGGCGTGATCTGGCCCAGGCCGGTGTTCGACTGTGAAGTCCATACCTTGTAGGGAGATGGACCAGCGTAGTAACTTCGGGTTTTCCCCCCGCATCTGCATCAGCCACTGCAGGGGTCGGTGATCGGTCTGTACCCGAAAGTGTGTGCCAAAAAGGTAGGGCCGGAGCTTCTTGAGGGCCCAATCCACAGCGAAGGCCTCTCGCTCTATGGTGCTCCAGCGCTGTTCTCGTGGTAGGAGTCGTCTGCTAATGAAGGCCACCGGTTGATCAAGGCCTTCGGTGTTCACTTGAGACAGGACTGCCCCAATGCCATGGTCGGAGGCATCCGTCTGGACGACGAACTCCCGGCTGTAGTCGGGGGCCTGGAGCACAGGGGCGGAACACATGGCGGCTTTCAATTGTTCAAAGGCAGCTTGACACTCAGGGGTCCAGTTGACTTTCTTGGGCTGGTTTTTCGACGTGAGTTCTGTGAGGGGTCCCACTATAGTACCATAGTCTTTCACGAACCTTCGGTAGTAGCCTGTGAGGCCCAGGAAGGCTCGCACCTCGGTCTGTGTGATGGGGGACTGCCAGGACTGGATGGCGGCAATTTTCAGCTGCAGGGGGGCCACCAGGCCGCTTCCCACCTGGTGCCCGAGGTAGGTTACAGACCCTTGTCCAATTTGGCATTTGCTGGCCTTGATCGTGAGGCCAGCCCGCTGGAGGGCTTGCAACACTGCTCGGAGGTGGTGGAGGTGCTCGGACCAATGGTGGCTGTATACAGCGATGTCGTCTAGGTAGGCGGCGCTGAATCCTTCGAGCCCCGCCAGGACCTGATTGACGAGACGTTGGAATGTCGCTGGGGCGTTCTTCATGCCGAAGGGCATGACTGTGAAATGGTAATGGCCATCGGGTGTGGAAAAGGCAGAACGTTCTTGCGCCCGGGGTGTGAGGCCGATCTGCCAGTAGCCCGCCGTCAGGTCGAAGATACTGAGGTAGCGGGCAGCTCCCATGCGGTCGATCAGTTCATCTGCCCGGGGGATGGGATGCGCGTCTGTTCGGGTGACCGCGTTCAAGCCCCGGTAGTCGACGCAGAACCGAAGTTCTGCGGTGGTGCCGGGGGCAGCTGCTTTGGGGACCAGTACTACAGGGCTGGCCCAGGGGCTGTCTGAAGCCTCGATGACCCCGAGGGTGAGCATCTTGGCTACTTCTTCCTGGATGCAGGCCCGTACCCGATCTGGCACGCGGTAGGCCCGGTGGCGGATAGGGGGGCTGTCCCCCGTGTCTACATCGTGCACACACCAGGAAGTGACACCTGGGGTGAGGGAGAACAGGCTGGCGAACTGTGATAGGAGAGCTTGACATTCCTGACGTTGCTCTCCGGTGAGGGTCTCCGAGAGTCGGACCCCATCCACGGAGCCGTCTTGCTCCCGAGTCCATAGGAGGTCAGGGAGGGGCTCGGAGTCTTCTTCAGCCCCAGTGTCTGTGGCCATCAGGAGGCTGAGTTCTGTACGCACAAAGTGGGGCTTTAGTCTGTTAGCGTGGAGGACCCGGAGTGGGTTCCGGGAGGATTCCAGGTCGATGAGATAGGTGGCAGGGCCCTTGCGCTCGATTACTTTGAAGGGCCCCGTCCATTTGTCTTGTAGGGCGCATGGCTCAGTGGGGGACATCACCCATACCTGTTGTCCAGGTTCAAATTCAATGGATGAGGCATTCCGGTCATACCACTTTTTCATGTCCTCTTGACTGGCCTCTAGGTTGGCTTTTGCTAGTTCCCGGATCCGCCGGGTCTGGTTGCGGAGGGTTAAGAGATACCGGAAGACATCTGGAGGGTTCTTTAACGGAGGCATCTCCCAGCCTTCTTTGACTAGGCTGAGCGGCCCTCGCACTGGGTGTCCATATAGCAGTTCAAATGGGCTGAAGCCCAGGGATTTCTGGGGGACCTCTCGATAAGCGAAGAGGAGGCACGGCAGCAGCACATCCCACTGGCGACGGAGGGGCTCTTCCAACCCCCCGATCATCCCCTTGAGCGTGCGGTTGAACCGCTCAACGAGTCCGTTCCCTTGAGGGTGATAGGGGGTCGTGAATCGGTAGGTGACCCCGCACTGTTGCCAGAGGGATTTCATGTATTTAGAAATAAAGTTCGTGCCTCTGTCGCTGACGACTTCTCGGGGGAAGCCCACACGGGAGAAGATCCCCATCAGAGCCCGGCCGACTACCGGGGCGGTCACAGTCCGCAGAGGGACAGCCTCAGGGTAGCGGGTGGCGTGGTCCACCAGCACCAAGATGAATCGATGGCCTTGTTTTGTGCGCGGGTCCAGGGGCCCCACAATGTCTATTCCGACCCTCTCAAACGGGGTAGTGACCACGGGAAAGGGTTGTAGGGGAGCTTTTAGCTTGCGGCCGCTCTTTCCACTGGCTTGGCACGTGGGGCAAGATCGGCAGTGCTGGTGCACATCGTTCCTCATTTTGGGCCAGAAGAAGTGGGTCACTAGGCGACTGTAGGTTTTATCTTGTCCCAGGTGTCCTGCCAGGGGGACATCGTGGGCCAGGTTTAACAGAAAGTCTCTAAAACGGAGGGGTACCACTAATACTCGGTTGCTCCCCAGCTCGGCGATTCTTTGCTCGCTGTACAGCAGATCATTGTCCCAGTAGACCCAATGAGTTCCGGAGGTATCCCCTGCGCTTTGGGCGAGCGCTTGCTGGCGGAGTCCCTCGAGGGAGGGACAGGTCTTCTGTTCTTGGCGAAATTGTTCTTGCGTGGGCCCCCCCTCTTGAGGCCACTGGTCGAGGTTAGCGAGGTCGGAAGGTTGAGCTGGTTCGGGGGGGATGTCACGGTCGGTGTTTTCGGCTGGGGCGACCGGAGGCGGTGGCGCCGGCGATTCGGGTTCTTCTGGGCGGTGGTTGGCACGGGCGGCCATGGACCGGGTGGTGACGCACGCCCAGTCCGGGACGCCTAACATCCCCAGGTGTTCTCTTCGCTCCACGGCTGCCCACGGAGAGCTTTCAAGGTCATTCCCCAGGAGGCAGTCTACGGGGGCATCGTCTCGGACCGTTACTTTCAACATGCCGGAGACCCCTCCCCATTCGAAAGGGACGCAGGCCATCCGACACAGACTTTCCGAGTTATCGGCTGATCGTACAGGGCAGAGAATGTTCGGTAGATACTGTTCTGGGGTCACCAGGTGACAGCGGACGGCTGTTACACTGGCCCCGGTGTCACGAAGGGCTTCGGCCCGGCGTCCATTGATGCTCACCCATTGGCTGTACTTCTGGGTGTTAGCGGGTAGGGGGACCCGCGGGACCATGTCTTTCCCCCCTAAGCATGCTAGAGCCATGGCGGCTGGCTCCCACTCCTGATGCTCTTGTTCGTATTCTTCCTGCTCCTCGGAGATCTGTTCTTCCCCTAGGGCTGCAGCGGCCACTTGGCGGGGTCTTGGGCTCTGGTACTGCGGGCAGTTTGGGTCATTTGCATAGTGGCCGACTCGTTGACATCGGTGACACGTGACGTTGGCTCTGTACCCCGGTCGCGCCGGGGTGTTGCCCCGGTTGGCCGGGGGGGTGGTGCTGGTAGCGGGGGCGACCGGAGCGTTGTCTCTTCCTCGTCCTTGGCCCCCTCCTCCTCCTCTGGGTCGGTGCTGACCATTGTTGTTCCGGTTCTGTTCGTAGGACCCATTCCGGCCCACTCTGGTGATTTCCCACCGGTCAGCCTCGGCTGCGAGCTGCCGGGGATCCGTTAACTTGCTGTCGAGGAGGTGCTGGCGGAGTTCAATGAAGCAATTGTTCGACAGGTGCTCCCATACCATCAGATTGAACAGTTGTTCGTAGGTCGTGACGTTGCTTCCTCTGATCCAGCCCTCGAAGGCTCGGCTAAAGTATGTTACATAGTCCACCCAAGTTGTACCCGGGATGCGGGTGCAGTCTCGGAACCTCTGACGGTACATCTCGGGTGTGAGGCCATAGCGGGTGAGGAGTGCCGCTTTCATATGGTCATAGGAGGTCATCTGGTGGTCCGGGAGCTGTAGCAGGGTGTCGCGGCCCTCATTGAGGAATCTCCCCCATAGACCGGCTCCCCAGTCGCTTCTATCGATCCGGTGTGCAGTCATAGCGATTTCATAGGCCTTAAACCATTGCTGGATGTCGTCCTCTCGGAAATATTCTCGTACAACATCCTTGGGGATGTGTACCTTTTTCTCTGTGGCCCCTGATGTGTGGGGTCGCTCGGGCACCCCTGCTTCTTTATTCTGTTTGCGCAGGTTGATCTCGGCTAGGTTCCGTTCGTGTTCGTACGCCAGTTTTTTTTCCTCGAGCTCCCTCTGTCTTTGTTTCTCCTCTCTTTCTTCTCGGAGACGCAGGTGCTCTAAGTTGATTTTTTGTTCGGCCAACTTAAGTTCAACGTCCATTTTGAGTCGGGCCATTTCCAGCTCGTGTAGTCGGGTTTTTTCTCTTTCCTGGATCTCGTCTTGCGAGAGACCCGTTCTTCGCTCTTCAGGGGCCGTGGTGGTTTTTTCTGCGGTGCTTTGATCGGGGGTTCCGGCAGCCCCGGTCTCTGCCCAAGATTCTAGGGCATGCTTAAAATCGTCCTTGGTGCTTAGTCCGGTGGTAGCGATACCCAGTTCGATGCAGAATTGTTTTAGTTCACGATGGCTGTACTCCTCCAATTTCTCCATTTGGAATTTCTCGGTTGATCCGCTTTCTTTAGTTGTCATTGTCGTGGGGTGAGCTACTCTCTGTACGTTATGCGGTGATTCGGATCGCGCCGCTGGCCACCAATGTTAGACGGACCGGGAGGGTCGGCCGAGACTACGGGGAGAGGTCTCCGGGGAGAGCCGTCTCCAACGACTGTACAGACACGTAACTTCCCCCCCCCACAGACGGACACCACACAAGGTTGAAGGTTAACGAGACTTTATATGCAATTCTTAGGTTACGATGATATGATACAAGGAGGTCTGGACTCAGGGGTCCCCTCGATTCTAGTCTCTGGTTTGGGAAAAGGGTAGCGGGACAGTCTTGTTACCAATGAGTGGAAAATAGCTCTCAATCCTCGAGCTCGGCGTTCTAGATGATCGGGCCGCGGCGGAGCCAGGCAGGTCCCGAGATGGACGAAGAAAAACGACGGTCCGCGGCGGAGCCTGCCGGTCCCGGTGAAGATGATGGTTACAACGGTCCGCGGCCACGCCAGCAGGTCCCGACGACGATGAAGGTGATGAAGGTTGCGGAGGTTGTGGCAGCGCCAACAGGCAGGACGATGGTGCACAAGACAGAGCTACGGCAGCGCCAGTAGTCCGTCTAGGATGAGTTCCTCTTTACGTCTCTCGACTCCAAGATACAACTGCCTTCCTGCTCTGGAGCTGCCCCAGTTATAGGGCTGGTGTGCTTTGATGTCCGGACCCTCGCACTTGGAGGTCGGGAGGTCCGGGATGAGGGGGTCCAGACACCCAGCAGGGGGGTGGAGCCAGTGCCCGGGGAGGCGATGGGCGAGCGGCGCTTGGCGGGGGAGAACCATCGACACCTCTTTCTCCCATTGACTTGCCAAGTAGCCCGCTCACCTCCTGGGTGGATGGTGGTGCCGGGATGTCTGAGGCCTGGCCAGGCCCAGGGTTGAGGTCGGCCGGGGGCCAGGCGGCCACGTGGTGGAGTGTCCAAGATGGCGCCCCAGGATGGGCGCGTAGGCCGGCAGTGGATCGGACCCACGAGGTTGACATGCTCGAGGGCAGGGGTCCCTGAGGGGACGGAGGACGGGCAAGGGTGGTGTGTGGTACCTGCGTGACCGGGCTCAGGCCGGGTCGGGCCGGGGGAGAGCGGCCTTTCATGTGGCCTGTCCAACACAGCACTTTACACTAAACCCACGTCCAGAAATACCCTCCTTAAATACAGTAGCCATCACCCCAAGGCTTTGCGAGATGGCTTACCCTTGGGACAATTTCTCCATTTACGGAGAAATTGTACCAGGAAAACAGAATACTTAAGAGAGGCAAAGATTTTTAAAAACAAATTATCTGAAAGGAGTTATCCAAATAAACTCCTTAAACAGTCACTGAAGAGAGCGTGGTACAACAACCGGGATCTGCTTCTCACCAACCACACTCGTAATGAAAGCAATCCCCTAGTCTGTGTCACCACTTTTGGTACTCTCAGCAACCAACTAAAGAAAGTTATATTAAAACACTGGCCACTGCTCTCAGAGCTACCTGAATTCAGAGATAAGCCTCTCTTCTCATTCAAACGTGGTCGAAACCTGCGGGACAGGCTAGTGCATGCATACGAAAATGACAACCAAAATCTTGTCGATAACATGAGACAACTGGCCCCTGTGATAGGGCATTATAAATGCAACAAATGTACTGCTTGTGATACCACTAACAATATCAAATCATTTAATCTCAATGGTAAAACAATGCAAATTAAGAACTTCTCTAATTGTCGTACACAGAATGTGGTTTACTGTATACAATGCCCCTGTGACATGATATACATAGGTAAAACCACACAGATGATTAAACAAAGAATCTTACAGCACCAATCCAGGATTATGTGTAAAACAGAAAATGCACCTCTAGTGGAACATTTTCTCCAGTTACACCACAGTGAAAAAGAAATAAAATGGTGGGTCATAGAAGTCATTAAACCAACCATTAGACAGCCAAATGTAGACAGACTTCTGACCATAAAAGAAAATCAATGGATTGAGCTTGCCAACAGTGTCAGAAATGTACTAAACTCTTCTACTGAATGGCACACATTGGCCTGTTTAACCTGAAACCCCCCCATCAAGCAGGCCATAATGTAATCTCTAGCAAGGTCAGCATAGTATAAACCTTAGGATCACTCAGAGAATGTGTGCGCTACCTGAATGCGACAGATGGTATGAGGCATCTTGAGTCAATGCTATGTTATTACCCAGATTGGAATATACTGTGCTGTGTATACTTATTTGTATATTTATTTTATTTTTTTGTACATAAATACATAAATGTGTGGTCTGGATAAAATATATGTCATGTCTTGAATGTTCTAAATTGGCATGAATTCTAAGAATGTGCGTGCCACAGAAGTGCGCCAGTTTGACAAAAAACCATCAATAATAAGTGTCACATACATCTCTCCATCTAAGATGTTCAGCAAACAAATGGTTTAACTGATAAATACAATCAAAGTGATAGGCAAAAATCAGGTGTTTAGTTGTGTACATACCAGCGATCATTCATATGCTTTACCTTATATAGAAACTTCAAATCTATATATTTAATCAACATGAGTCATAACACCCGCTAGCCTCACGTATTATTGATTTCTAATCTAATTCACGCTTACAATGACTTCTTTACAAAAAGTATTTTAACAGCTATGAAATACGCTGATATATAAATAGGTGATACTTGGCCCTTTATTTCAATTTTCGAAAACACGATCAATGCGATTTGTATGTCTTCAAGTTCAACTATACAGTGATGTGACCACTCTAAAATGGCGGCCGTTTGCACACTAAAAACCAGCATCGATCATAGACAGAACACGTGACCACCACGTACAACGTAAAGGCAGTATATAATACGCTTTAATTGGCCCTTCTCTCTGATCACCCTTGACCCGACGCTTAGGAGCCTTCACGTCCGTTATTCTGCTATTTAATAGTAAGTACAAAGTCCCGAAATGTGGACTAAAGCGCTGCCGACGCCATATAGATGGCGCGTTTTGTTGTGCTCGCATTGGCTATTTGCTTCTGAGATTTCTCTCGGATTTTTCCTAGAAACGAAGCCGTATAGAACGCTGGCAGTTACATAATCGTATAGCTTGACTTTCTCTTTTTAAACCAATTGCACAAAATGTTGTTATATACAATCACATACCAACATAGTTTTAGAACTTGGTCTGATTAATATAATGTTAATACAAAACGGATTTCAACATATTTGCCGTTTTTTTACTTATAATAATCTATTAACATAAATTGACAATTATGACTCCAGTTTGTCTATCCTACAGCTGGCTAGATACATCATGTATCATTTAATATCTTTATGAACTCGAGTCAATATATTTTCAACTTTTTAGTTTCCTTAAACTTCTACAAAATATCAATAATAGCTTCAAATCAAAGACAAAACGGTGTTATATATTCGCCCAGCTAGAAACAAGCGAACTCATATAAGCTTGACGCTACAAAATATATTTTATATATTTCAGCGTACTAGAACCCTGGAAACAAGAACAGGTTTGAAGTATAATGAATAAACATCATTTGACTTGATTATATGGACACAAACAACAAGGGATATTTGGCGATTCCTTGAGGTAAAAACGAATGATTTTGGTTACTGTTGTACTCACTGAGACAAACTCAGAAATCAACATGATGCAATGTAGGTTAATCTTACCTCATCCATGTCCCTTTCTCACAAGTTAAGAACCTTCATGTTAAACTGCAGCTTTGATTACTCATAGCAAGTTCTAATTTTTATAATAAGTAAGTTCATTAACTGTATTTATTTTGTGGACTAAGTCTCAAATGTAATTTCGTAAGCCAGCACTCTTGTCACCACACTGACTAGTTTGTTAAGCTACTCCTTTTTACATTTATCTTTGCAATGTAAATAGTCTAAACAGACGTATATAAATGACAAATATAGATTTATTGATTGTATGTTAGCAACACCCGGAAAGAATGTATGTTAATTTTACAGTATTATTTTATAGGGGTCATCTGCACTGCATTAAACTTTCTGTCCTGATGATGGTCTTTGGATATAACCTTTGAGACCGAAACGTCGACACACCAGTCCACGTCTACACCCTGCATCTGACTTTCTATTTTATTTTTAAAAAGAAGTCAATTTTATATATTTTGGATAGACTGGATTGTTTTTCTTATGTATTAATGGATTGTTTTGTCAGTTCCGTTTACCTAAGATTCATGTGCAACCACTCTTGATTATGTACCCTTGAAAATTTGAACTCAAAAGAATATAAATAATAACTCTTTCTGAAAAACAACTGTTCCGTGTTGCTTCACACTCTTTTTCAGAATTCATTTATTAAGCAGAATTGCAAGAAAATTGCTTTAAAACTGTTTGAAATTGATTGAGTTACATAGGGCTAGTGTGGTAGCTTCTATAAGGTCCACAAACAGATAGTAACATACAGAACAGTGACTGTTTTTTTCAGATGACAAGTCTTAATAATATAGACCTCATCACACTGTAAAACTGTGGTTCTTGAAAAAAATCCCTTGCTGGCACTTTTTGCAAAAACCATGTTTATTTAATTAGGACTTGGTCATGATATCGCCCCTTGGGGTGTTGTTCAACCTGCCTTCGGTTGACACTTGGTGATTTCTAATATGTATACATTCCTCTCATTGCCTTGGTTTCAACGATTGTGTCTCCATGGCAATGGTTCCCTCACTGACCATTTATAACATTATTATGACTAATATGGATCAACCTGACCACAATTAATATTGATTTATTAATTTGTTGCGCAGATTTATTGCCCCCCATTCGTCCCTGTCCTGATGAAGACCCTCTAGCAAGGTTTCACTGTATGCCTGCATCAATTTGGGTCGAAACGTCGACACTCTTTTCCATCTTCAGCCTCTCCCCTGATTTATCATTTTTGATTTTGTTGTTCAGAGGCATGAGTTTGTTAAATTAATTTATGAATTGTGATCTCCAGCTTGTGGTAATTAATTATTAGTCATGTTATATTGAGGTCATAGTGACCATTGTTTCATTATTTGCATAGTTCCTTCACCTTCCAATCAGTACCCTTACCTTTCCTTTCCATTAGGGGCACTAATTGTGACTAAGTATTGATGTATTTTATGAACAGCTTTTATTATACATGTTGTGAGTAAAAACAATGTTGTGATATCCCTTTTTGAATTTATTTAAGTTAATATCTATTTGCTCTAGTATCTGGGACCACTTTGTTTGCATCATTTACCTACCCAGGTCCCAGCGACTCATTGGGGCAACCCGTGTTTTTACGAAACTCTGTCCGCAGGCAGCAAACAAAAAGCAGAACCAAATGGGAGCAACAGAGTAAACCAAAGAGGGGAAGGTAATTTGCAAAGTAAGTATATACACTAGAAACATTATCAAGACTGGACATTTCAAAGTGGTGGGATGCAATATCCTTGTAAAAGTATATAGAAGTGGGGAGAATCCAAGGGGTTTATGGATCATGACTACCCCAAGCTATGAACACCGACACCTGGAAAATTGGAAAGGAGATAAGGGAAATAAATGAACCAATCGATAAAGAAGAAAATAAAGAAAAAATACAGAAATATAAACAGGACACGAAAGCACAGATAAAAAAACATGAAGATGGAGTTAAAGAAAATCGCACAAGTCTGTCCGAGACAAACTTGATTATCAAAGAGGACAGATATTCATCTTTGCCAGATACTTTGAAACAATGAGGAGACGCCACTGCAATGCTAGTCTTCATTTATTGAAGTTGACTGAAGTAGGAAGCACACCACAATCATTCGTATTTTTAAGACCCTATGGCGGAAGGGCATGGGGACTGAGCACCAAGTCAGTGAACACCTTATCCAGAACTAGGCAGCCAAATCTCTTACCCCACGCCGATGTCACCGAAGCAAACTAGCCAAACTCCTACTGAGTTTGACTGCTGGACCGTGATCCGGTCCGGAGCTTTCAGTAGACCAGAGCTGAGCAAAGAATAGGACCCAGAGTTGCACTGCCAGCTTCCCTACTGCACAGTAGGCACAGCACAGGCAGCACCAGTGCTCTTTGTTTGCATACATACAAAGAATAGGACCCAGAGCTGCACTGCCAGCTTCCCTAGTGCACAGTAGGCACAGAACAGGCAGCACCAGTGCTCTTTGTTTGCATACATACAAAGAATAGGACCCAGAGTTGCACTGCCAGCTTCCCTACTGCACAGTAGGCACAGCACAGGCAGCACCAGTGCTCTTTGTTTGCATACATACAAAGAATAGGACCCAGAGCTGCACTGCCAGCTTCCCTACTGCACAGTAGGCACAGCACAGGCAGCACCAGTGCTCTTTGTTTGCATACATACAAAGAATAGGACCCAGAGTTGCACTGCCAGCTTCCCTACTGCACAGTAGGCACAGCACAGGCAGCACCAGTGCTCTATGTTTGCATACATACAAAGAATAGGACCCAGAGTTGCACTGCCAGCTTCCCTACTGCACAGTAGGCACAGCACAGGCAGCACCAGTGCTCTTTGTTTGCATACATACAAAGAATAGGACCCAAAGCTGCACTGCCAGCTTCCCTACTGCACAGTAGGCACAGCACATGCAGCACCAGTGCTCTATGTTTGCATACATACAAAGAATAGGACCCAGAGTTGCACTGCCAGCTTCCCTACTGCACAGTAGGCACAGCACAGTCAGCACCAGTGCTCTTTGTTTGCATACATACAAGGAATATGACCCAGAGTTGCACTGCCAGCTTCCCTACTGCACAGTAGGCACAGCACAGTCAGCACCAGTGCTCTATGTTTGCATACATACAAAGAATAGGACCCAGAGTTGCACTGCCAGCTTCCCTAGTGCACAGTAGGCACAGCACAGGCAGCACCAGTGCTCTATGTTTGCATACATACAAAGAATAGGACCCAGAGCTGCACTGCCAGCTTCCCTAGTGCACAGTAGGCACAGCACAGTCAGCACCTGTGCTCTTTGTTTGCATACATACAAAGAATAGGACCCAGAGTTGCACTGCCAGCTTCCCTAGTGCACAGTAGGTACAGCACAGGCAGCACCAGTGCTCTTTGTTTGCATACATACAAAGAATAGGACCCAGAGCTGCACTGCCAGCTTCCCTACTGCACAGTAGGCACAGCACAGGCAGCACCAGTGCTCTATGTTTGCATACATACAAAGAATAGGACCCAGAGTTGCACTGCCAGCTTCCCTAGTGCACAGTAGGCACAGCACAGGCAGCACCAGTGCTCTATGTTTGCATACATACAAAGAATAGGACCCAGAGTTGCACTGCCAGCTTCCCTAGTGCACAGTAGGCACAGCACAGTCAGAACCAGTGCTCTTTGTTTGCATACATACAAAGAATAGGACCCAGAGCTGCACTGCCAGCTTCCCTACTGCACAGTAGGCACAGCACAGGCAGCACCAGTGCTCTTTGTTTGCATACATACAAAGAATAGGACCCAGAGTTGCACTGCCAGCTTCCCTACTGCACAGTAGGCACAGCACAGGCAGCACCAGTGCTCTTTGTTTGCATACATACAAAGAATAGGACCCAGAGTTGCACTGCCAGCTTCCCTACTGCACAGTAGGCACAGCACAGGCAGCACCAGTGCTCTTTGTTTGCATACATACAAAGAATAGGACCCAGAGTTGCACTGCCAGCTTCCCTACTGCACAGTAGGCACAGCACAGGCAGCACCAGTGCTCTTTGTTTGCATACATACAAAGAATAGGACCCAGAGTTGCACTGCCAGCTTCCCTACTGCACAGTAGGCACAGCACAGGCAGCACCAGTGCTCTTTGTTTGCATACATACAAAGAATAGGACCCAGAGTTGCACTGCCAGCTTCCCTAGTGCACAGTAGGCACAGCACAGTCAGCACCTGTGCTCTTTGTTTGCATACATACAAAGAATAGGACCCAGAGCTGCACTGCCAGCTTCCCTAGTGCACAGTAGGCACAGCACAGTCAGCACCTGTGCTCTTTGTTTGCATACATACAAAGAATAGGACCCAGAGTTGCACTGCCAGCTTCCCTAGTGCACAGTAGGCACAGCACAGTCAGCACCTGTGCTCTTTGTTTGCATACATACAAAGAATAGGACCCAGAGCTGCACTGCCAGCTTCCCTACTGCACAGTAGGCACAGCACAGGCAGCACCAGTGCTCTTTGTTTGCATACATACAAAGAATAGGACCCAGAGTTGCACTGCCAGCTTCCCTAGTGCACAGTAGGCACAGCACAGTCAGCACCAGTGCTCTATGTTTGCATACATACAAAGAATAGGACCCAGAGTTGCACTGCCAGCTTCCCTAGTGCACAGTAGGCACAGCACAGTCAGCACCTGTGCTCTTTGTTTGCATACATACAAAGAATAGGACCCAGAGTTGCACTGCCAGCTTCCCTACTGCACAGTAGGCACAGCACAGGCAGCACCAGTGCTCTTTGTTTGCATACATACAAAGAATAGGACCCAGAGTTGCACTGCCAGCTTCCCTACTGAACAGTAGGCACAGCACAGGCAGCACCAGTGCTCTTTGTTTGCATACATACAAAGAATAGGACCCAGAGTTGCACCACAAGCTTCCCTAGTGCACAGTAGGCACAGCACAGGCAGCACCAGTGCTCTTTGTTTGCATACATACAAAGAATAGGACCCAGAGTTGCACTGCCAGCTTCCCTACTGAACAGTAGGCACAGCACAGCCAGCACCAGTGCTCTTTGTTTGCATACATACAAAGAATAGGACCCAGAGTTGCACTGCCAGCTTCCCTAGTGCACAGTAGGCACAGCACAGTCAGCACCTGTGCTCTTTGTTTGCATACATACAAAGAATAGGACCCAGAGTTGCACTGCCAGCTTCCCTACTGAACAGTAGGCACAGCACAGGCAGCACCAGTGCTCTTTGTTTGCATACATACAAAGAATAGGACCCAGAGTTGCACTGCCAGCTTCCCTACTGAACAGTAGGCACAGCACAGGCAGCACCAGTGCTCTTTGTTTGCATACATACAAAGAATAGGACCCAGAGTTGCACTGCCAGCTTCCCTACTGCACAGTAGGCACAGCACAGGCAGCACCTGTGCTCTTTGTTTGCATACATACAAAGAATAGGACCCAGAGTTGCACTGCCAGCTTCCCTACTGAACAGTAGGCACAGCACAGGCAGCACCAGTGCTCTTTGTTTGCATACATACAAAGAATAGGACCCAGAGTTGCACTGCCAGCTTCCCTACTGAACAGTAGGCACAGCACAGGCAGCACCAGTGCTCTTTGTTTGCATACATACAAAGAATAGGACCCAGAGTTGCACTGCCAGCTTCCCTAGTGCACAGTAGGCACAGCACAGGCAGCACCAGTGCTCTTTGTTTGCATACATACAAAGAATAGGACCCAGAGTTGCACTGCCAGCTTCCCTAGTGCACAGTAGGCACAGCACAGTCAGCACCTGTGCTCTTTGTTTGCATACATACAAAGAATAGGACCCAGAGTTGCACTGCCAGCTTCCCTATTGCACAGTAGGCACAGCACAGGCAGCACCAGTGCTCTTTGTTTGCATACATACAAAGAATAGGACCCAGAGCTGCACTGCCAGCTTCCCTACTGCACAGTAGGCACAGCACAGGCAGCACCAGTGCTCTATGTTTGCATACATACAAAGAATAGGACCCAGAGCTGCACTGCCAGCTTCCCTAGTGCACAGTAGGCACAGCACAGTCAGCACCTGTGCTCTTTGTTTGCATACATACAAAGAATAGGACCCAGAGTTGCACTGCCAGCTTCCCTAGTGCACAGTAGGTACAGCACAGGCAGCACCAGTGCTCTTTGTTTGCATACATACAAAGAATAGGACCCAGAGTTGCACTGGCAGCTTCCCTACTGCACAGTAGGCACAGCACAGCCAGCACCAGTGCTCTTTGTTTGCATACATACAAAGAATAGGACCCAGAGTTGCACTGCCAGCTTCCCTACTGCACAGTAGGCACAGCACAGCCAGCACCAGTGCACTTTGTTTGCATACATACAAAGAATAGGACCCAGAGCTGCACTGCCAGCTTCCCTAGTGCACAGTAGGCACAGCACAGTCAGCACCTGTGCTCTTTGTTTGCATACATACAAAGAATAGGACCCAGAGTTGCACTGCCAGCTTCCCTAGTGCACAGTAGGCACAGCACAGTCAGCACCTGTGCTCTTTGTTTGCATACATACAAAGAATAGGACCCAGAGTTGCACTGCCAGCTTCCCTACTGAACAGTAGGCACAGCACAGGCAGCACCAGTGCTCTTTGTTTGCATACATACAAAGAATAGGACCCAGAGTTGCACTACAAGCTTCCCTAGTGCACAGTAGGCACAGCACAGGCAGCACCAGTGCTCTTTGTTTGCATACATACAAAGAATAGGACCCAGAGTTGCACTGCCAGCTTCCCTACTGAACAGTAGGCACAGCACAGCCAGCACCAGTGCTCTTTGTTTGCATACATACAAAGAATAGGACCCAGAGTTGCACTGCCAGCTTCCCTAGTGCACAGTAGGCACAGCACAGTCAGCACCTGTGCTCTTTGTTTGCATACATACAAAGAATAGGACCCAGAGTTGCACTGCCAGCTTCCCTACTGAACAGTAGGCACAGCACAGGCAGCACCAGTGCTCTTTGTTTGCATACATACAAAGAATAGGACCCAGAGTTGCACTGCCAGCTTCCCTACTGAACAGTAGGCACAGCACAGGCAGCACCAGTGCTCTTTGTTTGCATACATACAAAGAATAGGACCCAGAGTTGCACTGCCAGCTTCCCTACTGCACAGTAGGCACAGCACAGGCAGCACCTGTGCTCTTTGTTTGCATACATACAAAGAATAGGACCCAGAGTTGCACTGCCAGCTTCCCTACTGAACAGTAGGCACAGCACAGGCAGCACCAGTGCTCTTTGTTTGCATACATACAAAGAATAGGACCCAGAGTTGCACTGCCAGCTTCCCTACTGAACAGTAGGCACAGCACAGGCAGCACCAGTGCTCTTTGTTTGCATACATACAAAGAATAGGACGCAGAGTTGCACTGCCAGCTTCCCTAGTGCACAGTAGGCACAGCACAGGCAGCACCAGTGCTCTTTGTTTGCATACATACAAAGAATAGGACCCAGAGTTGCACTGCCAGCTTCCCTAGTGCACAGTAGGCACAGCACAGTCAGCACCTGTGCTCTTTGTTTGCATACATACAAAGAATAGGACCCAGAGTTGCACTGCCAGCTTCCCTACTGCACAGTAGGCACAGCACAGGCAGCACCAGTGCTCTATGTTTGCATACATACAAAGAATAGGACCCAGAGTTGCACTGCCAGCTTCTCTAGTGCACAGTAGGCACAGCACAGGCAGCACCAGTGCTCTTTGTTTGCATACATACAAGGAATAGGACCCAGAGTTGCACTGCCAGCTTCCCTACTGCACAGTAGGCACAGCACAGGCAGCACCAGTGCTCTATGTTTGCATACATACAAAGAATAGGACCCAGAGCTGCACTGCAAGCTTCCCTACTGCACAGTAGGCACAGCACAGTCAGCACCTGTGCTCTTTGTTTGCATACATACAAAGAATAGGACCCAGAGTTGCACTGCCAGCTTCCCTAGTGCACAGTAGGCACAGCACAGTCAGCACCTGTGCTCTTTGTTTGCATACATACAAAGAATAGGACCCAGAGTTGCACTGCCAGCTTCCCTACTGAACAGTAGGCACAGCACAGGCAGCACCAGTGCTCTTTGTTTGCATACATACAAAGAATAGGACCCAGAGTTGCACTACAAGCTTCCCTAGTGCACAGTAGGCACAGCACAGGCAGCACCAGTGCTCTTTGTTTGCATACATACAAAGAATAGGACCCAGAGTTGCACTGCCAGCTTCCCTACTGCACAGTAGGCACAGCACAGCCAGCACCAGTGCTCTATGTTTGCATACATACAAAGAATAGGACCCAGAGTTGCACTGCCAGCTTCCCTACTGAACAGTAGGCACAGCACAGGCAGCACCAGTGCTCTTTGTTTGCATACATACAAAGAATAGGACCCAGAGTTGCACTGCCAGCTTCCCTACTGCACAGTAGGCACAGCACAGTCAGCACCTGTGCTCTTTGTTTGCATACATACAAAGAATAGGACCCAGAGTTGCACTGCCAGCTTCCCTACTGAACAGTAGGCACAGCACAGGCAGCACCAGTGCTCTATGTTTGCATACATACAAAGAATAGGACCCAGAGCTGCACTGCCAGCTTCCCTACTGCACAGTAGGTACAGCACAGGCAGCACCAGTGCTCTATGTTTGCATACATACAAAGAATAGGACCCAGAGCTGCACTGCCAGCTTCCCTACTGCACAGTAGGCACAGCACAGGCAGCACCAGTGCTCTATGTTTGCATACATACAAAGAATAGGACCCAGAGTTGCACTGCCAGCTGCCCTAGTGCACAGTAGGCACAGCACAGTCAGCACCAGTGCTCTATGTTTGCATACATACAAAGAATAGGACCCAGAGTTGCACTGCCAGCTTCCCTAGTGCACAGTAGGCACAGCACAGGCAGCACCAGTGCTCTTTGTTTGCATACATACAAAGAATAGGACCCAGAGTTGCACTGCCAGCTTCCCTACTGCACAGTAGGCACAGCACAGGCAGCACCAGTGCTCTATGTTTGCATACATGCAAAGAATAGGACCCAGAGTTGCACTGCCAGCTTCCCTACTGCACAGTAGGCACAGCACAGTCAGCACCAGTGCTCTATGTTTGCATACATACAAGGAATATGACCCAGAGTTGCACTGCCGGCTTCCCTACTGCACAGTAAGCACAGCACAGGCAGCACCAGTGCTCTATGTTTGCATACATACAAAGAATAGGACCCAGAGTTGCACTGCCAGCTTCCCTACTGCACAGTAGGCACAGCACAGGCAGCACCAGTGATCTATGTTTGCATGCATACAAAGAATAGGACCCAGAGTTGCACTGCCAGCTTCCCTACTGCACAGTAGGCACAGCACAGGCAGCACCAGTGCTCTATGTTTGCATACATACAAAGAATAGGACCCAGAGTTGCACTGCCAGCTTCCCTAGTGCACAGTAGGCACAGCACAGTCAGCACCTGTGCTCTTTGTTTGCATACATACAAAGAATAGGACCCAGTGCTGCACTGCCAGCTTCCCTACTGCACAGTAGGCACAGCACAGTCAGCACCAGTGCTCTATGTTTGCATACATACAAAGAATAGGACCCAGAGTTGCACTGCCAGCTTCCCTAGTGCACAGTAGGCACAGCACAGTCAGCACCTGTGCTCTTTGTTTGCATGCATACAAAGAATAGGACCCAGAGTTGCACTGCCAGCTTCCCTACTGCACAGTAGGCACAGCACAGGCAGCACCAGTGCTCTTTGTTTGCATACATACAAAGAATAGGACCCAGAGCTGCACTGCCAGCTTCCCTACTGCACAGTAGGCACAGCACAGGCAGCACCAGTGCTCTTTGTTTGCATACATACAAAGAATAGGACCCAGAGTTGCACTGCCAGCTTCCCTACTGCACAGTAGGCACAGCACAGCCAGCACCAGTGCTCTATGTTTGCATACATACAAAGAATAGGACCCAGAGCTGCACTGCCAGCTTCCCTACTGAACAGTAGGCACAGCACAGGCAGCACCAGTGCTCTATGTTTGCATACATACAAAGAATAGGACCCAGAGTTGCACTGCCAGCTTCCCTACTGCACAGTAGGCACAGCACAGCCAGCACCAGTGCTCTATGTTTGCATACATACAAAGAATAGGACCCAGAGTTGCACTGCCAGCTTCCCTACTGCACAGTAGGCACAGCACAGGCAGCACCCACCAGTGCTCTATGTTTGCATACATACAAAGAATAGGACCCAGAGTTGCACTGGCAGCTTCCCTACTGCACAGTAGGCACAGCACAGGCAGCACCAGTGCTCTTTGTTTGCATACATACAAAGAATAGGACCCAGAGTTGCACTGGCAGCTTCCCTACTGCACAGTAGGCACAGCACAGGCAGCACCAGTGCTCTATGTTTGCATACATACAAAGAATAGGACCCAGAGTTGCACTGCCAGCTTCCCTACTGCACAGTAGGCACAGCACAGGCAGCACCAGTGCTCTATGTTTGCATACATACAAAGAATAGGACCCAGAGTTGCACTGGCAGCTTCCCTACTGCACAGTAGGCACAGCACAGGCAGCACCAGTGCTCTTTGTTTGCATACATACAAAGAATAGGACCCAGAGTTGCACTGCCAGCTTCCCTACTGCACAGTAGGCACAGCACAGGCAGCACCAGTGCTCTTTGTTTGCATACATACAAAGAATAGGACCCAGAGTTGCACTGCCAGCTTCCCTACTGCACAGTAGGCACAGCACAGCCAGCATTAGTGCTCTATGTTTGCATACATACAAAGAATAGGACCCAGAGCTGCACTGCCAGCTTCCCTACTGAACAGTAGGCACAGCACAGGCAGCACCAGTGCTCTATGTTTGCATACATACAAAGAATAGGACCCAGAGTTGCACTGCCAGCTTCCCTACTGCACAGTAGGCACAGCACAGCCAGCACCAGTGCTCTATGTTTGCATACATACAAAGAATAGGACCCAGAGTTGCACTGCCAGCTTCCCTACTGCACAGTAGGCACAGCACAGGCAGCACCCACCAGTGCTCTATGTTTGCATACATACAAAGAATAGGACCCAGAGTTGCACTGGCAGCTTCCCTACTGCACAGTAGGCACAGCACAGGCAGCACCAGTGCTCTATGTTTGCATACATACAAAGAATAGGACCCAGAGTTGCACTGCCAGCTTCCCTACTGCACAGTAGGCACAGCACAGGCAGCACCAGTGCTCTATGTTTGCATACATACAAAGAATAGGACCCAGAGTTGCACTGGCAGCTTCCCTACTGCACAGTAGGCACAGCACAGGCAGCACCAGTGCTCTTTGTTTGCATACATACAAAGAATAGGACCCAGAGTTGCACTGCCAGCTTCCCTACTGCACAGTAGGCACAGCACAGGCAGCACCAGTGCTCTTTGTTTGCATACATACAAAGAATAGGACCCAGAGCTGCACTGCCAGCTTCCCTACTGCACAGTAGGCACAGCACAGGCAGCACCAGTGCTCTTTGTTTGCATACATACAAAGAATAGGACCCAGAGCTGCACTGCCAGCTTCCCTACTGCACAGTAGGCACAGCACAGGCAGCACCAGTGCTCTTTGTTTGCATACATACAAAGAATAGGACCCAGAGCTGCACTGCCAGCTTCCCTACTGCACAGTAGGCACAGCACAGTCAGCACCTGTGCTCTTTGTTTGCATACATACAAAGAATAGGACCCAGAGCTGCACTGCCAGCTTCCCTACTGCACAGTAGGCACAGCACAGTCAGCACCTGTGCTCTTTGTTTGCATACATACAAAGAATAGGACCCAGAGTTGCACTGCCAGCTTCCCTACTGCACAGTAGGCACAGCACAGTCAGCACCTGTGCTCTTTGTTTGCATACATACAAAGAATAGGACCCAGAGTTGCACTGCCAGCTTCCCTACTGCACAGTAGGCACAGCACAGTCAGCACCTGTGCTCTTTGTTTGCATACATACAAAGAATAGGACCCAGAGCTGCACTGCCAGCTTCCCTAGTGCACAGTAGGCACAGCACAGTCAGCACCTGTGCTCTTTGTTTGCATACATACAAAGAATAGGACCCAGAGTTGCACTGCCAGCTTCCCTAGTGCACAGTAGGCACAGCACAGTCAGCACCTGTGCTCTTTGTTTGCATACATACAAAGAATAGGACCCAGAGTTGCACTGCCAGCTTCCCTAGTGCACAGTAGGCACAGCACAGCCAGCACCAGTGCTCTATGTTTGCATACATACAAAGAATAGGACCCAGAGCTGCACTGCCAGCTTCCCTACTGAACAGTAGGCACAGCACAGGCAGCACCAGTGCTCTTTGTTTGCATACATACAAAGAATAGGACCCAGAGTTGCACTGCCAGCTTCCCTAGTGCACAGTAGGCACAGCACAGTCAGCACCAGTGCTCTATGTTTGCATACATACAAAGAATAGGACCCAGAGTTGCACTGCCAGCTTCCCTACTGCACAGTAGGCACAGCACAGGCAGCACCAGTGCTCTATGTTTGCATACATACAAAGAATAGGACCCAGACTTGCACTGCCAGCTTCCCTAGTGCACAGTAGGCACAGCACAGGCAGCACCAGTGCTCTATTTTTGCATACATACAAAGAATAGGACCCAGACTTGCACTGCCAGCTTCCCTAGTGCACAGTAGGCACAGCACAGGCAGCACCAGTGCTCTATTTTTGCATACATACAAATAATAGGACCCAGAGCTGCACTGCCAGCTTCCCTAGTGCGCAGTAGGCACAGCACAGGCAGCACCAGTGCTCTATGTTTGCATACATACAAAGAATAGGACCCAGAGTTGCACTGCCAGCTTCCCTACTGCACAGTAGGCACAGCACAGGCAGCACCTGTGCTCTATGTTTGCATACATACAAAGAATAGGACCCAGAGTTGCACTGCCAGCTTCCCTACTGCACAGTAGGCACAGCACAGGCAGCACCAGTGCTCTTTGTTTGCATTCATACAAAGAATAGGACCCAGAGTTGCACTGCCAGCTTCCCTACTGAACAGTAGGCACAGCACAGTCAGCACCAGTGCTCTATGTTTGCATACATACAAAGAATAGGACCCGGGGTTGCACTGCCAGCTTCCCTAGTGCACAGTAGGCACAGCACAGTCAGCACCTGTGCTCTTTGTTTGCATACATACAAAGAATAGGACCCAGAGTTGCACTGCCAGCTTCCCTAGTGCACAGTAGGCACAGCACAGCCAGCACCAGTGCTCTATGTTTGCATACATACAAAGAATAGGACCCAGAGTTGCACTGCCAGCTTCCCTACTGCACAGTAGGCACAGCACAGGCAGCACCTGTGCTCTATGTTTGCATACATACAAAGAATAGGACCCAGGGTTGCACTGCCAGCTTCCCTACTGCACAGTAGGCACAGCACAGGCAGCACCAGTGCTCTATGTTTGCATACATACAAAGAATAGGACCCAGACTTGCACTGCCAGCTTCCCTAGTGCACAGTAGGCACAGCACAGGCAGCACCAGTGCTCTTTGTTTGCATACATACAAAGAATAGGACCCAGGGTTGCACTGCCAGCTTCCCTACTGCACAGTAGGCACAGCACAGGCAGCACCAGTGCTCTTTGTTTGCATACATACAAAGAATAGGACCCAGAGTTGCACTGCCAGCTTCCCTACTGCACAGTAGGCACAGCACAGGCAGCACCAGTGCTCTTTGTTTGCATACATACAAAGAATAGGACCCAGAGTTGCACTGCCAGCTTCCCTACTGCACAGTAGGCACAGCACAGGCAGCACCTGCACAGACCTCATTTACACGCTGATGAGGCTCAACACAAGCTGCAGTTTGTTTTGCACGGAGAAGGCGCAGCATGGACAACTTTGAAAATCACTCTCAAACACACACTGTGAGCAGGGGGAGGGCAACTGGTGCTGGTACATGATGCAGAAGGTGCCACCTCATGCCCCTCCCCTAACCTGTGGGTCTCACCAAGGGATGATGTCACACCATCCAGCAGCAATAGCAGCTCATACAATAAGCCAGTCCTTGTTAAATTAAGGGGAAGATTGGAGAAATGAGGCAGTCTGAGGGATGCATTACAGGTTCATTTCTCACATGAAAGAGAGGAGTCAGGCAGGTAGCTGCCAGGAGGTGTGTGATTGCAGGATCAAGTTACTGAGACAAAACACCCATCTGTGGCCTGGGCAGAGTGGTGGGGGTGGGGCTTTCAAGTTGTCATTTTCTTCTAAATACCCCTGCAAACAAAGAGCTTTAATTGTTTCCCCGGACGCAATCATTCATTTGTTGATTATTTCCCTTTCAAAAGCTAAAAGAGCGGAATGATCTCAGTCAAAGTCACTTAAGTCATGAGAATGCCCTCCCCTGAGGGTGTGGGGGCAGGAAGCACCCACATATGGAAGGTGTGCCCTGCTCCTGTGCCCAGGCTGCTGTGGGTGAGAGAACTGTCAGCCCACCCCTGGGGGTGTGGGGGAAGGAAGCACCCACATATGGAAGGTGTGCCCTGCTCCTGTGCCCAGGCTGCTGTGGGTGAGAGAACTGTCTGCCCTCCCCTGGGGGTGTGGGGGAAGGAAGCACCCACATATGGAAGGTGTGCCCTGCTCCTGCGCCCAGGCTGCTGTGGGTGAGAGAACTGTCAGCCCACCCCTGGGGGTGTGGGGGAAGGAAGCACCCACATATGGAAGGTGTGCCCTGCTCCTGTGCCCAGGCTGCTGTGGGTGAGAGAACTGTCAGCCCACCCCTGGGGGTGTGGGGGAAGGAAGCACCCACATATGGAAGGTGTGCCCTGCTCCTGTGCCCAGGCTGCTGTGGGTGAGAGAACTGTCAGCCCACCCCTGGGGGTGTGGGGGAAGGAAGCACCCACATATGGAAGGTGTGCCCTGCTCCTGTGCCCAGGCTGCTGTGGGTGAGAGAACTGTCTGCCCTCCCCTGGGGGTGTGGGGGAAGGAAGCACCCACATATGGAAGGTGTGCCCTGCTCCTGTGCCCAGGCTGCTGTGGGTGAGAGAACTGTCTGCCCTCCCCTGGGGGTGTGGGGAAGGAAGCACCCACATATGGAAGGTGTGCCCTGCTCCTGTGCCCAGGCTGCTGTGGGTGAGAGAACTGTCTGCCCTCCCCTGGGGGTGTGGGGGCAGGAAGCACCCACATATGGAAGGTGTGCCCTGCTCCTGCGCCCAGGCTGCTGTGGGTGAGAGAACTGTCAGCCCACCCCTGGGGGTGTGGGGGAAGGAAGCACCCACATATGGAAGGTGTGCCCTGCTCCTGTGCCCAGGCTGCTGTGGGTGAGAGAACTGTCAGCCCACCCCTGGGGGTGTGGGGGAAGGAAGCACCCACATATGGAAGGTGTGCCCTGCTCCTGTGCCCAGGCTGCTGTGGGTGAGAGAACTGTCTGCCCTCCCCTGGGAGTGTGGGGGAAGGAAGCACCCACATATGGAAGGTGTGCCCTGCTCCTGTGCCCAGGCTGCTGTGGGTGAGAGAACTGTCAGCCCACCCCTGGGGGTGTGGGGGAAGGAAGCACCCACATATGGAAGGTGTGCCCTGCTCCTGTGCCCAGGCTGCTGTGGGTGAGAGAACTGTCAGCCCACCCCTGGGGGTGTGGGGGAAGGAAGCACCCACATATGGAAGGTGTGCCCTGCTCCTGTGCCCAGGCTGCTGTGGGTGAGAGAACTGTCTGCCCTCCCCTGGGAGTGTGGGGGAAGGAAGCACCCACATATGGAAGGTGTGCCCTGCTCCTGTGCCCAGGCTGCTGTGGGTGAGAGAACTGTCAGCCCACCCCTGGGGGTGTGGGGGAAGGAAGCACCCACATATGGAAGGTGTGCCCTGCTCCTGTGCCCAGGCTGCTGTGGGTGAGAGAACTGTCTGCCCTCCCCTGGGGGTGTGGGGGAAGGAAGCACCCACATATGGAAGGTGTGCCCTGCTCCTGTGCCCAGGCTGCTGTGGGTGAGAGAACTGTCAGCCCACCCCTGGGGGTGTGGGGGAAGGAAGCACCCACATATGGAAGGTGTGCCCTGCTCCTGTGCCCAGGCTGCTGTGGGTGAGAGAACTGTCTGCCCTCCCCTGGGGGTGTGGGGGCAGGAAGCACCCACATATGGAAGGTGTGCCCTGCTCCTGCGCCCAGGCTGCTGTGGGTGAGAGAACTGTCAGCCCACCCCTGGGGGTGTGGGGGAAGGAAGCACCCACATATGGAAGGTGTGCCCTGCTCCTGTGCCCAGGCTGCTGTGGGTGAGAGAACTGTCAGCCCACCCCTGGGGGTGTGGGGGAAGGAAGCACCCACATATGGAAGGTGTGCCCTGCTCCTGTGCCCAGGCTGCTGTGGGTGAGAGAACTGTCTGCCCTCCCCTGGGAGTGTGGGGGAAGGAAGCACCCACATATGGAAGGTGTGCCCTGCTCCTGTGCCCAGGCTGCTGTGGGTGAGAGAACTGTCTGCCCTCCCCTGGGGGTGTGGGGGAAGGAAGCACCCACATATGGAAGGTGTGCCCTGCTCCTGTGCCCAGGCTGCTGTGGGTGAGAGAACTGTCAGCCCACCCCTGGGGGTGTGGGGGAAGGAAGCACCCACATATGGAAGGTGTGCCCTGCTCCTGTGCCCAGGCTGCTGTGGGTGAGAGAACTGTCAGCCCACCCCTGGGGGTGTGGGGGAAGGAAGCACCCACATATGGAAGGTGTGCCCTGCTCCTGTGCCCAGGCTGCTGTGGGTGAGAGAACTGTCTGCCCTCCCCTGGGAGTGTGGGGGAAGGAAGCACCCACATATGGAAGGTGTGCCCTGCTCCTGTGCCCAGGCTGCTGTGGGTGAGAGAACTGTCAGCCCACCCCTGGGGGTGTGGGGGAAGGAAGCACCCACATATGGAAGGTGTGCCCTGCTCCTGTGCCCAGGCTGCTGTGGGTGAGAGAACTGTCTGCCCTCCCCTGGGGGTGTGGGGGAAGGAAGCACCCACATATGGAAGGTGTGCCCTGCTCCTGTGCCCAGGCTGCTGTGGGTGAGAGAACTGTCAGCCCACCCCTGGGGGTGTGGGGGAAGGAAGCACCCACATATGGAAGGTGTGCCCTGCTCCTGTGCCCAGGCTGCTGTGGGTGAGAGAACTGTCTGCCCTCCCCTGGGAGTGTGGGGGAAGGAAGCACCCACATATGGAAGGTGTGCCCTGCTCCTGTGCCCAGGCTGCTGTGGGTGAGAGAACTGTCAGCCCACCCCTGGGGGTGTGGGGGAAGGAAGCACCCACATATGGAAGGTGTGCCCTGCTCCTGTGCCCAGGCTGCTGTGGGTGAGAGAACTGTCTGCCCTCCCCTGGGAGTGTGGGGGAAGGAAGCACCCACATATGGAAGGTGTGCCCTGCTCCTGTGCCCAGGCTGCTGTGGGTGAGAGAACTGTCTTCCCTCCCCTGGGGGTGTGGGGGAAGGAAGCACCCACATATGGAAGGTGTGCCCTGCTCCTGCGCCCAGGCTGCTGTGGGTGAGAGAACTGTCAGCCCACCCCTGGGGGTGTGGGGGAAGGAAGCACCCACATATGGAAGGTGTGCCCTGCTCCTGCGCCCAGGCTGCTGTGGGTGAGAGAACTGTCAGCCCACCCCTGGGGGTGTGGGGGAAGGAAGCACCCACATATGGAAGGTGTGCCCTGCTCCTGTGCCCAGGCTGCTGTGGGTGAGAGAACTGTCTGCCCTCCCCTGGGGGTGTGGGGGAAGGAAGCACCCACATATGGAAGGTGCGCCCTGCTCCTGTGCCCAGGCTGCTGTGGATGAGAGCACTGTCAGCTGTCTCATGATCAGGGAGCACCTTGAGCAGCCTGAGCTGTGTGAGCAAGAACCCCTTGCTTTTTTACAACCATTTTAGAGCAGCAGCAGTTACAATCAGTGACATAATACAATCTGTAATACCTGCATATTTGTAATTTCATCTGTTAGACAATATTTGTGTGACATCACTGTGACTGTAACATGCATTTATTACATCAAACCTCAGCAAGAATAATATTCTAATAGCTGCATCTAAAGCCACAAAATGATGAATGTTTAGGCCTTGAGCCTCTTATTGTTTGT
Organism: Lissotriton vulgaris; assembly: GCF_964263255.1. Lineage (NCBI taxonomy): Eukaryota > Metazoa > Chordata > Amphibia > Caudata > Salamandridae > Lissotriton > Lissotriton vulgaris. The sequence goes on from NC_141689.1 coordinate 16,748,472, forward strand.
TTCTATGACTAACGGAATATGAAATAGGCATTTCACCTGCCAGCAAGTATCAATAATACCTTGAATATTGTAGCCTCATGTGTTGTGGTAATACTGGAGAAATGCAAGATTATCCAATAAGTAATGAGGAGCAGCCTGTCATGAAGAGTGTTTCCACAATGGCTTCTTCGTGTTTTTGACATTGTCTTGCAGTTTCTTCAATCCACATTTTACTGCTTTAAGTATGTGAGCTGTCCAGGGAGTAAATATCAGGCATGTGGGATCCCACATCAGTCCTTCTCCCAATTTGCGTCTCAATTGCCTTTAAATAGCATTGTGAGGATCTCGCTACCTTTTTTGTTAGTAAAGTGAAAATATATACAGCTCCTTCCCTCCGGGTGCGGCCCATCGTAGGCCTACACACACACTCCCTACCACCCACACTCTTACGGCCTTTCCCTCGGTCTCTCAGGATGAGCTTCGATCGCTATGCTGCAGAGTGAAATCATTCTTGCCACCCCTGAGCCAGGTGGTGACTGTCTCGCTTTCGACCGCTGTGGTCCCCAGCCTATGGAAACAGGCTATGGTGGTCCCTCTTCTTAAAAAAACCTCATTGGATCCAGCAACTTGAAAAACTTCCATCCGATCTCTCTTCTACCTTTGGGGGCGAAGATTTCAGAAGCACACATCAATTCCATTCTAACAACATTTCTGGACAGGCACGGCATCCTGGATCTCTCACAGAACGGTTTCCGCCCAGGTCACAGCACTGAGACTGCTCTCCTTGCTGTGTCTGAACATCTGCGGACCGTCCTGGATGCGGGGAAGACCGCAGCACTGATACTGTTTGATCTCAGTGCTGCATTCGATACGGTCTCCCACCAGATTCTGGTATTGTGTCTGGTGGAGGCCTGGATCGTCGGTCCAGCTTTAGTGTGGTTTAGATCTTTCCTCTCTGAGAGAACATTTCAAGTGACCGCTCCGCTGTTTCTCTCTCGTGTCCACTCCATTGGACAGGGTGTGCCGCAGGGCGCTGCTTTGAGTCCTGTTCAGTTCAATCTGTATGTCCAACCTTTGGCTGCAGTGACTCAGGAATGGGGTCTTTCCATTGTCTCCTATGCTGATGACACGCAGTTGGTGGTGGCCCTCTCCGATGACACTATACACAATGCTCCCATGTTTAAGAACGGTTTGGCAGCAGTTGCGAAGTGGATGACCGCCAACTGCCTCCAGCTGAACGCTAATAAATCTGAGGTGTTATTAGTAGGGAGAGACCCCGAGCTCTGGAGTGAGCATTGCTGGCCCTTTAGTCTTGGGTGTCTAACCCCCCCTAAGTTGGTGGTAAAGAATCTGGGGGTGTGGATGGATTCCACCCTCAGTTTTCAGGATAATACCATGAAAGTGGCTGGTACCTGTTTTCGCATACTTCGGGGTCTGAAACCCCTGCTGGGGTACTTTGACCTGTCCACGTGACAAACGATTGTCCAAGCGGCTATCCTGTCTGCGCTGGACTATGCCAGCTCCCTCTTCTTGGGGGCTAATAAGGCTGAGATCATCCATCTGCAGAGAGTCCAAAATGTGGTTACCAGAGCCCTGCTTGGGCTCCCCAGAAGCTGCCTACAACTGGCGCCATTCGTTGACTACACTGGCTACCAATGGCCAAGCGCATTGAGTTCAAGGCACTCTGTCTGGCCTTGAAAATTCTGAAGTCCGCCTCCCCATGAATCATGGCCAATCTATTAGTGCCTTATCCCCCTCAGCGCCTCCTGCGCTCTATGGGGCAATGCATGGTCACCGTTCCTTGGGTAAAACGTGTTCGTGCTGGTGGAGGGTCATACCATAGCATAGCGGCTAAACTCTGGAATTTCCTTCCTTCTCAGATCCGATGCTTGGACAACTATCTGATGTTTCATAAGGTGATCAAAACCTATCTCTTCCCTGCAGCTTAGGTCTCCTGTGTCTTGCTGCTAGCAGCGCCGGGACGCCTCTTTGCTGGGGCAGCTGTTGCGCTATATAAGATGGCTTAACATAACATAACATAACAATTTCAAGTTCACTGTTGCAGGATGCGGACTCTGCACCCAGATGTTGCAGTGCTATAAGGTGCCAATTGAGCAGTACCATACAATTATGGGTTCAATCCCAAGGATTGGGTAATAAATTTGCAGACCCAAATTTACTGAATGATAATATCACACCATATTTCCTTTTCTGTAGGATTTAAAGCACACACCTACCACCTACTCTGAACTTGTGATACATGTGTAAAGGGGATGCTGTATGATGCAGGGCAAGGGATGGGGTTTGTGCTGTGGAGGGCAGGGGTGACAGTGGTCAGGTAAGGGGGGCGCTTGCTCCCTTGTACCTTAGGATGAAGGTCATGCTTAGGTCTGATGCAAAGACACTGAAACTGGGATGGGCTCCAGAATTCCCTTCCTTAAGAGTGAACTTATTTTCTTTTGAAGAAAGCTGACTCCTGTCAAATTAATTTACTACAGGACCACTGTATTTATTTAACAGGGTGCACTATTTAGCTCCTGTGAAAGGTACGGTCCTTTGCTGTCAAATGTGCTCTAGAAGGAGAGAGTGGCTGATTTGACCAATCAGTTGCAGCCTTGAATAAAAAGTGTGATCTAAGTCAAATTGTTGACCAGCTCCAGAGGTGTCAAAGCGCAGAATGGTCATGCTGGGTGCCCTGCTTCTAATGCACCCATCTGGGGCCCACATTCGCACCATGTGCCGCCGCCTTCCTCCCTCGCTTGTGTCATCAGAAAGGGCTGGAGCCATCAACCTGACTCTGACCACCAACATCTCCTGCCCAGTGAGGCTGCTATCAGCTCCTGACCGCCTAGAACCTTGTACTTTAAAAAAAAAGAAAGATGTCTTGCCTATGATTCATTTACCATGTGAACAGTGTATGTACTCAACACGGTGCAGTATTTAACTCTTGGTAGAAATAAACAAAATGAAAGTTCTTTGATGAGAAATGCAACATGGAAGAAAATATCTCTGCAATCACTAAATATTTGGAGGAAAGGAAGGGGTGGAAAGGGTGAGGTCAGGGATGGACGGGCATTCACTCCAGGAAGGCCTCCACTAGAGGGAGAGATCCAGAGAATACAGAAAACAAGACAAAAGGTGCATGGGTGGAGAGGGAAACTAAGAAGAAAGGAGGATGTAAGAAACAGGAGGGAAGGAAAGGCAGGTTGAAAAAAGAAAGAACCAAGCCGATGGAACAAAGATAGACGCAATACATGTAAAGAAATATCGACCACAGATATGAATTGTGTTAAATGCTGTACATTATTGACTTTCAATATAGTACCTCAAAATGGGGGCTCTGGGGAGGGAGATTTTTTCCAAACTTCTCTCCTGACCCAAACAGGACCAAACAAGGGAGTCATCACAAGGCAATGGAAGAGTAGCCAGGGAGTGGGATGACCGGGGGGAATATAAAGAGCAAAACATTCCTTATTCCCAGGAGAAAGGAGGAGGAATAACCAACAAACACTGATTCCATGCTCTTTCTGTTATTCTGCAAAGGTTTTGTTGAGCAGGAAATGTCAAATCTAGATTAGATTGAACATTATTAATATAAGATATTTATAAAAAAAAATGATTTGAAACTACAAAACTGCGGTATAGGGTGTGTTAGAAAGTAGATTGTAGTCCATGACAAGTAATAACGTCACTGTTTTTGTTAGGCCCAGTAATGTAAACATGAGCTCAACCCCTGCTAGCTATGACACACAGCACACAATGAAAATTCCACTTTAATTGATAAACATAAAGAAAAATGTAATGAATGAAATGAAACCCAAATGACAAACCTATAATAAGGGAAACCGGAGATGTGAATTTTTAAAGTTTTAAATATAAATAGTGCCTAAAAGCAACAACCGGGAACAATTGGCTGTGTGAGACAGGGACAGTGATACGGTTTCACTCTGACTATGATAGTGTGCGGGTCGGATGCAATGCCCTGGCTCCTCCCTGTGAAACAGTTCGCTCCCGGGTCAATGAAAGCAGGGAGTGGACTAGCGCAGAGAGAAGGGTCTTGACCTTGACTGTTTCCATTGTCAAGATATAGCCTCAGCGGAACCGCTGGTTTATGCAAGAAATTGTCTGGAGGGGGAAATACAAGTTTTCGCTCCCCATAGGTCTTTGCCGTTGATCAGGTCACCATCAACGGCAGTGCCGATGAAGGTAGGATTGGGAATCAAGGAGGGCTTGGCCTCGAAGAATGTATGACATTACAATGAAAACTATTTCAACACATACCTTTACAACGCAGCAAATACATTGCAGCTTCCATTACAGTGCATGCCATTACAATGGAATCCATTACAATGAAAATTCCATTACAACAAAAATTACTATTCTAACACCGCTGGGTGCTTACCACAGGGAAGGTGCTGGTCAGTGCGGCATATGCGTTGTAATGGCATGCATTGTAATGGATCCTGCGCTGTATTGACCGTGTTGTATTGCATTATAATACCTGCGTTGAAATAGATGTTTCCAGCATTAACAGATTCCAGGGTCAATACAAGATTTTAGTTGGAGTTGTGGTGAAGTAAGACCCACTATTGGTTCACCCTCGGTGGATGGGCTGCCAGGGTGGCCCAGGTCACTTTGCAGTTCTTCAGGCAAAAGGTTAACAAGAGGTTTCTAAGTCCCCATGATTTGCTGCTAAGTAGTAGGAATACACTCTCACAAAAGCCAAGGGTTCCAGGACCTCAGAAAGAGAACTTGGGGGTCAAGACCCATTCCACAGGAGCCACCAAAAGAGTCCAGGGCAGGTCCATTTGAATCTCATCAGCTTGGCTTCTCTAGGAATGTGGGCTTCTTACAGCTTTTGTGTCTCTGAAGCTTAACAGATGGTCAGCCAACTGACCCTTGGAGTCCCCTTGTTTGTTGTGGGGAAAGGTGGGAGCAAGCCCAGCCCATAGAGTTCGCCTCATAGGTCTCAATAGCAGGTGCAGTGTTCTGTCTTCCACGGGTCCAGCGCATTCTGAAGCGAGATGCTCAGGGGTGCAACATCTTTGCCTGGTACAAGCCTGTGGGTGGAGGTGACTCCTGGTTCTTCCCTAACCAATAGGACACAGTTTCCCAGGGATTACCCTACTCACCTTTACAGCTGTGTCTGTGTGCTTTTCTGCAAACAATCCCATAATGCACCTCATTACCAAAATCCAACATGGCAGAACCCGCATTCCCCTGTGCAGAACTCATATGACCACCCCAGAGGTGGGGGGGAGATAGCAAACCCTTTTCTTTGGTCACTCAAAACCAGTTTTGGAGGCATCTCCTCTCTTACTGGGATTAGTGCACGACTGACGAGAGGAACTAAACAAGGGACAGGCCTCGGTGTTGTGCCACATCTGCCTTTGACAGGATACACCTCTCTGAGGTCAATTAAGTTCCTAGTCACTGCCCAGCTGGTCATCTTGTCAGAGAAAGATAACAACCCGGACAGCCAAGGCCCTTTCTCAGCTCTGGGAACACATTTTCACCTCATCAAATGGACTATTTAGCTCCAGGGTGACATTTGGAAGCCCATGCAAATGAACTTCTGACTTTACTAATTGAGTGGGTTTGCAATATATATTTTTAAAAGTCCAATAATGAACCTTTTAGCTGGTTCCTAAGCAGACATAACTTTATTATCTTGTATTGTGGAGCTCAATGCTTTCCTATGGAACAACTAACCATGCTACTGTAGGGACTTGGTTAACATTTTCCTTTTACATGTCCTACCTTTAAATACAATCTCCCTGCCATATGGGCTTTAATGGCCTCCTTAGGGATGAATTAAACATATTTAAAAGGAGGGTTTAGGCCTCTTAAAGGTTTTTATTTTGGCTAGCCGACTTTGCAGTTATAAAATTGCACAGACCGCCTACAGTGGCAGGCTTGCAGACATATTTTACACTGTCACTTAAATGGTAGTACAATCCTGCTCTGATCTGACATCTCTGTTGGACGGGTTTACTTGGATTACAAAGGAGACGACTCAAATTGATTAAAAAGGGGGTACTTGATAAACAGATTGCTTGTAATTGGCTTGTAGTGGAGTGAGAAGGAAGCTCGTATTTACTGGATTTATCTTTCTGCAACGCTGAGTCCTGAGGATGGTCTTGCGGACCCATCGGGTCATTTAAGACCGAAACGTCGACAACGCACCCTTATTTTCTTGAAACATTACAAATTGATCTCTGTTATATATCCCATTTATATGAGCATTTGAATGATTGATTCATTTGGATGGAAGCTGTTTTTACACTGTTTTATGTTTAAGAGGGTGACTACACTTTCATCAATCCCTTGATCGAATCTAGGAATTCAACGGGACTGTTTGGAAGTGCCAGTGTTCTTATTAATCATATGCATATACTGCCTGTACAAAGAATTGGGATGCTTTGAGGAATCAGTTGAACATAAATCTAATGGGTAAAACAGGTACAGACAGCTATCTGCGCGAGTACCAGCCTCACATCCTAGCGCTTTTGAACGACTTGTAACTATTTTAGCTGTCAGTTTTAAAGCATCTTTTTAGCCTTTGTTATTTGCACCTGCTCTGTTTGCACTGTCAATTTGCTTTGTGTTAAAAATGTTTTTAAGAGTAACGCCAACTTACTTTCTTAGTCGGGTGTCCATGGGGGAATTCTTTGGTGCATACATTCCCTTCTTGCCACTCTGCTAATCTACTCGAGTCTCCCTGGTCGTCCCCAGCCTGTTCAGATGATTGAGAGGAGGGAGACTTGTTCCCCACGCGGGATACTCTCTTCCGGTTGGGTCTATCTGACTGCCGCCATTATTGGAGGTAGACGGTCTAGTAATTTGCTTTGGCACCCCTGGGTCAGTACTTCAACCGGGGTGGCGCTTATGCAGTGATGCACACAGCGGACGCGCTTCCGGTGATCTGAAGGGGCACCTAAGGCAAGCCCGTCTGCTCCCGTCTGTGCCCGGCTGGGACCAGGGGCTAGGCACCCTGCCCAATTTGCACGAGTTCACACTAACAGGATTGAATACTCGAAAAGGGATTTAGAAACCCTAAAGCGGGCAGCACATCCTTCTTGCCTGCACTCACTGACCTTTATACAAGCCTGTACAGCCACATCTGTGGCTTCGCTTCACAGACACTGTACCGGCAAACTGACCACCCTAAATATTGGAAGTTGGGACTAATTAATTGCAGGTCACTCCCAAAACATTCCACCGAGATCAAACTATTGATAGAGGATCAGGAGCTGGAAGTACTGTTCCTCACGGAGACCTGGCTCAGAGAAAGCTCGATCCTCAAGATCGTAAACTCCCTCCCCCATGGCTGTGATATTTAATGACTAGACAGAGTAGATAAAATTGGAGGTGGCATTGCCATTATTTGTAAAGCGCTTCTGGTGTGTGCCATCACTCCTCTTAAAATAGATAATTGCGAAGCCTTTGCATATAGACTGATCCTTTCCATGAGCATCTCTTTCTCGGACAGTCTCATCTACAGGCCGCCAGGTGCCTGCACACCTGTTTTAGAGGCGATTCCATACATTCTGGCTGGGCTATTGATTGAGAAAAGCACCTTTACTGTACTAGGTGATGTTAATAATCACCTAGACGATCAGACTAATCCATCAACAAATAGAAGTTTAGCCAATTTTGAGGCTCTACAACTCATGCATCAGGACACCGATGAAAGCGATCATGTTTTGGACCCTATTTTTTCCAATGACCCTAGTCTGGAGGTGCACGCTCCCATCTGGATGCCCTGGACAGACCATTTCTTTGTTCCTATGGGGTATCTTAAACCTCCTATACTAAGGTCGAAGGGTAATTGCCCTGTGGTAGGTCATAAATGACCAAGGCGGGCCCCTGATGCCTGGCTTACAGACCTCGAAGCAACCGCCCCAACAGAAACAGGGGGCCTGGAGCAAGCACAAAAAAACTGGTCAAATTGGTTGAACGGAACGGTGGCTAGGAACTTTAGGAAACCAGGACCAATAAAATCTAATTAATGGAGCAGATCGTCATGGTTTGGCCCTGAGCTGGTTGCCCAAAAGAAAAACTATAAAAGACTAGAGAGAAGTTGGAGGAAGACGTACAATCCCGAGCTCAAGCTAGCATACAAGGCAGCCATACTACTATACCATAAGAACATTAGGAAAGCACAGGCAGTTTTTATGAGGATAGTACATAGAGGGCCTTAAACTCCTCAAAGGAAATGTTTACGATTGTTAAAATACTTACAACAGTTGACCAAGGTGCCCACCTCTCTTAACACTCAATACACAGGTGTAATGAGTTGGCTGCGTTTTTCAAAAATAAGTTCAAAATAATCTACAATTCACTTCAACTGAATCCAAGGCAAGCCTCATGTGTAACTAATGACCAGCAAAACTGCCTGGTACTCCCTACCAGCACCAAGCAGGGAAAAACCTCGATCCCCTCCTGCTAAGTCTTCATTTCCTGTGCTAGGAGAGGAACAGGCAGGTTCCCTTCTACGGAAAAACAAATCAGGGCCCCCCATGGACCCTGCCCAGCCCCACAGCCAGAAACCGGTCCTTGGATGCTTGATTCCGGTCTAGGAAAGACATGGCTTGGTAGTTCGGGCTGGACTGTTCCCATGAGGCACAGGGTCAGAGCTGATTTACATATAGCCATTGTCTGACCTAGGGTGGTGTGGAGTGCAAAAAAACGATGGATTTAGGCCCAGATCTTTGTACTGGGGTGAATGTATGACATTGTTCTGCATTCTGTCCATCAACTGTGTTTTTTGCAATTTTCACCCCGAGTGGGCTGGGTATGCTCAGACGTGAGTCCCAGGCACTCCGCATCACTGGAGTCAAGCTATCCAGGCTGAAGAAGGCTGATAGCCAGAAACCGGTCCTTGGATGCTTGATTCCGGTCTACAAAAGACATGGCTTGGTAGTTCGGGCTGGACTGTTCCCAGGAGGCACAGGGTCAAGGCTGACTTGCATATAGCCATTGTCTGACCTAGGGTGGGGTGGAGTGCAAAAAAACGATGGATTTAGGCCCAGATCTTTGTACTGGGGTGAATGGATGACATTGTTCTGCATTCTGTCCATCAACTGTGTTTTTTGCATGGCAAACTATTGCCCAATTTCATTATTACCCATCTCGGGAAAAGTAGCAAAGAAACATGTGAATAGTGCGATCTCACAGTTTCTGGAAGAGCACTGTCTATTACATCAAACCCATATGGGTTTTCGGCCAGCACATAATACGAAGTCAGCTCTACTCCTCGTCACCGAAAAGTTAAAGAGCATATTAGACCAGGGAAGGACCGCTGCCATTGTGTTACTAGATCTAAGCGTGGCATTCAACACAGTAGATCAGAAAATCCTTGTCAACAGACTCGAAAACATTGAAATAAAAGGCACAGCCAAGGAATGGGTGGCCTCGTTTTTGAGCAACAGTTCCTTTCAGTGCATGGAGGCCGGCATGCGGCAGCGAGACTACTTCTCAATATACCTGGGAATCAGTGAGCTAGAGCATCCCTTAGAGAGCTTCATTGGCTCCCTGTCCATACCAGAATCTGATTTAAGTCTGTCTGCCTGGCGCATAGAGCTATGTATGAGAGAGGGTTCAATCATGTTGGGAACCCTGATCTCTGACTACGCACCTCGCCGCTATCTTAGATCAGGGTCGAACTTCTTGGAGAACACCACCAGGATTAAGAGGTCAGATGGGCCAGATGATCCTTCTCTGGCACCCGAACTCTGGAATAGCATGGACCCAGAGCTGCGATCGATTGAAAACGAACAGGCCTTCAAAAAGAAACGGAAAACCTGGCTGTTCCCCTAACTCTTCTTCCAGATAGCTTCCTCTACAAGTTATAGCGCTGGGTTGCCTGCGGGTATCCATGTGCTCTACAAATCCCTAAACCTAATGAACTGAATATAAATGAAGTAAAAACATTTGTATTTTGGAATAAGTCCATGACTGTAATCCTTAATTTTGTGATTAATCAATTGAATCATATTTGTGACCGTGATAAAGTGTGGAAATAATTTGGACCAAAATAGTTCCTCAAGGAATAGCGTTTTTGTATGAGATAATTATCCTAACTAGTTCCTTGTTGAAAATTGGGTTGCCCTATTTTGTCGATGCAATCCCCTAGGGGCGCTGCACTTACAGGCCCTGAGTGCACATTACATCAGATACTACGGACTTACAGATAAGTTCAGTATAGTATTTAGGAGCAGAGCCTGTTTTCCATGTTTAAGGAGTCTGACCACATACACTGAGGTCTGGCAAGCAGAGTCCAAGTGCACAAATAACCAACAGCATCAGTCCCATGAATTGGGCGACCCTAAAAAAAAAAACATTACATTATAGGGTGTTGGAAGTGACAAAAACAACAGGTTTAACTTTTATGTGGTGTATACATAAAAGCAATTCACACATTCATGGGATAGATGACACATGCATGCAAATATACAGATGAAGCAGAACACCTACAGACATCCCTGCACATAGACCAGCAGACAAACATGCACCCCTGCATCTAGGCCAGCAGAAACTGATACAAATGAACCACCTGCCAAGCAATCATCCACACACCCAGACCATAAGATGTGTTATGTTGTTTTTGTGTATAGCATTTTGGACTGTGGGAAGGCCGTTTACAAGTGTTAGACATAGCAGGGAAGAGGAGCGGCTGGGAGAAGAGCGAGGAATTGAGGAAGGTGCCTGTTGAATGGGCTGATCTGCCCCTGTTGGACCCGGCCTCGTGGCGTGGTCCTCGCTGATCGCCGCAGCTCCAGAACTACGGGTGGAACTGATTCCCTTCAACCCAGAACTGTACATAATCTGAGACGATCCCCCGACCGCGTGCCTGCACCTGTGCACGTGACCATCAGACTCCATGTTTGGCCACCCCGGCCGGCCAGCCGCCTTCTTTCCTTTTGGCAGCCCCTGGCCACTCCTGGCTACAGCTAAGCATGCGCGTCCGGCGCGCCCAGATCCGCCCGGGGGGTGAACGACTCACCAAGTACCTGAAACCAAGACTTCCATCACGCCTCCGGCCCCCTTTCGAGGAACTGGTTCCCCTCACACCTCTGAACTATCCCTGGGGGCTGGTTTCGATTGCACCTTGGGCCTCCTAGTGAGCTGGCTCCAGGCCTTGATGGGCGTCTGGGATTCCCTGGACGCATGGTCCAAAGCCTCAAAGAATCAACCGCCCAGACAATCAGGCGCCTGGCCCTCGGACCTCCGGCCCCCTGCCTCTGAGGGTCCGCACATCAAGGAGCTCCGGTACTATAAGACAGCCTGCCTTCCATCTAGTGGGCAGTTGTATCTTGGACAAGAAAGCCCTGCTGATCTGATCGCGGCTGACCTTGAGGAGAACAGACTCTGACCCACTGAGCCCTGCTGATGTCGTCGCGGCTCATCCTCGAACCTATGGAACGGAACCATCGGAGACCTGCTGACGCTGTCGCCGCTCCATCTAGAAACGCAGGACCTGAACCATCGGAGCCCTGCTGACGCTGTTGCGGCTCCCTCTCGAAACGCAAGACCTGAACCATCGGAGCCCTGCTGATGCTGTTGCGGCTCCCTCTCGAAGCACAAGACCTGAACCATCGGAGCCCTGCTGACGCTGTCGCGGCTCCACCTGCCTACGAGTACGACGGAGTACTTCTGACCAAGCCCTGCTGACCCCGTCGCGGCTTGACGAACTCTCTGGTCCGGATGGACCATCGACGCTACCCTCACGATCATCTGGAACCAGAAGTGAGTAGGACAGCAAGTCCCATCGCCAGCCCCCGTACCTCCCAGTTCGAGGATTGAGAACTGTGCGCAGGGTGCGTGGCGTGCCAGCTGGCATCCTAAGACTGTCCCGATCCCTCGTTACGAGACTTTCGCGATCCCTCGATCGCTGTGTATTGCTCCCTACTTTTAATCTTGATAAAGTATCTCTTGATAAAGAATCACGGTGTGGTGTCCGTTCATAAGTGTGGTGTGTCGACAGTGTGTACGATCAGTCCTCCCCGGCGGGGACTCCCCCTCGATAAGACTCGGCAGTAATTGTGGGAGAGGAGGTTCCAGGCGGTTAGGAGAGTCCTCTTGACCCCTGGGGTCACCGCCTTCCAACAGCCCCAAAACGAAGCAGTTGTTGATGAGCAAACATATTGGGCTGCTTGTCAAAGAGAAATGAAGAAGGAAAGGAAAACATAAGCTGCAGAAGACAGTAAGAGGGAGTAAGATAGGGTTGGAGGTATAAATCAATGCTTTTCTGGTAATCTGGCACCAGCAGATTCAGGATGCTGACTGACTACACGCAGAATGCAGCCCCTTGATTGCAGCTGGGAATGGAAAATCAAATGTAGACATGTCCGTATGGCATCTTCAGGTAGTTCTGAATTTTTTGCCAATATCACTTTGTATGCTCTGAATTTTAAGCCTATCCTAGAGTTGTTAAAAAGTGATACTATAGTCCCACCATGAAAAGTTATAAAGCCCGGATTGGTTGCTGGTCTCACGCGTAACATAGATGCACTTGGCAGCTACACATTTGACAGCAGGGTTTTTGAAATATTAGAACATGAGACAGTGCTCAACCACCTTGTGTATGGTGCTGGTTTACCCATTACATTTCCAAGATGCAGAAAGTCCCTCTGTGCCTGCCAGCTTCACCATTTACTGGGACACACAATGGAAGGAGGAGTCCAGCAGAATGAGACTTCAATTAAAATAAATGAGTTTCTGTCTGTGGTTCATTTAGATTTTTAGTGTTGAGATAATTAACTTATCCCAGGTGGCACCAGCTGTAGAGCTGGAGGTCCCTACCTGCCAGCTCCTCCTCACCTAGATAATGACAGGGCCAGCATCAGCAGGTGCAAGGGCACACCGGATGGTAAACATGCCCTGCTCGCCTCACGATTCTCATTTATTCAGAACTCTTGATTCTGACAGAACCTTGGGAAATGATGGAACAGAGAAATGTAATTAAATCACAAGGTTTGCATTGCCAAAGTGTAATACATTTTAGAGACCGTTGTGGAGCCAGTAAACTCTGCTTTAAAAATAATATCAGACACTTGAATTTGTTACTGCAGTGGTAGCTGTTGATCTTTGAAAAATGCAAGGTCTTAATACTTGCTCAAAAGTTCATCTAATTTAAAAAAAAAATCTTTTTAGGGCTCCCAAAATGTGAAGAATTGCCTCCAGTGTGCCAATGCCAGCTATTTGTTTCCGGGAAAACAGACTTAGACACACCCCATGCCACAATATTCATACTCACTGACTCTCACTCACAACTCCTGGTGTACAGGGGGCTCTGCTTTGAGCTCCTGGTGTACAGGGGGCTGTGCTTTGAACTCCTGGTGTACACGGGCTGTGCTTTGCACTCCTGGTGTACAGGGAGCTGTGCTTTGAACTCCTGGTGTACAGGGGTCTCTGCTGTGAGCTCCTGGTGTACAGGGGGCTGTGATTTGAACTCCTGGTGTACAGGGGGCTGTGCTTTGAACTCCTGGTGTACAGGGGTATCTGCTTTGAGCTCCTGGTGTACAGGGGCTGTGCTTTGAACTCCTGGTGTACAGGGGGCTGTGCTTTGAACTCCTGGTGTACAGGGGTCTCTGCTTTGAGCTCCTGGTGTACAGGGGGCTGTGCTTCGAACTCCTGGTGTACAGGGAGATGTGCTTTGAACTCCTGGTGTACAGGGGTATCTGCTTTGAGCTCCTGGTGTACAGGGGCTAAGCTTTGAACTCCTGGTGTACAAGGTGTTGTGCTTTGAACTCCTGGTGTACAGGGGGCTCTGCTTTGAACTCCTGATGTACAGGGGGCTGTGCTTTGAACTCCTGGTGTACAGGGGTATCTGCTTTGAGCTCCTGGTGTACAGGGGCTAAGCTTTGAACTCCTGGTGTACAAGGTGTTGTGCTTTGAACTCCTGGTGTACAGGGGGTTCAGCTTTGAGCTCCTGGTGTACATGGGGCTCTGCTTTTAACTCCTGGTGTACAGAGGGCAGTGCTTTGAGCTCCTGGTGTACAGGGGGTTGTGCTTTGAGCTCCTGGTGTACAGGGGGCTGAACTTTAAAATCCGGGTGTTCAGGGGGCTGTGCTTTGTACTCCTTGTGTACAGGGGGCTTTGATTTGAACTCCTGGTGTACAGGGGGTGTGCTTAGAAATCCTGGTGTACAGGGAGCTGTGCCGTGAACTCCTGGTGTACAGGGGTCTCTGCTTTGAGCTCCTGGTGTACATGGGGCTCTGCTTTTGACTCCTGGTATACAGGGGGTTGTGCATTGAGCTCCAGGTGTACAGGGGGCCGTGTTTTGAACTCCTGGTGTACAGGGGGCTGTGCTTTGAACTCCTGGTGTACAGGGGATGTGCTTTGAACTCCTGGTGTACAGGGGGCTGTGCTGTGAACTCCTGGTGTACAGGGGTCTCTGCTTAGAACTCCTGGTGTACATGGGGCTCTGCTTTTAACTCCTGGTGTACAGGGGGCTGAACTTTGAACTCCGGGTGTTCAGGGGGCTGTGCTTTGTACTCCTTGTGTACAGGGGGCTCTGCTTTAAACTCCTGGTGTACAGGGGGTTGTGCATTGAGCTCCAGGTGTACAGGGAGCTGTGCTTTGAACTCCTGGTGTACAGGGTTGTGCTTTGAACTCCTGGTGTACAGGGGGCTGTGCTTTGAACTCCCAGTGTACAGGGGGCTTTGATTTGAACTCCTGGTGTACAGGGGGTTGTGCCGTGAACTCCTGGTGTACAGGGGTCTCTGCTTAGAGCTCCTGGTGTACATGGGGCTCTGCTTTTAACTCCTGGTGTACAGGGGCCTGAACTTTGAACTCCTGGTGTACAGGGGGCTTTGATTTGAAATCCTGGTATACAGGGGGCTGTGCCGTGAACTCCTGGTGTACAGGGGTTTCTGCTTAGAGCTCCTGGTGTACATGGGGCTCTGCTTTTAACTCCTGGTGTACAGGGGGCTGAACTTTGAACTCCGAGTGTTCAGGGGCTGTGCTTTGTACTCCTGGTGTACAGGGGGATGTGCTTTGATCTCCTGGTGTACAGAGGGCTGTGCTTTGAGTTTGTGGTGGTCAGGTGGGTGCTGTGAAGTCCTGGTGTACAGGGGGCTGTGCTTTAAGCTCCTGGTGTACAAGGTGTGTGCTGTGAACTCTAGATGTACAGTGGGCTGTGCTTTGAACTCCTGGTGTACAGGGGGTTCAGCTTTGAACTCCTGGTTATAGGGGGGGTGCTTTGAACTCCTGGTGTACAGGGGGCTTTGCTTTGAGCTCCTAGTTTTTAGGGAGTTGTGCTTTGAACTCCTGGTATACATAGTGCTGTGATTTGAACTCCTGGTGTACAGGGGGTGTGCTTTAAACTCCTGGTGTACAGGGGACTACGCTTTGAGCTCCTGGTGTACAGGGGGCTGTGCTGTGACCTCCTGGAGTACAGGGGGATTTGCTTTGAACTCCTGGTGTACAGGGGGCCATGCTTTGAACTTCTGGTGTACAGGGGGCTGTGCCTTGAACTCCTGGTGTACAGGGGGATGTTCTCTGAACTCCTGGTATACAGTGGTCTGTACTCTGAACTCTTGGTGTACTGGGGGATTTGTGGCTCAATGATTAGAGCAGCAGACCCTGATGCAGAGGTCTAGCCCGGGACCAGGGTTCAATTCCCCGCCTCGGCGGGTCTTGGGCTCAAAATTCCACGGACCTGATAATTCTTGCTTCGGTGCCTATTCCAATCATCGAGTCCCACTCTGCAACTCTGGGCAATGGCTTGCTTAATCTCCACAACAGCCCCCACAACGCTAAGGATGCCTGGCCTCCACCTTGGGGGTGCCCAGGAGTGGACGCCTCACAGGGAAAAGCCAGGATGGGTTCCACAGCGGTATTCGTACAAGCGCCTTGATACCCTTGTGGGTGAGTAGTGCGCTGGCACAGGGGGTATGCTTTGAACTCCTGGTGTACAGGGGGCTGTGCTTTGAACTCCTGGTGTACAGGGGGCTGTACTCTGAGCTCTTGGTGTACAGGGGATTGTGATTTGAACTCCTGGTGTAAAGGGGCTGTACTTTGAATGGTTGTATGACGTTACAACGTATACTTTTACAACACATGCCTTTGCAACACATGTTTTACAACGCAACATCCTTTACAACGCATTCCATTAAAACGCATGCCATTACAACGAATTGTCTTAAAACTACCTTTAGAACGCATTCCATAACAATGCATACTACCTTTACAACGCATACCATTACAATGCATACCACTACATTGCATGTATTGTAAGTATTGGATAATATTGGAGTAAACATTACTATTCTAACTCCATGGGGGGTAACAGTAGGGTAATTGTTGGATAATGTAGGGGTAAAAATTACCATTATAACTCCAGGGGGTGCAACAGTAGGGTAAGTGTTGGATGGTGTAGTAGTAAAAATTACGATTCTAACTCCAGGGGGTACAACAGTAGGGTACATTTTGGATAGTGTAAGGATACCATGCATTGTGATGGTATGCGTTGTAATGGTATGTGTTGTAATATTTGTATTGAAATGGCATGCATTGTAATGACTGAATTGTAATTTTATGCGTTGTAATTTTATGCGTTGTAATGGCATGCGATGTAATGGATCTTGCGTTGTAAAAGTTTAGTTGTAATGGTAGTACGTTGTACAAGTTGCGTTGTAAACGTTGTTTCCCCTTTGAACTCTTGGTGTACAGGGGGCTGTGCTTAGAACTCCTGGTATACAGGGGGCAGTGCTTTGAGCTCCTGGTGTTCAGGGGGTTGTGCTTTGAACTCCTGGTATACAGGGGGTGTGCTTTGCACTCCTGGTATACAGGGGGCTATGCTTTGAGCTCCTGGTGTACAGGGGTATCTGCTTTGAGCTCCTGGTGTACAGGGGCTGTGCTTTGAACTCCTGGTGTACAGGGGGCTGTGCTTTGAGCTCCTGGTGTACAGGGGTCTCTGCTTTGAGCTCCTGGTGTACAGGGGGCTGTGCTTTGAACTCCTGGTGTACAGGGGGTCATGCTTTGAACTCCTGGTGTACAGGGGTATCTGCTTTGAGCTCCTGGTGTACAGGGGCTAAGCTTTGAACTCCTGGTGTACAAGGTGTTGTGCTTTGAACTCCTGGTGTACAGGGGGCTCTGCTTTTAACTCCTGGTGTACAGAGGGCTTAGCTTTGAGCTCCTGGTGTACAGGGGGTTGTGCTTTGAGCTCCTGGTGTACAGGGGGCTGAACTTTAAAATCCGGGTGTTCAGGGGGCTGTGCTTTGTACTCCTTGTGTACAGGGGGCTTTGATTTGAACTCCTGGTGTACAGGGGGTGTGCTTAGAAATCCTGGTGTACAGGGAGCTGTGCCGTGAACTCCTGGTGTACAGGGGTCTCTGCTTTGAGCTCCTGTTGTACATGGGGCTCTGCTTTTGACTCCTGGTATACAGGGGGTTGTGCATTGAGCTCCAGGTGTACAGGGGGCAGTGCTTTGAACTCCTGGTGTACAGGGGGCTGTGCTTTGAACTCCTGATGTACAGGGGATGTGCTTTGAACTCCTGGTGTACAGGGGGCTGTGCTGTGATCTCCTGGTGTACAGGTGTCTCTGCTTAGAACTCCTGGTGTACATGGGGCTCTGCTTTTAACTCCTGGTGTACAGGGGGCTGAACTTTGAACTCCGGGTGTTCAGGGGGCTGTGCTTTGTACTCCTTGTGTACAGGGGGCTCTGCTTTAAACTCATGGTGTACAGGGGGTTGTGCATTGAGCTCCAGGTGTACAGGGAGCTGTGCTTTGAACTCCTGGTGTACAGGGGATGTGCTTTGAACTCCTGGTGTACAGGGGGCTGTGCTTTGAACTCCCGGTGTACAGGGGGCTTTGATTTGAACTCCTGGTGTACAGGGGGTTGTGCCGTGAACTCCTGGTGTACAGGGGTCTCTGCTTAGAGCTCCTGGTGTACAGGGGTCTCTGCTTAGAGCTCCTGGTGTACATGGGGCTCTGCTTTTAACTCCTGGTGTACAGGGGCCTGAACTTTGAACTCCTGGTGTACAGGGGGCTTTGATTTGAAGTCCTGGTATACAGGGGGCTGTGCCGTGAACTCCTGGTGAAGAGGGGTTTCTGCTTAGAGCTCCTGGTGTACATGGGGCTCTGCTTTTAACTCCTGGTGTACAGGGGGCTGAACTTTGAACTCCGAGTGTTCAGGGGCTGTGCTTTGTACTCCTGGTGTACAGGGGGATGTGCTTTGATCTCCTGGTGTACAGAGGGCTGTGCTTTGAGTTTGTGGTGTACAGGGGGTGTTCTTTGAACTCCTGGTGTACAGGGGGTGTGCTTTGAACTCCTGATGTACAGGGGGCGGTGCTTTAAACTCCTGGTGTACAGGAGGCCATGCTTTAAACTCCCTGTGTACAGGGGGCTGTGCTTTGAATTCCTAGTGTACAGGGTGTGTGATTTGAACTTCAGGTGTACAGGGGGCTGTTCTCTGAACTCCTGGTGTACAGGGTGCCGTGCTTTGAGCTCCTGGTATATAGGGGGCTGTGCTTTGATCTCCAGGTATACAGGGGGCTGTGCTTTGAACTCCTAGTGTACAGGGGCTGTGCTTTAAAATCCTAGTGTACAGGGGGTTGTGCTTTGCACTCCTGGTGTTCAAGGAGCTCTGGTTTGAGCTTGTGGTGTACAGGGGTGTGCTTTGAACTCCTGGTGTATAGGGGGCGGTGCTTTGAACTCCTAGTGTACATGGGGTTGTGCTTTGCACTCCTGGCGTACAGAGGGCTGTCCTCTGAACTCCTGGTGTAAAGGGCTTGTGATTTGAACTTCTGGTATACAGGGGGCTGTGCTTTGAACTCCTGGTGTTCAGCTGTGTGATTTCAACTTCTGGTGTACAGGGGGCTGTCCTCTGAACTCCTGGTGTACAGGGTGCTGTGCTTTGAGCTCCTGGTGTACAGGGCCCAGGCTTTTAACTCCTGATGTACAGGGGGTGTCCTCTGAACTCCTGGTGTACAGGGAGCTGTCCTCTCGGCTCCTGGTGTTGAAGGGGCTTTGCTTTGAACTCCTGGTGTACAAGGTGTGTGCTGTGAACTCCTGATGTACAGCGGGTTTGGCTTTGAACTCCTGGTTATAGCGGGTGTGCTTTGAACTCCTGGTTATAGGGGGTGTGCTTTGAACTCCTGGTGTACAATGGGCTGTGATTTGTACTCCTGGTCTTCAGGGGGTTTGCTTTAAACTCCTGGTTTACAGGGGACTAATCTTTGAGCTCCTGGTGTACAAGGTGTGTGCTGTGAAATCCTGGTGTACAGGGGGCTGTGCTTTAAGCTCCTGGTGTACAAGGTGTGTGCTGTGAACTCTTGATGTACAGTGGGCTGTGCTTTGAACTCCTGGTGTACAGGGGGTTCAGCTTTGAACTCCTGGTTATAGGGGGGGTGCTTTGAACTCCTGGTGTACAGGGGGCTTTGCTTTGAGCTCCTAGTTTTTAGGGAGTTGTGCCTTGAACTCCTGGTATACATAGTGCTGTGATTTGAACTCCTGGCGTACAGGGGGTGTGCTTTAAACTCCTGGTGTACAGGGGACTACGCTTTGAGCTCCTGGTGTACAGGGGGCTGTGCTGTGACCTCCTGGAGTTCAGGGGGATTTGCTTTGAACTCCTGGTGTACAGGGGGCCGTGCTTTGAACTTCTGGTGTACAGGGGGCTGTGCCTTGAACTCCTGGTGTACAGGGGGATGTTCTCTGAACTCCTGGTATACAGTGGTCTGTACTCTGAACTCTTAGTGTACTGGGGGATTTGTGGCTCAATGATTAGAGCGGCAGACCCTGATGCAGAGGTCTAGCCCGGGACCAGGGTTCAATTCCCCGCCTCGGCGGGTCTTGGGCTCAAAATTCCATGGACCTGATAATTCTCGCCTCGGTGCCTATTCCAATCATGGAGTCCCACTCACCAACTCTGGGCAATAGCTTGCTTAATCTCCACAACGGCCCCCACAACGCTAAGGATGCCTGGCCTCCACCTTGGGGGTGCCCAGGAGTGGACGCCTCACAGGGAAAAGCCAGGATGGGTTCCACAGCGGTATTCGTACAAGCGCCTTGATACCCTTGCGGGTGAGTAGTGCGCTATACAAGTATCAATTTACAATTTACAATTTTTTTGCTTTGAACTCCTAGGGCACAATGGGTGTGCTTTGAACTCCTGGTGTACAGGGGGCTGTGCTTTGAACTCCTGGTGTACAGGGGGCTGTACTCTGAGCTCTTGGTGTACAGGGGATTGTGATTTGAACTCCTGGTGTAAAGGGGCTGTACTTTGAATGGTTGTATGACGTTACAACGTATACTTTTACAACACATGCCTTTGCAACACATGTTTTACAACGCAACATCCTTTACAACACATTCCATTAAAACGCATGCCATTACAACGAATTGTCTTAAAACTACCTTTAGAACGCATTCCATTACAATGCATACTACCTTTACAACGCATACCATTACAATGCATACCACTACATTGCATGTATTGTAAGTATTGGATAATATTGGAGTAAACATTACTATTCTAACTACATGGGGTGTAACAGTAGGGTAATTGTTGGATAATGTAGGGGTAAAAATTACCATTATAACTCCAGGGGGTGCAACAGTAGAGTAAGTGTTGGATGATGTAGTAGTAAAAATTACGATTCTAACTCCAGGGGGTACAACAGTAGGGTTCATTTTGGATAGTGTAAGGATACCATGCATTGTGATGGTATGCGTTGTAATGGTATGTGTTGTAATATTTGTATTGAAATGGCATGCATTGTAATGACTGAATTGTAATTTTATGCGTTGTAATTTTATGCGTTGTAATGGCATGCGATGTAATGGATCTTGCGTTGTAAAAGTTTAGTTGTAATGGTAGTTGCCTTGTAAAGGTTGTTTCCCCTTTGAACTCTTGGTGTACAGGGGGCTGTGCTTAGAACTCCTGGTATACAGGGGGAAGTGCTTTGAGCTCCTGGTGTTCAGGGGGTTGTGCTTTGAACTCCTGGAATACAGGGGGTGTGCTTTGCACTCCTGGTATACAGAGGGCTATGCTTTGAGCTCCTGGTGTACCGGAGGGGGGGTGTTTTGAACTCCTGGTGTACAGGGGCTGTGCTTTGAACTCCTGGTGCACAGGGGGTGTGCTTTGAAGTCCTGGTGTACAGGAGGCCATGCTTTTAACTCCTTGTGTACAGGGGGCTGTGCTTTGAATTCCTAGTGTACAGGGTGTGTGATTTGAACTTCAGGTGTACAGGGGGCTGTTCTCTGAACTCCTGGTGTACAGGGTGCCGTGCTTTGAGCTCCTGTTATATAGGGGGCTGTGCTTTGATCTCCAGGTATACAGGGGGCAGTGCTTTGAACTCCTAGTGTACAGGGGGTTGTGCTTTGCACTCCTGGTGTTCAAGGAGCTCTGGTTTGAGCTTGTGGTGTACAGGGGGTGTGCTTTGAACTCCTGGTGTACAGGGGGCGGTGCTTTGAACTCCTAGTGTACAGGGGGTTATGCTTTGCACTCCTGGTGTTCAAGGAGCTCTGGTTTGAGCTTGTGGTAAACAGGGGGTGTGCTTTGCACTCCTGGTGTACAGAGGGCTGTCCTCTGAACTCCTGGTGTAAAGGGCTTGTGATTTGAACTTCTGGTATACAGGGGGTTGCGCTTTGAACTCCTGGTGTTCAGCTGTGTGATTTCAACTTCTGGTGTACAGGGGGCTGTCCTCTGAACTCCTGGTGTACAGGGTGCTGTGCTTTGAGCTCCTGGTGTACAGGGCCCAGGCTTTTAACTCCTGATGTACAGGGGGTGTCCTCTGAACTCCTGGTGTACAGGGGGCTGTCCTCTCAGCTCCTGGTGTTGAAGGGGCTGTGCTTTGAACTCCTGGTGTACAAGGTGTGTGCTGTGAACTCCTGATGTACGGGGGGTTCAGCTTTGAACTCCTGGTTATACGGCGTGTGCTTTGAACTCCTGGTTATAGGGGGTGTGCTTTGAACTCCTGGTGTACAATGGGCTGTGATTTGTACTCCTGGTCTTCAGGGGGTGTGCTTTAAACCCCTGGTGTACAGGGGACTAAGCTTTGAGCTCCTGGAGTTCAAGGTGTGTGCTGTGAAATCCTGGTGTACAGGGGGCTGTGCTTTAAGGTCCTGGTGTACACGGTGTGTGCTGTGAACTCTTGATGTACAGTGGGCTGTGCTTTGAACTCCCGGCGTACAGGGGGTTCGGCTTTGAACTCCTGGTTATAGGGGGTGTGCTTTGAACTCCTGGTGTACAGAGGGCTTTGCTTTGAGCTCCTAGTTTTCAGGGAGTTGTGCTTTGAACTCCTGGTATACATGGCACTGTGATTTGAACTCCTGGTGTACAGGGGGTGTGCTTTAAACTCCTGGTGTACAGGGGACTACGCTTTGAGGCTCCTGGTGTACAGGGGGCTGTGCTGTGACCTCCTGGAGTACAGGGGGATTTTCTTTGAACTCCTGGTGTACAGGGGGCCGTGCTTTGAACTTCTGGTTTACAGGGGGCTGTGCCTTGAACTCCTGGTGTAAAGGGGGATGTTCTCTGAGCTCCTGGTATCCAGAGGGTTGTGCTTTGAACTCCTGGTGTACTGGGGGATTTGCTTTGAACTCCTAGTGTACAGGGGGTGTGCTTTGAACTCCTGGTGTACAGGGGGCTGTGCTTTGAACTCCTGGTGTACAGGGGGCTGTACTCTGAGCTATTGGTGTACAGGGGGTTGTGATTTGAACTCCTGGTGTAAAGGGGCTGTACTTTGAATGGTTGTATGTTGTTACAACGCATACTTTTACAACACATGCCTTTGCAACACATGTTTTACAACTCAACATCCTTTACAACGCATTCCATTAAAACGCATGCCATTACAACGAATTGTCTTAAAACTACCTTTAGAACGCATTCCATTACAATGCATACTACCTTTACAACGCATACCATTACAATGCATACCACTACATTGTATGTATTGTAAGTATTGGATAATATTGGAGTCAACATTACTATTCTAACTCCATGGGGTGCAACAGTAGGGTAATTGTTGGATAATGTAGGGGTAAAAATTACCATTATAACTCCAGGGGGTGCAACAGTAGGGTAAGTGTTGGATAGTGTAGTAGTAAAAATTACGATTCTAACTCCAGGGGGTACAACATTAGGGTACATTTTGGATAGTGTAAGGATACCATGCATTGTGATGGTATGCGTTGTAATGGTATGTGTTGTAATATTTGTGTTGTAATGGCATGCATTGTAATGGCATGCATTGTAATGACTGAATTGTAATGACATGCGTTGTAAAGTTATGCGTTGTAATGGCATGCGATGTAATGGATCTGCGTTGTAAAAGTTTAGTTGTAATGGTAGTACGTTGTAAAAGTTGCGTTGTAAAGGTTGTTTCCCCTTTGAACTCTCGGTGTACAGGGGGCTGTGCTTTGAACTCCTGGGATACAGGGGGCTGCGCTTTGAGCTCCTGGTGTTCAGGGGGTCGTGCTTTGAACTCCTGCTATACAGGGGGTGTGCTTTGCACTCCTGGTATACAGGGGGCTATGCTTTCAGCTCCTGGTGTACAGGGTGTGTGCTTTGAAGTCCTGGTGTACAGGGAGTGTGCTTTGAACTCCTTGTGTACAGGGGGTTGTCCTTTGAACTCCTGGTATACAGGGAGCTGTGCTTTGAGCTTGTGGTGTACAAGGGGCTGTGCTTTGAACTTCTGGTGTACAGGGGGTGTTCTTTGAACTCCTGATGTACGGGGCACTGTGCTTTGAATTCCTGGTGTACAGGGGGTGTGCTTTGAACTCCTGGTATACAGGGGGCTATGCTTTGAGCTCCTGGTGTACAGGAGGCTATGCTTTAAACTCCTTGTGTACAGGGGGCTGTGCTTTGAACTCCTAGTGTACAGGGTGTGTGATTTGAACTTCAGGTGTACAGGAAGCTGTCCTCTGAACTCCTGGTGTACAGGGTGCCGTGCTTTGAGCACCTGGTATATAGGGGGCTGTGCTTTGATCTCCAGGTATACAGGCGGCTGTGCTTTGAACTCCTAGTGTACAGGGGCTGTGCTTTAAACTACTAGTGTACAGGGGGTTGTGCTTTGCACTCCTGGTGTTCAGGGAGCTCTGGTTTGAGCTTGTGGTGTACAGGAGGTGTGCTTTGAACTCCTGATGTACAGGGGGCTGTGCTTTGAACTCCTGGTGTACAGGAGGCCATGCTTTAAACTCCCTGTGTACAGGGGGCTGTGCTTTGAATTCCGAGTGTACAGGGTGTGTGATTTGAACTTCATGTGCACAGGGGGCTGTTCTCTGAACTCCTGGTGTACAGTTTAGTTGTAATGGTAGTACGTTGTAAAAGTTGCGTTGTAAAGGTTGTTTCCCCTTTGAACTCTCGGTGTACAGGGGGCCGTGCTTTGAGCTCCTGGTATATACGGGGCTGTGCTTGGATCTCCAGGTATACAGGGGGCTGTGCTTTGAACTCCTAGTGTACAGGGGCTGTGCTTTGCACTCCTGGTGTTCAAGGAGCTCTGGTTTGAGCTTGTGGTGTACAGGGTGTGTGCTTTGAACTCCTGGTGTATAGGGGGCGGTGCTATGAACTCCTAGTGTACAGGGGGTTGTGCTTTGCACTCCAGGTATACAGGGGGCTGTGCTTTGAACTCCTAGTGTACAGGGGCTGCGCTTTGAACTTGCGATTCTCCTATTAACATGCCCAGAGAATCTGGATTTCATTAAAGACAAGGAGGCTAACATTATGCATATAACTTTTAATGCAACTCCAAACAGCCGCATATGTCATAAAGCAAAAGTTCCAATTGAACATTAACAACAAAACAACTCTAGAAAGCACCAGGCAATCAGCCTCTTTTAAATGCGGCTCCAAGCAGATAAGTCATGTTTTCTGTTACTCTCTACAACATTGTTTACTGCCTATTTACTATCTTAGTACTGCTGTTATAACTTGCCTTTGATATTGACTGCCTTTGATTCTAACTTAGAACTGTTATACTTCTAATCTGTTTGAATGCTACCTTTTGTACATTTATATCCTTTTACACACCAATTGTAATTGTTCTCTTCGTATTGCCTTGCACACGTAACGTTGCACTCCCCCCCCCCTCGATCGTTGCCTGTCCTCCAATGTATGGAGGACGGCTCGGTTTTCTCCCCTTTGCTTAATCGCGCGCCAATTTTAATTTGTTGTCTATTTGACCCTCGCGCGTTTCTTACTTGTACAACCCTTGCCTTTTATCTTGCTCGCTTGTTTGTTTTCCCCAAAACATCGAGCATTCCCCTTCTCTACCGCGTCTTACCGCGTCTCTTTGATAAAACACGAGGAAAGGCCATTGGCAACACACGCGCTACGCGTTGTTGTTGCCTAGCGCCTTTCCTCAAATGCGATGCTCACAATGAGAGTATCCTAGCAACCGGCCGATCGCGCACAGGGAAACTGTCAGTTTCCAAACGCGATCGACCGGCTTACACCTATTCACCATATTGTCTTCGTTTTTCTGCTCATTACTGACCCAAAACTTTTACATCTACCTGCTATTCTATTCCCTACTTAAAAAAAAAAAAGGGGCATTATTCTTAATCGATTTATATTTAAAAAAAAAAAAAAAAAGTGGAGAACAAGTGAGAGATTTACTATTTAATTACTATTTATCAACACCTCCTTTCTCATCCCTATAATGTCTGATTCTGATTCAGAACAAGACAACATCTCTCTCCCAAACTTCGATAATGAAGCACTTAAATCCCTCATCCATAAAGAAATGAGGTCGTGTATGTTCTCTACACTTTCCAATGTCATGGCATCTAAGAGATCCCTTTCCCCTGAAGAGGAGGATAATTTCCAACAGGGATATAATAATTATAATGACCTCTCTGATTCAAGGGGTAAAAAGACCAAAAAAACAAAAAATATTGATTCTACCCCCAGGAGCACTATTTCAGGTCCTAGTACCTCGGGTGTCCTAAGCGGCACAACTTATAAAGGTGTCCACCGCGGCACAAATTTTAAAGGTGTCCCCAGCGGCACAACTTATCCAAGTGCTCAAAATATTGAATCTACATGCCATGACGAATTCGATAATCTTACTCACGACGACTATGATGACACTAATTCAGATTTCCCTGATGAATACATCCTAGACTTGGATGAAAATGACCAAGACTTTGATTCTATTGATGATAATTTGCCTTCCTCCTCAAAAGATAGCATCTTAGACCCCCTTGATCAAGAAATGTTTTCTCCCCTTAACATTAGACATCCCAGGAGCTCCGATTGGACTCCTTTGGAACATGTTACTAAATTTATCACCAAGTGGATCAGGAATCCTCTTGAGAGAAATACCTGCAATATCTTACGAATGGAATGCTCAAGACCCTTTATTGAAGGCAAAGTCTGCCAAACCCCTAATCTCGACCCCGAGCTAATTAAATATCTCTTCAAACTCGGCAGAGATCCTAGGAAGGGCATGGAAAGATCCCTCAAAATCTGCCAAGACCTAGTCCTAGACATTTTGGGCCCTCTCTCTAAAATTATCGATGCAGCGGAAGAAAGTCACATTAATGGCTCAACCTTGGATACTAACCTTATACGTGGTTGGAGTCAGAGGGCTCTAGTCCTTCTAGGAAACGCCAATGCTGGGCTTAATTCCGAAAGAAGGAGAGTGGTCCTTACTAAAATTAGCCCCAAACTAAGTGACCTAGCCGATAAAGAACCCTCCCTTAACCCTAAGGGACTACTTTTTGGAGAAGACCTCATCAAAACGCTAGGTAGATATGTATCAACCTTTACTGCCCTAGACAGAGCTCACCAGAATATGAAAAAAGTCTTCAACCAGAACACTAATAACCTTTTTGGCAGGGCCGGAAGAAGGGGCCAATCTTTCGGCCGTTTTAATCGAAGGCCCTATGGTAGATCAAGAGGCTTTGACTCTAGAGGCAGCTACCAGTCCTCCTACCAATCTCAATTCTATCCTCCAAGAGGCAGAGGCTTTCGATCAAGAGGTTCCAGACCAAGAGGAGGACCCACCGAGAACAATCCACAAAGTAAGTGCTTTGACTTCTTTTTCCCCTCCCACGAAAGTCGGAGGCAGACTAAAATTCTTTCTAGAGAACTGGAAACTTATCACTCAAGATCCATGGGTTCTGAACACCGTTACCGGTTTTACAATAGACTTCATAGATACACCGATTCAGGTTTCCTTTCCAAAAATAATGCCTCTCTCTCCCGATCAAGAGAAGATCATAGAAGAAGAAATCTCTTCAATGCTCCAGAAAGGCGCAATCACAGAAGTCCCTATGGAATTTCTGAGATTCATAAGTACACTCTTTCTAGTAAAAAAGAAGGACAAGGGCTAGAGACCCGTTATAAATCTCAGAGGACTCAACAAGTTCCTTGTTTACAGACATTTCAAGATGGAAGGTATCCATCTTCTGAGAGATCTCTTGTTGGAAGGAGACTGGTTGGTCAAACTAGATCTCAAAGACGCCTATTTTACCATCCCTATGGCCAAGAAAGATCAACCCTTCCTACAATTTATCTGGAAGAACCGTCTTTATCAATTCCAAGCTCTCCCTTTCGGTCTCTCATCAGCTCCTTGGTGTTTCACCAAAATAATGAGGGCAGTCGCCTCATCTCTAAGAGAA
This sequence comes from Lissotriton vulgaris, assembly GCF_964263255.1. Taxonomy (NCBI): domain Eukaryota; kingdom Metazoa; phylum Chordata; class Amphibia; order Caudata; family Salamandridae; genus Lissotriton; species Lissotriton vulgaris. The sequence continues at coordinate 16,776,027 of NC_141689.1, forward strand.
AAGGGTATTTGTATGATTATTTACCTAGACAATATCCTTATTATGTCTCAAGATCATACTCAAATTCTTCAAGATCTCAAAACTGTTATGGATCTTTTAGAAAACCTAGGCTTCATTGTAAACAAAGAAAAGTCAATACTGTCCCCCTCAAAGTCCATGGAATTCCTAGGTTTCACTGTAGACACCACCAATTGCCTTCTCCTTCTTCCTCCGAAGAAGATTTCCAAAATCAAAAAAGAGATAAGACATGTCCTCAAACATCAAAATCTTTCCTTAAGGGAACTAGCCAGACTCCTAGGTCTTCTCTCATCCTCCATTCAAGCTATCTTTCCGGGCCCCCTAAACTATCGAGCCCTTCAAAGGATAAAGGGAAAAGCTTTAAGATCAGGTCTCTGGTACGGAGACTATGTTTCCCTGAACCAAGAATCCATCTCAGAACTAACCTGGTGGTTGGAAAATTTGGATGCTTGGAACGGCAGAGCGATTTTTGGTTCAACACCAGACTTTATTTTGGAATCAGATGCGAGCCTTCACGGCTGGGGTGCCTGTCTCCTAGATCAAAATACTGGTGGAGTTTGGTCTCGAGAAGAGTCTTCTCACCATATAAACTTTCTAGAACTGACTGCGGGTCTTTATGCTCTAATGAGCTTCAAACATTCTCTTCAAGGCAGATCAGTAATTCTAAAAATGGACAATATTTCTGCGGGGGGCTGCGCTTTGAACTCCGGGTGTTCAGCTGTGTGATTTCAACTTCTGGTATATAGGGGGCTGTCCTCTGAACTCCTAGTGTACAGGGTGCTGTGCTTTGAGCTCCTGGTGTACAGGGCCCAGGAATTTAACTCCTGGTGTGCAGGGGGTGTCCTCTGAACTCCTGGTGTACAGGGGGCTGTCCTCTGAGCTTCTGGTGTTGTAGGGGCTGTGCTTTGAACTCCTGGTGTACAAGGTGTGTGCTGTAAACTCCTGGTGTACAGGAGACTTTGCTTTGAGCTCCTGGTGTACAAGGTGTGTGCTGTGAACTCCTGATGTACAGTGGGCTGTGCGTTGAACTCCCAGTGTACAGGGGGTTCGGCTTTGAACTCCTGGTTATATGGGGTGTGTTTGAACTCCTGGTGTACAGGGGGCTTTGCTTTGAGCTCCTAGTTTTCAGGGAGTTGTGCTTTGAACTCCTGGTATACATGGTGCTGTGATTTGAACTCCTGGTGTACAGGGGGTGTGTCTTAAACTCCTGGTGTACAGGGGACTACGCTTTGAGCTCCTGGTGTACAGGGGTGTGTGCTGTGACCTCCTGGAGTACAGGGGGCTTTGCTTTGATCTCCTGGTGTACAGGGGGCCGTGCTTTGAACTTCTGGTGTACAGGGGGCTGTGCCTTGAACTCCTGGTGTACAGGGGGTTGTTCTCTGAACTCCTGGTATACAGGGGGCTGTACTCTGAACTCTTGGTGTACAGGGTGTGTGCTTTGAACTCCTAGTGTACAGGGGGCTGTGCCTTAAACTCCTGGCCTGGTGTACAGGGGGTTGTTCTTTGAACTCCTGGTGTACAAGGGGCTGTACTCTGAACTCTTGGTGTACAGAGGGTTGTGCTTTGAACTCCTGGTGTACAGGGGGATTTGCTTTGAACTCCTAGTGTACAGGGGGTGTGCTTTGAACTCCTGGTGTACAGGGGGTTGTGCTTTGAACTCCTGGTGTACAGGGGGCTGTACTCTGAGCTCTTGGTGTACAGGGGGTTGTGATTTGAACTCCTGGTGTACAGGGGGCTGTGCTTTGAACTCCTGGTATACAGGGGGTGTGCTTTGAACTCCTGGTTTACACGGTGTATGCTTTGAACTCCTGCTGTACAGGGGTTTGTTTTTTTAACTGCTGGTGTACAGGGGACTGTACTCCGAATTCTTGGTGTACTGGTTGTGTGCTTTGAACGCCTGGTGTACAGGGGGCTGTTCTTTGAACTCCTGGTGTAGAGGGGGCTCTGCTTTGAACTCCTGGTGTACAGGGTGGATTGCTTTGAACTCCTGGTGTACAGGGGGCTGTGCTTTGAACTCCCGGTGCACAGGGGGCTGTGCTTTGAACTCCCGGTATACAGGGGGCTGTGCTTTGAACTCCCGGTGTACAGGAGGCTGTGCTTTGAACTCCTGGTGTACAGGGGCTGTGCTTTGAGCTCCTGGTGTACAGGGGGCTGTGCTTTGAACTGCCGGTGTACAGGGGGCTGTGCTTTGAGCTCCTGGTGTACGGTGGCTGTGCTTTGAGCTCCTGGTGTACGGGGGCTGTGCTTTGAGCTCCTGGTGTACGCGGGCTGTGCTTTGAGCTCCTGGTGTACGGGGTCTGTGCTTTGAGCTCCTGGTGTACTGGGAGCTGTGCGTTGAACTCCTGGTGTACAGCGGGATGTGCTTTAAGCTCCTGGGGTCCAGGGGTCTGTGCTGTGAACTCCTGGTATACAGGGGACTTTGCTGTGAGCTCCTGGTGCACAGGGGGCTGTGCTTTGAACACCTGGTATGCAGGGGGCTATGTTTTGAACACCTGGTGAACAGGGGGCTGTGCTTTGAACTCCTAATGTACAGATGGCTGTGCTTTGAATTCCTGATGTACAGGGGGCTCTGCTTTGAAATCTTGGTGTACAGGGGCTGTGCTTTGAACTCGTGGTGTACCGGGACTATGCTTTGAGCTCCTGGTCTACAATTGGCTGTGCTTTGAACTCATGGTGTACCGGTACTATGCTTTGAGCTCCTGGTATACAGGGGGCTGTGCTTTGAACTCCTGGTGTACAGGGGGAGGTGCTTTGAACTCCTGGTATACAGGGGGCTCTGCTGTGAACTCCCGTTGTACAGGGGTAGTGCTTTGAACTCCTGGTGTACAGGGGGATTGTGCTTTGAACTCATGGTGTACAGGGGGCTGTGCTTTAAACTCATGGTGTACAGGTGTTAGACGGACCGGGAGGGTCGGCCGAGAACAAGGGGAGAGGTCTCCGGGAAGAGCCGTCTCCAGCGATCATACAGACGAGTGACTTCCCCCCCACAGAGGTACACCACACAAGGATAAGGTTTAACGTTCTTTATAAGCAATTCTTTAAGTACGGTGAAATGGTACAAGGAGGTCTGGACTCAGGGGTCCCCTCGGTTCTAGTCTCTTGGTTGGGAAAAGGGGTAGCGGGACAGTCTTGTTACCAATCTGGTAGTTGCGGTGGTAGCTAGATAGCTCACAATCCTCGAGCTCGGCGTTCTAGATGATCGGGCCGCGGCGGAGCCAGCAGGTCCCGAGATGGTTGCAGGTAGCGACGGTCCGCGGCGGAGCCAGCAGGTCCCGATGAAGGTGGTAGTTCCAAACGGTCCGCGGCCACGTCAGCAGGTCCCAAAGACGATGAAGGTTTCCGAAGGTTGCGGCAGCGCCAGCAGGCAGGACGATAGTTCGCAAGGCAGGGCTACGGCAGCGCCAGTAGTCCGTCAAGGATGAGTTCTTCACTGCGTCTCTCGACTCCAGGATACAACTGCCTTCCTGCTCTGGAGCTGCCCCAGTTATAGGTCTGGCCCCCTTTGATGTCCGGACCCTCGCGCTTGGAGGTCGGGAGGTCCGGGATGAGGGAGTCCAGACACCCAGCAGGGGGGTGGAGCCAGCGCCCGGGGGAGCCGGGGGTGATCGGCACCTGGCGGGGGAGAGCCATCGACACCTCTTTCTCTCATTGACCTGCCAAGTAGTCCGCTCACCTCCTGGGTGGATGGTGGTGCCGGGATGTCGGGCCTGGCCAGGCCCAGGGTTAGGGTCGATCGGAGGCCACGCGGCCTCGTGGTGCTGTGTCCAAGATGGCGCCCAAGCCGGGCGAGGGGGCCGGTAGCGATTCGGGTCCATGAGGTGGAGATGTCTAGGGGCATGGGTCCCATATGAGACGGGAAACGGGTGGTTGTTAGTCAAGTCAAGTCAGAGAATTTATATAGTGCACTACATACCCAGGGGGTCTCAAGGCGCTTAGGAAGGGGGGGAGGATTACTTGTCAAATATCCATGTTTTAAGTTGCTTTCTGAATGCTAGGTGGTTCTGGGTAAGGCGAAGGTAAGCGGGGAGTGAGTTCCATGTTTTAGCAGCCAGGTATGAGAAGGATCTGCCTCCCATGGTGGTCTTGTTGATGCGAGGTACAGTGGCGAGGGCTTGGTTGGAAGAACGTAGTTGGCGGGAGGGGGTGTAGAAGGACAGTCGTGAGTTGAGGCATTGTGGTCCGATGTCGTAGAGTGATTTGTGTGCGTGGGTTAGCAGTCGGAAAGTGATCCTCTTATTGACGGGTAGCCAGTGGAGGTCTTTAAGGTGACCAGAGATGTGTTTGTTGCGCGGGATGTCTAATATGATCCTGGCTGAGGCGTTTTGGATTCGTTGGAGTTTCTTCTGGAGTTTGGCGGTAGTGCCTGCGTAGAGGGTGTTTCCGTAGTCCAGTCGGCTCGTGACCAGAGCATGGGTGACTGTTTTCCTTGTTTCGGTGGGGATCCAGCGAAATGTTTTTCTGAGCATGCGAAGAATGTTGTAGCAGGAAGAGGATGAGGCGCTGACTTGTCTGTTCATTGAGAGTGAGGAGTCCAGGATAACGCCTAGGTTCCGTGCGTGGTCTGTCGGGATGGGTGCTTTTCCGAGGGCTTCCGGCCACCAGGAGTCGTCCCATGCAGAGGGGGATGTACCTAAGATGAGGACTTCAGTTTTGTCTGAGTTCAGTTTCAGACGGCTTTGTTTCATCCATTCGGCAACTTCTTTCATTCCTTCGTGTAGGTTAGTTTTGGCGGTGCTGGGGTCATTGGTGAGAGAAAGGATCAGTTGAGTGTCATCCGTGTAAGAGATGATGTTGAGGTTGTGTTGGCGGGCGATGGCTGCGAGGGGGCTCATGTATACGTTGAAGAGGGTGGGGCTGAGTGAGGATCCTTGTGGTACGCCACAGATGACTTCAGTGGCCTCGGATTTGAATGGTGGAAGGCGGACTCTCTGTGTTCTTCCGGTAAGGAACGAGGTGATCCATTCAAGTGCTTTTCCTTGGATTCTGATGTTATTGAGGCGTTGTAAAAGAGTGCTGTGGCAGACTGTGTCGAATGCTGCAGAGAGGTCGAGGAGGATGAGGGCGACTGTGTCTCCATTGTCCAGTAGAGTTCGAATGTCGTCTGTTGCTGCGATGAGGGCGGTCTCAGTGCTGTGTTTTGCTCGGAAGCCAGATTGTGAGGAGTCGAGGGATTTGTTGGCTTCGAGGAAGGCGGCGAGCTGGTTGTTGACAGCTTTCTCGATGACCTTGGCCGGGAATGGAAGGAGCGAGATGGGGCGGTAGTTTTTGAGTTCGGTGGGGTCCGCTGTGGGTTTTTTCAGAAGGGCAGTGAGTTCAGCGTGTTTCCAGTCTTCCGGGAAGGTGGCGGAGTTGAAGGAGCAGTTGATGACGTCTCGGAGGTGCGGTGCTATGACGTAGTCTGCTTTGTTGAAGATGTGGTGAGGGCATGGGTCTGTGGGGGATCCTGAGTGGATGGAATTCATCAGGCGGATGGTGTCCTCAGTGGAGATTGGGTTCCAGTCGTAAAGGGTGTTCACGGGGGGAGAATGTTCAGCAGAAGGTAGGGTGGGTTGGTTTCCGGGTTGGTTGTCGAAGCTGTTGTGGATGTCTGCAATCTTGTTGTGGAAGAATGAGGCTAGGGAGTCGCAGAGGGCTTGAGAGGGGGTGATGTCGTTGGAGTTGGCCGAGGGATTGGAAAATTCCTTGACGATGTTGAAAAGTTCCTTGCTGTTGTGGGCGTTGTTGTCAAGTCGATCCTTGAATGCTGTTTTCTTGGCCTTTTGGATTAGTTGGTGGTGAGTGCGGGTGGCGTTTTTGAAGGCGTCCTTGGTACTAGTGGTAGGGTCTTTTTTCCAGGCCTTTTCAAGGGAGCGGCATAGTTTCTTGGACTTCTTGAGATCATCGTTGAACCAAGAGGCCTTTTTGCTGCCAGGTTTGCTTTGACGTTTCTTCAGTGGTGCTAAGGTGTCGGCGGTGTTGAATAACCATAAGGTGAGGTTGGCGGCGGCTTCGTTTGCGTTAGAAGAGTGGGCTGGGGTGTTTAGAAGGAGCGATGCGGAGATTTGGTCAGTGGTGATTTTGTTCCAGTTTCTTTGCAGAGTTGGTAGGATGTGGTTGGTGGGTTTTGGTTTGTTGAAGGTGAAGTGAACGCAGCTGTGGTCAGTCCAGAGGAGATCCGTAGTGTGGCTGAAGAAGACATGATTGCTGGAGGTGAAGATGGGGTCGAGTGTGTGACCTGCGATGTGGGTGGGGGAAGTGACCAGTTGTTCAAGTCCGAGGTTGGCGAGGTTGTCCAAGAGGGTGGTGGTGTTGCGGTTGTTGTTCTTTTCAAGGTGAAAGTTGAGGTCTCCCAGAAGGATGTAGTCTTTGGAGGGGAGAGTCACCCATCCTCTTGGGGACTCTCCTCGTCGAGGCAGAAAAAAGCGGGACAGGCCATCCGCATTGGCGTGGTCTTATCCGGGTCGATGTTCCACAGTGAAGTCCATCCCCTGCAGGGATATGGACCAACGCAATGGTTTCGGGTTTTCCCCCCGCATCTGCATTAGCCATTGCAGGGGCCGATGATCGGTCTGTACCCGGAAGTGGGTGCCGAAGAGATAAGGCCAGAGCTTTTTGAGGGCCCACACCACTGCGAAGGCCTCCCTCTCGATGTTATGTTATGTTATGTTATATATTTATTTCTATAGCGCACGGCTACTCAAAAAGAGTGTCCCGGCGCTTTATTGGAGAAAGAGACAAAACTGCAACATACAAACATAACACCAAATGAAAAACTAACAGAAGAGTGGGCCAGAGATTCACGGGAGACCGGCTACTGAGTGAACAGCCAAGTTTTAAGGCCTTTCCTAAAAGCCAGTAGGCTGGTAGCTCCCCGCAGGGCCAGTGGTAAAGAGTTCCACAGCTGAGATGCCAGCAGTCCAAAGGAGCGGCCTCCGAGGCGCGCTTTCTTTACCCGGGGGACAACAGCAAGGTGCAGGGCTTCCGACCTCAGAGACCTGGTCGGATGATAAAAGACCAGTCTCTTTTGGAGGTACTTGGCTCCCTCCTTGTGAAGAGCTTTGTAGGCCAGGGTCAGCGCCTTAAAGGCGATCCTCTTGCGGATAGGAAGCCAGTGTAAAGTTGCCAGCAAGCCCGAGGCCCTGGAGCGCCTGCTAAGGCCAAAGATTGCCCTGGCAGCGGCATTCTGTACCACTTGAAGCCGCTGCAACAAGTACTCTGGGAGGCCCAGGTAAAGAACGTTGGAATAATCCAACCTGGACCCAATCAGAGCCTGGACTGTTAGCGTCCTGTGTTCCATGGATAGCAGAGGAAGGAACCTCCGCAGCATCCTGAGGATGCCAAAGCAAATGCCCGACACCCCCAGGATCTGGGATTTCAAGGTAAGCCTGTTATCCATCTTCACCCCCAGATTCTTAGCAACCTGAGAGGATGGTGCTCCAGCGTTGCTCTCGGGCCAGGAGACGTCTGCTGATGAAGGCTACTGGTTGGTCAAGTCCTTCGGGGTTCAGCTGGGAAAGGACTGCCCCAATGCCATGGTCGGAGGCGTCCGTTTGGACGATGAATTCCCGACTGTAGTCGGGGGCCTGGAGCACCGGGGCGGAGCACATGGCGGCCTTCAGCTTCTCGAAGGCCGCTTGACAGTCTGGGGTCCAGTTGACCTCCGTTGGTTGGTTTTTGGATGTGAGTTCTGTGAGGGGCCCCACAATGAGGCCATAGTCCCTCACGAACCGCCGGTAGTAGCCTGTGAGTCCCAAGAAGGCGCGGACCTCGGTCTGGGTGATGGGGGGCTGCCAAGACTGGATGGCAGCGATCTTGAGTTGCAGCGGGGCCACCAGACCGCTTCCCACCTGGTGCCCGAGATAGGTCACGGACCCCTGGCCAATTTGGCATTTGCTGGCCTTGATCGTGAGGCCGGCTCGTTGGAGGGCCTGCAGAACCTCTCGGAGGTGGTTGAGGTGGTCGGACCAGTGGCGGCTGTACACAGCGATATCGTCCAGATAGGCGGCGCTGAATTCTTCAAGTCCCGCCAGGACCTGATTTACTAGCCGCTGAAATGTTGCCGGAGCATTCTTCATGCCGAATGGCATGACCTTGAAGTGGTATTGGCCATCAGGGGTGGAGAAGGCAGATCGTTCTTGGGCCCGGGGTGTGAGACCGATCTGCCAGTAGCCCGCTGTCAGGTCGAAGATGCTGAGGTAGCGGGCAGCTCCCATGCGGTCGATTAGTTCATCTGCTCGGGGAATGGGGTGTGCGTTGGTTCGGGTGACGGCATTCAAGCCCCGGTAGTCGACGCAGAACCGGAGCTCAGGAGTGGTGCCGGGGGTGGCCGCTTTGGGGACCGGTACCACTGGGCTGGCCCAGGGGCTGTCTGAGGGCTCGATGACCCCGAGCGTGAGCATCTTGGACACCTCCTCTTGGATGCAGGCCCGTACCCGATCTGGTACGCGGTAGGCCCGATGTCGGATAGGGGGACTGTCTCCAGTGTCCACATCGTGTAAGCACCAGGGGGTGACCCCGGGGGTGAGGGAGAACAGGGTGGCGAACTGCAGTAGGAGGTCTCGGCAGCCTTGGCGCTGTTCCAGGGTGAGGGCCTCCGAGAGTCGGACCCCGTCCACGGAGCCGTCCTTCTCCCGAGTCCGTAGGAGGTCAGGGAGTGGTTCGGAGTCCTCCTCGGCTCCGTTGACTGTTGCCATCAGGAGGCTGAGCTCCGAGCGCACAAAGTGGGGCTTTAGTCTATTGGTGTGGAGGACCCGAAGGGGGTTCCGCGAAGATTCCATATCGATGAGATAGGTGACAGGGCTCTTGCGCTCGACCACTTTGAAGGGCCCTGTCCATTTGTCTTGCAGGGCGCATGGCTCGGTGGGAGACATCACCCATACTTGTTGGCCGGGTTCAAATTCGATGGAGGAGGCATTTTGATTGTACCACCTTTTCATGTCTTCCTGACTGGCCTCCAAGTTTGCTTTAGCCATTTCTCTGAACCGTCGGGTCTGGTTGCGTAGGGTCAGGAGGTACTTGAAAACATCTGGAGGGTTCTTCAGAGGGGGCATTTCCCAACCTTTTTTGACTAGGCTGAGCGGCCCTCGCACAGGGTGTCCATATAAGAGTTCGAACAGGCTGAAGCCGAGGGACTTCTGGGGGACTTCTCGATAGACAAAGAGGAGGCACGGCAGTAGCACATCCCACTGGCGACGGAGGGGCTCTTCCAACCCCCCAATCATCCCTTTGAGCGTGCGGTTGAACCGCTCAACTAGTCTGTTTCTTTGAGGGTGATAGGGGGTTGTGAATTGGTAGGTGACCCCACACTGTTGCCATTGGGACTTCATGTATTTTGAAATAAAGTTTGTGCCCCGGTCGCTGACGACTTCTCGGGGGAAGCCCACCCGGGAGAAGATCCCCATCAAGGCCCGGCCGACTACCGGGGCTGTCACAGTTCGCAGGGGAACCGCCTCGGGGTAGCGGGTGGCGTGGTCCACCAGTACCAGCATGAACCGATGTCCTTGTGCTGTACGGGGGTCCAGGGGCCCCACAATGTCTATCCCCACCCTCTCGAACGGGGTGGTGACCACGGGGAAAGGTTGCAGAGGTGCTTTAAGCTTGCGGCCGCTCTTCCCGCTGGCCTGGCACGTGGGGCAAGACCGGCAGTGCTGGAGTACGTCGTTCCTCATCTTGGGCCAGAAAAAGTGGGTCACCCGGCGACTGTAGGTTTTGTCCTGACCCAGGTGACCAGCCAGGGGGACATCGTGGGCCAGGTTTAGCAAGAAGTCTCTAAAGCGGAGGGGCACCACTAGCACTCGACTGGCCCCTAACTCCGCGATTCTCTGTTCGCTGTACAACAGGTCGTTGTCCCAATAGACCCAATGGGTTCCGGAGGTATCCCCTGCGCTCTGGGCGAGGGCTTGTTGGCGGAGTCCCTCGAGGGAGGGACAGGTCTTCTGCTCTTGGCGAAACTGTTCCTGGGTGGGCCCCCCCTCCTGACGCCACTGAGCCAGGTCGGGAAGGTCCTGAGGCTGAGCGAGCCCCTCGGGAGTTTGCTCCGGGGGGTCGGCACGGTCGGTGTCTTCTACCGGAGCGACCGGGGGAGGAGGTGCCGGCCATTCAGGTTCTTCGGGTTGGGGGATGGTACGGGCAGCCATGGACCGGGTGGTTGCGCACGCCCAGTCCGGGAGGCCCAACATCCCCAGGTGCTCTCTTCTCTCTACGGCGGCCCACGGGGAACTCTCCAGATCATTTCCCAGGAGACAGTCTACGGGGGCATCATCTCGGACCGTCACCTTCAACATGCCGGAGACTCCTCCCCACTCGAAGGGGACGCAGGCCATCCGACATAGACTCTCCGAATTGTCGGCTGAACGGACAGGGCAGAGAACGTTCGGCAGGATCTGTTCGGGGGTCACCAGGTGACAGCGGACGGCTGTCACACTGGCCCCGGTGTCACGTAGGGCTTCGGCCCTGCGTCCATTAATGTTCACCCACTGACTGTACTTCCGGGTGTTGGCGGGTAGGGGGGCCCGCGGGACCATGTCCTTTCCCCCTAGGCACGCTAGTACCATGGCGGCGGGTTCCCATTCTTGGTGTTCTTGCTCACGTTCCCCGTGTTCTTCGGAGATTTGTTCTTCCCCCAGGGCGGCGGCAGCCATCTGGCGGGGTCTCGGAGTCTGGCTCTGTGGACAATTCGGGTCATTTGCGTAGTGGCCGACTCGCTGGCATCGGTGACACGTGACATTGGCTCTGTACCCCGGGCGCGCCGGGGTGTTGCCCCGGTTGGCCGGGGGTGGGGTGCTGGCAGCGGGAGCGGCCGGGGCGTTGTCTCTTCCTCGTCCCTGGCCCCCTCCTCCTCCTCGGGGACGGTGCTGACCTGGGTGGTTCCGGTTCTGTTCATGTGACCCATTTCGGCCCACCCGGGTGATTTCCCACCGGTCAGCCTCGGCGGCGAGCTGTCGGGGATCAGTCAATTTACTGTCGAGGAGGTGCTGCCTGAGCTCGACGAAGCAGTTGTTAGATAGATGCTCCCATACAATGAGATTAAATAGTTGCTCGAAGGTCGTAATATTGCTCCCCTTGATCCAACCCTCGAAGGCTCGGCTGAAATAGTTCACGTACTCCACCCAAGTTGTACCCGGGATCCGGGTGCAGTCTCGGAACCTCTGGCGGTACATTTCGGGTGTGAGCCCATAGCGGGTGAGGAGGGTAGCTTTCATGTGGTCATAGGAGGTCATCAGATGGTCCGGGAGCTGTAACAGGGCATCGCGGCCCTCATTGACGAACCTACCCCATAGACCGGCTCCCCAGTCACTTCGATCGATCCGGTGGGAGGTCATAGCGATCTCGTAGGCCTTGAACCATTGCTGTATGTCGTCATCTCGGAAATATTCTCGAACAACATCCTTGGGGATGTGTACTTTCTTTTCTGTTGCTCCCGGGGGGCGCGGTTGCTCGGGCGCCCCTAATTCTTTGTTCTGCTTACGTAAGTCTATCTCGGCTAGTTTGCGCTCGTGTTCATATGCCAGTCTCTTCTCTTCGAGCTCTCTTTGTCTCTGTTTCTCTTCCCGTTCTTCTCGGAGCCGTAGATGTTCTAGGTTCAGTTTTTGTTCGGCTAATTTGAGTTCGCCATCCATTTTGAGCCGGGCCATTTCTAGTTCATGTAGTCTGTTTCTCTCTCGTTCTTGGATCTCGTTTTGCGAGAGGCCCGTTCTTTGCTCCTCGGGAGCCGTGGTGTTTTTCTCTGCTGCTGCAACATTTTGGTCCGGGGGTCTGACGGCCCCGGTTTCCGCCCATGACTCAATGGCGTGCTTGAAATCGTCCTTAGTACTCAGACCGGTGGTAGCGATCCCTAGTTCAATGCAGAATTGTTTCAACTCACGATGGCTGTACTCTTCCAATTTCTCCATCTGGAATTTCTCGGTGGATCCGCTCTCTTTGGTTGTCATTGTGGTTTCGTCGTGGGGTGAGCTACTCTCACTCTGCTTTGAGCTCCTGGTGTACAGAGGGCTGTGCTTTGAACTCCTGGTGTACAGGGGGCTGTGCTTTGAACTCCCCGTTTACAGGGGGCTGTGCTTTGAGCTCCGGGTGTACGGTGGCTGTGCTTTGAGCTCCTGGTGTACGGGGGCTGTGCTTTGAGCTCCTGGTGTACTGGGAGCGGTGCTTTGAACTCCTGGTGTACAGTGGGATGTGCTTTGAGCTCCTGGGGACCAGGGGTCTGTGCTGTGAACTCCTGGTATACAGGGGACTTTGTTGTGAGCTCCTGGTGTACAGGGGGCTGTGCTTTGAACACCTGGTGTGCAGGGGGCTATGCTTTGAACACCTGGTGTACAGGGGGCTGTGCTTTGAACTCCTAATGTACAGACGGCTGTGCTTTGAATTCCTGATGTACAGGGGGCTCTGCTTTGAAATCCTGGTGTACAGTGGCTGTGCTTTGAACTCATGGTGTACCGGGGACTATGCTTTGAGCTCCTGGTCTACAATTGGCTGTGCTTTGAACTCATGGTTTCCCAGGGACTATGCTTTGAGCTCCTGGTGTACAGGGGGCTGTGCTTTGAACTCCTGGTGTACAGGGGGTGGTGCTTTAAACTCCAGGTGTACAGGGGTGTTAGACGGGGACCCGCAGGGTCGGCCGAGCAAGGGGGGAGAGGCCTCCTGGCGAGGGCCCTCTCCTTCATCCGTACGGACGAGCAACTTCCCCCCCACAGATAGACACCACACAGAGATGAGTTCTGCGCACTTTTATATATCTTTAGGTAAGGTAGCTGACGATAAAGTAGGAGCAGGATACGAGGATCCCGTCAATTCTAGTCTCTTTGGGGAAAGGGTAGCGGGACAGTCTCGGTACCGGACAGGTACGGGGGTAGCGGGTGTGGAACTCACAATCCTCGAGCTGGTGGGTTCGCAAGTAGGGGCCACGGCAGCGTCAGCAGGCCTTCAAAATGGTTCACGGAAGGATGAGCCGCCAGCAGGCCTTCGAGATGGTTCACGGAAGGATGAGCCGCGGCAGCGCCAGCAGGCTTTCACGATGGTTCACGGAAGGATGAGCCGCGGCAGCGCCAGCAGGCCGTCGAGATGGTTCACGGAAGGATGAGCCGCGGCAGCGCCAGCAGGCTTTCACGATGGTTCACGAAGAGGATGAGCCGCGGCAGCGCCAGCAGGCCTTCAAAATGGTTCACGGAAGGATGAGCCGCAGCAGCGCCAGCAGGCCTTCGAGATGGTTCACGGAAGGATGAGCCGCGGCAGCGCCAGCAGGCTTTCACGATGGTTCACGGAAGGATGAGCCACTGCAGTGCCAGCAGGCCGTCGAGATGGTTCAAGGAAGGATGAGCCGCGGCAGCGCCAGCAGGCCTTCAAGAACGTTCACGAAGAGGATGAGCCGCGGCAGTGCCAGCAGGCCTTCAAGATGGTTCCCGAAGAGGATGAGCTGCGGCAGCGCCAGCAGGCCTTCAAGGATAGTTCACGAAGAGGAGCGGCGGCAGCGCCAGCAGGCCTTCAAGATGGTTCACAAAGAGGATGAGCTGCGGCAGCGCCAGCAGGCCTTCAAGGATAGTTCACAAAGAGGAGCCGCGGCAGCGCCAGCAGGCCTCCAAGGATGAGTTTGTCTCGGTTTCTCTCGACTCCAGGATACAACTGCCTTCCTGCTCTAAAGCTGCCCCAGTTATAGGTCTGGTCTCCTTTGATGTCCGGACCCTCGCACTTGGAGGTCGGGAGGTCCGGAATGAGGGAGTCCATACACCCAGCAGGGGGGTGGAGCCAGCGCCCAGGGAGGCTGGGGGGCGATCAAAACCTGGCGGAGGGGAGCCATCGACACTCCTTCTCCCGTTGACCTGCCAAGTGGTCTCTTTACCCCCTGGGTGGATGGTGGTGCCTCGATGTCGGGCTGGGCCAGGCCAGAGGCTGAGGTCGACCCGAGGCCACGAGGCCTGGTCGTGGAGGGTCCAAGATGGCGGCTGGGCCGGGGCCGGAGGTTCGGGAGGGGACCCGGGCCAGCCGAGGAGGTTGCAATCATGAGCCAATGTTCTGTCGGGGAAGAGCGGGGTGTTGGCCCGGCGGCCAGTAGGGGTCGCTCCCGTCCGGGGGACAGGGGTAGCCGGGGTCCATGACCCGCCATGTGGGGAGGGGTCGGGCAGGTCACAAGGCCTGTCCAACATGCGTCCCCCCAGCTGAAGGCAGGGAGAGTCACCCATCCTCTTGGGTAATCTCCTCGCCGAGGCGGAAGAAGCGGGACAGGCCGTCTGCGTTGGCGTGGTCTTGGCCGGGGCGATGCTCCACAGTGAAGTCCATCCCTTGCAGGGATTCTCCCCCCGCATTTGCATCAGCCATTGCAGTGGTCGGTGGTCGGTTTGCACCCGGAAGTGGGTACCGAAGAGATAGGGCCAGAGCTTCTTGAGGGCCCACACCACTGCGAAGGCCTCTCGCTCTATAGTGCTCCAGCGCTGTTCCCGGGCCAACAGTCGGCGGCTGATGAAGGACACTGGCTGGTCAACTCCCTCGGTGTTGAGTTGGGAGAGGATGGCCCCTATGCATGATCGGAGGCATCCGTCTGCACTACGAATTCTCGGCTGTAGTCGGGGGCTTGGAGCACGGGGGCAGAGCACATGGCGGATTTGAGTTTCTCAAAGGCAGTCTGACACTCAGGAGTCCAGTGTACTTTCGTGGGGTTCTTCTTGGATGTGAGTTCTGTGAGAGGCCCCACATTGCTGCCATAGTCTTTTACAAAGCGTCGGTATTATCCGGTGAGCCCCAGGAAGGCTCGGACCTCTGTTTGTGTCACCAGTGGCTCCCATGCCTGAATGGCGGCGATCTTGAGTTGGAGCGGGGCCACCAGGCCACTCCCCACCTGGTGCCCCAGGTAGGTCACGGACCCTTGGCCGATTTGGCACTTGCTGGCCTTGATTGTTAGCCCTGCCCGCCGGAGGGCGTTCAGGACCTCCCGGAGGTGTTGGAGGTGGTCTGGCCTTTGGCGGCTGTACACGGCGATATCGTCCAGATAGGCGGCGCTGAACTCCTCCAGTCCCGCCAAGACTTTGTTTACGAGCCTCTGGAAGGTAGCTGGTGCGTTTTTCATTCCGAAGGGCATCACCTTGAAGTGGTAGTGGCCATCTGGGGTGGAGAAGGTGGATCGCTCCTGGGCCCCGGGGGTGAGGCCGATCTGCCAATAGCCCACTGTTAAATCAAAGGTGCTCAGGTAGCGGGCGGCCCCCAGGCGGTCGATTAGTTCATCTGCTCGGGGAATGGGATGAGTGTTGGTTCGAGTGACGGCGTTCAGACCCCGATAGTCCACACAAAACCGGAGCTCTGGGGCGACGCCAGGGGCGGCGGCCTTGGGGACCAGCACGACTGGGCTACCCAGGGGCTGTCGGAGGGTTCAATCACTCCTAGAGCCAGCATCTTGGAGACTTCCGACTGGATGCAGGCGCGTACTCGATCAGGTACCCTGTACGCCCTGTGCCGGATCCGGTGTCGACATCGTGGAGGCACCAAGGGGTGACCCCAGGGATGAGGGAGAACAGGTCGGCAAATTGTTGAAGCAAGCCTTGGCAGTCTTGGCGTTGCTCTGGGGATAAGGCAGCGGAGAGGTGGACTCCTTCTACAGAGCTGTCTGTCTCGAGGTTCCTCAGGAGATCGGGGAGGGGCTCGGAGTCCTCCTCAGCCCCACTGTCGGTAGCCATCAGGAGGCTAAGTTCAGAGTGTACAAAGTGGGGCTTAAGTCTATTGGCATGGAGCACCCGGAGAGGGTTTCGGGGGGATTCCAGATCCACTAGGTAGGTGACGGGGCCCTTGCGCTCCACCACTTTGAAGGGTCCCGTCCATTTGTCCTGGAGGGCGCAGGGTTCGACTGGGGACATCACCCAGACCTGTTGTCCTGGCTCGAACTCAATGGATGAGGCATTTTGGTCATACCAGCGCTTCATGTCTTCTTGGCTGGCTTCGAGGATGGTTTTGGCGAGGTCCCTGAACCGCCGGGTCTGGTTCTGGAGGGCCAAGAGGTATTTGTACACATCTGGGGGCATCTTCTGGGGGGTCACCTCCCACCCCTCTTTGATCAGGCTGAGGGGGCCCCGGACGGGGTGCCCATACAGGAGCTCAAAGGGGCTGAAGCCCAGGGATTTCTGGGGGACCTCCCTGTAGGCAAACAGGAGGCATGGGAGTAGCACATCCCATTGGTGGCGTAGGGGCTCCTCGAGGCCCATGATCATACCCTTGAGGGTGCGATTGAATCGTTCTACTAGTCCGTTTCCTTGCGGGTGATAGGGGGTCGTAAATTTGTAGGTGACCCCGCACTGTTGCCATAGGGACTTCATGTACCTGGAGATAAAGTTCGTGCCTCGATCACTGATGACCTTCCGGGGGAAGCCCACCCGCGAGAAGATCCCCATCAAGGCTCGGCCCACCACGGGTGCTGTCACGGTCCGGAGGGGAATAGCTTCGGGATTGCGGGTGGCATGGTCCACCAGGACGAGTATGAACCGGTGACCTTGTGCTGTTCGGGGCTCCAGGCGCCAGGGTTCGCCTGGCCATGTCGATTCCCACCCGCTCAAAGGGGGTGGTGATGATGGGAAAGGGTTGCAGGGGGACCTTCAGTTTCTGGCCGCTCTTCCCGCTGGCCTGGCAGGTGGGGCAGGCCCAGCAGTGATACATTACATCGTTCCGCATTTTCGGCCAATAGAAATGGGTCACCAGGCGGCTGTACGTCTTGTCCTGTCCCAGGTGCCCGGCAAGTGGCACATCGTGTGCTAGCTTCAAGAGGAAGTCTCTGAATCGGAGGGGGACCACCAGCACCCGGCTGGCTCCCAGTTCGGCAATTTTCTGCTCGCTGTAGAGCAGCCCGTTGTCCCAGTAGATCCAGTGGGCCCCCGAGGCGTCCCCAGCGCTCTGGGCTATGGCTTGCTGTCGGAGCCCCTCGAGGGAGGGACACGCTTTATGCTTTTGGCGGAACTGTACTAGAGTGGGGCCACCTTCTTGGCGCCACTGGGCCAGCTCCGGGAGGTCCTGGAGCTGGTCAGGTTCTTTGTTGTTGAGCCCCGGAGGACCAGGCTCAGGTGTGGTTTCTTCTGCGAAGATCGGCGGAGGAGGTTCGGGCCACTCTGGTTCCTCCGCGAGGGGGATGGCGCGGGCAGCCATGGATCGGGTCATTGCACAGACCCATTCAGGGAGGCCAAGCATCCCCAGGTGCTCTCTTCTCTCAACTGCTGCCCAGGGGGAGCTCTCGAGATCGTTCCCCAGGAGGCAGTCCACGGGGGCATCATCTATGACGGTCACCTTCAGCATGCCTGACACCACTCCCCACTCGAAGGGGATGCAGGCCATCTGGCACAGGCTTTCGGAATTGTCCGCAGACCGCACGGGACAAAGTACATTAGGTAGTATTTGATCGGGGGTCACCAGATGGCAGCGGATTGGGGTCACACTGGCCCCGGTGTCACGGAGGGCTTCCGCCCGGCGTCCATTTATGGTGACCCACTGGCTGTATTTCTGTGTGTTGGCGGGGATGGGGGCCCGCGGGACCATGTCCCTTTCCCCTAGACATACCAGGGAGATGGCAGCAGGCTCCCACTCGGGCTGGTATTGTTCGCACTCCTCTTGATCTTCGTCGCCCTGCTCTTCCCCTAGGGCGACGGCGGTGATCTGGCGGTTCGCTGGACTCTGGTTTCTTGGGCAGGTTGGATCATTGGCGTAGTGGCCGGGTCGCTGGCATTTGTGGCAGACAACGTTGGCGCGGAATCCTGGTCTCGCCGGAGGGTTTCCTCTTACGGCCGGGGGCGGGGTGTTGCTAGTGGGGGGCACCGTGACGGTATCCCGACCCCGACCCTGGCCTCCTCCTCCCCCCGGGGGCGGTGGGGCCCTTGGGAGGCTCTGTTCTGTTCGCCTGGCCAACTCCGAGGGACCCGTGTGCTTTCCCATCGATCCGCTTCGATGGCAAGTTTCCGAGGTTCGG
Organism: Lissotriton vulgaris; assembly: GCF_964263255.1. Lineage (NCBI taxonomy): Eukaryota > Metazoa > Chordata > Amphibia > Caudata > Salamandridae > Lissotriton > Lissotriton vulgaris. Next base: position 16,793,947 of record NC_141689.1, read on the forward strand.
TCAGTTTGCTATCGAGGAGGTGCTGCCTCAGTTCCACGAAACAAATATTGGAGAGGTGCTCCCACACAATAAGGTCAAATAATTGTTCGTAAGTAGTGACCTGGCTGCCTTTGATCCATCCCTCGAAGGCTCGGCTAAAAAAGTTCACGTTTTCCACCCAGGTAGTACCGGGGATTCTCTTACAGTCTCGAAATCGCTGCCGGGACATTTCGGGCGTGAGCCCATAGCGAGCGAGAAGGGCGGCCTTCATGTGTTCGTAGGACGTCATCTTGTGGTCGGGGAGCTGTAGCAGGGCATCTCTTCCTTCGTTGACAAATCTTCCCCATAACCTGGCTCCCCAGTCTTTTTGCTGTATTCGGTGGGAGATCATGGCTACCTCGTAGGCCTTAAACCATTGTTGGATATCGTCGTTCCTGTGGTATTCTCGGACGACGTCCTTGGGAATGTGGACCTTGGGGTCCGCAGCGGGAGCGGAGTTCTGGTTCTCGGGGACGCCGAGTTCTTTGTTTTGTCGTCAAATTTCTAGCTCTTTTAAATTGCGCTCATGTTCGTACGCTAGTCTTTTTTCTTCTAGCTCCCTCTGGTTCTTTTTTTCTTCTCGTTCTTCCCGGAGCCGCAAGTGTTCAAGAGTTATCTATTGTTCTGCCGGTTTTAGTTCTCCATCTAAGCGGAGTCGAGCCAGCTCCAACTCGTGGAGTCGGCTTCTCTCCCGTTCTCGGGCCTCTTCGGACGAGAGGCCCGCTCTCCGTTCTTCTACGGGGGTGGTCGGCGTTTCTGTGGCCTCAATGTTTTCATTTCGGGGTGGGGACGCTTTTGTCTCCACCCAAGACTCCAATGCGCGCTTGAGGTCATCTTTAGTGCTCAGTCCTGTGGTAGCGATGCCCAACTCTAGGCAGAATTGTTTTAGTTCTTTGTGGCTGTATTCTTCCAGCTGCTCTATCTGAAATTTCGCGGTTGTTCCACTCTCCTTTGTCATCATTGCTGCTGTGTGTCGTGGGGTGAGTTACTCTCTGTACGATTATGCATAGGCTCGGATCGCGCCGCTGGCCACCAATGTTAGACGGGGACCCGGAGGGTCGGCCGAGCAAGGGGGAGAGGCCTCCTGGCGAGGGCCCTCTCCTTCAATCGTACGGATGAGCAACTTCCCCCCCACAGATAGACACCACACAGAGATGAGTTCTGCACACTTTTATATATCTTTAGGTAAGGTAGCTGACGATACAGTAGGAGCAGGATATGAGGATCCCGTCAATTCTAGTCTCTTTGGGGAAAGGGTAGTCTTGGTACTGGACAGGTACGGGGGTAGCGGGTGTGGAGCTCACAATCCTCGAGCTGGTGGGTTCGCAAGTAGGGGCCGCGGCAGCACCAGCAGGCCTTCAAAATGGTTCACGGAAGGATGAGCCCCGGCTGCGCCAGCAGGCCTTCGAGATGGTTCACGGAAGGATGAGCCGCGGCAGCGCCAGCAGGCTTTCACGATGGTTCACGGAAGGATAAGCCACGGCAGCGCCAGTAGGCTGTTGAGATGGTTCACGGAAGGATGAGCCGTGGCGGCGCCAGCAGGCTTTCACGATGGTTCACGAAAGAAGGAGCCGCGGCAGCACCAGCAGGCCGTCGAGATGGTTCACGGAAGGATGAGCCGTGGCGGCGCCAGCAGGCTTTCACGATGGTTCACGAAAGAAGGAGCCGCGGCAGCACCAGCAGGCCTTCAAGAACGTTCACGAAGAGGATGAGCCGCGGCAGCACCAGCAGGCCTTCAAGATGGTTCACGAAGAGAATGAGCTGCGGCAGCGCCAGCAGGCCTTCAAGGATAGTTCACGAAGAGGAGCCTCGGTAGCGCCAGCAGGCCTTCAAGATGGTTCACGAAGAGGATGAGCCGCGGCAGCGCCAGCAGGCCTTCGAGGATAGTTCACGAAGAGGAGCCGCGGCAGCGCCAGCAGGCCTCCAAGGATGAGTTCGTCTTGGTGTCTCTCGACTCCAGAATACAACTGCCTTCCTGCTCTGAAGCTGCCCCAGTTATAGTCCCCTTTGATGTCCGGACCCTCGCACTTGGAGGTCGGGAGGTCCGGGATGAGGGAGTCCAGACACCCAGCAGGGGGGTGGAGCCAGCGCCCAGGGAGGCTGGGGAGTGATCGAAACCTGGCGGATGGGAGCCATCGACACTCCTTCTCCCATTGACCTGCCAAGTGGTCTCTTTACCCCCTGGGTGGATGGTGGTGCCTCGATGTCGGGCTGGGCCAGGCCGGAGGCTGAGGTCGACCCGAGGCCACGAGGCCTGGTCGTGGAGGGTCCAAGATGGCGGCTGGGCCGGGGCCGGAGGTTCGGGAGGGGACTCGGGCCAGCCGAGGAGGTTGCAATCATGAGCCAATGTTCTGTCGGGGAAGAGCAGGGTGTTGGCCCGGCGGCCTGTAGGGGTCGCTCCCGTCCGGGGGACAGGGGTAGCCGGGGTCCGATACCCGCCATGCCGGGAGGGGTCAGGCAGGTCACAAGGCCTGTCCAAAGAGGGGGCCCTGCTTTGAACTCCTGTTGTACAGGGGTTGTGCTTTGCACTCCTGGTGTACAGGGGATTGTGCTTTGAACTCCTGGTGTACAGGGGGCTGTGCTTTGAACTCATGGTGTACAGGGGTTTGCTTTGAACTCCTGGTGTACAGGGGACTAAGCTGTGAGCTCCTGGTGTACAGGGGGCTGTACTCTGAGCTCTTGGTGTACAGGGGGTTGTGATTTGAACTCCTGGTGTACAGGGGGCTGTGCTTTTAACTCCTGGTATACAGGGGGTGTGCGTTGAACTCCTAGTTTACACGGTGTATGCTTTGAACTCCTGCTGTCCGGGGATTGTGTTTTTAACTCCTGGTGTACAGGGGACTGTACTCTGAACTCTTGGTGTACTGGTTGTGTGCTTTGAACTCCTGGTGTACAGGGGGCTGTTCTTTGAACTCCTGGTGTAGAGGGGGCTCTGCTTTGAACTCCTGGTGTACAGGGTGGATTGCTTTGAACTCTTGGTGTACAGGGGGCTCTGCTTTGAACTCCCGGTGCACAGGGGGCTGTGCTTTGAACTCCCGGTATACAGGGGGCTGTGCATTGAACTCCCGGTGTACAGGAGGCTGTGCTTTGAACTCCTGGTGTACAGGGGCTGTGCTTTGAGCTACTGGTGTACACAGGGCTGTGCTTTTCACTCCCGGTGTACAGGGGGCTGTGGTTTGAGCTCCTGGTGTACGGTGGCTGTTTTTTGAGCTCCTGGTGTACGGGGCTCTGCTTTGAGCTCCTGGTGTACTGGGAGCTGTGCTTTGAACTCCTGCTGTACAGAGGGATATGCTTTGAGCTCCTGGGGTCCAGGGGTCTGTGCTGTGAACTCCTGGTATACAGGGGACTTTGCTGTGAGCTCCTGGTGTACAGGGGGCTGTGCTTTGAACACCTGGTGTGCAGGGGGCTATGCTTTGAACACCTGGTGTACAGGGGGCTGTGCTTTGAACTCCTGGTGTACAGGGGGCAGTGCTTTGAACTCCTGGTGTACAGGGGGCTTTGCTTTGAACTCCCGTTGTACAGGGGTTGTGGTTTGAACTCCTGGTGTACAGGGGATTGTGCTTTGAAGTCATGGTGTACAGGGGTGTGCTTTGATTTTCTGGTGTACCGGGGACTAGGCTTTGAGCTCCTGGTGTACAGGGGTTGTGCTTTGAACTCCTGGTTTACTGGGGGTGTGCTTTGAACTCCTTGTGTACAGCGGGCTGAGCTGTGAACTCCTGATGTACAGGGGTTGTGCTTTGAACTCCTGGTTTACAGGGGTTGTGCTTTCAACTCCTGGTGTACAGGGGTTGTGCTTTGAACTCCTCGTTTACAGGGGGTGTACTTTGAACTCCTGGTTTACAGAGGTTGTGCTTTGAACTCCTGATGTACAGGGGTTGTGCTTTGAACTCCAGGTTTACAGTGGGCTGTGCTGTAAACTCCTGGTGTACAGTGGGCTGTGATTTGAACTCTTGGTGTACAGGGGTTGTGCTTTGAACTCCTGGTGTACAGGGGATTGTGCTTTGAACTCCTGGTGTACAGGGGGCTGTGCTTTGAACTCATGGTGTACAGGGGTGTGCTTTGAACTCCTGGTGTACCGGGGACTACGCTTTGAGCTCCTGGTGTACAGGGGTTGTGCTTTGAACCCCTGGTTTACACGGTGTATGCTTTGAACTCCTGCTGTACAGGGGGTTGTGTTTTTAACTCCTGGTGTACAGCGGACGGTACTCTGAACTCTTGGTGTACTGGTTGTGTGCTTTGAACTCCTGGTGTACAGGGGGCTGTTCTTTGAACTCCTGGTGTAGAGGGGGCTCTGCTTTGAACTCCTGGTGTACAGGGTGGATTGCTTTGAACTCTTGGTGTACAGGGGGCTGTGCTTTGAACTCCCGGTGCACAGGGGGCTGTGCTTTGAACTCCCAGTATACAGGGGGCTGTGCTTTGAACTCCCGGTGTACAGGAGGCTGTGCTTTGAACTCCTGGTGTACAGGGGCTGTGCTTTGAGTTCCTGGTGTACAGTTGGCTGTGCTTTGAACTCCCGGTGTATAGGGGGCTGTGCTTTTAGCTCCTGGTGTACGGTGGCTGTGCTTTGAGCTCCTGGTGTACGCGGGCTGTGCTTTGAGCTCCTGGTGTACGGGGTCTGTGCTTTGAGCTCCTGGTGTACTGGGAGCTGTGCTTTGAACTCCTGGTGTACAGCGGGATATGCTTTGAGCTCCTGGGGTCAAGGGGTCTGTGCTGTGAACTCCTGGTATACAGGGGACTTTGCTGTGAGCTCCTGGTGTACAGGGGGCTGTGCTTTGAACACCTGGTTTGCAGGGGGCTATGCTTTAACACCTGGTGTACAGGGGGCTGTGCTTTGAACTCCTAATGTACAGATGGATGTGCTTTGAATTCCTGATGTACAGGGGGCTCTGCATTGTAATCCTGGTGTACAGGGACTGTGCTTTGAACTCATGGTGTTGAGGTTCCGTGACGATTTGAACCCGTGTTTTCAATATTGTCGGAAATACATAATATTGGTATCAGCGAACCGCAAATGATCCATTTAGCATACCCTGGTGTTTTCGCTACGCTACGAGCAAGAGCACTCCTGTTATGAACACATTTCTGATCTACCCACGGCATCCATCTTAGATCATGGCAGCCATTTTGTGTTTCTTGCCCTCACATACGCAATAACCTCTGATCACTTCATTTCGATTAAGGACACGTAGCCTTAGCCGGAGATTCACCTCTTTCATGACACGTACACCTTAAACCAGATCACGCTGTAGCTACATGACTCGACAAAGGCTGCCTCCTCTGCCCGAGGCCAGCCCAACTGAACTGGTTCTCGTGTCCATTGTCCCGATCATGATTAGGCGGCCGAAGCCGGTAGCCTTGCCCATTTACAACCCACAAACATCTCTTATCCCGCTTTTCTATCTTCCACACCTGGCTCCGTTTCTTTCTTTCTGAATCTTTATTAGGGGGAGGTAACGAAATTTACGATGAGGCGGTCCGGCTCTTGAATGCAATATTGACAAGGGATTGTGATGAACTAGTGGGAACCCCTCTTCATAGATGTTTGGTATCAGATTTTATCGACGGTTCCTGTGTAACGCCAAATATTTATTGTTTATGACACAAAGGTTTTGGGAATGTACCAACATGTGAAGAATTCGCCTGAAGGCCAAAATTTAGTATATAAGGAGCAACCCTCTTTGTACAATTTGAACAGGCTCCTAGTTACTGCCCATGCGTAGTTTCTGTGACTTCTGTGTCCCTGCAGTAATAAACCTTTGGTCTTTGACGCCACCATCGAGAAGCCCGTGTTTCTGTTCATTTGCGCACCAAGGCAGGTGGAACTCCGGGGTCTTTGGGTGTTGTTCCCTGACACCTCTGGACGGAACCAAAAAGTCCAGAACTCCAATTGGCGCCCAACGTGGGGCGACGTCATTCGGTACCGGTCCAAAAGCCTGAAGAGTTCGAGAAGCTTCGTGTGAAGATTCCTGAGGGAGGCGCCCCACTTCATCGATCCCGGCATATCGCAAAAGTGGCCCGAAGTTCTCTTCCACAAGGGTTCCCGTTCAGGACGGCTGCAGTGGGCCATTGCCTTGACCGTCGCCCTGTCTTGGACCCGAGGTGCAGTCCTTAGTACAGCGAAACGTGACGGGTTTCTCCTTGGTGACGTCTTCAGTGCCTCAGTTAAGTATTTAGTGGTTGCTAGTTGGTTATTTCGTAAGGGTTGTTATAATCCTTTTTGGTTCTTGGTTTGGTTCGGTTTCGTAAGATTATCACTGGTTGTTCTGGTTACGATAATCTATTTTGTTCAGTTTGGGTATCGATACATCAGTTCGTTTTGGTAGGCCTTAAAGTTCTTGGTTCAAGTGCACATATCCGTTTTGTGTTTTGTTTGTTTTGTGTTCCGGACTGAAAAATGGTAAGTCGGAGAAACTGTATGTTGTCTTGTTTTGGTTGCACCAGTGACTCACGATTGGAGGACTCATGTCTGGTTCCTCCGATTGGGACTCCCTTATATGACTTATATTGTAAACATGGTGTGGCTCCTATATCCTATAATGAGGTGTGGGTCCGCTACACTGAAAAAGACGGTGTCCTTAGTTGGCCACTGCATGGTAGTTTTGAACCCGAAATTCTTGATAATTTAGAAGCGAAATTGTTTAGGAAGAAAGCCCGGCCGGCAATGTTTGATTCTTTCCGTTACTGGCGAAAAGAATCCAAACAGAGAGAAATGAAGAGATTAAAGAAAGAACAGAAAGAGAAAGAAGAGTTGACTCTAGAGCAAGCAACTAAGCAGCTACAAGATAACGAGTGTGAGAAGGCCATAGAGGTGGCCATTAGAGAGCATAATTTAGCGATCGACAAGTGCTATCCTGCCTTGCCATCGAAAACAGCTAAGATACTAGAGGACCCCGAAAACGATCCTCTGTTGTCTTATCGGTTACGGTCACCTCCACCGTATGCACAAGGCGCTACGGCTCCACTTGTACCAAATGTTCAATTACCGGTTGCTGGACAACCTGGCATTCCTGCCCCTCAGAATCAAGTTCCTGTACCTCCTGTGGTTAATGTGAATGTTCCTACGGCTCCTCCTCTTCCAGGATTGCCGATTTCTATACCTGCATCTGTCTCGCTCACACCTACTGCCTCACAAACTATTTTTCTCGATACTCCTACTGCCCCGCTATCTGTTCCTACTTCCACTGTGTTCTCTACGTCTGCTAGTGTATTGACTCCACTTTCTGTTCGTCGAAGAATCACTGATTCTGTGTCTAATATGCTGTCTCCTTTCTATAAAACCTTAATTAAGACTCCTACTTCCGACTCTGTTCAGAGACGTAGTCAGCATCCAAGCACTGAGGAACGGGGAATTTTAGATTCCACGGCTCTCAGATGGATATCGAAGAGTAGGAGATATAGTACGAGAGATGTGCTAGAAACATTTATGCAGTGGAAGGAACCAACGCAACGGTACGTCTTTGATGAGATGTGCTCGTTGCTACGTGAAGAGATAGAAGAAGAAGATATTGAATCAAATTTAGAAGACTTAATTAGGGTTCAGAAAGAGTTTGCTGCTGGAATGATAGTAGGTGAAAATATAGAAGAAGCGATGGAGTTGATCTTAAGTTTTAGGGGTGATCCATCTCTTCGTTCACCGAGAGATTTAGGGAAAGGTAAGACGAAGCTGAGTCGCCAATATCCAATGAGGGAGGTTCCTCCGATTTGGCGCGAAGCTGTGCAAGCTGATGCTCCTAATGGTATTGTAGCCGCTCCGGCGCAATTCCAGAGAGTATGGATACACATTCCGTGGAAGCGAGCCGAAGTGCTAGCAGTGAAACAGGCCTTGCCAGATCCGCGTAAGAATCCTGCTGGATATTACAAGGAATTAACACAGACGGTTGAGGCTTGTATAATGAACTTAGCAGACATTGATATGTTATTTGGAAATGTAGTTCCGCAACCAGTATGGGCTAAAATTCGTAGGGAAGATCATCAAGTTGCTTTAGGTGGTGATTGGGCAGCTATCACTGCAGCAGATGGTCAGCAAACGGGTGGTGCAAAACCTGAACCCCTAATTGCTAATCTTCCAGGTAGGATAATTGACTTAATGAAGACTCTGATGCCCGCATTACGTGTTAATTGGGACAAGTTATCCGCATGCAAGCAAAAGAAAGACGAAAGTGTCTCCGACTTCTTCACGAGGTTCGAAGAGACTTTTGTAGATCACAGTGGTCAGGATATGAGCACAGAAGGAGGACAGAGACTGTTTGTCGATAAATTTGTGCATAATTTGTTACCTGAGTTATGCAATAAATTAAAGGATTCAGAGAGTGCGTGGGCTGTTTCTACAACTGCGCAAATACTTGCAACTGCACAATATTACGAAAATAGGGATAAAGAGGAAAAAGAGAAATCAGACAAGAAAACGAAAGATTTAAAGACTAAAGTTCTTTTGCAACAGGCGTATCCGCCTCGCACAAATCAGACTAATATGCAACAGGGTTCATATCAAAGGACAGATTATAGTTCACCGAGGCCTCAATATCAGTGGAACCAGTGTGCGTATTGTAAGAAAGAGGGTCACTACAAGAATGAATGTCCGGTTTTAGCGCAAAATAATGCAGCAGCAGCCCAGAGAGGTCGTGGTGGTTTTGTACAGAATTCTAGAGGCCGAGGGCGAGGTGCTATGCCTCCACAGACGAATGATCGTCCTTCCAATCACTTTGATCAAAGAAATGGACAGTCAGCCCAGCAAAATAGATCTCAACAATATCTTGTTGAAGACTATTGTGAAGTAGATGAAGGATTTCAGCAAAATGGGTACTAGGACAGCCATGGACAGAGAGAGGGAGTAGTATCAGTTCCAGTGGATCAGAGTGGGCCTTATGTCGCAGTAGCAACATCAGGTGTAGTCGAACCGTTTCTGTTGGATACTGGTGCCGCAAAAAGTTCTATCATTCATGCGAAACTCCCTGGCGCACCTTTGTCTGGCTCAACAAATGTTTCTGTAGGTTTTTCAGGCGCCCCTGTTTACAACCCTATATCTGGTCCTTTGTCCATTTCTGTTGGACCGTGTCAATTGAAAGCACCCTTGATTTTGACGACGGGTTGTAATGAAAATCTGCTTGGTTTAGACTTGTTAAAACGACTATATGCGACATTGTACTGTTCTCCGGAAGGGGTACAGCTTACATTGGGTAAAAGAATCACCTCTCCGATGTATTTGTCAATGGATGCACTTCCACCAGAGCTGCGTTCACTCCCTGATTCTCTTTGGGCGACTGGTCCTAATGATGTAGGCCTTTTAGAAATACCACCATATGTAGTAACTTTGAAAGCCAATGTGAAATTTCCAAGAATTCCGCAATACAAAATATCTAGTGAAGGTGAGCGTGCACTTTTATTGATTGTGCAAGATTTGATTAAGAAAGGTGTGGTTGAAGAAACTAGAGGAAATGTTTGTAATAGTCCTGTATTACCGATTTTGAAACGAACTGATCCTACTAAGCCTCCAGTATATAGGTTTGTTATTGACCTTAGAGAAGTTAATAAGATTGTGGTTCCACAGTTTCCTGTGGTTCCAGACATTACTGCCTTGTTAACACTGATTCCTGCTACAGCTACTTGGTTCTCAGTTATCGACTTGAAGAATGCCTTTTTCAGCATTCCGATAGCCGAGGAAAGCAGAGATATTTTTGGCTTCTGTCTAGGAGGTCGCAGTTTCAGATTTAAACGCGCTCCACAAGGCTACTGTGAGAGCCCATCTATTTACAGTCAAGCGTTAAAAAGCCAGTTAGACTCCTTTGTCCTTCCTCCATGTTCTACTCTAGTACAATATGTAGATGATCTTCTAGTGGCTGCCGATGACAAGGAAACTTGCAAAGCAGCTACAGTTTTGTTATTGCATCACTTGTCTACTTTGAATCACAAGGTATCACCTTCAAAGATGCAATACTGCTGCCAAGAAGTGACCTACCTAGGTCATCTCTTGTCAAAGGAGGGAAGGAAGTTGACCCCAGAGAGAATAAAAGCAATTACGCAAATGAATGTTCCACGCACACAGAGAGAAGTACGTGCCTTTTTAGGTATTACCTCTTACTGTAGGCAGTGGATCCCAAATTTTTCTCTTTTAGCGAAACCATTGGTAGCCTTGACTGGGAAAAATGTTCCGAGTCCGGTACCATGGTCTGATGAATGTCAAGAGAGTTTTTCTGAGTTACGAAAAGCATTGTGTTCAGCTCCTGTATTGGGTACACCTGATTACAGTAAGCCATTCACGCTCTACGTTCACGAGAGAGAAGGTTGCGCGTTGAGTGTTCTGACACAGAAATTTGGTGATAAACAACGCCCTTGTGCGTATTTTTCATCAACATTGGATCCGGTAGCTAGAGCATTACCTAGTTGTTTGAGAGCTACAGCGGCAGCTGCGGCTTCCATTCGACAATCTGCTGGTTTAGTGATGAACAACATGCTAGTGGTCATGGTTCCTCATGCGGTGGATACACTCATGAACCGAACCAAGACACAACACCTTACCAGTGCGAGACTATCTGGTTACGAGCTGACATTACTAGCGAGTCATATTCAGATCAAAAGATGTAATGTATTGAATCCAGCAACATTGTTGCCGGCTAATCAAGAGTCGAGTGATTCCGAGCCACATGATTGTTGCTTTAGAACGGAGGAAGAGACAAAAGGACGAATTGACTTAAAGGATACTCCATTATCAGATCCAGATGGCACATTGTATGTGGATGGGTCATGTTTTAAATTGGAGAATGGGGATGTGAGTGCTGCTTACGCAGTAACGACTTTGAAGACGATTGTGGAGACTGCAAGAGTGAGTCAGAATTCTGCCCAAGCTGCAGAATTAATAGCTTTAACGAGAGCGTGTGTTTTAGCTAAGGGAAAGAGAGTGAATGTTTTTACAGATAGTCAGTACGCATTTGGCGTGGCCCATAGTTTTGGCCGTTTGTGGAGAGAAAGAGGTTTCATTACGTCCCATGGGACTAAGATTCAACATGGTCAGCTAGTTAACGACTTGTTGGAATCTCTAACCTTGCCGACTGAAGTTGCGATTGTGAAGTGCAGTGCTCATAAAGCAATTACGGATGATGTTGGTCGTGGAAATGCTTTTGCTGATGAAATCGCTAAACAGACAGCTAGAGACATAATGAGCAGAATGTATGTTGCTACGTCTGCAAGATGGATTGCTGAATCTGGAATGTGTGAGGATACAATGGAAAGTGTGAAAGAGATTCAGAAAGAGGCAACTGAGGAAGAGAAACATGTATGGAGAGAGAGTACGGGCAAGTTGGATTCGAATGGGTGTTGGATTGATTTGACAGAACAGCAGCGTTGGATGTTGCCTGATGCGTATGTGCTTGCAGTGGTGACGATGGCGCATGGAGTAGCGCATATAAGTTCTAAAGGAATCTGTAAGATGTTGGCTCCGGTCTGGAAGAATGATGGGATCAGTAAGTGTGCAGAGAGAGTGGTGAAAAATTGTATGGTATGCCTGATGCATAATCCTGGCAAGGGAACTCCAACTCCAGCTGGTCACTTCGCTCCTCCTTCCTGCCCCTTTGAAGTGATTCAGTTAGACTTCATTCACATGGATCGCTGTAATAATTTGAAATATGTCCTGGTGGTAGTCTGTGCTTTTTCCAGGTGGATTGAAGCATACCCATTAAAGGACAATACTGCTCTATCAACTGCCAAAATTCTTCTCAAGGAATATTTCCCCAGATATGGAATGCCACGGATTGTATGGTCAGATAACGGAAGTGAGTTTATAGGGAAAGTTATGCAGAGTGTGTGTGCCGGCCTAGGTCTGAAACAGAAGTTCCACAGTGCAAATCATCCCCAGTCTGCTGGTTTAGTGGAGGGTTACAATGGCACCCTCAAACTGAAATTAGCTAAGATACAAGCATCCACAGGTTTAGCCTGGCCAGACGCACTACCTTTGGCTTTGTTATCAACGAGAGCAACTGTACATTCTAGAGTGGGGCTTAGCCCTTATGAGATAGTGTTTGGCCGTCCGGCAAATATTTGGGGTGTGCCAAGGCCTAAGAAGTTTTGTTCTCTAGAGTACCCTATGTTGATAGACTATCTTTACGACTTGACTGCTAAATTGAGTCTTATTCACCAACAGGTTTTCGATGCTTTACCAAAGCCTCCGGAGAGTCCAGGGCATCAGCTGAAACCAGGAGATCTTGTGGTTATCAAGAATTTCACAAGGACGAAGAACCTTCAGCCGAGATTCGTCGGCCCCTTCCAAGTCCTGCTTGCAACAAGAACAGCAGTTCGTGTAGCTGGACGCAAGCATTGGGTGCACGCATCCCATGTTAAGCGTGTCCCTTTGCCGCTTCCTTACGATGACTGGGTGAAGAAGGGAATTGGTTCTTCCGAATTTGAAAGCACGCCAAAATTCATCCCTTTCAGCGATGCCGAATTAATCACTGACACTCCAAGCTCTGACTCTCCTTCAGAAAAGACTCCTTCGAACACTGAACATTTGTCCCCTGCATCAGGAAAAACTCTGTCATCTGCGAACTTGAACACTGCAACAGCTACCAGTGAAACGCTATTTGCCGATCAGACAGTACCTGCGAAGCAAAGATATAATTTACGAAACCGTAAAATGGACAAATAAAGCAGGCAACTGCATATTGTGATATTTTGACATTTTGAACTTTTTGCCTTCAGCCAGGAAGTTTGCTATTGTTTTATTATTTTAAAATTGCCTTGCCGTCTGGGTAGCCGTAGGGTTGTGGCTGTGTGCCTAGTTGGATTTGCAGGGGTCTGACACAAGGTCGATCTTTCTGTTGGTTCTGGGAACTCCCAGGGCTGATAGAGGCATTTTCATCTACGTACACATCATCAGTGGTCGCGAGCGGATTGTAGAAGATGGAGCTTCCTGCGCTGCAACGAGAAAACGTAATTTATGTTCGCAGAAACAGACTTCACAGAATCCTTCACAGCAAATGCTTTTTGATTCAATGTACCATTACATTTCTAATTGTTTTAATAACGTTGGTGGGTGGAATCGTTTTCAGCATAAATTTGATTTTTGTGCCAGTTACTACAGTACCTCCCCTTGATCCTGCTGTTTCTACTGTCTCTTCTATACACTCTTTTCATTCGTTTCCCGAACATGAGCAAGCCCGACGCTCAGAGTTCATTAACAACACTTTTGTACAACTCTTGCATCAACACCAACTGGTAGTTAACACTACAGACTGCTGGGTGTGTGGCTTGATACCCCACACTATGGATAAAGGCATTCCCTATCTGGTTTTGCCTTTCAGCTACAATGGATCATTTCAGGCCCTTCAAACCATCTTTGCTTATGCCCTTGAAACCTATCCTCCACGTCCACCACGTTCCACTAAATATAACTCTGCCAACAAAGCCTTAGTCCAGGGAATTATTGACATGATCAAGGACGTCAATAATACTCCATCATACCCTAGAGACGAATTGCGAGTATATTTAAGTTGGAATTCTTCAGAGTATCGTCTTAGTTTAGGAGAAAGCAAGCGTAAAAGCTCAACTCCAATCTGGGTCGTACCTCACCGAGGTCAGGTCTGTTTGCAAGGTAATGGGAGAAATCCAAGAGCTCAGCTAGGGAGGAGTGAGTGCGTTGAGACTTATGTGTTTCCGGCTCACTCTTCCCCTGCATTCCTTACTGCTAGGGGTACCTACTTCATCTGTCGAGACAGAGCGTATACATGGTTACCTGCCGACTTTTCAGGTTCATGTTATATTGCTCGATTGTTGCCCCCAACATACACTGCTTCATCTGATTACCATAGAACCAGAGTAGCGAGAGGTGTCCTCAGCAAAGAAGACACTGCTGGTCAGGAAGCTGGAGACTTTTTCAAAGGCTTCCTTCCGTTCTGGGGGCCTATGGCCAATAGTAGAAACATACGTCAGCTAACACGGGTAGTTGAATCTACTATTACCGAAACTGCTGGTGCCCTTAGCAATTTAACAGCTGAGCTCCAGGCGGATAGACTCATGACGTTACAGAACCGTATGGTTCTAGACGTTATCCTTGCAGACCGAGGTGGGGTATGCAGAATGATCCAATCGAGCTGCTGTGTCTTTATTCCTAATAATGCTCCAACAGTGTATGAGGCGATCTCTAAACTACACAAGATTTCCGACTCTATTCATGTAGACAAGGGAAACTGGTCCTTCATGGAGTGGTTTTGGACTCTGATCTCAGCGTGGGGATGGAAGGTTCTAATGGTCATTGGTGTCATCTTAGTATTCCTATTCTCATGTTGCTTGATTATCCAGTGTGGTCCTGCTCTGTGTAGTCTTTGTGCTGCAACCTGTTTTAGGAAACCACCTGCGTTTGGAGAAAAGGCACGAGAAAGGATGATGATACAACAGCATGTCACTGACCTGATGAGCATAGAACTAGATTCTGACTTAGACTGAGTAATTGCCTATGTAAGGGCAAAAGGAGGGTCTGAGGTTCCGTGACGATTTGAACCCGTGTTTTCAATATTGTCGGAAATACATAATATTGGTATCAGCGAACCGCAAATGATCCATTTAGCATACCCTGGTGTTTTCGCTACGCTACGAGCAAGAGCACTCCTGTTATGAACACATTTCTGATCTACCCACGGCATCCATCTTAGATCATGGCAGCCATTTTGTGTTTCTTGCCCTCACATACGCAATAACCTCTGATCACTTCATTTCGATTAAGGACACGTAGCCTTAGCCGGAGATTCACCTCTTTCATGACACGTACACCTTAAACCAGATCACGCTGTAGCTACATGACTCGACAAAGGCTGCCTCCTCTGCCCGAGGCCAGCCCAACTGAACTGGTTCTCGTGTCCATTGTCCCGATCATGATTAGGCGGCCGAAGCCGGTAGCCTTGCCCATTTACAACCCACAAACATCTCTTATCCCGCTTTTCTATCTTCCACACCTGGCTCCGTTTCTTTCTTTCTGAATCTTTATTAGGGGGAGGTAACGAAATTTACGATGAGGCGGTCCGGCTCTTGAATGCAATATTGACAAGGGATTGTGATGAACTAGTGGGAACCCCTCTTCATAGATGTTTGGTATCAGATTTTATCGACGGTTCCTGTGTAACGCCAAATATTTATTGTTTATGACACAAAGGTTTTGGGAATGTACCAACATGTGAAGAATTCGCCTGAAGGCCAAAATTTAGTATATAAGGAGCAACCCTCTTTGTACAATTTGAACAGGCTCCTAGTTACTGCCCATGCGTAGTTTCTGTGACTTCTGTGTCCCTGCAGTAATAAACCTTTGGTCTTTGACGCCACCATCGAGAAGCCCGTGTTTCTGTTCATTTGCGCACCAAGGCAGGTGGAACTCCGGGGTCTTTGGGTGTTGTTCCCTGACACCTCTGGACGGAACCAAAAAGTCCAGAACTCCAGTGTACCGGGGACTATGCTTTGAGCTCCTGGTGTACAATTGGCTGTGCTTTGAACTCATGGTGTACCGGGGACTATGCTTTGAGCTCCTGGTGTACAGGGGGCGGTGCTTTGAACTCCTGGTGTACAGGGGGCTCTGCTTTGAACTCCCGTTGTACCGGGGTTGTGCTTAGAACTCCTGGTATACAGGGGATTGTGCTTTGAACTCCTGGTGTACAGGGGGCTGTGCTTTGAACTCATGGTGTACAGGGGTGTGCTTTGAACTCCTGGTGTACCGGGGACTATGCTTTGAGCTCCTGGTGTACAGGGGTTGTGCTTTGAACTCCTGGTTTACAGGGGTTGTGCTTTGAACTCCTGGTGTACAGGGGTTGTGCTTTGAACTCCTGGTTTACAGGGGGTGTGCTTTGAACTCCTGGTTTACAGAGGTTGTGCTTTGAACTCCTGGTGTAGAGGGGTTGTGCTTTGAACTCCTGCTTTACAGTGGGCTGTGCTGTGAACTCCTGCTGTACAGTGGGCTGTGATTTGAACTCTTGGTGTACAGGGATTGTGCTTTGAACTCTTAGTGTACAGTGGGCTGTGCTGTGAACTCCTGGTGTACAGGGGTTGTGCTTTGAACTCCTGGTGTACAGGGGTTGTGCTTTGAACTCCTGGTGTACATGCGTCTGTGTTTTGAACTGCTGGTTTACAGGGAGCTCTACTTTGAACTCCCGGTATACAGGGTGCTGTGCTTTGAACTCCCGGTGTACAGGGGTTGTGCTTTGGACTCCTGGTGTACAGGGGGCTGTGCTTTGAACTCATGGTGTACAGGGATTGTGCTTTGAACTCCTGGTTTACAAGGGGTGTGCTTTGAACTCCTTGTGTACAGTGGGCTGTGCTATGAACTCCTGATGTACAGGGGTTGTGCTTTGAACTCCTGGTTTACAGGGGTTTTGCTTTGAACTCCTGGTGTACAGGGGTTGTGCTTTGAACTCCTGATTTACAGGGGGTGTGCTTTGAACTCCTGGTTTACAGAGGTTGTGCTTTGAACTCCTGGTGTACAGGGGTTGTGCTTTGAATTCCTGGTTTACAGGGGGTGTGCTTTGAACTCCTGGTTTACAGGGGTTGTGCTTTGAACTCCTGGTGTACAGGGGTTGTGCTTTGAACTCCTGGTTTACAGGGGGTGTCCTTTGAACTCCTGGTTTACAGAGGTTGTGCTTTGAACTCCTGGTGTAGAGGGGTTGTGCTTTGAACTCCTGCTTTACAGTGGGCTGTGCTGTGAACTCCTGCTGTACAGTGGGCTGTGATTTGAACTCTTGGTGTACAGGGATTGTGCTTTGAACTCTTAGTGTACAGTGGGCTGTGCTGTGAACTCCTGGTGTATAGGGGTTGTGCTTTGAACTCCTGGAGTACAGGGGTTGTGCTTTGAACTCCTGGTGTACAGGGAGCTCTGCTTTGAACTCCCGGTATACAGGGTGCTGTGCTTTGAACTCCCGGTGTACAGGGGTTGTGCTTTGGACTCCTGGTGTACAGGGGGCTGTGCTTTGAACTCATGGTGTACAGGGATTGTGCTTTGAACTCCTGGTTTACAAGGGGTTTGCTTTAAACTCCTTGTGTACAGTGGGCTGTGCTGTGAACTCCTGATGTACAGGGGTTGTGCTTTGAACTCCTGGTTTACAGGGGTTTTGCTTTGAACTCCTGGTATACAGGGGTTGTGCTTTGAACTCCTGGTTTACAGGGGCTGTGCTTTGAACTCCTGGTTTACAGAGGTTGTGCTTTGAACTCCTGGTGTACAGGGGTTGTGCTTTGAACTCCTGGTTTACAGCGGGCTATGCTGTGAACTCCTGTTGTACAGTGGGCTGTGATTTGAACACCTGGTGTACAGGGATTGTGCTTTGAACTCCTGGTGTACAGTGGGCTGTGCTGTGAACTCCTGGTGTACAGGGGATGTGCTTTGAACTTCTGGTGTACAGGGGTTGTGCTTTTAACTCCTGGAGTACAGGGGTCTGTATTTTGAGCTCCTGGTGTACAACGGGCTGTGCTTTGAACTCCCGGTGTACTGGGAGCTGTGCTTTGAACTCCGGGTGTACAGCGGGATGTGCTTTGAGCTCCTGGTGTACAGTGGGTATGCTTTGAACTCATGGTGTACCGGGGACTATGCTTTGAGCTCCTGGTGTACAGGGGGCGGTGCTTTGAACTCCTGGTGTAGAGGGGGCACTGCTTTGAACTCCCAGTGTACAGGGGATGTGCTTTGAACTCCTGGTGTACAGGGGGCTGTGCATTGAACTCATGGTGTACAGGGGTGTGGTTTGAACGCCTGGTGTACAGGAGACTACGCTTTGAGCTCCTGGTGTACAGGGGGCTGTGCTGCGACCTCCTGATGTACTGTTGTAATTGGCCCGGCCGCATTAGCGATTAGCTGAACCTACACGTTGTCCTCCTTAACTTAGCTATATATGAAAACGCCATTTTGAATGTTGCAGCGGCCATCTTAGATCATGAGCGGCCTCGTGGCTAGCGTGCCCTTTTAGTCCGTTGTCCGTTCCGCTGACCACTTCTATCTGCCCAGCAACAGGCTAATTTTAATACCGGTCAAGCCGCACATGCGCAGTTCCCACTGACCCGTAAACCTTCTGGAATGTGCACCAAACTGACCAGTGGAGTTGTGCCCCCTCCAATGAGCTGGCAGTATTCCAAAACATGACCATATATGTCCTTAAATGTGTCTTAACTTGTGCCGCCTATCTTTTATTGCCCAAAAACTGTATATAAACGGGGTCACACCGGTGTTCGGTGTGATACCTCTTGCATTACCGAAGGGTGCTGTTTGAGTGTACCATGACCCCATGGGGTCTTAATAAATTTGTTCTTTGCCTTTTACAGTTTCCGTGCCAACAGTTCTTGAGTGTAAGTGGGTTATATCTGGAGTGTGTAGGCCTTGGGAACCCCGAAATTACTTCAATTGGCGACCACGAAGGGACTCATCGGCGACTCGGATGCCCGAAGGAAAGGTCGTGACGAAGGCTTGGAAACTCGCCATGGACGCGCGCTGCCACGAGTGACCCGAGTCTTGGCTGCCACGGTGTTTTTTCCTTTCCTTCCGATCTGACCTTCCAGGTGGCGCCGGTCTCCGACTGAGTTTCCGAAGTGTCTGCATCGCTGAGAAAGTGCCGTTTGGCTGATTTGGTTTACAAGACCTTGGCAGTTGGAATCTGGACATTTGGGAATTTGGGTAAGCTTTGTGATCGGTAAGGTAGTCTTCGGACGCTTACTGAGGTCCTATGATTTGTGTTCGGTAAGGTAGTTTTCGGATGCTTACTGAAATTCTGTGATTTGTGATCGGTAAGGCAGTCCTTGGACGCTTGCCGAAGTCCTACGATCTACGTCTTTGATTTGAGTTAGCTAACATTGTGAATTTGTGATCTTTGAACTTATATGTGTAGTGCACTTCACATAGGCAGGCATGTAGAGATGTTTCTCTAATTTAGTTTTTTTTCCCTGAGCGGCACACTTGTGTGAAGAACTGTAAGTGCCATTTTGTGTAGTGTCACGTTTTCGTGATACTTTTTGAACATGCCTGTTTTCAGCACACTCCGAGGAATGTGTTGTCTTGGAGAAGGTACCTCAATTAGATTAGCAGAAGCGCAGCCGGCTCCCCCAGAGGGAACACCAAACAGGGACATGTATATAAAATTTGGCCTTCCCCCTATTATGTACAGTAAATTATGGCATAAGTACACCAAGGCCGATCCTGAATTGCAATGGCCTCTACACGGGTCGTTTGATTTAAGTAAAATACAATTTGTAGAGCAATGTTTGTTTCAACGTAGGTCTAGACAAAATATGTTTGATTGTGTACGAATGTGGGAGAAAGCGGCACGTGAGCGAATGAAGCGTGAAGTTGCCTTGGCGGACAAAGAGCAGCATAAGGCTGCTCGGGATAAGGCTTTACAGCTTGAGGAAAAGGAGGCTCAGGAGAAGAAAGAAAGGGAGGAACGGGAACGTAAATTGCAAACGACTGGTCAATTTCCTATTCGTCGACCACTTTATCCTGTCCTTAATAATGAAATTGATGATTTTTCTTTGTTAGAACGGTCACCGCCTCCGTATGTTTCGCCGACGGCTCCGGATGAGGATTCAGGGGACGACGGACGGGATAAGTCGGACAAGAAGGGTATATCCGCTCTCAGGTTCACTGCGGTGAGGTCCGCTCACCTACGCAGTTGGGCTCGTAAAGTGAATAAGCGTAGTATTACTCAGGAGCAATTGTTGACAGAAAAGAAAGGGTGGTCGGATCTTGAATTGATGTACTTTTTGTCTAGTCTGGCGGATGAAGTAGTAGGCGCATATCGTGACCTTTCTGATACGTTTGAGCCCAAAGCATTGTCAGTGTATCGTGAAAATTTGACTAAAGGTGATTTTGATCTTTCAGATGTTGATGACCTGTTTACGCAATTGATCAAGCTGCGGGATGAGACAATCCGATTGAGGGAGGAACGAAAAAAGAGCCAAAAGGAGGCCAAATTGGAGACAAATGGGCAGGCCAAAGAGTGTTCTCTTCGTGGTTCAGATAAGAGTTTTGCATTGCATGTTATGCCTATGCGTGAAGCCCGCCTTTGTATGTTCCACCAAAAGGGGAAGGTACGGATGCTGATAAATTGTCGAAGGATGCGAAAGGGTATTTTTTGTATAATTGGGTATATACGCCGTGGAATAGAGCAGATGTCATGGCATTGAAAAATTCTCTACCTGATCTTCGGAAGAATCCGGCGGCATTTTATGAAGGGGTGGAGGGGGCTATATCATCTTGTGTGATGACTCTTGTGGATATAGATTTGTTTTTTGGGCTAATATTACCACCTGATATGTGGAGGCAGATTCGTAAAAATAATGACGAAACGATATTGGGGGGAACATGGAAGGAAATAAATGCTGCAGATTTAGATAGAGAACCAGCCTGTAAGCCTTGCCAGTTAATTTTAGATCTGCCGGCAGCTATCTTGAATAAATTGAAAACGCTTGTTCCCTCCAAAAAGATTGATTGGACTATGCTAACATCGTGCAAGCAGAAACCTGATGAAACGGTTTCAGATTTCTTTACACGCTTCGAGGAAGCATTTCATGATTACAGTGGTCAATCTTTGACAGACGATACGGGCCGGCATTTGTTTGTAGATAAGTATGTAGCTAATCTCCTACCAGAGATTGCAAAACGATTGAAGTTGAGTGAAAGTTCCTGGGCCACGGCGACCCCTGCGTCCTTGTTAACTATGGCTCAGTATTATGAGCGACAGGAAGTGGAGGCTAAAGAAAGTGTAGAGAAAAAGGCGAAGGAATTGAAAACGAAGGTGATGTTGGCGCAAGTTCGGGGAACACAGGGTAGAGGGAATGATAGAGGTAGACGAGGTGGAGGAAATGCATCGTATGGTCGTACGGATATTGCGGAGGATCAGTGTGCTTATTGTAAGGAGTTTGGGCATTGGGCCGAAGATTGTCCGGTACTTCGTGAACAGCGTAGTCAGCGTGGTCGAGGAAGTGGAAGGTCGAGAGGAGGTTATACTGGAGCGAGGGGTGGCGGAGGTGATCGTAGACAGGTTGAGGAGAGGGGCCGTGGCCAGGATGAACGAAATACGTTTGATAGACGGAATCAATATCAGATTTCGGAAGGAGAGAATGTGGAACATCAGGATTATGTGCATGCATAGGATTGCGTAGGATGGGGTAAGGAATCAGTTGAAGTGCCGGTAGATCAGCAAGGTCCATATGTAACAGCGGGCATTTTGGGTTCTACTGATCAGTTTCTAGTCGACACAGGAGCTACTCGTAGCGCTTTGTCGAAAAACTTGATTCCGAGGGCTCCCCTGTCCGGCGAAATGATTACGTGTGTAGGGTTTGATGGCACACCCTCCCCCAGCCCGTTGTCCAAGCCCCTTGCACTATGCATAGACAAATACTTTAGTTTTGGCCAATTTTTGTTATCACCCCATACCCCAGACAATATCCTGGGCATTGATTTGCTTAAATATTTTCGAGCGACAATACGTTGCGCTCCAGAGGGAGTGCGGGTTATCCTGAATGACAATTACCCTGACCCTGACAGATTTTATGCTATTTTAGACATTCCAGCTTTGGCCTCTCTACCGCATACGTTGTGGGCGACCTCAGATACGGATGTGGGAGAGATGCGTATTCCACCAATACACATTACTGTTAAGGAGGGGGCCCCTCTACCACGAGTACCACAGTATAAGATTTCGAGAGAAGGTGAAATTGCATTGACACACATTGTTCAGGATTTGATTTCTGCAGGGGTTGTGGAGGAGGTCCCTTATAATGTTTGTAACAGTCCTATTCTTCCGATTCTTAAGAGAGACACTGATGGCAAAGTCTATCGATTTATTATCGATTTGCGAGAGATCAACAAAATTGTCATTCCCCAATACCCGGTGGTGTCTGATATTACGACCTTGCTTACCTTGGTTCCACCGACAGCCACCACCTTTAGTGTTATTGACTTAAAGAATGCGTTCTTTTCCATCCCTGTTCATCCTGATAGCAGATATCTGTTTGGTTTTACGCTCAATAATAAATCGTATAGATTTTGTCGTGTTCCCCAAGGTTATACTGAAAGTCCTAGCATCTACAGTCAGGCTTTGAAAAGGCAGCTAGATTCATTTAAATTGCAGTCTGGCGTTGCGCTCATCCAGTACGTGGATGACCTTCTGCTTGCCGCTGACTCTTATGCACAATGTGAACAGAGCACACTTGCGTTGCTTTCCTTTTTGGCACAAAACAATCACAAGGTTTCTAAGAAAAAGCTTCAATACTGTAGACCCCAGGTGACCTACCTCGGTCATCTGTTGTCTAAGGAGGGGCGTGCATTAACATCTGATCGAATTCAAGCAATTTTAGATACACCAGTCCCCCGCACGCAGAGAGATGTACGTGCCTTTATAGGGTTGACGTCCTTTTGTAGGCAATGGATCATGGGTTTTTCGCATATCATAAAACCTTTGCTAGCATTACTGTCCAAAGCCACACCAATGCCTCTTGAGTGGACAGATGAATGTCATAAAGTTTTTGAGCAGTTGAGGCAGGCCCTTTGTTCCGCACCTGTGTTAGGTACACCAGACTATACGAAACTTTTCACATTGTACGTGCATGAGAATGATGGGTGCGCGTTGTCAGTGTTAGTACAATTACACGGGGATAAGCAGAGACCATGTGCATACTTCTCTGCCATTTTGGACCCTGTAGCGCGAGGGTTGCCCGGGTGTTTTCGAGCGGTAGCAGCAACTGCAGTAGCCATACGACAGAGTGAGGGAATAGTGTTATCACACAAATTGTTGGTGTTAGTTCCTCACGCAGTAGATGCCCTGTTAAACCAAACCAAGACCCAATATCTCACGAGTGCACGGCTAACAGGATACGAGCTGACACTCTTGGCGCCACATATTACCTTGAAAAGATGCGCTACTTTGAACCCCGCCACTTTATTGCCCTATCCGGCCGAGGAGGGTCAGGAAGAAAAACATCATGACTGTGTTTTCCTGACCGAGGAACAGACAAAGGGTCGTGTTGACTTACAGGATGTGCCACTTCCAGATGTGGATGGGAAACTGTGGGTTGATGGATCGTGTTTGAGGCTGCCAGACGGCACGACTTCCGCAGCATATGCGATCACGACACTTAAGACAGTGGTAGAAACAGCTAGGATACCACAAAAGTCGGCTCAGGCAGCAGAGCTGATAGCTTTAACAAGAGCCTGCGAATTAAGTGCTGGATTACGTGTGAACATATACACGGACAGCCGGTATGCCTTTGGAGTGGCCCATGACTTCGGGCTACTTTGGAGGGAACGTGGGTTTCTGACATCACACGGAGAGCACATTATGCATGGAGAGCTAGTGCGTGATCTCCTAAATGCATTGCTTGGCCCTAAGAAAGTAGCGATAGTGAAGTGCAGTGCCCATAAAAAGATTACGGATAAAGTGGGTCAAGGGAATGCCTTTGCAGACAGCATAGCCAGACAAACGGCTATGTCCCGAACTAGCTCCCCCATGTATGTGGTACAATCACAGGCTAAGCGATGGAATAATGCTAGAGCAGAAATATTGGATATTCAAAAATCAGCTACTGAATCTGAACTTGCGGCTTGGGCAGCAGACGGGGTACTAGAGGATGAGGGTTGTTGGAGAAGTAAAGATATGGAGAAGTGGAAATTGCCTGCGGCTTACTTACAGGCGATGGTCCAGATGACACATGGACTGGCTCATGTCGGGGCTCTGGCAATCACTCGGCTTTTAACACGAGTTTGGGAACATCCCGAGATTGCTAATACTGCAACGAGAGTAGTGCAGACCTGCCTGGTGTGTTTGCAACACAATCCTGGAAAGGGGACCCATACTCCGAAAGGAGGTTTCGTTCCACCTTCGGCACCATTTGAAGTGCTTCAAATGGACTACATCCAACTCGAGCGCTGCAACAACCTGAAGTACGTCCTAGTGGTGGTGTGTGCTTTTAGCAAATGGGTTGAGGCCTACCCCACGAAAGACAATACGGCTTTGACGACAGCTAAGGTGTTGCTTAAGGAATTCTTTCCTCGCTTTGGAGTTTGCAAATTTTTGTGGAGCGATAATGGGCCCCATTTTGTTGGAAAGATTGTGGAATATGTACTGAAGGGGTTAGGGATTCAGCAGAAGTTCCACGCTGTATTCCACCCTCAGTCAGCAGGTTTGGTTGAGCGGTACAATGCCACGTTGAAGCTCAAGCTAGCCAAAATTGTAGCGTCTACATCGTTGAAGTGGCCAGATGCTTTGCCGCTGGCACTGCTTTCTCTTAGATCAGTACCCCACTCACGAACCGGCCTTACGCCTTATGAGGTGGTGTTTGGCCGCCCGATGAATATCTGGGGGGTGCCCAAGCCGCGATTAATACATGATGTGCCTTGTGTTATGATGAATGATTATTTGGCACGATTAACAAATGATTTGCTCTCTATTCATCAACAGGTTCGAGAAGCGCTCCCTGACAACTCTACTGGAGAGGGCCATGATCTTCGTCCTGGTGACCATGTAATGGTTCGCTCGTTTGAGAGAGCAAGCAGTTTGGAGCCCAGGTGGAAGGGCCCCAAGCAGGTCCTCCTTGCGACCCGCACCGCAGTACGAGTGACCAACAGAAAGCGGTGGGTGCATTCGACACATTGTCGCCGTGTCTCTCCGGACCTGGTGACTCCTGCTGTGTTGACTGATTATAAGGAGATCTTGGAAAAAGAAAAGAGCCCAGCTGTGACGTCGCCCGAAGTTGAGGGAGCCTTCCCGGACCAATCTGCTACCGGAAGAGAGCGTTACAACCTGCGCCCACGATAAGAAGATTTTTTTTTTTTTTTTTTAATGACTGGTTGGTTACCGCTCCAGGTTTGTGAAACGGAAACCGGGAATTCCAAGGGGGGGGATCAGTTCTGCCAGAGTAGCGACACCCGTCTTGGCCCGGAGAAGAAAACAACGGCTACCTCGGAGTTCAGCACCGTATTTTTTTCCTTTTTTTAGGTATACACGCACATGTATCTGAGACTTTGGTGAACAATTTGTGAACAATTTGTGCTATTTGAGACTTTCTACGAACATTCTTGAACTATGGCATCAACGGCATCCCGGGATAAGAAAATATTGGGTGCCTTTTTCTTTGTTTTGATCATTGTGGTGATAGCTGTTACAGCCTGGGTAGTTGAGCTTGTGGTGCCTGTACGTGAACATTTGCTGCCAACTACCCCTGCTCCGTCTGAACATTTTCATTTTACACTGCCCTTTCATGAAGAGCGACATCGCCAAACGTACTTAAATAACAGCTTCATTCAGATTCTTCACCACACACATAACATGACCAATACTTCAAATTGCTGGGTATGTGGGATGTTGCCAGGGCACCAGAAGAGAGGGGGCACTCCACTTATTCCACTCCCGTTTTCGCATAATGGGTCATGCAACGCTTGGTACACCCTCCTCTTTACTATGAGATGGCCAACCAAAGGGGGGGTGCTTTTCCGTTTGAATAAAGTATGTTTCCACGACAAGGATGGGTTTCCCCGGGCTGAGGGCACTCGTTTTGAATGGGAAGAGTACAGGCCTGACAATGTGTCTGCCCCACGTGTATACAGCAACCAGAGGAACATCAATGTCTCTAATGCCCATGTTATAAATGTCATTGCTACAAAAGCCGATTTATGTATCAGGAACAAGGGTTCGATTGCAGTGGGGAAAAGCGAATGTAATACTACTCTCACGTTTGATAACCCGAATGGTATTTCATTTGTTGCATCACGAAATACATATTTTATCTGTGGAACGAAGGGCTACCATCAGCTTCCATTGGGGTGGTTGGGCACGTGTTATGTATCGTTTGTGTTACCTCCCGTATTCATTGCCCCTCCGATGTATCACAATGATTATACTTTGTACCATGATTTCGTTCTGAATAGGGTTAAACGAACTGTTGTCCTGGAGGACATTGACCAAACGGACACTGCATTACAACAATATGTGGACTTTAATCTAGGACTATTCTCCTTTGTGGGGGCTGCACTGAACAGCCGGAAAATCAGACGACTGACACGTGTTGTTGAGGCTGTTGCGAATGACACTGCCATTGCTCTGGGGAATATTACCGAGGAACTACAGATTTCCAGAATTGTCACCCTCCAAAATCGAATGGTCAATTCTCCATCTGTGTATGATGCTATTTCCAAGCTTCATAAAATAGCAGCTGAAATACACCCGGACAATGGAACTTGGACACTTTCGGGATAGTTTTGGTCTATGATTACAACTTGGGGCTGGAAACTGTTGACAATTCTCTGTATACTTGTAGGAGCCATGTTTTTTATATGCCTATGTATTCAATGTGGCCCAGCTTTATGTTCAATGTGTTTATCAGCTTGTATACCATCAAGACGAGCTCTTGCCCATGACAAAATGATGCTTCACAAGGAGGTAACACAAATAATGTTAATAGACATCGAGGACGAACATCCTGACTATGTTCACTATGAGGTAGATTCAGCTAACCGCTAAAAGGGTCGTCTGTTGTAATTGGCCCGGCCGCATTAGCGATTAGCTGAACCTACACGTTGTCCTCCTTAACTTAGCTATATATGAAAACGCCATTTTGAATGTTGCAGCGGCCATCTTAGATCATGAGCGGCCTCGTGGCTAGCGTGCCCTTTTAGTCCGTTGTCCGTTCCGCTGACCACTTCTATCTGCCCAGCAACAGGCTATTTTTAGTACCGGTCAAGCCGCACATGCGCAGTTCCCACTGACCCGTAAACCTTCTGGAATGTGCACCAAACTGACCAGCGGAGTTGTGCCCCCTCCAATGAGCTGGCAGTATTCCAAAACATGACCATATATGTCCTTAAATGTGTCTTAACTTGTGCCGCCTATCTTTTATTGCCCCAAAACTGTATATAAACGGGGTCACACCGGTGTTCGGTGTGATACCTCTTGCATTACCGAAGGGTGCTGTTTGAGTGTACCACCACCCCATGGGGTCTTAATAAATTTGTTCTTTGCCTTTTACAGTTTCCGTGCCAACAGTTCTTGAGTGTAAGTGGGTTATCTCTGGAGTGTGTAGGCCTTGGGAACCCTGAAATTACTTCAGTACAGGGGTTGTGCTTTGAACTCCTGGTTTACAGTGGTTGTGCTTTGAACTCCTGGTGTACAGGGGTTGTGCTTTGAACTCCTGGTTTACAGGGGGTGTGCTTTGAACTCCTGGTGTACAGTGGGCTGTGCTGTGAACTCCTGGTTTACAGTGGGCTGTGCTTTGAACTCCTGGTGTACAGGGGTTGTACTTTGAATTCCTGATGTACAGGGGGCTCTGCATTGTAATCCTGGTGTACAGGGGCTGTGCTTTGAACTCTTGGTGTACCGGGGACTATGCTTTGAGCTCCTGGTGTACAATTGGCTGTGCTTTGAACTCATGGTGTACCGGGGACTATGCTTTTAGCTCCTGGTGTACAGGGGGCTGTGCTTTGAACTCCTGGTGTATAGGGGGCGGTGCTTTGAACTCCTGGTGTACAGGGGGCTCTGCTTTGAACTCCCGTTGTACCGGGGTTGTGCTTAGAACTCCTGGTATACAGGGGATTGTGCTTTGAACTCCTGGTGTACAGGGGGCTGTGCTTTGAACTCATGGTGTACAGAGGTGTGCTTTGAACTCCTGGTGTACCGGGGACTATGCTTTGAGCTCCTGGTGTACAGGGGTTGTGCTTTGAACTCCTGGTTAACAGGGGGTGTGCTTTGAACTCCTTGTGTACAGTGGGCTGTGCTGTGAACTCCTGATGTACAGGAGTTGTGCTTTGAACTCCTGGTTTACAGGGGTTGTGCTTTGAACTCCTGGTGTACAGGGTTTGTTCTTTGAGCTCCTGGTGTACAGGGGTTGTGCTTTGAACTCCTGGTTTACAGGGGGTGTGCTTTGAACTCCTTGTGTACAGTGGGCTGTGCTGTGAACTCCTGATGTACAGGGGTTGTGCTTTGAACTCCTGGTGTACAGGGGTTGTGCTTTGAACTCCTGGTTTACAGGGGTTGTGCTTTGAACTCCTAGTTTACAGGGGGTGTGCTTTGAACTCCTGGTTTACAGAGGTTGTGCTTTGAACTCCTGGTGTAGAGGGGTTGTGCTTTGAACTCCTGCTTTACAGTGGGCTGTGCTGTGAACTCCTGCTGTACAGTGGGCTGTGATTTGAACTTTTGGTGTACAGGGATTGTGCTTTGAACTCCTAGTGTACAGTGGGCTGTGCTGTGAACTCCTGGTGTACAGGGGTTGTGCTTTGAACTCCTGGTGTACAGGGGTTGTGCTTTGAACTCCTGGTGTACATGCGTCTGTGTTTTGAACTCCTGGTGTACAGGGAGCTCTGCTTTGAACTCCCGGTATACAGGGTGCTGTGCTTTGAACTCCTGGGGTACAGGGGGCTTTGCTTTGAACTCCCGGTGTACAGGGGTTGTGCTTTGGACTCCTGGTGTACAGGGGGCTGTGCTTTGAACTCATGGTGTACAGGGGTGTGCTTTGTACTCCTGGTGTACAGGGGACTACACTTTGAGCTCCTGGTGTACAGGGATTGTGCTTTGAACTCCTGGTTTACAAGGGGTGTGCTTTGAACTCCTTGTGTACAGTGGGCTGTGCTGTGAACTCCTGATGTACAGGGGTTGTGCTTAGCCCTGGGCGAAGAACTACGCTCCGTTCGCGGAGTTTGCGGAGTTTCGGCAACTCCGCGCTCCGCGGAGAACGCGAAGTTGTCAAATACTCCGCAAACTGCTGCGTAGCGTAGTTCTCGCGCGCTCAATAGCATTTTCGCGTGCGCGAGGATGCTTGTCGGTAAGATTGAGTTGCCGAACACGCAGAAACTGCAATCTGGCACAGAATTACTCGCGAACACGTTAGTAGTGACCGGAAATAAGGGGACGCGAGCGGGCGGGACAAACCTCATGGGTAACTTCGCGCGCTACACATCCCGAGCATGCAGGCAATCAATCAATCAATCAATCAGGATATTTGTATAGCGCGCTACTCACCCAGAGGGTCTCAAGGCGCTTGGGGGAGGGGGGTCCGCTACTGCTCGAACAGCCATGTCTTGAGTTGCTTCCTGAAGCAGAGGTGGTCTTGGGTCAGGCGGAGGTGGATGGGAAGGGAGTTCCAAGTCTTGGCTGCCAGGTAGGCGAAGGATCTTCCTCCCATGGTGGATCTTCGGATGCGTGCAACGGCGGCGAGGGCATGGCTGGTCGATCGTAGCTGGCGGGTGGAAGTGTAGAAGGTCAGGCGGTTGTTGAGGTACCTGGGGCCCAGGTCGTGGAGGGCCTTGTGTGCGTGGGTGAGGAGTTGGAACGTGATTCTCTTGCTGACGGGGAGCCAGTGAAGGTCTCTCAGGTGTCCGGAGATGTGGCTGTGTCGGGGGATGTCCAAGATGAGTCGTGCGGAGGCGTTCTGGATGTGTTAGAGTGTTTTCTGGAGTTTGGCTGTGGTTCCGGTATAGAGGGTGTTTCTGTAGTCCAGTCGGCTGGTGACGAGTGCCTGTGTGACCGTCTTCCTGGTTTCGGTGGCGAGCCATCGGAAGATCTTTCAGAGCATGCGTAGGATGTTGAAGCATGATGATGAGACGGCGTTGACTTGTCTGGTCATCGAGAGGGAGGAGTCCAGGATGAAGCCCAGGTTGCGTGCGTGGTCCGTTGGTTTGGGTGCGCTGCCCATGGCAGGGGGCCACCAGGAGTCGTCCCAGGCGGAGGGTGAGGATCCAAGGATGAGGACTTCCGTCTTGTCTGAGTTCAGTTTCAGGCGGCTGTTCCGCATCCATTCGACTACGTCTTTCATCCCTTCGTGTAGGTTGGTTCTGGCGGTTCCTGGGTCGTTGGTGAGGGAGAGGATCAGCTGGGTGTCATCGGCGTAGGAGATGATGTTGAGGTTGTGTTGGCGTACGATGGCTGCGAGGGGGCTCATGTAGACGTTGAAGAGGGTGGGGCTGAGTGATGATCCTTGTGGTACGCCGCATATGACTTCGGTGGCCTTGGATCTGTACGGGGGGAGGCGGACTCTCTGTGTTCTTCCGGTGAGGAACGTGATGATCCACTCCAGTGCCTTCTCTTGGATTCCGATGTTGCTGAGGCGCTGCACTAGGGTGCGTTGGCAGACCGTATCGAATGCTGCGGAGAGGTCCAGGAGGATGAGGGCCGCTGTTTCCCAGTTGTCGAGCAGGGCTCGGATGCCGTCAGTGGCTGCAATGAGGGCGGTTTCGGTGCTGTGGTTGGCGCGGAAGCCGGACTGCGAGTGGTCGAGGCTGGTTGGGCGAGCGCAATTGGTGATCCACTGTGTGAGGTTGTTGGCTGCTTGGTTGGGGTCCGTTGAGCTGGCGGGAGGGTTCTGGCTCAGTGAAGTGGTGAGCTGGTCGGTGGTGATCTTGTTCCAGTTCCCGCGGGGAACCTGTTGCGGGTGGTGGTGAGTCGTGGTCTTTCTGAAGCTGAAGTGGACGCAGCTGTGGTCTGTCCAGTGTAGTCCGGTGGAGTGGCTGAAGGAGATGTACTTGCTGAAGGAGAAGACTGGGTCAAGCGTGTGTCCGGCGTAGTGGGTGTGGGTGTTCACCAGTTGCATGAGTCCGAGGTTGGCGAGGTTGTCCAGCAGGGTGGTGGTGGTGTTGTCGTTGTTGTTCTCCAGGTGGAAGTTGAGGTCCCCTAGGAGGATGTAGTCAGCGGAGGCGAGGGCGTGCGGGCTGATGAAGTCTGCGATGTCTTCGCTGAATTGTGTGCGAGGTCCTGGGGGTCTGTAGATGAGGGTGCCTCTGAGTGTGGTCTTGAGGTCCGTGTGTATCTGGAAGTGAAGATGTTCGGCGGCTGTGAGGGTGTCGCCTGAGTTGGTCGTGATGCGGATGGTGTTCTTGTGGACGATGGCGATGCCTTCTCCTGTCTGGTTGACGTGGTCTCTCCGGGTGATCTTGTATCCGTCCGGGATGGCGACGGCGATGTCGGGTGCTGAGGAGGCGTTCATCCATGTTTCCGTGAGGAAGGCGACGTCTGGAGATGTGGTGTCGAGCAGGTTCCAGAGTTCCACGGCGCTCCGGAAGACAAAAACGGCTCGCGGACGGGTCAAGCAAGCTACTACGCATGTTCGCGGAGTTATGCGTAGTTCGCGGAGTGCAAGTGCATCTTCGCGTAGCTCGCGGAGTGCGGCTACGCGAACTACGCCCAGGCTTAGTTGTGCTTTGAACTCCTGGTTTACAGGGGTTTTGCTTTGAACTCCTGGTGTACAGGGGTTGTGCTTTGAACTCCTGGTTTACAGGAGGTGTGCTTTGAACTCCTGGTTTACAGAGGTTGTGCTTTGAACTCCTGGTGTACAGGGGTTGTGCTTTGAACTCCTGGTTTACAGTGGGCTATGCTGTGAACTCCTGTTGTACAGTGGGCTGTGATTTGAACACCTGGTGTACAGGGATTGTCCTTTGAATTCCTGGTATACAGTGGGCTCTGCTGTGAACTCCTGGTGTACAGGGGATGTGCTTTGAACTCCTGGTTTACAGAGGTTGTGCTTTAAACTCCTGGTGTACAGGGGTTGTGCTTTGAACTCCTGGTTTACAGTGGGCTATGCTGTGAACTCCTGTTGAACAGTGGGCTGTGATTTGAACACCTGGTGTACAGGGATTGTGCTTTGAACTCCTGGTGTACAGTGGGCTGTGCTGTGAACTCCTGGTGTACAGGGGATGTGCTTTGAACTCCTGGTGTACAGGGGTTGTGCTTTTAACTCCTGGGGTACAGGGGTCTGTGTTTTGAACTCCTGGTGTACAGGGAGCTCTGCTTTGAACTCCCGGTATACAGGGTGCTGTGCTTTGAACTCCTGGGATACAGGGGGCTGTGCTTTGAGCTCCTGGTGTACAACGGGCTGTGCTTTGAACTCCCGGTGTACTGGGAGCTGTGCTTAGAACTCCTGGTGAACAGCGGGATGTGCTTTGAGCTCCTGGTGTACGGGGGGTGTGCTCTGCACTCCTGATGTACCAGGGGCTATGATTTGAACTCCTGGTCTACAGTGGGTATGCTTTGAACTCATGGTGTACCGGGGACTATGCTTTGAGCTCCTGGTGTACAGGGGGCGGTGCTTTGAACTCCTGGTGTAGAGGGGGCTCTGCTTTGAACTCCCGGTGTACAGGGGTGTGGTTTGAACTCCTGGTGTACAGGAGACTACGCTTTGAGCTCCTGGTGTACAGGGGGCTGTGCTGCGACTTCCTGATGTACAGGGGTTGTGCTTTGAACTCCTGGTTTACAGTGGTTGTGCTTTGAACTCCTGGTGTACAGGGGTTGTGCTTTGAACTCCTGGTTTACAGGGGGTGTGCTTTGAACTCCTGGTGTACAGTGGGCTGTGCTGTGAACTCCTGGTTTACAGTGGGCTGTGCTTTGAACTCCTGGCGTACAGGGGTTGTACTTTGAATTCCTGATGTACAGGGGGCTCTGCATTGTAATCCTGGTGTACAGGGGCTGTGCTTTGAACTCATGGTGTACCGGGGACTATGCTTTGAGCTCCTGGTGTACAATTGGCTGTGCTTTGAACTCATGGTGTACCGGGGACTATGCTTTGAGCTCCTGGTATACAGGGGGCTGTGCTTTGAACTCCTGGTGTACAGGGGGCGGTGCTTTGAACTCCTGGTGTACAGGGGGCTCTGCTTTGAACTCCCATTGTACCGGGGTTGTGCTTAGAACTCCTGGTATACAGGGGATTATGCTTTGAACTCCTGGTGTACAGGGGGCTGTGCTTTGAACTCATGGTGTACAGGGGTGTGCTTTGAACTCCTGGTGTACCGGGGACTATGCTTTGAGCTCCTGGTGAACAGGGGTTGTGCTTTGAACTCCTGGTTTACAGGGGGTGTGCTTTGAACTCATTGTGTACAGTGGTCTGTGCTGTGAACTCCTGATGTACAGGGGTTGTGCTTTGAACTCCTGGTGTACAGGGGGCTGTGCTTTGAACTCATGGTGTACAGGGGTTTGCTTTGAACTCCTGGTGTACAGGGGACTAAGCTGTGAGCTCCTGGTGTACAGGGGGCTGTACTCTGAGCTCTTGGTGTACAGGGGGTTGTGATTTGAACTCCTTGTGTACAGGGGGCTGTGCTTTTAACTCCTGGTATACAGGGGGTGTCCGTTGAACTCCTAGTTTACACGGTGTATGCTTTGAACTCCTGCTGTACGGGGGGTTGTGTTTTTAACTCCTGGTGTACAGGGGACTGTACTCTGAACTCTTGGTGTACTGGTTGTGTGCTTTGAACTCCTGGTGTACAGGGGGCTGTTCTTTGAACTCCTGGTGTAGAGGGGGCTCTGCTTTGAACTCCTGGTGTACAGGGTGGATTGCTTTGAACTCTTGGTGTACAGGGGGCTCTGCTTTGAACTCCCGGTGCACAGGGGGCTGTGCTTTGAACTCCCGGTATACAGGGGGCTGTGCATTGAACTCCCGGTGTACAGGAGGCTGTGCTTTGAACTCCTGGTGTACAGGGGCTGTGCTTTGAGCTACTGGTGTACACGGGGCTGTGCTTTTCACTCCCGGTGTACAGGGGGCTGTGGTTTGAGCTCCTGGTGTACGGTGGCTGTTTTTTGAGCTCCTGGTGTACGGGGCTCTGCTTTGAGCTCCTGGTGTACTGGGAGCTGTGCTTTGAACTCCTGCTGTACAGCGGGATATGCTTTGAGCTCCTGGGGTCCAGGGGTCTGTGCTGTGAACTCCTGGTATATAGGGGACTTTGCTGTGAGCTCCTGGTGTACAGGGGGCTGTGCTTTGAACACCTGGTGTGCAGGGGGCTATGCGTTGAACACCTGGTGTACAGGGGGCTGTGCTTTGAACTCCTGGTGTACAGGGGGCAGTGCTTTGAACTCCTGGTGTACAGGGGGCTTTGCTTTGAACTCCCGTTGTACAGGGGTTGTGCTTTGAACTCTTGGTGTACAGGGGATTGTGCTTTGAAGTCATGGTGTACAGGGGTGTGCTTTGATTTTCTGGTGTACCGGGGACTAGGCTTTGAGCTCCTGGTGTATAGGGGTTGTGCTTTGAACTCCTGGTTTACTGGGGGTGTGCTTTGAACTCCTTGTGTACAGCGGGCTGAGCTGTGAACTCCTGATGTACAGGGGTTGTGCTTTGAACTCCTGGTTTACAGGGGTTGTGCTTTAAACTCCTGGTGTACAGGGGTTGTGCTTTGAACTCCTGGTTTACAGGGGGTGTACTTTGAACTCCTGGTTTACAGAGGTTGTGCTTTGAACTCCTGGTGTACAGGGGTTGTGCTTTGAACTCCAGGTTTACAGTGGGCTGTGCTGTAAACTCCTGGTGTACAGTGGGCTGTGATTTGAACTCTTTGTGTACAGGGGTTGTGCTTTGAACTCCTGGTGTACAGGGGATTGTGCTTTGAACTCCTGGTGTACAGGGGGCTGTGCTTTGAACTCATGGTGTACAGGGGTGTGCTTTGAACTCCTGGTGTACCGGGGACTACGCTTTGAGCTCCTGGTGTACAGGGGTTGTGCTTTGAACCCCTGGTTTACACGGTGTATGCTTTGAACTCCTGCTGTACAGGGGGTTGTGTTTTTAACTCCTGGTGTACAGCGGACGGTACTCTGAACTCTTGGTGTACTGGTTGTGTGCTTTGAACTCCTGGTGTACAGGGGGCTGTTCTTTGAACTCCTGGTGTAGAGGGGGCTCTGCTTTGAACTCCTAGTGTACAGGGTGGATTGCTTTGAACTCTTGGTGTACAGGGGGCTGTGCTTTGAACTCCCGGTGCACAGGGGGCTGTGCTTTGAACTCCCAGTATACAGGGGGCTGTGCTTTGAACTCCCGGTGTACAGGAGGCTGTGCTTTGAACTCCTGGTGTACAGGGGCTGTGCTTTGAGTTCCTGGTGTACAGTTGGCTGTGCTTTGAACTCCCGGTGTATAGGGGGCTGTGCTTTTAGCTCCTGGTGTACGGTGGCTGTGCTTTGAGCTCCTGGTGTACGCAGGCTGTGCTTTGAGCTCCTGGTGTACGGGGTCTGTGCTTTGAGCTCCTGGTGTACTGGGAGCTGTGCTTTGAACTCCTGGTGTACAGCGGGATATGCTTTGAGCTCCTGGGGTCAAGGGGTCTGTGCTGTGAACTCCTGGTATACAGGGGACTTTGCTGTGAGCTCCTGGTGTACAGGGGGCTGTGCTTTGAACACCTGGTTTGCAGGGGGCTATGCTTTAACACCTGGTGTACAGGGGGCTGTGCTTTGAACTCCTAATGTACAGATGGATGTGCTTTGAATTCCTGATGTACAGGGGGCTCTGCATTGTAATCCTGGTGTACAGGGGCTGTGCTTTGAACTCATGGTGTACCGGGGACTATGCTTTGAGCTCCTGGTGTACAATTGGCTGTGCTTTGAACTCATGGTGTACCGGGGACTATGCTTTGAGCTCCTGGTATACAGGGGGCTGTGCTTTGAACTCCTGGTGTACAGGGGGTGGTGCTTTGAACTCCTGGTGTACAGGGGGCTCTGCTTTGAACTCCCGTTGTACCGGGGTTGTGCTTAGAACTCCTGGTATACAGGGGATTGTGCTTTGAACTCCTGGTGTACAGGGGGCTGTGCTTTGAACTCATGGTGTACAGGGGTGTGCTTTGAACTCCTGGTGTACCGGGGACTATGCTTTGAGCTCCTGGTGTACAGGGGTTGTGCTTTGAACTCCTGGTTTACAGGGGTTGTGCTTTGAACTCCTGGTGTACAGGGGTTGTGCTTTGAACTCCTGGTTTACAGGGGGTGTGCTTTGAACTCCTGGTTTACAGAGGTTGTGCTTTGAACTCCTGGTGTAGAGGGGTTGTGCATTGAACTCCTGCTTTACAGTGGGCTGTGCTGTGAACTCCTGCTGTACAGTGGGCTGTGATTTGAACTCTTGGTGTACAGGGATTGTGCTTTGAACTCTTAGTGTACAGTGGGCTGTGCTGTGAACTCCTGGTGTACAGGGGTTGTGCTTTGAACTCCTGGTGTACAGGGGTTGTGCTTTGAACTCCTGGTGTACATGCGTCTGTGTTTTGAACTGCTGGTGTACAGGGAGCTCTACTTTGAACTCCCGGTATACAGGGTGCTGTGCTTTGAACTCCCGGTGTACAGGGGTTGTGCTTTGGACTCCTGGTGTACAGGGGGCTGTGCTTTGAACTCATGGTGTACAGGGATTGTGCTTTGAACTCCTGGTTTACAAGGGGTGTGCTTTGAACTCCTTGTGTACAGTGGGCTGTGCTGTGAACTCCTGATGTACAGGGGTTGTGCTTTGAACTCCTGGTTTACAGGGGTTTTGCTTTGAACTCCTGGTGTACAGGGGTTGTGCTTTGAACTCCTGATTTACAGGGGGTGTGCTTTGAACTCCTGGTTTACAGAGGTTGTGCTTTGAACTCCTGGTGTACAGGGGTTGTGCTTTGAATTCCTGGTTTACAGGGGGTGTGCTTTGAACTCCTGGTTTACAGGGGTTGTGCTTTGAACTCCTGGTGTACAGGGGTTGTGCTTTGAACTCCTGGTTTACAGGGGGTGTCCTTTGAACTCCTGGTGTACTGGGAGCTGTGCTTTGAACTCCTGCTGTACAGCGGGATATGCTTTGAGCTCCTGGGGTCCAGGGGTCTGTGCTGTGAACTCCTGGTATACAGGGGACTTTGCTGTGAGCTCCTGGTGTACAGGGGGCTGTGCTTTGAACACCTGGTGTGCAGGGGGCTATGCTTTGAACACCTGGTGTACAGGGGGCTGTGCTTTGAACTCCTGGTGTACAGGGGGCAGTGCTTTGAACTCCTGGTGTACAGGGGGCTTTGCTTTGAACTCCCGTTGTACAGGGGTTGTGCTTTGAACTCCTGGTGTACAGGGGATTGTGCTTTGAAGTCATGGTGTACAGGGGTGTGCTTTGATTTTCTGGTGTACCGGGGACTAGGCTTTGAGCTCCTGGTGTACAGGGGTTGTGCTTTGAACTCCTGGTTTACTGGGGGTGTGCTTTGAACTCCTTGTGTACAGCGGGCTGAGCTGTGAACTCCTGATGTACAGGGGTTGTGCTTTGAACTCCTGGTTTACAGGGGTTGTGCTTTAAACTCCTGGTGTACAGGGGTTGTGCTTTGAACTCCTGGTTTACAGGGGGTGTACTTTGAACTCCTGGTTTACAGAGGTTGTGCTTTGAACTCCTGGTGTACAGGGGTTGTGCTTTGAACTCCAGGTTTACAGTGGGCTGTGCTGTAAACTCCTGGTGTACAGTGGGCTGTGATTTGAACTCTTTGTGTACAGGGGTTGTGCTTTGAACTCCTGGTGTACAGGGGATTGTGCTTTGAACTCCTGGTGTACAGGGGGCTGTGCTTTGAACTCATGGTGTACAGGGGTGTGCTTTGAACTCCTGGTGTACCGGGGACTACGCTTTGAGCTCCTGGTGTACAGGGGTTGTGCTTTGAACCCCTGGTTTACACGGTGTATGCTTTGAACTCCTGCTGTACAGGGGGTTGTGTTTTTAACTCCTGGTGTACAGCGGACGGTACTCTGAACTCTTGGTGTACTGGTTGTGTGCTTTGAACTCCTGGTGTACAGGGGGCTGTTCTTTGAACTCCTGGTGTAGAGGGGGCTCTGCTTTGAACTCCTGGTGTACAGGGTGGATTGCTTTGAACTCTTGGTGTACAGGGGGCTGTGCTTTGAACTCCCGGTGCACAGGGGGCTGTGCTTTGAACTCCCAGTATACAGGGGGCTGTGCTTTGAACTCCCGGTGTACAGGAGGCTGTGCTTTGAACTCCTGGTGTACAGGGGCTGTGCTTTGAGTTCCTGGTGTACAGTTGGCTGTGCTTTGAACTCCCGGTGTATAGGGGGCTGTGCTTTTAGCTCCTGGTGTACCGTGGCTGTGCTTTGAGCTCCTGGTGTACGCGGGCTGTGCTTTGAGCTCCTGGTGTACGGGGTCTGTGCTTTGAGCTCCTGGTGTACTGGGAGCTGTGCTTTGAACTCCTGGTGTACAGCGGGATATGCTTTGAGCTCCTGGGGTCAAGGGGTCTGTGCTGTGAACTCCTGGTATACAGGGGACTTTGCTGTGAGCTCCTGGTGTACAGGGGGCTGTGCTTTGAACACCTGGTTTGCAGGGGGCTATGCTTTAACACCTGGTGTACAGGGGGCTGTGCTTTGAACTCCTAATGTACAGATGGATGTGCTTTGAATTCCTGATGTACAGGGGGCTCTGCATTGTAATCCTGGTGTACAGGGGCTGTGCTTTGAACTCATGGTGTACCGGGGACTATGCTTTGAGCTCCTGGTGTACAATTGGCTGTGCTTTGAACTCATGGTGTACCGGGGACTATGCTTTGAGCTCCTGGTATACAGGGGGCTGTGCTTTGAACTCCTGGTGTACAGGGGGTGGTGCTTTGAACTCCTGGTGTACAGGGGGCTCTGCTTTGAACTCCTGTTGTACCGGGGTTGTGCTTAGAACTCCTGGTATACAGGGGATTGTGCTTTGAACTCCTGGTGTACAGGGGGCTGTGCTTTGAACTCATGGTGTACAGGGGTGTGCTTTGAACTCCTGGTGTACCGGGGACTATGCTTTGAGCTCCTGGTGTACAGGGGTTGTGCTTTGAACTCCTGGTTTACAGGGGTTGTGCTTTGAACTCCTGGTGTACAGGGGTTGTGCTTTGAACTCCTGGTTTACAGGGGGTGTGCTTTGAACTCCTGGTTTACAGAGGTTGTGCTTTGAACTCCTGGTGTAGAGGGGTTGTGCTTTGAACTCCTGCTTTACAGTGGGCTGTGCTGTGAACTCCTGCTGTACAGTGGGCTGTGATTTGAACTCTTGGTGTACAGGGATTGTGCTTTGATTTCTTAGTGTACAGTGGGCTGTGCTGTGAACTCCTGGTGTACAGGGGTTGTGCTTTGAACTCCTGGTGTACAGGGGTTGTGCTTTGAACTCCTGGTGTACATGCGTCTGTGTTTTGAACTGCTGGTGTACAGGGAGCTCTACTTTGAACTCCCGGTATACAGGGTGCTGTGCTTTGAACTCCCGGTGTACAGGGGTTGTGCTTTGGACTCCTGGTGTACAGGGGGCTGTGCTTTGAACTCATGGTGTACAGGGATTGTGCTTTGAACTCCTGGTTTACAAGGGGTGTGCTTTGAACTCATTGTGTACAGTGGGCTGTGCTGTGAACTCCTGATGTACAGGGGTTGTGCTATGAACTCCTGGTTTACAGGGGTTTTGCTTTGAACTCCTGGTGTACAGGGGTTGTGCTTTGAACTCCTGATTTACAGGGGGTGTGCTTTGAACTCCTGGTTTACAGAGGTTGTGCTTTGAACTCCTGGTGTACAGGGGTTGTGCTTTGAATTCCTGGTTTACAGGGGGTGTGCTTTGAACTCCTGGTTTACAGGGGTTGTGCTTTGAACTCCTGGTGTACAGGGGTTGTGCTTTGAACTCCTGGTTTACAGGGGGTGTCCTTTGAACTCCTGGTTTACAGAGGTTGTGCTTTGAACTCCTGGTGTAGAGGGGTTGTGCTTTGAACTCCTGCTTTACAGTGGGCTGTGCTGTGAACTCCTGCTGTACAGTGGGCTGTGATTTGAACTCTTGGTGTACAGGGATTGTGCTTTGAACTCTTAGTGTACAGTGGGCTGTGCTGTGAACTCCTGGTGTATAGGGGTTGTGCTTTGAACTCCTGGTGTACAGGGGTTGTGCTTTGAACTCCTGGTGTACAGGGAGCTCTGCTTTGCACTCCCGGTATACAGGGTGCTGTGCTTTGAACTCCCGGTGTACAGGGGTTGTGCTTTGGACTCCTGGTGTACAGGGGGCTGTGCTTTGAACTCATGGTGTACAGGGATTGTGCTTTGAACTCCTGGTTTACAGGGGTTTTGCTTTGAACTCCTGGTATACAGGGGTTGTGCTTTGAACTCCTGGTTTACAGGGGCTGTGCTTTGAACTCCTGGTTTACAGAGGTTGTGCTTTGAACTCCTGGTGTACAGGGGTTGTGCTTTGAACTCCTGGTTTACAGTGGGCTATGCTGTGAACTCCTGTTGTACAGTGGGCTGTGATTTGAACACCTGGTGTACAGGGGTTGTGCTTTTAACTCCTGGAGTACAGGGGTCTGTATTTTGAGCTCCTGGTGTACAACGGGCTGTGCTTTGAACTCCCGGTGTACTGGGAGCTGTGCTTTGAACTCCTGGTGTACAGCGGGATGTGCTTTGAGCTCCTGGTGTACAGTGGGTATGCTTTGAACTCATGGTGTACCGGGGACTATGCTTTGAGCTCCTGGTGTACAGGGGGCGGTGCTTTGAACTCCTGGTGTAGAGGGGGCACTGCTTTGAACTCCCGGTGTACAGGGGATGTGCTTTGAACTCCTGGTGTACAGGGGGCTGTGCATTGAACTCATGGTGTACAGGGGTGTGGTTTGAACTCCTGGTGTACAGGAGACTACGCTTTGAGCTCCTGGTGTACAGGGGGCTGTGCTGCGACCTCCTGATGTACAGGGGTTGTGCTTTGAACTCCTGGTTTACAGTGGTTGTGCTTTGAACTCCTGGTGTACAGGGGTTGTGCTTTGAACTCCTGGTTTACAGGGGGTGTGCTTTGAACTCCTGGTGTACAGTGGGCTGTGCTGTGAACTCCTGGTTTACAGTGGGCTGTGCTTTGAACTCCTGGTGTACAGGGGTTGTACTTTGAATTCCTGATGTACAGGGGGCTCTGCATTGTAATCCTGGTGTACAGGGGCTGTGCTTTGAACTCATGGTGTACCGGGGACTATGCTTTGAGCTCCTGGTGTACAATTGGCTGTGCTTTGAACTCATGGTGTACCGGGGACTATGCTTTTAGCTCCTGGTGTACAGGGGGCTGTGCTTTGAACTCCTGGTGTATAGGGGGCGGTGCTTTGAACTCCTGGTGTACAGGGGGCTCTGCTTTGAACTCCCGTTGTACCGGGGTTGTGCTTAGAACTCCTGGTATACAGGGGATTGTGCTTTGAACTCCTGGTGTACAAGGGGCTGTGCTTTGAACTCATGGTGTACAGAGGTGTGCTTTGAACTCCTGGTGTACCGGGGACTATGCTTTGAGCTCCTGGTGTACAGGGGTTGTGCTTTGAACTCCTGGTTAACAGGGGGTGTGCTTTGAACTCCTTGTGTACAGTGGGCTGTGCTGTGAACTCCTGATGTACAGGAGTTGTGCTTTGAACTCCTGGTTTACAGGGGTTGTGCTTTGAACTCCTGGTGTACAGGGTTTGTTCTTTGAGCTCCTGGTGTACAGGGGTTGTGCTTTGAACTCCTGGTTTACAGGGGGTGTGCTTTAAACTCCTTGTGTACAGTGGGCTGTGCTGTGAACTCCTGATGTACAGGGGTTGTGCTTTGAACTCCTGGTGTACAGGGGTTGTGCTTAGAAATACTGGTTTACAGGGGTTTTGCTTTGAACTCCTAGTTTACAGGGGGTGTG
The DNA here is from genome assembly GCF_964263255.1 of Lissotriton vulgaris. Taxonomy (NCBI): domain Eukaryota; kingdom Metazoa; phylum Chordata; class Amphibia; order Caudata; family Salamandridae; genus Lissotriton; species Lissotriton vulgaris. The sequence continues at coordinate 16,835,233 of NC_141689.1, forward strand.
CTTTGAACTCCTGGTTTACAGAGGTTGTGCTTTGAACTCCTGGTGTAGAGGGGTTGTGCTTTGAACTCCTGCTTTACAGTGGGCTGTGCTGTGAACTCCTGCTGTACAGTGGGCTGTGATTTGAACTCTTGGTGTACAGGGATTGTGCTTTGAACTCCTAGTGTACAGTGGGCTGTGCTGTGAACTCCTGGTGTACAGGGGTTGTGCTTTGAACTCCTGGTGTGCAGGGGTTGTGCTTTGAACTCCTGGTGTACATGCGTCTGTGTTTTGAACTCCTGGTGTACAGGGAGCTCTGCTTTGAACTCCCGGTATACAGGGTGCTGTGCTTTGAACTCCTGGGGTACAGGGGGCTTTGCTTTGAACTCCCAGTGTACAGGGATTGTGCTTTGAACTCCTGGTTTACAAGGGGTGTGCTTTGAACTCCTTGTGTACAGTGGGCTGTGCTGTGAACTCCTGATGTACAGGGGTTGTGCTTTGAACTCCTGGTTTACAGGGGTTTTGCTTTGAACTCCTGGTGTACAGGGGTTGTGCTTTGAACTCCTGGTTTACAGTAGGTGTGCTTTGAACTCCTGGTTTACAGAGGTTGTGCTTTGAACTCCTGGTGTACAGGGGTTGTGCTTTGAACTCCTGGTTTACAGTGGGCTATGCTGTGAACTCCTGTTGTACAGTGGGCTGTGATTTGAACACCTGGTGTACAGGGATTGTCCTTTGAATTCCTGGTGTACAGTGGGCTCTGCTGTGAACTCCTGGTGTACAGGGGATGTGCTTTGAACTCCTGGTTTACAGAGGTTGTGCTTTGAACTCCTGGTGTACAGGGGTTGTGCTTTGAACTCCTGGTTTACAGTGGGCTATGCTGTGAACTCCTGTTGAACAGTGGGCTGTGATTTGAACACCTGGTGTACATGGATTGTGCTTTGAACTCCTGGTGTACAGTGGGCTGTGCTGTGAACTCCTGGTGTACAGGGGATGTGCTTTGAACTCCTGGTGTACAGGGGTTGTGCTTTGAACTCCTGGTTTACAGGGGTTTTGCTTTGAACTCCTAGTTTACAGGTGGTGTGCTTTGAACTCCTGGTTTACAGAGGTTGTGCTTTGAACTCCTGGTGTAGAGGGGTTGTGCTTTGAACTCCTGCTTTACAGTGGGCTGTGCTGTGAACTCCTGCTGTACAGTGGGCTGTGATTTGAACTCTTGGTGTACAGGGATTGTGCTTTGAACTCCTAGTGTACAGTGGGCTGTGCTGTGAACTCCTGGTGTACAGGGGTTGTGCTTTGAACTCCTGGTGTACAGGGGTTGTGCTTTGAACTCCTGGTGTACATGCGTCTGTGTTTTGAACTCCTGGTGTACAGGGAGCTCTGCTTTGAACTCCCGGTATACAGGGTGCTGTGCTTTGAACTCCTGGGGTACAGGGGGCTTTGCTTTGAACTCCCAGTGTACAGGGATTGTGCTTTGAACTCCTGGTTTACAAGGGGTGTGCTTTGAACTCCTTGTGTACAGTGGGCTGTGCTGTGAACTCCTGATGTACAGGGGTTGTGCTTTGAACTCCTGGTTTACAGGGGTTTTGCTTTGAACTCCTGGTGTACAGGGGTTGTGCTTTGAACTCCTGGTTTACAGTAGGTGTGCTTTGAACTCCTGGTTTACAGAGGTTGTGCTTTGAACTCCTGGTGTACAGGGGTTGTGCTTTGAACTCCTGGTTTACAGTGGGCTATGCTGTGAACTCCTGTTGTACAGTGGGCTGTGATTTGAACACCTGGTGTACAGGGATTGTCCTTTGAATTCCTGGTGTACAGTGGGCTCTGCTGTGAACTCCTGGTGTACAGGGGATGTGCTTTGAACTCCTGGTTTACAGAGGTTGTGCTTTGAACTCCTGGTGTACAGGGGTTGTGCTTTGAACTCCTGGTTTACAGTGGGCTATGCTGTGAACTCCTGTTGAACAGTGGGCTGTGATTTGAACACCTGGTGTACAGGGATTGTGCTTTGAACTCCTGGTGTACAGTGGGCTGTGCTGTGAACTCCTGGTGTACAGGGGATGTGCTTTGAACTCCTGGTGTACAGGGGTTGTGCTTTTAACTCCTGGGGTACAGGGGTCTGTGTTTTGAACTCCTTGTGTACAGGGAGCTCTGCTTTGAACTCCCGGTATACAGGGTGCTGTGCTTTGAACTCCTGGGATACAGGGGGCTGTGCTTTGAGCTCCTGGTGTACAACGGGCTGTGCTTTGAACTCCCGGTGTACTGGGAGCTGTGCTTAGAACTCCTGGTGAACAGCGGGATGTGCTTTGAGCTCCTGGTGTACGGGGGTGTGCTCTGCACTCCTGATGTACCAGGGGCTATGATTTGAACTCCTGGTCTACAGTGGGTATGCTTTGAACTCATGGTGTACCGGGGACTATGCTTTGAGCTCCTGGTGTACAGGGGGCGGTGCTTTGAACTCCTGGTGTAGAGGGGGATCTGCTTTGAACTCGCGGTGTACAGGGGTGTGGTTTGAACTCCTGGTGTACAGGAGACTACGCTTTGAGCTCCTGGTGTACAGGGGGCTGTGCTGCGACTTCCTGATGTACAGGGGTTGTGCTTTGAACTCCTGGTTTACAGTGGTTGTGCTTTGAACTCCTGGTGTACAGGGGTTGTGCTTTGAACTCCTGGTTTACAGGGGGTGTGCTTTGAACTCCTGGTGTACAGTGGGCTGTGCTGTGAACTCCTGGTTTACAGTGGGCTGTGCTTTGAACTCCTGGTGTACAGGGGTTGTACTTTGAATTCCTGATGTACAGGGAGCTCTGCATTGTAATCCTGGTGTACAGGGGCTGTGCTTTGAACTCATGGTTTACCGGGGACTATGCTTTGAGCTCCTGGTGTACATTTGGCTGTGCTTTGAACTCATGGTGTACCGGGGACAATGCTTTGAGCTCCTGGTATACAGGGGGCTGTGCTTTGAACTCCTGGTGTACAGGGGGCGGTGCTTTGAACTCCTGGTGTACAGGGGGCTCTGCTTTGAACTCCCATTGTACCGGGGTTGTGCTTAGAACTCCTGGTATACAGGGGATTATGCTTTGAACTCCTGGTGTACAGGGGGCTGTGCTTTGAACTCATGGTGTACAGGGGTGTGCTTTGAACTCCTGGTGTACCGGGGACTATGCTTTGAGCTCCTGGTGAACAGGGGTTGTGCTTTGAACTCCTGGTTTACAGGGGGTGTGCTTTGAACTCATTGTGTACAGTGGTCTGTGCTGTGAACTCCTGATGTACAGGGGTTGTGCTTTGAACTCCTGGTTTACAGGGGTTGTGCTTTGAACTCCTGGTGTACAGGGGTTGTGCTTTGAGCTCCTGGTGTACAGGGGGTGTGCTTTGAACTCCTTGTGTACAGTGGGCTGTGCTGTGAACTCCTGATGTACAGGGGTTGTGCTTTGAACTCCTGGTGTACAGGGGTTGTGCTTTGAACTCCTGGTTTACAGGGGTTGTGCTTTGAACTCCTGGTTTACAGGGGGTGTGCTTTGAACTCCTGGTATACAGAGGTTGTGCTTTGAACTCCTGGTGTAGAGGGGTTGTGCTTTGAACTCCTGCTTTACAGTGGGCTGTGCTGTGAACTCCTGCTGTACAGTGGGCTGTGATTTGAACTCTTGGTGTACAGGGATTGTGCTTTGAACTCCTAGTGTACAGTGGGCTGTGCTGTGAACACCTGGTGTACAGGGGTTGTGCTTTGAACTCCTGGTGTACAGGGGTTGTGCTTTGAACTCCTGGTGTACATGCGTCCGTGTTTTGAACTCCTGGTGTACAGGGAGCTCTGCTTTGAACTCCCGGTATACAGGGTGCTGTGCTTTGAATTCCTGGGGTACAGGGGGCTGTGCTTTGAACTCCCGGTGTACAGGGGTTGTGCTTTGGACTCCTGGTGTACAGGGGGCTGTGCTTTGAACTCATGGTGTACAGGGGTGTGCTTTGTACTCCTGGTGTACAGGGGACTACCCTTTGAGCTCCTGGTGTACAGGGATTGTGCTTTGAACTCTTGGTTTACAAGGGGTGTGCTTTGAACTCCTGATGTACAGGGGTTGTGCTTTGAACTCCTGGTTTACAGGGGTTTTGCTTTGAACTCCTGGTGTACAGGTGTTGTGCTTTGAACTCCTGGTTTACAGGGGGTGTTCTTTGAACTCCTGGTTTACAGAGGTTGTGCTTTGAACTCCTGGTGTACAGGGGTTGTGCTTTGAACTCCTGGTTTACAGTGGGCTATGCTGTGAACTCCTGTTGTACAGTGGGCTGTGATTTGAACACCTGGTGTACAGGGATTGTGCTTTGAACTCCTGGTGTACAGTGGGCTCTGCTGTGAACTCCTGGTGTACAGGGGATGTGCTTTGAACTCCTGGTGTACAGGGGTTGTGCTTTTAACTCCTCGGGTACAGGGGTCTGTGTTTTGAACTCCTGGTGTACAGGGAGCTCTGCTTTGAACTCCCGGTATACAGGGTGCTGTGCTTTGAACTCCTGGGATACAGGAGGCAGTGCTTTGAGCTCCTGGTGTACAAGGGGCTGTGCTTTGAACTCCCGGTGTACTGGGAGCTGTGCTTTGAACTCCTGGTGTACAGCGGGATGTGCTTTGAGCTCCTGGTGTACGGGGTGTGTGCTCTGCACTCCTGATGTACCAGGGGCTATGATTTGAACTCCTGGTCTACAGTGGGTATGCTTTGAACTCATGGTGTACCGGGGACTATGCTTTGAGCTCCTGGTGTACAGGAGGCGGTGCTTTGAACTCCTGGTGTAGAGGGGGCTCTGCTTTGAACTCCCGGTGTAGAGGGGTTGTGCTTTGTACTCCTGGTGTACAGGGGGCTGTGCATTGAACTCATGGTGTACAGGGGTGTGGTTTGAACTCCTGGTGTACAGGAGACTACGCTTTGAGCTCCTGGTGTACAGGGGGCTGTGCTGCGACCTCCTGATGTACAGGGGTTGTGCTTTGAACTCCTGGTTTACAGTGATTGTGCTTTGAACTCCTGGTGTACAGGGGTTGCGCTTTGAACTCCTGGTTTACAGGGGGTGTGCTTTGAACTCCTGGTGTACAGTGGGCTGTGCTGTGAACTCCTGGTTTACAGTGGGTTGTGCTTTGAACTCCTGGTGTACAGGGGTTGTACTTTGAACTCCTGGTGTACAGTGGGCTGTGCTTTGAACTCCTGGTGTACAGTGGGCTGTGCTTTGAACTCTTGGTGTACAGGGTGTTTGCTTTGAACTTCTGGTGTACAGGGGGCTGTGCTTTGAACTCCTGGTGTACAGGGGTTGTGCTTTGAACTCCTGGTGTACAGGGGTCTGTGATGTGAACTCCTAGTGTACAGGGAGCTCTGCTTTGAACTCCCGATGTACAGGGTGCTGTCCTTTGAACTGCTGGGGTGCAGGGGGCTGTGCTTTGAGCTCCTGGTGTACAAAGGGCTGTGCTTTGAACTCCTGGTGTACAGGGGTTGTGCTTTGAACTCCTGGTTTACAGTGGGCTATGCTGTGAACTCCTGTTGTACAGTGGGCTGTGATTTGAACACCTGGTGTACAGGGATTGTGCTTTGAACTCCGGGTGTACAGTGGGCTCTGCTGTGAACTCCTGGTGTACAGGGGATGTGCTTTGAACTCCTGGTGTACAGGGGTTGTGCTTTTAACTCCTGGGGTACAGGGGTCTGTGTTTTGAACTCCTGGTGTACAGGGAGCTCTGCTTTGAACTCCCGGTATACAGGGTGCTGTGCTTTGAACTCCTGGGATACAGGGGGCTGTGCTTTGAGCTCCTGGTGTACAAGGGGCTGTGCTTTGAACTCCCGGTGTACTGGGAGCTGTGCTTTGAACTCCTAGTGTACAGCGGGATGTGCTTTGAGCTCCTGGTGTACGGGGGGTGTGCTCTGCACTCCTGATGTACCAGGGGCTATGATTTGAACTCCTGGTCTACAGTGGGTATGCTTTGAACTCATGGTGTACCGGGGACTATGCTTTGAGCTCCTGGTGTACAGGGGGCGGTGCTTTGAACTCCTGGTGTAGAGGGGGCTCTGCTTTGAACTCCCGGTGTACAGGGGTTGTGCTTTGTACTCCTGGTGTACAGGGGGCTGTGCATTGAACTCATGGTGTACAGGGGTGTGGTTTGAACTCCTGGTGTACAGGAGACTACGCTTTGAGCTCCTGGTTTACAGGGGGCTGTGCTGCGACCTCCTGATGTATAGGGGTTGTGCTTTGAACTCCTCTTTTACAGTGGTTGTGCTTTGAACTCCTGGTGTACAGGGGTTGTGCTTTGAACTCCTGGTTTACAGGGGGTGTGCTTTGAACTCCTGGTGTACAGTGGGCTGTGCTGTGAACTCCTGGTTTACAGTGGGCTGTGCTTTGATCTCCTGGTGTACAGGGGTTGTACTTTGAACTCCTGGTGTACAGTGGGCTGTGCTTTGAACTCCTGGTGTACAGTGGGCTGTGCTTTGAACTCTTGGTGTACAGGGTATGTGCTTTGAACTCCTGGTGTACAGGGGGCTGTGCTTTGAACTCCTGGTGTACAGGGGTTGTGCTTTGAACTCCTGGTGTACTGGGAGCTGTGCTTTGAACTCCTGGTGTACAGCGGGATGTGCTTTGTGCTCCTGGTGTATAGGGGGTGTGCTCTGAACTCCTGATGTACCAGGGGCTATGATTTGAACTCCTGGTCTACAGTGGGTATGCTTTGAACTCATGGTGTACCGCGGACTATGCTTTGAGCTCCTGGTGTACAGGGGGCGGTGCTTTGAACTCCTGGTGTACACGGGGCTCTGCTTTGATCTCCTGGTGTACAGGGGTTGTGCTTTGAACTCCTGGTGTACAGGGGGCTGTGCTTTGAACTCATGGTGTACATGGTTTGCTTTGAACTCCTGGTGTACAGGAGACTAGGCTTTGAGCTCCTGGTGTACAGGGGGCTGTGTTGTGACCTCCTGGAGTACATGGGGCTATGCTTTGAACTCCAGGTGTACAGGGGTTGTGCTTTGAACTCCTGGTTTACAGGGGGTGTGCTTTGAACTCCTGGTGTACAGGGGGCTGTGCTTTGAGCTCCTGGTATACAGGGGGCTCTTCTTTGAACTCCCGGTGTACAGGGGTTGTGCTTCGAACTCCTGGTGTACAGGGGGCTGTGCTTTGAACTCATGGTGTACAGGGGTGTGCTTTGAACTCCTGGTGTACAGGGGACTACGCTTTGAGCTCTTGGTGTACAGGGGGCTGTGCTGTGACCTCCTGTAGTACAGGGGGCTATGCGTTGAACTCCTGGTATACAGGGGGCTGTGCATTGAACTCCTGGTGAACAGGGGCAGTGCTTTGAACTCCTGGTGTACAGGGGGCTGTGCTTTGAACTCATGGTGTACAGGGGTTTGCTTTGAACTCGTGGTGTACAGGGGACTACGCTGTGAGCTCCTGGTGTACAGGGGGCTGTACTCTGAGCTCTTGGTGTACAAGGGGTTGTGATTTGAACTCCTGGTGTACAGGGGGCTGTGCTTTTAACTCCCGGTATACAGGGTGTGTGCGTTGAACTCCTGGTTTACACGGTGTATGCTTTGAACTCCTCCTGTACGGGGGGTTGTGTTTTTAACTCCTGGTGTACAGGGGACTGTTCTTTGAACTCCTGGTGTAGAGGGGGCTCTGCTTTGAACTCCTGGTGTACAGGGTGGATTGCTTTGAACTCTTGGTGTACAGGGGGCTGTGCTTTGAACTCCCGGTGCACAGGGGGCTGTGCTTTGAACTCCCGGTATACAGGGGGCTGTGCATTGAACTCCCGGTGTACAGGAAGCTGTGCTTTGAACTCCTGGTGTACAGGGGCTGTGCTTTGAGCTACTGGTGTACAGGGGGCTGTGCTTTGAACTCCTGGTGCACAGGGGGCTGTGGTTTGAGCTCCTGGTGTACGGTGGCTGTTCTTTGAACTCCTGGTGTACGGGGCTGTGCTTTGAGCTCCTGGTATACTGGGAGCTGTGCTTTGAACTCCTGCTGTACAGCGGGATATGCTTTGAGCTCCTGGGGTCCAGGGGTCTGTGCTGTTAACTCCTGGTATACAGGGGACTTTGCTGTGAGCTCCTGGTGTACAGGGGGCTGTGCTTCGAACAACTGGTGTGCAGGGGGCTATGCTTCAAACACCTGGTGTACAGAGGGCTGTGCTTTAAACTCCTAATGTACAGATGGCTGTGCTTTGAATTCCTGATGTACAGGGAGCTCTGCTTTGTAATCCTGGCGTACAGTGGCTGTGCTTTGAACTCATGGTGTACCAGGGACTATGCTTTGAGCTCCTGGTATACAGGGGGCTGTGCTTTGAACTCCTGGTGTGCAGGGGGCTGTGCTTTGAACTCCTGGTGTACAGGGGGCTTTGCTTTGAACTCCCGTTGTACAGGGGTTGTGCTTTGAACTCCTGGTGTACAGGGGATTGTGCTTTGAAGTCATGGTGTACAGGGGTGTGCTTTGAACTCCTGGTGTACCGGGGACTACGCTTTGAGCGCCTGGTGTACAGGGGTTGTGCTTTGAACTCCTGGTTTACTGGGGGTGTGCTTTGAACTCCTTGTGTACAGTGGGCTGTGCTGTGAACTCCTGATGTACAGGGGTTGTGCTTTGAACTCCTGGTTTACAGGGGTTGTGCTTTGAACTCCTGGTGTACAGGGGTTGTGCTTTGAACTCCTGGTTTACATGGGGTGTACTTTGAACTCCTGATTTACAGAGGTTGTGCTTTGAACTCCTGGTGTACAGGGGATTGTGCTTTGAACTCCTGGTGTACAGGGGGCTGTGATTTGAACTCTTGGTGTACAGGGTTGTGCTTTGAACTCCTGGTGTACAGGGGATTGTGCTTTGAACTCCTGGTGTACAGGGGGCTGTGATTTGAACTCTTGGTGTACAGGGGTGTGCTTTGAACTCCTGGTGTACCGGGGACTAGGCTTTGAGCTCCTGGTGTACAGGGGTTGTGCTTTGAACTCCTGGTTTACACGGTGTTTGCTTGGGAACGTCTGCTGTACAGGGGATTGTGCTTTGAACTCCTGGTGTACAGTGGGCTGTGCTTTGAACTCATAGTGTACAAGGGTGTGCTTTGAACTCCTGGTGTACAGGGGACTACGCTTTGAGCTCCTGGTATACAGGGAGTTGTGCTGTGACATCCTGGAGCGAAGGGGGCTATGCTTTGAACTCCTGGTATACAGTGGTTGTGCTTTAAACTCCTGGTTTACAGGGGTGTGCTTTGAACTCCTGCTGTACAGTGGGCTGTGCTTTGAACTCCTGATGTACAGTGGGCTGTGCTTTAAACTCCTGATGTACAGGGGTTGTGCGTTGAACTCCTGGTTTACAGCGGTTGTGCTTTGAACTCCTGGTGTACAGGGGTTGTGCTTTGAACTCCTGGTTTACAGGGGGTGTTGTTACATCCTGCACTGTATACATGTATTTATATTACTTCCCCTTTAATGGCATGAGCCTTTCCCCATGGTGTTCTGGTTCTCAGAACTTTCCTAGTGATGCATTCTGCATCTTAATGTCAGTTGTACTTGGACTTGAAGCTGTCTACATGATGCTGTGCTGCTGAATAAATCTATTTCAAATTCAATTTGTTTCCTGGATTATTACAGGTGTGCTTTGAACTCCTGGTGTACAGTGGGCTGTGCTGTGAACTACTGGTGTACAGTGGGCTTTACTCTGAACTCTTGGTGTACAGGGTGTGTGCTTTGAACTCCTGGTGTACAGGGGGCTGTGCTTTGAACTCCTGGTGTACGGTGGCTGTTCTTTGAACTCCTGGTGTACGGGGCTGTGCTTTGAGCTCCTGGTATACTGGGAGCTGTGCTTTGAACTCCTGCTGTACAGCGGGATATGCTTTGAGCTCCTGGGGTCCAGGGGTCTGTGCTGTTAACTCCTGGTATACAGGGGACTTTGCTGTGAGCTCCTGGTGTACAGGGGGCTGTGCTTCGAACAACTGGTGTGCAGGGGGCTATGCTTCAAACACCTGGTGTACAGGGGGCTGTGCTTTAAACTCCTAATGTACAGATGGCTGTGCTTTGAATTCCTGATGTACAGGGAGCTCTGCTTTGTAATCCTGGCGTACAGTGGCTGTGCTTTGAACTCATGGTGTACCAGGGACTATGCTTTGAGCTCCTGGTATACAGGGGGCTGTGCTTTGAACTCCTGGTGTGCAGGGGGCTGTGCTTTGAACTCCTGGTGTACAGGGGGCTTTGCTTTGAACTCCCGTTGTACAGGGGTTGTGCTTTGAACTCCTGGTGTACAGGGGATTGTGCTTTGAAGTCATGGTGTACAGGGGTGTGCTTTGAACTCCTGGTGTACCGGGGACTACGCTTTGAGCTCCTGGTGTACAGGGGTTGTGCTTTGAACTCCTGGTTTACTGGGGGTGTGCTTTGAACTCCTTGTGTACAGTGGGCTGTGCTGTGAACTCCTGATGTACAGGGGTTGTGCTTTGAACTCCTGATTTACAGGGGTTGTGCTTTGAACTCCTGGTGTACAGGGGTTGTGCTTTGAACTCCTGGTTTACATGGGGTGTACTTTGAACTCCTGATTTACAGAGGTTGTGCTTTGAACTCCTGGTGTACAGGGTTTGTGCTTTGAACTCCTGGTTTACAGTGGGCTGTGCTGTGAACTCCTGGTGTACAGTGGGCTGTGATTTGAACTCTTGGTGTACAGGGGTTGTGCTTTGAACTCCTGGTGTACAGGGGATTGTGCTTTGAACTCCTGGTTTACAGGGGGCTGTGATTTGAACTCATGGTGTACAGGGGTGTGCTTTGAACTCCTGGTGTACCGGGGACTAGGCTTTGAGCTCCTGGTGTACAGGGGTTGTGCTTTGAACTCCTGGTTTACACGGTGTTTGCTTGGGAACGTCTGCTGTACAGGGGATTGTGCTTTGAACTCCTGGTGTACAGGGGGCTGTGCTTTGAACTCATAGTGTACAAGGGTGTGCTTTGAACTCCTGGTGTACAGTGGGCTATGCTGTGAACTCCTGTTGAACAGTGGGCTGTGATTTGAACACCTGGTGTACAGGGATTGTGCTTTGAACTCCTGGTGTACAGTGGGCTGTGCTGTGAACTCCTGGTGTACAGGGGATGTGCTTTGAACTCCTGGTGTACAGGGGTTGTGCTTTTAACTCCTGGGGTACAGGGGTCTGTGTTTTGAACTCCTTGTGTACAGGGAGCTCTGCTTTGAACTCCCGGTATACAGGGTGCTGTGCTTTGAACTCCTGGGATACAGGGGGCTGTGCTTTGAGCTCCTGGTGTACAACGGGCTGTGCTTTGAACTCCCGGTGTACTGGGAGCTGTGCTTAGAACTCCTGGTGAACAGCGGGATGTGCTTTGAGCTCCTGGTGTACGGGGGGTGTGCTCTGCACTCCTGATGTACCAGGGGCTATGATTTGAACTCCTGGTCTACAGTGGGTATGCTTTGAACTCATGGTGTACCGGGGACTATGCTTTGAGCTCCTGGTGTACAGGGGGCGGTGCTTTGAACTCCTGGTGTAGAGGGGGATCTGCTTTGAACTCGCGGTGTACAGGGGTGTGGTTTGAACTCCTGGTGTACAGGAGACTACGCTTTGAGCTCCTGGTGTACAGGGGGCTGTGCTGCGACTTCCTGATGTACAGGGGTTGTGCTTTGAACTCCTGGTTTACAGTGGTTGTGCTTTGAACTCCTGGTGTACAGGGGTTGTGCTTTGAACTCCTGGTTTACAGGGGGTGTGCTTTGAACTCCTGGTGTACAGTGGGCTGTGCTGTGAACTACTGGTGTACAGTGGGCTTTACTCTGAACTCTTGGTGTACAGGGTGTGTGCTTTGAACTCCTGGTGTACAGGGGGCTGTGCTTTGAACTCCTGGTGTACGGTGGCTGTTCTTTGAACTCCTGGTGTACGGGGCTGTGCTTTGAGCTCCTGGTATACTGGGAGCTGTGCTTTGAACTCCTGCTGTACAGCGGGATATGCTTTGAGCTCCTGGGGTCCAGGGGTCTGTGCTGTTAACTCCTGGTATACAGGGGACTTTGCTGTGAGCTCCTGGTGTACAGGGGGCTGTGCTTCGAACAACTGGTGTGCAGGGGGCTATGCTTCAAACACCTGGTGTACAGGGGGCTGTGCTTTAAACTCCTAATGTACAGATGGCTGTGCTTTGAATTCCTGATGTACAGGGAGCTCTGAATTGTAATCCTGGCGTACAGTGGCTGTGCTTTGAACTCATGGTGTACCAGGGACTATGCTTTGAGCTCCTGGTATACAGGGGGCTGTGCTTTGAACTCCTGGTGTGCAGGGGGCTGTGCTTTGAACTCCTGGTGTACAGGGGGCTTTGCTTTGAACTCCCGTTGTACAGGGGTTGTGCTTTGAACTCCTGGTGTACAGGGGATTGTGCTTTGAAGTCATGGTGTACAGGGGTGTGCTTTGAACTCCTGGTGTACCGGGGACTACGCTTTGAGCTCCTGGTGTACAGGGGTTGTGCTTTGAACTCCTGGTTTACTGGGGGTGTGCTTTGAACTCCTTGTGTACAGTGGGCTGTGCTGTGAACTCCTGATGTACAGGGGTTGTGCTTTGAACTCCTGATTTACAGGGGTTGTGCTTTGAACTCCTGGTGTACAGGGGTTGTGCTTTGAACTCCTGGTTTACATGGGGTGTACTTTGAACTCCTGATTTACAGAGGTTGTGCTTTGAACTCCTGGTGTACAGGGTTTGTGCTTTGAACTCCTGGTTTACAGTGGGCTGTGCTGTGAACTCCTGGTGTACAGTGGGCTGTGATTTGAACTCTTGGTGTACAGGGGTTGTGCTTTGAACTCCTGGTGTACAGGGGATTGTGCTTTGAACTCCTGGTTTACAGGGGGCTGTGATTTGAACTCATGGTGTACAGGGGTGTGCTTTGAACTCCTGGTGTACCGGGGACTAGGCTTTGAGCTCCTGGTGTACAGGGGTTGTGCTTTGAACTCCTGGTTTACACGGTGTTTGCTTGGGAACGTCTGCTGTACAGGGGATTGTGCTTTGAACTCCTGGTGTACAGGGGGCTGTGCTTTGAACTCATAGTGTACAAGGGTGTGCTTTGAACTCCTGGTGTACAGTGGGCTATGCTGTGAACTCCTGTTGAACAGTGGGCTGTGATTTGAACACCTGGTGTACAGGGATTGTGCTTTGAACTCCTGGTGTACAGTGGGCTGTGCTGTGAACTCCTGGTGTACAGGGGATGTGCTTTGAACTCCTGGTGTACAGGGGTTGTGCTTTTAACTCCTGGGGTACAGGGGTCTGTGTTTTGAACTCCTTGTGTACAGGGAGCTCTGCTTTGAACTCCCGGTATACAGGGTGCTGTGCTTTGAACTCCTGGGATACAGGGGGCTGTGCTTTGAGCTCCTGGTGTACAACGGGCTGTGCTTTGAACTCCCGGTGTACTGGGAGCTGTGCTTAGAACTCCTGGTGAACAGCGGGATGTGCTTTGAGCTCCTGGTGTACGGGGGGTGTGCTCTGCACTCCTGATGTACCAGGGGCTATGATTTGAACTCCTGGTCTACAGTGGGTATGCTTTGAACTCATGGTGTACCGGGGACTATGCTTTGAGCTCCTGGTGTACAGGGGGCGGTGCTTTGAACTCCTGGTGTAGAGGGGGATCTGCTTTGAACTCGCGGTGTACAGGGGTGTGGTTTGAACTCCTGGTGTACAGGAGACTACGCTTTGAGCTCCTGGTGTACAGGGGGCTGTGCTGCGACTTCCTGATGTACAGGGGTTGTGCTTTGAACTCCTGGTTTACAGTGGTTGTGCTTTGAACTCCTGGTGTACAGGGGTTGTGCTTTGAACTCCTGGTTTACAGGGGGTGTGCTTTGAACTCCTGGTGTACAGTGGGCTGTGCTGTGAACTCCTGGTTTACAGTGGGCTGTGCTTTGAACTCCTGGTGTACAGGGGTTGTACTTTGAATTCCTGATGTACAGGGAGCTCTGCATTGTAATCCTGGTGTACAGGGGCTGTGCTTTGAACTCATGGTGTACCGGGGACTATGCTTTGAGCTCCTGGTGTACAATTGGCTGTGCTTTGAACTCATGGTGTACCGGGGACAATGCTTTGAGCTCCTGGTATACAGGGGGCTGTGCTTTGAACTCCTGGTGTACAGGGGGCGGTGCTTTGAACTCCTGGTGTACAGGGGGCTCTGCTTTGAACTCCCATTGTACCGGGGTTGTGCTTAGAACTCCTGGTATACAGGGGATTATGCTTTGAACTCCTGGTGTACAGGGGGCTGTGCTTTGAACTCATGGTGTACAGGGGTGTGCTTTGAACTCCTGGTGTACCGGGGACTATGCTTTGAGCTCCTGGTGAACAGGGGTTGTGCTTTGAACTCCTGGTTTACAGGGGGTGTGCTTTGAACTCATTGTGTACAGTGGTCTGTGCTGTGAACTCCTGATGTACAGGGGTTGTGCTTTGAACTCCTGGTTTACAGGGGTTGTGCTTTGAACTCCTGGTGTACAGGGGTTGTGCTTTGAGCTCCTGGTGTACAGGGGGTGTGCTTTGAACTCCTTGTGTACAGTGGGCTGTGCTGTGAACTCCTGATGTACAGGGGTTGTGCTTTGAACTCCTGGTGTACAGGGGTTGTGCTTTGAACTCCTGGTTTACAGGGGTTGTGCTTTGAACTCCTGGTTTACAGGGGGTGTGCTTTGAACTCCTGGTATACAGAGGTTGTGCTTTGAACTCCTGGTGTAGAGGGGTTGTGCTTTGAACTCCTGCTTTACAGTGGGCTGTGCTGTGAACTCCTGCTGTACAGTGGGCTGTGATTTGAACTCTTGGTGTACAGGGATTGTGCTTTGAACTCCTAGTGTACAGTGGGCTGTGCTGTGAACACCTGGTGTACAGGGGTTGTGCTTTGAACTCCTGGTGTACAGGGGTTGTGCTTTGAACTCCTGGTGTACATGCGTCCGTGTTTTGAACTCCTGGTGTACAGGGAGCTCTGCTTTGAACTCCCGGTATACAGGGTGCTGTGCTTTGAATTCCTGGGGTACAGGGGGCTGTGCTTTGAACTCCCGGTGTACAGGGGTTGTGCTTTGGACTCCTGGTGTACAGGGGGCTGTGCTTTGAACTCATGGTGTACAGGGGTGTGCTTTGTACTCCTGGTGTACAGGGGACTACCCTTTGAGCTCCTGTGTACAGGGATTGTGCTTTGAACTCTTGGTTTACAAGGGGTGTGCTTTGAACTCCTGATGTACAGGGGTTGTGCTTTGAACTCCTGGTTTACAGGGGTTTTGCTTTGAACTCCTGGTGTACAGGTGTTGTGCTTTGAACTCCTGGTTTACAGGGGGTGTTCTTTGAACTCCTGGTTTACAGAGGTTGTGCTTTGAACTCCTGGTGTACAGGGGTTGTGCTTTGAACTCCTGGTTTACAGTGGGCTATGCTGTGAACTCCTGTTGTACAGTGGGCTGTGATTTGAACACCTGGTGTACTGGGATTGTGCTTTGAACTCCTGGTGTACAGTGGGCTCTGCTGTGAACTCCTGGTGTACAGGGGATGTGCTTTGAACTCCTGGTGTACAGGGGTTGTGCTTTTAACTCCTCGGGTACAGGGGTCTGTGTTTTGAACTCCTGGTGTACAGGGAGCTCTGCTTTGAACTCCCGGTATACAGGGTGCTGTGCTTTGAACTCCTGGGATACAGGAGGCAGTGCTTTGAGCTCCTGGTGTACAAGGGGCTGTGCTTTGAACTCCCGGTGTACTGGGAGCTGTGCTTTGAACTCCTGGTGTACAGCGGGATGTGCTTTGAGCTCCTGGTGTACGGGGTGTGTGCTCTGCACTCCTGATGTACCAGGGGCTATGATTTGAACTCCTGGTCTACAGTGGGTATGCTTTGAACTCATGGTGTACCGGGGACTATGCTTTGAGCTCCTGGTGTACAGGAGGCGGTGCTTTGAACTCCTGGTGTAGAGGGGGCTCTGCTTTGAACTCCCGGTGTAGAGGGGTTGTGCTTTGTACTCCTGGTGTACAGGGGGCTGTGCATTGAACTCATGGTGTACAGGGGTGTGGTTTGAACTCCTGGTGTACAGGAGACTACGCTTTGAGCTCCTGGTGTACAGGGGGCTGTGCTGCGACCTCCTGATGTACAGGGGTTGTGCTTTGAACTCCTGGTTTACAGTGATTGTGCTTTGAACTCCTGGTGTACAGGGGTTGCGCTTTGAACTCCTGGTTTACAGGGGGTGTGCTTTGAACTCCTGGTGTACAGTGGGCTGTGCTGTGAACTCCTGGTTTACAGTGGGTTGTGCTTTGAACTCCTGGTGTACAGGGGTTGTACTTTGAACTCCTGGTGTACAGTGGGCTGTGCTTTGAACTCCTGGTGTACAGTGGGCTGTGCTTTGAACTCTTGGTGTACAGGGTGTTTGCTTTGAACTTCTGGTGTACAGGGGGCTGTGCTTTGAACTCCTGGTGTACAGGGGTTGTGCTTTGAACTCCTGGTGTACAGGGGTCTGTGATGTGAACTCCTAGTGTACAGGGAGCTCTGCTTTGAACTCCCGATGTACAGGGTGCTGTCCTTTGAACTGCTGGGGTGCAGGGGGCTGTGCTTTGAGCTCCTGGTGTACAAAGGGCTGTGCTTTGAACTCCTGGTGTACAGGGGTTGTGCTTTGAACTCCTGGTTTACAGTGGGCTATGCTGTGAACTCCTGTTGTACAGTGGGCTGTGATTTGAACACCTGGTGTACAGGGATTGTGCTTTGAACTCCGGGTGTACAGTGGGGTCTGCTGTGAACTCCTGGTGTACAGGGGATGTGCTTTGAACTCCTGGTGTACAGGGGTTGTGCTTTTAACTCCTGGGGTACAGGGGTCTGTGTTTTGAACTCCTGGTGTACAGGGAGCTCTGCTTTGAACTCCCGGTATACAGGGTGCTGTGCTTTGAACTCCTGGGATACAGGGGGCTGTGCTTTGAGCTCCTGGTGTACAAGGGGCTGTGCTTTGAACTCCCGGTGTACTGGGAGCTGTGCTATGAACTCCTAGTGTACAGCGGGATGTGCTTTGAGCTCCTGGTGTACGGGGGGTGTGCTCTGCACTCCTGATGTACCAGGGGCTATGATTTGAACTCCTGGTCTACAGTGGGTATGCTTTGAACTCATGGTGTACCGGGGACTATGCTTTGAGCTCCTGGTGTACAGGGGGCGGTGCTTTGAACTCCTGGTGTAGAGGGGGCTCTGCTTTGAACTCCCGGTGTACAGGGGTTGTGCTTTGTACTCCTGGTGTACAGGGGGCTGTGCATTGAACTCATGGTGTACAGGGGTGTGGTTTGAACTCCTGGTGTACAGGAGACTACGCTTTGAGCTCCTGGTTTACAGGGGGCTGTGCTGCGACCTCCTGATGTATAGGGGTTGTGCTTTGAACTCCTCTTTTACAGTGGTTGTGCTTTGAACTCCTGGTGTACAGGGGTTGTGCTTTGAACTCCTGGTTTACAGGGGGTGTGCTTTGAACTCCTGGTGTACAGTGGGCTGTGCTGTGAACTCCTGGTTTACAGTGGGCTGTGCTTTGATCTCCTGGTGTACAGGGGTTGTACTTTGAACTCCTGGTGTACAGTGGGCTGTGCTTTGAACTCCTGGTGTACAGTGGGCTGTGCTTTGAACTCTTGGTGTACAGGGTATGTGCTTTGAACTCCTGGTGTACAGGGGGCTGTGCTTTGAACTCCTGGTGTACAGGGGTTGTGCTTTGAACTCCTGGTGTACAGGGGTCTGTGATGTGAACTCCTAGTGCACAGGGAGCTCTGCTTTGAACTCCCGGTGTACAGGGTGCTGTCCTTTGAACTCCTGGGGTGCAGGGGGCTGTGCATTGAGCTCCTGGTGTACAAGGGGCTGTGCTTTGAACTCCCGGTGTACTGGGAGCTGTGCTTTGAACTCCTGGTGTACAGCGGGATGTGCTTTGTGCTCCTGGTGTATAGGGGGTGTGCTCTGAACTCCTGATGTACCAGGGGCTATGATTTGAACTCCTGGTCTACAGTGGGTATGCTTTGAACTCATGGTGTACCGCGGACTATGCTTTGAGCTCCTGGTGTACAGGGGGCGGTGCTTTGAACTCCTGGTGTACACGGGGCTCTGCTTTGATCTCCTGGTGTACAGGGGTTGTGCTTTGAACTCCTGGTGTACAGGGGGCTGTGCTTTGAACTCATGGTGTACATGGTTTGCTTTGAACTCCTGGTGTACAGGAGACTAGGCTTTGAGCTCCTGGTGTACAGGGGGCTGTGTTGTGACCTCCTGGAGTACATTGGGCTATGCTTTGAACTCCTGGTGTACAGTGGGCTATGCTGTGAACTCCTGTTGTACAGTGGGCTGTGATTTGAACACCTGGTGTACTGGGATTGTGCTTTGAACTCCTGGTGTACAGTGGGCTCTGCTGTGAACTCCTGGTGTACAGGGGATGTGCTTTGAACTCCTGGTGTACAGGGGTTGTGCTTTTAACTCCTCGGGTACAGGGGTCTGTGTTTTGAACTCCTGGTGTACAGGGAGCTCTGCTTTGAACTCCCGGTATACAGGGTGCTGTGCTTTGAACTCCTGGGATACAGGAGGCAGTGCTTTGAGCTCCTGGTGTACAAGGGGCTGTGCTTTGAACTCCCGGTGTACTGGGAGCTGTGCTTTGAACTCCTGGTGTACAGCGGGATGTGCTTTGAGCTCCTGGTGTACGGGGTGTGTGCTCTGCACTCCTGATGTACCAGGGGCTATGATTTGAACTCCTGGTCTACAGTGGGTATGCTTTGAACTCATGGTGTACCGGGGACTATGCTTTGAGCTCCTGGTGTACAGGAGGCGGTGCTTTGAACTCCTGGTGTAGAGGGGGCTCTGCTTTGAACTCCCGGTGTAGAGGGGTTGTGCTTTGTACTCCTGGTGTACAGGGGGCTGTGCATTGAACTCATGGTGTACAGGGGTGTGGTTTGAACTCCTGGTGTACAGGAGACTACGCTTTGAGCTCCTGGTGTACAGGGGGCTGTGCTGCGACCTCCTGATGTACAGGGGTTGTGCTTTGAACTCCTGGTTTACAGTGATTGTGCTTTGAACTCCTGGTGTACAGGGGTTGCGCTTTGAACTCCTGGTTTACAGGGGGTGTGCTTTGAACTCCTGGTGTACAGTGGGCTGTGCTGTGAACTCCTGGTTTACAGTGGGTTGTGCTTTGAACTCCTGGTGTACAGGGGTTGTACTTTGAACTCCTGGTGTACAGTGGGCTGTGCTTTGAACTCCTGGTGTACAGTGGGCTGTGCTTTGAACTCTTGGTGTACAGGGTGTTTGCTCTGAACTTCTGGTGTACAGGGGGCTGTGCTTTGAACTCCTGGTGTACAGGGGTTGTGCTTTGAACTCCTGGTGTACAGGGGTCTGTGATGTGAACTCCTAGTGTACAGGGAGCTCTGCTTTGAACTCCCGATGTACAGGGTGCTGTCCTTTGAACTGCTGGGGTGCAGGGGGCTGTGCTTTGAGCTCCTGGTGTACAAAGGGCTGTGCTTTGAACTCCTGGTGTACAGGGGTTGTGCTTTGAACTCCTGGTTTACAGTGGGCTATGCTGTGAACTCCTGTTGTACAGTGGGCTGTGATTTGAACACCTGGTGTACAGGGATTGTGCTTTGAACTCCGGGTGTACAGTGGGCTCTGCTGTGAACTCCTGGTGTACAGGGGATGTGCTTTGAACTCCTGGTGTACAGGGGTTGTGCTTTTAACTCCTGGGGTACAGGGGTCTGTGTTTTGAACTCCTGGTGTACAGGGAGCTCTGCTTTGAACTCCCGGTATACAGGGTGCTGTGCTTTGAACTCCTGTGATACAGGGGGCTGTGCTTTGAGCTCCTGGTGTACAAGGGGCTGTGCTTTGAACTCCCGGTGTACTGGGAGCTGTGCTTTGAACTCCTAGTGTACAGCGGGATGTGCTTTGAGCTCCTGGTGTACGGGGGGTGTGCTCTGCACTCCTGATGTACCAGGGGCTATGATTTGAACTCCTGGTCTACAGTGGGTATGCTTTGAACTCATGGTGTACCGGGGACTATGCTTTGAGCTCCTGGTGTACAGGGGGCGGTGCTTTGAACTCCTGGTGTAGAGGGGGCTCTGCTTTGAACTCCCGGTGTACAGGGGTTGTGCTTTGTACTCCTGGTGTACAGGGGGCTGTGCATTGAACTCATGGTGTACAGGGGTGTGGTTTGAACTCCTGGTGTACAGGAGACTACGCTTTGAGCTCCTGGTTTACAGGGGGCTGTGCTGCGACCTCCTGATGTATAGGGGTTGTGCTTTGAACTCCTATTTTACAGTGGTTGTGCTTTGAACTCCTGGTGTACAGGGGTTGTGCTTTGAACTCCTGGTTTACAGGGGGTGTGCTTTGAACTCCTGGTGTACAGTGGGCTGTGCTGTGAACTCCTGGTTTACAGTGGGCTGTGCTTTGATCTCCTGGTGTACAGGGGTTGTACTTTGAACTCCTGGTGTACAGTGGGCTGTGCTTTGAACTCCTGGTGTACAGTGGGCTGTGCTTTGAACTCTTGGTGTACAGGGTATGTGCTTTGAACTCCTGGTGTACAGGGGGCTGTGCTTTGAACTCCTGGTGTACAGGGGTTGTGCTTTGAACTCCTGGTGTACAGGGGTCTGTGATGTGAACTCCTAGTGCACAGGGAGCTCTGCTTTGAACTCCCGGTGTACAGGGTGCTGTCCTTTGAACTCCTGGGGTGCAGGGGGCTGTGCATTGAGCTCCTGGTGTACAAGGGGCTGTGCTTTGAACTCCCGGTGTACTGGGAGCTGTGCTTTGAACTCCTGGTGTACAGCGGGATGTGCTTTGTGCTCCTGGTGTATAGGGGGTGTGCTCTGAACTCCTGATGTACCAGGGGCTATGATTTGAACTCCTGGTCTACAGTGGGTATGCTTTGAACTCATGGTGTACCGCGGACTATGCTTTGAGCTCCTGGTGTACAGGGGGCGGTGCTTTGAACTCCTGGTGTACACGGGGCTCTGCTTTGATCTCCTGGTGTACAGGGGTTGTGCTTTGAACTCCTGGTGTACAGGGGGCTGTGCTTTGAACTCATGGTGTACATGGTTTGCTTTGAACTCCTGGTGTACAGGAGACTAGGCTTTGAGCTCCTGGTGTACAGGGGGCTGTGTTGTGACCTCCTGGAGTACATGGGGCTATGCTTTGAACTCCAGGTGTACAGGGGTTGTGCTTTGAACTCCTGCTTTACAGGGGGTGTGCTTTGAACTCCTGGTGTACAGGGGGCTGTGCTTTGAGCTCCTGGTGTACAGGGGGCTCTTCTTTGAACTCCCGGTGTACAGGGGTTGTGCTTCGAACTCCTGGTGTACAGGGGGCTGTGCTTTGAACTCATGGTGTACAGGGGTGTGCTTTGAACTCCTGGTGTACAGGGGACTACGCTTTGAGCTCTTGGTGTACAGGGGGCTGTGCTGTGACCTCCTGTAGTACAGGGGGCTATGCGTTGAACTCCTGGTATACAGGGGGCTGTGCATTGAACTCCTGGTGAACAGGGGCAGTGCTTTGAACTCCTGGTGTACAGGGGGCTGTGCTTTGAACTCATGGTGTACAGGGGTTTGCTTTGAACTCGTGGTGTACAGGGGACTACGCTGTGAGCTCCTGGTGTACAGGGGGCTGTACTCTGAGCTCTTGGTGTACAAGGGGTTGTGATTTGAACTCCTGGTGTACAGGGGGCTGTGCTTTTAACTCCTGGTATACAGGGTGTGTGCGTTGAACTCCTGGTTTACACGGTGTATGCTTTGAACTCCTCCTGTACGGGGGGTTGTGTTTTTAACTCCTGGTGTACAGGGGACTGTTCTTTGAACTCCTGGTGTAGAGGGGGCTCTGCTTTGAACTCCTGGTGTACAGGGTGGATTGCTTTGAACTCTTGGTGTACAGGGGGCTGTGCTTTGAACTCCCGGTGCACAGGGGGCTGTGCTTTGAACTCCCGGTATACAGGGGGCTGTGCATTGAACTCCCGGTGTACAGGAAGCTGTGCTTTGAACTCCTGGTGTACAGGGGCTGTGCTTTGAGCTACTGGTGTACAGGGGGCTGTGCTTTGAACTCCTGGTGTACAGGGGGCTGTGGTTTGAGCTCCTGGTGTACGGTGGCTGTTCTTTGAACTCCTGGTGTACGGGGCTGTGCTTTGAGCTCCTGGTATACTGGGAGCTGTGCTTTGAACTCCTGCTGTACAGCGGGATATGCTTTGAGCTCCTGGGGTCCAGGGGTCTGTGCTGTTAACTCCTGGTATACAGGGGACTTTGCTGTGAGCTCCTGGTGTACAGGGGGCTGTGCTTCGAACAACTGGTGTGCAGGGGGCTATGCTTCAAACACCTGGTGTACAGAGGGCTGTGCTTTAAACTCCTAATGTACAGATGGCTGTGCTTTGAATTCCTGATGTACAGGGAGCTCTGCTTTGTAATCCTGGCGTACAGTGGCTGTGCTTTGAACTCATGGTGTACCAGGGACTATGCTTTGAGCTCCTGGTATACAGGGGGCTGTGCTTTGAACTCCTGGTGTGCAGGGGGCTGTGCTTTGAACTCCTGGTGTACAGGGGGCTTTGCTTTGAACTCCCGTTGTACAGGGGTTGTGCTTTGAACTCCTGGTGTACAGGGGATTGTGCTTTGAAGTCATGGTGTACAGGGGTGTGCTTTGAACTCCTGGTGTACCGGGGACTACGCTTTGAGCTCCTGGTGTACAGGGGTTGTGCTTTGAACTCCTGGTTTACTGGGGGTGTGCTTTGAACTCCTTGTGTACAGTGGGCTGTGCTGTGAACTCCTGATGTACAGGGGTTGTGCTTTGAACTCCTGGTTTACAGGGGTTGTGCTTTGAACTCCTGGTGTACAGGGGTTGTGCTTTGAACTCCTGGTTTACATGGGGTGTACTTTGAACTCCTGATTTACAGAGGTTGTGCTTTGAACTCCTGGTGTACAGGGTTTGTGCTTTGAACTCCTGGTTTACAGTGGGCTGTGCTGTGAACTCCTGGTGTACAGTAGGCTGTGATTTGAACTCTTGGTGTACAGGGGTTGTGCTTTGAACTCCTGGTGTACAGGGGATTGTGCTTTGAACTCCTGGTGTACAGGGGGCTGTGATTTGAACTCATGGTGTACAGGGGTGTGCTTTGAACTCCTGGTGTACCGGGGACTAGGCTTTGAGCTCCTGGTGTACAGGGGTTGTGCTTTGAACTCCTGGTTTACACGGTGTTTGCTTGGGAACGTCTGCTGTACAGGGGATTGTGCTTTGAACTCCTGGTGTACAGTGGGCTGTGCTTTGAACTCATAGTGTACAAGGGTGTGCTTTGAACTCCTGGTGTACAGGGGACTACGCTTTGAGCTCCTGGTATACAGGGAGTTGTGCTGTGACATCCTGGAGCGAAGGGGGCTATGCTTTGAACTCCTGGTATACAGTGGTTGTGCTTTAAACTCCTGGTTTACAGGGGTGTGCTTTGAACTCCTGCTGTACAGTGGGCTGTGCTTTGAACTCCTGATGTACAGTGGGCTGTGCTTTAAACTCCTGATGTACAGGGGTTGTGCGTTGAACTCCTGGTTTACAGCGGTTGTGCTTTGAACTCCTGGTGTACAGGGGTTGTGCTTTGAACTCCTGGTTTACAGGGGGTGTTGTTACATCCTGCACTGTATACATGTATTTATATTACTTCCCCTTTAATGGCATGAGCCTTTCCCCATGGTGTTCTGGTTCTCAGAACTTTCCTAGTGATGCATTCTGCATCTTAATGTCAGTTGTACTTGGACTTGAAGCTGTCTACATGATGCTGTGCTGCTGAATAAATCTATTTCAAATTCAATTTGTTTCCTGGATTATTACAGGTGTGCTTTGAACTCCTGGTGTACAGTGGGCTGTGCTGTGAACTACTGGTGTACAGTGGGCTTTACTCTGAACTCTTGGTGTACAGGGTGTGTGCTTTGAACTCCTGGTGTACAGGGGGCTGTGCTTTGAACTCCTGGTGTACGGTGGCTGTTCTTTGAACTCCTGGTGTACGGGGCTGTGCTTTGAGCTCCTGGTATACTGGGAGCTGTGCTTTGAACTCCTGCTGTACAGCGGGATATGCTTTGAGCTCCTGGGGTCCAGGGGTCTGTGCTGTTAACTCCTGGTATACAGGGGACTTTGCTGTGAGCTCCTGGTGTACAGGGGGCTGTGCTTCGAACAACTGGTGTGCAGGGGGCTATGCTTCAAACACCTGGTGTACAGGGGGCTGTGCTTTAAACTCCTAATGTACAGATGGCTGTGCTTTGAATTCCTGATGTACAGGGAGCTCTGCTTTGTAATCCTGGCGTACAGTGGCTGTGCTTTGAACTCATGGTGTACCAGGGACTATGCTTTGAGCTCCTGGTATACAGGGGGCTGTGCTTTGAACTCCTGGTGTGCAGGGGGCTGTGCTTTGAACTCCTGGTGTACAGGGGGCTTTGCTTTGAACTCCCGTTGTACAGGGGTTGTGCTTTGAACTCCTGGTGTACAGGGGATTGTGCTTTGAAGTCATGGTGTACAGGGGTGTGCTTTGAACTCCTGGTGTACCGGGGACTACGCTTTGAGCTCCTGGTGTACAGGGGTTGTGCTTTGAACTCCTGGTTTACTGGGGGTGTGCTTTGAACTCCTTGTGTACAGTGGGCTGTGCTGTGAACTCCTGATGTACAGGGGTTGTGCTTTGAACTCCTGATTTACAGGGGTTGTGCTTTGAACTCCTGGTGTACAGGGGTGTGCTTTGAACTCCTGGTGTACAGGGGACTACGCTTTGAGCTCTTGGTGTACAGGGGGCTGTGCTGTGACCTCCTGTAGTACAGGGGGCTATGCGTTGAACTCCTGGTATACAGGGGGCTGTGCATTGAACTCCTGGTGAACAGGGGCAGTGCTTTGAACTCCTGGTGTACAGGGGGCTGTGCTTTGAACTCATGGTGTACAGGGGTTTGCTTTGAACTCGTGGTGTACAGGGGACTACGCTGTGAGCTCCTGGTGTACAGGGGGCTGTACTCTGAGCTCTTGGTGTACAAGGGGTTGTGATTTGAACTCCTGGTGTACAGGGGGCTGTGCTTTTAACTCCTGGTATACAGGGTGTGTGCGTTGAACTCCTGGTTTACACGGTGTATGCTTTGAACTCCTCCTGTACGGGGGGTTGTGTTTTTAACTCCTGGTGTACAGGGGACTGTTCTTTGAACTCCTGGTGTAGAGGGGGCTCTGCTTTGAACTCCTGGTGTACAGGGTGGATTGCTTTGAACTCTTGGTGTACAGGGGGCTGTGCTTTGAACTCCCGGTGCACAGGGGGCTGTGCTTTGAACTCCCGGTATACAGGGGGCTGTGCATTGAACTCCCGGTGTACAGGAAGCTGTGCTTTGAACTCCTGGTGTACAGGGGCTGTGCTTTGAGCTACTGGTGTACAGGGGGCTGTGCTTTGAACTCCTGGTGTACAGGGGGCTGTGGTTTGAGCTCCTGGTGTACGGTGGCTGTTCTTTGAACTCCTGGTGTACGGGGCTGTGCTTTGAGCTCCTGGTATACTGGGAGCTGTGCTTTGAACTCCTGCTGTACAGCGGGATATGCTTTGAGCTCCTGGGGTCCAGGGGTCTGTGCTGTTAACTCCTGGTATACAGGGGACTTTGCTGTGAGCTCCTGGTGTACAGGGGGCTGTGCTTCGAACAACTGGTGTGCAGGGGGCTATGCTTCAAACACCTGGTGTACAGAGGGCTGTGCTTTAAACTCCTAATGTACAGATGGCTGTGCTTTGAATTCCTGATGTACAGGGAGCTCTGCTTTGTAATCCTGGCGTACAGTGGCTGTGCTTTGAACTCATGGTGTACCAGGGACTATGCTTTGAGCTCCTGGTATACAGGGGGCTGTGCTTTGAACTCCTGGTGTGCAGGGGGCTGTGCTTTGAACTCCTGGTGTACAGGGGGCTTTGCTTTGAACTCCCGTTGTACAGGGGTTGTGCTTTGAACTCCTGGTGTACAGGGGATTGTGCTTTGAAGTCATGGTGTACAGGGGTGTGCTTTGAACTCCTGGTGTACCGGGGACTACGCTTTGAGCTCCTGGTGTACAGGGGTTGTGCTTTGAACTCCTGGTTTACTGGGGGTGTGCTTTGAACTCCTTGTGTACAGTGGGCTGTGCTGTGAACTCCTGATGTACAGGGGTTGTGCTTTGAACTCCTGGTTTACAGGGGTTGTGCTTTGAACTCCTGGTGTACAGGGGTTGTGCTTTGAACTCCTGGTTTACATGGGGTGTACTTTGAACTCCTGATTTACAGAGGTTGTGCTTTGAACTCCTGGTGTACAGGGTTTGTGCTTTGAACTCCTGGTTTACAGTGGGCTGTGCTGTGAACTCCTGGTGTACAGTAGGCTGTGATTTGAACTCTTGGTGTACAGGGGTTGTGCTTTGAACTCCTGGTGTACAGGGGATTGTGCTTTGAACTCCTGGTGTACAGGGGGCTGTGATTTGAACTCATGGTGTACAGGGGTGTGCTTTGAACTCCTGGTGTACCGGGGACTAGGCTTTGAGCTCCTGGTGTACAGGGGTTGTGCTTTGAACTCCTGGTTTACACGGTGTTTGCTTGGGAACGTCTGCTGTACAGGGGATTGTGCTTTGAACTCCTGGTGTACAGTGGGCTGTGCTTTGAACTCATAGTGTACAAGGGTGTGCTTTGAACTCCTGGTGTACAGGGGACTACGCTTTGAGCTCCTGGTATACAGGGAGTTGTGCTGTGACATCCTGGAGCGAAGGGGGCTATGCTTTGAACTCCTGGTATACAGTGGTTGTGCTTTAAACTCCTGGTTTACAGGGGTGTGCTTTGAACTCCTGCTGTACAGTGGGCTGTGCTTTGAACTCCTGATGTACAGTGGGCTGTGCTTTAAACTCCTGATGTACAGGGGTTGTGCGTTGAACTCCTGGTTTACAGCGGTTGTGCTTTGAACTCCTGGTGTACAGGGGTTGTGCTTTGAACTCCTGGTTTACAGGGGGTGTTGTTACATCCTGCACTGTATACATGTATTTATATTACTTCCCCTTTAATGGCATGAGCCTTTCCCCATGGTGTTCTGGTTCTCAGAACTTTCCTAGTGATGCATTCTGCATCTTAATGTCAGTTGTACTTGGACTTGAAGCTGTCTACATGATGCTGTGCTGCTGAATAAATCTATTTCAAATTCAATTTGTTTCCTGGATTATTACAGGTGTGCTTTGAACTCCTGGTGTACAGTGGGCTGTGCTGTGAACTACTGGTGTACAGTGGGCTTTACTCTGAACTCTTGGTGTACAGGGTGTGTGCTTTGAACTCCTGGTGTACAGGGGGCTGTGCTTTGAACTCCTGGTGTACGGTGGCTGTTCTTTGAACTCCTGGTGTACGGGGCTGTGCTTTGAGCTCCTGGTATACTGGGAGCTGTGCTTTGAACTCCTGCTGTACAGCGGGATATGCTTTGAGCTCCTGGGGTCCAGGGGTCTGTGCTGTTAACTCCTGGTATACAGGGGACTTTGCTGTGAGCTCCTGGTGTACAGGGGGCTGTGCTTCGAACAACTGGTGTGCAGGGGGCTATGCTTCAAACACCTGGTGTACAGGGGGCTGTGCTTTAAACTCCTAATGTACAGATGGCTGTGCTTTGAATTCCTGATGTACAGGGAGCTCTGCTTTGTAATCCTGGCGTACAGTGGCTGTGCTTTGAACTCATGGTGTACCAGGGACTATGCTTTGAGCTCCTGGTATACAGGGGGCTGTGCTTTGAACTCCTGGTGTGCAGGGGGCTGTGCTTTGAACTCCTGGTGTACAGGGGGCTTTGCTTTGAACTCCCGTTGTACAGGGGTTGTGCTTTGAACTCCTGGTGTACAGGGGATTGTGCTTTGAAGTCATGGTGTACAGGGGTGTGCTTTGAACTCCTGGTGTACCGGGGACTACGCTTTGAGCTCCTGGTGTACAGGGGTTGTGCTTTGAACTCCTGGTTTACTGGGGGTGTGCTTTGAACTCCTTGTGTACAGTGGGCTGTGCTGTGAACTCCTGATGTACAGGGGTTGTGCTTTGAACTCCTGATTTACAGGGGTTGTGCTTTGAACTCCTGGTGTACAGGGGTTGTACTTTGAACTCCTGGTTTACATGGGGTGTACTTTGAACTCCTTGTGTACAGTGGGCTGTGCTGTGAACTCCTGATGTACAGGGGTTGTGCTTTGAACTCCTGATTTACAGAGGTTGTGCTTTGAACTCCTGGTGTACAGGGTTTGTGCTTTGAACTCCTGGTTTACAGTGGGCTGTGCTGTGAACTCCTGGTGTACAGTAGGCTGTGATTTGAACTCTTGGTGTACAGGGGTTGTGCTTTGAACTCCTGGTGTACAGGGGATTGTGCTTTGAACTCCTGGTTTACAGGGGGCTGTGATTTGAACTCATGGTGTACAGGGGTGTGCTTTGAACTCCTGGTGTACCGGGGACTAGGCTTTGAGCTCCTGGTGTACAGGGGTTGTGCTTTGAACTCCTGGTTTACACGGTGTTTGCTTGGGAACGTCTGCTGTACAGGGGATTGTGCTTTGAACTCCTGGTGTACAGGGGGCTGTGCTTTGAACTCATAGTGTACAAGGGTGTGCTTTGAACTCCTGGTGTACAGGGGACTACGCTTTGAGCTCCTGGTATACAGGGAGTTGTGCTGTGACATCCTGGAGCGAAGGGGGCTATGCTTTGAACTCCTGGTATACAGTGGTTGTGCTTTAAACTCCTGGTTTACAGGGGTGTGCTTTGAACTCCTGCTGTACAGTGGGCTGTGCTTTGAACTCCTGATGTACAGTGGGCTGTGCTTTAAACTCCTGATGTACAGGGGTTGTGCGTTGAACTCCTGGTTTACAGCGGTTGTGCTTTGAACTCCTGGTGTACAGGGGTTGTGCTTTGAACTCCTGGTTTACAGGGGGTATTGTTACAACCTGCACTGTATACATGTATTTATATTACTTCCCCTTTAATGGCATGAGCCTTTCCCCATGGTGTTCTGGTTCTCAGAACTTTCCTAGTGATGCATTCTGCATCTTAATGTCAGTTGTACTTGGACTTGAAGCTGTCTACATGATGCTGTGCTGCTGAATAAATCTATTTCAAATTCAATTTGTTTCCTGGATTATTACAGGTGTGCTTTGAACTCCTGGTGTACAGTGGGCTGTGCTGTGAACTACTGGTGTACAGTGGGCTTTACTCTGAACTCTTGGTGTACAGGGTGTGTGCTTTGAACTCCTGGTGTACAGGGGGCTGTGCTTTGAACTCCTGGTGTACAGGGGTTGTGCTTTGAACTCCTGGTGTACAGGGGTCTGTGTTTTGAACTCCTGGTGTACAGGGAGCTCTGCTTTGAACTCCCGGTGTACAGGGCGCTGTTCTTTGAACTCCTGTGGTACAGGGGGCTGTGCTTTGAGCTCCTGGTGTACCAGGGGCTGTGCTTTGAACTCCCAGTGTACCGGGAGCTGTGCTTTGAACTCCTGGTGTACAGCGGGATGTGCTTTGAGCTCCTGGTGTACAGGGGGTGTTGGACAGGCCACATGAAGGGCTGCTCTCCCCCGGCCCGACCAGGCCCGAGCCCGGTCACGCAAGTACCACACACCACCATTGCACGTCCTCCGTCCCCTCAGGGACCCCTGCCTTCGAACATATCAACCTCGTGGGCCCGATCCACTGCTGGCCCGCGCGCCCATCCGGGACGCCATCTTGGACACTCCACCACGAGGCCGCCTGGCCCCCGATCGACCTCAACCCTGGGCCTAGCCAGGCCTCAGACATCCCGGCACCACCATCCACCCAGGAGGTGAGCGGGCTACTTGGCAAGTCAATGGGAGAAAGAGGTGTCGATGGCTCTCCCCCGCCAAGTGCCGCTCGGCCATCGCCTCCCCGGGCGCTGGCTCCACCCCCCTGCTGGGTGTCGGGACACCCTCATCCCGGACCTCCCGACCTCCAGGTGCGAGGGTCCGGACATCAAAGAACATCAGCCCTATAACTGGGGCAGCTCCAGAGCAGGAGGGCAGTTGTATCTTGGAGTCGAGAGACGCAAAGAAGAACTCATCCTTGACGGACTACTGGCGCTGCCGTAGCTCTGCCTTGTGCACCTTCGCCTTTCCTGCTGGCGCTGCCGCAACCTTCGTAACCTTCCGATCCTTCATCGTCGTCGGGACCTGCTGGCGTGGCCGCGGACCGTTTGCAACCATCATCTCATCGGGACCTGCTGGCTCCGCCGCGGACCGTCGTTTCCTTCGTCCATCTCGGGACCTGCTGGCTCCGCCGCGGCCCGATTATCTAGAACGCCGAGCTCGAGGATTGAGAGCTATTTCCACCTTTTGGTAACAAGACTGTCCCGCTACCCTTTCCCCAAACCAGAGACCAGAATCGAGGGGACCCCTGAGTCCAGACCTCCTTGTATCATTCCATCGTACTTAAAGAATTGCCTATAAAGTCTCGTTGAACTTTACCCTTGTGTGGTGTCCGTCTGTGGGGGGGAAGTTACTTGTCTGTACGATCGCTGGAGACGGCTCTCCCCGGAGACCTCTCCCCTTATCCTCGGCCGACCCTCCCGGTCCGTCTAACATTGGTGGCCAGCGGCGCGATCCGAATCACCGCATAATCGTACAGAGAGTAGCTCACCCCACGACGAAATCACGATGACGACTAAAGAAAGCGGAGCAACCGAGAAATTCCAGATGGAGAAATTGGACGAGTACAGCCATCGTGAACTAAAACAATTCTGCATCGAACTAGGTATCGCTACCACCGGACTAAGTACCAAAGACGATTTTAAGCATGCCCTAGAATCGTGGGCAGAAACCGGGGCTGCCGGAACCCCTGATCAAAGCATCGCAGCAAAAACCACCACGGCCCCTGAAGAGCGAAGAACGGGTCTCTCGCAAGACGAGATCCAAGAACGAGAAAAAACCCGACTACACGAGCTGGAAATGGTCCGGCTCAAAATGGACATTGAACTTAAGTTGGCCGAACAAAAAATAAACTTAGAGCACCTGCGTCTCCGAGAAGAAAGAGAGGAGAAACAGAGACAAAGGGAGCTCGAGGAAAAGAGACTGGCATATGAACACGAGCGAAAACTAGCTGAGATCGACCTACGCAAGCAGAATAAAGAAATAGGGGTGTCCGAGCAACCCCACACCCCAGGGGCAACAGAGAAAAAAGTACACATCCCCAAGGATGTCGTTCGAGAATACTTCCGAGAGGACGACATCCAGCAATGGTTTAAGGCCTATGAAATCGCTATGACTGCACACCGGATCGATAGAAGCGATTGGGGAGCCGGTCTATGGGGGAGATTCCTCAATGAGGGCCGCGACGCCCTACTACAGCTCCCGGACCACCAGATGACCTCTTATGACCATATGAAAGCTGCACTCCTCACTCGCTATGGCCTCACACCCGAGATGTACCGTCAGAGGTTCCGAGACTGCACCCGCATCCCGGGTACAACTTGGGTGGACTATGTAAACTACTTTAGCCGAGCCTTCGAGGGCTGGATCAAAGGAAGCAAGGTCACAACCTACGAACAACTGTTCAATCTTATGGTATGGGAGCACCTGTCGAACAATTGCTTCATTGAACTCCGCCAGCACCTCCTCGACAGCAAGTTAACGGATCCCCGGCAGCTCGCAGCCGAAGCTGACCGGTGGGAAATCACCAGAGTGGGCCGGAATGGGTCCTACGAACAGAACCGGAACAACAACGGTCAGCACCGTCCCCGAGGAGGAGGAGGGGGCCAAGGACGAGGAAGAGACAACGCCCCGGTCGCCCCCGCTACCAGCACCACCCCCCCGGCCAACCGGGGCAGCACCCCGGCGCGACCGGGGTACCGAGCCAATGTTACGTGCCATCGATGCCAACGAGTCGGCCACTATGCAAACGACCCAAGCTGCCCCCAGTACCAGAGCCCAAGACCCCGCCAAGTAGCAGCTGCTGCTCTGGGGGAGGAACAGATCTCAGAGGAACAAGAGGAATATGAACAGGAACATCAAGAATGGGAGCCAGCCGCCATGGCTCTAGCCTGCTTAGGGGGGAAAGACATGGTCCCGCGGGTCCCCCTACCCGCTAACACCCAGAAGTACAGCCAATGGGTGAGCATCAATGGACGCCGGGCCGAAGCCCTTCGTGACACCGGGGCCAGTGTAACAGCCGTCCGCTGTCACCTGGTGACCCCAGAACAGTATCTACCAAACATTCTCTGCCCTGTACGTTCCGCCGATAACTCGGAAAGTCTGTGCCGGATGGCCTGCGTCCCCTTCGAGTGGGGAGGGGTCACCGGCATGTTGAAGGTAACGGTCCGAGACGATGCCCCCGTAGACTGCCTCCTGGGGAATGACCTTGAAAGCTCTCCGTGGGCAGCCGTAGAACGAAGAGAACACCTGGGGATGTTAGGCGTCCCGGACTGGGCGTGTGTCACCACCCGGTCCATGGCCGCCCGGGCCAACCCCCGCCCAGAGGAACCCGAATGGCCGGCGCCGCCGCCTCCGGTCGCCCCGGCCGAAACCACCGACCGTGACGTCCCCCCAGACCTCGCTAACCTCGACCAGTGGCCTCAAGAGGGGGGGCCCACGCAAGAACAATTTCGCCAAGAACAGAAGACCTGTCCCTCCCTCGAGGGACTCCGCCAGCAAGCGCTCGCCCAAAGAGCAGGGGATACCTCCGGAACACACTGGATCTACTGGGACAATGATCTGCTGTACAGTGAGCAAAGAATCGCGGAGCTGGGGGCCAGCCGAGTACTAGTGGTGCCCCTCCGTTTTAGAGACTTTCTGCTAAACCTGGCCCACGATGTCCCCCTGGCGGGACACCTGGGTCAAGATAAAACCTACAGTCGTCTGGTGACCCACTTCTTCTGGCCCAAAATGAGGAACGATGTACACCAGCATTGCCGATCTTGCCCCACGTGCCAAGCCAGCGGAAAGAGCGGCCGCAAATTAAAAGCCCCCCTGCAACCTTTTCCCGTGGTCACCACCCCGTTCGAGAGGGTCGGGATCGACATCGTGGGGCCCCTGGACCCGCGTACAAAACAAGGCCATCGATTCATCCTGGTGCTAGTGGACCACGCCACCCGCTACCCCGAGGCTGTTCCCCTGCGAACTGTGACAGCCCCGGTAGTCGGCCGGGCCCTAATGGGGATCTTCTCCCGTGTGGGCTTCCCCCGAGAAGTCGTCAGCGACAGAGGCACGAACTTTATTTCTAAATATATGAAGTCCCTCTGGCAACAGTGCGGGGTTACCTACCGATTCACGACCCCCTATCACCCTCAAGGAAACGGACTCGTTGAGCGGTTCAACCGCACGCTCAAAGGGATGATCGGGGGGTTGGAAGAGCCCCTCCGTCGCCAGTGGGATGTGCTGCTGCCGTGCCTCCTCTTCGCATATCGAGAGGTCCCCCAGAAGTCCCTGGGCTTCAGCCCATTTGAACTGCTGTATGGACACCCAGTACGGGGGCCGCTCAGCCTAGTCAAGGAAGGCTGGGAGATGACCCCTCTCAAGAACCCACCAGATGTTTTCCGGTACCTCCTAACCCTCCGCAACCAGACCCGGCGGTTCAGAGAGCTGGCAAAAGCCAACCTAGAGGCCAGTCAAGAGGACATGAAAAAGTGGTATGACCGGAATGCCTCCTCCATCGAATTTGAACCTGGGCAACAGGTATGGGTGATGTCCCCCACCGAGCCCTGCGCCCTGCAAGACAAGTGGACGGGGCCCTTCAAAGTAGTCGAGCGCAAGGGTCCTGCCACCTATCTCATCGACATGGAATCTTCCCGGAACCCCCTCCGGGTCCTCCACGCTAACAGGCTGAAGCCCCACTTTGTGCGTTCAGAACTCAGCCTCCTGATGGCCACAGACAATGGGGCCGAAGAAGACTCCGAGCCCCTCCCTGACCTCCTACGGACTCGGGAGAAAGACGGCTCCGTGGATGGGGTCCGACTGTCAGAGGCCCTCACCCAAGAGCAACGCCAGGAGTGCCGAGTCCTCCTATCACAGTTCGCCAGCCTGTTCTCCCTCCCCCCAGGTGTCACTTCCTGGTGTGTGCATGATGTGGACACGGGGGACAGCCCCCCTATCCGCCACCGGGCCTACCGCGTGCCAGATCGGGTACGGGCCTGCGTCCAGGAAGAGGTAGCAAAAATGCTCACGCTCGGGGTCATCGAGCCCTCAGACAGCCCCTGGGCCAGCCCTGTAGTACTGGTCCCCAAAGCGGCCGCCCCAGGCACCACACCGGAACTCCGGTTCTGCGTTGACTACCGGGGCTTGAATGCGGTCACCCGAACAGATGCACATCCCATCCCCCGGGCAGATGAACTAATTGACCGCATGGGAGCTGCCCGCTACCTCAGTATTTTCGACCTGACGGCGGGCTACTGGCAAATCGGCCTCACACCCCGGGCCCAAGAACGTTCTGCCTTTTCCACCCCCGATGGCCATTACCATTTCAAGGTCATGCCCTTCGGCATGAAGAATGCCCCCGCAACATTTCAGCGGCTCGTCAATCAGGTCCTAGCGGGGCTCGAAGGGTTCAGCGCCGCCTACCTAGACGACATCGCTGTATACAGCCACCATTGGCCCGAGCACCTCCACCACCTCCGAGCAGTGCTACAAGCCCTTCAGCAGGCTGGCCTCACGATCAAGGCCAGCAAATGTCAAATTGGTCAAGGGTCTGTAACCTACCTCGGACACCAGGTGGGAAGCGGCCTGGTGGCCCCTCTGCAGCTCAAAATTGCCGCCATCCAGTCCTGGCAGCCCCCCATCACCCAGACCGAGGTACGAGCCTTCCTGGGCCTCACGGGCTATTACCGAAGGTTTGTGAAAGACTATGGTACCATAGTGGGGCCCCTCACAGAACTTACGTCCAAAAATCAACCCAAGAAAGTCAACTGGACCGCAGATTGCCAAACAGCATTCGAACAATTGAAAGCCGCCATGTGTTCCGCCCCTGTGCTCCAGGCCCCCGACTACAGCAGAGAGTTCATCGTCCAGACGGATGCCTCCGACCATGGCATTGGGGCAGTCCTGTCTCAAGTGAACACCGAAGGCCTTGATCAGCCCGTGGCCTTCCTCAGCAGACGACTCCTACCACGAGAGCAACGCTGGAGCACCATAGAGAGGGAGGCCTTCGCTGTGGTATGGGCCCTTAAGAAGCTCCGGCCCTACCTCTTTGGCACACACTTTCGGGTGCAGACCGACCACCGACCCCTGCAGTGGCTGATGCAGATGCGGGGGGAAAACCCGAAGTTACTACGTTGGTCCATCTCCCTGCAAGGGATGGACTTCACTGTTGAACACCGGCCTGGGCCAGATCACGCCAACGCAGATGGCCTGTCCCGGTTTTTCCGCCTCGACGAGGAGAGTCCCCAAGAGGATGGGTAACTCTCCCCGCCTTCAGCTGGGGGGGACGCATGTTGGACAGGCCACATGAAGGGCTGCTCTCCCCCGGCCTGACCAGGCCCGAGCCCGGTCACGCAAGTACCACACACCACCATTGCACGTCCTCCGTCCCCTCAGGGACCCCTGCCTTCGAACATATCAACCTCGTGGGCCCGATCCACTGCTGGCCCGCGCGCCCATCCGGGACGCCATCTTGGACACTCCACCACGAGGCCGCCTGGCCCCCGATCGACCTCAACCCTGGGCCTAGCCAGGCCTCAGACATCCCGGCACCACCATCCACCCAGGAGGTGAGCGGGCTACTTGGCAAGTCAATGGGAGAAAGAGGTGTCGATGGCTCTCCCCCGCCAAGTGCCGCTCGGCCATCGCCTCCCCGGGCGCTGGCTCCACCCCCCTGCTGGGTGTCGGGACACCCTCATCCCGGACCTCCCGACCTCCAGGTGCGAGGGTCCGGACATCAAAGAACATCAGCCCTATAACTGGGGCAGCTCCAGAGCAGGAGGGCAGTTGTATCTTGGAGTCGAGAGACGCAAAGAAGAACTCATCCTTGACGGACTACTGGCGCTGCCGTAGCTCTGCCTTGTGCACCTTCGCCTTTCCTGCTGGCGCTGCCGCAACCTTCGTAACCTTCCGATCCTTCATCGTCGTCGGGACCTGCTGGCGTGGCCGCGGACCGTTTGCAACCATCATCTCATCGGGACCTGCTGGCTCCGCCGCGGACCGTCGTTTCCTTCGTCCATCTCGGGACCTGCTGGCTCCGCCGCGGCCCGATTATCTAGAACGCCGAGCTCGAGGATTGAGAGCTATTTCCACCTTTTGGTAACAAGACTGTCCCGCTACCCTTTCCCCAAACCAGAGACCAGAATCGAGGGGACCCCTGAGTCCAGACCTCCTTGTATCATTCCATCGTACTTAAAGAATTGCCTATAAAGTCTCGTTGAACTTTACCCTTGTGTGGTGTCCGTCTGTGGGGGGGAAGTTACTTGTCTGTACGATCGCTGGAGACGGCTCTCCCCGGAGACCTCTCCCCTTATCCTTGGCCGACCCTCCCGGTCCGTCTAACAGGGGGTGTGCTCTGAACTCCTGATGTACCAGGGGCTATGATTTGAACTCCTGGTCTACATTGGGTATGCTTTGAACTCATGGTGTACCAGTGACTATGCTTTGAGCTCCTGGTGTACAGGGGCAGTGCTTTGAACTCCTGGTGTACAGGGGGCTGTGCTTGAACTCCTGGTGTACAGTGGGCTGTGCTTTGAACTCTTGGTGTACAGAGTGTGTGCTTTGAACTTCTGGTGTACAGGGGGCTGTGCTTTGAACTCCTGGTGTACAGGGGTTGTGCTTTGAACTCCTGGTGTACAGGGGTCTGTGATGTGAACTCCTAGTGTACAGGGAGCTCTGCTTTGAACTCCCGATGTACAGGGTGCTGTCCTTTGAACTCCTGGGGTGCAGGGGGCTGTGCTTTGAGCTCCTGGTGTACATAGGGCTGTGCTTTGAACTCCTGGTGTACAGGGGTTGTGCTTTGAACTCCTGGTGTACAGGGGTTGTGCTTTGAACTCCTGGTTTACAGTGGGCTGTGCTGTGAACTCTTGGTGTACAGTGGGCTGTGATTTGAACTCTTGGTGTACAGGGGTTGTGCTTTGAACTCCTGGTGTACAGGGGATTGTGCTTTGAACTCCTGGTGTACAGGGGGCTGTGATTTGAACTCCTGGTGTACAGGGGATTGTGCTTTGAACTCCTGGTGTACAGGGGGCTGTGATTTGAACTCATGGTGTACAGGGGTGTGCTTTGAACTCCTGGTGTACCGGGGACTAGGCTTTGAGCTCCTGGTGTACAGGGGTTGTGCTTTGAACTCCTGGTTTACACGGTGTTTGCTTGGGAACGTCTGCTGTACAGGGGATTGTGCTTTGAACTCCTGGTGTACAGGGGGCTGTGCTTTGAACTCATAGTGTACAAGGGTGTGCTTTGAACTCCTGGTGTACAGGGGACTACGCTTTGAGCTCCTGGTATACAGGGAGTTGTGCTGTGACATCCTGGAGCGAAGGGGGCTATGCTTTGAACTCCTGGTATACAGTGGTTGTGCTTTAAACTCCTGGTTTACAGGGGTGTGCTTTGAACTCCTGCTGTACAGTGGGCTGTGCTTTGAACTCCTGATGTACAGTGGGCTGTGCTTTAAACTCCTGATGTACAGGGGTTGTGCGTTGAACTCCTGGTTTACAGCGGTTGTGCTTTGAACTCCTGGTGTACAGGGGTTGTGCTTTGAACTCCTGGTTTACAGGGGGTGTTGTTACATCCTGCACTGTATACATGTATTTATATTACTTCCCCTTTAATGGCATGAGCCTTTCCCCATGGTGTTCTGGTTCTCAGAACTTTCCTAGTGATGCATTCTGCATCTTAATGTCAGTTGTACTTGACTTGAAGCTGTCTACATGATGCTGTGCTGCTGAATAAATCTATTTCAAATTCAATTTGTTTCCTGGATTATTACAGGTGTGCTTTGAACTCCTGGTGTACAGTGGGCTGTGCTGTGAACTACTGGTGTACAGTGGGCTTTACTCTGAACTCTTGGTGTACAGGGTGTGTGCTTTGAACTCCTGGTGTACAGGGGGCTGTGCTTTGAACTCCTGGTGTACAGGGGTTGTGCTTTGAACTCCTGGTGTACAGGGGTCTGTGTTTTGAACTCCTGGTGTACAGGGAGCTCTGCTTTGAACTCCCGGTGTACAGGGCGCTGTTCTTTGAACTCCTGTGGTACAGGGGGCTGTGCTTTGAGCTCCTGGTGTACCAGGGGCTGTGCTTTGAACTCCCGGTGTACCGGGAGCTGTGCTTTGAACTCCTGGTGTACAGCGGGATGTGCTTTGAGCTCCTGGTGTACAGGGGGTGTGCTCTGAACTCCTGATGTACCAGG
Source organism: Lissotriton vulgaris (assembly GCF_964263255.1). NCBI lineage: Eukaryota > Metazoa > Chordata > Amphibia > Caudata > Salamandridae > Lissotriton > Lissotriton vulgaris. The sequence goes on from NC_141689.1 coordinate 16,873,330, forward strand.
GGCTATGATTTGAACTCCTGGTCTACATTGGGTATGCTTTGAACTCATGGTGTACCGGTGACTATGCTTTGAGCTCCTGGTGTACAGGGGCAGTGCTTTGAACTCCTGGTGTACAGGGGGCTCTGCTTTGAACTCCCGGTGTAGAGGGGTTGTGCTTTGTACTCCTGGTGTACAGGGGGCTGTGCATTGAACTCATGGTGTACAGGGGTGTGGTTTGAACTCCTGGTGTACAGGAGACTACGCTTTGAGCTCCTGGTGTACAGGGGGCTGTGCTGCGACCTCCTGATGTACAGGGGTTGTGCTTTGAACTCCTGGTTTACAGTGGTTGTGCTTTGAACTCCTGGTGTACAGGGGTTGTGCTTTGAACTCCTGGTTTACAGGGGGTGTGCTTTGAACTCCTGGTGTACAGTGGGCTGTGCTGTGAACTCCTGGTTTACAGTGGGTTGTGCTTTGAACTCCTGGTGTACAGGGGTTGTACTTTGAACTCCTGGTGTACAATGGGCTGTTCTTTGAACTCCTGGTGTACAGTGGGCTGTGCTTTGAACTCTTGGTGTACAGGGTGTGTGCTTTGAACTTCTGGTGTACAGGGGGCTGTGCTTTGAACTCCTGGTGTACAGGGGTTGTGCTTTGAACTCCTGGTGTACAGGGGTCTGTGATGTGAACTCCTAGTGTACAGGGAGCTCTGCTTTGAACTCCCGATGTACAGGGTGCTGTCCTTTGAACTCCTGGGGTGCAGGGGGCTGTGCTTTGAGCTCCTGGTGTACAAAGGGCTGTGCTTTGAACTCCTGGTGTACAGGGGTTGTGCTTTGAACTCCTGGTGTACAGGGGTTGTGCTTTGAACTCCTGGTTTACAGTGGGCTGTGCTGTGAACTCTTGGTGTACAGTGGGCTGTGATTTGAACTCTTGGTGTACAGGGGTTGTGCTTTGAACTCCTGGTGTACAGGGGATTGTGCTTTGAACTCCTGGTGTACAGGGGGCTGTGATTTGAACTCATGGTGTACAGGGGTGTGCTTTGAACTCCTGGTGTACCGGGGACTAGGCTTTGAGCTCCTGGTGTACAGGGGTTGTGCTTTGAACTCCTGGTTTACACGGTGTATGCTTTGAACGTCTGCTGTACAGGGGATTGTGCTTTGAACTCCTGGTGTACAGGGGGCTGTGCTTTGAACTCATAGTGTACAAGGGTGTGCTTTGAACTCCTGGTGTACAGGGGACTACGCTTTGAGCTCCTGGTATACAGGGAGTTGTGCTGTGACATCCTGGAGCGAAGGGGGCTATGCTTTGAACTCCTGGCGTACAGGGGTTGTGCTTTAAACTCCTGGTTTACAGGGGTGTGCTTTGAACTCCTGCTGTACAGTGGGCTGTGCTTTGAACTCCTGATGTACAGTGGGCTGTGCTTTAAACTCCTGATGTACAGGGGTTGTGCTTTGAACTCCTGGTGTACAGGGGACTACGCTTTGAGCTCCTGGTGTACAGGGGGCTGTGCTGTGACCTCCTGAAGTACAGGGCGCTATGCTTTGAACTCCCGGTATACAGGGGTTGTGCTTTGAACTCCTGTTTTACAAGGGGTGTGCTTTGAACTCCTGGTGAACAGGGGGCTGTGCCTTGAATTCCTGATGTACAGGGGGTTTTGCTTTGTACTCCTGTTGTACAAGGGTTGTGTTTTGAACTCCTGGTGTACAGGGGGCTGTGCTTTGAAGTCCTGGGGTACAGGGGGCTCTGCTTTGAACTCCCGGTGTACAGGGGCCTGTGCTTTGAACTCCTGGTATACGGGGGCTCTGTTTTGAACACTCATCGTCCAGGGGTTGTGCTTTGAGCTCCTGGTGTACAGTGGGCTGTGCTTTGAACTCCCGGTGTACAGGGGGCTGTGCTTTGAACTCCTGGCATACGGGGCTCTGTTTTGAACACTAATTGTTCAGGGGTTGTGCTTTGAACTCCTGGCATACAGTGGGCTGTGCTTTGAACTCCTGGTGTACAGGGGGCTGTGCTTTGAGCTCCTGGTGTACAGGGGGCTGTGCTTTGAACTCCTGATGTACAGGGGGCTGTGCTTTGAACTCCTGGTGTACAGGGGGCTGTGCTTTGAACTCCTTGTGTACAGGGGACCGTGCTTTGAACTCCTGGTGTACAGGGGGGCTCTACTTTGAGCCCTTGGTGTACAGGGGGCTGTGCTTTGAACTCCTGATGTACAGGGGGCTGTGCTTTGAACTCCTGGTGTACAGGGGGCTGTTCTTTGAACTCCCGATGTACAGTGGGCTCTGCTTTGAACTCCTGGTGTACAGAGGGCTCTGCTATGAATTCCTGTTGAACAGGGGCTGTGCTTTGAGCTCTTAGTTTGCCAGGGTCTATGCTTTGAGCTCCTGGTGTACAGGGGGCTGTTCATTGAACTTCTGGTGTACAGGGGTGTGCTTTGAACTCCAGAGTGGATGGAGTTGATGGTTTTGATGGTATCTTCATAGCTGACATTGGACCAGGCGGTCAGGCGGCTGGTGTGGGTGGATGTTGCGGTGATGGTGGTCTTGGTGGTGGGTGCTGGGGTGTCACAGTCGAAGCTGTTGTGGATTTCGGTGATCTTGCGGTGAAAGAAGGCGGCCAGGGAATCGCACAGGTCTTGTGATGGTGGAATGTCTTTGGTGTTTGAGCTGGGGTTGGACTGTTCTTTCACGATGCTGAAGAGCTCTTTGGTGTTGTGTGCGTTGTTGTCTAGGCAGTCCTTGAAGGCAGTCCTTTTTGCAGTCCTGATGAGTTGGTGGTGTCTGCGGGTCGCGTTCTTGTGGGCTGCAAGGATGTCTGGTGATCAGTCGCATAACCATTTCTTCTCCAGCTTCCAACATGTGTGCTTGGAGGTCTTCGGTGAACTAGGCGGCTTTCTTTTTGGTGTGGTTGGTTGTGTGAGCTTTTGAGAGGGGCGAGGGTGTTGGGGCAGTCATTGATCCACTGTTTGGGGTTGGTAGCGGTGGTGTCGATGGAGTCGGCGGGTGGTCTCAAGGCGAGGGTGGTGGTCAGTTGGTCCTTGGTGACCTTGCCCCAGTTGCAGCCTGGCAACTGTTGGGTGCGGTGGTGTGTGGTGGGTTTCCTGAAGGTGAAGTGGACGCATCTGTGGTCGGTCTAGTGGGGTACAGTGGTGTGGTTAAAGCCGATCACTCCCTAAACATTCCGAAGAAATTTATAGCATGTTAGAGGTTCTCTTTCTGACGGAAACCTGGTTAGGACCTTCAACTGACCCGGACATCGTTAGGTCTCTCCCACCAGGTTTCCTCATACAAGATCTAGACCGCCCTAAGGGCAAGGGAGGGGGAATTGCCATTATTCATAGGGAGAACCTCTCCTGTCGGCTCCAAGGCAGTTCCCTGTCAGACTGTGAAAATACTCTATTCACAATCCAAGTGTCTCCATGCAAATCCCTATCAGGCCTTCCTATTTATTGGCCCCCGGGAGCAGTAGGTCAATTTTGCAGCTCACTAGTGGAACACTTCTCTACGATGGCCACCACCTATTCCAATTTCATGATCCTAGGAGACTTAAATTTACATTTTTATAAATCACGAAGATAAGTTGGCCTCAGACCTTGCTTTAGATTTGGTATACTATCACCTCCGGCTAGAAAGCCGCCTTCCAACCCATATGCTGGGACATCTCCTAGATCATATCTTCTCCAATGTTCCGGACCTCTTAATCTCCACCCCTTTCTCCAATACCCTGGTCAGACCACTATGTAGTCACATTCAAATGGCAGATTACAAGCCCCCCGCGCCATATACCTCCTCGGAGCCGACCTACACGCCCTTGGGCCAAGCTCAACCCAGAAATTTGGAAGCACCACTTGGAGTGTGTTAGAAGGAGACCCGGAGGGTCGGCCGAGTACAGGGGGAGAGGCCTCCGGCGAGGGCCCTCTCCGGTAATCGTACAGACAAGTAACTTCCCCCCCCACAGATAGACACCACACAAGGATAAGTTCTGCACACTTTTATATAGATCTTTAGGCAAGGTGATGAGCGGTACAGTAGGACCAGGATACGAGGATCCCGTCAATTCTAGTCTCTTTGGGGTAAAGGGGTAGCGGGACAGTCTGAATACCGGTCTGATACAGGAGCAGCAAAAGGTGGAGCTCACAATCCTCGAGCTGGAGGGTGCGCAATGAGGGGCCGCGGCAGCGCCAGCAGGCTTCAAAGATGGTTCACGACGAGGAGGGTCTGGAAGATGGTTCACGACGAGGAGGGCCGCGGCAGCGCCAGCAGGCCTTGATGAATGGTTCACGACGAGGAGGGCCGCGGCAGCGCCAGCAGGACTTGAAGATGGTTCACGACGAGGAGGGTCGCGGCAGCGCCAGCAGGCCTTGATGAATGGTTCACGACGAGGAGGGCCGCGGCAGCGCCAGCAGGCCTTGAAGATTTTTCATGACGAGGAGGGCCACGGCAGCGCCAGCAGGCCTTGGAGATGATTCATGACGAGGAGGGCCGCGGCAGCGCCAGCAGGCCTTGAAGATGGTTCACGACGAGGAGGGCCGCGGCAGTGCCAGCAGGCCTTGATGAATGGTTCACGACGAGGAGGGCCGCGGCAGCGCCAGCAGGCCTTGAAGATGGTTCATGATGAGGAGGGCCGCGGCAGGGCCAGCAGGCCTTGCAGATGATTCACGACGAGGTTGAGCCGCGGCAGCGCCAGCAGGCCTTGCAGATGGTTCACGACGAGGGTGAGCCGCGGCAGCGCCAGCAGGCCTCCAAGGATGAGTTTGTCTCGGTGTCTGTCGACTCCAGGATACAACTGCCTTCCTGCTCTGGAGCTGCCCCAGTTATAGGTCTGGCGCCCTTTAATGTCCGGACCCTCGCACTTGGAGGTCGGGAGGTCTGGGATGAGGGAATCCAGACACCCAGCAGGGGGGTGGAGCCAGCGCCCGGGGAGGCTGGGGGCGATCAACACCTGGCGGAGGGGAGCCATCGACACTCCTTCCCCCATTGACCTGCCAAGTGGTCTCTTCAGCCCCTGGGTGGATGGTGGTGCCTCGATGTCGGGGCCTGGCTGGTCGCGTAGTGTCCAAAATGGCGGCTGGGCCGGAGACCGGGGTTCTGGAAGGGACCCGGGCCAGCCGATGCGGTGGTGTGCAGGAGCCAGGGTTCCGTCGGGGAAGGGCCGGGGGATTACCCCGGTGGGTTGCAAGGGTGGTTCTTGTCTGGGGAACAGGAGGAGCAGGGGTCCGTGACCCGCCATGCGTGGAGGGGACTGGCCTACCACGAGGCCTGTCCAACAGAGTGCAACACCCCAAGGGGTGGATCAGATCCTATATCGGCCGACTCTGAGTTCTCACTTTGGATAAGGGACAACCTGGACGTCGTCCTACCGAAAAGATCCACCTGCAAACCCCGAAAAAAAATGTTGTCGCCCTGGTATACATCAGAAGTACGCCTTCAAAAAAAGCTCTGTAAAAAAGCTGAAAGGGCGTGGAGAAAGGACTTTGACCTGGTAAAGGAGCTAGAATACAAGCGCCTGATGCTTATTTATAAAAAAAACCTTAAATATGCTCAGTCCTCTTACTTTGACGAAAAAATCAGGGCATCTGCAAACTCCTCTAGGGAGACGTTCAATATTGTTAAAACACTTTTAAAAATTCCTGACTCTGCCGCCCCCGTGGAGCCTTCGGTCAGCCGTTGTAATGAACTGGCTGAATTTTTTGACACTAAGATCAAAAATATTCTGATATCCCTTCCATCGCTCCCCCCAGGGACTATTGAACTGCGTGAACAGGTTGAAGTCCCACTCCAAGAACAAAAACCTAAACTAGAACGGTTTGCCCCGACAACAGCAGACAAACTCTTACCTGTCCTCCAGTCAATTAAAAGCGGTTCCCCACTGGACCCTGCCCCTTTCAGCATCCTTAAATCAGTCTCCCTGACCATTTTGCCTCACTTAGTCGACCTGATCAATCTGTCATTCTCCCATGGAACGGTCCCTCCTAGCTGGAAAAGGGCAATTGTTAAAGCTCTGATTAAAAAGCCAAAGCTGGACCCCCTTGAACTAAATAATTACCGCCGGATCTCCCTCTTGCCGGGTGTCAGCAAAATTGCAGAAAAAATAATCAATCAACAGATCTCCAACTATCTAGAGATAAACGGCCTACTTAGACCCTCTCAGACAGGCTTTAGGCAAGGCCAAAGCACGGAGACCGCTATGGTGGCGGTGGTCGATGAATCCAGAAAGATCATGGATGAAGGAGGGTCAGTGGCAGTGATCCTCCTGGACCTCAGTGCGGCATTCGACACCATCAATGACTCTCTGCTGATCCGTAGGCTTAAGGACCTGGGAATCTCTGGGTTTGCCTTGACTCCTTCCTGAGCGATAGATCTTTCCAGGTGGGGGACGGGGACCTACTTTCCAACAGCATACCAATTCACTGTGGGGTCCCTCAGGGCTCGTCACTTAGCCCAACCCTTTTTAATGTTTATATGTCCCCCCTGGAGAAGATTGTCGCTCCATTCGGGATCAAGCTGCTCACCTACGCTGATGACACCCAGATGGTAGTATCCCTTAACCAGCCCAACCACACCTCTCCTGATCTCTACACCTGTCTCGGAGAAATCACCAAGTGGATGGATAGATCCCACTTGAAGTTGAATAGTGGAAAAACCGAGGTTATGGTTATGGGCAATCAACTTCATTTTCACCCAGAGTCTCTCTGGCCCCCATGTATGGGTCCCCCCCAATCCCCAAATGTGCCAACAAAAGCCTGGGGATCTGGCTAGATGAAGGACTCACCTTCTCCACCCAATCACGGAAAACCGCGGGTATCTGCTATGGCCTCCTACGGACCTCCAGGAAAGAACTCCGCTGCTCCCCCCTCAGTCCCAAAAACTCCTGATACAGGGATTAATATTGTCCCACCTGGAATATGGCAACGCCCTGTACCATGGAGCCCCTAAAAAGGTGATTTCACAACTCCAAGTAGTACAAAACACGGCTGCACGCCTTCTTACCGGAACAAGCAATTATTGCTTGGCTAAATCCTCCCTCAGGTCCCTGCACTGGTTACCGATTCAAGAAAGAGTGCACTTCAAGGCTCTTTGCACCACCCATAAAATCCTGCACAATAAGGCCCCTCCTATATTGAAGGATCTCATCACTCCTCACACAACCAACAGAGCACTCCGTTCATCCCCTCTCCACCTCATTTCCACACCCTGGATCATGAAAGCTCTCTCAGGGGGGCCGTCGTTTCGCCTACAACGCTTCCAAACTGTGGAATTCCCTCCCACTGAACATTCGACCCCAACCTGACATCCTTCCCTTTCGGAAACTTCTCAAGACATGGCTGTTTCCTTAAGACCCCCCCCCTCCCTCTCTTGTTCTTCTGCACTAGCGCCGGGACGCTCACGGGCAGCCATGCGCTCTACAAATCTGTAATAAATAAGATGTGCGGGCTTGCATATAAGATGGGGTCCAACGTGTGTCCAGTGGCGTGGGTGGGTGTTGTCATGAGCTGTTTGAGTCTGAAGTTGGCGAGGTTGTCGATCATGGCGGTGGGGTTGGAGTCGTTGTTGTTCTCGAGGTGGAAGTTCAGGTCCCTAAGGAGGATATATTGCTTGGAGGCGAGGGCGTGGGTGCTGACGAGGTTGGTGATGGTGTCGCTGAACTATCGTCGTGGTCCAGGTGGTCTGTAGACAAATGTTCCTCTGAGGGTCGTGTTGGGGTCGGTGTGGATCTGGAAGTGCATGTGCTCAGTAGTGGTGAGGATTTCGTCGGTGTTGGTCGAGACTCTGAGGGTGTCTTTGTGGACGATGGCGATTCCCCCTCCAACTCCGTTGGCGCGGTCTCTGCAGGAGATCTTGTAGCCCTGCGGGATGGCTATGGCGATGTCAGGTGCCGAGGTGGCGTTCAGCCAGGTCTCCGCCAGGAAGGCGACATCATGGGCTGTAGAGTCTAGGAGGTCCAAGAGTTCGATGGCGTGCTTGCGAGCGGAGAGGGTGTTGACTAGTATGCATCTGAGGTGGTTGGGTTCTCTGGCTGATGGTTTGGTGGGCTGGATGCTGGTGTATCTGTAGTCCCAGCAGGTGAAAGGCCCGTGGGTGTGCTTTGAGATGGCCTAGCAGCAGGGGTGGTGTCGCCCGGGGTTGAGTGTGTGGAGGGTGCTGAAGTCATAGTGCAGTCTGGCATAGTGGGGGGTGTGGGTGGCAGAGACGGGCTTGCCTTTGGCACGCCTCCGGCACACCTTCTGCGCGCCAGCGGCGCTTCCGCGTGGCGCCCACCATAAGAGGCGAAGTGGGAGGGAGGAGCAGCTGGGAGGCGGGAGCGGGGTGGCCAATGGGCGAGAGGAAGGGACACAGAAGGCAAAAGGGGGCAGGGCCGCAGAGGAGCAGCGGTGGGAAGCATGTAGCGGGGGGCACAGAGGGCAAGCGGCGCAAGGAACACCAAACAGAATCAAAAACAGAATATAAAATACAGAAAAACAAATGCCAAGACGAAAAAACAACTTAGCAGTAGAACACAAAAACAGTCACCAGGGGCACACCAGCGGCAAACTACGGGCAGTGGCAGCAGAGGGGAGAGTCACAGGTGCACAGAAGGAGCCGTGCGGCGTGGGGAGCGACCAGAGGTCAGGTCACAACCACTGCCGCGTGGCAACCTCCATAAGAGGCCAAGTGGGAGGGACGAGCAGCTGGGAGGCGGGAGCAGGGCGGTCAATGGGTGAGGGAAATGGACACAGAAGGCAAAAGGGGGCGGGCCACAGGGGAGCAGAGGTGGGAAGCGTGGAGCGGGGGGGCACAGAGGGCAAGGGGCGCAAGGAACGGCAAACAAAATATAAAATACAGAAAAACAAATGCCAAGGCGAAAAAACAACTTAGCAGGAGAACACAAAGACAGTCACGAGGGGCACACCAGCCGCGAACTCCGGGCAGTGGCAGCAGAGGGGAGAATCAAGGGTGCACAGGAGTAGCCGTGCACCGTGGGGAGCGACCAGAGGTCAGGCCACTTCTCTGTTCCAGCGTGGCTCCATCCCCACACTCACTCCTATGTTCCATCGTGGTTCTAGCCTTACACTCACTACTCTGTTCCATTGTGGTTATGGCCTTACACTCAGTGCTCTGTTCCATTATTGCTCCATCCTCACGCTCACTTCTCTGTTCCATTGTGTCTCCATCCCCACACTCACTTTTCTGTTCCGTCGTGGTTCTAGCCGTACACTCACTACTCTGTTCCATCGTGGTTCTAGCCTTACACTCACTACTCTGTTCCATTGTGGTTCTAGCCTTACACTCACTACTCTGTTCCATTGTGGTTCTAGCATTACTCTCACTACTCTGTTCCATCGTGGTTCTAGCCTCACACTCACTTCTCTGTTCCATTGTGGTTCTAGCCTTACACTCACTACTCTGTTCCATCAAAGCTTCGAGCCTCACACTCACTTCTATGTACCATCATGGTTCTAGCCTTACACTCACTACTCTGTTTCATCGTGGTTCTAGCCTTACACTCACTACTCTGTTCTGTCATGGTTCTAGCCTTACACTCACTACTCTGTTCCACGGTGGTTCTAGCCTTACAATCACTACTCTGTTCCATCGTGCTTCTAGCCTCACACTCACTTCTATATACCATCATGGTTCTAGCCTTACACTCACTACTCTGTTCCATGGTGGTTCTAGCCTTACACTCACTACTCTGTTCTGTCATGGTTCTAGCCTTACACTCACTACTCTGTTCCATTTTGGTTCTAGCCTCACACTCACCTCTCTGTTCCATGGTGGTTCTAGCCTTACACTCACTACTCTGTTCCATCGTGGTTCTAGCCTCACACTCACTTCTCTGTTATGTTGTGGTTCTAGCCTTACACTCACTACTCTTTTCCATCGTGGCTCCTTCCTCACACTCACTTCTCTGTTCCATCCAGGCTCCTGCGTCGCACTCACATCTCTGCCCCATCTCGGCTCTTGCCTCTCACTCATATCTCGGCCTCATCTTGGCTCCAGCCTCACACCCACTTCTCTGCCTCCGGCCGGACATTGTGCTCTACAATTAATATATTTGATAACAGAGAACCTGCACTGTGACTTCCCACATAAGTTTTTTTTTTATTATATAGGCATGGATGACTGTAATGCTTTACCTGTCTTCCAATTGCAGTTGGTCACCTGCAGAAGAAAAGTTTACAAGGTTAGGAGGTGACCGGAGGTTCTATCTTAATCGACACACACAACCAGAAGCGAATACACATAACTAGGCCCTGAGCTGAGCAGTTTCTCACACATGCATATTACTATGCCTAGATAGCTTGCTCCCCATGCCTAGAATGCCTTCTGAGGGAACCTTATCCTGCTGTACTACCCCACACACGGAGCTCAAGGACCTGCTCTGAGCTCATGTGCAGACATGTACAGGCATGCATGCAGGCACACATGACCAGAAGCTTATGCACAAAACCAGTATTTGCCCTGAGCAAACTCTCACACACCCATATACATCTGCCTATGGACAAAGCTGCTTACTGACACCGGCCCAGAATTGCTTCACTGGGAGATGGGATTTAGGTCCAGAACTGAGTTTTTCCAATTGCACCCGGTCAGAGCCTGAGCATGTATGCACACAGGCATGCACACACACACATGCACACACACAAACACACACACACGCACTCACTCACAAACCCACTCAGCCACTCACACATCCACTCACAGCCTCACTTACACACCTACAAAACCACTAACACACACATACAACCACCCACATATCTAACCCCACACCCACAGAATCTCTCACAGACCCAGATAGCCACCCACACAACCACACACTCAACCACTTGCACATACACATATATGCACACACACACACACGCACACATGCACACACAGGCACACACAGGCACACAGAGGGCGGAAGTCCTTCACACAAGGACAGCACAGCCAGCACCAGTGCTCTTTGTTTGCATACATACAAAGAATAGGACCCAGAGTTGCACTGCCAGCTTCCCTACTGCACAGTAGGCACAGCACAGGCAGCACCTGCACAGACCTCATTTACACGCTGATGAGGCTCAACACAAGCTGCAGTTTGTTTTACACTGAGAAGGTGCAGCAGGGACCACTTTGAAAATCACTCTCAAACACACACTGTGAGCAGGGGGAGGGCAACTGGTGCTGGTACATGATGCAGAAGGTGCCACCTCATGCCCCTCCCCTAACCTGTGGGTCTCACCAAGGGATGATGTCACACCATCCAGCAGCAATAGCAGCTCATACAATAAGCCAGTCCTTGTTAAATTAAGGGGAAGATTAGAGAAATGAGGCAGTCTGAGGGATGCATTACAGGGTATTTTCTCACATGAAAGAGAGGAGTCAGGCAGGTAGCTGCCAGGAGGTGTGTGATTGCAGGTTCAAGTTACTGAGACAAAACACCCATCTGTGGCCTGGGCAGAGTGGTGGGGGTGGGGCTTTCAAGTTGTCATTTTCTTCTAAATACACCTGCAAACAAAGAGCTTTAATTGTTTCCCCAGACGATATCATTCATTTGTTGATTAATTCCCTTTCAAAAGCTAAAAGAGCTGAATGATCTCAATCAAAGTCACTTAAGTCATGAGAAAGCCCTCCCCTGAGGATGTGGGGGCAGGAAGCACCCACAGAGGGAAGGTGTGCCCTGCTCCTGTGCCCAGCACCTGTGAGTAAGAGAACTGCCAGCTGTCTCATGATCAGGGAGCACCTTGAGCAGCCTGAGCTGTGTGAGCAAGAACCCCTTGCTTTTTTACAACCATTTTAGAGCAGCAGCAGCAGTTACAATCAGTGACATAATACAATCTGTAATACCTGCATATTTGTAAATTCATCTGTTAGACAATATTTGTGTGACATCACTGTGACTGTAACATGCATTTATTACATCAAACATCAGCAAGAATAATATTCTAATAGTTGCATCTAAAGCCACAAAATGATGTATGTTTAGGCCTTGAGCCGTTTATTGTTTGTTTCTATGACTAACGGAATATGAAATAGGCATTTCACCTGCCAGCAAGTATCCATAATACCTTGAATAATGGAGGCTCATGTGTTGTGGTAATACTGGAGAAATACAAGATTATCCAATGAGTAATGGGGAGCAGCCTGTCATGAGTGTTTCCACAATGGCTTCTTCATGTTTTTGACATTGTCTTGCAGTTTCTTCAATCCACATGTTACTTCTCTACGTATGTGAGCTGTCCCAGGGAGTAAATATCAGGCATGTGGGATCCCACATCAGTCCTTCTCCCAATTTGCGTCTCAATTGCCTTTAAACAGCATTGTGAGGATCTCGCTACCTTTTTTGTTAGTAAAGTGGAAAATATATACAGCTCCTTCCCTCCGGGTGCGGCCCATCCTAGGCCTACACACCCACTCCCTACCACCCACACTCTTAGGGCCTTTCCCTCGGTCTCTCAGGATGAGCTTCGATCGCTATGCTGCAGAGTGAAATCATTCTTGCCACCCCTGAGCCAGGTGGTGAATGTCTCGCTTTCGACCACTGTGGTCCCCAGGCTATGGAAACAGGCTATGGTGGTCCCTCTTCTTAAGAAACCCTCATTGGATCCAGACAAATTGAAAAACTTCCATCCGATCTCTCTTCTACCCTGGGCGGCGAAGATTTCAGAGGCACATATCAATTCCATTCTAACAACATTTCTGGACAGGCACGGCATCCTGGATCTCTCACCGGTTTCCGTCCAGGTCACAGCACTGAGACTGCTCTCCTTGCTGTGTCTGAACATCTGCGGACCGTCCTGGATGCGGGGAAGACCGCAGCACTGATCCTGTTTGATCTCAGTGCTGCATTCGATACGGTCTCCCACCAGATTCTGTTATTGTGTCTGGTGGAGGCCTGGATCGTCGGTCCAGCTTTAGTGTGGTTTAGATCTTTCCTCTCTGAGAGAACATTTCAAGTGACCGCTCCGCCGTTTCTCTCTCGTGTCCACTCCATTGGACAGGGTGTGCCGCAGGGCGCTGCTTTGAGTCCTGTTCAGTTCAATCTGTATGTCCAACCTTTGGCTGCAGTGACTCAGGAATGGGGTCTTTCCATTGTCTCCTATGCTGATGACACGCAGTTGGTGGTGGCCCTCTCCGATGACACTATACACAATGCTCCCATGTTTAAGAACGGTTTGGCAGCAGTTGCGAAGTGGATGACCGCCAACTGCCTCCAGCTCAACGCTAATAAATCTGAGGTGTTATTAGTAGGGAGAGACCCCGAGCTCTGGAGTGAGCATTAGTGGCTGGTTAGTCTTGGGTGGCCAACCACCCCCAAGTTGGTGGTAAAGAATCTGAGGGTGTGGATGGATTCCACCTTCAGTTTTCAGGATCATACCAAGAAAGTGGCTGGTACCTGTTTTCGCATACTTTGGGGTCAGAAACCCCTGCTGGGGTACATTGACCCGTCCACGTGACAAACGATTGTCCAAGCGGCTATCCTGTCAAGGCTGGACTATGCCAGCTCTCTCTTCTTGGGGGCTAATAAGGCTGAGATCATCCATCTGCAGAGAGTCCAAAATGTGGTTACCAGAGCCCTGCTTGGGCTCCCCAGAAGCTACCCTACAACTGGCACCATTCGTTGACTACACTGGCTACCTATGGCCAAGCGCATTGAGTTCAAGGCACTCTGTCTGGCCTTTAAAATTCTGAAGTCCGCCTCCCCAAGAATCATGGCCAATCTATTAGTGCCTTATCCCCCTCAGCGCCTCCCGCGCTCTATGGGGCAATGCATGGTCACCGATTCCTAGAGTAAAACGTGTTCGTGCTGGCGGACGGTCGTTCCATAGCCTAGCGGCTAAACTCTGGAATTTCCTTCCTTCCCAGATCCAATGCTTGGACAACTATCTGATGTTTCATAAGGTGATCAAAGCCTATCACTTCCCTGCAGCTTAGGTCTCCTGTGTCTTGCTGCTGGCAGCGCCGGGACGCCTCTTTGCTGGGGCAGCTGTTGCGCTATATAAGATGGCTTAACATAACATAACATAACAATTTCAAGTTCACTGTTGTAGGATGCGGACTCTGCACCCGGATGTTGCAGTGCTATGAGGTGCCAATTGAGCAGTACCATACAATTATGGGTTTAATCCCAAGGATTGGGTAATAATTTTGCAGACCCACATTTACTGAATGATAATATCACACCATATTTCCTTTTCTGTAGGGTTTAAAGCACACACCTACCACCAACTCCGAACTTGTGATACATGTGTAAAGGGGATGCTGTATGATGCAGGCCAAGGGATGGGGTCTGTTCTGTGGGGGGCAGCGGTGACAGTGGCCAGGTAAGGGGGGCGCTTGCTCTCTTGTACCTTAGGATAACGGTCATGCTTAGGTCTGGATGCAAGCAGAGCCGTAGCCACGGGGGCCCATTGAGGCAAGGCTATCCTATAGATTCTTGTGACCCCCCGAACAATGGTTCAGCCTTGTACATTGTAGAGTTGTCACATTTAAACTTTTTACAGATAGGCCTCTATATCATCAGGCATGCGGGGGCTCACCATGAGTGGACCGAGGCCTTGGGTGGGGAGAGAACTATGGGGCAGCATAACCGAGGTCTACCAACTCAGAAACCGATAATGAACGTGAGGGCTGAAGTTGCTGAACCTGTGCTCATCTTTGTTTGTGCTCAAATCAACACCTTGAGTGCAGTCAATCCTCTACCCCCTCTGCCCGCCATGGAGCAGCTCCACAGAGTCGGTACATGTCCTGCTGCTGTGCAGGCCCACAGCTTCTGTTCCTGCCTGCCCCCTTGCACTATCCCCATGCAGGGGGTCCTTCAAAGCAGGCACTTGGGGGCCACATTTCATTTGCACTGTATGCAGTCTCCTTTCTTCTGAGCTGTGCCAGGCTGTCAGCATCACCAGTGCAAAGACACTGAAAATGGGATGGGCTCCAGAAATCCCTTCCTTAAGAATGAACTTATTTTCTTTTGAAGAAAGCTGACTCCTGTCAAATTAATTTACCGCATGACCACTGCATTCATTTAACAGGGTTTACTAATTATCTCCTGTGAAAAGTATGGTCCTTTGCTCTCAGGTGTGCTCTAGAAGGAGAGAGTGGCTGATTTGCCCAATCAGTTGCAGCCTTAAATAAAAAGTTTGATCTTAGTCAAATTGTTGACCAGCTCCAGAGGTGTCAAAGTGCATAATGGTCATGCTGGTTGCCCTGCTTCTAATGAACTCATCTGGCCCCCACATTTGCAACATGTGCCGCCGGCTTCCTCCCTCGCTTGTATCAACCTATCTTCTGGCCACCAACATCTCCTGCCCAGTGAGGCTGCTATCTAAATATCACATATCGTGGTGCATCTTTTGCACCACTACTTCATCAGAAAAGTTATGCAACAGTGGAGTAAAAAAGACACAAGGGTGTAAATCTGCCTCTAACAAACACTTACAAATTCACAAGGCAGTTTCACTAGCAGCGCATTCTTTTTGAATTTACTTTTGTTATTATTTTACATAAAAATATGAAATTTAACTTTAAAAATAAAAAAATATAAGTATTTATAATAAAAATGTAGGAAATTACTATAAAAAGAAAGACATATAATAATTAGTATATTTCAAAATTATCATTTACAAAACCGTTGAAATTCACTGAAAAAACCACAGGTTTCACACATGTTATAGTTAGGAATTAGCATTTAAAAAACACTAAAAATTCACAGAAAAAAACATAGGTTTCACACATGTTATAGTTAGCTGGACATTTCTCCCATACAAAACCATTGAAATTCCCCTGTTATAGTTAGTTTAGCTAACTACAACTCGCGCGCCCGCAATCACTTATGACATTTTTTTTTTTTTGTGAATTTCCAAGGTTTTTTAAATGCTAATTCCTAACTATAACGTATGTGAAACCTATAGTTTTGTCAGTGAATATATATATATTACCTACTGGCGGTCGCCAGTAGGTATATATAGTTAGGATTTTTTCTCTATGGGATTTTTGAAAATTCTATGTCTAATAACTTTGGCGTTTGTGGACGGAATTGGCTGAAATTTTCAGGAAAATGGCACATTTTGTTTCTGAGCAGCTCCTGAAAATTTGGGGGGGTTTGCCATGGGGGGGCCGAGAAAAAAGGGGGGTCCCAAAACGCGTTTTTCCCATGTTAATTTCCATAGGGCGGTTGGCCTCACTTTTAGCTCGAACGGCTGAAAGGATTTGCATGAAACTTGGCAAAATTGTAGGGACTGTTAGCCCGATGTGCCTTTGCTAGGTCTCAATATATGTGCTCCAATGGATTTTGATAAATTAATGTTCAAAAAAATGTATATATCTGTGACAGCGCTCCGGGTAGCGCTCCAGTTCGCGTACTTGACGCGAAACGGAACTTCGCGAAGCGAAGCTGATTGGCTCTCCGGTGTCTGTCAACATTCTAAACAGTCCGGAGCGGCCACCATCTTGTCTCTAGGTAGGATCGAGAGACAAGAGGAGGCCAAAACGAAGGGGGAAATGACCGTAAGGGGGCATAGTAGATTCACCCTGACCCCCTAGGTTTGATGTGGAGGCTTTAAAAGAGCCCCGCGGGGCAAAAAACAAAACAAACAAAAAAAAAACGTTTTTTTTTGCGTGGGGAACACCCGGTACGCTTTTGTGCAATGGGCGGTGGTAATCTAAATGATGAGGAGGGGGGGGGGCATTGTTCAAAGCACATCAGCGTGCATAAACACGAAAATGTTTTTATCTACCACGTATTTGACTTATCTCCCTGAGATGCATTCCCTTGTGTTTCGGCAATGGTAGTCTGTTCATTACATAGATCGCCCGAGGGCGGTAGTACAGACCGCGCGTAGGAAAGGGTCAAAAGCCAGGGGTATAGGATTATGTAACAAGCAAGCCATTTAATTGAAAAAACTAAACGTGACAGACGGTTGTAGGATCAGTGAAGGTTGATTTTTTAATTGAAAGTATAACAGGATCAGTTACAATAAAATCGTCTATACGCACACCATGGGCGAGTATCATGGGTAACATTACTTCGAAGCTTTATTAATACAATAATTAATAATGAAAAATCGACATCAATAGGGTTGTCCGTATTCCCAGTCAGTACCCTTCCCCACCCGCCATGTGCACAAAGACCGCATACATCCCCCATAATGTCAAGGCTAAGTAACTAGAACGTCATAAGGAGATGCAAGTTGCTCCCATACTGGCGCCATTTCGGTCGAGGCCAGGCAGGTTCAGAGTATAGTTTAATGTCTCCAATAAGTAGCGGCAGGACCAGAATCCCTTTCGGCAGTTCTGGCTTCATTATTACGAGCACTAGAAAACAAGACATTCTGGGCAATACCACCCTTGACGCAGCCTTTTATGCTACAAGATGGTGTCTTCCATTCAGAAAATATTGTTGGCAGCATTTTGAAAGGAAAGATAAATGGCCGTTCTCCTAGTGAGTCTCACATTGTTACATTTATGAAGAATGTTGAAGAGTAGTATGTTGAAAATCTGAAGCCATCGTTCTACAAACTCTCAACCAGCCTTGGATGGAAAAATCCTGAAGAATGTACAAACTGAAAACCAGTTTCTGTCTGCATAGCATCAGCAGCAACACTTGAGTCAGCTTTGTGTGAAGCCGCCATCTTGATCCAATCAATACCGTCCCCTTGCACACATTCAGGGACCAGGCCGCAGGACGTGTCTTCAGGTCAAACAGATTGTGGGACAAGGTCCAGAATGGAAGAGTCACCAAAAGGCAAAAAGTTCCGCCGGACCCCGGGAGCCGGCCGCCTATGTCAGGGCGATCTTAGGCCACACCAGGGCAACAAGACTTGGGGAGGGGGCAGGAGCCAAGCGCCCCCTCCCAGTCCGCGCCACCATACCGCCTCTCGGGGGCCTCCGTCAAGCGGTTCAGGGATGCACCACATCACATTGCTTTCCAATGCAGCCAGGTCCTCAAACAGCCCCCACTTACTTTGAGAATAGTGAAGCTGCAGCAGGTGCAAATGAGCTTCTGACAGTGTTACAAGCACTGCTCGGAACCCTCAACTATGGCACCCAACATCCAGGACTTATGCCATTTGTGCAAGGCAGTGACATTGAAGCATCTCAGGGACCAAGCAACATACCATATCCAGAGTCCTTCCTACAGCCTCTGCCTTCCTTCTTACCTAGTTATGGTTCGTTCACTCCCACTCCAGGCTTTTAGTCTGTGGATGGAAAACCATGAACCTACACTCACCTATGAAAATCTTACTATTGATGCTTGACTGAGGCCAAGGAGATCAGAGTGCATGTCTGTGTAAGGTGATGTACCTCTGGGGAGACAAGGTCCAGAATGGAAGAGTCGCTGTATCGCAAGAGTGGCTGAAATTTAGCCGGATGGTGGGTGAGACGCTGTAATAGCAAGAGCAGGCGCAACTCAGCTGGCCGAGAGAGACTTGGGGAGGGGGCAGGAGCCAAGCGCCCCCTCCCAGTCCGCGCCACCACACCGCCCCTCGGGGGCCTCCGTCAAGCGGTTCAGGGAGGCACCGCAGGCAGCTGTTCTTCAGATCAGTGGCTCTCATCGGCAAGGCTCTCCTCCTTTAGCAGCGATCGTTGGCGCTGTGGTTGCGGCCGGAGGCCCCAGTCAACGCCCCGGCCTCTCCATGTCGTAGGTCGCAACAGTGGGCGCAACTCTGCTGGCCGAGCGAGAAATACCGTCCCCCTGCACACATTCAGGGACCAGGCCGCATTGCGAGGGCACCACAGGACGTGTCTTCAGGTCAAACGGATTTTGGGACAAGGTCCAGAATGGAAGAGTCGCTGTATCGCAAGAGTGGGTGAAATTTATCCGGATGGCGGGTGAGATGCTGTAATAGCAAGAGCAGGTGCAACTCAGCTGGCCGAGAGAGACTTGGGGAGGGGGTTGGAGTTAAGCGCCCCCTCCCAGTCCGCGCCACCACACCTCCTCTGGGGGCTCTCCGTCAAGCGGTTCAGGGAGAAACCGCAGGCAGCCGTTCTTCAGATCAGTGGCTCTCACCGGCAAGGCTCCCCTCCATCAGCAGCAATCGTTGGCGCTGTGGTTGCGGCCGGAGGCCCCGCCTAGTCAACGCCCCGGCCTCTCCATGTCGTAGGTCGCAAGAGTAATCGCAAATCAGCTGGCCGAGAGAGACTTGGGGAGGAGGCAGGAGCTAAGCGCCCCCTCCCAGTCCGTGCCACCACACCGCCCCTGGGGGGCCTCCGTCAAGCGGTTCAGGGAGGCACGGCAGGCAGCGGTTCTTTAGATCAGTGGCTCTCACCAGCAAGGCTCTCCTCCGTCAGCAGCGATCGTTGGCGCTGTGGTTGCGGCCAGAGGCCCCGCCTAGTCAACGCCCCGGCCTCTCCATGTCGTAGGCCGCAAGAGTGGGCTCAACTCAGCTGGCCGAGCGAGACTTGGGGAGGGGGCAGGAGCTAAGCGCCCCCTCCCAGTCCACGCCACCACACCGCCCCTCGGTGGCCTCCGTCAAGCGGTTCAGGTAGGCACCGCAAGCAGCCGTTCTTCAGATCAGTGGCTCTCACCGGCAAGGCTCCCCTCCGTCAGCAGCAATCGTTGGCGCTGTGGTTGCGGCCGGAGGCCCCGCCTAGTCAACGCCTCGGCCTCTCCATATCGTAGGCTGCAAGAGTGGTCGCCACTCAGCTGCCCGAGCGAGACTTGGGGAGGGGGCAGGAGCCAAGCGCCCCCTCCCAGTCCGCGGCACTACACCGCCCCTCTGGGGCCTCCGTCAAGCGGCTCAGTGAGGCACCGCAGGCAGCGGTTCTTCAGATCACAACAGAGGCTCATGCTCGATCGATTGAGCTGGCCGAATAAGGCAACAATAAGGTGTGGGGGGGGGCACCTCTTGCTCAACCACCACATGAGGAGGTGGTACTCTCTTCCTAGGAGGTGGTGGTGGTGGTGGGGATGCACCAGCTGAAGCTACAACACTTGCTATTGCTAAGTGATGAAAAAAGGTCTTCCTCTCACAAAGATGAAAGTCAGAGTGAGGAAACAAGGAGGGGTTTTCATCATTTGGGACAAAAAATAGTTCTCAACCAATGAAAAGTGTTATGTTTAGGTCACATGACCTAGCCTTACATCATTAGGAACCCAAAAGTGAAATGAACCAATGAAAAGTTTTATTAACAAGTCACATGACCTGTTATGCTTACGTTACGTGCTCCGCGCCGCGCCCCGGATCGCTTCCGGGTAGCTGCTTTTCACGCCTCGCGCACCGGAGCACTTCCGGGTGCGCTAACGCGGCGCGTCATATGACAGAAGGGACAGTCAACAAGAACCATCAGTCAAAGAGGGGAGGGCAAGTTCTTCTCTACCAGGTCACGTTGGGGCTCCACCGGAACTGATCGAATTGGTAGTCTACAGTGTTCCTGGATGTTTCAGACTGAAGCTGGCATCAGCATGAGAGCATTCCGTGGCTACGTCGTGGCCATTCCACGAGCAATCACGGCAGTCGCTCCCCACCGGAAGTCTGCGGGAGTCGGGGCCCCGGTGACTCTTGTAGAATCTTCAAGGCTGAGGGGACGCTTTTGGGAATGGGGCCCATGCCCTAGCAGTCAAGCGTCCGAGTTCCAGGGTTGCCCAGAGCCATCCTTGCAGGCCAGGCCCAAGTCTGTGGAGCCGACCGCTATTTCCTGAGCTCCGTGGCAGCTGCCTCTCCCTGTACTGCAAGAGTGGGTGCAATTCATCCGGATGGCGGGTGAGACGCTGTAATAACAAGAGCAGGCGCAATTCAGCTGGCCGAGCGAGGCCCTGTGCCGCAGGAGCGGGCGCAACTCAGGTGGCTGAGTGAAGCGCTGGGGTGTAGCTGAGAAACCTCCACCTGGGGAGGTGGGGGAGGCTCGTTTGCGCTGCCTCTCACCTGCCAGTGTACCCCACGCCGTCAAGCGTCCGAGTTCCAGTGTTGCCCAGAGCCATCCTTGCAGGCGAGGCCCAAGTCTGTGGAGCCGACCGCCATTTCCTGAGCTCCGTGGCAGCCGCCTGTCGCTGTACTGTATGAGTGGGTGCAATTCATCCGGATGGCGGGTGAGACGCTGTAATAACAAGAGCAGGCGCAATTCATCTGGCCGAGCGAGGCCCTGTGTCGCAGGAGCCGGCGCAACTCAGGTGGCCGAGTGAAGCGCTGGAGTGTAGCTGAGAAACCTCCACCTGGGGAGGTGGGGGAGGCTCATTCGCGCGGCCTCTCCCTTCCAGTGCACCCCACACCGTCTCCTGGCGCAGGTGTATGTGATGGTTGGACCAGGGCACCGCAGGACGTGTCTTCAGGTCAAACGGATTGTAGGACAAGGTCCAGAATGGAAGAGTCACCAAAAGGCAACAAGTTCCGCCTGACCCCGGGAGCCGACCGCCTATGTCGGTGGTGATCTCAGGCCACACCAGGGCAACAAGACTTGGGGAGGGGGCAGGAGTCAAGCGCCCCCTCCGAGTCCGCGCCACCACACCGCCCCTCGGGGGCCTCCATCAAGCGGCTTAGGGAGGCACCGCAGGCAGCGGTTCTTCAGATTAGTGGCTGTCAGCAGCGATCGTCGGCGCTGTGGTTGCGGCCGGAGGCCCCGCCTAGTCAACGCCCCGGCCTCTCCATCTCGTAGGCCGCAGAGTAGTCGGGGAGAAATCCCGGGAACGGCGGCATGCATTTGGATAGATGTTGCAGCAGGCTGTTATGTAAATAGTTATTTAATAAAACGTTTTACCCTGTTACTTTGCTGGTGTGTTGTATATATTTATAATATTTGCATTGGGTTTGTCTTTGTTTTGGGCGGGGTGGGCGGCGGAGCCGAGCTGTCTTGCAGCCATCATGGCAACTAACTATATATGGAATTTCAATGGTTTTGTGTGAGTAAAATAAGGTTTTGTAAATGCTAATTCCTAACTATATATGGTCAATAACCCATGGTTATGAGACCTACCATACTCCTGAGGCGGAAAGCCGGGAGAATCGTGCTGCAATTATTGTTTTACTTGTGTTTTCTTTGCTCATTTTAAAATACTTCTCCTTCCCCTGAGCACTTTACCTGGGACTAGGCGCCCCCTGGAGCAGACGCGCAGCGGACTTTAGCGCTGTCACGGAGCTCAGGGTAACTTTGCCGCCATCTCCCCATCACGCACAAGCCACGCCCACTCTAGCGAGGCCACGCCCCCTATCTCTGACGTATAAAACCCTGCGCTGACTACGAGCGCACCACAGACCTACCATACTCCTGAGGCAGAAAGCCGGGAGAATCGTGCTGCAATTATTGTTTTACTTGTGTTTTCTTTGCTCATTTTAAAATACTTCTCCTTCCCCTGAGCACTTTACCTGGGACTAGGCGCCCCCTGGAGCAGACGCGCAGCGGACTTTAGCGCTGTCACGGAGCTCAGGGTAACTTTGCCGCCATCTCCCCATCACGCACAAGCCACGCCCACTCTAGCGAGGCCACGCCCCCTATCTCTGACGTATAAAACCCTGCGCTGACTACGAGCGCACCACAGACCTACCATACTCCTGAGGCAGAAAGCCGGGAGAATCGTGCTGCAATTATTGTTTTACTTGTGTTTTCTTTGCTCATTTTAAAATACTTCTCCTTCCCCTGAGCACTTTACCTGGGACTAGGCGCCCCCTGGAGCAGACGCGCAGCGGACTTTAGCGCTGTCACGGAGCTCAGGGTAACTTTGCCGCCATCTCCCCATCACGCACAAGCCACGCCCACTCTAGCGAGGCCACGCCCCCTATCTCCTACCAGTCCCCTTATAACTATGTGCCTCCCAAGGACGCGCAGCGGACGAGCGCAGTGGGCGCGCCGTTTTCGCGCCAAGGGCGCGCCTAAGGCAAGCCCGTCTGTGCCCGTCCGCGCCTGGACGGGCCCAGGGACCAGGCAGAATGGAGAACTCACCAGGTACACCTCCCCTGAACTTCATTCTTTACAGAACTCTGGTCTCCCCTCTCTTGATCCGTTCACACTTGCTCGCCTAAAGGCCAACAATATTTATCCTCACCATTATATGCAGGAGCCATCTCCTACCTCACCTCAAAGCCCTAACCCCACTAAGCCATCCCCTAGCTCCAATGTTCTGACCCTCCGCTGTCTTTATCTCAATACCAGATCTCTGGTTAAACATCAACTAGATATTTTTCTACTACTCGAGTCGGATAGACCAGACATACTATTTGTTTCCGAAACATGGCTCACTGCAGACTCCCTGCCAGATATTCTCACTGCCCTACCAGCAGATTATTACATCCTGTCATCGAACAGAAAATCAGGAAAATCTGGAGGTGGCGTCGCCGCCATCATCCACAAAGACCATACGTTCACCACTCTACCTCCTCTAGACTTATCAGATACTGAAAACTTAGTTATCAAATCTGACACTGACAAAGAAACCATGGTGCTAGTACTGATCTACCGGCCACCTGCATCCATGCCCTCCTTCCCAGTCTCTCTGTCTGAGCAATTGGCCGGTTTGGTCGTTGATTATGATAAGGTAATGCTAATAGGGAATCTAAATTATTGGTATAATAATTTGGAAGCCGGACCTCATGCCACAGAACTTTTCGAGCTCCTCACCAACCTGAACTTCCTTCAACACGTCTTGATCCCCACCCATGAAAAAGGACATATCTTGGACCACATTTGGTCTCATAACATTCCTATCTCCAACCCCACGGCCTCACCATGCATATGGTCTGACCACCATCTACTGAAATTTTCCATCACCTCTCAGGGCAACCCAAAAAATCATGTGCCCTCGGGAGGGTTAGCAAGGAAATGGAGATCTTTCCACCCTGACTAACTCCATCCCTACCCTGGCCCCTGATATCAACTCGATGGATAAAGCACACACTGAGTGGCTTCTTTCTGCATGTAATGAACATGTTCCCTTAACCAGGTTTTCCCGCGCCCGCCACATGGACGCCCACAGGTGGTTCTCTGCCGACTTAAAAAAAGAAAAATTAGAACTCCGCCAACTAGAGAGGAAATGGAGGCACGGCTACCATGACAAAGATAGATCATCTTACACGACAGCTCGTAGGAATTACAAGAGTGCTATCTTACCTGCCAAAGCAGCCTTTTTCTCAGAAAAATCTCCAATGCTCAAAACAAATCGAGGGAAATCTTCAGAGTCGTAAACGATCTGTGTAACAATGCCAGAACCTCTCCTTCTCAACCACCATCCCAAATGATGTGCAATCGGCTCAATGATTTCTTTAAGGAGAAGATTGACACCATAAAAGATAGTATTCAAACTAACCATGTCACTGTAGTCAACTCGGAAATCTGCAGAAACCCATACAAACTCCAGGATATCCCTCCCATCGATCCACCCAAATTGCTGGAATTGATGAATCGTGTAAAATCTGGTTCCCCTAATGATCCCTGCCCTCCGCATATATTGAAGGAAGTCTACTCGACACTCCCTCAAGGCATACTCCCCCTTTTGAACACTTCCCTATCACGGGGAATAGTCCCCAACTCATTTAAAAATGCCACTTTAGTCCCCTTAATCAAGAAACCGGGTGCCGATCTATCCAATCGCTCCAATTACCACCCCATATCCCTCCTTCCTTATGGCGCCAAGCTGCTCAAAGCCCATGTAACCAGCTGCATACCAACTTCATAGAAACATCCGACTACCTGGAGCCAAACCAAGCTGGTTTCCGCCAGGCACACTCCACTGAGGCGGTGATCCTCGCTGTCCAGAATACTCTAAGGACCAACGCCGATAATGGAATTCACCAAGCCCTCGTACTCCTCGACTTTCGGCCGGGTTCGACACGGTGGATCATACCATCTTATTACACCATGTCGAACAAACCGGCCTCAGCGGCGCGGCTTTAGACTGGATTAAGTCCTTTCTGACGGACAGATCCCAGGCAGTAAAGCTGGAGAACTTTACAGCACCCAAACTCTCCACTACTTGCGGTGTTCAACAGGGCTCATCATTATCTCCCCTCCTTTTTAATTTATATCTTAAACCGCTACTGCAATCTCTAAAAAACAGAAAAGTCACCATCTACAATTATGCGGACGACTTGCAGTTGGTATTCCCCCTCAACTCTACGGAGGAATTCCAAACTACCATGTTGCACATTCAGAGCTGGATGGATCAGAACCATCTTAAGCTCAATCCAGGAAAGGAAAGACCGAGCTGGTACTCTCCGGTAACAGTGCATTAAGTTGGGGCCCCCACTTTTGGCCGACCTCGATGGGCTCCCCTCCATCTCCCTCTCAGTCAGTGAAGAGCCTCGGGGTCACTCTCAGCTCCGACCTCTCACTGAAAAGCCAGGTCGGAACGGTGATCTCTTCCTGCTTCTTTCAGTTACGAAAGATCAAGAAAATTGCCCATCTGCTGACTCATTCTGCTCTCATCCAGGTGGTAATCGCCTTGGTCCTTTCACGACTAGACTTCTCCAACTCCATTTACTTGGGCCTACCCCTTGCCCTTGCTAAACGCATGCAGATTGTTCAAAATCAAGCTGCTAGATTAATATTTAAGAGCAATGTTGAGGGGGAAGGAAAGCCCTCTGGGGTGTGGTCACGAGTCACAACGCACAAACCACCCTGCTGTGGTCAGGAGCCGTGGTCACAGGTCACCGACGCACACTTCACTGAGGAACAAGGAGCAATGATATGAGATGACAAAGATCACATTTAAAGTGGCATTTTATTTGTTAAGTCTTAAGTACATCAGAAAATGCATTTATTAATTGATCAGCCTGAGCAATGAAATGTTTGGAAGTCTGACTTTTAATCTGTCAGGATAAAAACAAAACGCAAGTTCACATTCATTATGTGCAAGAGCCTAGAAAACAGGCTGGAATGAGGACCTGTAAACCGGTATAATCGAAATCAGTAGGCGATTCAAAAAGGCTCAGAATACATTCAAAGAAAACATAGCGCCTACAAAGGTGCTTTTCTGAAGACATTACCCAAGCAAGTTTAACATTCCAAAGAGATCCAAGGTGCGAAAAGGACTGAGATCTTTTAAAAGGCACAATAGAAATTAGTTAGGGAAAGCAGAACACTCTATAAAGTCTAGTGCCTTGAAGCACCTTAACTATGAAGACTATCCCAGCAGGGCCTAGTAGTTTAAGGGAACCTAAAAATGCAAGGAATTGGGTGTGAATGGAAAATACAGAGCAAGGACAGAGATTTAAAAAGACAAAAGTATTATCTGGCTTAGGAAGTCTACCACCTGAGAGAGAGGATTTGAAGTCCCAAGTCAGACAATCGGCTAGCCGGAGAGCTTGCATGCAAAGGTCGCATCAGCAGAGCTCTGGCTTCAGATTTGACGGGCTGAATCTAATATACCTGAAAAATGCAGAACTAACACTGTTCTGACGCCTTTTCTGACGCAGGTGGCTTTGACCGCATTGTCCTAGGACAGTGGGAGTGGTCAGGTGTCCCAATGGTTGGTTGGCCCTGCTTGACCCCAGAACATAGACAAAGACTTCTTGTCCTGTACATTTCTAAAAATATATTTGCGAGCGGAACTTACGTGTTTCAGTGGAAAGTCCCTGAAATGTGTCAATCTGCCTACTTACGTGTTTCAGTGGAAAGTCCCTGAAATGTGTCAATCTGCCTCTGCACCAGCTGAGTCTCGTGTACGTGTGAGAGTGGGGTGTCTTGAAATGGCGCTTGTGAAAGGCTACTGTACTTTTCCAAAGTTGCTCAAGTTACCTCGCTGTGTCCTGCACACTAGAAAGGCACGTTTTAAAAATGATTTAGGCCCAGTGGATTTTGCTAACATAAGGTGTGACCTTTGGCCTTTTGCTCGGGCCCATAAACCTGAAATTCAGGGAATCTGTGGGATCCCATTTGCTGATTATACATAGCAAAAATTGTGGGATTTCAAGCATATTTTCAGATTTACTCTAGCAGGGCCAGTTAGGGCCTTCAAGCTACCAGGGTTGATAAAAAGGCCCCTCTATCATCTCCCTGCTCTTGTTCATTCTATGAACACTCTTTTAACTGAGTATCTCTGTGGCCCTTCAGCCAGTGGCGGTATCCAGGGCATGTCATTAACATAACACTTAAAGCTACCTTGTTGTTGATCTATTTCATTGGCTTTGTCTTCATTTGGCCTAATGAGTATTTTCGCATACTCTGCATCTTGCTCATTAAGCAGGCGTTCATATTGGGCTGCTGTTGGGCTCTTACTCAGACGGTCTCTACCTGGGAGAAGTGGAGGAGCTATTCGTATTCCATAGTGGGTGCTAGGTGCGCTGCTAACTCGCTCATCTCTATTCGTATTCCAGTCCCATCCCTATGAACACGATCTTTGTCCTCATACTCAGCTACCTGTAAATACCTATGCTAGTGTAGTTTGTCCCCACTATCTTGGTGCTAACTTTCTTTTCCTACAATGGCACTCATCTGCGGGATGCAACACAAAAAGAAACAGCAAAAAAATAAAAACTTTTTAGAACTGCCACAAAGGTATCCAGTCAAAGTTCAACAAATCTGTGGCTCTCTACTATGGCATCTCCTCCAGCAATCCATTTCTTTTCTATCTTGTTCAAGTTGTTGATGGCATTGGTCAGTTGAGCCATGTTCTTCGTTGTTAGTAATGTACAGCTCACTCCTTATCCAAAGGCATACTCTCCTCTTGGTATTTCGAAGCCAGAGTCCTTCAGCCTTAGTCTGGAGCATCACAATGATGGTAAAGGGAAAAGAACTGGACTCTGCTCAACCAGCAAACCTCCTTTGGTGGGACTTTGAACACTGTCCACCCTTAGAACTGAGCACACTGCTCTTGTCCGTGGAGCCAGATAACAGAGCCAGAGATGGGCATCGATGTTGGAGATATTTGCTGGCGGAACCATCATGGAGACTTGGTGCAATGTTCTCTTGAGCTCAGGCTGCTTCTTCGTTAGGGCTGTTGGAGATAGAGCCATTTTCTGCAGGCCCAGAAAAAGTCAATTCGGTCAGAGATGCCATATTTATTGTCTGAAAAAACTGCTGTTTTCAATTTGAGTGTCGCCCCACAGGTAACATGCCATTCTAGAAAAGAGAGAAGAGGTGTCTTTTAGTTTGAAATCAGTTCATGCTTTTGGACATTTTTATTTTATACACCCTAAGTGGACAACCTGTCTATCTTATTTTATAATCCTAGTCTACCTTATGTTGCCCTAAGAGCGCTTCTTTATACCTTAACTGACCTCGGGCACTGAATTTTGCCATGGGCGTAACTTTCTGCAAATAACAACAACGCCGTTCTAATCTGTCATGGGTAATGGAGAGTGTGGCGGATGGAGCAATGATAGTCTAACAGATACCCTGCTATCATAAACCTATTGATGCTGCAAAAAACTACACTATGGGCCATATCATGAACAGTCATCTGAAATAGCCTTGTTGTCTTCACTTCCATTCTGCATGTGTCAGTGATGACCTCATGCATCAGTGAGGTGGAGGAGTTGTCCCTTCCTGTTCTATGTATAAACACTTTAGGGACAGTGGCCTCAATAATCTGACATTAGTTTGTATATCCTGCAGGAGGTGTTCTACAGTCTGTGGTCGTATCTTCCTAGGTGAGAAAATCTATCTGTTCTCCCTGCATGGGGAGTGTATGAGTCATGTAACAGTGCCTTAGTCTTCTGTCTACCTATTGTTGTCATCTGACTGTACCTCATACTCTGCAGAGAATCGTGAGCAGGATGCTGTCTAGCTGCTTGGGCACTATTTCTTATTATTGCATTATTACTTCCATCAGAGAGGGCGATGAGGACACATGTTGCAAACACAATTAATCTGGGGTGCTAACTGTGCTGGTAGAGGGGGTGTTGAACCTTTCTGCATGCTTGCAAGGGCTATTTATTCCATGTGCTAACAGATATATTGGAAGTGACTTTGTTGCTATTGGCAACTTCAAAGATATGAGCAATACAAGTCTTCCTATTAACACAATGAGACAAAACCAATTCAATTTTCCTAATGCCACTTCTGTCAGTATTGCAAAATATTATAATACAAAATACATAACTTTAGATAAGACACTTCTGTGCGGCAGGTGTTGTGGTTACGTCTGAATCCATAAACGACCAAGCTGTCACCGCCTTCTTCCTTTTGGACAGTCAAATGGAAACAAGTTATTCTTCTCTGATTTGTAGAGTTGACCCTGAAGTCTGTACCGTTATTTCTTTCCTCTTGGCAAAGGGGACAGCTGCTGGTTAGTAGTCTATTATTTCCAAAAAGTCTTTGGGCCAAGATCTGTGTTCCATTATTCATACGTCGAAGCCCAGAACTGATGTGGCCCCACTTCCTGGAAACCTGACTTTGAAAGAAACCTCGCAGTGCATGTTAGTGTATACAAACTTTTGTTGTTTTTAATATTTTTCATTATTTCAGAAGAGTTTTCACTTGTGTTGATGCATAAATAATAATTTTGTGAAACCTTGGAACATTCATTACTTAAAAAAAAATAAAATACACTAAACACCTAAATATGATACTGTCATAATTCCAGCGTATTTAAACTTTTAAAGCAGGTAAAAAATATGTACAACCATCTGAAGTCTGCAACTGTACTTCAACCGGCCTGGCAATAGTAGTGCTATTCACTGCTGTATGTTGTGTGTTGGCTAGCTGGGGTATGGAGGGAACTCCAAATGAAGGAAAGAATCTGATACTTTAAAGAAAAATCCATTATCTAAAAAAAAGGAACTTTAAAAAATGTTGGGCTATAGCTTGTCTCAACGTCAAACATGTTTAAAAATCTCTGTCACAGTGACACCTGTTCATAACCTGCCCCAGGCTCATAAACCGAAATGCTAAAACATTTCACTAAACTACCTGAATCAGGAACGTACCATTTCTTTGCAACATAAAAATAAACAAGCCTTGCCAAATCCAGTAGGCCTCAAACATTTTGTTAACCTTTTGGCTTTGTCAATGCACAATCAGTATTTCAGTCCCTGGCTTATGTACTGCTTAAAAAAGCATTTTAGCACAGTCGCCTTACAGTATTTCCTGCAATTTTGAAGAACCTAGAAAAAAATTATTAATATACCTACATATTACTTCTGTTATGCACATATATATATATTTGTATATATACATATGTATATATTTCTCATTTTGTGTGATCCTGCGATCATCGACGTTCCAACTGCCTCGTTACAGACCACAGGAAATGTATTTCCTGCCTGGCTCAATGCCCAGAATCTTGTGGTTGGTTACTTCCAACGGCAGAGAAAGCCTGTTAACTCTTTTGTCACCTTGTAACATCTAAAAACATGTGCTTTTTAATTGTAGGCTATGCTGACCAGAATATTTAACATCACATTAAACACAGGCTCATGTTCTCTGTATGTCGTGCACGCTGAGTAAACACCGATAATCCATTCCGTCATTTTATCCCCCTATTCTCTCACTATTTCTGTGCATAAGAAATTGTGGGAGATTCTTTTTATTTCATTATTATCTGCTCCGACATCTACGTTGCTCTAGGGCCAGTGGCATCATTCAACTTGAACGCAAGCCAACATTTCACTAACCCTATTTTGTAATGGCGAACATCAACTGTCAGTGCCCTGTTGTAACACCCTCCCCGATCTGTTCCTGCATTCAGACCATTGCTTGCCTACTTAAACTGGGACTGAATTCGGATGCTGGTAAGAACAAATTATTTTGTACTTAGTACCTGGGTGCTGCAGCATTTTTTCCTTTTTGGGGCATCATTTTGTGTATAGGTGTCTATTGTTGCTGTTGCATGGGAACGTGCATTCACAGGAACTATTGTTGGACTTGGGCCACATTCGTAGGGGCCATAGGGGCTTAGTCCTTGTTGGGCTGGACTCATAAGTTGCTGGCTTTGGTCTCGAAGCCTATTGCCGCACTGTCTTTGCATGTGACCTATTCTGTGGCAATAATAACAAGTGCGCTGTGTTGGCTGTGACTGGAGCCTCAGTTGTACCATTCCATTTACTCTTCCCTGTATACCTGATTTTCTGGAGGCATTCTTTCTGTTATTTATATAATAATTTTGTTGGTCATTTCTGTAGGCATGCTGTGCTGCTATGTATGGTACTGGGGGCTGTGGCTGTATGTACTGATCAGCTGGCTGTCGTTGGGCCTGAACGTATTGTGCATATTGTTGTGGCTGGGTCGCTACGTATAATATGGCAGGCTGTAATGGGGCCTGGATGTATTGCATGGTGAGCTGTTGTAGCAGCGCAGGCGGTATATTGACTGCCGTCATTTGACTGACAGGTGCAGCTATCATGATAACTTATTAGTTTAGAATGACTATTTAAAAGTTCAATAGTAAACAGTCAGAAATCCCTAAATGCGGAAATTTTAACCGTGCACAAATTTACAACTTTAAAGCGCATACAAATGCAATGAAAGGGTGAACTGTCATGGTCCTGTGGCACTAAACCAAGGCGGCTTTTATTTGAGGGGGTGCTTTGCAAATTTATGACATAAATAGATGTGCACGTTATAGAGAAAATACCTCATTTATATGGTAGAAGAACTGTTTTCAACATTACACTGGGCATCTGGCAAAGTCTTGGCATTTACATGCACATTTCTAGAGTGCAAATCAGACTCATTCAAAATGCAAAGAATAATATCTTAAATCAATGGAACTACTTAAAAATGTAACCTACAATGAAAAACACACTGCATGCTCATGTCAACCACCACTGCTTTGTGATTGCAACAAGCTTCTCCAACCAGTAGCTCTTGAGCTACTGGTAGCTCTCCAGTATGCAGTTCAATTTACGAAATTAAAACCTATTTAGTGCTTTGTTGAATTAATGTATGTATATCAAAATTGAAACGCACATATTTGATATAAAAGATTGGTATATTCTTAACGCGTAATGTTATTTTTGAAGAAACAATTTTTGAATTTCCAATATTTGTAAAGCTTATTTTAGAGTAATAAATCATGCAGCATTGGGAGTCTTATTCCTCATATTATTTCCTTGGTGCTAGGGTCATTGAAGCTTTAGCTGCTATTTATTGCCCACCTAGAAGCATTCCATGTTAAATGACCCCCAAGTTAAATGTATAAATGCAAGATAATCTTTTAATGGGGGCCTTTGGTGTGAACCACACTCTGCCTATGCTCTTCTTTCTTAGTGGCTGTAATTGAGATCTGGTATAGGTCCCTCTCCTATACCCTTAATGACATAGAGGTATATACCGTCTTCTAATTCTTTATCCTGTGCAGGGACGCAACCAGGGTAGTGGAGCTGGCTGCCACAACTGGCATAGGCAATCTTAGACTGACATGGGTATTTTGTTCAAAAGCTTGATAGAACTAGCAGTCTTTCCCAATTTTCAATTTTAAGATAAAATATATGTCAAAGTCAGTAGGTATTCTTATATATAGTAGAACTCAGTATCTTATTCATAGGGACACTAGTATCTGTGTTGTTCACTGTGAGCCTGTGAGGAGAAATGTTATTTGCTTGCTTGGGTGTGCCCTGCTTGTATCTTTACCCTAGATGTTGGGAAAGTTGGGGAATCGATCTAGTGTTCATTTCTCAAACACTGCCTGACGCATCTGCATGGGGATTTTTGTCTTGGTGGTGACAAATGGGTGGGCTTACAACAGACTGCGTAGAATCTGATGAATCTGAGTCTTCCCCATCAGTGATGACAACGGAGTTTGAGCCGTCTGAGAGACCGGAATGGATCGAATGAGCGGAGTGGGACGTGGATAGGGCGTCAGAACTAGACGAGTTGTCAGAGTTGCAGAATAATGTATGTGTGGTTGCACATACGTCAGTCATGGAAATGGTAGAGATGTGAACCTGGGTGTTGGGAGTGAAGATGAACCCCAGAAGTTCCCAAGCAGTGGCTAGTCTCTCTCGGCTCTTATTATCAAGCTCTGTTAACGTGTTAAAAGTGGTGTTATGGACTGATATAGGGACGTCATGTACCAGATGGATAGAGCAATTTATAGTACGTGGGGTGGTGTTGGACATCACGGATATAGAGGATGTGATGAGGACGTCAAGGGGCTAGGAGGAATACTTGGATACACGTCCCCCCTTTTTGGCTATCAGTCGCTATGGCTAATGATAGACAAAGACCCTCGTTATTCCAGAGGCAAGGAGAAGCAACGTCAGTGCGTATCTTTAGACTGCTAGCCACCTACCTAGCAGGGCTGCGATAAGGAAAGGGAGATACAACTCAGACAGCAATGGGAAAGGGAAGGCCGAGTAGGGCACCTGGCGGCTGTGGGAGATGGTGCAACTAGGACTGAGACGCTATGTCACTGGACGCACAGAGAAGCACCATCAAAGCACAACTACTACACAGAGCAAAGCAATGGACAGTTTACATGGAACAAAAACAAATATCCAAATTGACAATACTTTCAAAGACAAATCAAACAGCAAGGCAAAAAACAAATAGCAACCATGACAACATATTCAAAGACAAATCAAAAACATATGAAGATGCATCATAAAAACTGAAAGCACAGTAAAAAGGACCTAGATATTAAATCTCACTAAACACGGTGGAGCACCATGGTGCGCAAGAATGGGCGAGGAAGGAGGGGGGAATCTGAAATTACCACAAGTGACTTCCTCTTTCTGTACCTTCGTGGAACGAGAGAACAAGGCAGCAACTGACAAAGCCAGTCAGTAAAGCAGACTAAAAGTGGAACTGAACAAAAGATATGGACACCCAAACCTTGCTAAAATAGATCGTAAGGAGAAGAAAGTAAACAATGGAAGGGCGTGAAGGCAGCACTCATGGATGAGAACGTAGGGGCACAAGTGGCAGAGGAAGGGCGCAGGAGAGAAGAATGGGCAACAAGGAAGTGCGAAGATGAGAACTGAACAGACCAGAACAGAGGAAGAGCACAATATGCTATGTAAATAGGCAATAAACCGTTTGGAGAGAAAAAGGTAAATAAAAACATACAATATGCAAAGTAGTAATGTGTTATCAACCTAGAACATGGCACAGAACAAAATGCGATTGCACGTCAAACCATAATGCAACAATGGAGAACTAGGGGAGCCTTCAACTCCGACCCCGGACACAGAGGCTCCGGGGGACACCCTGCACACAGACTTGAACTGGAGAGGGATCATAAACCTGCCCACAGATTTGAACTGTAGAAGGGGAGACTCTACCTCCGACCCCGGACACAGAGGCTCCGGGGGACACCCTGCGCACAGACCTTAACTGTCGAGGGATCAAAAACCTAGAACCATTGACGCTATAATCATTCCCCCCGGACCGGAACCGGCAGGGCAAACAAGAGTGCAAAACAGGAAAACCACCAACCTTGAAGGCACAACTGTTATGAACCAATATGCAGCAGAAAAGCCTATACTGGCCTCTGACAAAAAAGTGACAAATCGTGACCTCACAAAGACAGAGAGAGAGAGGGTTCAAATCGTGACTAGAGATAGTGCTGCAGGGGACAGGTGGCAGCCAGAGACAGTCCAAAAAGAGTCGGTCACACCCTCAGGCAGCAGAAACCCAGGAGAATCAAGGGAAAAAAAACCTTGTCTTACCCGTGGTCTCTGCCGCAAAGGAGCGGAGCCCGGACCCCTCAGGGACCTGTCGTGGATGTGCACCGGATCCGCCGCAAACAGTACGTAGTACGATTTTACGTTGGGCGCCAGCTGTTGAGGGGGAAGGAAAGCCCTCTGGGGTGTGGTCACGAGTCACAACGCACAAACCACCCTGCTGTGGTCAGGAGCCGTGGTCACAGGTCACCGACGCACACTTCACTGAGGAACAAGGAGCAATGATATGAGATGACAAAGATCACATTTAAAGTGGCATTTTATTTGTTAAGTCTTAAGTACATCAGAAAATGCATTTATTAATTGATCAGCCTGAGCAATGAAATGTTTGGAAGTCTGACTTTTAATCTGTCAGGATAAAAACAAAACGCAAGTTCACATTCATTATGTGCAAGAGCCTAGAAAACAGGCTGGAATGAGGACCTGTAAACCGGTATAATCGAAATCAGTAGGCGATTCAAAAAGGCTCAGAATACATTCAAAGAAAACATAGCGCCTACAAAGGTGCTTTTCTGAAGACATTACCCAAGCAAGTTTAACATTCCAAAGAGATCCAAGGTGCGAAAAGGACTGAGATCTTTTAAAAGGCACAATAGAAATTAGTTAGGGAAAGCAGAACACTCTATAAAGTCTAGTGCCTTGAAGCACCTTAACTATGAAGACTATCCCAGCAGGGCCTAGTAGTTTAAGGGAACCTAAAAATGCAAGGAATTGGGTGTGAATGGAAAATACAGAGCAAGGACAGAGATTTAAAAAGACAAAAGTATTATCTGGCTTAGGAAGTCTACCACCTGAGAGAGAGGATTTGAAGTCCCAAGTCAGACAATCGGCTAGCCGGAGAGCTTGCATGCAAAGGTCGCATCAGCAGAGCTCTGGCTTCAGATTTGACGGGCTGAATCTAATATACCTGAAAAATGCAGAACTAACACTGTTCTGACGCCTTTTCTGACGCAGGTGGCTTTGACCGCATTGTCCTAGGACAGTGGGAGTGGTCAGGTGTCCCAATGGTTGGTTGGCCCTGCTTGACCCCAGAACATAGACAAAGACTTCTTGTCCTGTACATTTCTAAAAATATATTTGCGAGCGGAACTTACGTGTTTCAGTGGAAAGTCCCTGAAATGTGTCAATCTGCCTACTTACGTGTTTCAGTGGAAAGTCCCTGAAATGTGTCAATCTGCCTCTGCACCAGCTGAGTCTCGTGTACGTGTGAGAGTGGGGTGTCTTGAAATGGCGCTTGTGAAAGGCTACTGTACTTTTCCAAAGTTGCTCAAGTTACCTCGCTGTGTCCTGCACACTAGAAAGGCACGTTTTAAAAATGATTTAGGCCCAGTGGATTTTGCTAACATAAGGTGTGACCTTTGGCCTTTTGCTCGGGCCCATAAACCTGAAATTCAGGGAATCTGTGGGATCCCATTTGCTGATTATACATAGCAAAAATTGTGGGATTTCAAGCATATTTTCAGATTTACTCTAGCAGGGCCAGTTAGGGCCTTCAAGCTACCAGGGTTGATAAAAAGGCCCCTCTATCAGCAATCGCTGGAAGTCGGCCAAACCTCTGTTAGCCTCCCTTCATTGGCTCCCTATAGTCCAACGGATCACCTTTAAGGTAGGCTGCATAATTTTCAAAGCTCTCCATGGCAAAAGCCCCAGGTTCGTCAATCAACTTATAAATAAATACGAACCGACCCGTGGCCTTCGTTCTGCCCACTTGCCCCTCCTCACGCTGCCTACTGTCAAAAAGAAACAACTTGGTGGATCCCGATTCGCTTACCTTGCCCCAAAAACTTGGAACTCCTTCCCCTTGTCAATTCGGAATTGTACTAAGCTGTCAGAGTTCAGGGGAGATCTGAAGACCTGGTTATTCAAGCAAGCGCACTGTTAGAGCATTGTTACCATCTGTCTCACTTCAGTTACCATCTGTCTCACTTCAGCGCCATGAAACCCCTGGGTGACCGTGCGCTTGACAAATTCCGAATAACATAACATAACATAACATGGTTTTTTCAGTGAATATATATATATATATTCTTTCATACCATGCTCATATGATTGAAGAAGGCGCTGACTCCGTGAATCTGAATCCAAACTTTTATTCTTAGATCAGTGTCTGCTTAGACGCGTTTCGGCGTTGCCGCCTTGTTCACTCAAATTCCGAATAACATCACATAACATAACATGGTTCTTTCAGTGAATATATATATATATATATCAAATCAAAAGCAATACTCCAACCACTACCACCAAAGCCTCGGCGGCGAAGAAGGAGAAGCGAACCACTTCTTTGTAGGCAGGATGTTATTTATTCAACCTTATCAACAGCAGCAATCGACAGATGACGCTTTTCGAGCTCGGAAGCCCTTGATTACATATATATATATATATATATATATATATATATATATATATATATATATATTACCTACTGGCGGTCGCCAGTAGGTATATATAGTTAGGATTTTTTCCCTATGGGATTTCTGAAAATTCTATGTCTAATATCTTTGGCGTTTGTGGACGGAATTGGCTGAAATTTTCTGGAAAATGGCACATTTTGTTTCTGAGCAGCTCCTGGAAATTTGGGGGGGTTTCGGCAAGGGGGGGCTGAGATAAAAGGGGGGTCCCAAAACGTGTTTTTCCCATGTTAATTTCCATAGGGCGGTTGGCCTCACTTTTAGCCCGAACGGCTGAATGGATTTGCACGAAACTTGGCAAAATTGTAGGGACTGTTAGCCCGATGTGCCTTTGCTAGGTCTCAATATATGTGCTTCAGTGGATTTTGAGAAATTAACGTTTAAAACAAGATATATATCTGTAACAGCGCTCCGGGCTGCGCTCCGGTTCGCGAACTTTTCGCGTATCGGAACTATGCGAAGCGAAGCTGATTGGCTCTCCGGTGTCTGTCAACATTCTAAACAGTCCGGAGCGGCCGCCATCTTGTCTCTCGGTAGGATCGAGAGACAAGAGGAGGCCAAAACAAAGGGGGAAATTACCATAAGGGGGCATAGTAGATCCTCCCTGACCCCCTACGTTTTATGTGGAGGTTTTAAAAGGGCCCAGGAGGGTAAAAAAAAAAAAAAATTTTTTTTGCGTGGTGAGCGCCAGGTTCGCGAACCGGAAAGCGTTCTGGGCAGCGTACTATAAGGAAAAAAGAATGATAGACTTTTCTAATACTGTATGTTAATTGTTTGTTGTTTTTGTTGGTTTTTTTTGTTTTCTTTATTTTTAAAGTATTTTTTTTTATTTTGATTGTGTTTCATAATTCGTTAAACTTTCTAACATTTCAGTGTCAGAAATTTCAAAATTGAATATAGGGTGTAACATGTCCTCATTTTGAAGCAGGTTATCCACTGCTTCAACACATTGTAGTAGTTCCTGGTCTCTACTTTGATCCATAAAATCATCAATTTTGTCTTGGCTGCTCTCCTCCAGTACAATTGTAAATTGAACTTGCTGCTCGCCTTCCATTTTGCCTGAAATTTTGATTAAAAAAATATATATTAGTAGAGATAGGGCACTGTTGGGATTAATTTTAGATAGGCAGTTTTTATCAGTGAATTTTTCTTTTGGCAGTGTATAGTATCAGAGTGGAAATAGGACTATAAAAAAGTGTATGTGATTTAACCAAGACAAGCCTAACTCCATTCATAACTATAACAGAGAAGTCTATCTAAATCCATAACTACTACAGAGGGATAGTGTATATCTATCAGAAAAAGTCTACCATATTAAGTTATAGTGCACAATATTCTTCAGTTTTAAAAATAACAACTTACCTTCACAAACAAGTTGGTAGCTATTCAAATGTGATATACAACAAGAAGTAGCAGTCAAAATGGCTGTGTTTCCTTCTCTTCCTTTATATATATTCAGGTATATAACCAATCAAATGTCAGGTAATAAAAGTTGAAATTGAAAGTAACATTTTCATTGGTTGTCAATTCCAACACTTCAGATGTGTTTTGTGAAGTAATTTACCTCACGGTACTTAGAGAGGTCTACAGGCTAAATGGCTAAATGAAATTTCAATCAAATTTGTGAAAATGAAAGGGATTGTTATGTAGTATGAGCTAATCTATGTTTGGTGAGAGTGTCTCTAGTCGTTTTTCTGTAAATTACTTTCCCACCTTTTTTTAGGACCGCTTCCCGGGAAACGGTCCGGTCCGCGAACCTTAAGCGTCACGGGAGTCCACCATTTTGTGTTTCGGTCTCATTAAGATACAAGATGGAGGGCAAATAATGTTTAGAATGGGTAGAAGGGGTCATGGTAGACTTATCTTGACCCCCTAGGTTTTCTGAGGGTGGCTGAGGAGGCTTATATGTGAGGAAAAAAAACATTTAAAAAAAAAATTCCGCGAGGTTAGCTTTCGGTTAGCGAACCGGGTAGCGGCCCGGGGAGCGTATTTTGTGGAAAATTAGTGAAAAAAGTTAGAAAAAAATAATATTTGTGAGTGATCAGATGAAGGGTAGCTCTGAGAAGAGCTTTTGGGTTTATGGTACATTTAGGTACTTATAAGTAGGTACCAATGCACAGTCTTAAATTCAGAATGAAAATTCTGTTGCCCTCATCTGAGAAGTGAACTCCATCTCCTCTGTAGATATCTTGCATGTAGTAACGCAAGTTATTGTTGTCTAAGGAGCCCATTCCATGGTCTCTCATGAAAGCTGAAACAGATTTGTTTACATGCTTCCTCGCTTTCTCAATTTGTGGACAAAATTGGTTGGACCACCTCCATTTCTGTCTTTGGCATATATTGGAATATACCAAGGCAGTTTGAGGAGAAAGTGCCATTAATTGCTCAAAGGTGTCCTTTAAAAGCATTTCCAGACCTACCCCAGTCAAAGTGCCTAAATCATTACCTCCACAGTGCACAATTAACAGGTCAGGTTTTGGCAAATGCATAAAGGTTTTCACCAATGGTATCAATTGGTGACATTTTAATCCTCTTTGGCCCAACCACTTAATTTCCACATCTTGTAAATTGAGGTTAGGTAAATTTCTGTTCTCAGCATACCTTTGAGCCCAGTGCATGTAACTATGTCCAACAATCCAGACATTAAACATGGTGGGAGAAGGTTGTGCTGCAGTCAGATGAAGTGTGGTAATGAAAGGGCAGTTGAAACAGTAGGAGTTTGTAAAGAAAAAAACTGTGGATTTCCAATGCTAATGATTCATTAGCAGTGATTGGTGCATTTCCATTTCTGAAAACAGAAAGTTAGGGTGCATGGATGTGTTCTTTGAAAGATGTAATTTGAATGGTCAAGGAAGAAACATTTAATGAAAGATTGCACTGGATAAGCAGGTGCACTGAGAGTTCAGAGTTCAATTGAAACATTGTTGTGTGAATTTGCAAACATGAGAGGTCTTCCAGGAGGTGGTTGCTATGGAAAAAAGGCAGAGAGGGCAGAGGGGGGAAGGGTTTTGATTTGAAAAAAGTGAGGGAAGAGTTATGATTGGCTAATATGAGAGATATGTGAAACGAATATCTGTATTTCTGTGCTTTCAATAGCTGCAGCCTCTGGAGTGCATCCTTTTTCTTCTGCTGAAGACAATTTGGTGTATTTCTGAGACTGTTTTCAAAACTCAAAAAGTATTTGCTAAGGTGAGAAAAGATTTATTTAATTTAGATAGAGAATAGTATGATTTAAGGAGAAAATGATGAAGAAAGCTGTGTTTTTAAAATGTGGCTTTGTCTCTAGTGATATACAAATAGATTTTGTTTCTTTGAGAAATTGTAATTGCATATTCGGTGTAGCATTCTGGCATGCAGTAACACAAGTTATTGTTGTACATGGAGCCCATTCCATGGCCTCTTATGTAAGCTGAAACAGATATGTTGTTTTTAAAAACGATTTTTGAAATCAATTACATTTCTGGATATGTACTGCTAGAGCTTCATAGGTTGTGTTGGGCCATATTTATAAGGCATTTGAGTGTCTTTGATGTTATGTTTTCCTTTTTAAATGGAAAGCATTCCTCATGGGGCAAGTGTCTTGTAAATACGCTCCCACCTGTGCTTGGCAAATTTAGATTTTGATTATGGGAGTTACATAGCCATGTTAATAATGTCCAAAAAATGGTGCTAGGGCATTCAAGAAAACGCTTTCATGTGTCTCAAGGACATTTTCAGTCATTTCCTCTTGAATGCAGGTATACAATTGATTTATATGCTGTGTTTAAAAACGATTTTTTGAAATCAATTACATTTCTGGATATGTACTGCTAGAGCTTCATAGGTTGTTTTGGGTCATATTTATAAGGCATATGAGTGTCTATGATGTTATTTTTCCCATTTGAATTGAAGAGCTTTCTCCATGGGGCAAGTGTCTTGTAAATACGCTCCCACCTGTGCTTGGCAAATTTTGATTTTGATTATGGGAGTTACATAGCCATGTTAATAATGTCAAAAAAATGGTGCTAAGGCATTCCAGAAAACGCTTTCATGTGTCTCAAGGACATTTTCAGTCATTTCCTCTTGAATGCAGGTATACAATTGATTTATATGCTGTGTTTAAAAACGATTTTTTGAAATCAATTACATTTCTGGATATGTACTGCTAGAGCTTCATAGGTTGTTTTGGGTCATATTTATAAGGCATATGAGTGTCTATGATGTTATTTTTCCTTTTTAAATGGAAAGCGTTCTTCATGGGGCAAGTTTCTTGTAAATGCGCTCCCACCTGTGCTTGGCAAATTTAGATTTTGATTATGGGAGTTACATAGCCATGTTAATAATGTCCAAAAAATGGTGCAAGGGCATTCCAGAAAACGCTTTCATGTGTCTCAAGGACATTTTCAGTCATTTCCTCTTGAATGCAGGTATACAATTGATTTATATGCTGTGTTTAAAAACGATTTTTTGAAATCAGTTACATTTCTGGATATGTCCTGCTAGAGCTTCATAGGTTGTTTTGGGTCATATTTATAAGGCATTTGAGTGTCTATGATGTTATTTTTCCCATTTAAATGGAAAGCGTACCTCATGGGGCAAGTTTCTTGTAAATACGCTCCCACCTGCGGTTGGCAAATTTAGATTTTGATTAAGCCCTTACACCATTTTTGGGACATTATTAACATGGCTATGTAACTCCCATAATCAAAATCTAAATTTGCCAACCGCAAGTGGGAGCGTATTTACAAGAAACCTGCCCCATGAGGTACGCTTTCCATTTGAAAAGGGTAAAATAACATAATAGACACTCAAATGCCTTATAAATATGACCCAAAACAACCTATGAAGCTCTAGCAGGACATATCCAGAAATGTAATTGATTTCAAAAAATCGTTTTTAAACACAGCATATAAATCAATTGTATACCTGCATTCAAGAGGAAATGACTGAAAATGTCCTTGAGACACATGAAAGCGTTTTTTTGGAATGCCCTAACACCATTTTTTTGACATTATTAACATGGCTATGTAACTCCCATAATCAAAATCTAAATTTGCCAACCGCAAGTGGGAGTGTATTTACAAGAAACTTACCCCATGAGGTACGCTTTCCATTTAAATGGGAAAAATAACATCATAGACACTCAAATGCCTTATAAATATGACCCAAAACAACCTATGAAGCTCTAGCAGTACATATCCAGAAATGTAACTGATTTCAAAAAATCGTTTTTAAACACAGCATATAAATCAATTGTATACCTGCATTCAAGAGGAAATGACTGAAAATGTCCTTGAGACACATGAAAGCGTTTTCTGGAATGCCCTTGCACCATTTTTTGGACATTATTAACATGGCTATGTAACTCCCATAATCAAAATCTAAATTTGCCAAGCACAGGTGGGAGCGCATTTACAAGAAACTTGCCCCATGAAGAACGCTTTCCATTTAAAAAGGAAAAATAACATCATAGACACTCATATGCCTTATAAATATGACCCAAAACAACCTATGAAGCTCTAGCAGTACATATCCAGAAATGTAATTGATTTCAAAAAATCGTTTTTAAACACAGCATATAAATCAATTGTATACCTGCATTCAAGAGGAAATGACTGAAAATGTCCTTGAGACACATGAAAGCGTTTTTTGGAATGCCCTAGCACCATTGTTTGGACATTATTAACATGGCTATGTAACTCCCATAATCAAAATCTAAATTTGCCAAGCACAGGTGGGAGCGTATTTACAAGAAACTTGCCCCATGAGGTACGCTTTCCATTTAAAAAGGGTAAAATAACATCATAGACACTCAAATGCCTTATAAATATGACCCAAAACAACCTATGAAGCTCTAGCAGGACATATCCAGAAATGTAATTGATTTCAAATAATGACTTACTTCATTGGTAGGCCTTCACATGTATTATCTTCTTTGTTTTCTTCAGTGAAAATCTTATCTGGAACCATGTGTTGGCCTCACCTCAAACAAACAAAACAGGTGATGGACCGAATGTGGATCAATGAAACACATTCACCCCAGTCCAAAGATCTGGGCCTAAACAAACCTTTAGATAGGCCACACCTTATCGTCATCCTGAATTAATCATTTAAAATATTAGGGAGAGATTTATGATTGTTGTATGCCTGTTTTGTACCACCGTGTGTCATTTTTGTGATGCAGTGCTGGTGCAAAAGATTTGCTATGTTAAATAATAAGTAGGGCATTAAGTTTTAGATGGCTGTTATTCATTTACTGTTTGGTAATAGTGGTTAATAACATTTTTTATTATATTTTTCCACAGATTCAACTGCAGATCTTTTCTTAATTTGAAAAATGCCAACGAAAAATCGAATTAGAAAGGCTAGAAAACGTCAAAGACAGCAGGATGATCTTTTATTGCAGCAGTCCTCTTCCCCAAATACTTTTCAAAACACCAAGAAAGCTCCGGGTAAGAGCACAAAATCATTCTTAAGAAATATTTTTAGTAAAAAAAGAATTTATCCCAAAAATGTTTCAGTTCAGAAAAAGAAAAGCAATTTAAATGGAAAGGAAAGACCCATCAAAAATGTTACTGGTAGAGGAAGAGATAACTCTGTGCATGATAGTAGAAGGAAACAACAGTTTAGGGACATTCGAAAACGAATGTTCCGTAACAGGATAATAGTTAATTTATTAAAAAATATTAAGAAAGGCCAACCGAAAGTGCCATTTTATAAGAAGAAGAAAAATGTAGAGAAAATTATTGATCATGCTTTTGAAATTAAGCGAAAGTTGTTTATTTTGGTAATTAATAGAATTAGGAAACTAAGCAAGGTAATTTCTGATTTCAAAACAAAAAGTAGATGGAAGAGAGTAGTAAATCGTAGTAACTTTTGTGAAGTGTTTTCCGGAGAATGGATGCATAGTTCAAGTTGTGAGGCATTTTTTAATGAGGAGAGTTATTTTCAGGATAATGATTTGGTGTTTACAGTTGACACCAGTGGTCGAGCTTATGAAGTGAAGGATGGTTGTCCAGTTGAAAAAGAAAAACTTGTGACAACAGAGACAGAAGAGGCGCTAAGTGATGAGGTTTTAGGAAGACGTCCTAAGGGTCCTGTGTACATTTGGAAGTGTAGTTCTATTTGCAGTGT
Organism: Lissotriton vulgaris; assembly: GCF_964263255.1. NCBI lineage: Eukaryota > Metazoa > Chordata > Amphibia > Caudata > Salamandridae > Lissotriton > Lissotriton vulgaris. Next base: position 16,917,271 of record NC_141689.1, read on the forward strand.
GCGACAGGTTTCCATCAATTTGCTTTGTGATTTTATACGGACATTTAATAAGAAAAGTTTGAAGCAGAAAATGAAGTTGTTGCAAGATTTAGATCCTTACAGAGTGAGACAAATGACAGGTTTGCGTGGTCATTCACTGGCTTGTCTTTCCAGGAGAGTATGCCAGAGTGTTTTTCATCATTTCAGGATGCTAGCAGTGCATCATAATAAAGTGAGAAAATTAGTGAGAATGTTGTATTATGCTAAGAGTCCAGCAATTATGCTTAAACAATTATGTGCTGCTCTTTTGCATGGTTCTGAAATAGATGTGAAGAATATTTGTGAAGAAATTGAGTTTTGTTACTTTGGTAGTAAAGATGAGAATGTTCAAATTGACCCAGAAGTAGAGGGTAATGTTGAAGATAATGTACAGGTTTCCAGTACAGATAACTTTCAGAAGGAAATTGCCACGTTTCAGATGAAATCAAGTGAGAGGCCTAATTTCACTTGTGTATGTTGTCGACGCACTTATTATAAGAATCAGACTAAGTTAGTGGATTTATATGCAAAAAGTGAAAGGGAAAATAATAGTGAATGGAAGGATTTTGCTACATACTTGATGGTAGAAAATTATTTTGATTTGGGATCGGATCAACGTGTGTGTACTTATTGTTGTAATAAATTAAACCAAAACCAGATGCCTGCTAGGGCAGTTCAGAATAATCTGGAATTGGTTGAGATTCCTTCTGAATTGAAGGATTTAAATACTTATGAATCTATTTTGATTCTAAGTATCCATCCCTTTCAGGCTATTGTAAGAATGGAGCCAAAGACAGGGAAGTTGCCTCCAGCAGATTTACAGAGAGGATTAAAGGGAAGAGTTGTGTATTTGCCTCTAGATTTGAACAAAAACATTAACACAATTGGAGTAGAAAAAGTGGAAGAGGAACCTCTGGTTATCTTGGTTAATTGGGTTCCGACAAAGAATAAGAAAATATGGCAAGATTTAGTGGATGTTAGGAAAGTCAAAAAGGCAACATTGTATTTGAAGAAAAATAATAAGTACTATAAGAATGTATTTGTTGCAGAAGAGGAAGTAAGTGATGAAGAGGATAGCGATTTGTGTGCTGGCCAAATTGAGAAAGTAGAGGCCTCTAAAAGTGAAGAAATATATGAACATTATAGTGTTCATCCTTTGCATTCCAAGGAAGTCATGGGGAATGCTATTGAGTTGTTTCAAATGAAACAAGCCAAAGGGAGTCCCATTAGTGTTTGGGAGGAAAGTTTGGGAGCTCGGTGTTTCCCACAGCTATTTCCCACAGGTCGAGGAGGAAGATATGATGAGCGACCTCATCAAATTCCTGCATCTGAATACCGGACTTTACGATTGTATGCAGAAGATCCTAGGTTTCGTCAATGCATTCCCTATTTGTTTCCTCTCCTGTTTGAAAGCGATCTGTCTGGACTGTCATATGCAGTGAACCACATCTTAAAAAGTGGTATACAGATGCGAAACATCTCGGCAAGTGATTTTATGCATAAAGTCAATGTCCAAGACAGTATTTTGGATTCTCACTTAATTAATCTCATGGCGTGTCAGCGTGGTACTAATGAGTACTGGTACCGTCGTCATGGTGATTTAAAATGTATGCTGAGGAACTTAGGAACTCCGACATGGTTCCTCACTCTGAGCTGTGCCGAGTATGGCTGGGAAGACTTACTTGAATTTCTACGAGAGGCAAATGGAAATATTGAAAACATTGAATTCAAGACACCTGGAGAACTGTGTTCTTTGGATCCAGTGAATGTATGCAGGTACTTCAATCATAGATTTGAAGCTATGATGTCTTTCATCACAAATAAGAAGAATCCACCTCTTGGAGAGGTGTTGGATTTCTTCTGGAGAAAGGAGTACCAAGCAAGAGGTGCTCCTCATATACATATGTTGTTGTGGATCAAGGATGCACCTAAATTTGGAACAGATCCGGATGACTTAGTGATGAATTTCATAGAACAGTATTCTACGTGTGCTGTTCCAAACGCAACGGAGAAGAAAAGCCTAAGAGAACAAGTTCTACGTTTCCAAAGCCATCGTTGTGGAAAGTACTGTCGTCGTAAATTCAGAAACAAGGACAAGTTCTACACCAAATGTCGTTTCAACTTTCCACGACCGGTGATTTCTAAAGGAAGAGTGAACAGTTTGATGTCTTCATTGCGACATAATGTGACGAGGAAATCACCCAAAAATACATACAATTTGAAAAGGAACGAAGAGTCCAAGTACATCAACGACTACAACCCAGTGATTTTGTCCATGTGGAATGCTAACATGGATATACAGTTTGTGGCTGACAACTGTATGGCTGTGGCTCGGTATGTGACATCTTACATCACCAAAAAAGAAAAGACAGAACTGAAGGATATGTGGGAGGACATTTCCCATGAAAAGAGCCTCAGCAAGAAGTTGTACAGTTTCAGTCTGAAGATGTTGTCGCATCGAGAAATCGGAGCTTACGAATGTTCTGATCGATTGTCTTCAGCAAGTCTCTATGCCAAATCCAGGAGTATCGTTTGGGCGAGTCTTGGTCTTGCTGCAACGCGAAATCGAGTTCTAAAACCTGTCCGGGAAATTGAGTATTTGGCAGAAAAGGAACCAAACAGTACCGACATTTTGAAGACCAACATGTTGGATACATATTATCCAAATCGAAGCAGTCACCTTGAGAATGTTTGTCTATATGATGTTCTACAAAATTATATATTCAAGAGGAACATCAAAGAAGATATTGAGAAAGGAGTGTATGCTGTAATTGGAAGTGAGGGATGCCTGGTCAAGCAAAGAAAATGGCAATTAGTAAACCATCGAAAATTGAGTGGCGAATCTCCAGAAAAAAAGGAGTTTTTCTATTTAGCACTTTTGCAACTTTTCAAGCCTTGGCGTGCAGAAGAGGAACTGCTTGGAGATTTCCTCTGTTATGAGGACTCTTTCACTGCTGCTAAGGAGACCATAGAATGTCCTGCTTTTCCCAAATATCAAGAAATGCTAACTTTGGAAATTGAGCAGGAAGCAATGATTGCAGCCGAGATTGCCAGAGACAGTTCTCAGGACAGTCAGAGTTCTGTTTCATTGAGTCAAGATCCACTTGGAGGACCTATTATCGAAAATGAAGCTGCCACTGCTATGAATGAAGTGGAAAGAGCCATGGCACATGCTCAGGAGGATTCAGTTAACTTAGAAGACTTGGAAAAACAACTCAACGTTGAGCAGAGGAAAATATATGAGGAAGTTACCAAGCAAATTGAGCACGGATTAAGTCATGAGAAGAAAGAGTGCTCATGTACATCGTTGAAGCCTGTCCGACTGTACGTGAGTGGAGAAGCGGGAACTGGAAAAAGTTTCCTCATTAAAGCAATTTCTTGTTATTTGCAGGAAAGGACTGAGTCATCGCTGTCTTGTGTTGTCACCGCTCCTACTGGACTGGCAGCACATAACATTAAAGGTATTACTTTGCATCGTCTACTGATGCTGCCAGTGGAGCATGACAACAAATTACAATACCACAAGTTATCTGGGGATGCTTGCTGTGAAGTTTCAAGAGTCTTGAGGAAAATGAAACTACTTATCATTGACGAAGTAAGCATGGTTTCCAATGTCATGCTTGCCTTTGTGCATTTGAAAATGCAAGAAGTACTTAAAACTGAATATGATGTGTTATTTGGTGGCAAACACATCATTGTTTTTGGAGATCTTCTGCAGCTGACACCAGTAAAAGGTCAACCTGTGTTCAAAATACTCACGCATGAAGATACCAGGAAGTCCCTAGGGAGCATTGGCAACGTCAATATATGGTTAAACTTCAATTATGCTGAACTGCATGAAAATATGCGTCAGGCGAAGGATGAAGATTACAAGAATATTCTACAAGATATAAGAATTGGAAAAGTGACCGAGCATGGAAAAGAAGCTTTAAATGCACGATTACTTTCAAATTTATATCCCAAACAAGAGATTGTGCCTGAGAATATTTTTCAGAAAATTACTGAGAAGAAATCCGGAATATGTTTGATGCCAACTCTTGCAGAATGTGTCATCTTCAACAACAAAATGTTGAATTTAGAAAAGCAAGAGATTGTGAAACTTGAAGCTATTGACAAAATAGAGCATATGGGATCAACAATTATTTTGTCAGAGAATTTGAAATCAAAATTGGATTCATTAGAGAAGACTATATCTAAAACAGCGGGTTTTGAAAAGACTTTGAATGTGTGTTTAAATTGCCGAATCATTTTGAGAAGGAATTTACATGTTGAAAGAGGTCTGGTAAATGGATCAATGGGTAATGTTGTTGATTTTGAGAAATACAGAAATAGAGATGGAATAGAATTTTTAAAAATTACATTTGATGGCATTGAGGAAGTACAGCTAATTGGTCGTTGTTCTGCTAGGTTTTTGCTTGTTAAAGACTTATATGTTCGCCATAAACAGTTTCCTGTTTGCTTGGCATATGCGGTGACAATCCATAAATCGCAAGGTTTAAGTGTAGACAGTGCATTGGTGAATATTGGAAGTTCTGTGTTCAAGGAGGGTACGGCATATGTGGCATTGTCACGAGTTAGAACTTTATCGGGATTGTACTTGATTGACTGTGATGTCACAAACATTTGTGCGGATCTAGATTGTGTTAAGGAATACAATAGGTTAAGAAGATAGTATGCGCCACATTTGCCTCAATATCCTTTGTTTGAGAAACGTGTGGTAGGCCGGAAACGTAGAAATATCAGTAATAGTAGGGAGGTTGTAGCAAAAAGACCAAAAGTCAATGAACCGAAAATTGTTAGCAGAAAGAAAGTGGATTCTGTTGAAGATGTTGTCGATTTTCAATTTGAAAACAGTTCTGGTGTCAACTGCTATGCAAATGTAGTGGTTAATGTTCTCTTTTCACTAGAGAGTTTAAAAGAACAGATTCTGTTGAATTCAGAACAAATTTTATGCTGTTTGTTGAATTCTGTTTTCGAGAAATGTAGCACTGATCGAACAAAAGTAGAAAGTGTGTCTGAAGTTCGTTATCTGTTAGATGAATGTTCAGGTCAAACAGACTTCTCTGAAAATAATCAGCAAGATTGTCAGGAGTTTTTAATGTATATGCTTGATGTATTGCAAGATGAGGGTGTAGATGTAGATCAGCTGTTTGGGCTTTCTTATCAATGGCAATTAACTCTTACGGGGTAACCCAGTATCCCTAAGAACCTGGGCAATACAATGAAAATTATCAACAATGGTTCTTTCGGGCACGCGAACAATTTCTTTAAATCATAGATATTTTCTTTAACACATAACTTCCTTACTTATTATGCTTTTGTGACTAACAAAGAAGTGCAAAACCAAACAAAGGAAAGGGTCAGGATAATTTAATTAATCGATTTTCATTTTTCTCATTTTTGTTTCCAACTGACACCTCAAATGTATGCATAAAAGACTTTTATCAAAATGAAAAATGCGGCGCAACAGTTCAAAACAGATGTGCAAAGTGACAAAGTGTGAAATTTTGTGACAATGTGACAAATAAGTGATAGTCTATTTACAGGTGAATGGAAGAGGGTACGGGGGAAAAATTTTTTCAACAAAGGTCGGTTCGTATTTTATTCATACTCAAACCCAGAATACTATATATACTACTTAAAGCTGGGTCTGGTAAACTGATCCGATACTTCAAAGCCGTCCGGATGTAGTAAAGACACCGGTCCTCGCCTGAATATTCTAGTTGGGAGGCAAATTCGATTTGACGTCTCCAACGAGGGCATGTAATTCCTTCTATGCCCTTTGATTAATGAAAGTAGAGCCAAAGGACGTTGGTAATGGGAGAAAAAAGCCATCCACGCACCTGATTATGAAAATAGGACATTCAGGATCGATTCGAGACTATAGAGGACACGCCTATCAAGTAGAATCCCGGGCTGTTCCACAAAGAACTGGCGCAACATACCTATTCCTACCCCTTGTCCTGAAGAAGACCCGCTAGTGACCCACAAATAAGGTGTCCGCAGGGTCGAAACGTCGACAGAACTATTGGAAGGATCAGTTTACCAGACCCAGCTTTAAGTAGTATATATAGTATTCTGGGTTTGAGTATGAATAAAATACGAACCGACCTTTGTTGAAAAAATTTTTCCCCCGTACCCTCTTCCATTCACCTGTAAATAGACTATCACTTATTTGTCACATTGTCACAAAATTTCACACTTTGTCACTTTGCACATCTGTTTTGAACTGTTGCGCCGCATTTTTCATTTTGATAAAAGTCTTTTATGCATACATTTGAGGTGTCAGTTGGAAACAAAAATGAGAAAAATGAAAATCGATTAATTAAATTATCCTGACCCTTTCCTTTGTTTGGTTTTGCACTTCTTTGTTAGTCACAAAAGCATAATAAGTAAGGAAGTTATGTGTTAAAGAAAATATCTATGATTTAAAGAAATTGTTCGCGTTCTTATCAATGGCAGCATGACTGCGAGAACTGTATGGTATCAAGTACTACTAGTGTAGACTCAGAAAGATTTATATATTTAACTTTGCCAGACAGTAAATCCGTCTCCTTTAATAAGCTAGTAAATTCAGCGGATCATAGCATGGAGTGTAGCCAATGTAAATCTGAAATGATGTCAACATTATTTATACGTAGATATGGCCAGTATGTCATTTTAATGATCCAACGATGTAGGCCTGATGGATCAAAATTGTCAACTTTAATAAAAAATTTTGTGGCTTCTCAGCTGTCAATATCAGGAAGGACTTTTGTAACTGTAGCAATTATCTATCACGATGGTCCTTCAACAACATCAGGATATTATACAGCTTATTTAAAGTCTCGAAACGGCTGGTCATTCTGCAATGATTCTGTTGTAACTTTCAAAAAAAAATTGCCGTTTGACCTTAAAAATTCTTACATGGTGTTTTTAAAACCAAAATTTTAAAGAAAAAATCTCGGGATTTCCTGTGAAGAATTGCAAAAGGTTCATCAAGTAGAGGGAATGTAAGTCTGCAATGCTGTCTAGATTATTGGTCCAAAACTTTTAATTATAATGTCAATTTAAAAATCCAACTATATAAACCTGATGCAAGTAAGTCTGCTTCATAGTAAGCAGTATCAGTGTCATAGGAAAAGGAGAACATGAGTGACAAAGAAGGGTAAGATATTAGTAGTCCAGGATTGTGAAAATAATCTTAAATGTTTTCTTTTTGAAAGTTGCGAAAATAGAAAATGGCGGGATTTGATTGGGAGAATTACAAGACTTGTGAATCGCTGCAACATGATTTGGCCTAGTGGAAACATGTGGTAGAATGTGAGAAGTCTTTTCTTGTATGTAACATATTTTTCAAAACGATGGAGGTTTTCTTTCAGAAAGTGGCGGGCTAAAAATATTTATAGCACAACAGAGTGGACGCTGTTCATAGGACATCCTACGACGTCATTGAAAGTAAGTTAATTTTAAGGACTTTTGAATTCAGATTTCTTAGGTTGTATGGGTTTTTTAAACACAATCATTTTGATTGTGTTTTTTTTTCCCCGCTGTTACATGATGAATACCTTCAAGTCACTGATTTAATTTAAATTTGATACATTCTGAGAACAGCAAAAATAAACCATTTAACATGTATAATTAATGTTCTGCTTTTTGTACTTATGATATACATTTAGAAATGTGAGGTAGATATGGAGAAACTGAGTCTTCTGTAAGTGTCAATTTTAATGCTTACAGTGCTGTACTTCAGGGTACTGTTTTTTTAAAAAAAAAGGAATAGGCCTCACATCAAAGAAAGCTCTTGAAAGCACACATCTTATTTGCATCCTGAAACAATCATTTAAAATGTTAGACACAATTTTATGATGGCTTTACATCTTTTTTGCGCTGCTATTGCATCACTATTTTGAGACATCAGCAGTGCAAAAGAAGCACCATGTTCCAAAATAGGCCTCAGTTCATCAGCATGAAGATACTGTTTGTTTAAAATATATATCTTTAGGATTGTGTAGGGGACGTAGAGAAGCAGAGGCTTCTGTAAATGTCAAAGTTGTTGAAAAACTGTTTCTTATTGAACCTTTTCCCTTTTCTTTTCTAATTTTTAAATACATGTTTTAATATTTTTGGAAATGTTTGTTCTCTCTTTTACAGATTGAAAGTATGAAAAAATATTTTAAAAAGGTAACAAGAATTATAAGGTAAATGTTTTCTACTCTTTTTACCCGCAATGCACTGCTGATGATGTCACTGACCATGTCATGAATGATGTAATAAGAGGACATGACTTACTTCATTGGTAGGCCTTCACATGCATTATCTGCTCTGTATTCTTCAACAAGTGTAAAATTGATCTGTAACCCTGAGTAGGTCTCACCTTAAACAAACCTCAGGAGAGATCACACCTTATCGTCATCCTGAATTAATAAATAGATCTATTAAACAGTATCTCTGGTTTACTCCCTATAGCTGTCTTTCTTTTAACATTACTCTCTGTTTACTTCCCTTATACTAACTCTTCTTTTTTTAAAAAAAAATATTTTTTTGGTTCGCTTCAAGTTCGCGAACCGGGCAGCGAACCGGAAAGCGAACCAAAAGAAATAGAGCTTGCCAGAGTGCTAAACATTCTAGCATTTTTATTTGAAAGGGGAGGTAGTTCTGAAAAGAACTTTTTTTAATGTTTTTGTTGTTTTATTTATTTATTTATTTTTTCTGAACATTTTGTTGTTTTTTTTGTATTTTTAGAACAGTTTTATGTTTTTTTTGTGTTTTTCATGGAGGGGAAACAACAAAAAACAGGCATTGAAAAGGGCTCAACAGGAGCAAAAAAAAAATTACTGTTTGGGTGGGTTCGGGCACTTGTGGTTTTCGTACGCAATGTTGATTAATTTCACGCTCATGTTTCCACATGAGAGCATAGCACCACAATATAAGCAGGTAAACTTCATGTGTTTGAAGTTTTGCTGTATATTTGGCACAGTTTCCTGTGCCTCTCTTCCTGTCAAAGAAATAGTAGATGTTGATCTGGCCACAGGAGTTGTCGGGGGATTATCTTGCAGGTCCCTTAACTCTGCCCGGCTGTAGTTTAATGGATGCCACCTGGCCATATGGCGATGCATAGTATAGTTGCCCATACTATACTTTTTATCAGTGCCTCTAGATAATCGGTATTTGCAGATGAGGCAGGTGGCATATTTCGCATTGACCTTCTTCTCCCCTTGAGGGATGGAAAAAAACTGCCATATAAAACTTGTTTTCCTTCGGGAAACACGGGGCAACTCCTGTATAAATTCAGGTTCATCTGTGTCCTCTTCTTCTAGGTCCTCCTCTTCCTCCTCTCTGTTGGAGATGAATTGACTTGGTGGTCCTCTCTTCTCATGAGGAGGTTGAGGTGGTGGTGGGGGTCCACCAGCAGAAGCAAGGATAGATGCCATTGCTGAATGACTGGAAAATGGTCTTTCTCTCACCAAGATGAAAGTCAGAGTGAGGAAAGAAGGAGGGGTTTTTATGATTTGGGAAAAGCAAAAGTTCTGAACCAATGAAAAGTGTTATTTTTAGGTCACATGACCTAGTCATACATCATTTGGAAACCAAAAGTGAAATGAACCAATGAAAAGTTTGATAAACAAGTCACATGACCTGTTCCGCTTACGTTACGCGGTGCGCGCCGCGTCCCGGATCGTTTCCGGTTCGCGGTCCGGATCACTTCCTGGAGCGCTAACGCGGCGCGTCATAAGACGCATTACGCGACAACGTGATACGTCGCGCTTCCGCGACGCGTCACAGTTGCGCTAACGAAACGTTTACCGGTTCGCGGACTAGGTCGCGGCATCAAGATGAGCTAACGGAAAGCTTCCCGGTTCGCTTACCGGAAGCGAAGAAAAAAAATATTTAAAAAAAATTTATCAATAAACATCTAAAATATATTTTGGGATTTAAAGAAGAATACATTTTACAGCTACAGATGTTAGCTTTTAAAAAACCAATGAAATTCACAGAAAAAACCATAGGTTATAGAACATATATAGTTAGGAATTTGAATTTACAAAACCTTGAAAATTCACTGAAAAAACCATAGGTTATAGACCATATATAGTTAGGGATTAGCATTTACAAAACCTTATTTTACTCGCATAAAACCATTGAATTTCCATATATAGTTAGTTGCGCTAACTATATATCGCGCACCCGCAATCCACTGCTGATGATGTCACATATTACATCATTCATGACATGGTCAGTGACATCACTGATGACATCACTGATGACATCCCAAATGACGTCACTGATGACATCACTGATGACATCTCAAATGACATCACTGATGACATCTCAAATGACATTACTTATCACATCACTGATGACATCATTCATATGATAATACAATGAACCTCTTCCGACTCTAATATAACCTTAGATACAATCAGTGTAAACAGACACTCACAGACTGTCACTCATCCATGGAGTTACTCACACACCTAGTCAGTCATGCAAAGAATCAATCACACCTCCATTTCCTCAACTATACAGTTATACCCACCTTACATATTCAAACATATACTAACACATATTTACTCTCTTATACAATTCCTGATACAAGTTTACAATGATCCAAACAGCCACTCACACATTCACTGGCTCTTATGCACAGTTATTTATATATGTCAACTCTCACATGTACTGTGTTTTACATATGAACTTACTTTGACATGTAGCACTGAGATATCCATTCACTCACCAATACACTCATGCACACAGTCAACCACCCATACAGCTGTTTCCACATGCACTTTTGAACCCATACATCTAGTGAATCAACTGCTCACACATCTATGCACAGAGTCACACACCTCCCAGTCACCCACACACACACACTCAGTCTCCCATACAAATACGTGGGCAACCAATCAATAACCCAAATAGTTACTTATATAGCTACTGTTCAACACAAGCAGCAGTTTACAGAACAACAGACATAATGATGCACAAATTAAGACAGTTTAGTCACTAACCCATGCACTCAGTGAGACACATTTAATCACTCACTCATACAGTCAGTCATGCACCTACTAAATCCTTCATCCAGACACTTATACATCCACTCATTCTTCAATATGTAAGACATATTTTAACTTTACAGAAACATACAGTCACTGGATGTTGTCATCAGTGATGTCATCAGTGATGTCACTGACCATGTCATGAATGATGTAATATGTGACATCATCAGCAGTGGATTGCGGGTGCGCAATATATAGTTAGCGCAACTAACTATATATGGAATTTCAATGGTTTTATGCGAGTAAAATAAGGTTTTGTAAATGCTAATCCCTAACTATATATGGTCTATAACCTATGGTTTTTTCAGTGAATTTTCAAGTTTTTGTAAATAGAAATTCCTAACTATATATGTTCTATAACCTATGGTGTTTTCTGTGAATATATATATATATTCACTGAAAAAACCATAGGTTTCACACCAGTTATAGTTAGGAATTAGCATTTAAAAAACCTATTAAATTCACTGAAAAAACCATAGGTTTCACACCAGTTATAGTTAGCTGGAAATTTTACTGATATAAAACCATTGAAATTCCCACGTTATAGTTAGTCGGACTCACTATAACTTGCGCGTGCAATGCACTGCTGATGACATCACATATTACATCACTCATGACATGGTCAGTGACATCACTCATGACATCACTGATGACACCATCCTTGTGACACAGTCACAGACCTCCTCTCAGTGTAAAGTAACCCTTGAGACACATATTCAAAAATAGAAACTGAAATTTTTAAAAATTGGTCATACCTATATCAGTTACAACAAGCACTTCCACTATCTATATACACATCCACTCATTCACCAACAGTTCTATATAGTCAGTCATACATATACTCACTCATCATATGAAGAGATACACCTATACATCCTGTTACACACCGACATTCATCCAAAAGTTACTCACACACATATTCACACATGCAAATAAACTATTGAACAACCATTTATTTGAATATAGAGTTATACACACATTTCCACCTTACTTCTATTGAAAATTACACATATTTATTCCCTTAAACAATCACTTATAGAAACACATACTTATTTAAACAGGAAATCTTACAATCTCTTACTCTCACATATACTCACTTATATACATCAATATTCATATATAGTAGATTAAAACATATGTAGTTACTGATAAAGACACTAGTGAGACAGTCATTCACTCACTAATAAACACATATAGACACTCATCCACCCATACAGTCCTGTACATATGCTGTCTTCAAAACACATACAAACAAAGAGTCAGTCACTCATGCATCTATGTGCTAAGTAATACCCCCACCAAAGCATATAGACACTCATACTGATACTAATAAAAATATCAAATAACCCATATACATACGCATGTAGCTACTTATCAACACATGTAGCCACTTATACACAAAGTGAAACACTAATATATGTATTTAAATATTTAAACATAACTCACTAATATTTATTTTTCAGAAAGACACATATTCACTGGATGGTGTCATCAGTGATCAGTGATGTCATGAGTGATGTCACTGACCATGTCATGAGTGATGTAATATGTGATGTCATCAGCAGTGCATTGCACGCGCAAGTTATAGTGAGTCCGACTAACTATAACGTGGGAATTTCAATGGTTTTATATCAGTAAAATTTCCAGCTAACTATAACTGGTGTGAAACCTATGGTTTTTTCAGTGAATTTAATAGGTTTTTTAAATGCTAATTCCTAACTATAACTGGTGTGAAACCTATGGTTTTTTCAGTGAATTTCATAGGTTTTTTAAATGCTAATTCCTAACTATAACTGGTGTGAAACCTATGGTTTTTTCAGTGAATTTCATAGGTTTTTTTAATGCTAATTCCTAACTTTTTATACAGACTCATACCTATGTGTTTTTTAGTGAATTGCTAAAGTATGTTTTTGTAAAAATGAACACTATAATGTATATTGAGATAATATTTTTAATTTAAAATATTTTTTTTTTATATTTCACTTTGGTGCGCTTCCGGTGCGCTTACCGGTGCGCGTACCGTCAGCGCACTTACAAAAAAAAAGAAAAAAAAAATAATGAAGGAGGGACTGTGTAATAGATAGTAAGACAGATAAAAAGTGTAAAAGGAAGTAACTAAGAAAAGAAAAATGAATAAGGGAGCAAAAGAAAGAAGAAATAGGAAGAAGACTAAAGCAGAGGTTAAGGGAGAATGTAAATGGATGTTGAAAATAAAAAGAAGGACAGTTAAGTATGAGAATGACAGGTAGTGACGAAATCAGAGGAAAAGAATAGCAGTGATTGAGGGAAAGTAAATATCAGTGAATATAAGTAAAGAGGGGTGAAAGAGGGTACATATAAGTGAATAAGGGCAACACATGGGGAGTAATAGAGAGAAAGAAGAGAGAGAGTAAAAGAAAGACAAAAGGAAGAACTAACTGAACTACAGTACAATGAGTGTGAAAGAAAAAAAAATGGAGAAAGAGAAAGAGGGTTAGGAAAGTAAAGCAGTGGTACTAAGAGAATATAAAAAAGATAAAAAGTGGTGGAAGGAACTGAGGAAATGCAGATAGTTCCTATTAGATTAAGAAGTTGTGAATGAAGTGCAGTAAAGAAACAGCGATGAAAAAAGAGTGTAAATTAGTAAAGAGAGGTAAATAAGGGTGAAAAAGAAAATGAGTGCATAACAATGTGAACACAATATAAATTACACAATGCAAACTACACAATAACTTCTACAATATGTTACATTATTTATTTTTGCTGTTCTCAGAATATATTGAATTCCACTTAAATTAGTGAGTACAAAGTCTTCATCATATAACAGCGGGAAAAAAAAAACACAATCTAAAAGATTGTGTTTAAAAAAACCCATTCAAACATACATCTCATATATGTACACTAATCTTTGATTCACTTACTTTTCCATGAGGCCAAATAGAAGATAGTGAAGGTCCTTTTGGTGGAAAAAAAGTCTGCTGTTCCTTATAAGTTCCATTTCATCGACTTCCTATGAAAAAAGATCTAAAAACATCATACCATACACAATCCTCACGGCCAATTTGTGTCTGATATATCAGTATTTTTTACTTTGAGATCCACTTAAAGTATCTACATGAGATAAATAATTTATAAAATTATATTAACTAACTAACTAACTAACTTTTATTAACTATTCCCGTCTTCAAAGGCCAATTCCCTTTACTAAAACTTTGGTTTTAAAAACACTAGATAAGAATTTGTAGAGTCATAAGGCAAACGTTGTTTATAAGTTAAATGAGAATCATTGCAGTAACTCCATCCATTTTCAGATTTTAAGTAGCATGTATAATGTCCTGAGGTGGTCGAAGGTCCATCATGATAAATAATAGCTTCAGTTGTAAAGGTCCTTCCAGAAATTGATAACTGAGAAGCCACAACATTTTTGATAGAAGTTGTCAATTTAGTTCCATCAGGTCTACATCGTTGGAAAACTAAAATGATATACTGCCCATACCTTTGTATAAATAATGTGGACAGCATTGTACAGTTACATTGGGTACACACCATATTATGATCTGCTGCTTTAACTAGATTTTTAAAAGACACTGATTTACAGTCTGGTAAAGTCAAATATATAAATCTTTCAGTGTCTATTCTAGTAGTACTTGATAAACTACAATTGTGGCAGTCATGCTGCCATTGATAAGAAAGACTGAAAAGATTATCTACATCTACACCTTCATCTTCCAAAACACCAAACATATACATTAAAAATGCCTGACAATCCTGCTGAATGTTCTGTGAAAATTTATCTTGACCAGAACACAAATCTAAAATATTTCGAATTTCTGTTACACTTTCTATTTGTGGTGTACCACTGCTACATTTCTGAAACACAGAATTCAATAAACCACACAATCTTTGATCCCGATTTTCAACAATCTGTTCTTGTAAACTTTTAAGAAAAAAAACAACATTAACCACTACATTAGCATAGCAGTTGACATCAGAACTATTTTCAAACTGAAATCCAACAACATTTTCTCCACAATTCTTTTTCTTCCTGTTTTCAATTACAGTTTTCTCTACTTTTTGTCTTTTTGCAACTACCTCACTACAATTATCCTCATTTCTTCTTTTTCGACCTACCACACGTTTTTCAAACAGAGGATATTGAGGCAAATGTGGAGCATACTCTCTTCTTAACCTATTGTATTCTTTAACACAATCTAGATCTGCACAAATCTTTGTCTCATCACACGCAATCAAGTACAATCCTGATAAAGTTCTGACTCGAGATAATGCCACATATGCCATACCCTCTTTAAACACAGATCTTCCAATGTTCACCAAAGCACTATCTACACTTAAACCTTGAGATTTATGAATTGTCACTGCATACGCCAAAAAAACAGGAAACTGTTTTCGGCGAACATATAAGTCTTTTACAAGTAAAAATCTAGCAGAACAACGACTTATTTGTTGTACTTGTTCAATGCCATCAAATTTTATTTTTAAAAATTCAATTCCATCTCTATTTCTGTAATTCACAAAATCAACAACATAACCCATTGCTCCATTTACCAGACCGCTTTCAACATTTAAATTCCTTCTCAAAATGATACGACAATTTAAACACACATTCAGAGTCTTTTCAAAACCAGCTGTTTTTGAAATACTTTTCTCCAATGAATGCAATTTAGTTTTCAAATTTTCTGACAAAACAATTGTTGCACCCATATGCTCTATTTTATCTATTGCTTCCAGTTTCACAATCTCTTCATTTTCTAAGTCTAACATTTTTTGGTTGAAGATGGAACATTCTTGCAGAGTTGGCATCAAACATATCCCAGATTTCTTCTCAGTCATTTTTTTAAAAATATTCTCTGGAAGAATGTTTTCATTTGGATACAAATTTGAAATTAATCGACTATGCAAAGCTTTTTTCCCTTTCTCAGTCATTTTTCCAATTCTTACATCTTGTAGAATATTTTTATAATCTTCATCCTTGGCCTGTCGCATATTTTGAAGCAGTTCAGCATATTTAAAATTTAGCCATATATTAACATTTCCAATGCTTCCAAGGGACTTCCTGGTATCTTCATGCGTGAGCATTTTAAAGACTGGTTGTCCTTTTACTGGAGTCAACTGCAATAGATCTCCAAAAACAATAATGTGTTTTCCTCCAAATAACACATCATAGTCTGTTTTAAGAATTTCTTGCATTCTCAAATGCACAAAAGCAAGCATTAGATTTGAGACCATGCTTACTTCATCTATGATAAGAAGTTTCATTTTCTTCAAGACTCTTGAAACTTCAGAACACGCATCTCCAGATAGCTTGTTGTAATGCAATTTATTATCATGTTCAACTGGCAGCATCAATAAACGATGTAGAGTAATCCCTTTAATGTTATGTGCTGCCAGACCAGTTGGAGCAGTTACAACACAAGACAGTGGTGAATCAGTCCTTTTCTGCAGATAACTTGCAACGGCTTTAATTAGAAAACTTTTTCCTGTCCCCGCTTCTCCACTTACGTACAATCGGACAGGGTCAAATAATATACATGAGCACTCTTTTTTCTCATGTCTGAATCCATGTTCAATCTGCTCTGTGACTTCATCATATATCTTTTTCTGCTCAATGTTTAGTTGCTTTACCAAATCTTCTAAGTTAACTCCATCCTCTTGAGCTTGTTCCATAGCTCTTTCCACCTCATCCATGGCAGTGGCAGCTTCATTTTGGATAATTGGTCCTCCTAGTGGATCCTGGCTCAATGAAGTAGAACTCTGACTATCTTGAGAACTGTTTCTAGCTATCTCTTCAGCAATTGTGGTTTCTTGCTCCATTTCTTCATTCAACATTTGCAGATAATTTAGAAAAATAGGACATTCTATGGTATCCTTAGTTGCATTAAAAGAGTCTTCATAACAGAGAAAATCTCCAAGTAGTTCCTCTTCTGTACGCCATGGCTTAAAGAGTTGCAAAAGAGCTAAATAGTAAAATTCTCTTTTGTCTGGAACTTCACAACTCAATTTTCGATGATTAATCAAATGGCCTTTTTTCTGCTTCACTAGACATCCTTCATAGCCAATGAGTGCATATTTTCCATTATTGATATCTTCTGTGATGTTCCTCTTATAACTGTAGTTTTGAAGAACTTCATACAAACATTTGTTCTCAAGGTGAGTACTTCTATTTGGATAGTATGTATCCAACATATTTGTCTTCAAAATATCTGTACTGTTTGGTTCTTTTTCCGCCAAATATTCAATTTCTTGTACAGATTTCAAAACTCGGTTTCGTGTTGCAGCAAGACCAAGACTCACCCAAATGATTGTTCTTGATTTGGCATAGAGACTTGCTGATGATAACCGATCAGAACATTCATATGCTCCAATTTCTCGATGCGACAACATCTTCAGACTGAAACTGTATAATTTCTTGCTTAGACTCTTTTCATGTGAAATGTCCTCCCACATTTCCTTCAGTTCTGTCTTTTCTTTTTTGGTGATGTAAGATGTCACATATCGAGCCACAGCAATAGAGTTGTCAGCAACGAACTGAATATCCATGTTAGCATTCCACATGGACAAAATCACTGGGTTGTAATCGTTGATGTACTTAGATTCTTCATTTCTTTTCAAATTATATGTGTTTTTGGGAGATTTTCTCGTCACAGTATGTCGTAGAGATGACATCAAATTATTTACTCTTCCCTTAGAAATCACTGGTCGAGGAAATGCAAAACGACATTTCGTGTAGTACTTTTCCTTGTTTTTAAATTTTCGACGACAGTACTTTCCACAACGATGAGATTGAAAACGTAAAACTTGTTGCCTTAAATTGTTTTCTTCAGTAGATTTTGGAACAGCACATGTTGAATACTCTTCAATGAAACTCATCACTGTTTCATCTGAATCTGATCCAAATTTGGGTGCATCTTTAATCCACAACAACATATGTATATGAGGAGCACCTCTCGCTTGATATTCCTTCCTCCAAAAGAAATCCAAAACCTCTCCAAGGGGAGGATTTTTTTTGTTGGTAATAAAAGACATCATAGCTTCAAATCTATGATTAAAATATCTGCAAACATTCACTGGATCTAAAGAACACAGTTCTCCTGGTGTTTTCAATTCTATATTTGGTATGTTTTCATTTGCCTCTCGTAGAAATTGAAGTAAATTGTCCCATGCATACTCAGCACAGCTAAGAGTGAGGAACCATGTAGGAGTTCCTAAGTTTCTTAGCATACATTTCAATTCTCCATGACGACGAAACCAATACTCGTTGGTTCCACGTTGACATGCCATGAGATTGATTAGCTGAGATTCCAAAATACTGTCTTGCAGATTAACTTTCTCCATAAAGTCCCTCGCTCAAACATTCTGCAAATGAGGTCCACTTTTTAATATATGATTAACTGCATAAGAAAGCCCAGACAAATCACTTTCAAACAGTAGATGAAATAAATAAGGAATGCATTGACGAAACCTTGGATCTTCTGCATATAATCTTAGAGTCCGGTATTCAGCTGCAGGAATTTGAACTGGTCGATCATCATATCGTCCACCACAACCTGTTGGAAATAATTGTGGAAAACAACGAGCTTCCAAACTTTCTTCCCATACACTAATGGGACTTCCTTTTGCTGCTTTCATTTGAAACAAGTCAATTGCATTTCCCATTACTTCTTTGGAATGCAAAGGATGAACAGTATAATGTTCATATATTTCTTCAGTTCTAGACACATCAACTTTTTCAATTTGACCAACTGAAGAATCACTATCTTCTTCTGTAGCTGTTTCCTCTACTCCAACACTTACATTTTTGTAGTACTCATTGTTTCTGACTAAATACAACGTTGCCTTCTTGACTTTTTTAACATCCACTAAATCTTGCCAAATTTTCTTACTCTTTGTTGGAACCCCATTAACTAGAATAAGTAAAGGATCTTCTTCTACTCTTTCTACACCAATTGTATTAATATTTTTCTTTACATCTAGAGGCAAATAAACAACTCTTCCCTTTAATCCTCTCAGTAAATCTGATGGAGGCAATTTCCCTGTCTTAGGCTCCATGCGTACAATAGCCTGAAAAGGATGGACACATTGAATCAAAATAGATTCATAAGTATTTAGATCCATCAATTCAGAAGGAATATCTATCAACTGAAGATTATTATAAACTGCTCTTGCAGGCATTCTATTTTCATTTAATTTTTTCAAACAATAATTGCAAATACGCTGATCCAAACTCAAATCAAAAGAATTCTCCACCAACAAATAACTTACAAAATCCTCCCATTCACTATTATTTTCCAATTCACTTTTTGCATATAAATCAACTAACCTAGTCTGAATTTTATAATGAGTCCGTCGACAACACACACAAGTTACATTAGGCCTCTCACTTGATTTCACCTTAAACTTGATAATTTCCTCATCAAACTTTTCAATACTTGAAATTTGTCCATTATCTTCTGCATTACCATCCATTACTATATCTATTTCTACACTGTCCTCTTTGTTCCCAAAATAACAAAACTCAATTTCTTCACAAATAGTCTTCACATCCACTTCAGATCCATGCAAAAGAGCACTATTTAACTGTTTAAGCTTAAGTGCAGGACTTTTTGCATAATACAACTTCCTCACTAATTTCCTTACGTTATTATGATGCACTGCTAACATCCTAAAATGATGAAAAACACTCCGACAAACTTTTCTAGAAAGACATGCTAGTGAATGCCCTTGCAAACCTGTGCTTTCTCTCACTCTGCAAGGATCTAACTCTTGCAGGATCTTCATTTTTTGTTTGAGACTTTTTTTACTATATGTACGTAAGAAATTTCGAAGCAAATCAATTGATTCCTGTCGCACACTACAAATACTACTGCATTTCCATGTGTACACTGGACCCTTAGTACGTCTCCCTAAAACTTCATCAGCTAACACCTCTTCTGCATCTCTAGATACAAGTTTCTCTTTTTCCATCACACAACTATCTTTCACCTCATATGCACGACCACTGGTGTCAACTGCATGCACCAAATCATTTTCCTGAAAGTAACTCTCCTCATTAAAAAAAGGCTCAGAACTTGAACTATGCATCCATTCACCAGAAAATACTTCACAAAAATTACTCCGATTAATAATTCTTTTCCATCTACTGTTCGATTTGAAAACATCCATTGCCTTATTAAGTATCCTAATTCTATTGATTATTAAAATAAATATTTTTTTCTTAACTTCAAAAGCCTGATCAACAATCTTTTCTACACTTTTCTTTTTCTTGTAAAAAGCAGCTTTTAGTTTACTTTTCTTATCATTTTTTAGCAAATTTAAAACTACCCTATTGCGAAACATTCGCCTACGAATGTCCCTAAAAACATTTACCCTTCTATTGCTAACCATTTTCTTCTCTCCTGGTCCAATGGAAACATTTTTTGTGGGCTTCTCTTTCCTTTTTAGATTTGTTGACTTTTTCTGTATATTCACATTAGCAATTTCATTTTTTTTCCTACGACATATGTTGCGAAGAAAGGACTTAATTGGCTTACCAGAAGCTTTTCTGGTGTTTTTTGAAGTACTTGTTGAAGAGGATTCCATAAAGTCTGTTGTTGATGTTCTCCTTTTCCGTATGGTATTTTTGATATTTCTTTGCCTTGAAGGCATTTTTGCTTCCTTTTCAGAAGTTGATTTGAATCTGTTGTTCTGTTAAAAAAACACATTAAAGACCACTATTAGCAAACAACAAAGTAATGTTAAAAAGCAAACAATATAAACAATAAATTGCAACATATTTAAGTTTATACAATAGCAACTCATGGCTTTATTTTTAAAGGCCTTGCGCCACCAGTGCGTCACTTATTACCCATGTTTAAAGTGATGCATCAGCTGCACATGGCATTCATAAATAAGGGCCAAATGCAAATACCAATCAATTGCACCCAAAAATCGATTTTTGAATAACATGTAAGAAACACTGCGCAGAACCTATGTACAACCACTCAATATCATCAAACAAAGTCAGGGTCTGATTTATAAAGGCCTTGCGCCACCAGTGCATCACTTATTACCCATGTTTAAAGTGATGCATCAGCTGCACATGGCAATCATAAAAAAGAGCCAAATGCATATACCAATCAATTGCACCCAAAAATCGATTTTTGAATAACATGTAAGAAACACTGCGCAGAACGTATGTACAACCACTCAATATCATCAAACAAAGTCAGGGTCTAATTTATAAAGGCCTTGCGCCACCAGTGCATCACTTATTACCCATGTTTAAAGTGATACATCAGCTGCACATGGCATTCATAAATAAGGGCCAAATGCATATACCAATCAATTGCACCCAAAAATCGATTTTTGAATAACATATAAGAAACACTGCGCAGAACCTAAGTACAACCACTCAATATCATCAAACAAAGTCAGGGTCTGATTTATAAAGGCCTTGCGCCACCAGTGCATCACTTATTACCCATGTTTAAACTGATGCATCAGCTGCACATGGCATTCATAAATAAGGGCCAAATGCATATACCAATCAATTGCACCAAAAAATCGATTTTTGAATAACATGTAAGAAACACTGCGCAGAACCTATGTACAACCACTCAATATCATCAAACAAAGTCAGGGTCTGATTTATAAAGGCCTTGCACCACCAGTGCATCACTTATTACCCATGTTTAAAGTGATGCATCAGCTGCACATGGCATTCATAAATAAGGGCCAAATGCATATACCAATCAATTGCACCCAAAAATCGATTTTTGAATAACATGTAAAAAACACTGCGCAGAACCTATGTACAACCACTCAATATCATCAAACAAAGTCAGGGTCTGATTTATAAAGGCCTTGCGCCACCAGTGCATCACTTATTACCCATGTTTAAAGTGATGCATCAGCTGCACATGGCATTCATAAATAAGGGCCAAATGCATATACCAATCAATTGCACCCAAAAATCGATTTTTGAATAACATGTAAGAAACACTGGGCAGAACCTATGTACAACCACTCAATATCATCAAACAAAGTCAGGGCCTTATTTATGAAAGCCTTGCGCCACCAGTGCGTCACTTATTACCCATGTTTAAAGTCATGCATCAGCTGCACATGGCAATCATAAAAAAGAGCCAAATGCATATACCAATCAATTGCACCCAAAAATCGATTTTTGAATAACATGTAAGAAACACTGCACAGAACTTATGTACAACCACTCAATATCATCAAACAAAGTCAGGGTCTGATTTATAAAGGCCTTGCGCCACCAGTGCATCACTTATTACCCATGTTTAAAGTGATGCATCAGCTGCACATGGCATTCATAAATAAGGGCCAAATGCATATACCAATCAATTGCACCCAAAAATCGATTTTTGAATAACATATAAGAAACACTGCGCAGAACCTAAGTACAACCACTCAATATCATCAAACAAAGTCAGGGTCTGATTTATAAAGGCCTTGCGCCACCAGTGCATCACTTATTACCCATGTTTAAACTGATGCATCAGCTGCACATGGCATTCATAAATAAGGGCCAAATTCATATGCCAATCAATTTCACCAAAAAATCGATTTTTGAATAACATGTAAGAAACACTTCGCAGAACCTATGTACAACCACTCAATATCATCAAACAAAGTCAGGGTCTGATTTATAAAGGCCTTGCACCACCAGTACATCACTTATTACCCATGTTTAAAGTGATGCATCAGCTACACATGGCATTCATAAATAAGGGCCAAATGCATATACCAATCAATTGCACCCAAAAATCGATTTTTGAATAACATGTAAGAAACACTGCGCAGAACCTATGTACAACCACTCAATATCATCAAACAAAGTCAGGGTCTGATTTATAAAGGCCTTGCGCCACCAGTGCATCACTTATTACCCATGTTTAAAGTGATGCATCAGCTGCACATGGCATTCATAAATAAGGGCCAAATGCATATACCAATCAATTGCACCCAAAAATCGATTTTTGAATAACATGTAAGAAACACTGGGCAGAACCTATGTACAACCACTCAATATCATCAAAGAAAGTCAGGGCCTTATTTATGAAAGCCTTGCGCCACCAGTGCGTCACTTATTACCCATGTTTAAAGTCATTCATCAGCTGCACATGGCAATCATAAAAAAGAGCCAAATGCATATACCAATCAATTGCACCCAAAAATCGATTTTTGAATAACATGTAAGAAACACTGCACAGAACCTATGTACAACCACTCAATATCATCAAACAAAGTCAGGGTCTGATTTATAAAGGCCTTGCGCCACCAGTGCATCACTTATTACCCATGTTTAAAGTGATGCATCAGCTACACATGGCATTCATAAATAAGGGCCAAATGCATATACCAATCAATTGCACCCAAAAATCGATTTTTGAATAACATATAAGAAACACTGCGCAGAACCTATGTACAACCACTCAATATCATCAAACAAAGTCAGGGTCTGATTTATAAAGGCCTTGCGCCACCAGTGCATCACTTATTACCCATGTTTAAAGTGATGCATCAGCTGCACATGGCATTCATAAATAAGGGCCAAATGCATATACCAATCAATTGCACCCAAAAATCGATTTTTGAATAACATGTAAGAAACACTTCGCAGAACCTATGTACAACCACTCAATATCATCAAACAAAGTCAGGGTCTGATTTATAAAGGCCTTGCACCACCAGTGCATCACTTATTACCCATGTTTAAACTGATGCATCAGCTGCACATGGCATTCATAAATAAGGGCCAAATGCATATACCAATCAATTGCACCCAAAAATCGATTTTTGAATAACATGTAAGAAACACTGCGCAGAACCTATGTACAACCACTCAATATCATCAAACAAAGTCAGGGTCTGATTTATAAAGGCCTTGCGCCACCAGTGCATCACTTATTACCCATGTTTAAAGTGATGCATCAGCTGCACATGGCATTCATAAAAAAGAGCCAAATGCATATACCAATCAATTGCACCCAAAAATCGATTTTTGAATAACATGTAAGAAACACTGCACAGAACCTATGTACAACCACTCAATATCATCAAACAAAGTCAGGGTCTGATTTATAAAGGCCTTGCGCCACCAGTGCATCACTTATTACCCATGTTTAAAGTGATGCATCAGCTACACATGGCATTCATAAATAAGGGCCAAATGCATATACCAATCAATTGCACCCAAAAATCGATTTTTGAATAACATATAAGAAACACTGCGCAGAACCTAAGTACAACCACTCAATATCATCAAAGAAAGTCAGGGCCTTATTTATGAAAGCCTTGCGCCACCAGTGCGTCACTTATTACCCATGTTTAAAGTGATGCATCAGCTGCACATGGCATTCATAAATAAGGGCCAAATGCATATACCAATCAATTGCACCCAAAAATCGATTTTTGAATAACATGTAAGAAACACTTCGCAGAACCTATGTACAACCACTCAATATCATCAAACAAAGTCAGGGTCTGATTTATAAAGGCCTTGCACCACCAGTGCATCACTTATTACCCATGTTTAAACTGATGCATCAGCTGCACACGGCATTCATAAATAAGGGCCAAATGCATATACCAATCAATTGCACCCAAAAATCGATTTTTGAATAACATGTAAGAAACACTGGGCAGAACCTATGTACAACCACTCAATATCATCAAACAAAGTCAGGGTCTGATTTATAAAGGCCTTGCGCCACCAGTGCATCACTTATTACCCATGTTTAAAGTGATGCACTAGCTGCACATGGCAATCATAAAAAAAGCCAAATAAAAATACAATTCATTTGCACCCAAAATCGATTTTTGAATAACATGTAAGAAACACTGCGCAGGACTTATATACTAACATACAATTTCACTTCTAAAACATAACTATCTGCTTCCAAATATTCTCCATAGAGCAAATAAATCTTTATCTAAATTAAATGAATCATTACTTACCTTTACAAATGCTTTTGGAGATTGAAAACAGTGTCAGACACACACACCAATTTTTCTTTAGCAGAGGAAAAGGTGTGCTCTCAATACACTGAAACCAAGACTGGCATAGAAAATCTCTATCTTTGCACACATATGCCTTAATTCAACCAATGAAAACTCTTCCCTCACTATTTTCAAACCAACACCCATCCCCCTCTCAAACCTTTCTATCTGTTACCATAGCAACTCCCTCCTAACTGAACTGTAAGGTTCAAAAGTTTATCTTACAATGTTGCAAATTAACTCAGCAAGGATGTTTGACCTCTCAATACAGCAGCCTATACAGGGTATTTTTGCTTTTGGTGACTTTTTTTAAACCATTCAAATTGCTTCTTTCACACAACATAACCATGCACCCTAACTTTCAGTTTTCAACTATCTGAATCCACCAATCATTGCTTGTGATTCAAGAGCAGAGAAACTCCACAATTATTTTTTTGTAAACTCCTACTGTTCCAACTGCCATTTCATTCCCACACTTCATCTGACTGGACCAGAACCTTCTCACATCATGTACTCTGTTTGGATTATTGGACATAGCTACATCCACTGGGCTCAAAGGTATGCAGCTAGCAGAAATTTTCATAACCTTGATTTATCAAATGTGGAAATCAAGTGGATTGGCCACAGAGGATTAAAATGTCACCAATTGATACCATTGGTGAAAACCTTTTTGCATCTGCCAGAACCTGACCTGTTAATTGTGCACTATGGAGGTAATGATTTGGGCACATTAACTGGAGTAGGTCTGGAAATGCTTTTAAAGGACACCTTTCATCAATTGATGATACTTTTTCCCCACACTGCCTTGGTATATTCCAATATATGCCAAAGACAGAAATGGAACTGGTCCAACCAATTTGGTCCACAATTTGAGAAAGCACGGAAACATGTGAATAAATCTGTTTCTGCTTACATGAGAGACTATGGAATGGGTTCAATATACAATAATAACTTGCGTTACAACATGCAAGACATCTACAGAGGAGATGGTGTGCACTTCTCAGATGAGGGAAATAGAATATTTCTCCTGAATTTAAGAATGTGCATTGGAACCTACTTGTAGGTACCTAAATCAACCACAAAACCCAAAAGCTCTTTTCAGAGCTACCCTACCTCTGATCATTCAAAACGTTTATCTTTTTCTAACTTTTTTCACTATTTTTCACCAAATTACGCTTTCCGGTACGCTTACCGGTGCGCGTACCGAGCGCGCCCCCCGTGGAAAAATTAAAGAATTTTTTTTTTTTTTTACGTTTATGAGCCTCCTCAGCCCCCCTCAGAAAACCTAGAGGGTCAAGAAGTCTCTACTGTGCCCCCTTCTAGCCATACCGAACATTGATTGCCCTCCATCTTGTGTCTCGATTGTCCCGAAACACAAAATGGATGACTCCCGTTACGCTGCCGGTGCGCGTACCGGAGCGCGCACCAGTAAGCGCAAAATAAAAAAAGGTGGGAAAGTAATTTACGGAAAACCCAATGGAGACACTTTCATCAAATATAGAATACGCCCTACTACATAGCAGTCCCTACCATTTGCCCAAATTTGGTGAAATTCCTTTGAGACATTTAGGCTACAGGCCTGTCTAAATATCCTGAGGTAAATTACATGACAAAAACACACTTGTAATGTTAGAATTTACAACCAATTAAAAAGTTTCTTTCATTTTCTACGATTATTTCCTGACGTTTGATTGGTTGAGTACAAGAATATATATAAAAGAAGAGAGGGAAACACAGCCATTTTGACTACTGCTTCCAGAAGTACATTTGAAAACAAATATCACTGACAACTGCAACTGATTTCTCTAAGGTAAGTTCTAATTATGGAAGTACATTGTACACTTTAAGTTAATTTCTGAAAAAATATTCTGTTAGTTATATGCTATCCCTCTTTAATAGTTAGAGATAGAGATAGACTTCTCTGTAATAGTTATGGATTGAGTTACGCTTCTCTGGTATACAGTACCCTAACTCTACTAATATAGTTAATTTGTATGCAATTTTCAGAAAGAAAATGGAAAGAGAAAATCAGGCAAATGATACTTCAATCAAAGTAAAGGTGGAAAAACCAGAAGATGAAAAAAAAGAAGTTGATTTCATGGATGACTCTTTAGATGAACAGTTTATTGAATGTTTGGAACAAATGGAATCATGTACTAATAATTATGAAGAAATTCCGGACAATATCATGTTAGAAATTTTATTAAATTATGAAAATGAATCAGAGGAATAAATTTATATTTAATAATTTCAAATTGTTTGAGACAATAATCATTTTTATATGGAATTCATAAAGTATTACCAAAAATGTTTAAAATATAAAGTGAAACTTATAGTATACTGTTCAACTATTTTTCTGTTACATAGTAAGTTTACTCATAGTTACTACCTTTCTCACACTATATTATCTCCTATGTATATTTTACACCTCTTTTTCATAAGGGAGCAGGATAGACTACTCATGATCCCCTAGAAATTCTCAGGGAGTGCTTAAAAGATCTGTTTCTGCTTTCCAGACAGACTATGTTATAACTTCCATATTCCACAAGAAATACAATAACAACATGCAAGATATCTACAGAGGAGATGGTGTACATTAAATTAAAGTCTCTGCATTGGTACCTACATGTAGGTACTTACATAAAATAAAAAAAAACAATTAATAAACATACAATTTTTTAAAGTGATTATTTTTCCATAGTACCCTCCTTGGAGCGCTCCCCGGTGCGCTCTCCGGTGCGCGTACCGGGCGCTTCCCCCGCGAAAAACGCCCCAAAAAAATTTTTTTGAAGGCCCCGCGGGGCCCTTTAATGGCCCCCATATCAAACCTAGGGGGTCAAGGGGGGTCTACCCTGCCCCCTTATGGTCAATTCCACCCTTTGTTTTTGCCACTTCTTATGACTAGATTTTACCGATAGACAAGATGGTGGCCGCTCCGGACTGTTTAGAATGTTTACAGACAACTGAGAGCCAATCAGCTTTCTGCGCGCAAGTCGCGTGGCGCGCCCGGTGCGCTCCCCGGTGCGCGTACCGGAGCGCGGCTACAGATATATATATTTTTTTGAACCTTAATTACTCAAAATCCACTGGAGCACATATCTTGAGACATAGCAAAGGCACATCGGGCTACCAGTCCCTACAATTTTGCCAAGTTTGGTGGAAATCCATTCAGCCGTTCGGGCTAAAAGTGAAATCGACCGCCCTATGGAAATTAACATGGGGAAAACGCGTTTTGGGACCCCCCTTTTATCTCGCCCCCCGCTTGACGTATCCCCCCCAAACTTTCAGGGAAGGACCGGAACGCCGCGAGGCCATTTTCATGAAATTTTCAGGTAGATTCGTCAACCGGTGCCAAAGTTATTCCAAATAGAATTTTGAGATTTAACATTGAAAAAAATCCTAACTATAACTACCTACTGGCGACCGCCAGTAGGTAATATATATATATATATATATATATATATATATATATATATATATATATATATATATATATATATATATATATATATATATATATATATATATATATATATATATATTCAATGAAAAAACCATAGGTTATAGACCATATATAGTTAGGAATTAGAATTTACAAAACCATATTTTACTCACACAAAACCATTGAAATTTCATATATAGTTAGTTGCCCTAACTATATATCGCGCACCCGCAATCCACTGCTGATGATGTCACATATTACATCATTCATGACATGGTCAGTGACATCACTGATGACATCACTGATGACATCTCAAATGACATCACTGATGACATCTCAAATGACATCACTGATGACATCACTGATGACATCTCATTTGACATTACTGATCACATCACTGATGATATTATTCATGTGATAATACGATGAACCTCTTCAGACTCTAATATAACCTTAGATACAATCAGTGTAAACAGACACTCACAGACTGTCACTCATCCATGGAGTTACTCACACACCTAGTCAGTCATGCAAAGAATCAATCACACCACCATTTCCTCAACTATACAGTTATACAAACTTTACATATTCAAACATATACTAACCCATATTTACTCTCTTATACAATCCCTGATACAAGTTCACAATGATCCATACAGCCACTCACACATTCACTGGCTCTTATGCACAGTTATTTATATATGTCAACTCTCACATGTACTGTGTTTTACATATGTACTTACTTTGACATGTAGCACTGAGATATCCATTCACTCACAAATACACTCATGCACACAGTCAACCGCCCATACAGCTGTTTCCACATGCACTTTTGAAACCATACATCTAGTGAATCAACTGCTCACACATCTATGCACAGAGTCATACACCTCCCAGCCACCCACACACACACTCAGTCTCCCATACAAATACTTGGGCAACCAATCAATAACCCATATAGTTACTCATATAGCTACTGATCAACACATGCAGCAGTTTACAGAACAACAGACATAATGATGTACAAATTAAGACAGTTTAGTCACTAACCCATGCACTCAGTGAGACACATTTAATCACTCACTCATACAATCAGTCATGCACCTACTAAATCCCTTATCCAGACACTTATACATCCACTCATTCTTCAATATGTAAGACATATTTTAACTCTACAGAAACATACAGTCACTGGATGTTGTCATCAGTGATGTCATCAGTGATGTCACTGACCATGTAATGAATGATGTAATATGTGACATCATCAGCAGTGGATTGCGGGTGCGCGATATATAGTTAGGGCAACTAACTATATATGAAATTTCAATGGTTTTGTGTGAGTAAAATATGGTTTTGTAAATGCTAATTCCTAACTATATATGGTCTATAACCTATAGTTTTTTCATTGAATTTCAATGGTTTTTTAAAAGCTAATATCTGTAGCTGTAAAATGTCTTTTTCTTTATATCCCAAATTATATTTTATATGTTTATGATTATTTAAAAAAAAAAATATTTTTGGGGTTCGCTCCTTGTTCGCGAACCGGGAAGCTTTCCGTTAGCTCAATTTGATGCCGCGACCCGGTCCGCTAACCGGTAAATGTTCCGTTCACGCAACTACCGCATCAGAAATCAACATCGTGACGCGTCGCGGAAACGCGACATATCACGTTGTCGCGTAATGCGTCTTATGACGCGCCGCGTTAGCGCTCCCGGAAGTGCGAACCAGAAGCGATCCGAGGCGCGGCGCGCTCCGCGTAACGTGAGCAGAGCAGGTCATGTGACTTGTTTATTAAAGTTTTCATTGGTTCATTTCACTTTTGGTTTCCTAATGATGTATGACTAGGTCATGTGACCTAAAAATAACACTTTTCATTGGTTTAGAACTATTTTTTTCCCCAAATGATGAAAGCCCCCACCTTTTTTCTCACTCTGACTTTCAACTTTGAGAAAGGAAGACCTGATCATTTTCTCTGATTGCTTCAATAGTAGCTTCAGCTTCTGCACCCCCACCACCACCACCACCATCTCCTAATAGGAAGAGAGGACCACCTGCACAGTTTATTGGAAACATAGAGGAGGAAGAGGAACAAGAAGACGGAGAGGAAGAAGAGGGACAACGATTTGTCCAAGAGTTACCCCGGGTATCTCATCGGAAAGAAAGCTTTATCTGGCAATTTTTTTCCATTCCTCCAGGAGAAAAAAAAGTCAATGCACGCCATGCTACGTGCCTTATCTGCGTAGAGAAGTTATCCAGGGGAACTAATAAAAAATACAGCTTTGGAAATCACACGATGCACCGACATATGCAGAGGTGGCATCCAATCAACTATAGTCGTGCAGAGATGCGTGAACTACAACAGAACCCCCCAACTTCGGTGGCCCGACCATCTTCTGATATCTCTCTCTCAGTGGCAGAGGCAAACGAAACTGTTCCAAATATACAAAAAATGTTGTACATCTGAAGCTGACATGCTTATATTGTGGAACATTAATTTCATGCGCAAACATGAGTGTGAAGTTAATTAATCTGGCTTTCGAGAAACACCAATGTTCCAAACGCAAGAAGTTTTAATTTTTTTTTTGCTCCTGTTGAGCCATTTTCAATGCCTCTTCCTGTTCTTTCCCTTTGAAAAAAAACAAAAAAAACTAAAAAGTGTTCAAAAAATACAAAAAAAACAAATAATGTTCAAAAAAGAAAAAAAAAATATTAAACAAAAAAAAAAAAAAAGTTATTTTCAGAACTACCTCCCCTTTTTACAAAAATTGCTAGAAAGTGTACCACTCTGGCAAGCTGTTTTTTTTTTAGTTCGCTTTCCGGTTCGCTCGCCGGTACGCGAACCGGGAGCTAACCCCAATTTAAAAAAAATAAAAATAAAGGAGTAAGTACAAGAGAAGAAAACAGAGAGTGATGTAAAAAGAAAGACAGCTATAGGGACTAAACCAGAAATGGTGTTTAATAGATTTATTTACCTAAGAAAAGAAGGAAGAGGATATAATTGTGGAAAACAAAATACATAAGGAAGTGAAAGAATCAAGCATTGAAAATGAAATAGGTTTCACAATAGAAGAGTTTGTTCGTTTGGTTTTGCAAATGGATGAGTGGCGTTGTGTGGATGAGAGGCATTGCGTGGATAATTGGCGTTGTGTGGATTATTGGTGTTGCGTGGATGAGTGGTATTGCGTGGATTAGTGGCATTGCATGGATGAATTGCGTGTGTGAATGGCGTAGTGTGTGTGAGTGACGTTGTGTGTGTGAGTGGCGTTGTGTGTGTGAGTGGCGTTGCGTGTGTGAATGGCGTTGCATGTGTGAATGGCGTTGTGTGTGTGAGTGACGTTACTGTGGGGGGGGAGATGACAAATGCACACGGCAGACAGGAGAGGGGACGAAGCGAGGACAGTAGAATGATAAGGTAAAGCAGCCGGGGCGTTTATAGTAAAGCTAAACTTCACTTCAAAGGTGTGGGAGGAGTACGCCTGAGGAAACAGACGGCGATTTGGTAATGTGCACACGCATTTTACGTCAATGTGATTGAAATGTAACGAAAAGAGTAGAAAACATTTACCTTATAATTCTTGTTAACTTTTTCAATTCTTTTTTCATACTTTCAATCTGTGAAAGAGAGAACAAACATTTCAAAAATATTAAAACATGTATTTAAAAATTAGAAAAGACAAGGGAAAAGGTTCAAGAACAAACAACTTTGACATTTACAGAAGCCTCTGCTTCTCTACGTCCCCTACACAATCCTAAAGATATATATATTAAACAAACAGTATCTTGATGCTGATGAAGTGAGGCCTATTTTGGAACATGGTGCATCTTTTGCACTGCTGATGTCTCACAATAGTGATGCAATAGCAGCGCAAAAGAGATGTAAAGCCATCATAAAATTGTCCCTAATATTTTAAATGATTGTTTCAGGATGCAAATAAGATGTGTCCTTTCCAGAGGTTTGTTTGAGGTGAGGCCTACTAAGTTTTCAAAATAAAACAGTACCCAGAAGTGCAGCACTGTAAGCATTACTTTGACACTTACAGAAGCCTCAGTTTCTCCATATCTACCTCACATTTCTAAATGTATATCATAAGTACAAAAAGTAGAACATTAATTATACATGTTAAATGGTTTATTTTTGCTGTTCTCAGAATGTATCAAATTTCACTTAAATCAGTGACTTGAAGGTATTCATCATGTAACAGCGGGGAAAAAAAAACACAATCAAAATGATTGTGTTTAAAAAACCCATACAACATAAGAAATCTGAATTCAAAACTCCTTAAAATTAACTTACTTTCTATAACGTCGAAGGATACACTCTGTTGTGCTATTAATATTTTCAGCCCGCCACTTTCTGAAAGAAAACCTCCATCGTTTTGAAAAATATGTTACATACAATAAAAGACTTCTCACATTCTACCACATGTTTCCACATGGCCAAATCATGTTGGAGCGATTTACAACTCTTGTAATTCTTGTAATCAAATCCCGTCATTTTCTATTTTCGCAACTTTCAGAAAGAAAACATTTAAGATTACTTTCACAATCCTGGACTACTAATATCTTACCCTTGTTGCTCACTCATGTTCTACTTTTTCTATGACACTGATACTGCTTACTATGAAGCAGACTTACTTGCATCAGGTTTATATAGTTGGATTTTTAAAATGACATTATAATTAAAAGTTTTGGACCAATAATCTAGACAGCATTGCAGACTTACATTCCCTCTACTTCATGAACCTTGTGCAATTCCTCTGAGCACATCCCGAGATTCTTTCCTTAAAATTTTGGTTTTAAAAACACCAGGTAAGAATTTTTAAGGTCAAACGGCAATTTTTTTTTGAAAGTTACAACAGAATCGTTGCAGAATGACCAGCCGTTTGTAGACTTTAAATAAGCTGTGTAATGTCCTGATGTTGTTGAAGGACCATCGTGATAGATAATTGCTGCAGTTACAAAAGTCCTTCCTGATATTGACAACTGCGAAGCAACAAATTTTTTTATTAAAGTTGTCAATTTTGATCCATCAGGCCTACATCGTTGGATCATTAAAATGACATACTGGCCATATCTTCGTATAAATAAAGTTGACATCATTTCAGATTTACATTGGCTTCACTCCATGTTGTGATCAGCTGCTTTTACTAGCTTATTAAAGGAGACTGATTTACTGTCTGGCAAAGTTAAATATATAAATCTTTCTGAGTCTACACTAGTAGTACTTGATACCCTACAGTTCTCGCAGTCATGCTGCCATTGATAAGAAAGCCCAAACAGGTGATCTACATCTACACCCTCATCTTGCAATACATCAAGCATATACATTAAAAACTCCTGACAATCCTGCTGATTATTTTCAGAGAAGTCTGTTTGACCTGAACATTTATCTAACAGATAACGAACTTCAGACACACTTTCTACTTTTGTTCGATCAGTGCTACATTTCTCTAACACAGAATTCAACAAACAGCATAAACTTTGTTCCGAATTGAACACAATCTGTTCTTTTAAAGTCTTTAGTGAAAAGAGAACATTAACCACTACATTTGCATAGCAGTTGACACCAGAATTGTTTTCAAATTGAAAACCGACAACATCTTCAACAGAATCCGTTTTCTTTCTGCTTACAATTTTCAGTTCATCGACTTTTGGGCTTTTTGCTACAACCTCCCTACTATTACTGATATTTCTTCGTTTACGGCCTACCACATGTTTCTCAAACAAAGGATATTGAGGCAAATGTGGCGCATACTCTCTTCTTAACCTATTGTATTCCTTAACACAATCTAGATCCGCACAAATGTTTGTGACATCACAATCAATCAAGTACAATCCCGATAAAGTTCTAACTCGTGACAATGCCAAATATGCCATACCCTCTTTGAACACAGAACTGCCAATATTCACCAATGCACTATCTACACTTAAACCTTGTGATTTATGGATTGTCACCGCATATGACAAGAAAACAGGAAACTGTTTATGGCGAACATATGTCTTTAACAAGCAAAAACCTAGCAGAACAACGACCAATACCATCTCTACTTCTGTATTTCTCAAAATCAACAACATTACCCATTGATCCATTTACCAGACCTCTTTCAACATGTAAATTCCTTCTCAAAATGATTCGCCAATTTAAACACACATTCAAAGTCTTTTCAAAACCCGCTGTTTTAGATATAGTCTTCTCTAATGAATCCAATTTTGATTTCAAATTCTCAGACAAAATAATTGTTGATCCCATATGCCCCATTCTGTCAATAGCTTCAAGTTTCACAATCTCTTGCTTTTCTAAATTCAACATTTTGTTGTTGAAGATGGCACATTCTGCAAGAGTTGGCATCAAACATATTCCGGATTTCTTCTCAGTAATTTTCTGAAAAATATTCTCAGGCACAACGTCTTGTTCTGGATATAAATTTGACAGTAATCATGCATTTAAAGCTTCTTTCCCATGCTCGGTTACTTTTCCAATTCTAATATCTTGTAGAATATTCTTGTAATCTTCATCCTTTGCCTGACGCATATTTTCATGCAGTTCAGCATAATTGAAGTTTAACCATATATTGACGTTGCCAATGCTCCCTAGGCACTTCCTGGTATCTTCATGCGTGAGTATTTTGAACACAGGTTGTCCTTTTACTGGTGTCAGCAGCAGAAGATCTCCGAAAACAATGATGTGTTTGCCACCAAATAACACATCATACTCAGTTTTAAGAACTTCTTGCATTCTCAAATGCACAAAGGCAAGCATGACATTGGAAACCATGCTTACTTCTTCAATGATAAGAAGTTTCATTTTCCTCAAGACTCTTGAAACTTCACAACAAGCATCCCCAGATAACTTGTGGTATTGTAATTTGTTGTCATGCTCCACTGGCAGCATCAGTAGACGATGCAAAGTAATACCTTTAATGTTATGTGCTGCCAGTCCAGTAGGAGTGGTAACAACACAAGACAGCGATGACTCAGTCCTTTCCTGCAAATAACAAGAAATTGCTTTAATAAGGAAACTTTTTCCAGTTCCCGCTTCTCCACTCACGTACAGTCGGACAGGCTTCAACGACGTACATGAGCACTCTTTCTTCTCATGACTTAATCCATGATCAATTTGCTTGGTAACTTCGTCATATATTTTCCTCTGCTCAACGTTGAGTTGTTTTTCCAAGTCTTCTAAGTTAACCGCATCCTCCTGAGCATGTGCCATGGCTCTTTCCACTTCATTCATAGCAGTGGCAGCTTCATTTTTGATAATAGGTCCTCCTAGTGGATCCTGACTCAATGAAACATAACTCTGACTGTACTGAGAACTGTCTCTGGCAATCTCAGCTGCACTCATTGCTTCCTGCTCAATTTCCAAAGTCAACATTTCTTGGTATTTGAGAAAAGCTGGACATTCTATGGTCTCCTTAGCAGCAGTGAAAGAGTCTTTGTAACAGAGGAAATCTCCAAGCAGTTCCTCTTCTGCACGCCAAGGCTTGAAAAGTTGCAAAAGTGCTAAATAGAAAAACTCCTTTTTTTGTGGAGATTCGCCACTCAATTTTCGATGGTTTACTAATTGGCATTTTCTTTGCTTGACCAGACATCCCTCACTTCCAATTACAGCATACACTCCTTTCTCAATATCTTCTTTGATGTTCCTCTTGAATATGTAATTTTGTAGAACCTCATATAGACAAACATTCTCAAGGTGACTGCTTCGATTTGGATAATATGTATCCAACATGTTGGTCTTCAAAATGTCGGTACTGTTTGGTTCCTTTTCTGCCAAATACTCAATTTCCCGGACAGGTTTTAGAACTCGATTTCGCGTTTCAGCAAGACCAAGACTCGCCCAAACGATACTCCTGGATTTGGCATAGAGACTTGCTGAAGACAACCGGTCAGAACATTCGTAAGCTCCGATTTCTCGATGCGACAACATCTTCGAACTGAAACTGTACAACTTCTTGCTGAGGCTTTTTTCATGGGAAATATCCTCCCACATATCCTTCAATTCTGTCTTTTCTTTTTTGGTGATGTAAGATGTCACATAACGAGCCACAGCCATACAGTTGTCAGCCACAAACTGTATATCCATGTTAGCATTCCACATGGACAAAATCACTGGGTTGTAGTCGTTGATGTACTTGGACTCTTCGTTCCTTTTCAAATTGTATGTATTTTTGGGTGATTTTCTCGTCACATTATGTCGCAGAGAAGACATCAAACTGTTCACTCTTCCTTTGGAAATCACCGGTCGTGGAAAGTTGAAACGACATTTGGTGTAGAACTTGTCCTTGTTTCTGAATTTACGACGACAGTACTTTCCACAACGATGGCTTTGGAAACGTAGAACTTGTTCTCTTAGGCTTTTCTTCGCCGTTGCGTTTGGAACAGCACACGTAGAATACTGTTCTATGAAATTCATCACTAAGTCATCCGGATCTGTTCCAAATTTAGGTGCATCCTTGATCCACAGCAACATATGTATATGAGGAGCACCTCTTGCTTGGTACTCCTTTCTCCAGAAGAAATCCAACACCTCCCCAAGAGGTGGATTCTTCTTATTTAAGATGAAAGACATCATAGCTTCAAATCTATGATTGAAGTACCTGCATACATTCACTGGATCCAAAGAACACAGTTCTCCAGGTGTCTTGAATTCAATGTTTTCAATATTTCCATTTGCCTCTCGTAGAAATTCAAGTAAGTCTTCCCAGCCATACTCGGCACAGCTCAGAGTGAGGAACCATGTTGGAGTTCCTAAGTTCCTTAGCATACATTTTAAATCACCATGACGACGGTACCAGTACTCATTAGTACCACGCTGACACGCCATGAGATTAATTAGGTGAGAATCCAAAATACTGTCTTGGACATTGACTTTATGCATAAAGTCACTTGCCGAGATGTTTCGCATCTGTATACCACTTTTTAAGATGTGGTTCACTGCATATGACAGTCCAGACAGATCGCTTTCAAACAGGAGATGAAACAAATAGGGAATGCATTGATGAAACCTAGGATCTTCTGCATACAATCGTAAAGTCCGGTATTCAGACGCAGGAATTTGATGAGGTCGCTCATCATATCTTCCTCCTTGACCTGTTGGAAATAGCTGTGGGAAACACCGAGCTTCCAAACTTTCCTCCCAAACACTAATGGGACTCCCTTTGGCTTGTTTCATTTGAAACAACTCAATAGCATTCCCCATGACTTCCTTGGAATACAAAGGATGAACACTATAATGTTCATATATTTCTTCACTTTTAGAGGCCTCTACTTTCTCAATTTGGCCACCACACAAATCGCTATCCTCTTCATCAGTTACTTCCTCTTCTGTAACATATACATTCTTATAGTACTTATTATTTTTCTTCAAATACAATGTTGCCTTTTTGACTTTCCTAACATCCACTAAATCTTGCCATATTTTCTTATTCTTTGTCGGAACCCCATTAACCAAGATAACCAGAGGTTCCTCTTCCACTTTTTCTACTCCAATTGTGTTAATGTTTTTGTTCAAATCTAGAGGCAAATAAACAACTCTTCCCTTTAATCCTCTCTGTAAATCTGATGGAGGCAACTTCCCTGTCTTTGGCTCCATTCTTACAATAGCCTGAAAGGGATGGATACTTTGAATCAAAATAGATTCATAAGTATTTAAATCCTTCAATTCAGAAGGAATCTCAACCAATTCCAGATTATTATGAACCGCCCTAGCAGGAATCTGGTTTTGGTTTAATTTGTTACAACAATAAGTACACACACGTTGATCCGATCCCAAATCAAAATAATTTTCTACCATCAAGTATGTGGCAAAATCCTTCCATTCACTATTATTTTCCCTTTCACTTTTTGCATATAAATCCACTAACTTAATCTGATTCTTGTAATAAGTGCGTCGACAACACACACAAGTGAAATTAGGCCTCTCACTTGATTTCATCTGAAACGTGGCAATTTCCTTCTGAAATGTATCTGTACTGGAAACCTGTACATTATCTTCAACATTACCCTCTACTTCTGGGTCAATTTGAACATTCTCATCTTTACTTCCAAAGTAACAAAACTCAATTTCTTCACAAATATTCTTGACATCTATTTCAGAACCATGCAAAAGAGCAGCACATAATTGTTTAAGCATAATTGCTGGACTCTTAGCATAATACAACATTCTCACTAATTTCCTCACTTTATTATGATGCACTGCTAGCATCCTGAAATGATGAAAAACACTCTGGCATACTCTCCTGGAAAGACAAGCCAGTGAATGACCACGCAAACCTGTCACTTGTCTCACTCTGCAAGGATCTAATTCTTGCAACAACTTCATTTTCTGCTTCAAACTTTTCTTATTAAATGTCCGTACAAAATCACAAAGCAAATTGATGGAATCCTGTCGCACACTGCAAATAGAACTACACTTGCAAATGTACACAGGACCTTTAGGACGTCTTTCTAAAACCTCATTACCTAACACCTCTTCTATCTCTGTTGTCACAAGTTTTTCTTTTTCAACTGGACAACCATCCTTCACTTCATAAGCTCGACCACTGGTGTCAACTGCAAGCACCAAATCATTATCCTGAAAATAACTCTCCTCATTAAAAAATGCCTCACAACTTGAACTATGAATCCATTCTCCGGAAAAAACTTCACAAAAGTTACTACGATTAACTTCTCTCTTCCATCTACTATTTGATTTGAAATCAAAAATTACCTTGTTTAGTGTCCTAATTCTATTGATTACCAAAATAAACAACTTTCGCTTAATTTCGAAAGCATGATCAATAATTTTCTCTAGATTTTTCTTTTTCTTATAAAATGCCACTTTCTGTTGGCCTTTCTTAATATTTTTTAATAAATTAACTATTATCCTGTTGCGGAACATTCGTTTTCGAATGTCCCTAAACTGTTGTTTCCTTCTACTATCATGCACAGAGTTATCTCTTGCTCTAGCAGTAACATTTTTGATTGGTCTTTCCTTTCCATTTAAATTGCTTCTCTTTTTCTGGACTGAAACATTTTTTGTTGAAATACTTTTTTTACTACAAATATTTCTTATGAATGATTTCGTGCTCTTACCCGGAGCTTTCTTGGTGTTTTCACAAGTTTTTTGGGGAGAGGACTGCTGCAATAATAGGGTATTCACCTGTTACAACGCATTTTTTACAACGCACTACCACTACAACGCAGGCATTACAACGCATACCATTACAACGCATAGCGCTGGGGGGCGCTCAAGGATAAGAGGTAAGTTTAATTTACTATCCAACACCTTCCCTAGGGTCCACGGGGACTGGAGTTAGAATAGTAAATTATACTTACCACTATCCAGCACCCCAAAGCGCTATGCGTTGTAGTGGTATGCGTTGTGAATACCGCGTTGTAATGGTATGCGGAGTAAAAGTATGCGTTGTAACGTCATACATCCCAATAATAGATGATACTGCTGTCTTTGACGTTTTCTAGCCTTTCTAATTCGATTCTTAGTTGGCATTTTTCAAATTTTGAAATGATCTGCAGTTGAATCTGTGGAAAAATATAATAAAAAATGTTATTAACCACTATTACCAAACAGTAAATGAATAACAGTCATCAAAAACTTAACACCCTACTTATTATTTAACATTGCAAATCTTTTGCAGCACCACTGCGTCACAAAAGTGACGCACAGTGGTACAAAACAGGCATACACCTATCATAAATCTCTCCCTAACATTTTAAATGATTGATTCAGGATGACGATAAGGTGTGGCCTATATAGAGGTTTGTTTGGGCCCAGATCTTTGGACTGGGGTGAATGTGTGACATTGATCCACATTCGGTCCATCACCTGTTTTGTTTGTTTGAGGTGAGGCCAACACACGGTTGCAGATGAGATTTTCGCTTGTTGAAGAAAACAAAGGAGATAATACATGTGAAGGCCTACCAATGAAGTAAGTCATATCCACTTCACTCTTGAACAAAGGGCAGACCTCTTTAAAAAAGTTTTTGAACACAACATATAAATCAATTGTATACCTACATTCAAGATGAAATAACTGAAAATGTCCTTGAGACACATAAAAGCGTATTTTTTTGATTGCCCTTGCACCATCTTTGGGTCATTTTTAACATGGCTATGTAACTCCCATAATCAAAAACAAAATTTGCCAAGCACAGGTGGGAGCGTATTTACAAGAAAGTTGCCCCATGGAGAAAGCTCTTCGATTAAAATGGAAAAAATAACATCATAGACACTCAAATGCCTTTTAAATATGCTCCAAACAACCTATAAAGCTCTAGCAGTACATATCCAGAAATGTAATTGATTTCAAAAAACGTTTTTGAACACAACATATAAATCAATTGTATACCTTCATTCAAGAGGAAATGACTGAAAATGTCCTTAAGACACATGAAAGCGTTTTTTTGAATGCCCTAGCACCATTTTTGGGACATTTTAACATGGCTATGTAACTCCCATAATCAAAATCTAAATTTGCCAAGCACAGGTGGGAGCGCATTTACAAGAAACTTGCCCCATGAAGAATGCTTTCCATTTAAAAAGGGAAAAATAACATCATAGACACTCAAATGCCTTATAAATATGGCCCAAACAACCTATGAAGCTCTAGCAGTACATATCCAGAAATGTAATTGATTTCAAAAAATCGTTTTTAAACACAGCATATAAATCAATTGTATACCTACATTCAAGAGGAAATGACTAAAAATGTCCTTAAGACACATGAAATCGTTTTTTTGAATGCCCTTGCACCATTTTTGGGACATTTTTAACATGGCTATGTAACTCCCATAATCAAAATCTAAATTTACCAAGCACAGGTGGGAGCGTATTTACAAGAAACTCGCCCCATGAAGAAAGCTCTTCAATTAAAATGGGAACAATAACATCAGAGACACTCAAATGCCTTATAAATATGGCCCAAACAACCAATGAAGCTCTAGCAGAACGTATCCAGAAATGTAATTGTTTTCAAAAATCGTTTTTAAACACAACATATCTGTTTCAGCTTACATGAGAGACCATGGAATGGGCTCCATGTACAACAATAACTTGTGTTACTGCATGCCAGATTGCTACACAAAATATGCAATTACAATTTCTCAAAGAAACAAAATCTATTTGTATATCACTTGAGACAAAGCCAC
Source organism: Lissotriton vulgaris (assembly GCF_964263255.1). NCBI lineage: Eukaryota > Metazoa > Chordata > Amphibia > Caudata > Salamandridae > Lissotriton > Lissotriton vulgaris. The sequence continues at coordinate 16,958,923 of NC_141689.1, forward strand.
ATTTTAAAAACACAGCTTTCTTCATCATTTTCTCCTTAAATCATACTATTCTCTATCTAAATTAAATAAATCTTTTCTCACCTTAGCAAATACTTCTTGAGTTTCAAAACAGTCTCAGAAATACTCCAAATTGTCTTCAGCAGAACAAAGAGGATGCACTCCAGAGGCTGCAGCTATAGAAAGCACAGAAATGCTGATATTCATTACACATATCTCTCATATTAGCCAATCATAACTCTTCCCTCAATTTTTTCAAATGAAAACCCGTCCCCCCTCTGCCCTCTCTGCCTTTTTTGCTTAGCAACCACCTCCTGAAAGACCTCTCATGTTTGCAAGTTCACACAACAATGTTTCAATTGAACTCTGAACTCTCAGTGCACCTGCGTATCCAGTGCAATCTTTCATTAAATGTTTTTTCCTTGACCATTCAAATTACATCTTTCAAAGAACACATCCATGCACCCTAACTTTCTGTTTTCAGAAATGGAAATGCACCAATCACTGCTAATGAATCATTAGCACTTGAAATCCACAGTTTTTTTTCTTTACAAACTCCTACTGTTTCAACTGCCCTTTCATTACCACACTTCATCTGACTGCAGCCCAACCTTCTCTCACCATGTTTAATGTCTGGATTGTTGGACATAGTTACATCTACTGGGCTCAAAGGTATGCTGAGAACAGAAATTTACCTAACCTCAATTTACAAGATGTGGAAATTAAGTGGTTGGGCCAAAGAGGATTAAAATGTCACCAATTGATACCATTGGTGAAAACCTTTATGCATTTGCCAAAACCTGACCTGTTAATTGTGCACTGTGGAGGTAATGATTTGAGCACTTTGACTGGGGTAGGTCTGGAAATGCTTTTAAAGGACACCTTTGAGCAATTAATGGCACTTTTTCCTCAAACTGCCTTGGTATATTCCAATATATGCCAAAGACAGAAATGGAGGTGGTCCAACCAATTTTGTCCACAAATTGAGAAGTCGAGGAAGCATGTAAACAAATCTGTTTCAGCTTACATGAGAGACCATGGAATGGGCTCCATGTACAACAATACATGCAAGATATCTACAGAGGAGATGGAGTTCACTTCTCAGATGAGGGCAACAGAATTTTCATTTTGAATTTAAGACTGTGCATTGGTACCTACTTATAAGTACCAAAATGTACCATAAACCCAAAAGCTCTTCTCAGAGCTACCCTACATCTGATCACTCACAATTATTATTTTTCTCTAACTTTTTTCTCTAATTTTCAACAAACTACGCTCCCCGGAGCGCTACCCGGTACGCGAACTGGAAGCTAACCGCGCGAAATTTAAAAAAAAAAAGTTTTTTTCCCGAACATATGGTCCTCCTCAGCCACCCTCAGAAAACCTAGGGGGTCAAGATACATCTACCGTTCCCCCTTCTACCCATTCTGAACATTATTTGCCCTCCATCTTGTATCTTAATTCGAACGAAACACAAAATGGTGGACTCCGGTTACGCTGCTGGTTCGCGGACCAGGACGCATACCGGGAAGCGGTCCAATAAAAAAGGTGGGAAAGTAATTCACAGAAAAACGACTGGAGACACTCTCACCAAATATACATTAGCTCATACTACATAACAATCCCTTTCATTTTCACAAATTTGAATGACATTCCATTTAGCCATTAAGCCTGTAGACCTCTCTAAATACCGTGAGGTAAATTACTTCACAAAACACATCTAAAGTGTTGGAATTGACAACCAATGAAAATGTTACTTTCATTTTCTACTTTTATTACCTGACATTTGATTGGTTATGTACCTGAATATATATATACAAAGAGAGAGAAACACACCCATTTTGACTACTACTTCGTGAAGTGCATAACAAAAAATCAACTGATAACTTCAACTTATATTTAAAAGGTAAGATATTATTTATAAAACTGAAGTATGTTCTGTACTGAAAGCTAATTAGAAAAACATTTTCTGACAATTATATTCTATCACTCTGTAATACTTATAGAAAAAAATAGACTTCTCTGTTTTAGTTATGGCAGGGCCATTCCAAGGATTTGCAAGACCATGGGCTAAAAAGGAACGTGCGCGAAGCCCCCTCCAATTTACAGACACTGAGGGGGCCCCATTGTCCAGCATTTTGACGCCCCCACAGTTTTAACTTTAAATCCACACGCATATCTCACACCTTCATAGGTGTGAGAATTGATTGTGGTCTAAAAGTTAAAACTCTGGGTGCGCAAAAATGCTGGACAATGGGACCCCCACAGTGTCTGTGAATGGTCTCCTTGCAATTGAGGGAGCGTCTCCTTCTCCCTCCCCTATACCTCCTGACACCATCCATGGGAGGCCCAAGGAGGGGGCCCCCTGCAATAGACCTTAATTGCAGGCGACACCTTTCTTTGTGATAGATCTCCAGGAAAACAAAAGGACACATCACCAGTGCGTGGCCCAATGCTGGTGTGCTGAGTGCGAGACCATGAGCGGCAGCCCACGCTGCCCATGCCTAGCGCCAGCCCTGAATTAAGGATAGAGTTAGACTTCTCTAGTAAAATTCAGAATTGACTAAGAGTTTATTTGATAATTTTCTTCATATTTCTACTTCAAATTTGATACCATACACTGCCCAAAGAAAAAAACACTATATAAATAACCAAACTGCCAATCTGTACTGAAACCCAACAATGCCCTTTCTGTACTGATATATTTTTTAAAAATTCATTTTTCAGAATTGAAAATGGAAGAACAACAAAACAACATGAAAACTGAAACAGAAAAAAAAATTGAGACACAAGTTGACATGGATTTCTACGACGACACAATAAATAATGAACTTGTGCAATGCGTAGATGCAGTAGATTTTCTACTAAAAAATGAAGGAAAAAATGATCACGATTTTTTAGATTTTCTTTTAAATTTTGAAAAACAAAATGAAAAATAAATTTTAATTTCTTAATTCAAAAATTGTTTGACACATTATTTATTTTTATATGTAAATTGAAAACTAGTAGCAAATGTATTATAACGTGAAGTCAGACGTAAAATATACTGTGCAACATTTTGGTGTTACACACTAGCTTTAGGATAGAGTTAGACTTCTATAGTATAATCCCCAATGTGTATTTAACATCTCTTTATCATCTCCTGCCACCATGTTCTATCGGCTTTCAAGACAGACTATGGTATGAATTCCATATACCACAATAACTTCTATAACAACAGGGAAGATATTTACAAAGGAGACAGCGTTTATTAAATTATAGACTCTGCATTGGTACCTACATGTAGCTACGTAAATAAAAAAAACACAAAAAAAACAAAACGAACAATCAATAAACATACAATAAGTTAAAAGTCAATCATTCTTGTTTCCTTATAGTACACCCCCAGACCGCTTTCCGGTACGCAAACCGGGGCGCACCCCACGAAAAAAACAATTTTTTTTTTTTTTGGGGGACCCGCGGGGCACTTTAATATCCCCCTCATCAATCCTAGGGGGTCAGAAGGGGTCTACCTTGCCCCCTTTCCTTTATTTCCCCCTTCGTTTTGGCCTCCTCTTGTCTCTCGATCCTACCGAGAGACAAAATGGCGGCTGCTACGGACTGTTTAGAATGTTGAAAGACACCGGAGAGCCAATCAGCTTCGCTTCGCAAAGCTCCGTTACGCGAAAAGTACGCGAACAGGTGCGCTATCCAGGACGCTGTCACAGATATATAAATTTTTTAAAACGTTAATTTCACAAAATCCACTGGAGCACATATATTGAGACCCAGCAAAGGTACATCAGGCTAACAGTCCCTACAATTTTGCCAAGTTTCGTGCAAATCCATTCAGCCGTTCGAGCTAAAAGTGAGGCCAAACGCCCTATGGAAATTAACATGGGAAAAACGCGTTTTGGGACCCTCCTTTTTTCTCTGCCCCGCCTTCACGAAACCCCCCCATATTTTCAAGGGCTGCTCAGAAACAAAATGTGCCATTTTCCTGAAAATTTCAGCCGATTCCGTCCACAAACGCCAAAGTTATTAGACATAGAATTTTCAAAAGTCCCATAGGAAAAAAATCCTAACTATATATACCTACTGGCGACCGCCAGTAGGTAATATATATATATATTACCTACTGGCGGTCGCCAGTAGGTAGTTATAGTTAGGATTTTTTTAATGCAAAATCTCAAAATTCTATTGTGAATAACTTTGGTGCCGGTTGACGAATCTGCCTGAAAATGTTCTCAAATTTGCCTCGCGGAGCTCTGGTCCTTCCTAGAAAGTTTGGGGAGGATTTGTCAAGCGGGGGCCGAGTTAAAAGGGGGGTCCCAAAACGTGTTTTCCCCATGGTAATTTCCATAGGGCGGTCGACCTCACTTTTAGCCTGTAACGGCTGAATGGATTTCCACCAAACTTGGCAAAATTGTAGGGACTGGTAGCCCGATGTGCCTTTGCTATGTTTCAAGATATGTGCTCCAGTGGTTTTAAGTAATTTAGGTTAAAAAAAAAAATATATATCTATGGCAGTGCCCCGGTACGCGCTCCGGGGAGCGCTCTGGGTGCGCCATGCGAGGTGCGCATGGAAAGCTGATTGGCTCTCGGGTGTCTGTAAACATTCAAAACATTCCGGAGCGGCCGCCATTTTGTGTCTCGGTAGGATTGAGACACAAGAGGTGGGAAAAACAAAGGGGGAAATGACCATAAGGGGGCAGAGTAGACCCCCCTTGACCCACTAGGTTTGATGTGGGGGCTATAAAAGGGCCCCGGGGGTGCAAAAAAATAATTTGGGGGATTTGCACGGGGGGAGCGCCCAGTACGCCCACCGGGGAGCGGACCGGGGAGCGTGCCATGGGGAAAAATGAATGATAGAGTTTTAAAAAAATGTAGCCTTTTTTTAGAAATTGGAGGTAGTTCTAATATGGCTGAGATACCCGCCACCCCCTCTCAACACAATCATCCCCAAGAATTGGGAAACCGGAAACAGTTCTTGAACTTTTGGAAGGCGGGAAGGGAGTCACCCTTCCCGGCCGTATTTATTAAAATATGAAACAAAATTAAAACATTAAAATAACAGTTTCATATTATGTACAATTTCATTTCCACATTACGATGTTTGGCTAACCTTAACAGATCTCTAATACAAAGGTTCTCCTAGCCGAACTAACATCCTACAAAACATTTGACTTGAAATTGTACATCCTAACGTTAAGGGCCAACGGCAAGGTCGTAACCGGTGTCAGATCCCTAACCCAGAAATGCCCCCCTCACTTGTGAGAGGAGCGACCGCACAGAGGCGTACCTCAAGTGCATCTACCAATTTCCCTTTGTACTTGACGGGGGCCCCAATAAACTCGACGACATTTAACGGTCGTTCGAGGACTCGTGTGAGGTGTCTAAAAGGTAGCGTAAACCCCCTCCCGCACCCCACACAACTTACCCATCTGCCGTCGCAGATGTCCTGGCCCCGGGAAATTCCCCAGGAGGGTCCGTAGCCCCTCCTATCCAGGAAGGGGCCTTGACCACCTTTCCTTTCCTTCCGGCGGCCTCTCCTTAGACAGGACCGCCTCCCCGTTGAGGGGCCAATTGGCCACCTCCCCCGAGCGCTCCCATCCGTAATGGGTGACGCCCCCTCATAGGGATCTTCGAATTACTGCTCACCGATCATGACCTTACCGCCCGACCAAAAATAAATACGACAGTTTTACCTAAGTTACTAAGATTACAAAGCAAACATCACTTATTACCAAGCGTAAATACTGATCAATCCAAATTACTTTATTTGCAAAACATACTAGAAATAACCAATCTTTATTGTATCTTAAGAAATTTCACGACAATCATCACAACCTGTAAGAAAACAGAGAAAACAAAAAAGATACTATGTCAACTTCATTCACCACGAATCGCTGTCCTCAGGGGCTGGTGGGTGGGTCAAAATTGGCTCTTCGTTCCGTCTCGAGCTCACGTGCAGCGGGGAGATGCAGCTTCAGAGCACAGGAACAAGAGGATGCTTTCTTGGCTTCTGCTCCTTTTATCCGTCTTCAGGGCGGGCGTAAACCCGCCCCGCCTGCCTCCGAGGGCGTGGCCGGCCGCGTCGGTGTCTAGGCCAGCCCACTCTAGGGCGGGAAAAAGGCGCACCCCGGCTACGCCACTTCGGGCATACCAGCCGAGACTCGCCTCCCGCCCAAGATGGCTTCCCGGGGGGATCGTGGTACTCCACCATACGTTCGGGGGGACTGAATGGTCGCCCCTTTCCATATGGCTGAGATACCCGCCACCCCCTCTCAACACAATCATCCCCAAGAATTGGGAAACCGGAAACAGTTCTTGAACTTTTGGAAGGCGGGAAGGGAGTCACCCTTCCCGGCCGTATTTATTAAAATATGAAACAAAATTAAAACATTAAAATAACAGTTTCATATTATGTACAATTTCATTTCCACATTATGATGTTTGGCTAACCTTAACAGATCTCTAATACAAAGGTTCTCCTAGCCGAACTAACATCCTACAAAACATTTGACTTGAAATTGTACATCCTAACGTTAAGGGCCAACGGCAAGGTCGTAACCGGTGTCAGATCCCTAACCCAGAAATGCCCCCCTCACATGTGAGAGGAGCGACCGCACAGAGGCGTACCTCAAGTGCATCTACCAATTTCCCTTTGTACTTGACAGGGGCCCCAATAAACTCGACGCCATTTAACGGTCGTTTCAGGACTCGTGTGAGGTGTCTAAAAGGTAGCGTAAACCCCCTCCCGCACCCCACACAACTTACCCATCTGCCGTCGCAGATGTCCTGGCCCCGGGAAATTCCACAGGAGGGTCCGTAGCCCCTCCTATCCAGGAAGGGGCCTTGACCACCTTTCCTTTCCTTCCAGCGGCCTCTCCTTAGACAGGACCGCCTCCCCGTTGAGGGGCCAATTGGCCACCTTCCCCGAGCGCTCCCATCCGTAATGGGTGACGCCCCCTCATAGGGATCTTCGAATTACTGCTCACCGATCATGACCTTACCGCCACAGGCCGGATAGTTGACCGGCTATCCGGACCCCCCACAAAACACTCCTACCTAAAGGTCATGCTGTAAACTCCTTAACCATGCTATGAAGTCTCCTATGAGTAATTCGTTCCCCACCCGGGACAAATGAACACCGTCCCCCAAATACATACTGTCCCCTTTAATACAACCATGCGAAACCGAATGCAGTGTACTTGAACGAAACAATCTACTCACTTTGTTATTAATTTTCCTTACTGAATGATTCAGAGCAGTAACAGAAATAGCCCCCCGCCACACTTTTCGTGGGATCATATGGGACCATGCAATTGTGCACCCTGGAACTCTTCTTGCCAACCAACTTACGGTGGAAAGCATCGCCTCAAGAAGTAGTCGTCTACCAGTGGCCACCAAATCGTTGCCCCCAAGATGGACTATGATTATAGACGGCGGTGACCTTGTCCGCCCTAACAAACCCTCAAAAAATGATTGAAACTGGTCAATACAGAGCCCGCCCTTTCCGTAGAAGGACACACTGTACCCGTATTCCCCAGCCACGTGAATCATGTCACCTGCTTTGAATACGTCCGCGGCACGCCTCACGTATGAGTGGCCCACGACCCACACCTCCTTTTTCACAGTCGGTGATGTCTGACCGCTGGTCCCCAGGTGTTGGGTCGACTGCACAGTCCGCCCCGCCTCGTAGGCTTGCGCAACTGAAAACCAAACAAAAACAAGAAGCGTGAGTACATCATTACAGCTTCACAACATGTGCAACCGCACATACCTCTTATAACAGTTCGAGGACCAACGCCCCACACGTTTTATTTGTTCAACACTCAGACCCCTGGCTGTAGCCTCTGTAGCAGCCCCTATCCGGAAGGAATGGGTCCCAAAATCGCCGGGGTTCAAGCCCGCGGCCGAAATCGACATCGCTAGCACCCGCTGGAACTGAAACCTCGTCAGTGGGGTGGCGTCAGCGTGTCTCAACAAGGTCCCCCCCCATGATGCCACCCTTTGCGCTAAAAATTCCTCTACGCAAACCACAGGGCACATGGAAGACCCGGGAATCCTTTGAATGATTATGCAGTCCCCCATCGCACCCTGATCGGTTTTGGACCTGACAAACGAGACAGTCATCGTCTCCCCCTTGACTTGAATGTGCTCTCGGCACAGTCCCCCCATCGCATCCTGCTTGTTCTTCGCCACCAGTTCGCTTACCCGCATAGCCCCATGGAATGCTAGCGCAAAAGCGGCTCGGAATAACACTGTTTCATACTGGGATGAACACGTCGCAGGGAGTACGGAAAATAACAGGGCCAACCTATCTAGACCTATCGGGTGTCTCTCATCTACTCTGCGACCCTCAAGGCGTTGCCACCCACGTAGCGCTTTTTGCACAACGAAAGACGCTGTCGGGTCCTGCATCCCATGAGCCCTTGCCATAAAGGAAATGGCGGCCCGATGCCTCTGGGATGCTGCTACTGATTTGCCTGCCTGATGTAAAGACAGCAGAAATTTCACTACAAACTCTTCCTGACCCCAAAGCTCCCCCCCAGCAGTACCCAAAAAGGCCCAATAGGAACGGAACGCCCCTTCATATGCCTTCCTCGTCCTGGGTGCTAAACTCTCTCCCACGAGGTTTTGTAGTTCGGGGCACCGAGAGACCAGAGAGCTTCGGGAAAGGGTGCCGCCACCGGGTCCGCTGTGGGCAGAAAACCCCAGAAGGCCTGCATACGGAAACAAGAAAGCGCATCAGCCGCTTGGTTCATTACCCCCGGCACGTGTCGTGCCCTAAACAGTACATTCAGTTGCATGCATAACAACACAATTTCCTTGAGCAGTCTCAGAATCAATTTGCATCGTGCTGCCTGATTATTGATACACTCAACCACGGTCATGTTATCAGACCAGAACACCACAGAGTGATCCCTAAACCCTTCAGGCCATGTTTTCAAAGCCACCAGAATAGGGAACAGTTTGAGAAAAGCAATGTTACTCGTCAACCCGCACTCATGCCACCATGACGGCCATTTTTGAGCCGACCATTGTGTACCCAATATGGTGCCAAAACCCATACTCCCCGCCGAATCTGTCCAAAGCCCCAACTCCTCGGAGGACACCGCTGGCTTGTTCCAGACAATTCGACCATTGAAATCCGCCAGAAATGCCAACCAAATGCGCATGTCCTGGCGAACCTCTGCCGAGAGTCTCGTGCGGTGATGTCCTTCCTTCAAGCCGACCATGGATTGTGCAATCGAGCGGGAAAAGGGGCGCGCCATTGGTATCACTCTTAGGGCAAAATTCAACTGACCCACCACCTGTTGCAATTGATGCAGGCTTACTTTCATTGCACGAATACATGCCTCAAGGGATAACCTGAATTTCAACACTTTTTCCTTGGGTAATCGAAAACAACCTTCCACCGAGTCGAGCTCGATCCCCAGAAACTCGATCAAGGTCGAGGGACCCACAGTCTTACCTGGCGCCAATGGCACACCGAATTGATTCATTAAGACACGAAATTCATGTAAAGCCTGTCCACACTCAGGATCCCCGGCTGCCCCCAAAAACAGAAAGTCATCGAGATAGTGCATAACATGTTGAAAACCTGTCTTCCTTGTGAATACCCACTGCAGAAAACAACTGAACTTCTCGAAATAGGCACATGAAATCGGGCACCCCATTGGCATACATCTATCCATGTAATAGCGACCCTGAAACATGAAACCAAGAAGACGCTGATCGTCTGGGTGTACCGGGAGCAACCGGAACGCTGACTCGATGTCTGATTTCGCCATCAGCGCCCCGGGCCCCTGGCGATTCAACATGGCTACGGCCTCATCGAAAGATGCATACCGCACTGAACACACTTCCGGGTCTATCGCGTCATTCACGGAAAGACCACGTGGGGCTGACAGATTATGTATCAGCCGAAACTCACCCGGGTCCTTCTTGGGGACCACCCCTAGAGGGGAACAAACAAAGTTAACAACCGGTGGCAAATCGAATGGACCGGCAACACGACCTCGAGTCACCTCCTTCCCAATCTTTACCTGTACCACCGCCGCGTGCTGCAAGACCGACAGTTGATTCTTACAGTTTGCTACACCCTGAAAATCCCCCACTGGGATGCGGAAACCATATGAGAACCCGTTTCGCAACACCCCAGCGGAAGCATGATCCGGGTATTCGTTGAGCCAAGGAATCATTGCCATGGTATCAATCGGGGTAGGTAAAGGCGCCCCTCGGACTATATCAGACCTGTTTGGCGCCTCCCTTACCACCGTTATCACCCGTTTTGGCTCTGCACAAGGACTCAGGATGGGATGGCTGCCCACACCCCCCACACTCATGTCTGAATTTGCATGACCCATGGGGCCTCGTACATTTCCCTCTGTTAAAATTCCAACAGATCCCCCTTTTCCCTGTGTTGCCACTTGGTTTCGAGTGGTACTCATTACCTGCACCCGTCCGAAAGGGCGTCCCAGAGTTTTGGCGGGAAGATTCTCCTCCGTTACTTCCCACCAATGGTACCTTCAACATTCCTGTACTCTCCATTTTTTGCCATGACACGGAGTCGTAACAATCCCAAGTCAACAATGGGTTGTGTTCCTTAGCTTTTCTAAAAAGATTGTCATAGCAAAACCACTGATTGCCCCCATATGCCACAGAATACTCCATAATACGCGATTGATAAATGGGTAACTCGGTCAGCAACTCGGGCCTGCGCTCGCCCATGATGGAGGTAAATATGCCCCACGCTCTGCCCCACGTACCAATGTTCTCGTCAACCTTAAAGGCGGCCATTTTAGCGCGCCAAACACTCGGGTGCATGAGCTCCTTTTGGCTCTTCACATGCTCTATCTCGTAATGGTCGGTAAGCAATGAAAACATGTTTACATACTTATCCGCCCAAATCAATTCCTTAATTTCTAGCGGGACATGCTGGGCAATCTTCTCCCTTCGCGAAGGTACAGACCCCTCCCCCGCAATCGGCAATGGCCGCTTACCTGAAGTAGACCCCGTGCTTGTCGCCGAACTTGGGCCTGCTGTACTTCCAGCCGCCGGAACCTGTGGGGGAACAGAAGATGTTGCCTTCGCAGCCTCCCTAGATTCCTGCAGTTGCCTCATTACTGCCCGGGCGTCGTCAGCCGTGGCGCCCTCGCTATCTTTCCCCAACCACGCTGCCAATTGTGCCGCTAACTCGGGGGGCATATCCTCCCTGTTCACGGGGGTGACCACCACAGGAAATTGGATTCCCCTCTTTTGGCACCGGGATTGGCTCCTCACGTGGGGTATCGGGAACCGGGGTGTCTCCCCCAAGTGCTCCCCTTCTGGGCCTCTTGCTTTTTCCACCGGGGACAGCTTCCTGCAAAGGCCGTTTCGTTCCTCCCGGCCCGTCCTTAGCCTCAACCTTTTTCTTCAGATCGGCTATCTCCTTCATGAGCATGCGGAGCATCTGCTCGGTACCGACCCGCTTTCCGACTTTCTTGGGCATTCTCAGACGGGATATCTGTAAGACAAAAGGAAAGATTACAACGCTCAAAATTGGCTCTTCGTTCCGTCTCGAGCTCACGTGCAGCGGGGAGGTGCAGCTTTAGAGCACAGGAACACGAGGATGCTTTCTTGGCTTCCGCTCCTTTTATCCGTCTTCAGGGCGGGCGTAAACCCGCCCCCGCCTGCCTCCGAGGGCGTGGCCGGCCGCGTCGGTGTCTAGGCCAGCCCACTCTAGGGCGGGAAAAAGGCGCGCCCCGGCTACGCCACTTCGGGCATACCAGCCGAGACTCGCCTCCCGCCCAAGATGGCTTCCCGGGGGGATCGTGGTACTCCACCATACGTTCGGGGGGACCGAATGGTCGCCCCTTTCCAAAAGAACTGTTTTTTTTCTTCTTTTTGTTGTTTTATATTTTTTTAATGTTTTTTGAACATTTTGTACTTTTTTTGGCTTTTGAGGAAATAGAAATTTTATATGGCCAATGTGTCCCCTGCTTGTACTCCACGTTTAGTGTATGTGCATATCATTCATGCATTTTTCCTTTCATGTCCGTAATAATGATGCTTCTGCATTTCCGTCTCACATTAGAATGTCAGTTACCAAGCCTTCCATGAAAGAAACGTTAATTCTGCATTGAGGCCTATGTTGCCAATGTATTTGCATGGTGCACGTTTAAAAGTCGAGATGAGCCCGTTTTGTGGCTGAGCCTGAGCCAGTTCCCGAATTAAGGTTTTTCATGACTCCAGACACTCTGAAGGCTGCAGTTCAGCTACGTATCCCTGACCTCTCGCATACTTCTGGCTCAGCCGAGAAGGGCCCAGCCCGGGGTGCCAAGACAGTATTTTGCACACAGTTATCTGCTTGCTCCTCAGAAAACACATTCCTGCCTAGTGAAGAAGGTAAACAGAACCAGTCTAAAGAGATAGAGCCTAGTCTTCCTGTCTCCGTTTAAGTGATTTACAGAGCATGCATCCATAGAAAGCCCATGGCCCCCACGCAGTGCACGAAGAAATATATGCACACACTGGCTCTTAGTGATGAGCAACCTTTGCTTGAGCGACCTTTACTTCAGATAATACATCCCCGGATCCAAGATATCAGATAATACCAGACGAACAGGTCGTCCTGACACTGAAGGTCTCTCTACTAGATCGAAAGTCAGCTCCCCGCAGCTTCCCCCCAGTTACACGTTAGTTGCACGTCATGACCAGGATGCGCACACAAGTAGGGCAAAGGTTCCAGATGGCCATGCAGACCCCCTCCATGTATCCACCCACCTATGACTCACCTATGACTCCTCAAGTGAACGCCTTCTTACACGCCCTCTTGCACGCCCATATGCTCTTATCTCTCTTTCTCTTGCTCTGCCTGGAGCGCTCCTCCTTCTCTATGCAATGTAATGTATATCCCATGTATAAATATTGTACTCTGTGAATAAAGTTCAGAAGACCCTTCCTGAACCTTAGTGGTGATGGAACCCGATTCTCACTTAACTCGAGTTACTGAAATAAAGCCCTTTTGAATCGGACACCACAGACTCTGCCTCTCATTATATGCATGACCTTTTGTTTAAGTATAGAAATTCCGATAGGGTAATATTTTATTTACCACATAATCTGGCGCCCGAATAGGGACAAGTCCCCCTCTCCACGCGCCGGTGATGTAGGTCCAGCCCTTGCCCCCTTCTGCAGCCGTGACGGACTTCAAAGTGTACACTCCAGCGGGATTTCCTGCTTACTCCCTCAGGCCCACGGAGGAGACGGACTGCGACCAGGCATCCACACGAGGCGGTGAGGATCGCGGATCATCCCAACCAGAGCCCAAGCCGTGAGAGAGCAAGGTCCGAGGTTTCCAGAGGCACACCTGTCCCGAGGCGCATGCGTAGCAGCCGCAGTATCGAGCAGCAGCAGTATTGAGTTTCCGAGGCCTTCAAGTTCTGCTTCCCGGTGAGTACCGTTATTGGGAATGCATAAAGATTAAAGACGGGTTCATTTATATGAATTCGGTAAAGATGTGTCCGTTCACACAGGCGCGGTAAAGACGTGTCTCTTTCCGAGACCGGTAAAGACGGGTCCATTTCGGTGGACACGGTAAAGACGGGCCCACGGTAAACGTGGGCACGGTAAAGACGTGTCTCTTTCCGAGACCGGTATGGCTGTGCTGTATTCCAGTGCATAAAGTTAACTGTTTTCAAGTACATGTATCTAGTCAAACTGTATCTGTTGTAATGTTCTAGGGTTGTAGTGTGAATGATTGTTTCAGTCAGAGTATTTTTGTGTATATTGTGTTTTCGTTAAGTTAGTTTCAACATGCCACTGTTTTCAAAATTACGTCAGATAGGGACCAGGAAAGGGATACTTGAAGAGTCAGTTCCCGTCCCGCCTAGAGACACACCTGGTCATTTTATGTATAATAAACATGGGCTAGATGCCATATTGTTTTTAGACTTATGGGTAGATTACACAAAGGATTTTGAGAAGTACAGATGGCCTGCCTCAGGAACATGGGATTCTGAACGCATTATGAAAGTAGAGGAAGCGCTATGGAAAAGGAAAGTAAGACCGTCTCAGAAAGATGCCATTGAGTTATGGCGTAAAGAAGTGCATAGGAGAGCAGAGAAAGAATTCCACCAAGCAGAGAGAAGTAAACAAGCAGCGGAAAAAGCCAAAGACAAAGAACTGCGGGAAGAGGGGGAACGGGTCAAGGCAGAACAGGCCGATAGAGAAAGAAATGCCCTTGTTGCTGGTATTTATCCCGTCCTCTCAGAAGAACTAGCTAGAGTGACCCCCTCAGAAATACCCTGTAGGTCGCATACGCCACCACCAGTACCCTTTAGAGTACGTAGAACAAAGCCGACAGCATCAGAAGCTTTTATTTCCTCCTATCTAGAAGAGCCCGCACCGGATTATGTAAACGCAGAATTCCCTCCACCCCCATCAGAGGCTCAGCTCCAACAGTTCCAGCAGATCGTGAAAGACGACGTAGGTCCCGGTGCAGTGGGAGGGGGGCCACCGACAAGGCCACGTACCCAGCCAATGACACGAACACCGCTAGCGCTAGGACCACGAACGCCACAAATGACATCAACACCATTTAAGCATGTAGGTGTAACAATCCCACGTTGTATATACGATCCAGTACCAGGAGAGGGTGCAATGCTCGTGTATTCACTAAGGTTAAGACATGCCACCGACTATTTGATCACATTACCAGACATGAAGGAACACCTAGATAAAATATATCGTTTCATTAGAACGGGGGAGGGACCCGAGTGTATAGAAAAGGCCATGGAACACAGAAAGGTGGAGGTTAAGAATGTCATTCTACGTTTTATGATTAACTGTCTGATAAGGGAACAAGACCAACCAGACAAAGATGTAAAGAAAGGTCTGACGGATTGGAGTGACAACATAGCTGCCGGTCGGCATGATAGACTAGGACAGACAGAAAGTATGTACAAGAAAATACAAAAAGAGATCCTAGAAATACGCTGTGAAGAGTCTGACGGGAAGTATGAGTCATCAACGGAAGAGTTAGAAGAGGAACAGGACAAAATGAATTACGTAGGCAAAGCACGACAGTTTGACAGGCTCAAGTGCCTCGACTACCGTAAACAGGGACATGCTATAAAAGAAAGATATTCCCTTGAAAATCTATTCCAAGCTACTTAAAAAGCACTGAAATGACGGGTAGAGAGCGAGAGACCCCACACCCCACACGAACAGGAATTGGTCCGGTCAGCCGTTCAATGGGTGTCCAATTCTAACATTTATAGCAATGACATAGTGGCCCAGACTTTCTTGAGCCTTCCGCCGAACGAACAGCGTTTGGCCGGTATTTACATGGTTCAACATTTGATAATGTTGTACGAGAGTCAATATTCTGATCCTGGTCACTTGTATAAATTACTGGACGATATACTTCTAGAAAGATGGACAGGCCTAGGTACTGATTTAATTAATGTCATTCTGGACCAACGACATAAGTACTTAACTTCTCTGACCACATGCATGCTTCCAGCCCCACACCACGACAGAAAGAACTTATACATAGACAGACAGAACCCCCTGCGAGAGGTACATCCCGTCAAAAATGAAGCGGGTCAGCTTCAACGAGTGTATGTTTACACACCCTTGACGAAATTAGAAATATTGGAAATAAAAAAGATGCTGCCCTGCCATGATAAAGACCCGGGGGGGTTTCACCGAGAATTAAAAGACATTCTCCGCATAGGAGATTACACGTACGCTGACATTATAAAATTATTGAAAGTACTGTTGCCTGCTGGTATTTATGAAAAGCTTAAGGAAAAAGACTGGGAGGTGGGAGAGAAAAAGATAAGTTGGACAGAATTGGAAACAGAGGATAAAGGCCGGCACCCTGGTGTTGGTCTTGGGGAAAAAGCTAAAGCACTACCTGAACTCCTGATACAAGTTTTGCCGAGATTATTGATTACTAAAAAGGAAGATTGGGATGCTATTTCAGCCTGTAAACAGAAGCAAGACGAGGACACAAGTGATTTCTATTCTAGATTCGAGAAATGTTTTTCTATTAATAGTGGCCTTAAGCCTAGTAGCGAGTCATATCCTCATCTTTTCGTGAGCAAATTAGTAGAGAATTCCTTACCCCACATCAAGAATAGAGTACTGAAGCGAAGGTTGAAAGTACTTGGCAAGCAAACAGCCCTTCACAAATGTTGTAAATGTTACAATATCACCAGAACAGAATTAGAGATGAGCAGGATCATGAAAAGAGACGCATGAAAGAGACGAAATTGAAAGTGCTGGTTGCCCAATCAGTGCCAGCAAACGCGAACAAAAATGGCAAAAATACCGCAACCCCTGTCAAAGGGAACTGTAATTATTGCAAGCAACCAGGTCACTATATACATGAATGTGCTGTCCTCAAACACAATATAGCTACAGGCAAGACAAAAGAACAACCGCATCCTCCTAGACAGAATAGCACCCCACAGAGCACGCAACAGACAGTAGCGAATTTTCCACCTCCACCGCCACCTGTTAATGCCTCGACACAAATGTATCAGTACACGCAGTCAGACTATCCAGAATACCAACAGTTCTCATGAAACAGCCTAGAGAGGGAAGTTGGCTTGCCCCTTATTGAGGTTCCTGTAGATCAAGAGGGTCCTTATGTGCATAGTCGTGTATTGGGACAAGACAGAAAATTTCTGATTCACACAGGGGCGAGCAGAACTACCATCAGCCATGGCGAGGTTCCAGGGGCACCCCTTTCAGGCTCACAGAATGTTTCCCTGGGATTTTCAGGAAAGCCTATTGTTAACGAAGTATCGAAACCAGTTTCCCTAGGAGTTGGTCCATTGTCACGTACCACAGACTTGCTACTTACAAAGTCATGTCCAGAAAACTTGCTTGGCATAAAGACATTGAAAGAACTAGGAGCAGTTATATGTTGTTCCCCGGAAGGAGTACGACTATTCTTACGTGATTTTAAAGGACATTATGTGTTGAAGGATTTCGACCACAGACTCCAGAATGTACCACAGCACCTATGGGCACAAGGTCCGACTGACGTAGGTTACATGCACATTACACCACACTGTGTCACTCTGAAAACAGGAGTAGTACTACCACGTATCCGACAATATAAGTTACCACCTGATGCTGTAGTAGCCTTACTGAAAATTATTGACGAGCTCATTGCACAAGGGGTGGTAGTGGAGACTGACTCAAATGTATGTAATTCGCCTGTCATCACTATTCTTAAACGAACAGACCCTAATGCACCACCAGTTTACAGACTAGTTGTGGACCTTCGAGAATTGAACAAATGTGTAGTCCCTCAATACCCAGTGGTCCCAGACATTTCTTCATTACTGACTGCTATTGATTCTGAGGCAACGTTCTTTACTGTTATTGACTTGAAGAATGCCTTTTTCAGTGTCCCAATTCATCCAGATAGTCAGTACCTTTTCGGATTCAGTTTAAATGGATGAAGCTTTAAATTTACGAGAGCTCCCCAAGGTTTTACAGAGAGTCCTAGCATTTACAGCCAAGCATTAAATAGACAGCTAGACAGTATTCATATGCCTGCCAACACTGCACTGCTCCAGTATGTAGACAATATCCTAATCACAGCACGATCAGAACCAGACTGCGAAAATGCATCACTGACAGTTTTACACTTTCTGGCAGACAAGGGGCACAAAGTGTCCCCTTCGAAGTTGCAATTCTGTGCACAGCAAGTGGTATACCTTGGACACTTGATGTTCAAGAGGGGTAGACAGCTGACACAAGAGCGTATTCAGTTAATTGCTAACCTTTCACAGCCCAAGACACAAAAGGAAGTACGGGCCTTCATTGGCCTCACTTCATACTGCAGACAATGGATTCCCCAGTATGCCTATCTAGCCAAACCACTCATACAGTTGACAACACAGGAGGCAGCGTCTTTGACTGTCCTCCCTTGGACACAAGAACATACCTTGGCATTTGATGAATTAAAAAGAGCCTTATGTCAAGCGCCAGTTTTAGCGACTCCTTGTTACAGCAAACCTTTTATGCTTTTTGTCACTGAACGAGATGGAACAGCATTATCTGTCCTTACACAAGATCAAGCAGGAAAACACAAGCCCTGTGCTTATTTTTCTAGCACACTGGATCCAGTGGCCCAGGCTCTGCCTGCGTGCCTGAAATCAGTTGCAGCAACAGCCCTAGCCATAAGACAGAGTGACTCCATTGTGATGGGACATCCCCTGACAGTCCAGGTACCACATGCAGTGGAAGTTCTCTTGAACAGGACACAGACACAACACTTGACTGTAGCGAGACTGACAGGATATGAACTGATGTTATTTCAGCCACACATTGAGATCAGACGATGCAATATTCTTAACCCTGCTACACTTTTGCCCTCAAGTACAGTAGACACTGCACCACATGACTGTGTGGAAATAATGAATACAGTAACGAAACCAAGACAAGACCTGACAGATATTGCACTGCCAGACCCTGACCAGACACTTTATGTAGATGGTTCATGCATGAGAACAAGTACAGGAGAGTTTGTGGCCGCATATGCCGTGACCACTGATACTGAAGTCATAGAGACACAAATAGAGACACTGTCAGCACAAGCAGCAGAGCTCATCGCTCCGACACAAGCCTGCGTAAGAGCTAAGCACTTGAAAGTGAACATTTATACAGACTCACAGTATGCATTCGGTGTTGTTCATGATTTCGGAGTGTTATGGAGAGAGAGAGGTTTCCTGACCTCTCATGGTGCTAAAATTCAGCACGGTCCGCTTATTCAGGCTCTGTTAGAAGCAATACATTTGCCTACAGCCATAGCTATCATGAAATGCAAAGCACACACCAAAGTTACAGACACCATTTCCCAGGGTAATGACCTGGCAGACCGAACAGCTAAACTTACAGCCCTGACACCAACAGACACGACAAAGACAGAGGTACCTTTTCTCACAACAAGCATGACAGTCAGGGATCCTTCACAAGATGTACTCGACATACAGACACATGCCACCTCAGACGAAATAAAGAAATGGACTGAACAAGGAGGGGTCCAGACTGACCAGGGTTGGATGACAAAAGGCAAAGCTACATGGTTTCTCCCAGACTCTATGGTACAAGTCATCATAAACACAGCACATAGTCCAGCACACTTAGGAGAAAAGGCAATGCTAGACAGCTTACAGAATATCTGGTTTAACAAGCACCTACGTGCAGCAGCGAAACAGAAAGTACGTACTTGTATGATCTGTTGCCAGTTCAATCCAGGCAAAGGCATTCCGGTGGAACAAGGCGGATTTCATCCTCCTGACCATCCTTTTGAAGTCCTCCAGATGGATTATATCCAAATGGACAGATGTAGAGGTTACAAGTATGTCCTGGTAGTTGTGTGTGCACTATCTAGATGGACAGAAGCTTACCCAGTCCCTGATTATACTGCTGTGACCACCGCCAGGCAATTGGTGCGTGAATTTTTCCCACGGTATGGATTGCCCCGTGTCGTGTACTCAGACAATGGTCAGCCCTTTTCTTCTGAATTAATGAAACAAGTGTCCCTTCTGTTAGGATACCAGTGGAAGTTTCATTGTGTACGACACCCTGAAGCAGCAGGACTTGTCGAGCGTCATAATCAAACACTTAAGAAGAAATTAGCAAAAGTTTGCGCAGAAAAAGGCGTGGATTGGATGGTAGCCTTGCCGGTTGCCCTCTTTTACATGCGTATGGTAGCTCATTCCAGAACAGGCCTATCTCCTTATGAAGTAGTTTTCGGTAGACCACCGAATATGTGGGATTGGCCTATGCCTAAGAAAATAACTGATGTTGACAGTAACATGCTGACAGATTACCTGGCTTCCTTGATGTCTGCACTACTCTCTTGTCGTTCACAGGTTGCCGCCGCCTTCCCTGACAACACTCAAGTCAAGGAGCATACCATCGTCCCTGGGGATCACGTATACGTTCGAAATTTTGATCGATCAAGCCCTCTATAGCCACGCTGGAAGACACCGAAATTAGTACTGCTCACCACGAGGACTGCCGTCAAGGTCAAAGGACGCAAAGGCTGGCTTCACGCCCAACACTGCAAGAAATTCTTTGGAGATTCTGGAACTTTGATAAAGACTAAAGACATTACAGATTCTAAGCCCCCTTCGCTAGAAAAGACTCAGCAACAAGAATATAGGTCCAAATTACGGTCTAGTAAGTCAGACAGCGTTTAATTGTTTAAGTCCACTAGGTGGTGAATCGGTTAGACAGGTTCCTGACATGTATAAGATCGTACACCAGAATAGCAAAAAGAGCAAGATGAGAGAGAAATACTGCAAGATATTACGCAGTAGATGTATAGTAACTCTGATTTTTATGTCTCTTCTGTGCATCACTATAATATGTATCAGCTTGACACCACATGCTTTCTTTCCTCCTATTTCTTCACGAATACACTCTTTCTTTAATGACACTGTAGAGCATACATTCAGTGATCTGCCTCCCCATGTACTGTCATATCGACTAGCCCTGCGCAACAATACTTTTATTCGGATTTTGCACCGTTCTCATCAGACCAGCAATGCAACAGATTGCTGGGTATGTGGCCAACTTCCACCTTTTCAAAAGACGAAGGGAGTACTGCCCTTCTTCCCTTTTCCGTTCTCGCACAATGGTTCGTGCGGAGCATGGTTTGCCTTAATGACATCACTAGACAAAAAGTCCACAGTTTCCCAGGACGACTGGATATGGGGAGATTTGAATAAAGTAATGAATGAGGCATGCTTTCCAGACGATGACGGTCTTCCACAAAGGAAGGGGACCGATCTAGAAAATGAAGAGTATGAGCAAGGAAATGCTTCCCTTAGCTTTATGATTTTGAATGTTCAGCCCAAGCAAAATACAAGTCCACTGATTATATCAGTCCTACCAGTAAAAGGTGATTTGTGCATTAGAAAGAAAGGATCGGTACATTTAGGACACAGCGAGTGTAATGCTGTAGTCGAGTTTAATGATAAAGGAAAGTCTTCTTTCAAAGCTTCCCGCCATTCATATTTCATTTGCGGTCAGACAGCCTATGCACATCTGCCCTTAGACTGGGGTGGGACGTGTTATATAGCGTTCCTGTTGCCCCCTGTCTTTCTAGCCCCATCCCATTATCATCGAGACTCACGACTGGAACATGTTAGACATCGGAGAGAGACCGATTCCTCCGTGATTGATCAGACAGAGACAGCTTGGGAGCAATATACAGATTTCAATAGAGGATTCTTCTTTTTCATAGGTCCCGTCCAAAACAGTTAACAGTAAACAGTAACAGTAACAGTAAACAGTCAATAGAGGATTCTTCTTTTTCATAGGTCCCGTCCAAAACAGTAAACTCATACGCAGGTTAACAAGAACTCTAGAAGCAGTAGTGAACAAGACTGCATCTGCTCTGGCTAACTTGACCCAGGAGCAGTCTGCCATGAGACTTGTTGTTCTTCAGAATCGTCTTGTTCTTGACGTCATCCTGGCAGATAGGGGCGGGGCTTGTAGAGTGATCGGCTCCAGTTGTTGCGTGTTTATTCCTAATAACGTGCCATCCGTGTATGCAGCAATAACAAGACTCCACAAGATAGCTCACGAGATACATCAAGATCCAGGCACATGGACTTGGTCCGGTTGGCTCTGGAGTGTAATATCAGCATGGGAATGGAAAGTATTGTCGTTCCTAGGAATGATACTGCTCATGATATTCAGCTGCTGTCTCTGTCTGCAATGTGGCCCGGCGATTTGCGGCTTGTGTGCCACTGCCTGTATTCCCCATCCACGTATACAAAAGAAAAAAGACGAACAAATGATGCTGTATGATCAGATATACGGTCTCATGAATATAGATGTGTCCTGAAGGGCACAGTAGGGGACAAGAAGGGAATGAGGAAAGAGAAATTTTATATGGCCAATGTGTCCCCTGCTTGTACCCCACGTTTAGTGTATGTGCATATCATCCATGCATTTTTCCTTTCATGTCCGTAATAATGATGCTTCTGCATTTCCATCTCACATAAGAATGTCAGTTACCAAGCCTTCCATGAAAGAAACGTTAATTCTGCATTGAGGCCTATGTTGCCAATGTATTTGCATGGTGCACGTTTAAAAGTCGAGATGAACCCGTTTTGTGGCTCAGCCTGAGCCAGTTCCCGAATTAAGGTTTTTCATGACTCCAGACACTCTGAAGGCTGCAGTTCAGCTACGTATCCCTGACCTCTCGCATACTTCTGGCTCAGCCGAGAGGGGCCCAGCCCGGGGTGCCAAGACAGTATTTTGCACACAGTTATCTGCTTGCTCCTCAGAAAACACATTCCTGCCTAGTGAAGAAGGTAAACAGAACCCATCTACAGAGATAGAGCCTAGTCTTCCTGTCTCCGTTTTAATGATTTACAGAGCTCACATCCATAGAAAGCCCATGGCCCCCACGCAATGCACGAAGAAATATATGCACACACTGGCTCTTAGTGATGAGCAACCTTTGCTTGAGCGACCTTTACTTCAGATAATACATCCCCGGATCCAAGATATCAGATAATACCAGACGAACAGGTTGTCCTGACACTGAAGGTCTCTCTACTAGATCGAAAGTCAGCTCCCCCCAGCTTCCCCCCAGTTACACGTTAGTTGCACGTCATGACCAGGATGTGCACACAAGTAGGGCAAAGGTTCCAGCTGGCCATGCAGACCCCCTCCATGTATCCACCCACCTATGGCTCACCTATGACTCCTCAAGTGAACGCCTTCTTACACGCCCTCTTGCACGCCCATATGCTCTTATCTCTCTTTCTCTTGCTCTGCCTGGAGCGCTCCTCCTTCTCTATGCAATGTAATGTATATTCCATGTATAAATATTGTACTCTGTGAATAAAGTTCAGAAGACCCTTCCTGAACCTTAGTGGTAATAGAACCCGATTATCCCCTAAACTCGAGTTACTGAAATAAAGCCCTTTTGAATCGGACACCACGGACTCTGCCTCTCATTATATGCATGACCTTTTGTTTAAGTATAGAAATTCCGACAGGGTAATATTTTATTTACCACACTTTAATGAACTATTTTGTATTTTTTTTTAGTTATTTTTATGGGGAGAAACAAAAAACAGGGAATTCAAAATGGCTCAACAGGAGCAACAAAAAATCTGGAAAAAATTAGGGTTTTTTGGGGCAATTGTGGTTGTCACCAGCAAGGAGGATGAGCTTTAGGCTCTGCTCACCATAGGAGATGGTCTTACCACAAAAAATACAGGTGACCCTAAATTCTCAGAATCGTGGTTGAATGCAAGGGATTGTTTCCCTTGTCTCTGGTCCCGATGGATGGGTTGTTTTTGTTTGGAGGTGCTGGGTGTAGATTGGGGAGGGTTGCTGCCCAGTTCTCTCTTTTCTGCGGCAGCATAGTTGTTGGGGTGCTTGCGCTGCATGTGCCTTATCATGGTATTGTTCCCAAATGAATATTTTTTATTTGGGTTACCCCTTGAGAGTTCCGTGTCACAGATAAGGCAAGTCACCTTTGCCACATTCACTTTCTTTTTTCCCTCAGGGATGAAAAAAAACTCCCATACAATGAGTGGCTTGGGTTGGTATGGGGTATTGTGTTCTTCCAGCCACCTCCTCCTCGTCCCCTCCTCCTCTTCCTTCTCTTCCTCTTCTTCTTGACCACCAATGTGATGTTGTGGTGGTCCTCTTGGTGGTGGTGGTGGTCGAGATGCTCCAGCTGATGCTGCAACTGTAGCCATTTCAAAGTACAAAATATACCTAAAAGATTTCAAAACAGGTCTTCCTCAGTCAAAGGACAAAGTCAGAATAAGGAAAAAAGGTGGGGTCTTTCATCATTTGGAAAAAAAAATGTCCTGAACCAATGAGAAGTGTTATTTTCAGGTCACAAGACCAGGGATTTCATCATTATGAAACCAAAACTGTTCTGCACCAATTAAAAGTGTTATTTTCAGGTCACATGACCTGACGCGCTTACGCGATGCGCCCCCAAGCGTGCCCGTAGTCGTGCCCCGGGTCGCGTCGCGTAAGCGCGTTGGATGTTTACGTTGCGCGATCGTGTGCTTCTGGGTGCGCTCACGCTGTGCGTATCACGTGGACGCGGCTACGCGATACGTCACGATGTTGTTTTCGTTTGTGGCAATAGCGCTAACGGGACGCTCTCCGGAGCGCGCCCTGGGGCACTTAAAAAACTACGCTTTTCGGGGCGCTCACCGGGGCGCGCCCCGGGAGTGCTCCAGGATAAAAAAAAAAATATATATATATACATAAAAAAATTGTTTTAAATACAAATATAATATAGGATTCATTCATTTTTGAAAATATTACATTTCATAGCTATAGACATTTGCTATTAACAACATTTTGAAATTTACTGAAAAACACATAGGTTTGGGGCCTTATATATAGTTAGGAATTAGCATTTAAAAAACCAATGAAATTCACTGAAAAAACCATAGGTTTCACACCAGTTATAGTTAGCTGGAAATTTTACTGACATAAAACCACTGAAATTCCCACGTTATAGTTAGTTGGACTCACTATAACTTGCGCGCCTGCAATGCACTGCTGATGACGTCACATATTACATCACATCAGCTTTAAAAGATGTGCTTTGCAGCAACATGGTAAATGACACAAAAGACACCAAAGGGTTTCTTTACCTGTTGTTCATGCAAAGCCTGTGAAAATAGTGTTAATAGGAAATAACTTACCCTATCTAACAATAGCAAACCTTTCCGTATTCAAAAACATCTGACTTGTAAATCTGATTACTGTGTATATGCACTACAATGTCCATGCCCTTTGACATATATTGGAAGCACAAAACATCCAGTCAAAAAACGTGTATTAGAACACATGAGGGCAATAACAAATGAGGATAAAAATTACCCTATTGCAAAACATTTTAAAGACTTTCACTAGAAAAATTTAAGTTCACTAAAATTCTGTGCTTTGGACAGGATTCCACTATCAGAACGTGGTGGTGATAGACTCAGACAATTACGTCAACTTGAGTCGAGGCTTATAATTAAATATGACACTGTACAGCCTTTGGGGTTGAATAAAGATGAGGAGCTATCTGTCCACTTAGCTTAGGAGCCTAAACATATTCACCCTGTTGACAAACTCTAAAACTGAATCCCTTACAAATCATTGACTTGAAGCTGTCTTTGTAGCTGTTTTTAAACAATTGTGTATACTTTAAAGTGATTATACATTTTTATGTTTGTAGGAGACATATATGTCGCCGCACAGTGAGGATGTGAAACCACTGGCTGCTGAATTAATTGGATCATCACGAGAGAATGCATCTACTTTACCGATTAATTGTTTTTGAGTATGAAGACACTATGAGAGTACTATTTAGAAGCTGAATGCCCACTGGGGCCGTAATGCATTGTAATGAACTATCACAGTGACATAAATTGGCAATTGAAGAATAACAGCCCACTGGGGCTCAATCGCATTGTGATATGATATAATATCGCATCGAGGAATTCAGTGCACAACCGCCCACTTGGGCAGTACTGAATAATCAGATCAGAGGCACTGGTTACTTAGAACGAATTGTTTTGTTCAGCATTGAGTTTAGTAACAGCCTTAAATGTAATGCCATTTATCAAATTATGTTTACATTTCTCAATGTCAAGCTGCTCACATATCATTATGGTAAACGGGATGTACAATTACCTCCATACACTTGTGTGAGGACGAGTAGTCCTACCTTTATGTTGTTTGATTAAACTTTACTTTAAACCTTGTGATGGGAAAAAACACTGTTTCCCGTGACCAAGGTGCGGCCGCACCAAAACGCGTCTGGTGTTGTTTGGCATTCTGTGGGGTAAATAAAACTTCACGCTAATGAATCTGGGCTCGAGCTAACTTCTTTCTGATGGTAAAGTTGCTGTGTTGAAATATTGAGAGGGTCGCCTCCGCGCTCGAGCCTGCCGCCGCAAGTGGCTAGGGGACTGGAAAACTTCGTTGATTGAATATATAGTAATATATATTTATATTACCTACTGGTGGTCACCAGTAGGTAGTTATAGGTAGGATTTTTTTCAATCCAAAATCTCAAAATTCTATTTGGAATAACTTTGGCGCCAGTTGATGAATCTGCCTGAAAATTTCCTCAAATTTGCCTCGCGGAGCTCCAGTTCTTCCTTGAAAGTTTCGGGGGGATTCATTAAGCGGGGGCTAAGATAAAAGGGGGGTCCCAAAACATGTTTTCCCCATGTTAATTTCCATAGGGCGGACAATCTCACTTTTAGCCCGAACGGCTGAATGGATTTCCACCAAATTTGGCAAAATTGTAGGGACTGGTAGCCCGATGTGCCTTTGCTATGTCTCAAGATATGTGCTCCAGTGAATTTTGAGTAATTTAGGTTCAAATAAATATATACATCTATAGGCGTGCCCCGGTACGCGCACCGGGGAGCGCACCGGGCATGCTACACGACTTGCGCACAGAAAGCTGATTGGCTCACGGGTGTGTGTAAACATTCGAAACAGTCCGGAGCGGCCGCCATCTTGTGTCTCGGTAGGATCGAGATACAAGAGGTGGCAAAAAAAAAAGGGGGAAATGACCATAAGGGGGCAGGGTAGACCGCCCCTGACCCCCTAGGTTTGATGTGGGGGTCATAATAGGGGCCAGCGGGGCAAAATAAATATTTTTATTTTCGTTTTGCATGGGGGGAGCGCCTGGTAATCGCACCGTGGAGCGCACCAGGGAGCGTACCATGGGGAAAAAAGAATGACAGACTTTTTAAAAATTTTATTTTTATTAATTGTACTTTTTGTTGTTTTCTTTTTTTTTTATTAAGTACCAGCATGTAGGTACCAATGCAGAGTCTAAAATTGAATATACACCGACTCCTTTGTAGATATCTTGCATGTTGTTACAGAAGTTATTGTGGTATATGGAATTCAAATCATAGTCTGTCAGGAAAACAGAAACAACATGGAGGCAGGAGATGATAAAGAGATGTTAAATACACATTGGAGATAATATAGTGGGAGAATGAAAGTAACTATGAGCAAAATTACTATGTAACATAAAAAAGTTGCACAGTATATTTCAAGTCTCACTTTATATTATATCTATTTTGGTACTATTTCATAATTTACATACAAAAAAGAATAATGTCTCAAACAATTTTTAATTTTTAAATAAAAATGTATTGCTGTGAGGTTTTCAAAATCTAAAAGAATTTCCAACATTAATTTGTCAGGTATGTCCTCATTTGGAATCCATGATTCAATTTCTTCTACACAATTAAGTAAGTCTTGTTCCAGTGAGTGATCCAAAAAGTCTATTTCATCAATGTCTTCCTTAGGATTGTTTTCCATATTATTTTTAAATAAAATATTAATTTTATTTTGTTCTCCTTCCATTTTCTTGCTGTAAATTGCAAAAAAAATAAATATATCAGTAGAGATAGGGCACTGTTGGGTTTAAGTTCAGACAGGTACTTGTGAGTTTTTAACAGTGAAGTTATATTTGGGCAGTGTATGGTTTCAGGCAGGAAGTAGAACTATTAAAAAGTGCCTGTCATGAAGCCTAAGTAAATTCATAAATATACCAGAGAAGCCTAACTCAATCCATAATTATACCAGAGAAGCCTAACTCAATCCATAATAATAACAGAGAAGTCTATCTCAATCTGTAACTCTTACAGAGGGACAGTATATAACTATCAGAAAACGTTTTCCCAAATTAACTTAAAGTGCACAACATAGTTCCCCTTACAAATTAACAACTTACCTTTGTCAAAGCAGTTGAAGATTTCTGTCAAAATTCTTTCCAAATGTACCTTAGGTAGTGTTAGTCAAAATGGCTATGTTTCCCTATCATTTTTCATATATATTCATGCACTTAACCAATCAAATGTCAGCACATAAAAGTACAAAATGTAAGTAACATTTTAATTGATTGAAAATTCAAACAGTTTCATATCTGTTTTTGTCATGTAATTTACCTCAGGATATTTAAACAGGGCTACAGCCCAAATGGCTCAATGGAATACCACCAAATGTGGGTAAATGGTAGGGACTGCTATGTAGTAGGGCCTATTCTTTATTTGGTGTAAGTGTCTCCAGTGGTTTTTATGTAAATTACTTTCCCACATTTTTTTGGGGAGCGCTTACCGGTGCGCGCCCCGGTACGCGCACCGGCAGCGTTACGGGAGTCCTTCATTTTGTGTTTCGGTAGAATTGAGACACAAGATGGAGGACAAACAACGTTGGGAATGGGTAGAAGGGGGCACGGTAGACACTTCTTGACCCTGTAGGTTTTCTGAGGGGGGTTTAGGAGTCCCATTTATGTCCCCCCCCCCAAAAAAAATTTCACAGGGGGAGCGCCCAGTAAGCGCACCAGGAAATGTACCGGGGAGCGTACCGGGGAGCGTACTTTGGTGAAAAATAGTGAAAAAAGTTGGAAAAAGAAAATCATTATGAGTGATCAGAGGTAGGGTGGCCCTGAAAAGAGCTTTTGGGTTCTGTGGCTGATTTAAGTAACTACAAGTAGGTTCCAATGCACAGTCATAAATTCAGAAGGAATATTATATTCCCCTCATCGGAGAAGTGCACACCATCTCCTCTGTAAATGTCTTGCATGTTGTAACGCAAGTTATTGTTGTATATTGAACCCATTCCATAGCCTCTCATGTAAGCAGAAACAGATTTATTCACATGCTTCCGTGCTTTCTCAAATTGTGGACAAAATCGGTTGGACCAGTTCCATTTCTGTCTTTGGCATATATTGGAATATACCAAGGCAGTTTGTGGAAAATGTGTCATCAATTGATCAAAGGTGTCCTTTAAAAGCATTTCCAGACCAACCCCAGTCATAGTGCCCAAGTCATTTCCACCACAGTGCACTATTAAGAGGTCAGGGTTTGGCAGATGCAAAAAGGTTTCAACCAATGGTATCAATTGGTGACATCTCAATCCTCTCTGGCTAATCCACTTGATTTCCACATTTGATAAATCAAGGTTGTGAAAATGTCTGCTTACCTTTGAGCCCAGTGGATGTAGCTATGTCCAATAATCCACACAGAATACATGATGAGAGAAGGTTCTGGTGCAGTCAGATGAAGTGTGGGAATGAAATGGCTGTTGGAACAGTCGGAGTTTACAAAAAAATAATTGTGGAGTTTCCCTGCTCTTTAATCACAAGCAATGATTGGTGGATTCATATAGTTAAAAACTGAAAGTTAGGGTGCATGGTTGTGTTGTGTGAAAGAAGCAATTTGAATGGTTAAAAAAAAGTCAATAAAAGTAATAATGCCCTGGATAAGCTGGTGTATTGAGAGGTCAAACATCCTTGCTGACTTAATTTGCAACATTGTAGAATAAACTTTTGAACCTGAGTGTTCAGTTAGGAGGGAGTTGCTATGGTAAAAGGTAGAAAGGTCTGGGAGGGGGAAGGGTGTTGGTTTGAAAATAGTGAGGGGAGTGTTTGATTGGTTGAAATGAGGCATACGTGTGTAGAATTAGAGCTTTTATGTGCCAGTCTTGGTTTCAGTGTATTGAGTGCACACCTTTTGCTCTGCTAAAGAAAAATTGGTGTGTGTGTCTGACACTGTTCTTAATCTCCCAAAGCATTTGTAAAGGTAAGTAATGATTCATTTAATTTAGATAGAGACTTGTTTGCTCTATGGAGAAGATTTGGAAGCAGATAGTGAAGTTTCAGTAGTGAAATTGAATGCTTGTACATAGGTCCTGTACAGTGTTTCTTAAATGTTATTCAAAAAACGATTTTGGGTGCAAATCAATGGTATTTCCATTTGGGCCTTATTTATGATTGCCTTGTGGCGCCGGTGCGTCACTATTAACATCGGAAAAAAGTGACGCACCGGTGGCGCAAGACCTTCATAAAAAAGGCCCCAAGTTTCTTTGCTGTTGGTTTGTGTCTTGCTTTTTAATAATGCATGCTATGAACATTTGCAAGATAGAGGATTTGTATTTTGTGAAACAGTGAAGTTTCAGTAGTGAAATTGAATGCTTGTACATAGGTCCTGCGCTGTGTTTCTAAATTGTTATTCAAAAAAACAATTTTGGTGGCAAATCAATGGTATTTACATTTGGGACTTATTTATGATTGCCTTGTGGCGCCGGTGCATCACTTTTAACATGGAAAAAAAATTATGCACCGGTGGCGCAAGGCCTTCATAAATAGGGCCATGAGTTTCTGTGTTGTTGGTTTGTGTCTTGCTTTTTAATAATGCTTGCTATGAACATTTGAAAGATAGGGGATTTGTATTTTGTGAAACAGCGAGGTTTCAGTAGTGAAATTGAATGCTTGTACATAGGACCTGCGCTGTGTTTCTAAAATGTTATCCAAAAACGATTTTGGGGGCAAATCAATGGTATTTACATTTGTGCCTTATTTATGATTGCCTTGTGGCGCCGGTGCGTCACTTTTAACATGGGAAAAAAGTGACGCACCGGTGGCGCAAGCCCTTCATAAATAAGGTCCTGAGTTTCTTTGCTGTTGGTTTGTGTCTTGCTTTTTAATAATGCTTGCTATGAATATTTGCAAGATAGAGGATTTGTATTTTGTGAAACAGTGAGGTTTCAGTAGTGAAATTGAATGCTTGTACATAGGTCCTGCGCTGTGTTTTTAAAATGTTATTCAAAAAACGATTTTGGGGGCAAATCAATGGTATTTACATTTGCGCCTTATTTATGATTGAATGTGGGGCCGGTGCGTCACTTTTAACATAGGAAAAAATTGATGCACCAGTGGCGCAAGGCCTTCATACATAAGGCCCTGAGTTTCTTTGCTGTTGGTTTCTGTCTTGCTTTTTGATAATGCTTGCTATGAACATTTGCAAGATAGGAGATTTGTATTTTGTGAAACAGTGAGGTTTCAGTAGTGAAATTGAATGCTTGTACATAGGTCATGCTCTGTGTTTCAAAAATGTTATTCCAAAAATGATTTTGGTGGCAAATCTATGGCATTTACATTTGGGCCATATTTATGATTGCCTTGTGGCGCCGGTGCGTCACTTTTAACATGGGAAAAAAGTGATGCACCAGTGGCGCAAGGCCTTCATACATAAGGCCCTGAGTTTCTTTGCTGTTGGTTTCTGTCTTGCTTTTTGATAATGCTGGCTATGAACATTTGCAAGATAGGAGATTTGTATTTTGTGAAACAGTGAGGTTTCAGTAGTGAAATTGAATGCTTGTACATAGGTCCTGCGCTGTGTTTCTAAACTGTTATTCAAAAAACGATTTTGGTGACAAATCAATGGTATTTACATTTGGGACTTATTTATGATTGCCTTGTGGCGCCGGTGCGTCACTTTTAACATGGAAAAAAAATTATGCACCGGTGGCGCAAGGCCTTCATAAATAAGGCCATGAGTTTCTTTGTTGTTGGTTTGTGTCTTGCTTTTTAATAATGCTTGCTATGAACATTTGCAAGATAGGGGATTTGTATTTTGTGAAACAGGGAGGTTTCAGTAGTGAAATTGAATGCTTGTACATAGGTCCTGCGCTGTGTTTCTTAAATGTTATTCCAAAAACGATTTTGGGGGCAAATCAATGGTATTTACATTTGGGCCTTATTTATGATTGCCTTGGGGCGCCGGTGCGTCACTTTTAACAGGAAAATGATTTGGTGCATGCAGTTGACACCAGTGGTCGAGCATATGAGGTGAAAGATGGTTGTGTGATGGAAAAAGAGAAACTTGTGTCTAGAGATGCAGAAGAGGTATTAGCTGATGAAGTTTTAGGGAGACGTACTAAGGGTCCAGTGTACACTTGGAAGTGTAGTAGTATTTGTAGTGTGGGACAGGATTCAATCGATTTGCTTCGAAATTTCTTACGTACATATAGTAAGAAAAGTCTAAAACAAAAAATGAAGATCTTGCAAGAGTTAGATCCTTGCAGAGTGAGAGAAAACACAAGTTTGCATGGGCATTCACTGGCTTGTCTTTCTAGAAAAGTATGTCAGAGTGTTTTTCATCATTTTAGGATGTTAGCAGTGCATCATAATAAGGAGAGGAAATTAGTGAGAAGGTTGTATTATGCAAAAAGTCCAGCACTTAAGCTTAAACAGTTAAACAGTGCTCTTTTGCATGGATCTGAAGTAGATGTGAAGACTATTTGTGAAGAAATTGAGTTTTGTTATTTTGGGAACAAAGAGGACAGTGTAGAAATGAAAATAGTAATGGATGGTAATGTGGAAGACAATGTACAGATTTCAAGTACAGAAAAGTTTGACGAGGAAATTACCAAGTTTAAGGTGAAATAAAGTGAAAGGCCTAATTTAACTTGTGTGTGTTGTCGATGGACTCATTATAAGATTCAGACTAGGTTAGTTGATTTATATGCAAAATGTGAATTGGAAAATAATAGTGAATGGAAGGATTTTGTAAGTTATTTGTTGGTGGAGAATTCTTTTGATTTGAGTTTTGATCAGTGTATTTGTAATTATTGTTTGAAAAAATTAAATGAAAATAGAATGCCTGCTAGAGCTGCTCATAATAATCTTCAGTTGATAGATATTCCTTCTGAATTGATGGATTTAAATACCTATTAATCTATTTTGATTCAATGTGTCCATCCTTTTCAAGCTATTGTTCGCATGCAGCGTAAGATAGGGAAATTACCTCCTACAGATTTACAAAGAGGATTGAAGGGAAGAGTTGTTTATTTGCCACTAGATGTCAAGAAAAATATTGATACAATTGGTGTAGAAAGAGTAGAAGAGGATTCTCTGGGTATTCTAGTTAATGGGGTTCCGACAAAGAGTAAGAAAATCTGGCAAGATTTAGTGGATGTTAGGAAAGTCAAAAAGGCAACGTTGTATTTGGTCAAAAACAATGAGTACTATAAAGATGTAAGTGTTGGAGCAGAGGAAACAGCTACAGAAGAAGACAGTGATTGTTCAGTTGGCCAAATTGAAAAAGTTGATGTGTCTAGAAGTGAAGAAATATATGAACATTATACTGTTTATCCTTTGCATTCCAAAGAAGTAATGGGGAATGCAATTGACTTGTTTCAAATGAAAGCAGCAAAAGGAAGTCCCATTAGTGTATGGGAAGAAACTTTGAAAGCTCGTTGTTTTCCACAGTTATTTCCAACAGGTCGAGGTGGACGATATGATGATCGACCAGTTCAAATTCCTGCAGCTGAATACCGGACTTTAAGATTATATGCTGAAGATACAAGATTTCGTCAATGCATTCCGTATTTGTTTCATCTACTGTATGAAAGTTATTTGTCTGGGCTTTCTTATGCAGTTAATCATATACTGAAAAGTGGAGCTCATCTGCAAAATGTTTCGGCGAGGGACTTTATGAAGAAAGTCAATTTGCAAGACAGTATTTTGGAATCTCAGCTAATCAATCTCATGGCATGTCAGCGTGGAACAAACGAGTATTGGGTCCGTTGTCATGGGGAATTGAAAGTTATGCTAAGAAACTTAGGAACTCCTACATGGTTCCTCACTCTTAGCTGTGCTGAGTATGCATGGGACGACTTACTTCAATTTTCACAAGAGGCAAATAGAAACATAGAAAATATAGAATTGAAAACACCTGGAGAACTGTGTTCTTTGGATCCAGTGAATGTTTGCAGATATTGTAATCATAGAGTTGAAGCTATGATGTATTTTATTACCAACAAAAAAAATCCTCCCCTTGGAGAGGTTTTGGATTTCTTTTGGAGGAAGGAATATCAAGCGAGAGGTGCTCCTCATATACATATGTTGTTATGGATTAAAGATGCACCCAAATTTGGTACTGATTCGGATGACACAGTGATGAGTTTCATTGAAGAATATTCAACGTGTAATGTTCCGAAAACTACTGAAGAAAACAGTTTAAGGCAACAAGTTTTACGTTTTCAATCTCATCGTTGTGGAAAGTACTGTCGTCGAAAATTCAAAAACAAGGAAAAGTACTACACGAAATGTCGTTTTGCGTTTCCACGACCAGTGATTTCTAAGGGAAGAGTAAATAATTTGATGTCATCTCTACGACACTGTGATGAGGAAATCACCCAAAAATACATACAATTTAAAAAGAAATGAAGAGTCCAAGTACATCAACGACTACAACCCAGTGATTTTGTCCATGTGGAATGCTAACATGGATATTCAGTTCATTGCTGACAACTCTATTGCTGTGGCTCGATATGTGACATCTTACATCACAAAAAAGAAAAGACAGAACTGAAGGAAATGTGGGAGGACATTTCGCATGAAAAGAGTATAAGTAAAAAATTATACAGTTTCAGTCTGAAGATGTTGTCGCATCGAGAAATTGGAGCATATGAATGTTCTGATCGGTTATCATCAGCAAGTCTCTATGCCAAATCAAGAACAATCATTTGGGTGAGTCTAGGTCTTGCTGCAACATGAAACCGAGTTTTGTAATCTGTTCAAGAAATTGAATATTTGGCGGAGAAAGAACCAAACAGTACAGATATTTTGAAGACAAACATGTTGTATACACACTATCCAAATAGAAGTACTCACCTTGAGAACACGTGTTTGTATGAAGTTCTGCAAAACTACAGTTATAAGAGGAACATCACAGAAGATATCAATAATGGAAAATCTGCTGTCATTGGGTATGAAGGATGTCTAGTGAAGCAGAGAAAAGGCCATTTGATTAATCATCGAAAATTGAGTTCCGAAGCTCCAGACAAAAGAGAATTTTACTATGGCCGGGATGCCTGTGACTTCCTCCCAACACAATCCCCAATGATGGGAGACGGACGCAGTTCTGAACTTTTGGAAGGCGGGAGGGAGTTACCCTCCCGGCCGTATTTATTAAAATATGAAACAAAAGTAAAATATTAAATAAAAGTTTCATATCATGTACAATTTTCATTTATTACATTTCGATGAAGACATGTTCATTGGCTAACCTTAACAAATCTCTAATACATAGGTTTTCCTAGCCGAGTGTAACATCCTGCAAATGCATACTTTCTAAATTAAAATTGTACATCCTAGCATTACGGGCCAACGGCAAGGTCGCAACTGGTGTCTGATCCCTACTACCAAAACTCTCGCCCTCACGGTGTGAGTGGCGCATGCGCAGAGGACTGTACCCTATGTGCCAACTCCAATTTCCCTTGTCTTGTTGGGGGCCCTCATTACTCGACGCCATCTTAAAGGTCGTCCGAGGACCCGTGTGAGGTGTCTGTAAGAAGGCAGCGTGGACTCTCCCTCCCACCCCACACTGTCTATCACATCCGCCGTCGCGGGAAATTCGTAGGAGGGGCATATAACCGCCTCCTCCCCTGGAAGGGGCCTATGGCCGTCTTCCCCTAGGCGACCCATACTTAGTGGGTGCCGCCTCCCCGTGGGAGGGGCCAATGGCCGCCTCCCCCCAGGCGCTCCCATCCATAGTGGGTGGCGCCCCCCTCTAGGGACCTTGAAATTACTGCTCACCGATCATGACCTTACCGCCCGACCAAAAAATAAATATGACATTGATTACCTACTAAGGGAAAAAACATCATCTTGTCTACTTGCATGTTTGTCTATGCTACAAGAAAAAACAGTACTTTCAGAGAGAAATCATATCATCAAACTAGACCTTCATACATCGCAACACCTGAGGGAAGAAGATGTTTATCAAAGAAAAAAAGACTTCATTGCAGAAAAACATTGCCATAAGGGGCTGGTGGGTGGGTCAAAATTGCTCCTTGTTCCGTCGAGGGCTCACGTGCAACGAGTGGGTGCAGCTTCCAAGCAAGGAACAAGAGGATGCTTCTTTGGATTCCCGCTCTCTTTATTCCTCATCGGGAGGGCGTGAACCCTCCGCTGGTACGCCTTCTGGGCGTGGCCATCGGTGTAGGTATCTAGGACAACCCCTCTTGGGCGGGAAAAGGCGCGCCCCGGCTACGCTGCTTTGGGCATACCAGCCGTGACACGCCCCCCGCCCAAAATGGTTTCCCGGGAGGATCTAGGCCCCCAAACATACGTTCGGGGGGACCGAGTGGTCGCCCCTTTCCATATTTAGCTCTTTTGCAACTCTTTAAGCCATGGCTTACTGAAGAGGAACTACTTGGAGATTTTCTCTGTTATGAAGACTCTTTTAATGCAACTAAGGATACCATAGAATGTCCTGTTTTTCCAAATTATCTGCAAATGTTGAACGAAGAAATAGAGCAAGAAACCACAATTGCTGAAGAGATTGCTAGAGACAGTTCTCAAGACAGTCAGAGTTCTACTTCATTGAGTCAGGATCCACTAGGAGGAGCAATTATCCAAAATTAAGCTGCAACTGCCATGGATGAGGTGGAAAGAGCTATGGAACAAGCTCAAGAGGATGTAATTAACTTAAAAGATTTGGTAAAGCAACTAAACGTTAAGCAGAAAAAGATATATGACGAAGTCACAGAACAGATTGAACATGGATTCAGACATGAGAAAAAAGTGTGCTCATGTACATCATTTAAGCCTGTTCGACTGTACATAAGTGGAGAAGCAGGAACAGGAAAAAGTTTTCTGATTAAAACCATTGCAACTTATTTGCAGA
This sequence comes from Lissotriton vulgaris, assembly GCF_964263255.1. Taxonomy (NCBI): domain Eukaryota; kingdom Metazoa; phylum Chordata; class Amphibia; order Caudata; family Salamandridae; genus Lissotriton; species Lissotriton vulgaris. The sequence continues at coordinate 16,995,420 of NC_141689.1, forward strand.
AAAGGACTGAATCACCACTGTCTTGTGTTGTAACCGCTCCAACTTGACTGGCAGCACATAACATTAAAGGGATTACTCTACATCGTTTACTGATGCTGCCAGTTGAGCATGATAATAAATTGCTTTACAACAAGCTATCTGGAGATGTGTGTTCTGAAGTTTCCAGAGTCCTGAAGAAAATGAAACTTCTTATCATTGATGAAGTAAGCATGGTCTCAAATCTAATGCTTGCTTTTGTGCATTTGAGAATGCAAGAAATTCTTAGAACAGAGTATGATGTGTTATTTTGAGGAAAACACATTATTGTTTTTGGAGATCTACTGCAGTTGACTCCAGTAAAAGGACAACCAGTGTTTAAAATGCTCACGCATGAAGATACCAGGAAGTCCCTTGGAAGCATTGGAAACGTTAATATATGGTTTCATTTTAAATATGATGAACTGCTTCAAAATATGCGACAGGCAAAGGATGAAGATTATAAAAATATTCTACAAGATGTAAGAATTGGAAAAGTAAGTGAGCTTGGGAAAGAAGCTTTACATGCTAGATTAATTTCAAATTTGTATCCAAATGAAAACATTCTTCCAGAGAATATTTAAAAAAAAATACTGAGAAGAAATCTGGGATATGTTTGATGCCAACTCTGCAAGAATGTTCCATCTTCAACAACAAAATGTTAAAGTTAGAAAATGAAGAGATTGTACAACTGGAAGCAATAGATAAAATAGAGCATATGGGTGCAACAATTGTTTTGACAGAAAATTTGAAAACAAAATTGGATTCATTAGAGAAAAGTATATCTAAAACAGCTGGTTTTGAAAAGACTCTGAATGTGTGTTTAAATTGTCATATCATTTTGAGAAGGAATTTAAATGTTGAAAGAGGTCTGGTAAATGGAGCAATGGGTTATGTTGTTGATTTTGTGAATTATAGAAATAGAGATGGAATGGAATTTCTAAAAATAAAATTTGATGGCATTAAGCAAGTACAACAAATCAGTCATTGTTCTGCTAGATTTTTTCTTGTAAAAGACTTATATGTTCGCCTAAAACAGTTTCCTGTTTGTTTGGCATATGCGGTGACAATTCATAAATCTCAAGGTTTAAGTGTAGATAGTGCTTTGGTGAACATTGGAAGATCTGTGTTTAAAGAGGGTATGGCATATGTGGCATTATAACGAGTCAGAAATTTATCAGGATTGTACTTGATTGAGTGTGATGAGACAAATATTTGTGCAGATCTAGATTGTGTTAAAGAATACAATAGGTTAAGAAGAGAGTATGCTCCACATTTGCCTCAATATCCTCTGTTTGAAAAACGTGTGGTAGGCCGAAAAAGAAGAAATGAGAATAATTGCAGTGAGGTAGTAGCAAAAAGACAAAAAGTAGATGAAAATGTAATTCAAAACAGAAAGAAAAAGGATTCTGATGAAAATGTTGTTGGATTTCATTTTGAAAACAGTTCTGGTGTCAACTGCTATGCTAATGTAATGGTTGATGTTTTTTTTCTTCAAACTTTACAAGAACAGATTGTTGAAAATCGGGATCAAAGATTGTGGGGTTTATTGAATTCTGTGTTTGAGAAATGTAGCAGTGATAGAACAAAAATAGAGTCTGTAACAGAAATTCGAAATATTTTAGACATGTGTCCTGTTCAAGATACATTTTCACAGAACATTCAGCAGGATTGTCAGTAATTTTTAATGTATAGGTTTGGTGTTTTGGAAGATAAAGTTGTAGATGTAGAATATCTTTTTAGCCTTTCTTATCAATGGCAGCATGACTGCGACAATTGTAGTTTATCAAGTTCTACTAGAATAGACACTGAAAGATTTATATATTTGACTTTACCAGACTGTAAATCAGTGCCATATAATAATCTAGTTAAAGCAGCAGATCATAATATGGTGTGTACCCAATGTAAGTGTCAAATGCTGTCCACATTATTTATACAAACTTATGGTCAGTATGTCATTTTAGTTTTCCAACGATGTAGACCTTATGGAACTAATTTGACAACTTGTATCAAAAATGTTGTGGCTTCTCAGTTATCAATTTCAAGAAGAACCTTTTCAACTGGCGCTAATATTTATCATGACGGTCCTTCGACAACATCAGGACATTATACATGCTACTTAAAATGTCAAAAAGGTTGGAGTTACTGCAATGATTCTCATTTGACTTATAAACAACGTTTGCCTTATGACTTTAAAAATTCTTACCTAGTGTTTTTAAAACCAAAGTTTTAGTAAAGGTAATTGGCCTTTGAAGACGGGAGCAGTTAATAAAAGTTAGTTAGTTAGTTAGTTAGTCTAATGTTTAAAATTATTTATCTTATATAGGTACTGTAAGCGGATTTCATAGTAAGTGATATCAGTTTTATAGGAAATGTTGAACATGAGTAATCCAAAAAGAGAATATGAATTTTTAAACATTGTGAAACTGTCATACGAGCTTTTGTTTGAAACCTTCGGGTAAACGGTAATTTCAGAGTTTAATTAGAGAATTTTCAAAATATACTCATATATCTGACACTATTTAGCCGTAAGGAAAGTAAAAGGTATGAGTAATAAGTCATAACGTAACACAAGGAGGAAAATGAAAATAAAGAGAATTATTTCAGATGTTCTTAGATCTTTTTTCATAGGAAGTCGATGAAATGGAAGTTTTAGAGAACAGCAAAGAATTTTCCTACCAAAAGGACCTTCACTATCTACTATTTGGCCTCAAGGAAAAGTAAGTGAATCAAAGATTAGTGTACATATATGATTTGTAAGTTTATATAGGTTTTTTAAAACACAATCTTTTAGATTGTGTTTTTCTTTCCCGCTGTTATATGATGAAGAGTTTGAACTCACTGTTTTAAGTGAAATTCAATATATTCTGAGAACAGCAAAAAAAAACTATGTAACGTATTGTATAAGTTATTCTATAGTTTGCATTGTGTAATTTATATTGTATTCTCATTGTCTCACACTCATTTTCCTTTTTCCACCCTTTTTCAGCTCTCTTTACTCACTTACACTGCCTTTCTTTCACTTTGTTTCATCGCTGTTCCTTTACTCTACTTCTTTCACAACTCCTCAATCCAATTTCAACTGTCTGCATTTCTTCTGTTCCTTGCACCACTTTTCAGCTTTCTCACATTCTCTCAGTATCACTGCTTTAGTTCTCTTCCCCTCTCTTTCCTTCTTTTGCCCCTTTACTCTTTTTCCTTTCTTCACTCATTGTACTGCAGTTCACTCAGTCCTTCCCTTTGTCTTTCTGTGTACTTACTTCCTCCCTCCTTTTTCCTCTATCGTTCTATATTAACCTCATTCCTTTCATCCCTTCACTCTGTGACTCCCCTTCTCTCACTCTCAGTCATCTTCCATTTCTCTTTCTTATTAATGGATCCTCATTTAGACTCCTTTCCCTTTCACTCATTTTCCTTTTACATACTTCTCATCTGATTTCGTTTTGGTATCTCACATTCTTGTAGTATCTTACTTATCTTCAGTAATTTGTTCTCTTTCTATTTCTTTGTCCCTCTTTTCTGTCTTTCTACATTACTTTATTTCTGTTTCTGTATCTTTCACTCTTGCTTTATTTCTTAGTATACTTTTTTCATGTTTTACTTCTTGACCTGTTTCTTCTATTTCAAAATATATATTTTACTAATTATAACTTTTTTTACTTTTGTCTTTCACAGATACAAAGTGTACTTTTAACATGCAATTAAGTTTTCAATAATTATATGCTAAGTGTGACTAAAAAATGTAGTTTGTCATCACCCTTTGCTTTAACCTCACTACTTTTCTCTCACCCTACCTCAACCCTGTTTCCTTACTGTGCTTCCCTCACTTATTCTTATCTTCCATGTTTACTTCTCTTTTCCTTACTTTCCTACCATATTCAACTTCTTTCAGTGCCCCTGCTCATCCACACTCCCTCACTTACCTTTTTTTCTGGTTCACTTAGACCCTTTCTGTCACTCCTTCCTTTACTCTCTCTGTTCTTTCTCTCTGTCACTCCCCATGTCTTACCCTTATTTATTTTTATCCACACTCTTTCACTCCTCTTTACTTACACTCACTGCTATTTTCTTTCCCTCCGCTACCGCTGTTCCTTTTCTCTGGTTCCGTCACTACCCGTCATTCCCCATCCTTTACTCTCCTTCCTTTTACTTTCATCACCCATTCACATTCTCCCAGAACCTCTGCTTTAGTCTTCTTCCTCTTTCTTCTCTTCTTTTGCTCCCTTATTTATTTTCCTTTTCTCAGTTACTTCCTCTTATACCTTTTCTCTGTTTTACTATCTGTTACACAGTCCCTCTGTGTTCCTCCCTCTAGCTCTCTTTCTCTTTACACCACTGTCTCTGTCCCCTTTGCCATGCTCACTCCTTCATTCTTTTTTTTTCTTCTTTTTTTTGGGGTAGGCTAACAGGACGCGCCCCGGGGCGCGCACCGGGAGCGCTCCAGCGTGAAACATTAAAAAAAAATGAATATACTTTAAAAAAAATATATTATATTAATATACATTATAGGATTCATTTTTAGAAAAAAATACTTTTCTTAGCTATAGACATTTGCTAATAAATAACCTTAGAAATTCACCAAAAAAAAGAGGTATGAGGCCCTTTATAAAGTTAGGAATTAGCAGTTACAAAACCTATGAAATTCACTGAAAAAACCATAGGTTTCACACCAGTATAGTTAGGAATTAGCATTTAAAAAACCTATGAAATTCACTGAAAAAAACATAGGTTTCACACCAGTTATAGTTAGGAATTAGCATTTGAAAAACCTAATAAATTCACTGAAAAAACCATAGCTTTCACACCAGTTATAGTTACCTGGAAATTTTACTGACATAAAACCATTGAAATTCCCACGTTATAGTTAGTTGGACTCACTACTACACTCATGACATGGTCAGTGACATCACTCATGACATCACTGATGACACCATCCTTATGACAGAGTGACAGACCTCCTTTCAGTGTAATGTAACCCTTAAAACACATATTCAAAAATAGAATTTTACATTTTCAAAAAAATGGAGATACCCATACCAGTTACAACAAACAATTCAGTAATTCCACCATCTATATACACATCCACTCATTCACCAACAGTTCTATATAGACACTCATACATATACTTACTCATCATATGTAGTGATACACCTATACATCCTGTTACACACCGGCAGTCATCCAAAAGTTACTCACACACATACTCACACTTGCAAATAAACTATTGAACATCCATTTATTTGCATATACAACTATACACACACTACCACATTACTTCTAAGGAAACTTATACATACTTACTCTCTTAAACAAACTCTTATAGAAACACATACTTATTTAAACAGGAACTCTTACAATCTCTTGCTCTCACACATACTTACTTATAAACATCAATACTCACATAAACTAGATTAAAACATATGCCGTTACTGATAAAGACACTAGTGAGACAGTCATTCACTCACTAACACACACATATACACACTCATCTACCCTTACAATCCTACACATATGCTGTCTTCAAAACACATACAAACAGTGAGTCAGTCATTCATGCATCTATGTGCTACGTAATGCCCCCACCAAACCATACAGACACTCATACTGATACTAAATAAAACCATCGAATAACCCATATACACACACATGTAGGTACTCACCAACCCATGCAGCCACTTATACACAAAGTGAAACACTGATACATATATTTAAATATTTGAACTTTACTCGCTAATATATGTATTCACTAAGATACACTTAATAAGCAAGTTAACCAATCAATTAAAAAAAAACATCCATTTAGACACTTATTTAAACATTTATTCTTTCATCTACCTTTACATATACATATATAAAACATATTTATTTCTCAGAAAGACACACATTCACTGGATGGTGTCATCAGTGATGTCATGAATGATGTCACTGACCATGTCATGAGTGATGTAATATGTGACATCATCAGCAGTGCATTGCAGGTGGGCAAATTATATTGAGTCCAACTAACTATAACGTGGGAATTTCAATGGTTTTATGTAAAATTTCCAGGTAACTATAACTGGTGTGAAACCTATGGTTTTTTCAATGAATACATATATATTTGGAATTTCCCTACAGCTCCGAGGAGGAGTAGCCGTCAACGCCCCGGGAGAAGCGGTACTTTCGGACTCGAAAGCAGGGAAGGACTGGAGCAGTTCCGGGTCGAAGGTTGGCGGTGAGCTGGTCGACGACGGGAACGGCATCGGGAGTACCTGAGACGCGGCAGGGAGCACCGCAGTAAGTCCCGTGTGGGGTGTGCGAGTAACTGTGTGTCCTTGATTCACTTGGGACTACAGTTACGGACTTTGTTTACTTTACCCAAACTCACCATGTCTGCAGACATGTTAAGGGGTGAATGGAGGCATCCAAAGGCATGTTTACCGATTCCCCGGCTGGGGAATCTGCATCGATAATTACACCAAGTCCACAGCAGGAGCAGAATAACAGTTTAAAGGATTTGTTCAGAGCTTTGGAAAAATGTATGAAAAGCGAACAGGCTAAATGGTGGGAGCATAGCTCTCTCACAGGCTACTTGGAAGTGGGAAGAGTGCCGAGGGGCTTACGAATAATGCTGACGCCATCATATGAAAACCCAGACCCCAACATGCTAAAGGACTGGGCTCAGTGCAATTTGGACTCGTCGCGCCGCCTAATTGAGATCTTAATTCAATATGCTGAAAGCGACAGAGTGAAACTGCTTACTGAGATAGATAGACTCAATGCTCAAATTGATAAACTACCAAGCTCTCCCCTAATTGACAAGTATCGCGAGGACATGGCTGTGAGATTAAGGCGGGAGGAGGATGTAATTAAAAAGCGTAAAGCCTATAAATTCCAAAGGGATAGGCTGGACTATGAACATGGTCAAATTTTTACATTCGTCAAGAAATATGACAGCCTTAAATGTAATAAAAAATCCACAGCCAGTACTAGTATACAAGCGAGACCGGCAGGTGAAGCCCAAACAGATGCATCGTCAATTTCAGGAGACAGCTCTGCAATCGATAGTGAACCTGACAGCGAGCAAATTAGAGGCCAACAGTAGGGGTTTCTCAGGCTGACTCCGGCACAGGAGCTAGAAGTAGTGCAACAAGACAGAAAACAAACACTCTGCTCCAGTGCCAGGGGTGTAAATGCCGGCGTAGGCAAAACATCAACGGCAAACGTGCAGAAAGGAGAAAAGCCTGCAAAGCCAAACGCAGCAAGGAAACAAAGGAAGAAACGCAGCGCTTGGCAACAGAACCCAGCCAATCAATAAACAATAGCAATACAGTGGTCAACCTTACGGACATAACGCTGACCCCTAGTGAAACTGCATCACTTTCCTTGGGTTTGTCTTATAGCGCACGTGGCAATTTTGATTATGCCAGTACCAAAATAGATCTTTTTAAATACGTCCGTAAGATCAAACTAAAAAATATCACTGTTTGCATAAGACCACTGATTCAACTGGGCCTAACCATGCAACTAATCCTGATTTTGATATGGGGGGGCCCTCACGCAGGAATTGTTTGACTTACAACAGAAGGAAATGTTAGCCACACCAGTCCCTGTGGGGATTTGGCAACAGCCCTGACCCGCAGCATATTCAAGCCTAAGTCTAAATTTTGTCCTCTTATGATCAAGGACAACCTCGACGCCTTTCACGACAAAGTTGCATCTGAATTGAAATCACTGCACTTAAGAGTGTCAAATGCTGCTAAACGGAGAAACTACAAAGACATGGATTACCACAAACTGATCAAGAAAATAAGAACTAATGTCAACATTGTAGTCAGACAATCTGACAAGGGCGGCAACGTGGTCCTGTGGCCGCGTAAAATGTACATGGAAGTGGCCCTTGGTCAATTGAATGATCATGCGTGCTATAAAAGGACAAACCTAAATGAGGTTCAAATGGCACATAATGACATTTATTTGAAACTGATGGCCTGGAGGAGTAAAGGTTTATTAAGCATGGACGAATACAAGTTTATAAAGAATGACAAACCGACCATGCCTGTAATTTACTTTATTCCGAAGGTGCACAAAAACAAACTGCAACCACCTGGCAGGCCAATCATCTCAGCCAGAAATAGTATCCTTGAAAATGTAAGCAAATATGTTGACTATTACCTACAAGAACATGTGAAAAATGTATCTTCTTTTATACTAGACACTGGAGATTTGTTAAAGAAATGGTCAACTTTTAAATGGGAATCAGGATACTTACTGGTCTCAATGGATGTAACATCCCTGTATACATTTAATAATCTAGTTAAAGCAGCAGATCATAATATGGTGTGTACCCAATGTAAGTGTCAAATGCTGTCCACATTATTTATACAAACTTATGGTCAGTATGTCATTTTAGTTTTCCAACGATTTAGACTTTATGGAACTAATTTGACAACTTGTATCAAAAATTTTGTGGCTTCTCAGTTATCAATTTCAAGAAGAACCTTTTCAACTGGCGCTAATATTTATCATGACGGTCCTTCGACAACATCAGGACATTATACATGCTACTTAAAATGTCAAAAAGGTTGGAGTTACTGCAATGATTCTCATTTGACTTATAAACAACGTTTGCCTTATGACTTTAAAAATTCTTACCTAGTGTTTTTAAAACCAAAGTTTTAGTAAAGGTAATTGGCCTTTGAAGACGGGAGCAGTTAATAAAAGTTAGTTAGTTAGTTAGTTAGTCTAATGTTTAAAATTATTTATCTTATATAGGTACTGTAAGCGGATTTCATAGTAAGTGATATCAGTTTTATAGGAAATGTTGAACATGAGTGATCCAAAAAGAGAATATGAATTTTTAAACATTGTGAAACTGTCATACGAGCTTTTGTTTGAAACCTTCGGGTAAACGGTAATTTCAGAGTTTAATTAGAGAATTTTCAAAATATACTCATATATCTGACACTATTTAGCCGTAAGGAAAGTAAAAGGTATGAGTAATAAGTCATAACGTAACACAAGAAGGAAAATGAAAATAAAGAGAATTATTTCAGATGTTCTTAGATCTTTTTTCATAGGAAGTCGATGAAATGGAAGTTTTAGAGAACAGCAAAGAATTTTCCTACCAAAAGGACCTTCACTATCTACTATTTGGCCTCAAGGAAAAGTAAGTGAATCAAAGATTAGTGTACATATATGATTTGTAAGTTTATATAGGTTTTTTAAAACACAATCTTTAAGATTGTGTTTTTCTTTCCCGCTGTTATATGATGAAGAGTTTGAACTCACTGTTTTAAGTGAAATTCAATATATTCTGAGAACAGCAAAAAAAAACTATGTAACGTATTGTATAAGTTATTCTATAGTTTGCATTGTGTAATTTATACTGTATTCTCATTGTCTCACACTCATTTTCCTTTTTCCACCCTTTTTCAGCTCTCTTTACTCACTTACACTGCCTTTCTTTCACTTTGTTTCATCGCTGTTCCTTTACTCTACTTCTTTCACAACTCCTCAATCCAATTTCAACTGTCTGCATTTCTTCTGTTCCTTGCACCACTTTTCAGCTTTCTCACATTCTCTCAGTATCACTGCTTTAGTTCTCTTCCCCTCTCTTTCCTTCTTTTGCTCCTTTACTCTTTTTCCTTTCTTCACTCATTGTACTGCAGTTCACTCAGTCCTTCCCTTTGTCTTTCTGTGTACTTACTTCCTCCCTCCTTTTTCCTCTATCGTTCTATATTAAGCTCATTCCTTTCATCCCTTCACTCTGTGACTCCCCTTCTCTCACTCTCAGTCATCTTCCATTCCTCTTTCTTATTAATGGATCCTCATTTAGACTCCTTTCCCTTTCACTCATTTTCCTTTTACATACTTCTCATCTGATTTCGTTTTGGTATCTCACATTCTTTTAGTATCTTACTTATCTTCAGTAATTTGTTCTCTTTCTATTTCTTTGTCCCTCTTTTCTGTCTTTCTACATTACTTTATTTCTGTTTCTGTATCTTTCACTCTTGCTTTATTTCTTAGTATACTTTTTTCATGTTTTACTTCTTGACCTGTTTCTTCTATTTTAAAATATATATTTTACTAATTATAACTTTTTTTACTTTTGTCTTTCACAGATACAAAGTGTACTTTTAACATGCAATTAAGTTTTCAATAATTATATGCTAAGTGTGACTAAAAAATGTAGTTTGTCATCACCCTTTGCTTTAACCTCACTACTTTTCTCTCACCCTACCTCAACCCTGTTTCCTTACTGTGCTTCCCTCACTTATTCTTATCTTCCATGTTTACTTCTCTTTTCCTTACTTTCCTACCATATTCAACTTCTTTCAGTGCCCCTGCTCATCCACACTCCCTCACTTACCTTTTTTTCTGGTTCACTTAGACCCTTTCTGTCACTCCTTCCTTTACTCTCTCTGTTCTTTCTCTCTGTCACTCTCCATGTCTTACCCTTATTTATTTTTATCCACACTCTTTCACTCCTCTTTACTTACACTCACTGCTATTTTCTTTCCCTCCGCTACCGCTGTTCCTTTTCTCTGGTTCCGTCACTACCCGTCATTCCCCATCCTTTACTCTCCTTCCTTTTACTTTCATCACCCATTCACATTCTCCCAGAACCTCTGCTTTAGTCTTCTTCCTCTTTCTTCTCTTCTTTTGCTCCCTTATTTATTTTCCTTTTCTCAGTTACTTCCTCTTATACCTTTTCTCTGTTTTACTATCTGTTACACAGTCCCTCTGTGTTCCTCCCTCTAGCTCTCTTTCTCTTTACACCACTGTCTCTGTTCCCTTTGCCATGCTCACTCCTTCATTCTTTTTTTTCTTCTTTTTTTTGGGGTAGGCTAACAGGACGCGCCCCGGTACGCGCACTGGGGCGCGCACCGGGAGCGCTCCAGGGTGAAACATTAAAAAAAAATGAATATACTTTAAAAAATATATATTATATTAATATACATTATAGGATTCATTTTTAGAAAAAAATACTTTTCTTAGCTATAGACATTTGCTAATAAATAACCTTAGAAATTCACAAAAAAAAGAGGTATGAGGCCCTTTATAAAGTTAGGAATTAGCAGTTACAAAAACCTATGAAATTCACTGAAAAAACCATAGGTTTCACACCAGTATAGTTAGGAATTAGCATTTAAAAAACCTATGAAATTCACTGAAAAAAACATAGGTTTCACACCAGTTATAGTTAGGAATTAGCATTTGAAAAACCTAATAAATTCACTGAAAAAACCATAGCTTTCACACCAGTTATAGTTACCTGGAAATTTTACTGACATAAAACCATTGAAATTCCCACGTTATAGTTAGTTGGACTCACTACTACACTCATGACATGGTCAGTGACATCACTCATGACATCACTGATGACACCATCCTTATGACAGAGTGACAGACCTCCTTTCAGTGTAATGTAACCCTTAAAACACATATTCAAAAATAGAATTTTACATTTTCAAAAAAATGGAGATACCCATACCAGTTACAACAAACAATTCAGTAATTCCACCATCTATATACACATCCACTCATTCACCAACAGTTCTATATAGACACTCATACATATACTCACTCATCATATGTAGTGATACACCTATACATCCTGTTACACACCGGCAGTCGTCCAAAAGTTACTCACACACATACTCACACTTGCAAATAAACTATTGAACATCCATTTATTTGCATATACAACTATACACACACTACCACATTACTTCTAAGGAAACTTATACATACTTACTCTCTTAAACAAACTCTTATAGAAACACATACTTATTTAAACAGGAACTCTTACAATCTCTTGCTCTCACACATACTTACTTATAAACATCAATACTCACATATACTAGATTAAAACATATATCGTTACTGATAAAGACACTAGTGAGACAGTCATTCACTCACTAACACACACATATACACACTCATCTACCCTTACAATCCTACACATATGCTGTCTTCAAAACACATACAAACAGTGAGTCAGTCATTCATGCATCTATGTGCTACGTAATGCCCCCACCAAACCATACAGACACTCATACTGATACTAAAAAAAAACATTGAATATCCCATATACACACACATGTAGGTACTCACCAACCCATGCAGCCACTTATACACAAAGTGAAACACTGATACATATATTTAAATATTTGAACATTACTCGCTAATATATGTATTCACTAAGATACACTTAATAAGCAAGTTAACCAATCAATTAAAAAAAACATCCATTTAGACACTTATTTAAACATTTATTCTTTCATCTACCTTTACATATACATATATAAAACATATTTATTTCTCAGAAAGACACACATTCACTGGATGGTGTCATCAGTGGTGTCATGAATGATGTCACTGACCATGTCTTGAGTGATGTAATATGTGACATCATCAGCAGTGCATTGCAGATGGGCAAATTATATTGAGTCCAACTAACTATAACGTGGGAATTTCAATGGTTTTATGTAAAATTTCCAAGTAACTATAACTGGTGTGAAACCTATGGTTTTTTCAATGAATACATATATATTTGGAATTTCCCTACAGCTCCGAGGAGGAGTAGCCGTCAACGCCCCGGGAGAAGCGGTACTTTCCGACTCGAAAGCAGGGAAGGACTGGAGCAGTTCCGGGTCGAAGGTTGGCGGTGAGCTGGTCGACGACGGGAACGGCATCGGGAGTACCTGAGACGCGGCAGGGAGCACCGCAGTAAGTCCCGTGTGGGGTGTGCGAGTAACTGTGTGTCCTTGATTCACTTGGGACTACAGTTACGGACTTTGTTTACTTTACCCAAACTCACCATATCTGCAGACATGTTAAGGGGGCGAATGGAGGCATCCAAAGGCATGTTTACCGATTCCCCGGCTGGGGAATCTGCATCGATAATTACACCAAGTCCACAGCAGGAGCAGAATAACAGTTTAAAGGATTTGTTCAGAGCTTTGGAAAAATGTATGAAAAGCGAACAGGCTAAATGGTGGGAGCATAGCTCTCTCACAGGCTACTTGGAAGTGGGAAGAGTGCCGAGGGGCTTACGAATAATGCTGACGCCATCATATGAAAACCCAGACCCCAACATGCTAAAGGACTGGGCTCAGTGCAATTTGGACTCGTCGCGCCGCCTAATTGAGATCTTAATTCAATATGCTGAAAGCGACAGAGTGAAACTGCTTACTGAGATAGATAGACTCAATGCTCAAATTGATAAACTACCAAGCTCTCCCCTAATTGACAAGTATCGTGAGGACATGGCTGTGAGATTAAGGTGGGAGGAGGATGTAATTAAAAAGCGTAAAGCCTATAAATTCCAAAGGGATAGGCTGGACTATGAACATGGTCAAATTTTTACATTCGTCAAGAAATATGACAGCCTTAAATGTAATAAAAAATCCACAGCCAGTACTAGTATACAAGCGAGACCGGCAGGTGAAGCCCAAACAGATGCATCGTCAATTTCAGGAGACAGCTCTGCAATCGATAGTGAACCTGACAGCGAGCAAATTAGAGGCCAACAGTAGGGGTTTCTCAGGCTGACTCCGGCACAGGAGCTAGAAGTAGTGCAACAAGACAGAAAACAAACACTCTGCTCCAGTGCCAGGGGTGTAAATGCCGGCGTAGGCAAAACATCAACGGCAGACGTGCAGAAAGGAGAAAAGCCTGCAAAGCCAAACGCAGCAAGGAAACAAAGGAAGAAACGCGGCGCTTGGCAACAGAACCCAGCCAATCAATAAACGATAGCAATACAGTGGTCAACCTTACGGACATAACGCTGACCCCTAGTGAAACTGCATCACTTTCCTTGGGTTTGTCTTATAGCGCACGTGGCAATTTTGATTATGCCAGTACCAAAATAGATCTTTTTAAATACGTCCGTAAGATCAAACTAAAAAATATCACTGTTTGCATAAGACCACTGATTCAACTGGGCCTAACCATGCAACTAATCCTGATTTTAAGATGGGGGGCCCTCACGCAGGAATTGTTTGACTTACAACAGAAGGAAATGTTAGCCACACCAGTCCCTGTGGGGATTTGGCAACAGCCCTGACCCGCAGCATATTCAAGCCTAAGTCTAAATTTTGTCCTCTTATGATCAAGGACAACCTCGACGCCTTTCACGACAAAGTTGCATCTGAATTGAAATCACTGCACTTAAGAGTGTCAAATGCTGCTAAACGGAGAAACTACAAAGACATGGATTACCACAAACTGATCAAGAAAATAAGAACTAATGTCAACATTGTAGTCAGACAATCTGACAAGGGCGGCAACGTGGTCCTGTGGCCGCGTAAAATGTACATGGAAGTGGCCCTTGGTCAATTGAATGATCATGCGTGCTATAAAAGGACAAACCTAAATGAGGTACAAATGGCACATAATGACATTTATTTGAAACTGATGGCCTGGAGGAGTAAAGGTTTATTAAGCATGGACGAATACAAGTTTATAAAGAATGACAAACCGACCATGCCTGTAATTTACTTTATTCAGAAGGTGCACAAAAACAAACTGCAACCACCTGGCAGGCCAATCATCTCAGCCAGAAATAGTATCCTTGAAAATGTAAGCAAATATGTTGACTATTACCTACAAGAACATGTGAAAAATGTATCTTCTTTTATACTAGACACAGGAGATTTGTTAAAGAAATTGTCAACTTTTAAATGGGAATCAGGATACTTACTGGTCTCAATGGAGGTAACACCCCTGTATACGAGTATCTTTCACAGGGATGGCACAAGAGCCATTCAGTATTACTTGAACAAGAGACCAACCACTCAAATTGAACATTCTAAAATGATCATTGACATGATTAATCTTTGTCTGAACAATAATGTTTTTCTGTTTTCCAACCAGCTATTTCAACAAACCAGGGGTGTAGCAATGGGGGCCTGCTTCTCCCCAAGCTATGCCTTCTTGCACATGGGGTATTGGGAGGAGCAGGTCCTGCCCATTGACTTTAGTCCCATTGTTAACACCAAAATAAAGAGGTGGTTAAGATATATTGACGACCTCCTCTTTATTTGGGACGGGTCCATTAGCGAGGTTGCTGAATTCATAGAACAACTGAATGTAAACAATTTGAACCTACAGTTTACCAGCAGCATCAGCGCAGAGTCAGTCAGTTTCCTGGACGTTGAGATAGTTGTAGTTGATGGCAGATTGGAGACTAAACTCTTCAGGAAACCTACGGCAAGGAATTCCGTTCTACATGCTGCTAGTCAGCATCCAGCACACCTAATACGGAGCATACCCTATGGGGAGATGCTCCGTATCAGGAGAATATGCAGCAGCAACACGGAATGCCACAAGGCCCAAAGAGAATGTCAGATTAGGTTTCTCAGCAAAGAGTATAACAACGACACTCTGACCAGAGCTATCAACAGAGCTAACTCTAAAGATAGGCAGCAACTACTATTTCCTACAGTGGACAATACTTCAATCCCAGTATCTGACAATGAGACACGTATCATCTTTGGCTTCAGTACGCAACATAGGGCCATTCACAGGATTGTGAAAAACAACTGGTCACTCGTAACCTGTGATCCGGTTGTTGGCCATCTAATGATGAGTACTCCTAGTATCACCTATAGGAAAGCCAGATCCATGCAGGATAGTCTTGTCTCCAGTAGCCCGGAAATCAGAACTAACACATCATGGCTTGATAGCAGTAGGGGCTTTCTGCAATGCTTTGCTTGTAAAGCCTGCAAAAATGGTATAAGCAAGAAAGAATACACGACCCCATTCAGTTCTGACCCCATTCAAATTCGACACAAACTGAACTGCAGAACCGAATACGCTGTTTATATTCTGGAATGTCCCTGTGGCCTTAGGTATGTGGGAAGTACCAGGCCACAGGTGTACAAACGGATTCTGCAACACCTCAGAGCCATCACAAATGCCGACGCAGCATATCCTGTTGCGCGACATTTTGAGGAGTGTCATGCTAAAAATGCCAGCTGGCTCAAATACTATGTAATAGACACAGTACCACCCCAGAGAAGGGGTGGGGACCGTGAAGCCCAGCTACGCAAACTTGAGACGAGACACATGATTTTGCTTGATACAAAAATACCAAACGGTCTCAATGCCAGTGAGGATTGTTATACCTATCTATGAATTTGGTAACTTAACAGGAGTAATTTTTTACGCATTTTTGCACATCCAAATTATCTATTAATGCCAAGTTAAAATGAAACGATGCCGTCCATATTAGATTATGCCGTTGCTAATAGACATATACCTGTATTTGATATGACATGCGTTATTTTGCACATAACTTAAGGTTAGCCCACTTGGGCTTAATGAACCTCCCGGCCACTTTTGAAGTAGTGACGGACTTGGTTTTAGCCTCCCTGTAAATATGTGTGTTAAAAAATATGTGTTTTAAATTGGTTGGATAAGTTGATATTTTATCATGACTAACCAGAGTTTTCATACACATTTTACCATGGTTTTAGGGAAGCTAAGTCTTTTATCTTTGCAATGCATTTGAATATTTATATTTTAAACATTTTAGAATAGTATTTATTATGTATTATCATTATTCTTAATTGCAAATGATAATAAATGTAACCATACACTGTGTAAATTATGTGCAAATTAACACGCACCAGAAATTGGGTTTGCCTCGTCTTTTGACCGAACCACTGGTTGATGGGACGACAACGTACTGAATATATATATATATATATTTAATGAAAAAACCATTGGTTTTAGGCCATATATAGTTAGGGATTTGCATTTACAAAACCTTATTTTACTCGCATAAAACCATTGAAATTCCATATATAGTTAGATGCGCTAACTATATATCGCGCACCCGCAATCCACTGCTGATGATGTCACATATTACATCATTCATGACATGGTCAGTGACATCACTGATGACATGACTGATGACAACTCAAATGACATCACTGATCACAACATCCAGTGACTGTATGTTTCTGTAAAGTTAAAATATGTCTTACATATTGAAGAATGAGTGGATGTATAAGTGTCTGGATGAAGGATTTAGTAGGTGCATGACTGACTGTATGAGTGAGTGATTAAATGTGTCTCACTGAGTGCATGGGTTAGTGATTAAACTGTATTAATTTGTGTATCATTATATCTGTTGTTCTGTAAACTGCTGCATGTGTTGATCAGTAGCTATATAAATAACTATATGGGTTATTCATTGGTTGCTCAAGTATTTGTATGGGAGACTGAGTATGTGTGTGGGTGGCTGGGAGGTGTGTGATTCTGTGCATAGATGTGTAAGCAGTTGATTCACTAGGTGTATCAGTTCAAGAGTGCATGTGGAAACAGCTATATGGGCGGTTGACTGTGTGCATGAGTGTATTGGTGAGTGAATGGATATCTCAGTGCTACATGTCAAAGTAAGTACATATGTAAAACACAGTACATGTGAGAGTTAACATATATAAATAACTGTGCATAACAGCCAGTGAATGTGTGAGTGGCTGTATGGATCATTGTGAACATGTATCAAGGATTGTATAGGAGAGTAAATATGTATTAGAATATGTTTCAATAAGTAAGGTGTGTATAACTGTATAGTTGAGGAATTGGAGGTGTGTTTGATTATTTGCATGACTGTCTAGGTGTATGAGTAACTCCATGGATGAGTGACAGTCTGTGAGTGTCTGTTTTCACTGAGTGTATCTAAGGATATATCAGAGTCTGTAGAGGTTCATCGTATTAACACATGAATGATGTCATCTGTGATGTTGTCAGTGATGTCATTTGAGTTGTCATCAGTGATGTCATCAGTGATGTCATTTGAGATGTCATCAGTGATGTCATTTGAGTTGTCATCAGTGATGTCATCAGTGATGTCACTGACCATGTCATGAATGATGTAATATGTGACATCATCAGCAGTGGATTGCGGGTGCGCGATATATAGTTAGCGCATCTAACTATATATGGAATTTCAATGGTTTTATGCGAGTAAAATAAGGTTTTGTAAATGCAAATCCCTAACTATATATGGCCTAAAACCAATGGTTTTTTCATTGAATTTTCAAGGTTTTGTAAATGCAAATTCCTAACTATATATCCACTATAACCTATGGTTTTTTCTGTGAATTTCATTGGTTTTTTAATAGCAAATATGAAAAGCTTTAAAATGTCAAGTACGTGATAGATAAAAACATTTTCGTATTTATGCACGCTGATGTGCTTTGAACGCTGCACCCCCCCCCCTCCCCTCTTTTCTCTTAGTAGTACTCTCTCTTTGCAGATAGTGAACGGTAGTTAACGCAGGCCTTTGCCGCCGTTGTAATCCGTCGTGCCTGCTTGTCTCTCCATTTGATTGATTGTTATCCAAGCATTTACTGTTTTAGAATTGGTTCTCTTTGGATCATTCTCTATTTACAAACAAGCACAAAGTCGCAATATACTGTTTAGTCTTTGCAGATAGTGAAAAATCGTGTAAAAAAATAAAAGTAATCGAGCAAAATCAGTAGGCCACTAATTGGATCTCTTTTTGACCTCGCTAAAATAGAAATATTAGGAACAACCCTTCATGAGAAATACGAAAATAGTGAGATGAACTGAGCTCCACACCATGAGGGCTGCAAGACAGCTCGACTCCGTCACCCACCCCGCCCAAAATAACGACAAACCCTATGCAAATATTAAAAATATAGACAACACACCAGCAAAGAAACAGGGTAAAACATTTTATTAAATAACTATTTACATAACTATTTTATACTTTTTATTGCCCGATCCGGCTAGCTCAATCGATCGAGCATGAAACTCATGCACTCTGATAGCAAGCGTTGCTACTGATGCTATGCAGACCAAAACTGGTTTTCAGTTTGTACATTTTTCTAGATTTTTCAATCCAAGGTTGGTTCACTTTGTAGAATGATGGCTTCAGATTTTCAACATACGGTGTGGTGGCGCGGACTGGGAGGGGGCGCTTCGCTCCTGCCCCCTCCCCAAGTAAGATTTTCATACGTGAAAGTACGTTAATGGTTTTGGTCCCTGAGTTGCTTCAATGTCACTGCCATTCTCAAATGGCATAAGTTCTGGATGTTGGGTGCCATAGTTAAGAGTTCTGAGCAGTGCTTCTAACACTGTCTGAAGCTTATTTCCACCTACTGCAGCTTCACTATTCTCAAAGTAAGTGAGTGTCGTTTGTGGACCTGACTGCATTAGAAAACAATGTGATATGTTACCTTCCTAAACAGCTTGACGGAGGCCCCTGAGGGGCAGTGTGATGGCCATGGACTCGGAGAAGACGCTTGGCTCCGACACCCTCCCCAAGTCTTATAGCACTGGTGTAGCCTGAGATCGCCCCCGACATAGGCGGCCGGCTCCCGGGGTCCGGCGGAACTTTTTGCCTTTTGATGACTCTTCAATTCTGGACCTTGTCCTACAATCCGTTTGACCTGAAGACACGCTGTAGTGGGGCGCCCCTTTACCGTTTCAGTTGCCATTCCGCCCGCTTTTGCTACACTGTGCCTCTTCCGCCATTCAGCTGTTTACCGCCCGCTCTTACGACTACAGCGTCTCGCTCATCATGTAGTTGAGTTGCTCCCGCTCTTGCGGTGCAGCGATAAGCGGCTGCCACAGGACTCTCAAAATGGCGGCCGGCTCTTCGGTTTTGGGCCTGGTCCACTAAAATGGCCCTGGAACACCTTTGAACTCGGACGCTTCCCTGATAGGGCTTGGGTCCCATTCTCGAAAGCGTCCCCTCAGCCGTGAAGATTCTACAAAAGTCTTGGGGGCCTCCGACTCCCGCAGGCTTCTGGTGGGGAGCGGCTGCCATGATTGCTCGTGGAATGGCCACGGCGGAGCTACGAGATGGTAGTGCTCTCATGCTGACGCCAGCTTTAGTCTGAAACATCCAGAAACACTGTAGACTACCAATTCGATCAGTTCCGGTAGCGCCCCAACATGACCCGGAAGAGAAGAACTTGCCCTCCCCTCTTTGACTGATGGTTCTTGTTGCCTGTCCCCTCTGTTATCATTTAACAGAACTTTTTGGACTGCTGAAAGGGGTTGTGTTCCGAACGCTGGTTGGTGGAGACATTTTGACTATATTCTTGACCTACGTTGTCGCGTAATGCGTTATATGACATGCCGCGTTAGCGCACCCGGAAGTGATCCGAGGCGCGGCGCGCAGCGCGTAACGTAAGCATAACAGGTCATGTGACTTGTTAATAAAACTTTTCATTGGTTCATTTTACTTTTGTTATTTTAATGATGAAAAGCTTGGTCATATGACCTAAAAATTATGCTTTTTATTGTTTTCGAACATTATTTTTTTTTAAACATATGTTATAATATTCCAGGCTAATGTACTTTCCCGGAAAATTTACAACTGTCCTGCAAGTAAAATATATTCCTTTTTCGAGAAAAAGGGCGTTTCTTCCTTCCATGACGGAGCCGTTGAGTAAAAGAGATTCGGCCTGCTGTCTTAGTCGCCGATACGCCTGATTATCAGATTCTTATCGATCACTTTATGTTGCAGAAATGAAAAACACAACTGCCCTTGACCATTTATCTTTACTGCGTTCCTACATATTATACCTTTTATCCGTCATGTAATTGGACTGCTTTATTTCACTTGCCTTTTACTGATTCGAAAACAGTGACTAAAAGTAAAAACTTTACCAATGTAAATACTACTACCGTGTTTTGTTTTAAAAACCTTTAATGTGAAAATGTCAGTATACAAATACGGGCCTATAACCACGTGGGCCGGCCACGGAGCAAACTGAAATCGTATATGATGAGGAGACATTTACACTGTAGAGAAACGTAACGAGCGGGCCATTAGGTTGCAAGAACAAAGGTGTCTAACAGTTGCGGAATCGGTGGACGTACATTTTGTAATTAAAATACGACAGGGCCACTTACAATAACATTTTCTAGATATACATTTGCGGGCAAGGAGTTACGAGTCCCATTTATACCGGCGCCATTTTGGGCGAGGCCGGGCAGGTCCAAGATATAGTCAAAATGTCTCCACCAACCATCGGCCAGACCAGAACCCCTTTCGGCCCTTTATGCTACAAGATGGTGTCTTCCATTCAGAAAATATTGTTGGCAGCATTTTGAAAGGAAACAGAAACAGCCGTTCTCCTAGTGAGTTTCACATTGTTTCATTTAGGAAGAATGTTGAAGAGTAGTATGTGGAAAATCTGAAGCCATTTTTCTACAAACTCTCAATCAGACTTGGATAGAAAAAAAAATCCTGAAGAATGTACAAACTGAAAACCAATTTTTGTCTGTATAGCATCAACAGCAACGCTTGAGTCAGCTTTGTGTCAAGCCGCCATTTTCATTCAATCAATAGCGTCCCCCTGCACACATTCAGGGACCTGGTCGTGTCTTCAGATGAAACGGATTGTAGGAAAAGAAGCAGAAAGGAAAAGGAAAAAAGTTCCGCCGGACCTCGGGAGCCGGCCGCCTATGTCATGTGCGACCTTTGGCCACACCAGGGCAATAGTGAAGCTGCAGCAGGTGCAAATAAGCTTCAGACAGTCTTACAAGCACTACTCAGAACTCTCAACTGAGGCACTCAACATCCAGGACTTGCCATTCGGATCTTGGCGCCTTGTGCTGGTTCCGACCTATTCACACATCGGTCCACTACTGACATCACCTCATAAGCCAACGGGGCACCCCACGCCGACTTTCGGCGCAGCATTGTAGGATGGCCACACCAGTGCGGCAACTTGCTGGACACAACCTCGGTGCCATCTGGATCTCGGCACGTTCGACTCACTGTACCGCAAGAGTGACCGCAACTCAGCTGGACACGCCGTCTTTCGGGCAGCATTGTATGATGGCCACACCAGTGCGGCAATTTGCTGGACACCACCTCGGTGCCATCCGGATCTCGGCGCGTTCGAGTCACTGTACCGCAAGAGTGACCGCAACTCAGCTGGACACGCCGTCTTTCGGCGCAGCATTGTAGGATAGCCACACCAGTGCAGCAACTTGCTGGACACTAACTCGGTGCCATCCGGATCTCGGCGCGTTGTGCTGCCTTCGGCCTATTCGCACATCGGTCCGCTACTGACGCCGCCTCACGTGCCAACGGATTTTCTACGCTTTTTGTAGCCCTATGCCGCAGAACAGGTCATGTGACTTGTTTATAAAACTTTTCATTGGATCATTTTACTTTTGGTTTCCTAAAGATGGAAGGCTTGGTCATATGACCTAAAAATAACACTTTTCATTGGTTTAGAACATTTTTTTTTCCCAAACGATGAAAGCCCCACTTTGTTTCTGGATCATTCAGACTGAAGCTGGCGTCAGCATGAGAGCACCACCATCTCGTGGCTCCGTCGTGGTCATTCCGCGAGCAATCATGGCAGCCGCTCCCCACCGGAAGCCTGCGGGAGTCGGGGGCCCCCAAGACTTTTGTAGAATCTTCACGGCTGAGGGGACGCTTTTCGAGAATGGAGCCCAAGCCCTAGCAGGCAAGCGTCCGAGTTCCAAGGTGTCCTACACATATGCTGTCTTCAAAACACATACAAACAGTGAGTCAGTCATTCATGCATCTATGTGCTACGTAATGCCCCCACCAAACCATACAGACACTCATACTGATACTAAAAAAAAACATTGAATATCCCATATACACACACATGTAGGTACTCACCAACCCATGCAGCCACTTATACACAAAGTGAAACACTGATACATATATTTAAATATTTGAACATTACTCGCTAATATATGTATTCACTAAGATACACTTAATAAGCAAGTTAACCAATCAATTAAAAAAAACATCCATTTAGACACTTATTTAAACATTTATTCTTTCATCTACCTTTACATATACATATATAAAACATATTTATTTCTCAGAAAGACACACATTCACTGGATGGTGTCATCAGTGGTGTCATGAATGATGTCACTGACCATGTCTTGAGTGATGTAATATGTGACATCATCAGCAGTGCATTGCAGGTGGGCAAATTATATTGAGTCCAACTAACTATAACGTGGGAATTTCAATGGTTTTATGTAAAATTTCCAAGTAACTATAACTGGTGTGAAACCTATGGTTTTTTCAATGAATACATATATATTTGGAATTTCCCTACAGCTCCGAGGAGGAGTAGCCGTCAACGCCCCGGGAGAAGCGGTACTTTCCGACTCGAAAGCAGGGAAGGACTGGAGCAGTTCCGGGTCGAAGGTTGGCGGTGAGCTGGTCGACGACGGGAACGGCATCGGGAGTACCTGAGACGCGGCAGGGAGCACCGCAGTAAGTCCCGTGTGGGGTGTGCGAGTAACTGTGTGTCCTTGATTCACTTGGGACTACAGTTACGGACTTTGTTTACTTTACCCAAACTCACCATATCTGCAGACATGTTAAGGGGGCGAATGGAGGCATCCAAAGGCATGTTTACCGATTCCCCGGCTGGGGAATCTGCATCGATAATTACACCAAGTCCACAGCAGGAGCAGAATAACAGTTTAAAGGATTTGTTCAGAGCTTTGGAAAAATGTATGAAAAGCGAACAGGCTAAATGGTGGGAGCATAGCTCTCTCACAGGCTACTTGGAAGTGGGAAGAGTGCCGAGGGGCTTACGAATAATGCTGACGCCATCATATGAAAACCCAGACCCCAACATGCTAAAGGACTGGGCTCAGTGCAATTTGGACTCGTCGCGCCGCCTAATTGAGATCTTAATTCAATATGCTGAAAGCGACAGAGTGAAACTGCTTACTGAGATAGATAGACTCAATGCTCAAATTGATAAACTACCAAGCTCTCCCCTAATTGACAAGTATCGCGAGGACATGGCTGTGAGATTAAGGTGGGAGGAGGATGTAATTAAAAAGCGTAAAGCCTATAAATTCCAAAGGGATAGGCTGGACTATGAACATGGTCACATTTTTACATTCGTCAAGAAATATGACAGCCTTAAATGTAATAAAAAATCCACAGCCAGTACTAGTATACAAGCGAGACCGGCAGGTGAAGCCCAAACAGATGCATCGTCAATTTCAGGAGACAGCTCTGCAATCGATAGTGAACCTGACAGCGAGCAAATTAGAGGCCAACAGTAGGGGTTTCTCAGGCTGACTCCGGCACAGGAGCTAGAAGTAGTGCAACAAGACAGAAAACAAACACTCTGCTCCAGTGCCAGGGGTGTAAATGCCGGCGTAGGCAAAACATCAACGGCAGACGTGCAGAAAGGAGAAAAGCCTGCAAAGCCAAACGCAGCAAGGAAACAAAGGAAGAAACGCGGCGCTTGGCAACAGAACCCAGCCAATCAATAAACGATAGCAATACAGTGGTCAACCTTACGGACATAACGCTGACCCCTAGTGAAACTGCATCACTTTCCTTGGGTTTGTCTTATAGCGCACGTGGCAATTTTGATTATGCCAGTACCAAAATAGATCTTTTTAAATACGTCCGTAAGATCAAACTAAAAAATATCACTGTTTGCATAAGACCACTGATTCAACTGGGCCTAACCATGCAACTAATCCTGATTTTGATATGGGGGGGCCCTCACGCAGGAATTGTTTGACTTACAACAGAAGGAAATGTTAGCCACACCAGTCCCTGTGGGGATTTGGCAACAGCCCTGACCCGCAGCATATTCAAGCCTAAGTCTAAATTTTGTCCTCTTATGATCAAGGACAACCTCGACGCCTTTCACGACAAAGTTGCATCTGAATTGAAATCACTGCACTTAAGAGTGTCAAATGCTGCTAAACGGAGAAACTACAAAGACATGGATTACCACAAACTGATCAAGAAAATAAGAACTAATGTCAACATTGTAGTCAGACAATCTGACAAGGGCGGCAACGTGGTCCTGTGGCCGCGTAAAATGTACATGGAAGTGGCCCTTGGTCAATTGAATGATCATGCGTGCTATAAAAGGACAAACCTAAATGAGGTACAAATGGCACATAATGACATTTATTTGAAACTGATGGCCTGGAGGAGTAAAGGTTTATTAAGCATGGACGAATACAAGTTTATAAAGAATGACAAACCGACCATGCCTGTAATTTACTTTATTCTGAAGGTGCACAAAAACAAACTGCAACCACCTGGCAGGCCAATCATCTCAGCCAGAAATAGTATCCTTGAAAATGTAAGCAAATATGTTGACTATTACCTACAAGAACATGTGAAAAATGTATCTTCTTTTATACTAGACACAGGAGATTTGTTAAAGAAATTGTCAACTTTTAAATGGGAATCAGGATACTTACTGGTCTCAATGGAGGTAACACCCCTGTATACGAGTATCTTTCACAGGGATGGCACAAGAGCCATTCAGTATTACTTGAACAAGAGACCAACCACTCAAATTGAACATTCTAAAATGATCATTGACATGATTAATCTTTGTCTGAACAATAATGTTTTTCTGTTTTCCAACCAGCTATTTCAACAAACCAGGGGTGTAGCAATGGGGGCCTGCTTCTCCCCAAGCTATGCCTTCTTGCACATGGGGTATTGGGAGGAGCAGGTCCTGCCCATTGACTTTAGTCCCATTGTTAACACCAAAATAAAGAGGTGGTTAAGATATATTGACGACCTCCTCTTTATTTGGGACGGGTCCATTAGCGAGGTTGCTGAATTCATAGAACAACTGAATGTAAACAATTTGAACCTACAGTTTACCAGCAGCATCAGCGCAGAGTCAGTCAGTTTCCTGGACGTTGAGATAGTTGTAGTTGATGGCAGATTGGAGACTAAACTCTTCAGGAAACCTACGGCAAGGAATTCCGTTCTACATGCTGCTAGTCAGCATCCAGCACACCTAATACGGAGCATACCCTATGGGGAGATGCTCCGTATCAGGAGAATATGCAGCAGCAACACGGAATGCCACAAGGCCCAAAGAGAATGTCAGATTAGGTTTCTCAGCAAAGAGTATAACAACGACACTCTGACCAGAGCTATCAACAGAGCTAACTCTAAAGATAGGCAGCAACTACTATTTCCTACAGTGGACAATACTTCAATCCCAGTATCTGACAATGAGACACGTATCATCTTTGGCTTCAGTACGCAACATAGGGCCATTCACAGGATTGTGAAAAACAACTGGTCACTCGTAACCTGTGATCCGGTTGTTGGCCATCTAATGATGAGTACTCCTAGTATCACCTATAGGAAAGCCAGATCCATGCAGGATAGTCTTGTCTCCAGTAGCCCGGAAATCAGAACTAACACATCATGGCTTGATAGCAGTAGGGGCTTTCTGCAATGCTTTGCTTGTAAAGCCTGCAAAAATGGTATAAGCAAGAAAGAATACACGACCCCATTCAGTTCTGACCCCATTCAAATTCGACACAAACTGAACTGCAGAACCGAATACGCTGTTTATATTCTGGAATGTCCCTGTGGCCTTAGGTATGTGGGAAGTACCAGGCCACAGGTGTACAAACGGATTCTGCAACACCTCAGAGCCATCACAAATGCCGACGCAGCATATCCTGTTGCGCGACATTTTGAGGAGTGTCATGCTAAAAATGCCAGCTGGCTCAAATACTATGTAATAGACACAGTACCACCCCAGAGAAGGGGTGGGGACCGTGAAGCCCAGCTACGCAAACTTGAGACGAGACACATGATTTTGCTTGATACAAAAATACCAAACGGTCTCAATGCCAGTGAGGATTGTTATACCTATCTATGAATTTGGTAACTTAACAGGAGTAATTTTTTACGCATTTTTGCACATCCAAATTATCTATTAATGCCAAGTTAAAATGAAACGATGCCGTCCATATTAGATTATGCCGTTGCTAATAGACATATACCTGTATTTGATATGACATGCGTTATTTTGCACATAACTTAAGGTTAGCCCACTTGGGCTTAATGAACCTCCCGGCCACTTTTGAAGTAGTGACGGACTTGGTTTTAGCCTCCCTGTAAATATGTGTGTTAAAAAATATGTGTTTTAAATTGGTTGGATAAGTTGATATTTTATCATGACTAACCAGAGTTTTCATACACATTTTACCATGGTTTTAGGGAAGCTAAGTCTTTTATCTTTGCAATGCATTTGAATATTTATATTTTAAACATTTTAGAATAGTATTTATTATGTATTATCATTATTCTTAATTGCAAATGATAATAAATGTAACCATACACTGTGTAAATTATGTGCAAATTAACACGCACCAGAAATTGGGTTTGCCTCGTCTTTTGACCGAACCACTGGTTGATGGGACGACAACGTACTGAATATATATATATATATATTTAATGAAAAAACCATTGGTTTTAGGCCATATATAGTTAGGGATTTGCATTTACAAAACCTTATTTTACTCGCATAAAACCATTGAAATTCCATATATAGTTAGATGCGCTAACTATATATCGCGCACCCGCAATCCACTGCTGATGATGTCACATATTACATCATTCATGACATGGTCAGTGACATCACTGATGACATGACTGATGACAACTCAAATGACATCACTGATCACAACATCCAGTGACTGTATGTTTCTGTAAAGTTAAAATATGTCTTACATATTGAAGAATGAGTGGATGTATAAGTGTCTGGATGAAGGATTTAGTAGGTGCATGACTGACTGTATGAGTGAGTGATTAAATGTGTCTCACTGAGTGCATGGGTTAGTGATTAAACTGTATTAATTTGTGTATCATTATATCTGTTGTTCTGTAAACTGCTGCATGTGTTGATCAGTAGCTATATAAATAACTATATGGGTTATTCATTGGTTGCTCAAGTATTTGTATGGGAGACTGAGTATGTGTGTGGGTGGCTGGGAGGTGTGTGATTCTGTGCATAGATGTGTAAGCAGTTGATTCACTAGGTGTATCAGTTCAAGAGTGCATGTGGAAACAGCTATATGGGCGGTTGACTGTGTGCATGAGTGTATTGGTGAGTGAATGGATATCTCAGTGCTACATGTCAAAGTAAGTACATATGTAAAACACAGTACATGTGAGAGTTAACATATATAAATAACTGTGCATAACAGCCAGTGAATGTGTGAGTGGCTGTATGGATCATTGTGAACATGTATCAAGGATTGTATAGGAGAGTAAATATGTATTAGAATATGTTTCAATAAGTAAGGTGTGTATAACTGTATAGTTGAGGAATTGGAGGTGTGTTTGATTATTTGCATGACTGTCTAGGTGTATGAGTAACTCCATGGATGAGTGACAGTCTGTGAGTGTCTGTTTTCACTGAGTGTATCTAAGGATATATCAGAGTCTGTAGAGGTTCATCGTATTAACACATGAATGATGTCATCTGTGATGTTGTCAGTGATGTCATTTGAGTTGTCATCAGTGATGTCATCAGTGATGTCATTTGAGATGTCATCAGTGATGTCATTTGAGTTGTCATCAGTGATGTCATCAGTGATGTCACTGACCATGTCATGAATGATGTAATATGTGACATCATCAGCAGTGGATTGCGGGTGCGCGATATATAGTTAGCGCATCTAACTATATATGGAATTTCAATGGTTTTATGCGAGTAAAATAAGGTTTTGTAAATGCAAATCCCTAACTATATATGGCCTAAAACCAATGGTTTTTTCATTGAATTTTCAAGGTTTTGTAAATGCAAATTCCTAACTATATATCCACTATAACCTATGGTTTTTTCTGTGAATTTCATTGGTTTTTTAATAGCAAATATGAAAAGCTTTAAAATGTCAAGTACGTGATAGATAAAAACATTTTCGTATTTATGCACGCTGATGTGCTTTGAACGCTGCACCCCCCCCCTCCCCTCTTTTCTCTTAGTAGTACTCTCTCTTTGCAGATAGTGAACGGTAGTTAACGCAGGCCTTTGCCGCCGTTGTAATCCGTCGTGCCTGCTTGTCTCTCCATTTGATTGATTGTTATCCAAGCATTTACTGTTTTAGAATTGGTTCTCTTTGGATCATTCTCTATTTACAAACAAGCACAAAGTCGCAATATACTGTTTAGTCTTTGCAGATAGTGAAAAATCGTGTAAAAAAATAAAAGTAATCGAGCAAAATCAGTAGGCCACTAATTGGATCTCTTTTTGACCTCGCTAAAATAGAAATATTAGGAACAACCCTTCATGAGAAATACGAAAATAGTGAGATGAACTGAGCTCCACACCATGAGGGCTGCAAGACAGCTCGACTCCGTCACCCACCCCGCCCAAAATAACGACAAACCCTATGCAAATATTAAAAATATAGACAACACACCAGCAAAGAAACAGGGTAAAACATTTTATTAAATAACTATTTACATAACTATTTTATACTTTTTATTGCCCGATCCGGCTAGCTCAATCGATCGAGCATGAAACTCATGCACTCTGATAGCAAGCGTTGCTACTGATGCTATGCAGACCAAAACTGGTTTTCAGTTTGTACATTTTTCTAGATTTTTCAATCCAAGGTTGGTTCACTTTGTAGAATGATGGCTTCAGATTTTCAACATACGGTGTGGTGGCGCGGACTGGGAGGGGGCGCTTCGCTCCTGCCCCCTCCCCAAGTAAGATTTTCATACGTGAAAGTACGTTAATGGTTTTGGTCCCTGAGTTGCTTCAATGTCACTGCCATTCTCAAATGGCATAAGTTCTGGATGTTGGGTGCCATAGTTAAGAGTTCTGAGCAGTGCTTCTAACACTGTCTGAAGCTTATTTCCACCTACTGCAGCTTCACTATTCTCAAAGTAAGTGAGTGTCGTTTGTGGACCTGACTGCATTAGAAAACAATGTGATATGTTACCTTCCTAAACAGCTTGACGGAGGCCCCTGAGGGGCAGTGTGATGGCCATGGACTCGGAGAAGACGCTTGGCTCCGACACCCTCCCCAAGTCTTATAGCACTGGTGTAGCCTGAGATCGCCCCCGACATAGGCGGCCGGCTCCCGGGGTCCGGCGGAACTTTTTGCCTTTTGATGACTCTTCAATTCTGGACCTTGTCCTACAATCCGTTTGACCTGAAGACACGCTGTAGTGGGGCGCCCCTTTACCGTTTCAGTTGCCATTCCGCCCGCTTTTGCTACACTGTGCCTCTTCCGCCATTCAGCTGTTTACCGCCCGCTCTTACGACTACAGCGTCTCGCTCATCATGTAGTTGAGTTGCTCCTGCTCTTGCGGTGCAGCGATAAGCGGCTGCCACAGGACTCTCAAAATGGCGGCCGGCTCTTCGGTTTTGGGCCTGGTCCACTAAAATGGCCCTGGAACACCTTTGAACTCGGACGCTTCCCTGATAGGGCTTGGGTCCCATTCTCGAAAGCGTCCCCTCAGCCGTGAAGATTCTACAAAAGTCTTGGGGGCCTCCGACTCCCGCAGGCTTCTGGTGGGGAGCGGCTGCCATGATTGCTCGTGGAATGGCCACGGCGGAGCTACGAGATGGTAGTGCTCTCATGCTGACGCCAGCTTTAGTCTGAAACATCCAGAAACACTGTAGACTACCAATTCGATCAGTTCCGGTAGCGCCCCAACATGACCCGGAAGAGAAGAACTTGCCCTCCCCTCTTTGACTGATGGTTCTTGTTGCCTGTCCCCTCTGTTATCATTTAACAGAACTTTTTGGACTGCTGAAAGGGGTTGTGTTCCGAACGCTGGTTGGTGGAGACATTTTGACTATATTCTTGACCTACGTTGTCGCGTAATGCGTTATATGACATGCCGCGTTAGCGCACCCGGAAGTGATCCGAGGCGCGGCGCGCAGCGCGTAACGTAAGCATAACAGGTCATGTGACTTGTTAATAAAACTTTTCATTGGTTCATTTTACTTTTGTTATTTTAATGATGAAAAGCTTGGTCATATGACCTAAAAATTATGCTTTTTATTGTTTTCGAACATTATTTTTTTTTAAACATATGTTATAATATTCCAGGCTAATGTACTTTCCCGGAAAATTTACAACTGTCCTGCAAGTAAAATATATTCCTTTTTCGAGAAAAAGGGCGTTTCTTCCTTCCATGACGGAGCCGTTGAGTAAAAGAGATTCGGCCTGCTGTCTTAGTCGCCGATACGCCTGATTATCAGATTCTTATCGATCACTTTATGTTGCAGAAATGAAAAACACAACTGCCCTTGACCATTTATCTTTACTGCGTTCCTACATATTATACCTTTTATCCGTCATGTAATTGGACTGCTTTATTTCACTTGCCTTTTACTGATTCGAAAACAGTGACTAAAAGTAAAAACTTTACCAATGTAAATACTACTACCGTGTTTTGTTTTAAAAACCTTTAATGTGAAAATGTCAGTATACAAATACGGGCCTATAACCACGTGGGCCGGCCACGGAGCAAACTGAAATCGTATATGATGAGGAGACATTTACACTGTAGAGAAACGTAACGAGCGGGCCATTAGGTTGCAAGAACAAAGGTGTCTAACAGTTGCGGAATCGGTGGACGTACATTTTGTAATTAAAATACGACAGGGCCACTTACAATAACATTTTCTAGATATACATTTGCGGGCAAGGAGTTACGAGTCCCATTTATACCGGCGCCATTTTGGGCGAGGCCGGGCAGGTCCAAGATATAGTCAAAATGTCTCCACCAACCATCGGCCAGACCAGAACCCCTTTCGGCCCTTTATGCTACAAGATGGTGTCTTCCATTCAGAAAATATTGTTGGCAGCATTTTGAAAGGAAACAGAAACAGCCGTTCTCCTAGTGAGTTTCACATTGTTTCATTTAGGAAGAATGTTGAAGAGTAGTATGTGGAAAATCTGAAGCCATTTTTCTACAAACTCTCAATCAGACTTGGATAGAAAAAAAAATCCTGAAGAATGTACAAACTGAAAACCAATTTTTGTCTGTATAGCATCAACAGCAACGCTTGAGTCAGCTTTGTGTCAAGCCGCCATTTTCATTCAATCAATAGCGTCCC
Organism: Lissotriton vulgaris; assembly: GCF_964263255.1. Taxonomy (NCBI): domain Eukaryota; kingdom Metazoa; phylum Chordata; class Amphibia; order Caudata; family Salamandridae; genus Lissotriton; species Lissotriton vulgaris. Next base: position 17,027,312 of record NC_141689.1, read on the forward strand.
CCTGCACACATTCAGGGACCTGGTCGTGTCTTCAGATGAAACGGATTGTAGGAAAAGAAGCAGAAAGGAAAAGGAAAAAAGTTCCGCCGGACCTCGGGAGCCGGCCGCCTATGTCATGTGCGACCTTTGGCCACACCAGGGCAATAGTGAAGCTGCAGCAGGTGCAAATAAGCTTCAGACAGTCTTACAAGCACTACTCAGAACTCTCAACTGAGGCACTCAACATCCAGGACTTGCCATTCGGATCTTGGCGCCTTGTGCTGGTTCCGACCTATTCACACATCGGTCCACTACTGACATCACCTCATAAGCCAACGGGGCACCCCACGCCGACTTTCGGCGCAGCATTGTAGGATGGCCACACCAGTGCGGCAACTTGCTGGACACAACCTCGGTGCCATCTGGATCTCGGCACGTTCGACTCACTGTACCGCAAGAGTGACCGCAACTCAGCTGGACACGCCGTCTTTCGGGCAGCATTGTATGATGGCCACACCAGTGCGGCAATTTGCTGGACACCACCTCGGTGCCATCCGGATCTCGGCGCGTTCGAGTCACTGTACCGCAAGAGTGACCGCAACTCAGCTGGACACGCCGTCTTTCGGCGCAGCATTGTAGGATAGCCACACCAGTGCAGCAACTTGCTGGACACTAACTCGGTGCCATCCGGATCTCGGCGCGTTGTGCTGCCTTCGGCCTATTCGCACATCGGTCCGCTACTGACGCCGCCTCACGTGCCAACGGATTTTCTACGCTTTTTGTAGCCCTATGCCGCAGAACAGGTCATGTGACTTGTTTATAAAACTTTTCATTGGATCATTTTACTTTTGGTTTCCTAAAGATGGAAGGCTTGGTCATATGACCTAAAAATAACACTTTTCATTGGTTTAGAACATTTTTTTTTCCCAAACGATGAAAGCCCCACTTTGTTTCTGGATCATTCAGACTGAAGCTGGCGTCAGCATGAGAGCACCACCATCTCGTGGCTCCGTCGTGGTCATTCCGCGAGCAATCATGGCAGCCGCTCCCCACCGGAAGCCTGCGGGAGTCGGGGGCCCCCAAGACTTTTGTAGAATCTTCACGGCTGAGGGGACGCTTTTCGAGAATGGAGCCCAAGCCCTAGCAGGCAAGCGTCCGAGTTCCAAGGTGTCCCAGGGCCATTTCAGTGGACCAGGCCCAAAACCGAAGAGCCGTCCGCCATTTTGAGAGTCATGTGGCAGGCGCCTATCGCTGCACTGCAAGAGTGGGAGCAACTCAACAACATGGTGAGCGAGACGCTGTAGCCGCAAGAGCGGGCGCAACTCAGCTGGATGGCCGCCACCTGGGGAGGCCCGTTCACGCCGCCTCCCCCACGCCCCCCCCCCCCCCCCCCCCGGGCCGCCGCACGCAAATTTTCGGAGCAGCATTGTAGGATACCATAACCAGTGCGGCAGTTTACTGGACATCACCTGGGTGCCATCAACATCTCAGCGCGTTCTGCTGCCTTGGGACTATTCGCACAACAGACCGCTACTGACAAGGCCTCCCCCCGCCCCACCCGGGACGCCCCACGCCAATTTTCGGAGCAGCATTGTAGGATCCCAAAACCAGTGCGGCACCCAGGCGACATCACCTGGAGACCTTTCACCGGTGCATGCAGGCGACAGCGGAATGGCTCCGGTTGAACTCGCTACAGGTCAACGGAACAAAGACGGAGGTCTTACACTGTTCCACTGATCGAGTTCCTCGCGATCTCCCAGTAGACTTCTGGCCTCCGTCCTTCTCAGAGACGGTGTCTGCGGCACAATCAGCGCGCAATTTAGGCGTCACTTTTGGGCCTAACTCGCAGCTGGATCTACATGTGAATAAGATCTCTTCAACATGTATGATGCTGATTCGTATGCTGCGCAAGGTCCTTCCTCTCCTCCCTGCGCAAGCCAGACCAGAAGTAGTGCGTTGTACCATCCTAAAGTCGACTTGACTATTGTAACGCACTACTTCTGGAGGCCCCGGTAACACTCTTGGGCAAGCTGCAAAGGGTGCAAAATATTGCTGCTAAACTCGCCCTTTCTCGCCCCTACCACAGTTCTTCTACGGCAGCACTGCGAGAACTTCATTGGCTGCCAGTTCATCTACGGGTGCGATACAAAGCAGCGTGTATTGTGTTCAGGGCTATTCATGACCTGGGCCCCATTCCTTTGCGGCGAATGTTTGCCTGGTATTGTCCATCTAGAGCTTTACGCTCCTCGTCATCCAGGCTACTGGTAGTTCCACGATTCCAGAGAGTGATGATGGGGGGCCGCTCTTTCAGAGTAGCGGCAGCCAAACTCTGGAACTCTCTGCCTATATCCTTGAGAAGCCTTGGTGATCTCTTATCTTTCAGAAAGGCTCTAAAAACTCATCTTTTTCCCAGGATAGGCTGAGCTACTGTTTTCACTGAGTACGGGTCAAAGCGCCAGGATGCCCTTGGTGGTGACAGGTTGCGCTGTACAAGTATGCCACAATACAATACAATACCTGGGTGCCGTCCAGAACTCTGCACGTTGTGCTGCCTTGGGACTATTCGCACAAAAGACAGCTTCTGACCATTGTTGCTTTTTTGGGTGAAAAATGTTTAAATGTTTTTACAGTTTTTGTTCCGTTCATTATAGTTAAATGTTAATAAAGTTTTAAAATCTAACTTTGTTGGAGTGCTATATATGTTTAAAAAATCGGGTGAATGGGGCCTTGAATCGGGTTATTGTCATGTGTGGGCTTTGCAAGTGTACTGCTACAAGATCGGACATTTCAAACTCAAATGCACGTTCTTTTTCTTACCTTTCCGAAGCATGGAGCGCAATAGCAGGCAGAGAAAGGGTGATGCACGTGTTGAACACTGCCTGGCCTGGCAAGTTGCTGGCAGTGCCCCCCCCCGCCCGCTCCTGAAAGAGGGCACACACACACCGCCGCCCCGAGTACTTCACAAATCTTTAAAAGACCATGCGCTTGTTCATGAGGCTTAAATGGTTTATCACCCCTTCTAGAACCCCTGCATCGACCCTCTGACGTTTCCTGGAAAAATTAGCACGTAACACAATACCAAGCCCTGTCAGCTGAAACCCCCGAGAAATCATGGGGCATATTATCAAGGGGTTTATTTCCGCTTTTTGGGCTTTAAAAGCCCAAAAAAAAAGAGATAAAATTATCTCCCTATTACCAAGCTGTCACTAACACCAGTTAGTGACAGCTAAAAGGAGATAGCGACCATCTTGGGCCCCGCTTTGCATATCAGTGATATTTATCACTAATGACATGCAAAGTGGGCGTGCCAAGATTTTAGCGACTGGAAACAGTCCCTAACCATCGCTATCTCCTATTACCAACTTTTGGAGATATTCGCGCTAAGCGCGAATATCTCCAAAACCTAACACCTGCCCTAAGCAGTTTTAGCCATGTTATCCAATGGGAAGTGGATAACATGGCTAAGAGCATTTGCTGGATAATGCATGAATATCGCTGACTTTTCAACGATATTCATGCATTGCGGCCGTTTTTTATCGCATTTGCGATAAACCTTGCTAATAGCAAGGTTTATGTGCGATAAAATTCGCCGATGTGCTGCGATAATTTTTGTCTCTAAACAAGTTAGAGACAAAAATTATCGCTAGTTGTTGGTAATATGCCCCCGGGTTTTTGCTTGCAGGAATCGGGAGGCGGGAGACTAGCACTGAAATCAGTAGTCTCACGCCTGAATCGGGAGGGTTGGCATGTCTGGATACTCTACAGCTGGGGCCATAAACTACATCCGCAGGGCTAGGTGATAGCCTAGGTCCGGCCTGGACAATCGGACACAGAGGAAGAGGAGTGTCAGAGGGTGCGGTAGTGAATAGGGTGAAAGGGAGGTGTCGGGCGGGCACAGGGTGTGATTCTCAGAGAAGAGCAGCGCAGATGGGGGGAAGTATATAGCCATGTTATCCAATGGGAAGTGGATAACATGGCTAAGAGCATTTGCTGGATAATGCATGAATATCGCTGACTTTTCAACGATATTCATGCATTGCGTCCGTTTTTTATCGCATTTGCGATAAACCTTGCTAATAGCAAAGTTTATGTGCGATAAAATTCGCCGATGTGCGGCGATAATTTTTGTCTCTAAACAAGTTAGAGACAAAAATTATCGCTAGTTGTTGGTAATATGCCCCCGGGTTTTTGCTTGCAGGAATCGGAAGGCGGGAGACTAGCACTGAAATCAGTAGTCTCACGCCTGAATCGGGAGGGTTGGCATGTCTGGATACTCTACAGCTGGGGCCATAAACTACATCCGCAGGGCTAGGTGATAGCCTAGGTCCGGCCTGGACAATCGGACACAGAGGAAGAGGAGTGTCAGAGGGTGCGGTAGTGAATAGGGTGAAAGGGAGGTGTCGGGCGGGCACAGGGTGTGATTCTCAGAGAAGAGCAGCGCAGATGGGGGGAAGTATATGGCCCATGCATGAGAGAAAGAGCGGGGGTGACCAGTGCGTGGGGGAGATGCTTGCGAGGGTGGGGAGCCATGCTGAGGATCGGCGGCGTGCAGAGAGTGGCCCTGGTCAAGGCATCTAAAATGGCTGCCGTGCACGACAAAATTGTGGCATTGGACAAAAACGCAAGATGGCGCAGACAATGTTTATCAATAAGGATTCATTTATAACAAAATATTTACTCGCAGTGACAAAATGGTGGTCAACACTTCCTGATTTCCATCGAATCGAACGTTAACACACGTCACGCAGCAAAAAAAAAAAAAAAAAAAGCTCACGCACAGAGCAGTTTTTAGCCATGTTATCCAATGGAAGGTGGATAACATGGCTAAGAGCATTTGCTGGATAATGCATGAATATCGCTGACTTTTCAGCGATATTCATGCATTGTGGCCGATGTGCGGCGATAATTTTTGTCTCTAAACAATTAAAACGCAGCACAAAATGGCGAATTCCCGTTTCGCTACCAGTTTGCGGCCCAGTTCGCGGCCCGTGAAGCGCTTCTACCGTGAAAAATCATTTTTTTTTTATTTTCCCCACGGGACCCTTTAATAACCCCAACAACATTCCTAGGGGGTCAAGAGGGGTATACCTTGCCCCCTTTCATTAAATTCCCCCTTCGTTTTTCACCTCTTCTTCTCTCTCGATCCTACCGAGAGATAAGATGGCGGCCGCTCCGGACTGTTTAGAATGTTGACAGACACCGGAGAGCCAATCAGCTTTCTGCGCTCAAAGTTCCGTTTCGCGAACAGTAAGCGAACCGGAGCGCAGCCTGGAGCGCTGTTACAGATATATATCTTGATTTAAACGTTAATTTCTCAAAAACTACTGGAGCACATATATTGAGACCTAGCAAAGGCACATCGGGCTAACAGTCCCTACAATTTTGCCAAGTTTCGTGCAAATCCATTCAGCCGTTCGAGCTAAAAGTGAGTCCAACCGCCCTATGGAAATTAACATGGGAAAAACGTGTTTTGGGACCCCCCTTTTTTCTCGGCCCCCCCTCGACAAAACCCCCCCAAATTTTCAAGGGCTGCTCAGAAACAAAATGTGCCATTTTCCTGAAAATTTCAGCCGATTCCGTCCACAAACGCCAAAGTTATTAGACATAGAATTTTCAAAAATGCCTTAGGGAAAAAATCCTAACTATATATACCTACTGGCGATAGCCAGTAGGTAATATATATATATATATATATATATATATATATATATATATGTATTACCTACTGGCGGTCGCCAGTAGGTAGTTATATTTAGATCCTAGTTTCCATAGGAGTAACATTTTTGTTTTGGTTATAACTTTGGCTTTGTTTGATAAAACTTCATGACATTTTCAAAACAAATTCTTTGTTGACATCAGCTCCTATGTCAGAAGTTTGGGGGTGATTCGTCAATGGGGGACAAGAAAAAAGGGGTGTCCCAAAACATGTTTTCTCCATGTTAATTACCATAGGTAACTTTAGACAAGGCTACAGGTCGAACGGGGGAATGGAATTGCCACAAATTTGGCAGGGGGAAGGGTCTTGGTCAAGAAAGCACACTTTTGTTCATGTGGTGTAAATCCGTTCTGTAGTTTTTGGGAAATACCAAAATTTACAGCTATTGATATTTGGGAATTCTGCCATTGGCTGTGGCGTTACGAGCATGAGCTTGCTGCTTATTTGTTGCAAGCGCCGCAAGCGGTTGCAACTTGGAAGTGTTGGCCACCATTTTGTGATTCCGTTCAAGATAGTAAGGAGAAAAAAGGGCTAAAAAAGTAGGAAAGGAGGGTAGGAGCACTGTAACCTCTGTGGGGGAGTGCAAAGCGAAGTAGTCACTGCTACAGGTCTGAAAGTGCTGTGTTGCTCAGAGTGACATGATGCTGAGGTGATTTGCTGCTACACTCGGGTATGAAACCGAGAGCCTAAACCGTGAGCTCATTGTTGTAAAGTGATGTGCTCTTGTCTTTGTAGCATACATGTGCAAGTAGTGTTAGTAGGCGTTTATACCATACAGGGAGTTGGAAGCAAAGTAGTGACCGCTATCGTGCGATTATACTATACCGGAGGAGGGAAGCAAAGTACTCACAACTACCTGTGTAAAGACTTGGGGATAAAACTGAGGTGATTGCTGTAAAGGGATGGGCTCTTGGCGCTGTAGTATACATGTGCAAGTAGTGTTAGTAGGCATGTAGGCATTCATACCATACAGGGAGTGGGAAGCGAACTACTGACTGCTAACGTGCATTTATACCATACCGGAAGCGTAGTATTCACGCCAACCGGTGATCAAACCGAGCTGATTGCTGTAAAGGGATGGGCTCTGTGTGATGTAGTATATGTATGCAAGTAGTGTTAGTAGACGTTTATACTATACAGGGAGTGGGAAGTGAAGTACTGACCGCTACCGTGCATTAATACTATACCGGCAATGAAATACTCACGCCTACCGGTGTGAGGACTTGGGGATCAAACCGAGATGATTGATGTAAAGTGATGGCCTCTGGGCTCTGTAGGATACTAGCTGCTGTAGTATAACTGTGTAAGTAGAGTTAGTATGCATTTATAGTATATAGGGAGTGGGTAGCAAACTACTTTCTCCTACTGGTCTGAAGACTCAGGGATTAAATCAGGAGCTCATTGCTATAAAGTGATGTGCTCTGGCCTCTGTAGTATACCTGTGGAAGTAGTGTTAGTTAGTGTTTATGTAATACAGGTAGTGGGAATTGAACTACTCACCCCTACCGGTCTGAAGACTCCTGGGTGAAACCATGAGCTCATTGCTGTAAAGTCATGTGCTCTGTTTAGTATTCCAATGTAAGACATAGTAGAATGTTAGTATGTAATTCTACTAGAATATAAGTATGTAATGTTTGGAATGTAGGGCTGTCATGAGGGCAACCTTGGGGAGTTTGTACACGGTGCTGTCTACTCCTGTTGGTGGATGTTTCAGGTGTCTTGTTTTCCTGTAATAAATGTACTTATCGGATCCACTGCTGTCTGCCTCTTCATTACATCAATTGGCCGATTAGTGAGAGAAAGTAAAAAGAAGGCAACACACACCAATACTTCAAAGTTGCTTGCATTGTTCTGAAGATCCGTTTTCTTTGTGTAGCTGTTTCTACTCATCCCAATGTCGTCGGCTCATAGAACCACTGGTTAGAGGCGGCAGACCCGAGAGCAGAGGACGGCCCGGGACCAGGGTTCAATTCCCGGCACGGCAGGTTTCTGGACCAGGGTCAGCGGACTCGATAATTCTCTCGCCTCGGTGCCCACTCTGATCAGTGATCACACTCGGCAACTCTGGGCATTAGCTTGCCTCATCTTCACTAACGGCCCCACCAGACCGCCGGGGATGCCTGGTCTCACCCTGGAGATACCCATTAAGGGACCATCTCTCAGGGAAACCAGGAAGGGTTTTGCAGCGGTCGAAGCGCCTTGGGACCCTACGGGTAAGTAGTGCGCTATATAAATGCCTATACATTTACATACATTTACATTTATATCCGACCACTGGTAGGGTTTATATTTTTAGATTTTGCGCTTCCTCTGCCTCTTTACTACACTCTGGTCGCTGTAGTACACCTGTGTAAGTAGTATTGTTAAAGATTGCAGGGATCTGTTAGCATGACCTGAAAGCCATTTTGTACTTGGCAGCCATTTTATTTAGCCATGCGCTCACCATGTGCTTTCTCCCTCTTTCAGAGCCTTGCACAAACTCAGAGGGGCCTAGCTAGTAGAATGCATCTGCTCTTATGTTATAACTGTCATGCTACTCTTACTGATGTTCTCAGTTTGGTCTCTCCTCCCACTTTGTAGAACAAGCACATTTTGTATACCCATATTAGTCATTTTTCATGCTGTTATGAGCCAGGACCTACCTTTGGTTTTATGCTGACTATGTAAACCTAAGCATATATAAGGCTCCTGTTCTCTGTACTTCTTAGAATGCCTCTGACAGTTACCTGAGGGCACTGTGTGACGTAATCTCCCTCATCAGAGGTCAATAAATATGTTTTCTTTATATTATAGCTTCTGTGCGAATCTCTTCTTTGTTGGTTTACAAGGACCAGGTGTATTAGTGAGACCCCTGAGAAGGTTTCTATTTCCTTCAAATGGTGCACAGCGTGGACCTCATCAGAGAAGCGGCTATCCAAAGGAGTGGTCTTGACAGGAGACAGGAATCTACTGATCTACTGAGGGGGACAGGACAGGACTCTTCTAAGGAGGTACCCTGTGCACTGAGATTCTCTGTCTCTGCTGCTCAGTATATTTCTGGTCCTCCTGGTTTGATCCTCCAACTGTTTACCGCTCCTGACTGAGAACATTTTTGGCGTGAGTATTCTAAAAATGAACGTTAGGTCATTCAGAACTTGACAATGAGAGGTTGGAGATTTGTGCTTTGGAAATTTGTGCTTTGGAGATTTGTGCTTTGGAAAGGTCGCCGACATGTGATTTGTTTTGGAAATTGGCCAACATTATGGAATATGGAAATATATGAATTGCAATTTGTGTAGGCAGGTAATGAGGAGACTTTTCTCTACTTTTTATAAAATCTGAACGGCACATTACTTAAGTGCTACTTTGCGTATGATACTGTACATTCTGCAATATTTTTGGCATGCCTGTTTCAAGCGCACATCGAAGAATGTGTTGCTTTTTAGAAGTACCATTTGGGATTTGAGAGGAATCAGCCGGCTCCCTTCGAGGGGATACCTAAATAGTTTTAGGTATAAAAATGTATTTCTTCCTTGTTGACTGAATACCCCATGTAAATAAAATATGTACATAAAAAGGATCCTATTCTGTGCACTTTTATAAGTGGAGGTATGAACAGCGTTTTTTTTGGTGTTCAGCCAGCCAAAACTGGTAAATTTGGTGTATTTTGGCATCCAGAAAATGGAACATTCTTTGGGCTGTGTTTGTGCAGTCTTTTTGAGCTACTTTTGAGAAGCTTTTGTTGTAAATATGACTTACAACTAGTATTTACAAACGGTGTGGTTTCAGTGCAGTTTGTGGGCTGTCGTTTGTTTCTGCCCTAAGTGTTTATTTGTGGGTTAAATATGTGTTTAAATGTCTATGTGGTTTGTGGTTTGACATTGGTGGTACTTGCGTGAGTAAGTAGCGGTTGCGCTCTTTGTGTAAGAATGGCTAGCCTTAAGTGCGATCTGTTGTGTGTTCCGAGTGTATGTCCCCTTTCTGTAATTGTCTGGAAAGAGCTCAATGTGTTTGTTTATCTTATGTTGTCATCATTCTGTTATGCAAAATGTAATTTAATTAATATTAAATAAAACAATCCAGAAATCAATTTTATAACATATGCTACACGGCTACAGTTACTATTACATTTACAAAGTAATAAACTATACATATGTGCAAATTTCCACAATGCTAAAGATAAAATTAGAATTACCATTCAATAGAAATAAAATAAATAGGCCTCAAAAACGAAATTGTGTCCTTTGTAATAATTATGACTAAACATACAAAAAGTTGCAGCATTTTCCTTAGATACATTGTATTAGATATTATCAGGCATTCACATCACCTGAGTGAATTTGGTTGTTGCTGAATAAACACATATTATAGAATGATAGATTTGACTGCATTGAAATGCCTCAGCTTTAAATAGACTGTGACGTGCTTACTTTCAGCACTAGAAAAAAAAAGCTTTCCAACAGCTGTGTTTTAACTATCTCATTGAGAAGCAGCTGTCTGACACAACCAACGGAGATTACACTCTGTCAGGTTACAATAAATACAGGAAACACAGTATAAAAGCCTGCATTTCAGACTGCTGTTTTAAAGGTTAGAAATACAGTTTTATTATTCAGGACACATTGAAAGTAGGGATTTCCTTTCTTAATGCCTTTTAACATAAGCACATCCATGGTTCTTATGTTAAACAATGACCGTCCTTTAAAAAGTGGCGCAGAGTTTTCATATTTCAAGTAAGGCTTCTGTGCTTAGGGTTATAAATGAATACATGTTGAAGGCAAAATGGAATAAAGCTTGCTTTTTCATATGTATAACCATCAAAATGTTTGGTTTTATTTAAAAGAAATGTTTGGTATTATATGAAAAAATAAAAGAGTTATTAAAATAAGTGCATTAAATTTGTTTTTTAATATTTATAAAGCCAACAAATCATACTTTGAACTCCCAGCATCGAAGTTTAATTTAAGTAGTGCTGTATCGTAATAGGTGGAAACTAAAATGTGAAATTTCACTTTACCCAGGCATTTTTATTAGTGTATATGTTAGAATAATTCATATACTCAAATAAATTTTAAGTGGAACTGTATTCCCAGCCCAGCATTACCAGTTCTCAGCTTGGTAGTCCAGATGCGACTGGCCCATCCCCAAGCTTCTCCATCCAGAATCCTCAATCCAGTTGGATTAAACACAATGTCATGCATAGGCTGTTGTAGAACACTATGATGTAACTCAAGGAGAGGGTGATGGACATAAAATAAATATGTAATAGGAGATGTAACATATCCCCCTTTCCAATAACAATTAAGAGAACACAATAATAAACATACTCCAATGTAATCATTAAATTTTCTAGGTCTATTTCTTACACAAACAAAATGCTTGACCCCTGAAGCAACAGTTTCATCACAATGATGTTCTGTTTTCTTGGTGTTAAACTGATTACTAAATCTGGAACTATAATTACTATTCTTGCACTTTGTAATCTTTATTACATTCCACAATTTTCCATCTCGGGTAATTAGAGAATTGCTGAACCCTTTGTTGATTTGTATTGGTTTGCCAAATTTACACAAACCTTTATTCATTAGTCCTGATCTTAAAATCCTAACCCAGTCTCCCACAACAAAATCATGAACTTTAACTTTCCATTTCTCATTATTCCATTTCACAGTTTTGTTTTGGTTTGCTTCAACTCTTTTAGCTGTATCATGCAAACATTCTTTGATGTCTAGTTTACTCTAGCATATATCTTTGAACCACCATGGACAGATTCTTGATGCTGGTTCTCTTCCTTTGAGTAGCTTAAATGGACTAAGTTCTGTTGTGGAGTGAGGTGTAATATGATAAACCCATAATTTTTCTCGTTAAGCATTCATCCAATCTCCACTCGTTTTGATCACATCAGTTATATAAGATTTCAATACTTTATTAAACTGTTCCACCTGACAATTTTCATGTGGCTGATATAATGACGTACATTTGTGTGTCATTCCACATTCTTTGATGAAATCCTCCATATCTTTTGAGGTCAACTGCACTCCATTGTCCATGACAAGAATGGAGGAACATCCTTCCTGTGCGAAAATTTCCTTTAAGAATACAATAACAGCATTGGTGGTAGCTTTAGGTACACATTTTATCTCATGCCACTTTGAGTGGTAGTCAATCAAAACTAAAGCATATTGTGAATTATCTGGTACATTTTTGAATGGACCTGATATACCAAAAGCCAACTTTTGCCATGGCATGTCTGGCCACTTCACTACTTTTAAAGGTGGAACATTAGTTTTAAGCATGTTTTCACTTGACACACAGTGCTGACATTCTCTTACAATTCTATCTATAAACATATCCATACCTGGCCACCAAAAGAAACTCCTAATTAACCATTACATAGATGATATATTATGATGCGTCTTGTGAGCCAATTTGAGAATAAAATCTTGCATACCTTGCGGTGGAACACCTTTTCCTGACTTGAAGAGAAAATCACCTTCAAATTCTAACCGTTCTGCTACTTTTAAAAAGGACCAAAGCTATTCCTTAATTAAACTCTTTTTGGGCCACCCATCCATCACATATTTTTTTAAGACATTCCACCAGTCATCTAACTGAACACAACTGTTCCACTTTTCTTCCGTAATTTCTTGGAATTGTTCACCAACAGCATTAGCAATGATGACAATAAACTCAAACAAAACTAACCTCTTCTTGTTCGCACGGTAATCAAGATAGAAAATCAGTGGTAACATTTTTCTTACCCGGAAGATACTCTGTGCTGGAATTGTACTCTTGTAATCATGATACTAATCTCGCAATCCTAGCTGTAGAGTGACATCCACCACCTGTAGATAATATATTGACCAATAGTTTGTGGTCAGTTCTGAGGGTGAATCTACTACCCCAGACATATAATCTATAATGTTCAACTGCCCAATCACATACAAGTAATTCTCTTTCTATAGCCGCATATTTCCGCTCACACTCATTCAACGTGCGTGAAGCAAAGGCCACATTCCATTCATCTTTCCCTTCTCTTTGTAATAGAATTCCCCCTAAACCATATAGACTGGCATCAACTGTAATTATACACTCTTTCTTCTATCAAAAAGGTTTAAATGTGGGTGCATTAATTATGTCTTTTTTTATACATTCAAAGGCCTTCTGTTGTTCATCCGACCACACATATTTCACATTTTGTCTTAACAACGCCTTTAACGGTTAAATTTAAGTTGCAAAACCTTCCGCACACTTACTGTAATATTCACACATACCCGTGAAGGAAAACAGCTGATCCCTATTTACTGGTGATGGTGAATTAACAATTGCATCCACATTAGTTTTCTTTGGAACAATTCCATTACCAGATAATGTGTGACCTACGTATTCATCTGTGCGTTTGAACAATTTACACTTGTGTGCTTTCAATGTAAGACCATGGTTCTCCAATCTCCTGCAAACTTCATTCAGATGAATCAAATGCTCAGAATAATTCCTTGAAAAAATCAAAATTTCGTCCTGAAAATACTTGATGTATTCATCATGATCTCTAAAGATCTGGAATATAACTCTCTGAAATACTGACGCCACTGACGCCAGACCAAAAGGCATTCTTGTATACTGATATAAAACCAAAGCCGTAATAATGGCCGTGCGTTTTGTTTGATTCTTCCATTAGTTCTATCTGATGATACGACAAACGTAGGTCCAACATTGAAAATATTTGTGCCCCTTCAAACATTAATGTTACCTCATTGATGTTTGGTAACGGATGACAATCTATAATAATATTAGCGTTAAATGCTCTCAAATCCACACATACCCTTAATTTTTGATCCGGCTTGCGGACAAGAACAATGGGGGAAACTCACTTCTTGTCTTACGCTGATTGGTACATCTCTAATCTTTTGTTTGATCGGTATTGCATTTTCCTTTAACAAAATTTTGTGAGAAAAGTTTTTAAGTTTTCCCAACCTATCACAGAAAACATTACTATAATTGTCCGGTAAACTTTTTTCTCTTTCATCATTGTTATCAGAACCAATCACTGCAACCTTGTTAAATACACAATCATCACATGAAGAGATTGATTCACTTGCTCTTGGATTTAGCATAATACCCAGTTTATATTGGTCACGCCATCCCAGGGCAATGACTCCTTTTTTTGCAACATATAGTTTCATAGATGCACACCTTTGTTTGAAATTTAGATCTACCCAAAAATATCCTTCCACCTCAATCTTGGTAGCATCAAAACTTTCTGAAACTATATCAGATGGTAGTAAATTCTCTAAACATAGTTGTTTGCTCAATTTTTCCCAAAAATATTGACGTGTAATAATTGTCCATGGAGAGCCTGAGTCCACCATCAACAACATGTCTACACCCAAAACCTGAAATTCACTATTTGGTGATTTCCTAATGCGACCAGGAACACCATCAACAATTGAAACAACAAAACCTTTGTCTATATTGTCTGCCTCCTTTACCATATTTGAAATGGTTTCTTCATTACTGGTAATGTAGGACACTGCTCCTCGTGTATATGTGGTATTACGTCTGATATCTCTACAGTCTAGTAAAAAATGCCCAACTCTGCCACAGTTTTTACATTCCTTGTTAATAGCAGGACAACCAGGAAATGAGGCTAAATGGGACTTATAGGCACACCTAAAACAGGCACCAAAATTCTGCATTTGATTTTGAAAATTCCTCTTGGTATTACCCTTATGATTGTATTGAAATCACGTTTGTTGCTGTGTCTGGTTCTCATTTTTAGATTTGATGTAACAAACTTGCTCTTCTACACTATTCTTATTCTGTTTAAATGCTTCTATCTGTTTTTCTGATTGTTCTAAAGCTTTTGCTTCAGAAATAGTTTCAGACAAATTAGGATCCCCTAAAACCCTTAATCTCTCTTGAAATTTTTTATTCTTAACATGTACTATAATCTGATCTCTTATTTCGTCAGTCAAAAGTTCAAAATTACAATGTATGGACAATGTTCTCAAACCTGTGAGAAAGTCATCGAAACTTTAATTTGCTTTTTGTGCCCTGGTGTAAAATTTAAATCTGTTCAATGCAATATTTGTAGCAGGTTTTAATCTTTTTTCCAATCCTAATAAAGCTTCATTGTATACATTGACATTATCTCCGCTACCATCACTTTGGGACGTAACCTGTGGTAGAGCTCTAAAGGTTTCCTGTCCTTCCAATCCCAAAAAATGTAACAATATACTTTTTTTTCTGCCCCCATGCGTTCCCCATCTATAGCCTTCATGTAAGTAGTAAATTCTTCCTTCCATCTTGCCCAATGAATGGGAGGGTCACCCTTAGACTGTAAAAACTTTGCTGGAGGATCAGATTGCATGTTTTATAAACTTACACAAAAATTCAAATTCAAAGATAGACATGTAAAGTATAGGATATAATAACAATTCTTGAAATTATCCTAAAAGTAAAACTTTTTTTTAAAATAAATTCACATATTGCCCTACTGTAATATAGCAGGAAAACATAAAGTCTTTTATAACTTGACAAAAGAATGATATATAAATTAATAAAGAATTCCACTTTAAAATAAATCTTTACCACTTTTGCTTAAACAATTAAGTGAGTTTTGTGACCAAAACGACGTGTAAACCATATTGTAGTCGTTTGCGAGACTCCGTGTAGTTTTGTGAATTGGTTACCACGGTAACCAAACTGGCCTCAAATGATGTTGCACGTTGCAAATATGAGTGATCAGACGTTATGCATGCAGTGTCGTTATGAAGAATCTGAAGCTGCGATGATGAAGATGCAGCGTTGCCACAGAGGAGTTCGAAGAAATGATGACGGCGAACACAATGGAATCGCCCAGTGACTCAAATGATGCTGCCGGTACTAGGAAGAAAACTGTAAGCCGATGGTTGTTTATTTTTGAAGCAAAGAGTTATATCATGTACTATGCGACATTTCAATCATCTAAATAGCCTTTATGAAATGCGAAGAGTGACGTTCTTCTGCTTTAATGACTCCAAGTCTTGAACATTGAGTAAACACGCAATTCCGATCAGAAGACTTCAAATCAATACCCGGTACGCCAATAAAGTTAATTTGAAAATGAAAATTGCAAATGCACATGTAAAATGTGGATTAACTCCCGCTGGTGGAATAAAATCACATTAGACAATAAAAGACATACTGCCGCAAGTGCTATCAGAACACATGAACTTAAGGTTTAGATTAAAAATAGAAATGTATGCATAAATTTACCGCCGCTGGTGCTATCAGTGCACAACATATAATGAAACAGCCGCTGGTGTTGTTCAAACACGATAAAAATTAGATCATTGTTAAGAAGTTTAAAATGTTTTAAAAATTTGTAGGTATAAGAAACACTCTCTGCCTGTGCTGATAAATGACTGGAGTGATTCTTGATTGGAGTGGTTCTTCTCCCTCGTCGCCAAAATGTTAGAATAATCCATATACTCAAATGAATTTTAAGTAGAAATGTATTCCCAGCACTGCATAAACAGTTCTCAGCTTGGTAGTTCAGATGCAACTGGCCCATCCCCAAGCTTCTCCATCCAGAATCCTCAATCCAGTTGGAATCAAAACAATGTCATGCACAGGCTGCTATAGAACACTATGCTGTAACTCAAGGAGAGGGTGATGGACATAAAAAAAATATGTAATAGGAGATGTAACAGTATACCTTAAATATTTCTGAACCTCCATCTCTGGGATATGTAGATGACAATCTGGGGGATGACTATTATGCAAAAACATTGTAGTATATTCATTTTTAACTGCCCCAAATACCAAAGTTGAAATTGGGCAAATGTGCTATTTAAAAGCAGTTCTGCTACACAGATGTATGGTGTGATAGCTGGTGGGGAAGTGGATGACTTGCTTGCTTCTACGGTATTGATTGCACATATATCATGACTTGCACGCCCTAACCCCGATAGCGGGTCTCTCAGTCCTTCGAGCTTTTATCGCTGTGGGGCGCGTGCAGTAGCGCGGTGTTCTTTCTTTCCCTCTTTCTAATATTCTTTCCTCCCCCTTTCCCTTCTTTTTCTATTTACTTGGGTTAGTATAGTGGATGAATATACTTACACTGCTGCTCTGGTTCCTCTGTTATGTACTAGCACACATTTTGGTGGTCGACGGGTGCGTGATGGGCCGCGGTTGGGACTGTCTTGAACTGGGGTGTCTATAAGTTGATTCCTGTTAATTGCTGCTGTTACCCGTTTTTATCAATGCCCTTCTGTTTTATGCTTGAAACGTGGCCCGCCATGGGAACTTAGATGACTAAAAAGTTGCGACTTATCCTGCTATACTTCTTATTATATTATAAAATTAACCTTCTTTAATCCTGCTTCCAGAGGTTATATCCAGACCTTTAATGTTGTACCGCTTGCTTGTACAACGCTGGGCGACTGCCGGAAAATTTCATTATTGTCTCATGTGCTTTCATAATGTGTCGTGGCCGGCCTGAGTGGTTGTAGGCCCGTATATGTATGCCTCCATCTGCACAATAAAGGTTTAAAAAAAAAAAAATGATACACTAGCTGATGACATTACCAAACATTATCGTTAACATGCTGTATATTTTTATCAATAAAACTGTGTCTGTGCAAAAAAAAAAAGATATGTGCTGTTGGCTATGCTGAAATTGAAATGGATGGTCACTGAAATGCATAGGAGCACTGAAAAATATTTTTACTAGATGGTTCTGGGATTTAATTTTTGCTTAGGGCTAGTTTGTGATAATGGTCATTACTCTCTCCTGTTACCTGTATATTAACTATGACCCAATGCTTTGTTCCCTCTGTACTCCTGCTTATACCTTATATATAACCACTTAATGAAATGTTTAGAATGAAATATGCCCACTTAGCAATGAATTAGGATATTGATAAATTTATGAAGATAAATGTCCAAATATTTTCTATGTTCGTACTAATTACTAATTGTTCTGGGGGCTTTGAGTCCAACTGAAGTTAAGGGAGCGCCACCCTCTGGGGCTTTACTTAAATATTCAATGTGGTCCTCAGCAGTCCCTGAAGTTACGGTGGTGCTAGGCAGTGCTTTATTGATTCTGTAAACACACGGGCAGTACTCATGGTGTTATAAAGTGATACACGCATAGAACCCTTGCAGTTGTAGAATCCCGCAGGCTTCATTTATGTAATAGTCTATTGGCTTATATTTGGTAGGTGCACCCCTAAATTACAAATGTTTTCTCTCCAAGCCTCCTATAAACAGACGATTTTCACAATAAACTACAGATAAGTGTTGTCAGAAAAAGAAGACCTATACACTCAATTATTTATTGGAAAAATAAATAATCTTTATTAAAACAATACAAATCAATGGAAACACATGTTTATTTGAACAAACAACAGTTTAACATGAAATACGTGGGTGGGACTCCTCCGGAAGCAGCGTACAGAACCTGAAAGACAAAAATTCAACATGAGTATGTGTGCCATGTGGTAGAGGAAAAGAGAGGTGGTCCGAATGAAAGGAAGATAGTGAGATTATTAGGGAGAGGGAGTGGGCAGAAGGGAGAAGGGGAGGAGGAGGCAGAACGGTGGCTTATTGCAGCCAGCCCTCAGTGTTTATGTCCCATCACCCATTTGTCTAGAATGCTGGTGTCCGCGAGCAAGAGTGCGGGTGAGCAAGTCCTTAAAATGAAACATATGAAAGAGGCCAGAGACTACATTATTAGCTACGGGAACATCGCTTTCCTGCACCCAGGGCTTAATTTGTGCTGGTGCTTTCCGGTGCTTAGCACCAGCACTTATTTATGAGGGCCGGATCTATACTAGATTGCCACTGCCGCCAACCTATATTCAACAGCGTGCGTCAAAAAATGAATACAATCGGGTTTTCATAAGATTCGCAGTGTGCTCTCACTCTGTCACCCGTGAAGAGCTAAGCTGTGCCTTCATTTTGTGTTGCGATGTGGGGGTCTCTGATTGGGCTGAATTTGGTAATGTCTGGCTGCGACAGGCGGGGCGCCAGCTTGCTTGCATGCGTGCGTGCGTAACCTTTTTTAAATGCCACCGCACGCCGCAAGCCCTCCTTATCATCAGGAAGTCCGGCACTATTAATTGAGCAAGGAAAGGAAAAAACCCTGCGGCTGGGACCCTCATAGAGGAGCCGGCCTCTCCTAGCTCTCTGCTTTAACAGAACTACCAGAATATCAGTCGAGTCATCACCTATAGAGATCCTTATCGTACACAGAAGAGGGTGGGCGGGAGCGCTGCGCAGCACACAGAAAGGTAGGTGCGAGCTACAATATGCACTAGACTGGTCTGAGGCCAGGAGAGGTCACAAACTGATTATTTTTTAGTATAATCAACTTTTGAACTTCGTTTTAGTAAGATTTGTATTGTGTACATGCGCGTTGTCACTCGTAACTGACAGTGTGTGTGACTGCGTGTCAAATGAATCGTGCAAAATCATGCAATCAACAAGCACGATGTATTACTTTATATTGATTCCCGCGGCGGGACCGGGTTCAGCCAGGGGGGGGGGGTCTGAGCTCATTACTCTTGTGCATGCACTCTCAGCACCACCTGCTTTTAGAACTGCCGGTGCTGAGAGTGGAACCGTCCCACTTAAATCTCAGGGCAATGGGTATAAAAGTTAACATGCCCCCGCCCGCATGACCTGCAGCACTGTCGTGTGATTTGGAGTGAGGCCGGGATGCTTATTGCTGTCCATCCGAATTTACTTTGAAGGTTGTATTTATTTTATGCATTTTTATATAGCGCGGGCTTTACTCGAAGGTCAGGTGTCAGAGCGCTTCACAAAAAACATTTTGTCTTTTAGAAATAAAGCCAACATTTGAAAGACTCCATCCTTCCATTCAAATTTGTCCCTTTTTATTAATAGTTTAGAGATTCAAATCATAGGGCTGCCATGGGTGGGGGTGGGAAGGGGTCATTTACAGCAGCGGTCCCTGGGGGCCCACAGAGGTCACAGCAGTGCACATAACGGCTGCCATGGTTTTCGTGATGTGCATGCTTCCTGCACCCTCCTTGTGTGACACTTTTGTACAGGTCTGTTGCGGTGCCCCAGCTGTGTGTCTGTCTGCTTCACGCACGACGCATCCTCCTTGTGTGACACTTTTGTACAGGGTCTGTTGCAGTGCCCCGGCTGTGTGTCTGTCTGCTTCCTCCACCCTCCTTGTGTGACACTTTTGTACAGGTCTGTTGTGGTGCGCCGGCTGTGTGTCTGTCTGCTTCCTGCACCCTCCTTGTGTGACACTTTGTACAGGTCTGTTGTGGTGCCCCGGCTGTGCGTCTGTCTGCTTCCTGCACCCTCCTTGTGTGACACTTTTGTACAGGTCTGTTGTGGTGCCCTGGCTGTGTGTCTGTCTGATCTCCTGTCAGCGATAGTGTTGTTTATTCTGTTTTACTCGTGAAGACTTTATCTTACTCCCACCTCCTCTGAATGCTTGTTGCAGTATGGGAACATTAATTCTCGTTGCTAAGTGGTGCCACTAAACTCATTACTGTTTGTGGACATTGATACACATTCATTAGATGGAACAAGTATACATAACAGCTGAGGAAATGTGTGCATTTACTGCCCAAGATAATTCATTTATATACTGTCTGAGACTATTGGTACACGTTTTACTTGGATCCTTGATACATGTTAATATGACAGGGTCCTGACGCATAACTGTCTGGAAAAAAAGATGCTCTCATGCACACTTGCTGTCTATTAACTGGCCCCTCTCTTGTTCACGTCCTTCTGAGAGGATTCCTTGCACAGTCGAGATGGCTTGGGGTAAGCGAGCATACTTATTATGTATACAGTAGGGTACCTGCTTAGCCACGCCTTTCTCTGAAACCCAGTTTGTCTTTGTTTGATGCCTAGGCCTTGGAGATAGGGATGCGAAGGATCCTAACAGTTGGAATTCTAAGTGCTTGATTTACTTTCTCATAGACTTGTACAGGGTCCCACACCCCTCCATGATAATGAACGGCCCCACTGACTTTGACTGGGCACCCTCTAACCGAGGGTTTACTATTTCCTTTATAAAATGCCTACACTCCATTTTCTACACTTACACTTATTCCTTTTCCACCAGTTATTACACGTTTGTTAGCTAATAAATATTTCTATAATTTTATGAATTTTGTTTGCACGTTCATGCTCGCATGTCCCTGTATTTTACAAATCCCAAAAACTCTGCAATTTTGGAATTAGGGATCAGAGCATGCCAGCTGAGAACGGGTTGTCTCTCAGAAATATCAGCACCTTTGACAGTGGCATATATTTTCTAAATGAACTGCGCAGTAATCTGTGTTTTAATAGATTTCAGCATTTTAAAAGATAGATTGTGTGTGATTGACTAAATTCTCAACATGTACTCACCACGGTATTCTTCTGAGACACGGACATCTTTCTCTCTCCCAATGCAATCCTCTATCTACTCATGCAGAACAAATTAGTCTGTTAATAATGGGGAAATAAATGAGACCAAAGTTCAACTGGATCACAACTTTGTCTCACACACCATAGTAAGTTTAGATGGGTAGCACATTTGCTGCCATCAAAGGATTGGACTGAGCTCCACAGAGTTCCAAAAATCCCAACTCCATAAGTCAGACAAATGTTGGCAATTCAAAGCAGCTGTTGCTAATTATAAACATGTTTTTGTTGTGACAAGATAAACACATTTTGGGCAGAAATGAAAGAAAGTATTCTCATGGTAATGGGCTGTACTGTAAAGAGTTGTCTATCCTATTCCACACATTGATGAGAACGGATTTGAGTGGATAAATCATGCTATCACGTTAGGGTGGAGACTAAGTCCAAAACTCTGGAGATCCGGCTGCAGACCACAAATTGAAAACTGGGTCGTGGAAATGCTGTTCCTGGCAATACTAGAATAAGTGCTTTTAAACTAAAATGCAAGAACATGTTTTTGACTTGATTTAGAAATCTAATGATGAGCTTCATGAGTAAATAAAGTAAACTCTTCCGTAACCAATCTAACTAGCCTTATTACCGTAGCTGAATTGTACTAGACACAGGATACTTCCTCAGACCTGTATTTTTCACTCACTCCCAAATCTATGTATTTACTCAAAGACTTCTCTGAATATTTTTTCATTTAGGAGTTTCCTCAATATTGGATAGTTGGGTTCCGCTCTCAAGATTGCATTGAATGTATTCCGCAGCTTTGGGTCCTGATCTCTTAGTGATCCACCTCCTTATTTTTATCCTTTGTAGCAGTGCATCATTTATGAAACAATAAGTGCCAGGGCTGGCGTCAGGAGGCCTCTGCGATTTCCAGCACCCATTATCCTGCCAGTGAGAGTACCAAGCCGGGTCCAGACTCCGGTAGTAAGACCACCGGCATGGGCCGGGGGGATATGGGGGAGAGGCAGCAGCTCCCTTCCATACTGATTAGATAGAATGTCCCGCCGAACCTGTGCAATTGAAAGTCAGGCTCACTTAAGGCCCACTGGCCGTAGCGTGCTGGTGCTGGCGCCACACTGACTAGTAGTACTACTGTACTGGCCTGGCCTGCGCTGCGCTGCTGCTGGTGGTGGAAAATGGAGGAAGTGGGTGGAGCCAGAGAAAAGTGGGTGTGGCCTCCGACAAAGTTTTGAGCACCTGCACTTCAAATTTTACAAATTAAGCACTGCCTGCACCTGTGCATCCAGGGTGCTGCACCCTAGAACCTCCCCCCGCACTGTGCTCAATTGTAGGTCCTGCGCACCGAGGCTTCACTGTTCACCTGTCAACATTGGGCTGTCCAAAGACGTGTTGGTTCAAGCTCCGAGTCCGGGTTACCTTTGTAGGGTCTCCGGTCCATGTCCTGGGATGGGTACACCCCCTAGTCTGCTCCTCTCCTGTGGGAGGGGGGCATGAGCCTAGCTGTGATTGGGCAGGGCTCCCCATCTTCAAGATGGCCAAGCACGGGGTCGTGCTTCACCTCGCCTCTCCCACCTGAGGGGGGTTGGAATAGGCTGGCACACCCCCCTTCCTGAGAACTGGTGGGGGCCAGTTGCTGACCACAGCAAGTGGCCTGGAGAAGCTTACAAAGGCGGCATGCCTTTGAAGCTTCCCCCTGTCCATCCTGGGGGAGGAGACCTCGCACCTCGCCCAGGATGTGCTTTGTTGTAGACCCAGAAGAGCGGGGAGGCTCTCCATCCAGGGGTCCAGCAACATGTCTGCTGTGTGGCAGCCTTGGCAGCCCCTCATTCCAGACATGGATTGTGGTTAGGTTTCAGAAGGCATCTCTAAGATGCCCTCTGTGGTGCATTTTATAATAAATCCCACACTGGAATCAGTGTGGGTTTAATGTACTGAGAAGTTTGAAAATAAACTTGTCAGTCTTCAGTGTAGCCATTATGGTGCTGTGGTGTTCGTAATGACGCCCTCCCAGCACCATATAGTCTTAATGGCATCACTGCACTTACAGTGCCCAGGAATGGCGCTGGATACTGTAGGGCCACAGGACTTATGCACTGGTGCCCACAGCACTAGCATAGGGCACCTAGCTAAAGGGGTGACTGATGTATGCCAGGGAAGTGGGTTTGTGGGCTTGGCACACATGGATGTGTGTCATGTCGACTCTTTGTTTAGTTCTGTACTTAGACACTCAGCCTGCAAAGGCAGAGTGTGGGTACCAGGGTACAGGGCACCATTAGTGCTGCAGCCCTTAGGGGACTTCTCTTTGTTATATCTGATTGACTTTCTTTAGTAAAGCTTTCTAGGTTCAGAATAATTTTGTATCAACCTTTGCGCTAGTCTCCTGCATTCTTGTTTTAATTCTCTAAACTAAGGGGAGAACCAAGGTGCCAATTTTAGCCTGCATTTCTTAGTGGTGAGTTTTTTAGGGAGGACTAAGTCGAAGGAGCTGGTAATCCAGTGGCTGAACTTGTCATTTGCGAGAATAGGATTAAGATCACTGGCTGGTCTAGAGCAGGGGTCTCCAACCTTTCCTGCAGTGAGAGCTACTTTTGAGGAGTGAAAATCATTGTGAGCAACTAAAGGCTGAGCAACTCGCAAATTCTTCCCAGAGTCCCCCGATTCCCAGCTTTTTTGACTGAAGGGCCTCTACACACTATCATGTCAATACATTTTAATAAAAAGAAATGTAAAATGATGTTCTTGGCTCCGGTTCGTGGCCAGGAACAACTTCACAGCTGGCAAGTTTTCTGGTTGCTTATTTCTATGATTTTACTGTCTGACTGTATGTATGACATTTCACTGGCAATGAATGACAATGTGAGTGACACTATTATGGTTAAAACTAAACAATAATATCCATGGAAACAAATAAATATCTCAAATGACCCACAAGTGAGACATGAAAAGCCCTGAAACTGATGTAAAACCACGGAAATGGAAAGTCACAATCCACAGTGACAAAATAAAGTACTTTGGTCATAGAATTGAATTAACCGCACAAAATGCATCATCTTGTGAACAATAGTAGAAGGCAGAACTGTATATTGAGATGCTACAAAATAACCATTTTGCCAGTCAAAGACGTTTCAAATAAAAGTTCAAGTTGGGCATACATTGTCATTACCACATTTGACAGGTCATTTATTTTATCAGTGCGCTAGCTGTTCTTAAGTGTACAATGTTTTATAGATAGAGATGCCTCTCTGTACAGCACAAACTACACAGCGACCTCCGGTCAAAAGTAAATAAAAAATGATTACACATGTAGGCTACACCTCATGGCCGCGGTATTTCAAACAACTTAATACTTGTTATTAACCAAGCATACAACACCCCCATTTAGTTCACAACAAAGTGCACCCAGATAATTATTTGTGGGCTTACCATAACTTGATCTTACTGCTGGTGCTTGCTGTGCTGATCTGTTGGCATCACGCGTACAACAGGGACAGAGGCTCTCTCGGAAAGGGGCATGCTCTTGTAGGTCGAGTGGTATCAAGGACACTGCTGGCTGCAGGCATCATTCGTCCCTAATTGACCTGGCGCCACGGTAGGCAGAAGTTGCGCAGACATCTTTCTTGACTGGGCCTTAGGCTCAGGATAGTGCACTCACTGCACGATGCCTGCAATGCTGGGACATAATGGCTGCAGAGGAGTATTTTAAACGCCAGTGGAAGTCTTTTAAAAACAGCCCAGTGCTGCTGGGAGCAGCGTGATTAGACAACACATGTGTGCCCCAACCTCTGCACGCACCCTCCACCTCCCACATGAGGGCTCAGGCCAGTGCGCCTCCTGTTTTCACTGGGCGGCAATCACTAACTGCCAGTGCTGAGGTAGCCCACAGGACTAGTACATACATCTTCCGACGTCGACCGTGCAGCACCAAAGAGCACAACTTCCTCGGACCTACATGGTGAAAAGGTGCCTATTGCCTATCATCGGCTGGAACCAGGAATCTCAAATTTAAGCTGACGTCGCCATTGTCCTAACACACTGCGTGGTCCTGGTAGGTAGGCACGCTTTGGCCAGAAATAAAAGGCAAGGCGCCGCTCCTCTGATTCATGTGTGACAGGCCACATGGTATAAAGGAGGCCGCAGCAGGGTTCCGTGAGTCTCCGCTTCGTTGAATCATGCAGCAAGCTCTAAGGCTGTAGTGTAGCATGTGTACTAATTGTAACATGCTGTTGTGGCTCACGCTTGCGTTTCCTTCACTTCATATGCTTTGTAAATCCATGGTGTAGGCAATCTAACAGTGCAATCCCGGAAGGAACTCCAGCAAGAACAAGCACAAGGCAAAAAAGGCCCAAAAATAAACATAACGACAGTGATAGGGCACAAAAGTGGGCACCAGGCCTCAAGCTACAAGTAGGTTGTTGGCGAGCTACCGGTAGCTCGCGATCGACCAGTTGGAGACCCCTGGTCTAGAGGCTTTGAGAACTGACATCCAGTGGTCAGTGGGGAGTTTGGGCCAGTGCCGCTCCAGAACCAAGATGAGATTTGGGGAGGGGGGAGGCTGGATTGCCCAAGTGAGGGGAACCAGGTAGTGATCTGACCATGGGAGCAGCTGTGGGGTGTCTACGGTAAGTTCAGGTAAGTTACTGAAGACCGGGTCGAGTAGGTGGCCTTTGGCATGCGTAGGGGAGACGACTTTCTGTGTGAGCTGAAGTGCAGATATGTTTGAGACTGTTCCTTGGCCACGTTGTCATTAGGGTCATCTAAATGAAGGTTGATGTCCCCAAGCACAGTAAATTTGGAAGGGAAAAAGGCCAAGTTAGCAAGCAAAGTAGGAAAGGCAGAGAAACCTGGTGCTCCAGTCGGGCTGAGGAAATACAATTTTACGTGGCCAGTATGTCCCCTACATGCACCCTATCCATGTACCTATGCCCCATGTATGCCCATGTCATCATGTGATTTCCCTTCTCATTCCTGTAATAGTAATGCCTCTGCATTTCGGTCCAATGTTAGCATGTCAGTTATTAGGCCCTCCATGAATGAAACGTTAATTCTGCACTGAAGCCTATGTTGCCAACGTATTTACATGGTACACGTTTAAAAGTCGAGATGCACGCGTTTTTATGGCACAGCCGAGCCAGAACTCGAATTCAGGCTCCGAGCCTCCTCTTGATACTCTGAAAGCTGCAGTTTATTTATGCACCCCTGACCTCTCCCTTACTTCCTGCTCAGCCGAGAGGTGCCCGCCATGGCCTGCCAAGACAGTATTTTGCCTACAGTTATCTGCTCAGCTCTGCAAAAACACATTCCAGTCTAGTGAAAGGGGTAAACATATTCCGCCTGCAGAAGATAGGGCCTAGCCTTTCTGTCTCCATTTAAGTGATTTACAGAACCCGTTTCCATAGAAGGCCTATGGCCCCACGCAATGCACGAAGAGATATATGCACACACTAGCATTAGTGATGAACAGCCTTTGCTCGAGAGACCTTTTACTTCAGACAATACATCCTCCAAACACAAGATATCAGATATGCCATAGGTGCAGGTCGTTCTGACATCTCAGACTCCTCTACTAGTGCTAAAGTCAGCTTTCCCCAGCTCCCCCCAGTTACACGTCAATTTCACGTCATGACTAGTTTTGCGCGCACAAGTAGGGTAAAGGTTTCTGCTGACCATGCAGACCTCCTCTATGCATCCACCCACCTATGACACACCTATGACTCATCAAGTGAACACCTACGTGTACGCCTCCTTACACGCCTTCTTTTCACGCCCATGTGTTCTTATCTCTCTCTCTTTCACTTGCTCCGCCTGGAGCGCTCTGCCTACTCAATTCAATGCAATTGTATGGTTTCACTATATATAATGTGTTATGTGAATAAAGATTTAGATGACGACCCTACCTGAACCTTAGTGGTGAATGAACCCGATTCTCCATTAGCTCGAGCTTTTATATTAAAGCCCTTTTGAACCGGACACCACGGACTCTGCCTCTCATTTTTATGAGCAATCCATATTAATGTATAGAAATTATGACAGGGTAATATATTATTTACCACAGAGCAGTAGAATAATAGGCACATCAACCGTTGAATGGCTAAACCCTTATAATTGATAAGGTCTTGAAGGTGAGACCTGTTGGCTACACCAATGCTTGATTTTACTTGCCCCGGGCAAGGTATATCTCGCCCAACACTGTCCACGTCAACTGACCTGCTTGTAGGAAATTGAATGAATGGGGTCTTTTGTCCTCTGTGAAATGTTTCCATACCCTCCCAGCCCTACTTCCAGATATTAAAATGTGCAACAGTTCTCGACTTTTCATTTGTAAGGAAATGAGTCGAATGGACAGTAAAATTCAGAAACATGTGTTGGTAGCAATAAAACATAACCTTCGAACCTGTAGGTCACCACACATGTTGTTTAAACATATTTTTCCTTCAGCCATCATTCACTCATTTGCTGTGCAATGTATATTTGTAGTGTTTGCTACTGTATGACTGTTCCTATGTAGGTATTGTTTTACTTCGATCTTAAGTGCTCATGTTCAAAGTTGTAATCGCCCGTAGAGCGATTCTAATATTCATAGCACTGTAGAAGAGACCAGAGTCCTTTCATCCAGGCTTTCTTTTGGGACGCACATGGAATTCAAATCTCTGCTTTCCATGTGCACACATGCATTTTATAGAAGTTTTCACTTCAACACCAGACACATTCAAACATCCTTTGCGAATCCACCCCTCTCCCCCCAATCCTCTCCCCCACCCCTCTGTAATTCTCACCCAACGAGTATTTTGGGGCATATTATCAAGACAGGCGATAACATTATCACTGCTTTAGAAAATTGAAGCTCATGATAGATGTCCTCCACATCTAACCTTTTCTCTAATCTAATTTTTCTGCAGCTAAAGTGGCGATCATTTTACTGTCTGTCTTGATAATATGCCCCTTTGTTACTCGGCACATCAAAGTGGCGTATAACACAAACACACCTTTGCAGCAGAAGGTCTGATTCACTGAATTGTGTACCGCTAAATCGAGCTACGCAATGCTGTCCCACCAATTCAGAGTATCAATTACCACTGCTTCTGTACTATAAATTACGATTTAGTCTTGTTAACTCCATATTCATGTACCTTGAAGGTATGCATATCTATATTTGGTTTTTGGAAGAGAGAGCAGGTTTCCTGCTCTCTCTTTCAAAAACCATAGCAAACAGCAGTATCTCTGGGGTAGGCACCCCGGGACACTGCAGGACCTGGCCCTGGGTGGGTGGCGGTCCCCAAGGCCATCAGGGGCTCCACTAGGTTAAAACAGTTAAAAGCCCCGGGGGGTAGTGGTCCCCGGGGCTGGGGGGTCCGTCACGGACCCCCCTTTTTTGAATATTAGTGCCCAGGGGAGGTAACAGTCCCCAGGGCATGTGGGGGGGCTTGAGCCCTCCCACACAGGTTTTTTTTTTTAAAGAAGCCCCTGAATGGTGGTTCCCGGGGCTGCATCGGCCGTGAGTCCCATGCATACATTTCATGGAAGCTCCGGGGGTGGCAGTCTCAGGGGCTGGGGGGCCCCTCTTGGCCCCCCATTATTACAAATAAAAGAAGTCCCCGGGGCTGTGGGGCCTCAGAGCCCCCCACCCTATTAAAATAAGCCCCATGAGGTGACATTCCCTGGGGCTGGGGGGCCTCTCTGGGCCCCCCTTTACAAAGAGTCAATTGCCCTCGGGATTTGGTCCCCGGTATCCCGCAGTTGTTTCACAAACAATTTTTGCGGGCCTTGGGGTTCTTGTGGGACCCCCCTGAGCAGGCCTATGGGGTCCGGGTGCTTCTACCTTGCCCGCTTTGCACCTTTTGCACACTTCTTTTTCAATTTACTTGTGCCTCGGTTCTACCAAGGCACAAGATGGCTGCCAACACATCCTAGTTTTGTGTGTTGACAGACAGTTTACAGCCAATTAGCATGCAGCTCATGCTCCTAACGGTACGTGTATAGTCCTCCTCAGACAGTATGCGTACGGTACATCTTCGCAAATATATCTATGATTTTACTTTAGATTTTCTCAGGAACCACTGAATGGATTTAACCATTTAACAAAAAGCACAATAGAGTGATGTAATATGTAATGTCATCAGCAGTGCATTACACGCGCAAGTTATAGTGAGTCCAACTAACTATAACGTGGAATTTCATGGGTTTTATATCAGTAAAATTTCCAGCTAACTATAACTGGTGTCAAACCTATGGTTTTTTCAGTGAATTTCATAGGTTTTTTAAATGCTACTTCCTAACTATAACATGTGTAAAACCTATGTTTTTTTCAGTGAATTTCTTAGGTTTTTTGAATGCTAGTTCCTAAGTATGAAATCACGTTCGTAACTAGATAGTGTCACCGCCTACACGTCCTAAGAAGCGCATGTAAAGTCATGTGACTTGAAAACAACACTTCCAATTGGTTCTTACTAGTTTCTATTCTGGAATTTACACGCAGCACTCCACCCACTTCCATCACTTTCTTTTCTACTCTCAAGAGAAAACAACGTCGAACATCTTCCCGAAGACTTCGCTTCAATGGCTACCGTTCTGCATTCATCTTCCGAATCTGAAGGAAATGAGCGACCACCTTTGACAAGAAAAACGGAGGCCACGCTATTACCATCAGAAGTGACCAGCACATCTTCCGGTGGACGACCTGTATCTCCATCGAGTGCTGAAATGGACTTGAAACCATGTCTGGCGACCGTGCACATCAAATGCAACAACTGTGGAAAACTTCTTGTATACGGAGAGCAAAGCTTTACTCTAATTAAACACAAAATTGAGAGTCATAAATGCTCCAAGAAAAGTTAAATTTCTTCACTTTATTTGGATAGTATAACATACTGAAAAATGTCGTAGCAACTTTAAGAAATCAAAAGCATCATAACACTTGTTTCCAAAAAAAAAAAAAAAGTTATTTTCAGAACTAACTCTTTCTACCAAAACGAGCTCCAAGAGCATAATATGAGATGTTTTTTCGCCGCTTTCTTTTAGTGCGCGACCGGGTGCGCGCACCCACCTATAGCGTACAGGCGTCGAGACACGCATGTGCAGTCATGTGACTTTAAAACAACACTTCCAATTAGTTCTTACTAGTTGCTATTCTGCAATATACCCGGAACACTCCACCCACTTCCCTAGAAAACCAGTTTATCGAAAAACATTTAAAGCCTCCTCTTATGAAATATTCGACATCAATCACATAGCAGAGTACTAAATAGCACTATATACACTCCGTCCCTTAATTATAAGAGACTTATTGCTAGGTAAAAGCAGCTTTTGTTTTCACGCGATAATGTGAAATGCTGAGCCTGTTACACAATTTGCTTTCACATATATGTTACTATTCTCCTTCGAGCACTAACACCGTAGAAAATACCACCAATAGCGGTGATATTTTTTACACCGAGAACGGGCGATTTGTATCGCTTAGAGCCCTTACAATTATAAAGTTTTATTTCCTAAGTCTCTGATCTCCAACTGTGCAACGTGGCTCCCCTGTGTGTCGTAATAAGGTCCATAAACAAAAACTACAGGGCCAGCATTATAAACATGCACAGAACCACAAAACGACAAGAGCCACCATGTTGATATATATCCTTAATATAATAAACCTCTGAGAATAAATACATATTTCCGTGGCACCCCATAACACAAATGTGGCGTCCTCTGACTCTGCTCCATTACCAAACACCCTAACTCCCCGCCCCCCTCACTTTTCACTAAACTCCGCACTCTACCCCACCCGGACCCCCTATTACAAACCCCCAACCTACCCTCCCTGCCCAAACCCACCATGAGCCTCAAACCGCCCCTGGAAAACTTATAAGACACAGGATTACTAAAACTCAAAGAATACGCAACAGGCAGATAATGTAAATAGTACATAAAGGCACATATTTTTTCCATAATACTATTTAAAAACATGTTCTATTTTTTATAAATCTATCATGCATCTGACCCTCTAGAACTGCTTTCAAAACGTGAACTATAAACCTCTACTTTTCATTTTCAAACCATACACTTTCATCTGACCCTCTAGAACTGCTTTCAAAACGTGAACTATAAACCTCTACTTTTCATTTTCAAACCATACACTTTCAATTACATTATTTTTTTTTCACAATTCATGTAATGTTACACACCTTTGCTAAAATACACCAGTCCCTATTATTTATAAGGATTTATTTTCAGTCTTCATCAGTGACACTTTCTTAACATATAATGGAAATCACTGTAACTTTTTAAACGACAATGCTAACGCGGTAAAAATAACCCTTCATTTGCTTTCCTTTAAGAATGCAGACTATGTACCCCACGCATGCGTTTCTTGATCTTTGTATTTGGCAGCGAATACCGACCTTGAATCGGAAGACATGAACAAGACCGCCATTGTCACATTTAAAACTGAACGTTGCATCTGCTCACACACATATCTTTCACTAAGCTAACATTCACAGAAAACAGCATTGATGTAAAAAAAAATTGACCTTGCTTTACAACTCCCTCAAATCACTCCCTTATTTTTTAACGCATCCTCCAGTTCAAAAAAAGCTACTTTTTTGATAACTACTAAGCAATATATAAGTGACTAGACTCCTAGAAAATTTATCAAGTCATTCTGCTCCTCTCCACTGCATAGCCGGCGACCTAATTCTGTGGAGTTGCTATACAACCAGCAGTGCTGCGCCGTTTCCTTTACCATCTTGGGAAATTCAAAATGGATGTCCCTCCTGCCTTCGCAAATGAGCCGGGCCACTTAGAACTATTTCGACAGAGAATGCTTCTGTACTACGGCACCTTACCACTCTCAACTTTGAATACTTCATATCGATTATCATTTCGATATTCGTATTTCACCTGTGTGCAGCCTGTATTTCATTGCCTGAGCTGTGATTTCACGTGGGCCCTGGATTTATGTCTCTGCAATTTGGTACCTCCTGAACCGAATTACAATCACCTCATGAATCCGTTACTTGATCATGAACAGCTTTGTTACAACGGAGGGTTTATGGCCTTTGCAGCGATACAAGGAGTTCTGGGTCATTGGAATATATTCGCAGCGGCGCAAGATTTCCTAACAGAGAGCTACATCGAAAACCCACCGAGCTGCCCTATGATGGTAAAAGACGCTCCAATAATGACAGATCATGAATGCTCCTTTCATCTTCTCAATTGGATGGCTGACATGTTTTCAGATGATAACAGTGATTTCATGTTAGAGGCACTTGCTGCATACTTTGCCTACACAATGGACGGTTAACTCTTTCCTAACAGCGAGCTACATCGAAAACCCACCGACCTGCCCTCTGATGGTACAAGAGGCTCCGATTATAACAGATCATCAGTACTGCTTTACTCTTTTCCATTGGATAGCTGACATACTTTCAAATGATAAAACTGATTTCCTGTTACAAGCAGAAGCTACCTATTTTGCCTAAACAATGCTTCAATAACTCTTATACAAGCCATTGACGTCCTCATTTCCTTTTGCTTCCCTATATTCTTCACGTTCTTTTCCATATTTTCTTTTGAAGAACAGACCTATTGGCTTTACTAACAGTGGACATTATGATTTCGTGTTGTTTGACAGCTGATTCATAAAGTAATGATGTATAACCACTTGCATTTTCATATATCGTTCCTAAACTGAAAGGCCAGAGATCTTTTAAATTTTAATTTAATTTAATAACGATTTCTAAAGCGCCTGGTGACCCAAGGGCATCCCCGCGCTATAAGAGTTTGTGATCCTGTTGAGGGGGAGGGAGAGAGGAGAGACACTTATTGAGGAACTCTATTTAGGGAACAGGTGTGTCTTTAATTTCTTGCGAAATGCCAGGTAGTTAGGTTCAAGTCTGAGGGAGCGGGGAAGAGCGTTCCATCCAGCAGCTGCTTGAACGGAGAATCGTCGTCCTCCTGTGCGAGCCCTTTTGAATCTAGGAGTGTTGGCCAGGTTCTCATTCTGGGATCGTAGGGATCTGGGTGCTGTGTAGGGGGTGATCATTTTGCTGAGGATCGCCGGACCAGATCCGTTGATCAGCTTATGTGTCGTGCACATGGCTTTGAATTGCACCCTTTGGCGCACAGGGAGCCAGTGCAGAGCCTTGAGGGCCGGCTTGGCGGACATCCTGGAGGGAAGGTTGGTGATCAGGCGTGCCGCAGCGTTCAGTGTCCGCTGGAGCTTCGTCAGGGTGGCCTCAGGGGCTCCCAGGTAGACCAAATTGCTGTAGTCTGGGCGAGATAATACTAGTCCCTGGATGAGCAGTTTCCTGGAAGTAGGTGGCAGTAAGGGGAGAATCTTGCGGGTCGTGCGCATGAGCCCGAAGCAGGTGCCTGAGGTTTTAGCTGCTTGTGTTTTCATAGAAAGCTCTGGTTCGAGCCACACACCGAGTGTCTTAATTTCACGCTTCGGGGGGGGGGGGATTTCCCCGAATACGTCGGGCCAGAGTGCTGGAGGGATGGTCGTCCATTGTTTCCCCAGGAGCATCACCTCCGTCTTTGACCCATTTAGTTTTAATGATGAAATATTCATCCAGTTGTGAATTTCTGTAAGGCAATTGGTCAGGTTTTCTGGGTGGTCGATCAGTTGGGACAAGGAGACGACCAGCTGAGTGTCGTCAGCATAGCTTACCATTTTTATGTCAAATGGTGTCACCACGTCCTCCAGGGGGGCCATGTAAGCATTAAAAAGCGTCGGGCTCAGGGAAGAGCCCTGAGGGACACCGCTTGTAAGTGGAAGGGTGGACGAGTGGTGATTGTCGTCCCACACTTGGAACGTGCGCCCTGTAAGGAAGGATTCAATCCAACTGAGTGCCATCCCGGTAAGTCCTGCATCCGCCAGTCTATGTAAAAGGACACGGTGGTTGACTGTGTCGAAGGCTGCGCTCAGATCCAG
The DNA here is from genome assembly GCF_964263255.1 of Lissotriton vulgaris. Lineage (NCBI taxonomy): Eukaryota > Metazoa > Chordata > Amphibia > Caudata > Salamandridae > Lissotriton > Lissotriton vulgaris. The sequence continues at coordinate 17,061,301 of NC_141689.1, forward strand.
GAGGATCACTGCCACTGACCCTCCTGAATCCAATATGCGCCTTGCCTCCTCGATGACGGCAAGAAGGGCGGTGTCTGTGCCATGGCCCGGGCGGAATCCAGTTTGGGATTGCCTAAGTACGTTGTTGGCCTCAAAGAACTGAGATAATTGTCCGTTGACCAATTTCTCTGCTACTTTGCTGATACCAGGGAGGAATGATATTGGTCGGTAATTAGACATGTCTGCTGGGTCTAGCTGGGGTTTTTTTTGAAGTGCTTTCACCACAGCACTCTTCCAGCTGTCGGGGACAGATCCCTGGGCGAGCGAGCTGTTGATAAGTTCCGTGACCGTGGGCACGATGACTGAGGCTATGGTTTTGAGGAACCTGATAGGTGCTGGGTCCAGAGGTGATCCGCTTTTCATTTTCGTCAAGGTTCGTTCTACCTCTAGGCAAGTTACTGGCCGAAATGTCGGCAGTGTGGGGCGTAGATTGCTTTTGGCCTGGTCGAGGGGTAAACGGCTATCCATGTTATTAGGGGGGCCGGGGGGTGGGAGGGAGGCCAAGATACGGGTGATTTTGTCGTTGAAGTAAGTAGCTAGTTCATTACTTCGGTCGACTCTGGGAGTGATGGAGGAGGGAGTGTTGGGTACTTTGAGCAGCTCCTTTACAATTAGGAAGGATTCCCTGGCTGAGTTGGATGATTCTTGTATCCGCGTGTCGTAATGTGAAGCTTTGGCGTGTCTGATGGCCTCTTTGTAGAGTCTGACAGTGTTCTGGTAAGCTTCTTTGTTGGCGTGCTGCCAGTTTCTCCTCCAAAGCCGTTCGGCTTTTTTGCAGTTTTTGCGAAGTAGTCGGAGGTCCGCGGTATACCACGGGGCCGAAGCAGGTTTGCTGTTTTTGTCCTCCCTAGTTCTAAGTGGGAGCACTGAGTCCAGGGAGGAGGTGATCCATTCTCTGAATTTTTTGTCGGCGATAGCCGGGTCTTCCGCGTATGCAGGAGTGGTCCTTTTTAGGATCTTGGCCCATTCTTCAGTGGGGAGTCTGGACCAGGTCCTGTCCCTGCTGTAGGTAGGAGGTTTTTGAGGTTTCCTGAAAGTGCCAGGTAGTTGGAAGGAGACTAGGAAGTGGTCTGTCCAAGGGAGGGGAAGAGCCTCCTTCGCTTGCATCGAGGGGGAGCTAGTGAACACCGGGTCCAATAGATGACCCTTGATGTGGGTGGCTCCGGAGTTAAGGAGGCGGATGTCAAGTGCCGCCAGATCTGAGATCAGGTCATTAGCTACCGAGTCTACCGGATCATCGAGATGAATGTTCAGGTCACCTACTATCATGAAGTTCGATAGAGAGTGGGCCTGGGTTGTTACTGAGTCCAGGAGGGAACTAGCGAAGGGACCTGGGAGGCCAGGAGGACGGTACACAAGTATTCCCGTTAGTGAGTTGGTTGGGTTTAGCTTGATAGTAAACTGAAGACTTTCTGAGTCGGGAATCTGCGCATCGCTGGTTATACAGTGAAGATAGTCCCGATGAATAATGGCAACACCGTCACCTCTGCCTAGGGGGCGGGGTAGGGACTGAATGAGAAAGCCAGGTGGAGTTGCTAGTGCCATGTCTGATTGTGAATGTGGGGCAAGCCACGTTTCCGTGAGTAAAAGGATGTCTATCTCCAGGTCTTCTATAAGATGGTTAATTTGTGTCGCATGTTTAGGAAGTGAGCGACAGTTTAGAGAAGCAAGGTTGAGGGAGGCGGGCTTGTGAGATTTTGTGGGGAGTTCTGAGCTGGGCTGGCTTACAGAGGGGGCAGCGAGTGAAAGGTCCATTTAGATCATGGACATAGTCACAGGAAGAGGTTGAGGGTCTAAGACTTAGTAGCTCTCTACGTGAGTAGCTTACCTTTGGGTTGGCTGATTTAGGCAGGGGTTCTGGCCCTGGGCCCGGTCGTGCGCGGACGGGCGCAGACGGGCTTCCCTTAGGCGCGCCTTCGGCGCGCAAACGGCGCTCCCGCTGCGTTCGTCCGCTGCGCTGGTATGGCCGGCACATTTGTATTGTTTGAGAGTGGGCGTGGCCTCGCGGTGGGCGTGGCTACCGCCTTGGGCGATTTGGGCGTTTCCCTGTCTCAGCGCGGGTCGCTGTCTCAGGGAAGGTCGAGGAGGGCTGTGTCAGCGCGTGAGGTGAGCGCTTCCAACAGGTGAGCTCCCAGTTTTAAAATCATCAAAAGAGCACAGAGTAAGCAGTTTTTAAAAGTAAAATTGTGGTCACAGTCCTCCGGCTTCCGCCTCAGAGGATACAGCGCGGGTCGCTGTCTCAGGGAAGGTCGAGGAGGGCTGTGTCAGCGCGTGAGGTGAGCGCTTCCAACAGGTGAGCTCCCAGTTTTAAAATCAACAAAAGAGCACAGAGTAAGCAGTTTTTAAAAGTAAAATTGTGGTCACAGTCCTCCGGCTTCCGCCTCAGAGGATACAAACAAACAAAGTAATAAGCCACTTGTGATCAGCATTTATATACTGGCTTAAGAGTGGGCGTGGCCTCGTGGTGGGCGTGGCTACCGCATTGGGCGATTTGGGCGTTTCCCTGTCTCAGCGCGGGTCGCTGTCTCAGGGAAGGTCGAGGGGGCTGTGTCAGCGCGTGAGGTGAGCGCTTCCAACAGGTGAGCTCCCAGTTTTAAAATCAACAAAAGAGCACAGAGTAAGCAGTTTTTAAAAGTAAAATTGTGGTCACAGTCCTCCGGCTTCGGCCTCAGAGGATACAAACAAACAAAGTAATAAGCCGCTTGTGATCAGCGTTTATATACTGGCTTGAGAGTGGGCGTGGCCTCGCGGTGGGCGTGGCTACCGCCTTGGGCGATGTGGGCGTTTCCCTGTCTCAGCGCGGGTCGCTGTCTCAGGGAAGGTTGAGGAGGGCTGTGTCAGCACGTGAGGTGAGCGCTTCCAACAGGTGAGCTCCCAGTTTTAAAATCAACAAAAGAGCACAGAGTAAGCAGTTTTTAAAAGTAAAATTGTGGTCACAGTCCTCCGGCTTCCGCCTCAGAGGATACAAACAAACAAAGTAATAAGCCGCTTGTGATCAGCGTTTATATACTGGCTTGAGAGTGGGCGTGGCTACCGCCTTGGGCGATTTGGGCGTTTCCCTGTCTCAGTGCGGGTCGCTGTCTCAGGGAAGGTCGAGGAGGGCTGTGTCAGCGCGTGAGGTGAGCGCTTCCAACAGGTGAGCTCCCAGTTTTAAAATCAACAAAAGAGCACAGAGTAAGCAATTTTTAAAAGTAAAATTGTGGTCACAGTCCTCCGGCTTCCGCCTCAGAGGATACAAACAAACAAAGTAATAAGCCGCTTGTGATCAGCGTTTATGTACTGGCATGAGAGTGGGCGTGGCCTCGCGGTGGGCGTGGCTACCGCCTTGGGCGATTTGGGCGTTTCCCTGTCTCAGCGCGGGTCGCTGTCTCAGGGAAGGTCGAGGAGGGCTGTGTCAGCACGTGAGGTGAGCGCTTCCAACAGGTGAGCTCCCAGTTTTAAAATCAACAAAAGAGCACAGAGTAAGCAGTTTTTAAAAGTAAAATTGTGGTCACTGTCCTCCGGCTTCCGCCTTCTTCCATTTATTAAAATATAATATACTTCCTTATAAGAGTGTACAATGTTTTTTCCAACTATATTCATTTTTCTTCAACTATAGAGTTTGTATTCCATGTACTACTGACAATACCAATTACTGTGTTTTTTGCAATTTCTGTACTCATATTACATAATGATTTGCCTTTAAAACAGTACATTTCTAAATAAACATTTCAAATATTCACGGTTTCTCTTTTAATCCATAATCTCAACTGAAATGATTTCATATTGAAAAACTTTTCATGGGTTCCACATAACCTTAACTGTAGACACAGAGGACCTTATTTATAAAGACCTTCCGCCGCCAGTGCCTCATTTGCAACCTCCGCTTACCAAATGTACACATAACATGGATTGCCAAAAGAGGATTGAAATGTCACCAATTGATTCCATTGGTGAAAACTTTTATGCATCTCCCAGAACCAGACCTTATAATTGTGCACTGTGGTGGGAACGATCTAGGCACCATCACTGGGGTAGGTCTGGAAATGCTTCTAAAAGACACCTTTCGACAATTGATGACACTTTTTCCTCGATCTGCCTTGGTATATTCCAATATATGCCAAAGACAGAAATGGAATTGGTCCAATGAACATTGTGCACAATTTGAGAAAGCAAGGAGACATGTAAATAAATCTGTTTCTGCGTTCCTCAGAGATTATAGCATGGGTTCTATTTACCACAACAACTTGCGATACCACATGCAAGACGTCTATAGGAGAGACGGTGTTCATTTCACGAATGAGGGAAACAGAATCTTCCTCTGCAACATCAGGCTCTGCATCGGTACTTACTTATAAATGCAGAAAACACTCAATTAACACAAGGGCTCTTTTCAGAGCCACCTCATATCTAAGCACTCAAACTTCTGATTTATCTCCATTTTCACACTCTTGTGAATAGGTGTGCGCGACCGGGTGCGCGCACCCCGTTATTTTATTTCCGAAAAAAAATATATCTTTTCGCGTTTAAGGGCCTTACAACACACCCCGAGAAAACCTACGCAGCAAGACAATCTCTACCTTCTCCCCTTTCCATGTTTCAACGCTTTGAAATGAACAATATATTTACTCGCAGTGACAAAATGGCGGACAAAACTTCCTGATTTCCTTCGAATCGAACGTTAACAGACGTCACGCAGCAAAAAAAAATTCCGCTCACGCGCAGCCGCTTGGGTGCGCACACGTGTGCGCGCCTATAGATATATAATTGACTTTAACTTTAATTTTCTGAACAACTACTGAACGGATTTACACCATTCCAAAAAAAGCGTAATCTGCGAACAGGACTCTACAGTTTTGGCAAATTTCTTATAAATCCATTCAGCCGTTCGACCTGTAGCCGAGTCTAAAGGACCTATGGAAAATAACATGGAGAAAACACGTTTTGGGACCCCCCTTATATCTCAGCCCCCACTTAACCAATCCCCCCCCAAACTTTCAGGGAAGGAGCGCAGCGGACCGAGCCATCTTCTTTGAGAAATTCGCAAAGACTCATCCACCAGGGCCAAAGTTATTCCAAATAGAATGTTGAGGATTTCCTATGGAAACTAGGTCCTAACTATAACTACCTACTGGCGACCGCCAGTAGGTAATATATATATATATATAACCATGATCATTTCATGTTTAAATCTGTAAAGACCCCTCAGGGAGAACACCATTCCAAGATGGCGCCCACAGCGGCGTAAGGGGTGTAGTCCTATGTCTATGACAATGCTTATGGTTTGTGTGTTTGTTTATAACATGGACTGTTAGATATGGACGAATGACACACTGACGAAGGCTCACGCCGAAACGCGTCTGTGCTTTTCTTTTTCCCTCTAATTAAACCCTGGTTTGACCTTGGTCCGCGAGTGCTGCCTCTTTCTTTTGGATTTTGGGAGAGTCGAGCGTAATGTGAAGCGGTTTCCCCACGAGCCGCTAGCAGCACCCGTTCCTGAGTGCACAGCTTTCTGTGGGAAGCGAGCGAGTTCCGAGGAGGAGTAACGCTGTGCACCGCTGCAGCTGCTGGAAAACAACGCGAGAGAACGTCGGAACCGGCGAGGACGCCGTGACTGGGCAGTGCTGGATCGCTCCGGGACTCCTGAGACCGACAAACTTGCCGGTGAGCTATTTGCTTTCTTTCCGCCTATCACGAATGATGCCTAGCGTGTAGCAGCACTGAGCAGTAGAACGTCAGCGGTATTAAGGTCAGCCGGGCGCGAGGGAAACAAGCACCAGGGGTTGCTTAGCAACTGTATGAGCAACACCCTCTGCTGTCAAGATCCACCGGCAGTCGAAAAAAACGGAAGAATGTTTTCCGATTCAGAGCGTATGAGTGCAGCAAAGGACATGTTTAAACGCAAGGGGGCAACGGTACAGGTGGCGGCAGATAAAACAACAGTCCCTGCTGAATCCACACAGGAACGTAAAATAAAGGACATTTTCAGCAAGTTGGAGAAACTACATGAGCGCGAAGTGCGCAAGTGGTGGGAGGCGACAAACCTCACAAATTACATCGAGGAGAAAAGAGTACCTAGGGGGCTGAGAGTGCACACAGTACCCTCATACGAACATCCTGACCCCCAACTCCTAACCGACTGGTTTGACCGTACAGCGTCCTATTGCGAAGGCACATTGAAAATCCTAGTCAAGTATGCCTGGAGCGATAGGGGGAAAGTATTGGAGGAAATTGACACTATCAACGAAGAGCTTGATGCAGAAACGGACACGGGGGCCAAAGCAATAATATCCAAACACAGAGACCAGATGAAAAGTAGGCTGGCCAAGTACGAGCAAAAAATCAGAATGCGTAAACAGGAAAAGTACGAACGCGATGCCAACGATTACGCAACTGGGCGCGTTCTAACATACGCAAAAAAGTTTGATGCCCCCCCTAAAGCCCTCCAGAAGAGAACACTGACAGCATCGGCAGGGAGCAGGCAAGAAACCGAACCCGCCACATCAGAATCGGACCTGACGGAGAATGAGTCAGGAGACTAACAACGGAGGCAGAATGACCAGGATTCAGAAGGCGCACGGCAAAGTGCGCATGATGCCCTACCTGAGATGACCCCTTTTCAGGAGGAATACGAGGTTATCAAGAGCACATGGCTAAGGGGCGGAAAAAACAAGCCACCAGACGTGGAAATGAACACGGATGCAGATGCCAGTGCAACAACCTCATCAACCAGAGGAGGAGGACGGGGAGGGCAGGCAGCGGGAAAAACAGGCAGAGGAAGCGCAAGAGCATCCCGCTGGACGAGTCGCCAAACAGCCAAAAAATAAGAACTATGAATCCACCAACTAATACCGACCAAACCAACCTAACTGTAGTGAATCTGACCAACAAACGATTGACGGAGGCTGAATTGGAAGTTTTGAGTCTAGGTCTCACGTTTTGTCCCTCAAGCGACCTCGAGTATACTCAGACCAGGATCGATTTATTTCGGTTCACAAGAAAGCTGAAGCTACACAAACATTTCAAAATGCGCCCACACCTGAGAAGCACCAAGAAAGGCCCCAAATTTAATGAAATGGATATACTTAGTGCTAAGGACCTACCAGCTATCGAGGCACTAGAGGACTTACGATTGGAGCAGGATTTGCAACAAGAGCAGACAAACCTGTCCACAGCCCAATGGGCAGTTCTTCAAGGGGTCGAACAAGAAAGAGAGGAGAGCAATTTCAAGCCTGCTTCGACCTTTGTGCCTCAAACACCTTGGGACGCAATAGACGTCTTCACTGAGGCAATGAAAAGAGACCTGACCGCCTATAGAAAATCTAAACCGTCAATCCAAACTAACAATATCACTGAGGATCAACGCCAAGCCTTGAAGGGGCTGATGACTGAGGAATCTATTGTCATCAAGCCCTCTGACAAGGGGGGCAACGTGGTTCTTATGAGTCGAGAACTATACCGAGCTGAAGCTTTGAGGCAACTTGCGGATACCAACTATTACAAGAAATGCACGAACGCAGTGTATCAGACCAGCATAACGAGATATGATGCCTTAGTACAGAAATGGTACAACCAGAACATGCTCGGAAAGGATGAAAACCTCTTCCTCAGGAACCACACCCCCATGTTACCAACTTTTTATCATCTCCCGAAACTTCACAAAGACATGGAAAAACCTCCAGGACGACCGATAATATCATCAATTGGGAGTCTGACCGAGAACATGTCACGTTTCATGGATAACATCTTGTTTCCCTTAGTAACAAAACTTGAATCCTATATAAGGGACACAAAAGACTTCCTGACTAAGATCCAGGAACTGACATGGAACTCTGGATACCTGCTCATGGTGTTGGACATAACCAGCCTCTATACTCGTATAGATCACAGGCAGGGTCTGGAAGCCATAAAGCATGCTCTAGGCCAACGTCCAATGAAATAATCATGCCACAACGAAATTATTATGGAATTTACTGAGTTCTGCCTTACAAACAACATTTTCCTCTTTGAGGATCAGATGTATATCCAAACATCTGGGACGGCGATGGGTACCTGCTTTGCTCCCAGCTATGCGAACCTCTTCGTTGGCTGGTGGGAGGAGCAGGTACCCAGGAGCTGCACGGCAGGGACGGAGACAGGGCAGGTTAAAAGCTGGTATCGTTATATTGTTGTTATCTGTTCATTGTTTGGGATGGAGGGATGGACTCGGCAGAGGAATTCATCAGGATCCTCAACAACAACGACCTCAATCTACACTTCTCGGGTTCGGTTTGTCCGGTGAGAGCGGAGTACCTGGATCTGAGAGTGTACATTGAAGACAATCAAATGCATACCACCTTGCATAGAAAAGACACTGCTGGCAATTCCACACTCTTTGCCAGCAGTAGTCATCCCACCCCACTCAAGAACAGCATTCCCTACGGAGAGCTATTGAGGATCCGTAGGAACTGCTCTAAGGATTCTGATTTCGAGGTGGCTGCCTCGGAGTGTTTAGAACGATTTTCCATGAGGGGTTACGGCACTACCTTACTTACTAAGACCCTTAAAAAAGTAAGGACGTTGCAGAGATCGCAACTCTTGGCTACTGAAACTCCCATAGTTGGAAGGAACAGAAACTCTAACAAAAGTGAAGGTAAATTTAGACTCATCACTCCATATTCAAAAGGAGCGGGGGATCTGAAAGCAATGCTAACTAAGAATTGGAACATTTTAAAAACCGACAGTGTTCTTGCAGATGACCTACCTGCCTACCCCTTAATCACATTTAGCAGGGCTAGGTCACTCAGTGATATGCTTGTTTCAAGCCATCTTAAAAAACCAACACCAAAAGCTAACTCCCTGAAGCGGATGGCAGGCTTCTTTCCTTGCGGCCACTGCAAGGCTTGCAGTGGCAGCAAACGGGTGCTATCATTTGATATACCAGACACCGGGAAGAAAGTGCCTATCAAGCACTTCATTACATGCAGTTCCCAGTTTGTGGTGTATTGCTTGGTCTGCCCGTGTGGCTTACGCTACATAGGCAGCAGGATCAAGGAGCTCAAGCTGAGGATCCTGGAGCACCATCGGGCGATCGAGAAAGTTGACATCTCATATCCAGTCGCCCGACACTTCGCAGAGGAGCACAGCAAAGATCGCAAGCTACTCCGGTTCTTCGGATTGGACATGGTCCCCCCGAATGTAAGAGGAGGCGATTGGCTGAGGCGACTCCGCAGATTAGAGTCCAGATACATAGTTGATCTATCCACGAAAACACCTGGTGGGCTCAATAGCGGGGAGGAATTAGCATATCACCTGGGCAAGTAACAACATAGGATCTGCTGAGCGTCCATTCCCATAGGAAGCTTTATACACCGTAATGAATTTCCAACTAGAACAGGTATGCTCCATGGGATAATGTATATGTGGACCCTGTAGATCAGCAGGACCTTTTCCATTAAGCTCTGTCGACAGCGTTCCAATTGTGAGATCTATGAACCTAACTTATGAATTTCTGTACACCTTGTATACTCTACCTGTACGAATATGTATATAATGATACCTATATACTTCTGTCCCCCGACGATAATGAGGATGGACTACCATGGATGTGTTAATACACCCATAGACATTCAATCTCTAACGAACATATACATACACTATACATGAAAAAAGTGGTATTTTATTTGTATATGTACGTGCTAATATCTGGATGAAGGGTATAATTTTGAATTATAGGTTTGTCTCCTTTGCCTACAACTGGCACTGCAGCATTAGGATATTCACGTAGAACTGTGACCTGGAAGTAGTATCCTTCTTTTTTGACAACCTAGTTATATCTTTCACTTTGAAACACAGTTAGATTGAGTTTAGTCCAACCTTACTTTTGTAAATAGTGTAAATACTTCTTTCCTTTGCGAGCTCTATCAATCGAAAAGAGTATTTTCTTGTTATACACCCTGTAAATAGCATTATTTAGGAACCATGACGAAATATGACGAAATATTGGTTCACTGGCTGTTATAGGACAGATATTAATTCTTTTCATTTCTTGCTTTCATGTGCTTGAGGATTTGTGTGACTTCTTTATGTTTTTCATGCACTAATGTGACTACGTTAGCACTGTACATATATAGCATAGGACACTAGCCGATCCACGGCTTTATCTTAACCATGATCATTTCATGTTTAAATCTGTAAAGACCCCTCAGGGAGAACACCATTCCAAGATGGCGCCCACAGCGGCGTAAGGGGTGTAGTCCTATATCTATGACAATGCTTATGGTTTGTGTGTTTGTTTATAACATGGACTGTTAGATATGGACGAATGACACACTGACGAAGGCTCACGCCGAAACGCATCTGTGCTTTTCTTTTTCCCTCTAATTAAACGCTGGTTTGACCTTGGTCCGCGAGTGCTGCCTCTTTCTTTTGGATTTTGGGAGAGTCGAGCGTAATATATATATATATATATATATATATATCTCTCCACCAAGATGATCCAAAGGCACCGGGCGCTCAACTGCGGGTGCTCTGCAAAGGGGCCGGATCAGGGCCCATTACAATTTTCTCCCCAATGATGCGGCACTCAGCGTTTATACTTTGTCAACAACAATTCCTTTATTTCTCCAGCTCGGACCAACGCGTTTCAGCCATCACAGGCTTTGTTCACGGTAAGTGAGCTTTTTTCTATGTCCACTATATATCCCATTTCAAACAGTTATGGTGCATTATGGGATATGTGGTTCAGTTACAATTCAATATTTTTCAAATTGCAAATTGCAAATAGCAACGTTATTCAAAATCTTTCCCATATTTACAAGCAAACGCTCTGCTTTACGCGCTCAAAAGCAATTTACTGTTACATATTAATTGCATATGCAGACAATATTATTGCAGACAATAATAAGTATTGGGTGTAGTACCCACATTATCAAATCTCATTCAGCATATTTATCCAAATGTCTAAAGTTTCAGCATGTCATATTTTGAATATAGACGGATTATTCTGATTGTCCAGTTTTCATCATCATTATTGAACCGGATATAGTACCCAAATCATAGTCTGCAGTTGGAATGAAGTCAATATTTACACTAATTTACAATTATTCCAGATGTACATAAAGCTCCTCATCGAAGTTCATTCCTCTCGGCATCTTGGTCTTTAATCTGATTATGAATTTGGATTCAATTTGTCTTAGCTTTCTCAGTCTGTTTCCTCCTCGTTCTCCCAAGTTCACCATATGTATTCCAAAATAGGACATTGACTTCCAGTCTCCTTTTTGACATGATATCAGATGTTTTGCTGTGGCATATGCTAAATTTTTGTTTTTTACAGCTCGGATGTGTTCTAAGATCCGCTTTTTCAAGGCACAGGTTGTGCTTCCAATATAACGTGAACCACATTTGCACTGTATCACATATACTACATAGGTGGAGGAGCAGGTGATCTGACCTTCAATGAGTGTTTTTTTACCATCTGATTCTTCATATGTGGTCGTATTCAGGCCAATTTTGCAAGCTTTACACACGTTGCATTTACGAAATCCATTTCGTTGATCAGTTAACCAATTGTTTGTTCCCCCTGGTTTTCTCGTTTTGAAATGACTCTTAACCAGGTGATCCTTTAAGGACATGGGTTTTTTATAGCTCATTTTTGGTCCGTCACCTATGATTTTCTTCAAGTCCGGGTCTCCTGAGATTAGATGCCAGTATTTTTGGATTTTGTTCTTGATGATGCCACTCTCCTTACTGAACGTTGTCACGAATCTTGGTGCTTCATCAGATTTCTCTTTAGTTTTTTGTGACGACATAATCACAGATCTCGTTTTTAGTTCTGCTTTTTTCTTGCTCTTTTCAAGTATTCTTTTGTTGTATCCTCTCGATTTTAATCTTACTGCTGTTTCCATTATTTTCTTCTCAGCATCTTGTTCTACAGAGCAATTTCTTTTCATGCGAATAAATTCGCCGTATGGAATACTTGCCAGCAGGGGTTGTGGGTGGAAACTTGTACCATGTAAGATGCTGTTAGTAGCTGTTTGTTTCCGAAACAGTGTGGTTTGCAGCTGCTCATTTTCCACGTATATTTTTATGTCTAGGAAGTCAATTTCCTTTTCACTTATCGAGTGAGTGAATTGTAACCCAATGTCATTGTTACATAACTTTTCAAAGTATTCCTGGAAATCTTTTTTGGTACCATTCCAAATTATAAACAGATCGTCAATGAATCGGACCCACAGTATTATCTTTTCTAGATCTGTTTGGTTTGTCGGGTCCCATGCAATTGTTTTCTCCCACCATCCCATCGTCACATTAGCATAGTTGGGAGAAAACGAAATCCCCATAGCAGTTCCACACTCCTGTTTGTATAGTTGGGTGTCAAATAGGAAAACATTATTGGTCAAGCACAGCTCAATCATCGTCATGAGCATTTCTGTGTGTCTCCGTTCTCCAATGTTACGTTGCTTCAGAAAGTAGTTGCAGGCCTCTAGACCAATGTTATGTCTTATCGAGGTGTACAGTGAAACTGCATCAATTGTGATCAATAAGTAGTTCTCATTCCAAGCAATATTTTCCAGAATCTTTAAAAGGTCCCCAGTGTCTTTAATGTATGAACTCATACTTTTGGCGATGGGCGCTAGGAACAGATCCACATATTGAGAGATGTTCTCGTAGAGGCTTTCACAGGATGCCACAATAGGTCTGCCGGGTGGATTGATGAGTGTCTTATGTATTTTCGGCAGAAAATAAATTGTGGGGATTATTGGGTGCTCATTCATTAGAAATTTCTTTTCTTCATCATCCAATAGTCCTTCTTGTTGCCAATTATGGATTAATCCGTTTAGATGCAACGTCATCTGGTTGATCGGGTTCGTTGATAGCTTGGAGTAGTTGTCTCGGTTGTCTAGCTGTCTTCTAGCTTCTTGTACATAGTCAATTGTCTTCATTAGGACGATGTTTCCGCCTTTGTCAGCCGGCTTGATTGTGAGATTGATGTCATTATTTAAAGTTTTTATGGCTTGTCTTTCTCTTTTAGTTAGATTTTCTCTTTTGTTTCCTTTTCTTTGTGTCGCATCATTGGGAAAAAAAAAAAAAATATATATATATATATATATATATTCATAGAAAAAACCATAGGTTATAGTGGATATATAGTTAGGAATTTGCATTTACAAAACCTTGAAAATTCAATGAAAAAACCATTGGTTTTAGGCCATATATAGTTAGGGATTTGCATTTACAAAACCTTATTTTACTCGCATAAAACCATTGAAATTCCATATATAGTTATAAGCGCTAACTATATATCGCGCACCCGCAATCCACTGCTGATGATGTCACATATTACATCATTCATGACATGGTTAGTGACATCACTGATGACATCACTGATGACATCTCAAATGACATCACTGATGACATCACTGATGACAACATCCAGTGACTGTATGTTTCTGTAAAGTTAAAATATGTTTTACATATTGAAGAATGAGTGGATGTATAAGTGTCTGGATGAAGGATTTACTAGGTGCATGACTGACTGATTGAGTGAGTGATTAAATGTGTCTCACTGAGTGCATGGGTTAGTGACTAAACTGTTTTAATTTGTGCATCATTATATCTGTTGTTCTACAAACTGCTGCATATGTTGATTCGTAGCTATATGAGTAACTGTATGGGTTATTGATTGGTTGTCCAAGTATTTGTATGGGAGACTGAGTGTGTGTGTATGGGTGGCTGGGAGGTGTGTGACTCTGTACATAGATGTGTGAGTAGTTAATTCACTAGATGTATAGATTCAAAAGTGCATGTGGAAACAGCTGTATGGGCGGTTGACTGTGTGCATGAGTGTATTGGTGAGTGAATGGATATCTCAGTGCTACATGTCAAAGTAAGTACATATGTAAAACACAGTACATGTGAGAGTTGACATATATAAATAACTGTGCATAAGAGCCAGTGAATGTGTGAGTGGCTGTATGGATCATTGTGAACTTGTATCAGGGATTGTATAAGAGAGTAAATATGTGTTAGTATATGTTTGAATAAGTAAAGTTTGTATAACTGTATAGTTGAGGAAATGGAGGTGTGATTGATTCTTTGCATGACTGACTAGGTGTGTGAGTAACTCCATGGATGAGTGACAGTCTGTGAGTGTCTGTTTACACTGATTGTATCTAAGGTTATATTAGAGTCTGAAGAGGTTCATCGTATTATCACATGAATGATATCATCAGTGATGTTATCAGTCATGTCAAATGAGATGTTTTCAGTGATGTCATCAGTGATGTCATTTGAGATGTCATCAGTGATGTCATCAGTGATGTCACTAACCATGTCATGAATGATGTAATATGTGACATCATCAGCAGTGGATTGCGGGTGCGCGATATATAGTTAGCGCTTATAACTATATATGGAATTTCAATGGTTTTATGCGAGTAAAATAAGGTTTTGTAAATGCAAATCCCTAACTATATATGGCCTAAAACCAATGGTTTTTTCATTGAATTTTCAAGGTTTTGTAAATGCAAATTCCTAACTATATATCCACTATAACCTATGGTTTTTTCTATGAATTTCATTGGTTTTTTAATAGCAAATATGAAAAGCTTTAAAATGTCAAGTACGTGATAGATAAAAACATTTTTGTATTTATGCACGCTGATGTGCTTTGAACGCTGCAACCCCCTCCCCTCTTTTGTCTTAGTAGTACTCTCTCTTTGCAGATAGTGAACGGTAGTTAACGCAAGCCTTTGCCCCCGTTGTAATCCGTCGTGCCTGCTTGTCTCTCCATTTGATTGATTGTTGTCCAAGCATTTACTGTTTTAGAATTGGTTCTCTTTGGATCATTCTCTATTTACAAACAAGCACAAAGTCGCAATACTCTGTTTAGTCTTTGCAGATAGTGAAAAATCGTGTAAAAAAATAAAAGTAATCGAGCAAAATCAGTAGGCCACTAATTGGATCTCTTTTTGACCTCGCTAAAATAGAAATATTAGGAACAACCCTTCATGAGAAATACGAAAATAGTGAGATGAACTGAGCTCCACACCATGAGGGCTGCAAGACAGCTCGCCTCCGTCACCCATCCCGCCCAAAATAACGACAAACCCTATGCAAATATTAAAAATATAGACAACACACCAGCAAAGAAACAGGGTAAAACATTTTATTAAAAAACTATTTACATAACGTTGGTTTATAAGATGATGTCAGTAGTGGACCGATGTGTGAATAGATCGAAAACACCACAAGGCTCCAAGATCCGGATGGCAAGCTCCTGGATGTTGGGTGCCATAGTTTAGAGTTCTGAATTTCAGCCTTTTTCAATGCCTGTGCTTTGTTGAATCAAAATGGCGGCTTGACACAAAGCTGACTCAAGCGTTGCTACTGATGCTATGCAGACCAAAACTGGTTTTCAGTTTGTACATTTTTCTAGATTTTTCAATCCAAGTTTGGTTGACTTTGTAGAACGATGGCTTCAGATTTTCAACATACGGTGTGGTGGCGCTGACTGGGAGGGGACGCTTCGCTCCTGCCCCCTCCCCAAGTAAGATTTTCATACGTGAAAGTACGTTAATGGTTTTGGTCCCTGAGATGCTTCGATGTCACTGCCATTCTCAAATAGCATAAGTTCTGGATGTTGGGTGCCATAGTTAAGAGTTCTGAGCAGTGCTTGTAACACTGTCTGAAGCTTATTTCCACCTACTGCAGCTTCACTATTCTCAAAGTAAGTGAGTGTCGTTTGTGGACCTGACTGCATTAGAAAACAATGTGATATGTTACCTTCCTAAACAGCTTGACGGAGGCCCCTGAGGGGTGGTGTGATGGCCATGGACTCAGAGAAGACGCTTGGCTCCGACACCCTCCCCAAGTCTTATAGCACTGGTGTAGCCTGAGATCGCCCCCGACATAGGCGGCCGGCTCCCGGGGTCCGGCGGAACTTTTTGCCTTTTGATGACTCTTCAATTCTGGACCTTGTCCCACAATCCGTTTGACCTGAAGACAAGCTGTAGTGGGGCGCCCCTTTATCGTTTTAGTTGCCATTCCGCCCGCTTTTGCTACACTGTGCCTCTTCCGCCATTCAGCTGTTTACCGCCCGCTCTTGCGACTACAGCGTCTCGCTCACCATGTAGTTGAGTTGCGCCCGCTCTTGCGGTGCAGCGATAGGCGGCTGCCAAAGGACTCTCAAAATGGCGGCCGGCTCTTCGGTTTTGGGCCTGGTCCACTAAAATGGCCCTGGGACACCTTGGAACTCGGACGCTTCCCTGATAGGGCTTGGGTCCCATTCTCGAAAAGCGTCCCCTCAGCCGTGAAGATTCTACAAAAGTCTTGGGGGCCTCCGACTCCCGCAGGCTTCTGGTGGGGAGCGGCTGCCATGATTGCTCGTGGAATGGCCACGACGGAGCTACGAGATGGTAGTGGTCTCATGCTGACGCCAGCTTTAGTCTGAAACATCCAGAAACACTATAGACTACCAATTCGATCAGTTCCGGTAGCGCCCCAACATGACCCGGAAGAGAAGAACTTGCCCTCCCCTCTTTGACTGATGGTTCTTGTTGCCTGTCCCCTCTGTTGTCATTTAACAGAACTTTTTGGACTGCTGAAAGGGGTTGTGTTCTGAACGCTGGTTGGTGGAGACATTTAGACTATATTCTTGACCTACGTTGTCGCGTAATGCGTTTTATGACACGCCGCATTAGCGCACCCGGAAGTGATCCGAGGCGCGGCGCGCAGCGCGTAACGTAAGCATAACAGGTCATATGGCCGAGATACCCGCCACCCCCTCTCAACACAATCCCCAAAAGGAGGGAAACTGGAAACAGTTCTTGAAGTTTTTGGAAGTGGGATGGAGTGACCATCCCGGCCGTATTTATTAAAACAAAATTAAAAACATTAAACGTTTCATGTTATGTACAATTTCATTACCACATTGCGATGTTTGGCTAACCTTAACAGATTCTCTAATACAGAGGTTCTCCTAGCCGAACTAGCATCCTACAAAACATTTTCTTGACATATTGAAATTGTACATCCTAACGTTTAAGGGCCAACGGCAAGGTCATAACCGGTGTCAAGATCCCTAACCAGACTTACCCCTCCCACTTGGGAGGGGCGACAGCACGGAGGCGTACCTCAAGTGCAACTACTACCAATTTCCCTTGACTTGACGGGGGCACCTAAAAACTCGACGCCAGTTAAAGGTCGTTCGAATACTCGTGTGAGGTATCTAGAAGGTATCGTAGACCTTATCCCAACCCCACACAACTTACCGCATCTGCCGTCGCAGATGTCACTGGCCCCGGGAAATTCCCCAGGAGGGGGCTGTAACCCCTCCTACAAAGGAAGGGGCCTTGACCGCCTTTCCTTTACTTCCGGCGACCCATCCTTAGAAGGGACCGCCTCCCCATTGAGGGGCCAATGGCCACCTCTCCCGAGCGCTCCCATCCGTGTTGGGTGACGCCCACTCATAGGGATCTACTAATTAGTGCTCACCGATCATGACCTTACCGCCTACCAAAATAAATACGACAGTGCTAACTAAACCTAAGAATACATTGGCCACTATGCCCGAAAGAGCATGCTTAAAAAATCAACACTATATCTGAATCATTTTAATGGCAAAACGTACTCAAAACAGACCATTCTTTATTATACTCAACATCAACATGACACTACAACCTGCAAACGAAAGAGAAGCAGAATTAATCAACTTTATTACAAACAACTGGCTGTCTTCAGGGGCTGGTGGGTGGGTCAAAATTGGCTCTTCGTTCTGTCCCGAGCTCACGTGCAGCGAGGAGGTGCAGCTTCAGAGCACAAGAACAAGAGGATGTCTTCTGGTCTTGCGTCCCTTTTTATCCGTCTTCGGGGCGGGCGTACACCCGCCCCTGCCTGCCCCGAGGGCGTGGCTGGCTGCGTCAGTGTCTAGGCCAGCCCACTCTAGGGCGGGAAAGGGCGCGCCCCAGCTACGCCGCTTCGGGCATACCAGCCGAGACGCGCCTCCCGCCCAAAATGGCTTCCCGGGGGGATCGAGGCACTCTGCCATACGTTCGGGGGGACCGAGTGGTCGCCCCTTTCCATATGGCCGAGATACCCGCCACCCCCTCTCAACACAATCCCCAAAAGGAGGGAAACTGGAAACAGTTCTTGAAGTTTTTGGAAGTGGGATGGAGTGACCATCCCGGCCGTATTTATTAAAACAAAATTAAAAACATTAAACGTTTCATGTTATGTACAATTTCATTACCACATTGCGATGTTTGGCTAACCTTAACAGATTCTCTAATACAGAGGTTCTCCTAGCCGAACTAGCATCCTACAAAACATTTTCTTGACATATTGAAATTGTACATCCTAACGTTTAAGGGCCAACGGCAAGGTCATAACCGGTGTCAAGATCCCTAACCAGACTTACCCCTCCCACTTGGGAGGGGCGACAGCACGGAGGCGTACCTCAAGTGCAACTACTACCAATTTCCCTTGACTTGACGGGGGCACCTAAAAACTCGACGCCAGTTAAAGGTCGTTCGAATACTCGTGTGAGGTATCTAGAAGGTATCGTAGACCTTATCCCAACCCCACACAACTTACCGCATCTGCCGTCGCAGATGTCACTGGCCCCGGGAAATTCCCCAGGAGGGGGCTGTAACCCCTCCTACAAAGGAAGGGGCCTTGACCGCCTTTCCTTTACTTCCGGCGACCCATCCTTAGAAGGGACCGCCTCCCCATTGAGGGGCCAATGGCCACCTCTCCCGAGCGCTCCCATCCGTGTTGGGTGACGCCCACTCATAGGGATCTACTAATTAGTGCTCACCGATCATGACCTTACCGCCACAGGCCGGATAGTTGACCGGCTATCCGGACCCCCCACAACTCCTACCTAAAGGTCATGTTTCAACGTTTTTAACCATGCTAAGAAGTCTCCTATGAGTAACTCATTTCCCACCCGAGACAAATGCACACCATCCCCTAAATACATACTGTCATCATTAATACAACCATGCGAGATAGAATGCAATGTCTTGGAACGGAACAACCTACTCACTTTGTTATTAAGTTTTCTAACAGAATGGTTCAAAGCAGGAATCGAAACAGCCCCCCGCCACACTTTTCGTGGGATCATATGAGACCATGCAATTATGCACCCCGGAACTTTCCTCGCCAACCAACTTACAGTGGAAAGCATTGCCTCTAGGAGAAGTCGTCTACCGGAGGTGACCAAATCATTGCCCCCTAAATGTACTATGACTATAGACGGCGGTGACCTCGTCCGCCCTAACAAACCCTCAAAGAATGCCTGAAACTGGTCAATACAGAGACCGCCCCTTCCGTAGAAGGACACCCTGTACCCGTATTCCCCAGCTACGTGAATCATGTCACCTGCTTCGAATACGTCTGCGGCACGCCTCACGTATGAGTGGCCCACGACCCACACCTCTTTTCTCACAGCCGGTGATGTCTGACCGCTGGCCTGGTGTTGGGTCGACTGCATAGTCCGCCCCGCCTCGTAGGCTTGCGCAACTGAAAACCAAACAAAAGACAAGAAGCGTGAGTACATTATTACAGCTTCACAACATGTGCAACCGCACATATCTCTTATAACAATTGGAGGACCAACGCCCCACTCGTTTTACTTGTTCCACATTAAGACCCCTAGCTGTAGCTTCAGTGGCAGCCCCTATCCGAAAGGAATGGGTCCCAAACTCACCCGGGTCCAAGCCCGCTGCGGTAATTGACATCGCAAGCACCCGCTGAAACTGAAATTTCGTCAGTGGGGTGGCGTCCGCGTGTCTCAACAATGTCCCTCCCCATGATGCCACCCTTCGTGCTAGGTAGTCTTCTAAACACTTTACCGGACACATGGAGGACCCTGGAATCCTGCGAATGACTATGCAGTCACCTATCCCACCTTGATCGGTCTTGGACCTGACAACGGATACAGTCATCGTCTCACCCCTGATCTGAACGTGATCCCGGCACAAACCCCCCACCACATCCCGTTTGCTCCTTGCCACCAGCTCACTTATCCTCATCGCCCCGTGAAATGCAAGCGTAAAAGCAGCTCGGAACAAAAAGGCCTCGTACTGAGACGAGCATGTGGCGGGGAGTGTGGCCAGTAACTGGAACAACCTATCCAGACCTATCGGGCGCCTCTCATCTACTCTGCGACCCTCAAGGCGTTGCCACCCACGCAGCGCTTTCTGTACCACAAAAGACGCTGTCGGGTCCTGGATATTATGAGCCCTGGCAACAAAGGAAATGGCAGCACGATGCCTCTGGGCTGTAGCCACCGACTTCCCAGCCCTACGCAAGGACATCAGAAAATGTACTACCCAATCCTCATGCCCCCAAAGCCCCTCTCTCTCAGTCCCCAAAAAGGCTAAATAGGCCCGAAACGCCCCTTCATATGCCTTCCTCGTCCTTGGTGCTAGACTCTCTCCCACGAGGTGACGAAGTTCGGGGCACCGAGAGACCAGAGAGCTTCGGGAAAGGGTGCCGGCTCTGGGTCCGCTGAGGGAAGGAAACCCGAGAAAGCCTGCATTTGAAAATGAGACAGTGCATCAGCCGCCTGATTCATCACCCCTGGGACATGTTTTGCTCTGAATACCACGTTCAGTTGCATACACAGTAAGACAATTTCTTTGAGCAGCCTTAAAATCATTTTACAACGTGCTGCCTGACTATTGATGCATTCTACAACGGTCATATTGTCAGACCAAAATATGACAGAATGATCTTTGAACCCATCGGGCCAGGTTCTGAGGGCCACCAAAATGGGAAACAGTTCAAGGAAAGCAATATTACTCGTCAGCCCCTCTTCATACCACCATGTTGGCCACCTTTGTGCCGACCATTTTGTGCCGAAGATGGCGCCAAAGCCCATGCTTCCCGCTGAATCTGTCCATAGACCAAGCTCTTCAGAGGACATGGCTGGTTTGTTCCAGACGACTCGACCATTGAAGTCCGCCAGAAATGCTAAACAAATACGCATGTCCTGGCGGACCTCAGCCGATAGTCTCGTGCGATGATGACCCTCCTTTAGGCCAACCATCGCCTGGGCAATTGAACGGGAGAAGGGGCGGGCCATTGGGATCACCCTCAGGGCAAAATTCAACCTCCCCACCAATTGCTGCAATTGATGCAGCGTAACTTTAGATGCATTTATACACATTTGCAGGGCTGCCCTGAATTTCGACACTTTGGCAGCTGGTAAACGAAAACAACCCTCACTAGAGTCCAACTCGATCCCCAGAAACTCGAGGCAAGTCGTGGGACCCACAGTTTTACCTGGTGCCAATGGCACGCCAAATTGATCCATTAACACACAAAATTCAGTCAAGGCCCGGCCACATTCGTCATCCCCAGCGGCCCCAAGGAACAGAAAGTCATCACGGTAATGCATTACATTTCGGAAACCCGTGTCCTTCGTGAAGACCCATTGTAGAAAACTACTGAATTTCTCGAAATATGCACAAGATATAGAGCACCCCATCGGCATACACCTATCCATGTAATACGAACCTTGAAACATGAATCCCAGAAGACGCTGGTCGTCCGGGTGTACCGGGAGCAATCGGAACGCTGACTCGATATCTGATTTCGCCATCAGCGTCCCGGGCCCCAGGCGATTCAAAATGGCTACGGCCTCATCGAATGATGCGTACCGCACCGAACATACCTCTGGATCAATTGCATCGTTCACAGAAAGACCATGAGGAGCTGATAAATTGTGGATCAATCGAAACTCACCTGGGTCCTTCTTGGGGACCACCCCTAAAGGAGAACAGACAAAATTCTGTACCGGGGGTACACTAAACGGGCCGGCGACCCGACCTCGGATAACCTCTTTCCGGATCTTATCCTGCACTACGGTCGTATGCTGCAAGACGGAAAGTTGATTTTAGCACGTCCCGACACCCTGAAAGTCCCCCACCGGGATGCGGAAACCATATGAAAAACCGTTCCGCAGCACCCCAGCAGTAGTACGATCTGGGTATTCACTGAGCCAGGGAATCATCGCCAAGGTATCAATCGGGGTTGGTAAAGGCACCCCTCGGACTACATTAGACCTGTTTGGCGCCTCCTCTACCCCCATTCTCACCCGTTCTGGCTCTGCACGAGGACTCAGGATGGGGTGCCCCACAACCACTACATTCGTGCTTGAACTTACACGATCCCGAGGGCCTAGTACATTTACCTTTGTTGAAATTGAAACAGAAACCCCTCTTCCCCGTATTGCCGGCAGGTCTCGAATAATCGTCGGTACCCGTACCTGACCGAAAGGGCGTCCCCCCATATTGGCGGGAGGACTCACCAATAGTGCCCCCCACCAACGGCATTTTCAACATCCCTGACTCTTTCATTTTATCCCATGTCAAAGAATCATAACAGTCCCAGGTTAAACTTTTGTTATGCTCCATCGCCTTCCTGAAAAGGTTATCATAACAGAACCAATGGTTACCTTGGTGCGATGTCGAGTACCCCATAATTCGTGACTGATAGACTGGAAACTCAGGGAGCAATTCAGGCCTACGTTCCCCCAGAATCGACGTAAAAATTCCCCATGCATTGCCCCAGTTGCCAATATTCTCATTCACTTTAAAGGCGGCCATTTTTGCGCGCCAAACACTTGGATGCATCAGATCCTTTTGACCCTTAACAGTTTCAACCTCATAATGATCAACAAGCAAGGAGAAAATGTTTACATATTCCCCCGCCCAAATCTTTTCCTTTATTGCCAAAGGAACATGTTGCCCCAATTTTTCTCTACGAGAGGGTGTTGACTCATCCCTCGCGATCGGCAATGGCCGCTTACCTGCACTGGACGCTGCTTCCGCCACTCGTGGCTTGTCTATCACTGCAGCCGGCGCGGGCACCTTGGCTGCATCACGTTTCTCGCGCAACTGTTTCATCAGTGCTTGCGCTTCGGCAGCCGTGGCGCCCTCGCTACTGTCGCCCAACCACGCTGCTAGCTGTGCCGCCAACTCGGGAGGCATATCCTCAGTGGATGTCGGGGTGACTACGACGGGAATCGGATTCCCTTCCACCGGTACCGGGGCTGGCGCTTCGAGCGGGGCACAGGGAACCGGGACGTCTCCCCCGGCTGGCCCCCTTCTTGGCCTCTTTGGCTTCCCTCCAGCCGATGGACGCCCCGATCCCTCCTCCCCGTCTCGCCCCGCCAACCGCTTCTTTATTTCGGACATCTCCTTCATGAGGACTCGAACCATCTGGTCGGTCGTCATTCTCTTCGCGCCTTTCTTGGGCATCTTTCCAACGAAGTATCTGGAAGACAAAAGGAAAGATCAAAACGCTCAAAATTGGCTCTTCGTTCTGTCCCGAGCTCACGTGCAGCGAGGAGGTGCAGCTTCAGAGCACAAGAACAAGAGGATGTCTTCTGGTCTTGCGTCCCTTTTTATCCGTCTTCGGGGCGGGCGTACACCCGCCCCTGCCTGCCCCGAGGGCGTGGCTGGCTGCGTCAGTGTCTAGGCCAGCCCACTCTAGGGCGGGAAAGGGCGCGCCCCAGCTACGCCGCTTCGGGCATACCAGCCGAGACGCGCCTCCCGCCCAAAATGGCTTCCCGGGGGGATCGAGGCACTCTGCCATACGTTCGGGGGGACCGAGTGGTCGCCCCTTTCCATGTGACTTGTTAATAAAACTTTTCATTGGTTCATTTTACTTTTGTTAATTTAATGATGAAAAGCTTGGTCATATGACCTAAAAATTACGCTTTTTATTGTTTTCGAACAATATTTTTTTTTCAAACATATGTTATAATATTCCAGGCTAATGTACTTTCCCGGAAAATTTACAACTGTCTTGCAAGTAAAATATATTCCTTTTTTGAGAAAAAGGGCGTTTCTTCCTTCCATGACGGAGCCGTTGAGTAAAAGAGATTCAGCCTGCTGTCTTAGTCGCCGATACGCCTGATTATCAGATTCTTATCGATCACTTTATGTTGCAGACATGAAAAACACAACTGCCCTTGACCATTTATCTTTACTGCGTTCCTACATATTATACCTTTTATCCGTCATGTAATTGGACTGCTTTATTTCACTTGCCTTTTACTGATTCGAAAACAGTGACTAAAAGTAAAAACTTCACCAATGTAAATACTACTACCGTGTTTTGTTTTAAAAACCTTTATTGTGAAAATGTCAGTATACAAATACGGGCCTATAACCACGTGGGCCGGCCACGGAGCAAACTGAAATCGTATATGATGAGGAGACATTTACACTGTAGAGGAACGTAACGAGCGGGCCATTAGGTTGCAAGAACTAAGGTGTCTAACAGTTGCGGAATCGGTGGACATACATTTTGTAATTAAAATAGAACAGGGCCACTTACAATAACATTTTCTAGATATACATTTGCGGGCAAGGAGTTACGAGTCCCATTTATACCGGCGCCATTTTGGGCGAGGCCGGGCAGGTCCAAGATATAGTCAAAATGTCTCCACCAACCATCGGCCAGACCAGAACCCCTTTCGGCCCTTTATGCTACAAGATGGTGTCTTCCATTCAGAAAATATTGTTGGCAGCATTTTGAAAGGAAACAGAAACAGCCGTTCTCCTAGTGAGTTTCACATTGTTACATTTAGGAAGAATGTTGAAGAGTAGTATGTGGAAAATCTGAAGCCATTTTTCTACAAACTCTCAATCAGACTTGGATGGAAAAAAAAAACCTGAAGAATGTACAAACTGAAAACCAATTTTTGTCTGTATAGCACCAACAGTAACGCTTGAGTCAGCTTTGTGTCAAGCCGCCATTTTCATTCAATCAATAGCGTCCCCCTGCACACATTCAGGGACCTGGTCGTGTCTTCAGATGAAATGGATTGTAGGAAAAGAAGCAGAAAGGAAAAGGAAAAAAGTTCCGCCGGACCTAGTGAAGCTGCAGCAGGTGCAAATAAGCTTCAGACAGTCTTACAAGCACTGCTCAGAACTCTCAACTGAGGCACTCAACATCCAGGACTTGCCATTCGGATCTTGGCGCCTTGTGCTGGTTCCGACCTATTCACACATCGGTCCACTACTGACATCACCTCAAAAGCCAACGGGGCACCCCACGCCAACTTTCGGCGCAGCATTGTAGGATGGCCACACCAGTGCGGCAACTTGCTGGACACAACATCGGGGCCATCCAGATCTCGGCGCGTTCGACTCACTGTACCGCAACAGTGACCGCAACTCAGCTGGACACGCCGTCTTTCGGCGCAGCATTGTAGGATGGCCACACCAGTGCGGCAATTTGCTGGACACCACCTCGGTGCCATCCGGATCTCGGCGCGTTCGAGTCACTGTACCGCAACAGTGACCGCAACTCAGCTGGACACGCCGTCTTTCGGCGCAGCATTGTAGGATGGCCACACCAGTGCGGCAATTTGCTGGACACCACCTCGGTGCCATCCGGATCTCGGCGCGTTCGAGTCACTGTACCGCAACAGTGACCGCAACTCAGCTGGACACGCCGTCTTTCGGCGCAGCATTGTAGGATGGCCACACCAGTGCGGCAATTTGCTGGACACCACCTCGGTGCCATCCGGATCTCGGCGCGTTCGAGTCACTGTACCGCAACAGTGACCGCAACTCAGCTGGACACGCCGTCTTTCGGCGCAGCATTGTAGGATGGCCACACCAGTGCGGCAATTTGCTGGACACCACCTCGGTACCATCCGGATCTCGGCCCGTTGTGCTGCCTTCGGCCTATTCGCACATCGGTCCGCTACTGACGCCGCCTCACGTGCCAACGGATTTTCTACACTTTTTGTAGCCCTATGCCGCATAACAGGTCATGTGACCTGTTTATAAAACTTTTCATTGGTTCATTTTACTTTTGGTTTCCTAAAGATGGAAGGCTTGGTCATATGACCTAAAAATAACACTTTTCATTGGTTTAGAACATTTTTTTTTCCCAAACGATGAAAGCCCCACCTTGTTTCTGGATCATTCAGACTGAAGCTGGCGTCAGCATGAGAGCACCACCATCTCGTGGCTCCGTCGTGGTCATTCCGCGAGCAATCATGGCAGCCGCTCCCCACCGGAAGCCTGCGGGAGTCGGGGGCCCCCAAGACTTTTGTAGAATCTTCACGGCTGAGGGGACGCTTTTCGAGAATGGAGCCCAAGCCCTAGCAGGCAAGCGTCCGAGTTGCAAAGTGTCCCAGGGCCATTTCAGTGGACCAGGCCTAAAACCGAGGAGCCGTCCGCCATTTTAAGAGCCATGTGGCAGCCGCCTATCGCTGCACTGCAAGAGTGGGAGCAACTCAACAACATGGTGAGCGAGACGCTGTAGCCGCAAGAGCGGGCGCAACTCAGCTAGATGGCCGCCACCTGGGGAGGCCCGTTCACGCCGCCTCCCCCACGCCCCCCCCCCGGGCCGCCGCACGCCAATTTTCGGAGCAGCATTGTAGGATACCAAAACCAGTGCGGCAGTTTACTGGACATCACCTGGGTGCCTGTCGTACATGTTGTGTCAGCCATGTCACACTGGACACAGACCGCTACTGACGAGGCCTCCCCCCGCACCACCCGGGACGCCCCACGCTGTTTTTCTGTGCTGCATTGTAGGATCCCTAAACCAGTGCGGCACCCAGGCGACATCACCTGGGTGCCGTCCAGAACTCTGCACGTTGTGCTGCCTTGGGACTATTCGCACAAAATACAGCTTCTAACCATTGTTGCTTTTTGTGTTGAGAAATGTTTAAATGTTTTTAGTTTTTGTTCCGTTCGTTAAAGTTAATAGTTAATAAAGTTTTATAACCTTACTTTGTTGGAGTGTTATCTATTTTTTTTAAAACGGGTGAATGGGGCCTTGAATCGGGTTATTGTCATGTGTGGGCTTTGGAAGTGTGCTGCTGCAGGATCGGACATTTCAAACTCAAATGCACGTTCTTTTTCTTACCTTTCCGAAGCATGGAGCGCAATAGCAAGCAGAGAAAGGGTGATGCACGTGTTGAACACTACCTGACCTGGCAAGTTGCTGGCAGTGCCCCCCCGCCCGCTCCTGAAAGAGGGCACACACACACACCGCCGCTCCGAGTACTTCACAAATCTTTAAAAGACCATGCGCTTGTTCATGAGGCTTAAATGGTTTATCACCTCTTCTAGAACCCCTGCATCGACCCTCTGACGTTTCCTGGAAAAATTACCATGTAACACAATACCAAGCCCTGTCAGCTGAAACCCCTAAGGAATCGTGGGGCATATTATCAAGGGGGTTTATCTCCGCTTTTTTGGCTTTAAAAGCCTTGAAAGCGGAGATAAAATTATCTCCCTATTACCAAGCTGTCGCTAACACCAGTTAGTGACAGCTAAAAGGAGATAGCGACCATCTTGGGCCCCGCTTTGCATGTCAGTGATACTTATCACTAATGACATGCTAAGTGGCGTGCCAAGATGTTAGCGACTGGAAACAGTCCCTAACATCGCTACCTTCTATTACCAACTTTTGGAGATATTCGCGCTAAGCGCCAATATATCCAAAATCTAACACCTGCCCTGAGCAGTTCTTAGCCATGTTATCCAATGGGAGGTGGATAACATGGCTAAGAGCATTTGCTCGATAATACATGAATATCGCTGACTTTTCTGCGATAATAGCAAGGTTTATCTGCGATAAAAATCGCCGATGTGCGGCGATAATTTTTGTCTCTAAACAAAAATTATCTCCCTATTACCAAGCTGTCGCTAACACCAGTTAGTGACAGCTAAAAGGAGATAGCGACCATCTTGGGCCCCGCTTTGCATGTCAGTGATACTTATCACTAATGACATGCTAAGTGGCGTGCCAAGATGTTAGCGACTGGAAACAGTCCCTAACATCGCTACCTTCTATTACCAACTTTTGGAGATATTCGCGCTAAGCGCGAATATCTCCAAAATCTAACACCTGCCCTGAGCAGTTCTTAGCCATGTTATCCAATGGGAGGTGGATAACATGGCTAAGAGCATTTGCTCGATAATACATGAATATCGCTGACTTTTCTGCGAAAATAGCAAGGTTTATCTGCGATAAAAATCGCCGATGTGCGGCGATAATTTTTGTCTCTAAACAAGTTAGAGACAAAAATTATCGCTAGTTGTTCGTAATATGCCCCCGTGTTTTTGCTTGCAGAAATCGGGAGGCGGGAGACTAGCACTGAAATCAGTAGTCACACGCCTGAATCGGGAGGGTTGGCATGTCTGAATTCTCTACAGCTGGGGCCATAAACTACATCCGCAGGGGTAGGTGATAGCCTGGGACCAGCCTGGCATCTAAAATGGCTGCCGTGCACGACAAAATTGTGGCATTGGAAAAAAGGCAAGATGGCGCAGCCGCTGGAAGAGATGTATCAACATATATCAGCCTCCTCAGCCACCCTCAGGAAACATAGGGGATTAGGATACGTCTCCCGCACCCACTTATACCTAGTAATTTAATTAACGAAGCACAAAATGGCGAATTCCCGTTTCGCTACCAGTTTGCGGCCCAGTTCGCGGCCCGTGAAGCGCTTCTACCGTGAAAAATCATTTTTTTTTTATTTTCCCCACGGGACCCTTTAATAACCCCAACAACATTCCTAGGGGGTCAAGAGGGGGATACCTTGCCCCCTTTCATTAAATTCCCCTTTCGTTTTTCACCTCTTCTTCTCTCTCGATCCTACCGAGAGACAAGATGGCGGCCGCTCCGGACTGTTTAGAATGTTGACAGACACCGGAGAGCCAATCAGCTTTCTGCGCGCAAAGTTCCGATAAGCGAAAAGTAAGCGGACCGGATCGCTTCCCGGAGCGCTGTTACAGATATATATCTTGATTTAAACGTTAATTTCTCAAAATCCACTGAAGCACATATATTGAGACCTAGCAAAGGCACATCGGGCTAACAGTCCCTACAATTTTGCCAAGTTTCGTGCAAATCCATTCAGCCGTTCGAGCTAAAAGTGAGTCCAACCGCCCTATGGAAAACTCAATGCAAAAAACGCGTTTTGGGACCCCCCTTTTTTCTCAGCCCCCCCTTGACGAAACCCCACCAAATTTTCAGGGGCTGCTCAGAAACAACATGTGCCATTTTCCTGAAAATTTCAGCCGATTCCGTCCACAAACGCAAAAGTTATTAGACATAGAATGTTCAGAAATCCCATAGGGAATTAATCCTAACTATATATACCTACTGGCGATAGCCAGTAGGTAATATATATATATATATATATGTATATATATATATATATATATATATATATATATTCAATGAAAAAACCATAGGTTATAGTCCATATATAGTTAGGAATTTGCATTTACAAAACCTTTAAAATTCAATGAAAAAACCATTGGTTATAGAACATATATAGTTAGGAATTTGCTTTTACAAAACCTTATTTTACTCGCATAAAACCATTGAAATTCCATATATAGTTAGATGCGCTAACTATATATCGCGCACCCGCAATCCACTGCTGATGATGTCACATATTAAATCATTCATGACATGGTTAGTGACATCACTGATGACATCACTGATGACATCTCAAATGACATCACTGAAGACAACATCCAGTGACTGTATGTTTCTGTAAAGTTAAAATGTGTCTTACATATTGAAGAATGAGTGGATATATAAGTGTCTGGATGAAGGATTTAGTAGGTGCATGACTGACTGTATGAGTGAGTGATTAAATGTGTCTCACTGAGTGCATGGGTTAGTGACTAAACTGTCTTAATTTGTGCATCATTATATCTGTTGTTCTGTAAACTGTTGCATGTGTTGATAAGTAGCTATATGAGTAACTATATGGGTTATTGATTGGTTGCCCAAGTATTTGTATGGAAAACTGAGTGTGTGTGTGTATGGGTGGCTGGGAGGTGTGTGACTCTGTACATAGATGTGTGAGTAGTTCATTCACTATATGTATGGGTTCAAAAGTGCATGTGGAAACAGCTGTATGGGCGGTTGACTGTGCATGAGTGTATTAGTGAGTGAATGGATATCTCAGTGCTACATGTCAAAGTAAGTACATATGTAAAACACAGTACATGTGAGAGTTGACATATATAAATAACTGTGCATAAGAGCCAGTGAATGTGTGAGTGGCTGTATGGATCATTGTGAACATGTATCAGGGATTGTATAAGAGAGTAAAGTAAATATGTGTTAGTATATGTTTGAATAAGTAAGGTGTGTATAACTGTATAGTTGAGAAAATGGAGGTGTGATTGATTTTTTGCATAACTGACTAGGTGTGTGAGTAACTCCATGGATGAGTGACAGTCTGTGACTGTCTGTTTACACTGATTGTATCTAAGGTTATATTAGAGTCTGAAGAGGTTCATGGTATTATCACATGAATGATATCATCAGTGATGTGATCAGTCATGTCAAATGAGATGTTATCAGTGATGTCATCAGTGATGTCATTTGAGATGTCATCAGTGATGTCATCAGTGATGTCACTAACCATGTCATGAATGATGTAATATGTGACATCATCAGCAGTGGATTGCGGGTGCGCGATATATAGTTAGCGCATCTAACTATATATGGAATTTCAATGGTTTTATGCGAGTAAAATAAGGTTTTGTAAAAGCAAATTCCTAACTATATATGTTCTATAACCAATGGTTTTTTCATTGAATTTTAAAGGTTTTGTAAATGCAAATTCCTAACTATATATGGACTATAACCTATGGTTTTTTCATTGAATTTCAATGGTTTTTTAAAAGCTAATATCTGTAGCTGTAAAATGTATTCTTCTTTAAATCTTGAAATATATTTTTCATGTTTTTTAGACAATTTTTTTAAAACATTTTTTTTTGTTTCGCTCCCAGTCCGCGAACCGGTCAGCTTCCCGTTAGCTCAATTTAAAGCCGCGGCTTAGTACGCGAACCGGTAAACGTTCCTTTAGCGTAACTGTTACGTTCGCATGACGTTTTGCGTTATCGCGTAATACGTCATTGGACGCGCCAAGTTAGCGGACCCGGAAGTGGACCGGAAAGCGGAGCAAAGCGCGAAACGTAAACACAGCAGGTCATGTGACTCGATAATAACACTTTTCATTGGTTCATTTCACTTTTGGTTTCCTAATGATGTAATACTTGGTCATGTGATGTAAAATTAACACTTTTCATTGGTTTAGAATTTTTCCTTCTCCCAAATGATGAAAACCCCTCCTTCTTTCCTCACTCTGACTTTCATCTTGGTGAGAGAAAGACCCTTTTTGATTCTTCAGCAATGGCTTCAATGGTTGCTTCAGCCAGTGTGCCCCCACCACCTCCTCCACCTCCTCATGGGAAGAAAGGACCACCTGCTTCACTAATTATAGAAGAGGAGGAAAATCAAGAAGAGGAGGAAGAGGAAGAACATCCTGACTTTTTGCCAGAGGAGCCCAGGAGATATAACAGGAAAGAAAATTACATCTGGCAATTTTTTAAATTTCCAGCTGACCAAAAAAAAGTCAATGCCAGATACGTCTTTTGCCGTATTTGCGGCGATCGTCTTTCAAGGGGCACTGACAAAAAGTACAGCTATGGGAATTATACAATGCACAGGCACATGAGTCGGTGGCACCCTAACAATTACAGTAATGCCCAGCTTCGCGACCAACAACAAAATCCCCCAGAAATGGCGAGAAGATCTGTTGTTCAGGAGGTATCGGGACCGGAGGCGAGGGAGGTGATCCCGAACATCCAAATCAACATGGGGGAAGTGAAGCAAGTCTGTGTGTGGTGCAACCAGACACTTTGCTACCGCGAAAGTAGCATTACCCTTATAATGAGAGCCATCAACAATCATGTGTGCCCAAAACGCCCCAAAAAATAAATTCTTCTTTTTTTCGTTGCTCCTGTTGAGCCCTTTTCACTGAATCATTTTTGTTTCCCCCCTACCCCCCAAAAAACAAAAAAATTTCAAAATGTTCAGAAAAAAACAAAACAATATAAAAAATGTTCAGAAAACTAATAAAAAAAATATTAAAAAAACAAAAACAAAAAAAAGTTCTTTTCAGAACTACCTCCCCATTATTAAAAAAAATTGGTAGAATTCTTTGAACTCTGCCAAGCTCTATTTCTATTAGTTCGCTCCCAGTTCGCACTCCGGCACGCGAACTTTGAGCGAACCAAAAAAAATTTTTTTTAAAAAGAACAGTAAGTATAAGGAAAGGAAACAGACAGTTATGTTACAAAAAAGACAGCTATAGGGAGTAAAGAAAAGATACTGTTACCCGCAATTCACTTCTGATCATGTCATATATTACATAATTTTTGACATGGTCAGTGACATCATCAGCAGTGGATTGCGAGTAACAGTTTTTTTTGTTTACTTCCTATAGCTGTCTTTCTTGTAACATAAATGTCTTTTCCTATCCTTATACTTACTGTTCTTGTTTTAAAAAATTTTGGAGATCATTCAGAAACAGTAACATTAATAGAGACAGAATTAGTGAATAATAATGAAGAAGTATGAGAAGAGAGGGAGTGAGAAAAATACTGGAAGGAGTAGAAAAATTAAGTAATAGAGAAAGGAATGAGAGAAGTAGCAAACACAGGAAAGTAAAGATTAAAGAAATGAAGCAGTAGAACTAATAGATGTTAAATGTGATAGATTAAATGATTGATTGAGGGTGACGATAAGGTGTGTCCTCTCTAAAAGTTTGTTTAAGGTGAACCGTACTCTGGGTTGCATATCAAATGTATGCTTGTTGAAGAATACAGAGGAGATAATAGATGTGAAGACCTACCATTGTAGTAAAACATGCCCACTTATTACATCATTCATAACATAGTCAGTGACATCATCAGCAGTGGAATGCGGGTTAAAAAAGTAGAAAACATTTACCTTATAATTCTTGTTAACTTTTAAAGAAAATTTTTCATATATTCAATCTGTAAAAGAGAGAACAAACATTTCCAAAAATATTAAAACATGTATTTAAAAATTAGAAAAAAGAAGGGAAAAGGTTCAAGAAGAAACAGTTTTTAAACAACTTTGACACTTACAGAAACCTCTACTTCTCTACGACCCGTACACAATCCTAAAGATATTTATTTTAAACAAACAGTATCTTTATGCTGATGAAATGAGGCCTATTTTAAAACATGATGCTTCTTTTGCATTGCTTATGTCTCACAATAGTGATGCAATAACAGCGCAAAAGAGATGTAAAACCATCATAAAATTGTGTCTAACATTTTAAATGATTGTTTCAGGATGCAAATAAGATGTGTGCTTTCAAGAGCTTTCTTAGAGGTGAGGCCTATTTCTTTTTTTTCTAAAAAAACAGTACCCAGAAGTACAGCACTGTAAGCATTAGAATTGACACTTACAGAAGACTCAGTTTTTCCATATCTACCTCACATTTCTAAATGTATATCATAAGTACAAAAAGCAGAACATTAATTATACATGTTAAATGGTTTATTTTTGCTGTTCTCAGAATGTATCAAATTTCACTTAAATCAGTGATTTGAAGGTATTCATCATGTAACAGCGGGGAAAAAAAAACACAATCAAAATGATTGTGTTTAAAAAACCCATACAACCTAAGAAATCTGATTTCAAAACTCCTTAAAATTAACTTACTTTCAATGACGTCGAAGGATCTCCTATGAAGAGCGTCCACTCTGTTGTGCTATAAATATTTTCAGCCCGCCACTTTCTGAAAGAAATCCTCCATCATTTCGAAAAATATGTTACATACAAGAAAAGACTTCTCACATTCTATCACATGTTTCCACTAGGCCAAATCATGTTGCAGCGAGTCGCAACTCTTGTAATTCTTCCAATCAAATCCCGTCATTTTCTATTTTCGCATCTTTCAAAAAGAAAACATTTGAGATTATTTTCACAATCCTGGACTACTAATATCTTACTCTTCTTTGTCACCCATGTTCTCCTTTTCCTATGACACTGATACTGCTTACTATGAAGCAGACTTACTTGCATCAGGTTTATATAGTTGGATTTTAAAATTGACATTATAATTAAAAGTTTTGGACCAATAATCTAGACAGCATTACAGACTTACATTCCCTCTACTTGATGAACAATTTCCAATTCCTCACAGGAAATCCCAAAATTCTTTCTTTAAAATTTTGGTTTTAAAAACACCAGGTAAGAATTTTTAAGGTCAAACGGCAATTTTTTTTTGAAAGTTACAACAGAATCATTGCAGAATGACCAGCCGTTTCGAGACTTTAAGTAAGCTGTATAATGTCCTGATGTTGTTGAAGGACCATCGTGATAGATAATTGCTACAGTTACAAAAGTCCTCCCTGATATTGACAGCTGAGAAGCCACAAATTTTTTTTATTAAAGTTGACAATTTTGATCCATCAGGCTTACATCGTTGGATCATTAAAATGACATACTGGCCATATCTACGTATAAATAATGTTGACATCATATCACATTTACATTGGCTACACTCCATGTTGTGATCCGCTGCATTTACTAGCTTATTAAAGGACACTGATTTACTGTCTGGCAAAGTTAAATATATAAATCTTTCTGAGTCTACACTAGTAGTACTTGATACCATACAGTTCTCGCAGTCATGCTGCCATTGATAAGAAAGCCCAAACAGGTGATCTACATCTACACCCTCATCTTGCAATACATCAAGCATATACATTAAAAACTCCTGACAATCTTGCTGATTATTTTCAGAGAAGTCTGTTTGACCTGAACATTCATCTAACAGATAACGAACTTCAGACACACTTTCTACTTTTGTTCGATCAGTGCTACATTTATCAAAAACAGAATTCAACAAACAGTATAAAATTTGTTCTGAATTCAACAGAATCTGTTCTTTTAAACTCTCTAGTGAAAAGAGAACATTAACCACTACATTTGCATAGCAGTTGACACCAGAACTGTTTTCAAATTGAAAACCGACAACATCTTCAACAGAATCCACTTTCTTTCTGCTAACAATTTTCGGTTCATTGACTTTTAGTCTTTTTGCAACAACCTCCCTACTATTACTGATATTTCTACGTTTCCGGCCTACCACACGTTTCTCAAACAAAGGATATTGAGGCAAATGTGGCGCATACTCTCTTCTTAACCTATTGTATTCCTTAACACAATCTAGATCCGCACAAATGTTTGTGACATCACAGTCAATCAAGTACAATCCCGATAAAGTTCTAACTCGTGACAATGCCACATATGCCATACCCTCCTTGAACACAGAACTGCCAATATTCACCAATGCACTGTCTACACTTAAACCTTGCGATTTATGGATTGTCACCGCATATGCCAAGCAAACAGGAAACTGTTTACGGCGAACATATAAGTCTTTAACAAGCAAAAACCTAGCAGAACAACGACCAATTAGCTGTACTTCCTCAATGCCATCAAATTTAATTTTTAAAAATTCTATTCCATCTCTATTTCTGTATTTCTCAAAATCAACAACATTACCCATTGATCCATTTACCAGACCTCTTTCTACATGTAAATTCCTTCTCAAAATGATTCGGCAATTTAAACACACATTCAAAGTCTTTTCAAAACCCGCTGTTTTAGATATAGTCTTCTCTAATGAATCCAATTTTGATTTCAAATTGTCTGACAAAATAATTGTTGATCCCAAATGCTCTATTTTGTCGATAGCTTCAAGTTTCACAATCTCTTGCTTTTCTAAATTCAACATTTTGTTGTTGAAGATGGCACATTCTGCAAGAGTTGGCATCAAACATATCCCGGATTTCTTCTCAGTAATTTTCTGAAAAATATTCTCAGGCACAATCTCTTGTTTGGGATATAAATTTGACAGTAATCGTGCATTTAAAGCTTCTTTCCCATGCTCGGTCACTTTTCCAATTCTAATATCTTGTAGAATATTCTTGTAATCTTCATCCTTTGCCTGACGCATATTTTCATGCAGTTCAGCATAATTGAAGTTTATCCATATATTGACGTTGCCAATGCTCCCTAGGCACTTCCTGGTATCTTCATGCGTGAGTATTTTGAACACAGGTTGACCTTTTACTGGTGTCAGCTGCAGAAGATCTCCGAAAACAATGATGTGTTTGCCACCAAATAACACATCATATTCAGTTTTAAGTACTTCTTGCATTCTCAAATGCACAAAGGCAAGCATGACATTGGAAACCATGCTTACTTCGTCAATGATAAGTAGCTTCATTTTCCTCAAGACTCTTGAAACTTCACAGCAAGCATCCCCAGATAACTTGTGGTATTGTAATTTGTTGTCATGCTCCACTGGCAGCATCAGTAGACGATGCAAAGTAATACCTTTAATGTTATGTGCTGCCAGTCCAGTAGGAGCGGTGACAACACAAGACAGCGATGACTCAGTCCTTTCCTGCAAATAACAAGAAATTGCTTTAATGAGGAAACTTTTTCCAGTTCCCGCTTCTCCACTCACGTACAGTCGGACAGGCTTCAACGATGTACATGAGCACTCTTTCTTCTCATGACTTAATCCGTGCTCAATTTCCTTGGTAACTTCATCATATATTTTCCTCTGCTCAACGTTGAGTTGTTTTTCCAAGTCTTCTAAGTTAACTGAATCCTCCTGAGCATGTGCCATGGCTCTTTCCACTTCATTCATAGCAGTGGCAGCTTCATTTTCGATAATAGGTCCTCCAAGTGGATCTTGACTCAATGAAACAGAACTCTGACTGTCCTGAGAACTGTCTCTGGCAATCTCGGTTGCAATCGTTGCTTCCTGCTCAATTTCCAAAGTTAGCATTTCTTGATATTTAGGAAAAGCAGGACATTCTATGGACTCCTTGGCTGCATTGAAAGAGTCTTCGTAACAGAGGAAATCTCCAAGCAGTTCCTCTTCTGCACGCCAAGGCTTGAAAAGTTGCAAAAGTGCTAAATAGAAAAACTCCTTTTTTTCTGGAGATTCGCCACTCAATTTTCGATGGTTTACTAATTGGCATTTTCTTTGCTTGACCAGGCATCCCTCACTTCCAATTACAGCATACACTCCTTTCTCAATATCTTCTTTGATGTTCCTCTTGAATATATAATTTTGGAGAACCTCATATAGACAAACATTCTCAAGGTGACTGCTTCGATTTGGATAATATGTATCCAACATGTTGGTCTTCAAAATGTCGGTACTGTTTGGTTCCTTTTCTGCCAAATACTCAATTTCCCGGACAGGTTTTAGAACTCGATTTCGCGTTGCAGCAAGACCAAGACTCGCCCAAACGATACTCCTGGATTTGGCATAGAGACTTGCTGAAGACAATCGATCAGAACATTCGTAAGCTCCGATTTCTCGATGCGACAACATCTTCAGACTGAAACTGTACAACTTCTTGCTGAGGCTCTTTTCATGGGAAATGTCCTCCCACATATCCTTCAGTTCTGTCTTTTCTTTTTTGGTGATGTAAGATGTCACATACCGAGCCGCAGCCATACAGTTGTCAGCCACAAACTGTATATCCATGTTAGCATTCCACATGGACAAAATCACTGGGTTGTAGTCATTGATGTACTTGGACTCTTCGTTCCTTTTCAAATTGTATGTATTCTTGGGTGATTTCCTCGTCACATTATGTCGCAGCGAAGACATCAAACTGTTCACTCTTCCTTTAGAAATCACCGGTCGTGGAAAGTTGAAACGACATTTGGTGTAGAACTTGTCCTTGTTTCTGAATTTACGACGACAGTACTTTCCACAACGATGGCTTTGGAAACGTAGAACTTGTTCTCTTAGGCTTTTCTTCTCCGTTGCGTTTGGAACAGCACACGTAGAATACTGTTCTATGAAATTCATCACTAAGACATCCGGATCTGTTCCAAATTTAGGTGCATCCTTGATCCACAACAACATATGTATATGAGGGGCACCTCTTGCTTGGTACTCCTTTCTCCAGAAGAAATCCAACACCTCTCCAAGAGGTGGATTCTTCTTATTTGTGATGAAAGACATCATAGCTTCAAATCTATGATTGAAGTACCTGCATACATTCACTGGATCCAAAGAACACAGTTCTCCAGGTGTCTTGAATTCAATGTTTTCAATATTTCCATTTGCCTCTCGTAGAAATTCAAGTAAGTCTTCCCAGCCATACTCGGCACAGCTCAGAGTGAGGAACCATGTTGGAGTTCCTAAGTTCCTCAGCATACATTTTAAATCACCATGACGACGGTACCAGTACTCATTAGTACCACGCTGACACGCCATGAGATTAATTAAGTGAGAATCCAAAATACTGTCTTGGACATTGATTTTATGCATAAAATCACTTGCCGAGATGTTTCGCATCTGTATACCACTTTTTAAAATGTGGTTCACTGCATATGACAATCCTGACAGATCGCTTTCAAACAGAAGATGAAACAAATAGGGAATGCATTGACGAAACCTAGGATCTTCTGCATACAATCGTAAAGTCCGGTATTCAGACGCAGGAATTTGATGAGGTCGCTCATCATATCTTCCTCCTTGACCTGTAGGAAATAGCTGTGGGAAACACCGAGCTTCCAAACTTTCCTCCCAAACACTAATGGGACTCCCTTTGGCTTGTTTCATTTGAAACAACTCAATAGCATTCCCCATGACTTCCTTGGAATGCAAAGGATGAACACTATAATGTTCATATATTTCTTCACTATTAGACACCTCTACTTTCTCAATTTGGCCAGAACACAAAACGCTATCCTCTTCATCACTTACTTCCTCTTCTGCAACATATACATTCTTATAGTACTTATTATTTTTCTTCAAATACAAAGTTGCATTTTTCACTTTCCTAACATCCACTAAATCTTGCCATATTTTCTTATTCTTTGTCGGAACCCCATTAACCAAGATAACCAGAGGTTCCTCTTCCACTTTCTCAACTCCAATTGTGTTAATGTTTTTGTTCAAATCTAGAGGCAAATAAACAACTCTTCCCTTTAATCCTCTCTGTAAATCTGTTGGAGGCAACTTCCCTGTCTTTGGCTCCATTCT
The DNA here is from genome assembly GCF_964263255.1 of Lissotriton vulgaris. Lineage (NCBI taxonomy): Eukaryota > Metazoa > Chordata > Amphibia > Caudata > Salamandridae > Lissotriton > Lissotriton vulgaris. The sequence goes on from NC_141689.1 coordinate 17,100,224, forward strand.
TACAATAGCCTGAAAGGGATGGATACTTTGAATCAAAATAGATTCATAAGTATTTAAATCCTTCAATTCTGAAGGAATCTCAACCAATTCCAGATTATTATGAACTGCCCTAGCAGGCATCTGGTTTTGATTTAATTTATTACAACAATAAGTACACACACGTTGGTCCACTCCCAAATCAAAACAATTTTCTACCATCAAGTATGTGGCTAAATCCTTCCATTCACTATTATTTTCCCTTTCAGTTTTTGCATATAAATCCACTAACTTAGTCTGATTCTTATAATAAGTGCGTCGACAACATACACAAGTGAAATTAGGCCTCTCACTTGATTTCATCTGAAACGTGGCAATTTGCTTCTGAAAATTATCTGAACTAGAAACCTGTATATTATGTTCAACATAACCCTCTACTTCTGGGTCAATTTGAACATTCTCATCTCTACTACCAAAGTAACAAAACTCAATTTCTTCACAAATATTCTTCACATCTATTTCAGAACCATGCAAAAGAGCAGCACATAATTGTTTAAGCATAATTGCTGGACTCTTAGCATAATACAACATTCTCACTAATTTTCTCACTTTATTATGATGCACTGCTAGCATCCTGAAATGATGAAAAACACTCTGGCATACTCTCCTGGAAAGACAAGCCAGTGAATGACCACGCAAACCTGTCATTTGTCTCACTCTGCAAGGATCTAAATCTTGCAACAACTTTATTTTCTGCTTCAAACTTTTCTTATTAAATGTCCGTATAAAATCACAAAGCAAATTGATGGAAACCTGTCGCACACTGCAAATAGAACTACACTTCCAAATGTACACAGGACCCTTAGGACGTCTTCCTAAAACCTCATCACTTAGCGCCTCTTCTGTCTCTGTTGTCACAAGTTGTTCTTTTTCAACTGGACAACCATCCTTCACTTCATAAGCTCGACCACTGGTGTCAACTGCAAACACCAAATCATTATCCTGAAAATAACTCTCCTCATTAAAAAATGCCTCACAACTTGAACTATGCATCCATTCTCCGGAAAAAACTTCACAAAAGTTAGTACGATTTACTACTCTCTTCCATCTACTTTTTGTTTTGAAATCAGAAATTACCTTGCTTAGTTTCCTAATTCTATTGATTACCAAAATAAACAACTTTCGCTTAATTTCAAAAGCATGATCAATAACTTTCTCTACATTTTTCTTCTTCTTATAAAATGCCGCTTTCTGTTGGCCTTTTTTTTAAATATTTTTCAATAATTTAACTATTATCCTGTTACGGAACATTCGATTTCGAATGTCCCTAAAGTGTTATTTCCTTCTACTATCATGCACAGAGTTATCTCTTCCTCTACCAGTAACATTTTTGATGGGTCTCTCCTTTCCATTTAAATTGCTTTTCTTTTTGTGGACTGAAACATTTTTTGGAGAAAAACTTTTTTTACTACAAATATTTCTTAAGAATGATTTCGTGCTCTTACCCGGACCTTTCTTGGTGTTTTGACAAGTATTTGGGGAAGAGGACTGCTGCAATAAAACATCATCCTGCTGTCTTTGACGTTTTCTAGCCTTTCTAATTCTATTTTTTGTAGGCATTTTCCAAACTATGAAAGAATCTGCAGTTGAATCTGTGGAAAAATATAATAAAAAATGTTATTAACCACTATTACCAAACAGTAAATGAATAACAGTCATCTAAAACTTAATGCCCTACTAATTATTTAACATAGCAAATCTTTTCCACCAGCACTGCATCACAAAAATGACACTCAATAGTACAAAACAGGCATAGAACAATCATAAATCACTCCCTAATATTTTAAATGATTAATTCAGGATGACGATAAGATGTAGCCTATCTAAAGGTTTGTTTAGGCCCAGATCTTTGGACTGGGGTGAATGTGTGTCATTGATCCACATTCGGTCCATCACCTGTTTTGTTTATTTGAGGTGAGGCCAACACATGGTTGCAGATAAGATTTTCACTGCAAAAAACCAAGGTAAAAAAACATGTGAAGGCCTACCAATGAAGTAAGTCATTATTTGAAAACCATTACATTTCTGGAAATATGCACTGCTAGTGCTTCATAAGTTGTTTTGGGTCATATATATAAGGCATTTGAGTGTCTATTATGCTATTTTACGTTCTTCATGGTGCAAATTTCTTGTAAATACGCTCCCACCTGCGGTTGGCAAATTTAGATTTTGATTATGAGAGTTACATAGGCATGTTAATAATTTCCCAAAAATGGTGTATGACCCCAAACAACCTATGAAGCTCTAGTAGTACATATTCAGAAATTTAATTGATTTCAAAATTCGTTTTTAAACACAGCATATAAATCAATTGTATACCTGCATTCAAGAGGAAATGACTGAAAATGTCCTTGAGACACATGAAAGCGTTTTCTGGAATGCCCTAGCACCAAATATATTTTTCATGTTTTTTAGACAATTTTTTTAAAACATTTTTTTTTGTTTCGCTCCCAGTCCGCGAACCGGTCAGCTTCCCGTTAGCTCAATTTAAAGCCGCGGCTTAGTACGCGAACCGGTAAACGTTCCTTTAGCGTAACTGTTACGTTCGCATGACGTTTTGCGTTATCGCGTAATACGTCATTGGACGCGCCAAGTTAGCGGACCCGGAAGTGGACCGGAAAGCGGAGCAAAGCGCGAAACGTAAACACAGCAGGTCATGTGACTCGATAATAACACTTTTCATTGGTTCATTTCACTTTTGGTTTCCTAATGATGTAATACTTGGTCATGTGATGTAAAATTAACACTTTTCATTGGTTTAGAATTTTTCCTTCTCCCAAATGATGAAAACCCCTCCTTCTTTCCTCACTCTGACTTTCATCTTGGTGAGAGAAAGACCCTTTTTGATTCTTCAGCAATGGCTTCAATGGTTGCTTCAGCCAGTGTGCCCCCACCACCTCCTCCACCTCCTCATGGGAAGAAAGGACCACCTGCTTCACTAATTATAGAAGAGGAGGAAAATCAAGAAGAGGAGGAAGAGGAAGAACATCCTGACTTTTTGCCAGAGGAGCCCAGGAGATATAACAGGAAAGAAAATTACATCTGGCAATTTTTTAAATTTCCAGCTGACCAAAAAAAAGTCAATGCCAGATACGTCTTTTGCTGTATTTGCGGCGATCGTCTTTCAAGGGGCACTGACAAAAAGTACAGCTATGGGAATTATACAATGCACAGGCACATGAGTCGGTGGCACCCTAACAATTACAGTAATGCCCAGCTTCGCGACCAACAACAAAATCCCCCAGAAATGGCGAGAAGATCTGTTGTTCAGGAGGTATCGGGACCGGAGGCGAGGGAGGTGATCCCGAACATCCAAATCAACATGGGGGAAGTGAAGCAAGTCTGTGTGTGGTGCAACCAGACACTTTGCTACCGCGAAAGTAGCATTACCCTTATAATGAGAGCCATCAACAATCATGTGTGCCCAAAACGCCCCAAAAAATAAATTCTTCTTTTTTTCGTTGCTCCTGTTGAGCCCTTTTCACTGAATCATTTTTGTTTCCCCCCTACCCCCCAAAAAACAAAAAAATTTCAAAATGTTCAGAAAAAAACAAAACAATATAAAAAATGTTCAGAAAACTAATAAAAAAAAATTAAAACAACAAAAACAAAAAAAAAGTTCTTTTCAGAACTACCTCCCCATTATTAAAAAAAATTGGTAGAATTCTTTGAACTCTGCCAAGCTCTATTTCTATTAGTTCGCTCCCAGTTCGCACTCCGGCACGCGAACTTTGAGCGAACCAAAAAAATTTTTTTTTAAAAAGAACAGTAAGTATAAGGAAAGGAAACAGACAGTTATGTTACAAAAAAGACAGCTATAGGGAGTAAAGAAAAGATACTGTTACCCGCAATTCACTTCTGATCATGTCATATATTACATAATTTTTGACATGGTCAGTGACATCATCAGCAGTGGATTGCGAGTAACAGTTTTTTTGTTTACTTCCTATAGCTGTCTTTCTTGTAACATAAATGTCTTTTCCTATCCTTATACTTACTGTTCTTGTTTTAAAAAATTTTGGAGATCATTCAGAAACAGTAACATTAATAGAGACAGAATTAGTGAATAATAATGAAGAAGTATGAGAAGAGAGGGAGTGAGAAAAATACTGGAAGGAGTAGAAAAATTAAGTAATAGAGAAAGGAATGAGAGAAGTAGCAAACACAGGAAAGTAAAGATTAAAGAAATGAAGCAGTAGAACTAATAGATGTTAAATGTGATAGATTAAATGATTGATTGAGGGTGACGATAAGGTGTGTCCTCTCTAAAAGTTTGTTTAAGGTGAACCGTACTCTGGGTTGCATATCAAATGTATGCTTGTTGAAGAATACAGAGGAGATAATAGATGTGAAGACCTACCATTGTAGTAAAACATGCCCACTTATTACATCATTCATAACATAGTCAGTGACATCATCAGCAGTGGAATGCGGGTTAAAAAAGTAGAAAACATTTACCTTATAATTCTTGTTAACTTTTAAAGAAAATTTTTCATATATTCAATCTGTAAAAGAGAGAACAAACATTTCCAAAAATATTAAAACATGTATTTAAAAATTAGAAAAAAGAAGGGAAAAGGTTCAAGAAGAAACAGTTTTTAAACAACTTTGACACTTACAGAAACCTCTACTTCTCTACGACCCGTACACAATCCTAAAGATATTTATTTTAAACAAACAGTATCTTTATGCTGATGAAATGAGGCCTATTTTAAAACATGATGCTTCTTTTGCATTGCTTATGTCTCACAATAGTGATGCAATAACAGCGCAAAAGAGATGTAAAACCATCATAAAATTGTGTCTAACATTTTAAATGATTGTTTCAGGATGCAAATAAGATGTGTGCTTTCAAGAGCTTTCTTAGAGGTGAGGCCTATTTCTTTTTTTTCTAAAATAACAGTACCCAGAAGTACAGCACTGTAAGCATTAGAATTGACACTTACAGAAGACTCAGTTTTTCCATATCTACCTCACATTTCTAAATGTATATCATAAGTACAAAAAGCAGAACATTAATTATACATGTTAAATGGTTTATTTTTGCTGTTCTCAGAATGTATCAAATTTCACTTAAATCAGTGATTTGAAGGTATTCATCATGTAACAGCGGGGAAAAAAAAACACAATCAAAATGATTGTGTTTAAAAAACCCATACAACCTAAGAAATCTGATTTCAAAACTCCTTAAAATTAACTTACTTTCAATGACGTCGAAGGATCTCCTATGAAGAGCGTCCACTCTGTTGTGCTATAAATATTTTCAGCCCGCCACTTTCTGAAAGAAATCCTCCATCATTTCGAAAAATATGTTACATACAAGAAAAGACTTCTCACATTCTATCACATGTTTCCACTAGGCCAAATCATGTTGCAGCGAGTCGCAACTCTTGTAATTCTTCCAATCAAATCCCGTCATTTTCTATTTTCGCATCTTTCAAAAAGAAAACATTTGAGATTATTTTCACAATCCTGGACTACTAATATCTTACTCTTCTTTGTCACCCATGTTCTCCTTTTCCTATGACACTGATACTGCTTACTATGAAGCAGACTTACTTGCATCAGGTTTATATAGTTGGATTTTAAAATTGACATTATAATTAAAAGTTTTGGACCAATAATCTAGACAGCATTACAGACTTACATTCCCTCTACTTGATGAACAATTTCCAATTCCTCACAGGAAATCCCAAAATTCTTTCTTTAAAATTTTGGTTTTAAAAACACCAGGTAAGAATTTTTAAGGTCAAACGGCAATTTTTTTTTGAAAGTTACAACAGAATCATTGCAGAATGACCAGCCGTTTCGAGACTTTAAGTAAGCTGTATAATGTCCTGATGTTGTTGAAGGACCATCGTGATAGATAATTGCTACAGTTACAAAAGTCCTCCCTGATATTGACAGCTGAGAAGCCACAAATTTTTTTATTAAAGTTGACAATTTTGATCCATCAGGCTTACATCGTTGGATCATTAAAATGACATACTGGCCATATCTACGTATAAATAATGTTGACATCATATCACATTTACATTGGCTACACTCCATGTTGTGATCCGCTGCATTTACTAGCTTATTAAAGGACACTGATTTACTGTCTGGCAAAGTTAAATATATAAATCTTTCTGAGTCTACACTAGTAGTACTTGATACCATACAGTTCTCGCAGTCATGCTGCCATTGATAAGAAAGCCCAAACAGGTGATCTACATCTACACCCTCATCTTGCAATACATCAAGCATATACATTAAAAACTCCTGACAATCTTGCTGATTATTTTCAGAGAAGTCTGTTTGACCTGAACATTCATCTAACAGATAACGAACTTCAGACACACTTTCTACTTTTGTTCGATCAGTGCTACATTTATCAAAAACAGAATTCAACAAACAGTATAAAATTTGTTCTGAATTCAACAGAATCTGTTCTTTTAAACTCTCTAGTGAAAAGAGAACATTAACCACTATATTTGCATAGCAGTTGACACCAGAACTGTTTTCAAATTGAAAACCGACAACATCTTCAACAGAATCCACTTTCTTTCTGCTAACAATTTTCGGTTCATTGACTTTTAGTCTTTTTGCAACAACCTCCCTACTATTACTGATATTTCTACGTTTCCGGCCTACCACACGTTTCTCAAACAAAGGATATTGAGGCAAATGTGGCGCATACTCTCTTCTTAACCTATTGTATTCCTTAACACAATCTAGATCCGCACAAATGTTTGTGACATCACAGTCAATCAAGTACAATCCCGATAAAGTTCTAACTCGTGACAATGCCACATATGCCATACCCTCCTTGAACACAGAACTGCCAATATTCACCAATGCACAGTCTACACTTAAACCTTGCGATTTATGGATTGTCACCGCATATGCCAAGCAAACAGGAAACTGTTTACGGCGAACATATAAGTCTTTAACAAGCAAAAACCTAGCAGAACAACGACCAATTAGCTGTACTTCCTCAATGCCATCAAATTTAAATTTTAAAAATTCTATTCCATCTCTATTTCTGTATTTCTCAAAATCAACAACATTACCCATTGATCCATTTACCAGACCTCTTTCTACATGTAAATTCCTTCTCAAAATGATTCGGCAATTTAAACACACATTCAAAGTCTTTTCAAAACCCGCTGTTTTAGATATAGTCTTCTCTAATGAATCCAATTTTGATTTCAAATTGTCTGACAAAATAATTGTTGATCCCAAATGCTCTATTTTGTCGATAGCTTCAAGTTTCACAATCTCTTGCTTTTCTAAATTCAACATTTTGTTGTTGAAGATGGCACATTCTGCAAGAGTTGGCATCAAACATATCCCGGATTTCTTCTCAGTAATTTTCTGAAAAATATTCTCAGGCACAATCTCTTGTTTGGGATATAAATTTGACAGTAATCGTGCATTTAAAGCTTCTTTCCCATGCTCGGTCACTTTTCCAATTCTAATATCTTGTAGAATATTCTTGTAATCTTCATCCTTTGCCTGACGCATATTTTCATGCAGTTCAGCATAATTGAAGTTTATCCATATATTGACGTTGCCAATGCTCCCTAGGCACTTCCTGGTATCTTCATGCGTGAGTATTTTGAACACAGGTTGACCTTTTACTGGTGTCAGCTGCAGAAGATCTCCGAAAACAATGATGTGTTTGCCACCAAATAACACATCATATTCAGTTTTAAGTACTTCTTGCATTCTCAAATGCACAAAGGCAAGCATGACATTGGAAACCATGCTTACTTCGTCAATGATAAGTAGCTTCATTTTCCTCAAGACTCTTGAAACTTCACAGCAAGCATCCCCAGATAACTTGTGGTATTGTAATTTGTTGTCATGCTCCACTGGCAGCATCAGTAGACGATGCAAAGTAATACCTTTAATGTTATGTGCTGCCAGTCCAGTAGGAGCGGTGACAACACAAGACAGCGATGACTCAGTCCTTTCCTGCAAATAACAAGAAATTGCTTTAATGAGGAAACTTTTTCCAGTTCCCGCTTCTCCACTCACGTACAGTCGGACAGGCTTCAACGATGTACATGAGCACTCTTTCTTCTCATGACTTAATCCGTGCTCAATTTCCTTGGTAACTTCATCATATATTTTCCTCTGCTCAACGTTGAGTTGTTTTTCCAAGTCTTCTAAGTTAACTGAATCCTCCTGAGCATGTGCCATGGCTCTTTCCACTTCATTCATAGCAGTGGCAGCTTCATTTTCGATAATAGGTCCTCCAAGTGGATCTTGACTCAATGAAACAGAACTCTGACTGTCCTGAGAACTGTCTCTGGCAATCTCGGTTGCAATCGTTGCTTCCTGCTCAATTTCCAAAGTTAGCATTTCTTGATATTTAGGAAAAGCAGGACATTCTATGGACTCCTTGGCTGCATTGAAAGAGTCTTCGTAACAGAGGAAATCTCCAAGCAGTTCCTCTTCTGCACGCCAAGGCTTGAAAAGTTGCAAAAGTGCTAAATAGAAAAACTCCTTTTTTTCTGGAGATTCGCCACTCAATTTTCGATGGTTTACTAATTGGCATTTTCTTTGCTTGACCAGGCATCCCTCACTTCCAATTACAGCATACACTCCTTTCTCAATATCTTCTTTGATGTTCCTCTTGAATATATAATTTTGGAGAACCTCATATAGACAAACATTCTCAAGGTGACTGCTTCGATTTGGATAATATGTATCCAACATGTTGGTCTTCAAAATGTCGGTACTGTTTGGTTCCTTTTCTGCCAAATACTCAATTTCCCGGACAGGTTTTAGAACTCGATTTCGCGTTGCAGCAAGACCAAGACTCGCCCAAACGATACTCCTGGATTTGGCATAGAGACTTGCTGAAGACAATCGATCAGAACATTCGTAAGCTCCGATTTCTCGATGCGACAACATCTTCAGACTGAAACTGTACAACTTCTTGCTGAGGCTCTTTTCATGGGAAATGTCCTCCCACATATCCTTCAGTTCTGTCTTTTCTTTTTTGGTGATGTAAGATGTCACATACCGATCCACAGCCATACAGTTGTCAGCCACAAACTGTATATCCATGTTAGCATTCCACATGGACAAAATCACTGGGTTGTAGTCATTGATGTACTTGGACTCTTCGTTCCTTTTCAAATTGTATGTATTCTTGGGTGATTTCCTCGTCACATTATGTCGCAGCGAAGACATCAAACTGTTCACTCTTCCTTTAGAAATCACCGGTCGTGGAAAGTTGAAACGACATTTGGTGTAGAACTTGTCCTTGTTTCTGAATTTACGACGACAGTACTTTCCACAACGATGGCTTTGGAAACGTAGAACTTGTTCTCTTAGGCTTTTCTTCTCCGTTGCGTTTGGAACAGCACACGTAGAATACTGTTCTATGAAATTCATCACTAAGACATCCGGATCTGTTCCAAATTTAGGTGCATCCTTGATCCACAACAACATATGTATATGAGGGGCACCTCTTGCTTGGTACTCCTTTCTCCAGAAGAAATCCAACACCTCTCCAAGAGGTGGATTCTTCTTATTTGTGATGAAAGACATCATAGCTTCAAATCTATGATTGAAGTACCTGCATACATTCACTGGATCCAAAGAACACAGTTCTCCAGGTGTCTTGAATTCAATGTTTTCAATATTTCCATTTGCCTCTCGTAGAAATTCAAGTAAGTCTTCCCAGCCATACTCGGCACAGCTCAGAGTGAGGAACCATGTTGGAGTTCCTAAGTTCCTCAGCATACATTTTAAATCACCATGACGACGGTACCAGTACTCATTAGTACCACGCTGACACGCCATGAGATTAATTAAGTGAGAATCCAAAATACTGTCTTGGACATTGATTTTATGCATAAAATCACTTGCCGAGATGTTTCGCATCTGTATACCACTTTTTAAAATGTGGTTCACTGCATATGACAATCCTGACAGATCGCTTTCAAACAGAAGATGAAACAAATAGGGAATGCATTGACGAAACCTAGGATCTTCTGCATACAATCGTAAAGTCCGGTATTCAGACGCAGGAATTTGATGAGGTCGCTCATCATATCTTCCTCCTTGACCTGTAGGAAATAGCTGTGGGAAACACCGAGCTTCCAAACTTTCCTCCCAAACACTAATGGGACTCCCTTTGGCTTGTTTCATTTGAAACAACTCAATAGCATTCCCCATGACTTCCTTGGAATGCAAAGGATGAACACTATAATGTTCATATATTTCTTCACTATTAGACACCTCTACTTTCTCAATTTGGCCAGCACACAAAACGCTATCCTCTTCATCACTTACTTCCTCTTCTGCAACATATACATTCTTATAGTACTTATTATTTTTCTTCAAATACAAAGTTGCATTTTTCACTTTCCTAACATCCACTAAATCTTGCCATATTTTCTTATTCTTTGTCGGAACCCCATTAACCAAGATAACCAGAGGTTCCTCTTCCACTTTCTCAACTCCAATTGTGTTAATGTTTTTGTTCAAATCTAGAGGCAAATAAACAACTCTTCCCTTTAATCCTCTCTGTAAATCTGTTGGAGGCAACTTCCCTGTCTTTGGCTCCATTCTTACAATAGCCTGAAAGGGATGGATACTTTGAATCAAAATAGATTCATAAGTATTTAAATCCTTCAATTCTGAAGGAATCTCAACCAATTCCAGATTATTATGAACTGCCCTAGCAGGCATCTGGTTTTGATTTAATTTATTACAACAATAAGTACACACACGTTGGTCCACTCCCAAATCAAAACAATTTTCTACCATCAAGTATGTGGCTAAATCCTTCCATTCACTATTATTTTCCCTTTCAGTTTTTGCATATAAATCCACTAACTTAGTCTGATTCTTATAATAAGTGCGTCGACAACATACACAAGTGAAATTAGGCCTCTCACTTGATTTCATCTGAAACGTGGCAATTTGCTTCTGAAAATTATCTGAACTAGAAACCTGTATATTATGTTCAACATAACCCTCTACTTCTGGGTCAATTTGAACATTCTCATCTCTACTACCAAAGTAACAAAACTCAATTTCTTCACAAATATTCTTCACATCTATTTCAGAACCATGCAAAAGAGCAGCACATAATTGTTTAAGCATAATTGCTGGACTCTTAGCATAATACAACATTCTCACTAATTTTCTCACTTTATTATGATGCACTGCTAGCATCCTGAAATGATGAAAAACACTCTGGCATACTCTCCTGGAAAGACAAGCCAGTGAATGACCACGCAAACCTGTCATTTGTCTCACTCTGCAAGGATCTAAATCTTGCAACAACTTTATTTTCTGCTTCAAACTTTTCTTATTAAATGTCCGTATAAAATCACAAAGCAAATTGATGGAAACCTGTCGCACACTGCAAATAGAACTACACTTCCAAATGTACACAGGACCCTTAGGACGTCTTCCTAAAACCTCATCACTTAGCGCCTCTTCTGTCTCTGTTGTCACAAGTTGTTCTTTTTCAACTGGACAACCATCCTTCACTTCATAAGCTCGACCACTGGTGTCAACTGCAAACACCAAATCATTATCCTGAAAATAACTCTCCTCATTAAAAAATGCCTCACAACTTGAACTATGCATCCATTCTCCGGAAAAAACTTCACAAAAGTTAGTACGATTTACTACTCTCTTCCATCTACTTTTTGTTTTGAAATCAGAAATTACCTTGCTTAGTTTCCTAATTCTATTGATTACCAAAATAAACAACTTTCGCTTAATTTCAAAAGCATGATCAATAACTTTCTCTAAATTTTTCTTCTTCTTATAAAATGCCGCTTTCTGTTGGCCTTTTTTTTAAATATTTTTCAATAAATTAACTATTATCCTGTTACGGAACATTCGATTTCGAATGTCCCTAAAGTGTTATTTCCTTCTACTATCATGCACAGAGTTATCTCTTCCTCTACCAGTAACATTTTTGATGGGTCTCTCCTTTCCATTTAAATTGCTTTTCTTTTTGTGGACTGAAACATTTTTTGGAGAAAAACTTTTTTTACTACAAATATTTCTTAAGAATGATTTCGTGCTCTTACCCGGACCTTTCTTGGTGTTTTGACAAGTATTTGGGGAAGAGGACTGCTGCAATAAAACATCATCCTGCTGTCTTTGACGTTTTCTAGCCTTTCTAATTCTATTTTTTGTAGGCATTTTCCAAACTATGAAAGAATCTGCAGTTGAATCTGTGGAAAAATATAATAAAAAATGTTATTAACCACTATTACCAAACAGTAAATGAATAACAGTCATCTAAAACTTAATGCCCTACTAATTATTTAACATAGCAAATCTTTTCCACCAGCACTGCATCACAAAAATGACACTCAATAGTACAAAACAGGCATAGAACAATCATAAATCACTCCCTAATATTTAAATGATTAATTCAGGATGACGATAAGATGTAGCCTATCTAAAGGTTTGTTTAGGCCCAGATCTTTGGACTGGGGGGAATGTGTGTCATTGATCCACATTCGGTCCATCACCTGTTTTGTTTATTTGAGGTGAGGCCAACACATGGTTGCAGATAAGATTTTCACTGCAAAAAACCAAGGTAAAAAAACATGTGAAGGCCTACCAATGAAGTAAGTCATTATTTGAAAACCATTACATTTCTGGAAATATGCACTGCTAGTGCTTCATAAGTTGTTTTGGGTCATATATATAAGGCATTTGAGTGTCTATTATGCTATTTTAAGTTCTTCATGGTGCAAATTTCTTGTAAATACGCTCCCACCTGCGGTTGGCAAATTTAGATTTTGATTATGAGAGTTACATAGGCATGTTAATAATTTCCCAAAAATGGTGTATGACCCCAAACAACCTATGAAGCTCTAGTAGTACATATTCAGAAATTTAATTGATTTCAAAATTCGTTTTTAAACACAGCATATAAATCAATTGTATACCTGCATTCAAGAGGAAATGACTGAAAATGTCCTTGAGACACATGAAAGCGTTTTCTGGAATGCCCTAGCACCATTTTTTGGACATTATTAACATGGCTATGTAACTCCCATAATCAAAATCTAAATTTGCCAAGCACAGGTGGGAGCGTATTTACAAGACACTTGCCCCATGAGGAATGCTTGCCATTTAAAAAGGAAAAATAACATCAAAGACACTCAAATGCCTTATAAATATGACCCTAAACAACCTATGAAGCTCTAGCAGTACATATCCAGAAATGTAATTGATTTCAAAAATGGTTTTTAAAAACAACATATCTGTTTCAGCTTACATAAGAGACCATGGAATGGGCTTCATATACAACAATAACTTGTGTTACTGCATGCCAGAATGGTACACCGAATATGCAATTACAATTTCTCAAAGAAACAAAATCTATTTCTATATCACTACAGACAAAGCCACAGTTTAAAAACACAGCTTTCTTCATCATTTTCTCCTTAGCAAGATTTATAGCAAATGCGATTAAAAACGGCCGCAATGCATGAATATCGCTGAAAAGTCAACGATATTCATGCATTATCCAGCAAATGCTCTTAGCCATGTTATCCACCTCCCATTGGATAACATGGCTAAGAACTGCTCGCAAATGCGAAAAAAAACGGCTGCAATGCATGAATATCGCTGAAAAGTCAGCGATATTCATGCATTTTCCAGCAAATGCTCTTAGCCATGTTATCCACTTCCCATTAAATAACATGGCTAAGAACTGCTCAGGGCCCCATGAGGAACGCTTTCCATTTAAAAAGGTAAACATAACATCAAAGACACTAAAATGCCTTCTAAATATGACCCCAAACAACCTATGAAGCTCTAACAGTACATATCCAGAAATTTAATTGATTTCAAAATTCGTTTTTAAACACAGCATATAAATCAATTGTATACCTGCATTCATGAAGAAATGACTGAAAATGTCCTTGAGACACATGAAAGTGTTTTCTGGAATGCCCTAGCACCATTTTTGGGACACTATTAACATGGCTAGGTAACTCCCATAATCAAAATCTAAATTTGCCAAGCGCAAGTGGGAGCGTATTTACAAGACACTTGCCCCATGAGGAACGCTTTCCATTTAAAAAGGTAAACATAACATCAAAGACACTAAAATGCCTTCTAAATATGACCCCAAACAACCTATGAAGCTCTAACAGTACATATCCAGAAATGTAATTGATTTCAAAATTCGTTTTTAAACACAGCATATAAATCAATTGTATACCTGTATTCAAGAGGAAAGGACTGAAAATGTCCTAGAGACACAGGAAAGCGTTTTCTTGAATGCCCTACCACCATTGTTTGGACATTATTAACATGGCTATGTAACTCCCATAATCAAAATCTAAATTTGCAAAGCACAAGTGGGAGCGTATTTACAAGACACTTGCCCCATGAGGAACACTTTCCATTTTAAAAGGAAAACATAACATCAAAGACACTCAAATGCCTTATAAATATGGCCCAAAACAACCTATGAAGCTCTAGCAGTACATATCCAGAAATGTAATTGATTTCTAAAATCGTTTTTAAAAACAACATATCTGTTTCAGCTTACATAACAGACCATTGAATGGGCTCCATGTACCACAATAACTTGTGTTACTGCATGCCAGAATTCTACACCGAATATGCAATTACAATTTCTCAAAGAAACTAATTCTATTTGTATATCACTAGAGACAAAACCACATTTTAAAAACACAGCTTTCTTCATCATTTTCTCCTTAAATCATACTATTCTCTATCTAAATTAAATAAATCTTTTCTCACCTTAGCAAATATTTTTTGAGTTTTGAAAACAGTCTCAGAAATACACCAAATTGTCTTCAGCAGAAGAAAAAGGATGCACTCCAAAGGCTGCAGCTATTGAAAGCACAGAAATACAGATATTCATTTCACATATCTCTCATATTAGCCAATCATAACTCTTCCCTCACTTTTTTCAAATCAAAACCCTTCCCCCCTCTGCCCTCTCTGCCTTTTTTCCATAGCAACCACCTCCTGGAAGACCTCTCATGTTTGCAAATTCACACAACAATGTTTCAATTGAACTCTGAACTCTCAGTGCACCTGCGTATCCAGTGCAATCTTTCATTAAATGTTTCTTCCTTGACCATTCAAATTACATCTTTCAAAGAACACATCCATGCACCCTAACTTTCTGTTTTCAGAAATGGAAATGCACCAATCACTGCTAATGATTCATTAGCATTGGAAATCCACAGTTTTTTTTCTTTAGAAACTCCTACTGTTTCAACTGCCCTTTCATTACCACACTTCATCTGACTGCAGAACAACCTTCTCCCACCATGTTTAAGGTCTGGATTGTTGGACATAGTTACATCCACTGGGCTCAAAGGTATGCTGAGAACAGAAATTTACCTAACCTCAATTTACAAGATGTGGAAATTAAGTGGTTGGGCCAAAGAGGATTAAAATGTCACCAATTGATACCATTGGTGAAAACCTTTATGCATTTGCCAAAACCTGACCTGTTAATAGTGCACTGTGGAGGTAATGATTTGGGCACTTTGACAGGCGTAGGTCTGGAAATGCTTTTAAAGGACACCTTTGAGCAATTAATGGCACTTTTTCCTCAAACTGCCTTGGTATATTCCAATATATGCCAAAGACAGAAATGGAGGTGGTCCAACCAATTTTCTCCACAAATTGAGAAAGCGAGGAAGCATGTAAACAAATCTGTTTCAGCTTTCATGAGAGACCATGGAATGGGCTCTCTGTACAACAATAACTTGCGTTACTACATGCAAGATATCTACAGAGGAGATGGAGTTCACTTCTCAGATGAGGGCAACAGAATTTTCATTCTGAATTTAAGACTGTGCATTGGTACCTACTTATAAGTACCTAAATGTACCATAAACCCAAAAGCTCTTCTCAGAGCTACCCTTCATCTGATCACACACTTTTATTATTTTTTTTCTAACTTTTTTTCTGTAATTTTCAACAAACTACGGTCAAAGAGCGCTATCCGGTACGCGAACTGGAAGCTAACCGCGCAAAATTTCAAAAAAAAAGTTTTTTCTTCGCACATATAGTCCTCCTCAGCCACCCTCAGAAAACGTAGGGGGCCAAAATACTTGTACCATGCCCCCTTCTACCCATTCAGAACATTATTTACCCTCCATTTTATACCTTGATTCGACCGAAACACAAAATGGTGGACTCCCGTTACGCTCCTAGTTCGCGGACCGGACCGCTTTCCGGGAAGCGGTCCAAAAAAAAGGTGGGAAAGTAATTTACAGAAAAACGACTACAGACACTCTCACCAAATATAAATTAGCTAATACTACATAACAATCCCTTTCATTCTCACAAATTTGATTGAAATTTCATTTAGCCATTTAGCCTGTAGACCTCTCCAAGTACCGTGAGGTAAATTACTTCACAAAACACATCTGAACTGTTGGAATTGACAACCAATAAAAAAGTTACTTTCATTTTCTACTTTTATTACCTGACATTTGATTGGTTATATACCTGTATATATATAAAGGAAGAGAAGGAAACACAGCCATTTTGACTACTACTTCTTGTTGTACATCACATTTCAATAGCTTCCAAAAACTTCAACTTCTTTGTGAAGGTAAGTTATAATTTTTAAAAATGAAATATATTTTGCACTATAACTTAATATAGTAGACTTTTTCTGCTAGATATACACTATCCCTCTGTAGTAGTAATGTATTTAGATAGACTTCTCTGTTATAGTTATGAATGGAGTTAGGCTTGTCTTGGTTAAATCACATACACTTTTTTATAGTCCTACTTCCACTCTGATACTATACACTGCCAAAAGATAAATTCACTGATAAAAACTGCCTATCTAAAATTAATCCCAACAGTGCCCTATCTCTACTAATATATATTTTTTTATTCCAAATTTCAGGCAAAATGGAAGGCGAAAACCAAGTTTCTTTTGAGATGGACCTGCAAGAGAGCAGCCAGGAATTGATTGAACAAATTGACATGGAATTTATGGATGAAAGCTTGGATAATGAACTGCTGCAATGTGTCCAAGCAGTAGATGCCCTCCTTGCAAATGAGGACATTTTACAACCTCACAGATTGCAAACAATATTTCAAGAAAATAATGACATTTCAGACACTGAAATGTTAGAAACTTTAATAAATTATGAAAAACAATCAAAATAAAAAAAAAACTTTAAAAATAAAGAAAACAAAAAAAAACAACAAAAACAACAAACAATTAACATACAGTCTTTGAAAAGTGTATCATTCTATTATCCTTATAGTACGCTGCCCAGAACGCTTTCCGGTTCGCGTACTAGGCGCTCATTGCGCAAAAAAAAAAAAAAAAAATTTTTTGACCCTGCTGGGCCCTTTTAAAACCTCCACATAAAACCTAGGGGGTCAGGGAGGATCTACTATGCCCCCTTATGGAAATTTCCCCCTTTGTTTTGGCCTCCTCTTGTCTCTCGATCCTACCGAGAGACAAGATGGCGGCTGCACCGGACTGTTTAGAATGTTGACAGACACCGGAGGGCCAATCAGCTTTCCGTGCGCAAAGTTCCGTTATGCGAAAAGTATGCGAACCGGATCGCTGCCCGGAGCGCTGTTACAGATATATATCTTGATTTAAATGTTAATTTCTCAAAATCCACTGAAGCACATATATTGAGACCTAGCAAAGGCACATCGGGCTAACAGTCCCTACAATTTTGCCAAGTTTCGTAGAAATCCATTCAGCCGTTCGGGCTAAAAGTGAGTCCAACCGCCCTATGGAAATTAACATGGGAAAAACACTTTTTGGGACCCCCCTTTTTTCTCGGCCCCCCCTTGACGACCCCCCCCCCCCCAAATTTCCAGGAGCTACTCAGAAACAAAATGTGCCATTTTCCTGAAAATTTCAGCCGATTCCGTCCACAAACGCCAAAGTTATTAGACATAGAATTTTCAGAAATCCCATAGGGAAAAAATCCTAACTATATATACCTACTGGCGACCGCCAGTAGGTAATATATATATATATATATATATATATATATGTATATACAAAGAACTCCGCTGAATTCCAGAACAACGGCTCAGGATAACAACGAAACCGGACCCAGTAGGATATTTGCAAATCTTTTTATTTTCTCATCCTTGTGTAGACAAACTTGCCGCCATGACGCGTTTCAGGACCTTGATCCCTTGATCACATGACATGGTCCGGCAAATCACCCATCAATTTAAAGTGCGAGTGCATAATCAGCTGACCCCACTGCCTGTGGACATAAAGAACAGACTTCAGCCTGGTCAGGGATGAAAGCACAACATAATCATATGTACAATTACAGTGCCAACACATTTTGCTTATTTCAAGGTCTTTGTCATTTGGAATACGACATGTACAAATAAAGGGAAGAATCAAGACGTGAACATTTAAAAATCATTTCCTATCATCTTGACCTCCACATCCTCATCTTATACTCCAGTATGTTACATTAATTGAATTGATTAATTATTTTTTAAAAACCAATTTAAAGAATAAAATACTATAGTATACTGCATGTTAAAATCATGACTAAAATATACAATTTCTTAATTCTGTGCAAATTTGTAATATGATGTGCAAATTACGCAAACGGAAACACGCCTGAATTTACCTCTGAGGATACATGTTAAAGACCTTTCCTCAAAATTGCGCCCAAGTGGGCAGATCAAATCCCTCAACCATTGCGTCCACACTGCAGTCTATTAGGAAACTGCTGATGCATCCCACGCACTTTAACTCATACATTATTGTCAATAATAAACAAAAGTGCCCAGTAAATTAAACCCTTCAGCATCAAATTTGAATTAAAATTTTTGTATAATTGGGCCAGCCCAATGTTTGATGATGCTTCCTATTTGTACAAATGGGGTGTGCCTGTTTACAATGCTTTCATTGCGTTGATTGAGTCCCCCTGCTTGCTATCTCAGTATAAACAATAATGCAAGTCTTCAGTTTGATTCAAACCATTAGGGGTTTTGCTATTAAGCTCCAAGATGTACCGAGTATCTAATATTCTCAATCGCGCCTCTCTATCCCCTCCTCTGCGGAGCGGTGGTACCATATCTATTGCATAGTATTGTAAACATCCTATATCACCTTCGTGATATGCATTTACATGTCTAGGAACAGGGTAAGTCTCATCCCTGTTGCTGATCGCCCTTAGATGTTGCAAGATGTGCTTGTGGCCCTGCAATTTTGTGCTGCCCACGTATCGCAGGCCACAAGCGCACTCCAACACATAGACAACGAAGTCAGATTTACAGGTGATTTTCTTTTTAATATCCCTCACCTCATTACTGAAAGGAGTGTTGTAAGACGTACAACTCTTTCCTATCTTACACGCCTTGCAGACAGCGCACTTGATGAAGCCCTTACTTTACCCTAACCAATTATCATCAGAAACTTCAGGGCTGCTGCTCACCAACATGTCGCTCATAGATCTAGCCCGGCTATATGTTATGGCTGGTCTATCAGACAGGATCCCTCCAATCACAGGATCACCCTTGATGACCTGCCAGCTCTTGCGAACAATGTCGTGAATTTGTTTGTGCTGTCAGCTATAGGCAGTTATAAATCTAGGTTGACCTGACTCCTTGTCCTCTAGTTCATGTGCTGGTTCATCTACAGCAATAGTTTTCTGTCCAGAGATTTTGTTGGCACGTTTCATGGCACTCTCCACCATTGCTCTCGAGTAACCCCTTTCCACAAATCTCTCCCTGCTCTCATTCTGGACTCTCACACAGTTCTCCCCTGTGCTACAGATCCTCTTGATCCTGAGCATCTCCCCATAGGGGATACTGCGAATCAAGTGTGCTGGGTGATGGCTCGTGGCGTGCAGAACTGTGTTACCTGCCGTCGCCTTACGGTGCAGGTCCGTTACTATTTGATTGTTGGCAATGGTGACTTCTACATCTAAGAAGGTGACTTTGGAGCTACTTATATGGCCAGTGAATCTCAAGTTCAAATCATTCTGATTGATATCTGAAATGAACTTAGATGCCTCTTCTTCAGAACCCCTCCATATAATGAAGAGGTCATCTATGAACATGTACCAGGCCATGATGTTATTGGCCATAATACTGGTATAGGTTCCCCCAAGGACCTGCTCCTCCCAAAGCCCCATGTGCAGGCATGCATAACTTGGGGAGAAGCAGGCCCCCATCGCAACTCCCCTTAATTGTTGAAACACCTGCTTTTGAAACAGGAAGAAGTTGCTTTTCAGGCAGATCTCTGTCATCTCACTGATCATGTTGTTATGTTGTAGCATATGGGCCGGCCTTCTAGCCAAAAAAATTTTCTCTGCCCGCAAGCCATCATCATGGTTAATACTTGTGTACAAGGAAGTCACATCAAGTGTCAACAATAAGTACCCTTCCTGCCATTCAACCGATCTAACCTTGTCCAAAAAATCCCCAGTGTCCCTGATGTACGAGGGGAGAGCTCTCACATGCTCTTGCAGGAAGTGGTCAATATACCGGGAGGTGTTCTCAAAAGTGCTTTGTCTCGCAGAAATAATGGGTCTACCCGGAGGTTTAACTAAATCCTTGTGCACTTTCGGGATCATATAGAAAACAGGGATCACAGGATAGTTAGATTTTAGAAACTTCTGTTCATCCCCGCTCAAAAGTCCCATGCCCTTCCAAGTATAAAGTTTGGTATGGAAAGCCTCCCAAGCCAATTTAGCTGTTTTCCAATCACTCCTGCAGTAGCAATTTGCAACAAATATATATATATATTACCTACTGGCGGTCGCCAGTAGGTAATAATATGTATATATATATATATAAATAGATATATATATATATTACCTACTGGCGGTCGCCAGTAGGTATATATAGTTAGGACCTAGTTACCATAGGAAATGGCGAGCATTCTATTGGGTATAACTTTGGCGCTGATTGAGGGATCTGCCTGTCATTTTCCTTAAATTTGCCTCGCTGCGTCCCGCTCCTTCCCTGAAAGTTTTGTGGGGATACGTCAAGTGGGGGCGAAGAAAAAAGGGGGTCCCAAAACGTGTTTTCCCCTTGTTAATTTCCATCGGGACATTCTGACAAGGCTACAGGTCGAACGGCTGAATGGAATTACACCAAACTTGGCAATATGGTAGAGCCTGGTATGGAGCAGTGCCTTTTGTATGTTTGGTGTAAATCCCTCCAGTAGTTTTTGAGAAAATTGAATGTGAAAATGAGTCCAATGCAATTTTGCATTGGACCTTTAGACACAGCTACAGCCCGAATGGCTGAATTGAATTACTGCAAACTTGGCAAAATTGTAAAGACTGATATGAAATTAAAAAAAAAATTATATTTGGTAACAATCTCAACAGTAATTTTTGAGAAAATCGACTTTTTTCAAATTATATATCTATAGGTGGGACACGGTGCTCGCACAGGCTTACACCGTCCTTGCACTGTTCTTGCACGTGCGCCGACCTTGTTGTGTGCGCGCGGGATTCTGATTGGCTGTTGGACGTCTGTCAACATTTCATTCAGTCGAAATGAGGAAGTGTTGTCCACCATCTTGTTTTTGTGGCAGATGATAGTGGTTGTAAACAGAAGTGTAATAGTTGACAAGGAGGAAGGGTAGAGATTCCTGAGCCCCCTAGGTTTTGTCATGGTGTCTGTAAAGGACCCCGAAGGTTGAAAAAAGATTTTAATTTTTCTTTTTTTTTAAAGACAAAAAAGAAGTATGTTGGTTGAGTGCAACATTGAGTGATGACTCTTTCACCTTTGGGTTTAGGTAGGTGTTTTGTGGAGAGTTAGTATGGTAATTGGTAGAGAGCATTGGGGGTAGGTTGAAGATTATGTGAGTTTGAATGTGTTGATAACTTGAACCAATTAAAATGTTTCTTTGGTTTTGATTTTGTGTATGATGAAATGTGATTGGCTGGGTATTTGAATATGTATGAAAAATGAGAGGGAAACACAGCCATTTTGAGACTTTAGTGTTTGAGGTATACTTCTGAGGTGTGAGATTGAGACAGAATTTACTGTACAACAGTTTTCTAGAAGGATAGTTGTTAATTTGTAAGGAGAACTCTGTTGTTCACTTTACGTTATTAGGAAAAATGTTTTCTGTTAGGTATTTAATGTTTTTTCTGTTATACTTATGGATTGTGTAGGGCAACATCAGATGCAGTGCTTTATATTTCTAATTCTTGCTTGATACTATACACTGTCCAGGGAAATACAGCCATTTTGTGACTATAGTGTCTGAGGTACTTTTGTGTGGAATTTTTGGTGTTCAATTTCTGGTGTGTGTTTTACACAGTAGTAACTCTTCTTATAGAATTTAATAGTTTTTCTCTGCCCTGTGTCACTCTTATCCTGCAACATCTCACTGTCTTTCTCTTTCTTTTAATAGTACAATACCTTCAATTATGGCTGAAAATGAAGTGTCATTTGACATTGAAATCACAGCAACGTTTATTGATTGTATAGATGAACCAAATCATGAAGAACATGAAGGAGAATTTTTGGATAAAACACTGGACATGGAATTAATGGAGTGTGTAGACATCGTTGATTTGGATGAATCATTTCAAGACACTTTGATGGATGAAATTTCTGATGAATAAATGCTACAAGTTCTTTTAGATTTTGAGAATTCTGATCAATAAATGCTAATTTAGTAAGGAAAAATTGTTTTGAAAATTATACTTATTTAAATTTTTGTTCTTCATGTCCTGTATCCTTTCTGTCACTGACTGTCTCTGATGCACTAGTTTACAACATAAGTAAGTATATAGAACAGCAAGTGTGTTTCACCAGAGTAGGAACTCATGATCCCCTACACCATTTCTGACCACACATTGAGAAAGAAAGATGGAAAGGAATCATGTGAACAAATCTGTTTCAGCTTTCCTGAAAGACTATAGTATGGATTCAATACACCACAATAACTTGCATTACAACATACAAGGTATCTACAGAGGAGACGATGTCCATTTGCATTTAGTTTTATTATTATTTTTTATAAATTACAATAGGTCCGCGCACCGTGAGTGCTCGGTAAATGCACGGTGTGCGAACCCTATCGCCACCATTTTGTGGTTTCAGAATAGAGTGAAAAATATAAATTAAAAACGTGGGAAGGGGGGTAGGATAACAGAAACACGATAGGTCCGCGCACGGGGAGTGCTCGGTGAGTGCTTGGTGCGCGGACCTCGGTAAAAATTAAAACAAAAAATAAAGTTAAAAATTATATTTGGGTGTTTACATGTTAGTTGGCTCTAAAAAGAGCCTTTGTGTTCATTGTGTTTTTTTTGGCACCTACAAGTAAGTACCAATGCAGAGTATGATGTTACATAGATAGACTCTGTTCCCTTCATCAGTGAAATGTACACCATCTGTCCTATAGATGCCTTGCATGTTGTAACGCAAGTTGTTGTGGTATATACAACCCATTCCATAGTCACTCATGTATGCAGAAACAGATTTATTTACATGTTTCCTTGCTTTCTCCATCTGTGGACAAAATTGATTGGACCAATTCCATTTTTGTCTTTGGCATATATTGGAATAGACAAAGGCAGTTTGAGAAAAAAGTGACATCAATTGTCCAAAGATGTCCTTCAATAGCATTTCCAGACCAACCCCAGTCAAAGTGCAAAAGTAATTTCCGCCACAGTGCACAATTATGAGGTCAGGATTTGGGAGATGCATGAAGGATTTCACCAATGGTATCAATTGGTGACATCTCAATCCTCTCTGGCCAATCCATAAAATATCCACATTTGGTAAATCAAGGTTTCAAATTCCTCTGTTTGTTGCATACCTTTTAGACCAGAATACAAAACTGTGTCCTACAAACCATACTGAAGGCATCTTTAAAGGAGGTCTGGTTGTACTCAGATGAGGGCTGTAAATGAAAATGGCAGTTGGAAAGTTTGCATTGTAGAAAAAAAAGAGGAGGACAATCACTGCACTTAAAGCTTAAGAAATGATTGGTGCTTTCTGAAAATGGAAAAGAGCATATTAGGGTGCATAGTTTTGTTTTTTAAAAGAAGCAATTGTATTGGTTCAGAAAAGGTCATTGAAAGGAACATTGCAGATGATTAGCTGTTATTTTGAAAGCTCTAACAACCTTGGTGGATTCATTTGCAACAAAGTATAATGAACTTTTAAACTCTGTTCTTCCTTATGTGGGAGTTACCATGGTGACAGGTTGAATGAGAACTAGGGGGATGGGTGAATATTATGTGAGTTTGAAATTGTGGGAATGTAGAACCAATTGAAATGTTAGTTTAGTTTTGAAAGAGTGTGGGAAGAGATTTCATTGGTTAAGACCTGAAATATGTGTGAAGAATGAGTGGGAAAGTATGCCATTTCTGGTTTCAGTGTCTACGTTGCATTTCAGAGATTCTGGTTAAGAAAATCTGCTGTGTGTTTGACACTGTTGTATATTTTCAAAAGCGATTTTAAAGGTGAGTAATATAGAGAGAGTGCTGTTTGCAGTATTGGGAAGCATAACAAAGATATAGGGCTTCACTCCTGTTGTATTTTGAAAATGAGTCAGGTTTCTGCATTGTAGTGTAGTGTTCATTTAAATGGGTTGTGCTCTGTGTGTAAATTGATTTACCATTCTAAATGTTTTTAATAACATGTGTGGCTTAATGATTTTTGACAAGGATCACAGTGAGTGTCTGTCTGAATTAAGGAATTATTTGTTTACCTTTTTCCATAATGTTAGCTGTGTGTGCTTACAGTTTGTATTTTTTACTTTATAAGGTAGACTTTTTTAAAATAGTTTTTTATGCTTAGATTCAATTCTGGAATATAAGATAAAGAGAGGCATATTACCAAGCCGCTTGTGCAATGTTTGACATTAATGCTGGTATAGAGATAGTCTAATGTTTTCATTTGCATATTTACAAGCCCATTGCGCAATGTTTGACATTAATGCTGGTATAGAGATAGTATAATGTTTTCATTGCCATATTTACAAGCCCCTTGCGCAATGTGTGACATTAATGCTGATATAGAGATAGTGTAATAGTTTTATTGGCATATTTACAAGCCGCTTGCGCAATGTTTGACAATAATGCTGGTATAAAGATAGTGTAATGTTTTCATTGGCATATTTACAAGCCCCTTGCGCAATGTTTGACATTAATGCCCACACAGCTCTCACAGCCCATACAGCTTTCACAGCTCACATGGCCCTCACAGCCCACACAGCTCACAGCCCACACAGCTCTCACAGTCCACACAGCTCTCACAGCTCACACAGCCCACACAGCTCTCAAAGCCCACACAGCTCTTACAGCTTCCACAGCCCACACAGCTTACACTCTCACAGCCGACACAGCTCTCACAGCCCACACAGCTCTCACATCCCACACAGCTCTCACAGCCCACACAGTTCTCACAGCCCACACAGCTCTCACAGGCCTCACAGCCCTCACAGCCCACACAGCCCTCACAGCCCACACAGCCCTCACAGCCCTCACAGACCACAAAACTCTCACAGCCCACACAGCTCTCACAGCCCACACAGCCCACACAGCTCTCACAGCCCACACAGCTCTCACAGCCCACACAGCTCTCACAGCTCTCACAGCCCACACAGCGCACACTCTTAGAGCCCACACAGCTCTCATAGCCCGCACCGCTCTCACAGCCCACACAGCTCTCACAGCTCTCTCAGCCCACAGAGCCCACGCAGCTCTCACAATCCACACAGCTCTCACAGCTTACACAGCTCTCACAGCCCACACAGCTCACATCCCACACAGCTCTTACAGCTCTCACAGCCCATACAGCTCTCACAGCCCACACAGCTCTCACAGCCCAATACAGCTCTCACAGCCCACACAGCTCTCACATGCATCACAGCCCTCACAGCCCACACAGCTCTCACAGCCCACACAGCTCTCACAGCCCACACAGCTGTCACAGCCCACACAGCACACACAGCCCTCACAGCCCTCACATCTCTCACAGCGCACTGAGCCCTCACAGCCCACAGAGCTCTCACAGCCCACACAGCTCTCACAGCCCACACAGCATGCACAGCCCATACAGCTCTCACAGCTCACACAGCCCTCACAGCCCACACAGCTCACATCCCACACAGCTATCATAGCTCTGACAGCCCACACAGCTCTCACAGTCCACACAGCTCTGACAGCCCACACTGCTCTCACAGCTCTCACAGCCCACACAGCCCACACTCTCACAGCCCACACAGCTCTCACTGCCCGCACAGCTCTCACAGCCCACACAGCTATCACAGCCCACAGAGCTCTCAGAGCCTACACTGCTCTCACAGCCCACAAAGCTCTCACAGCCCACACAGCCCTCACATCCCACACAGCTCTCACAGCCCACACAGCTCTCACAGCCTACACAGCTTTCACAGCCCACACAGCTCTCACAGCCCACACAGCTGTCACAGCCCACAGAGCCGTCACAGCCCACAGAGCTCTCAGCCCACATAGCTCTCACAGCCCGCACAGCTCTCACAGCCCATGCAGCTCTCACAGCCCACACAGCCCTCACAGCCCACACAGCCCTCACAGCTCACACAGCCATCACAGCCCACACAGCTCGCACAGCCCACACAGCTCGCAGAGCCCACACAGCTCTCACAGCCCACACAGCCCTCACAGCCTACACAGCTCACATCCCACACAGCTCTCACAGCTCTCACAGCCCATACAGCTCTCACAGCCTACACAGCTCTCACATGCCTCACAGCCCTCACAGCCCACACTCACACAGCCCACACAGTTCTCACAGCTCTCACAGCCCACACAGCCCACACTCCCACAGCCCACGCAGCTCTCACAGCTCATACAGCTCTCACAGCTCACACAGCCCTCACAGCCCACACAGCTCACATCCCACACAGCGCTCACAGCTCTCACAGCACATGTAGCTCTCACATCTCTCACAGCCCATACAGCTCTCACAGCCCATACAGCTGTCACAGCCTACACAGCTCTCACAGTCCACACAGCCCTCACAGCCCACACAGATCTCACAGGTCTAACAGCCTACACAGCCCACACTCTCACAGCCCACATAGCTATCACAGAATGCACATCTCTCACAGTACACACAGCTCTGTCATCCCACACAGCCCTCACAGCCCACACAAGCCCAATGAAACCATTAGCACTATCTCTATACCAGCATTGAATTCAAGCATGAGAAACACTTTAAAAAGAAGTCTACCGTATAAGGTAAAAGATACAAACTGTAAGCACACACAGCTAACATTAAGGAAAAAGATGAAAATATAATTCCTTAATTCACATACACACTCAGTGTGATGCTTGTCAAAAATCTTAAAGCCAGTCATTTCAGCAAAAAACATTTAGCTTGTTAAATCGTTTTAGGCATTGAGAGTGAGATGACACACACATACAAACAGAGAGATGTTGGAAGGAGAATGTGAGATAAGGCAGGCAAAGAGGGAGATAGTGCAGGCAAAGAGTGATATGAGATACACAAAGAGAGATGTGAACTAGTGTTTATAATGTTTAGTTAATGTGTTTGCTATGTGTTATGTTAGTAGTGGTCTATAATATGTCATATTTTTCTTTTCAACAGATTGTACATATCAACAGTCATAATAGATTATGCCTACGAAAGACCGCCAAAAGAGACTTTATAAGAAAGTTTTATCGAACAAGAGGACTCAATTAGAAGATTCATGCAAAGGACAATCTTCAGAGAAAAGAAAAAATGCTCCTGGTAAGCAAACAAATGAATTTTTAAGGAAATTGTTAAAATGCAGAAAAAGTCAAGAAAGTGTTTCTACGAAAAAGTTGTAACTAGAAAGAAAATGCAGAGGTCAACAAAAAATGGAATAATGGTCCAAGGAGATCATAGTGTGTCTGGTAATCGTAGGAGAAGTCAGTTTATTGACATTCGTAGACAAATGTTTCCTAACAGAGTAGTTTTGAATTTATTAAAAAATCTTAAGAAATATATTAGGAAAACAACTTTTTACAAGAAAAAGAAAAGAATAGAAAAGTGTGTTGATCAGGCTTTTAAAGTTAAGAGAAAGCTGTACATTTTAGTAATCAATAGAGCTCATACACTAGATAAGGCAATCAATGATTTGAAATCAAAATGTAAGTGGAAAAGAGTAATCAATCAAACTAATTTTTGTGATGTTTTTTCGGGAGAATGGAAGCATAGTTCAAGTAATGTGCCATTTTTTAATGAAGAGAGTTACTTTCAGGATAATGATTTGGTGCATGCAGTTGACACCAGTGGTCGAGCATATGAGGTGAAGGATGGTTGTCCAGTTGAAAAAGAAAAAATTGTGCCTAGAAATGCAGATGAGGTGTTAGCTGATAAAGTTTTAGGGAGATGTGCTAAGGGTCCGATATATACTTGGAATTGTAGTAGTATTTGTAGTGTGCAACACGATTCTATTAATTTGTTTTGCAATTTCCTACGTACATATAGTAAGAAAAGTCTAAAACAAAAGTTTAAGATGTTACAAGACTTAGATCCTTGCAGAATGAGGGAAAAAAAGGTTTGCATGGTCATTCATTGGCTTGTCTTTCTAAGAAAGTATGTCAGAATACTTTGCACCATTTTAGGATGTTAGGAGTGCATAAAACTAAAGTGAGGAAAATAGTGAGAAGGTTGTATTATGCAAAAAAAAGCACTTAGGCTAAAACAGTTAAACAGTGCTCTTTTGCATGAATCTGAATTAGATGTGAAGAAGATTTGTGAAGAAATAGAGTTTTGTTACTTTGGTGAAAAAGAGGACACTGCCGTAAATGATACAGTAATAGAAAGTAATGTGGAAGAGAATGTACAGATTGTAAGTACTCAAAATTATGATCATGAAATTACAAAGTTTAAGATCATTTCAAGTGAAAGGCCAAATTTTTGTTGTGTGTGTTGTCGACGAACTCATTATGAGAATCCGACTCGGTTAGTTGATTTATATGTTAAAAGTGAAATGTAAAATAATAATGAATGGAAGGATTTTGCACCTTATTTGTTGGTTGACAATTGTTTTGATTTGGGTTCTGATCTGCGTATTTGTAAATATTGTTATAATAAATTAAATGAAAACAGAATGCCTGCTAGAGCTGTACATAATAATCTTGAGTTGGTCAAGATTCCGTCTGAATTGATGGGTTTAAATACCTATGAGTGTATTCTGATTCAATGTGTGCATCCTTTTCAGGCTATTGTTCGCTTGGAGCCTTCAGATTTACAAAGAGGATTAAAGGGAAGAGTTGTTTATTTGCCTTTAGATTTAATGAAAAATATTGACACCATTGGCGAAGAAAAAGTGGAAGAGGAACCTCTAGTTATTCTAGATTATGGCGTTCCTACAAAGAGTAAGAAAATCTAGCAAGAATTAGCGGATGTTAGGAAAGTCAAAAGGGCAACGTTGTATTTAGTAAAAAACAATCAGAACTACAAAAATGTATATGTAGGAGAACAGGAAACAGCTGTAGAAGAGGACAGTGATTCATCAGCTGGACAGATTGAAAAAGTAGATGTGTCTTGACTCAATGAAACAGGACTCTGACTGTCCTGAGAACTGTCTCTGGCAATCTCGGCTGCAATCGTTGCTTCCTGCTCAATTTCCAAAGTTAGCATTTCTTGATATTTGGGAAAAGCAGGACATTCTATGGTCTCCTTAGCAGCAGTGAAAGAGTCTTCGTAACAGAGGAAATCTCCAAGCAGTTCCTCTTCTGCACGCCAAGGCTTGAAAAGTTGCAAAAGTGCTAAATAGAAAAACTCCTTTTTTTCTGGAGATTCACCACTCAATTTTCGATGGTTTACTAATTGGCATTTTCTTTGCTTGACCAGGCATCCCTCACTTCCAATTACAGCATACACTCCTTTCTCAATATCTTCTTTGATGTTCCTCTTGAATATATAATTTTGGAGAACCTCATATAGACAAACATTCTCAAGGTGACTGCTTCGATTTGGATAATATGTATCCAACATGTTGGTCTTCAAAATGTCGGTACTGTTTGGTTCCTTTTCTGCCAAATACTCAATTTCCCGGACAGGTTTTAGAACTCGATTTCGCGTTGCAGCAAGACCAAGACTCGCCCAAACAATACTCCTGGATTTGGCATAGAGACTTGCTGAAGACAATCGATCAGAACATTCGTAAGCTCCGATTTCTCGATGCGACAACATCTTCAGACTGAAACTGTACAACTTCTTGCTGAGGCTCTTTTCATGGGAAATGTCCTCCCACATATCCTTCAGTTCTGTCTTTTCTTTTTTGGTGATGTAAGATGTCACATACCGAGCCACAGCCATACAGTTGTCAGCCACAAACTGTATATCCATGTTAGCATTCCACATGGACAAAATCACTGGGTTGTAGTCATTGATGTACTTGGACTCTTCGTTCCTTTTCAAATTGTATGTATTCTTGGGTGATTTCCTCATCACATTATGTCGCAGCGAAGACATCAAACTGTTCACTCTACCTTTAGAAATCACCGGTCGTGGAAAGTTGAAACGACATTTGGTGTAGAACTTGTCCTTGTTTCTGAATTTACGACGACAGTACTTTCCACAACGATGGCTTTGGAAACGTAGAACTTGTTCTCTTAGGCTTTTCTTCTCCGTTGCGTTTGGAACAGCACACGTAGAATACTGTTCTATGAAATTCATCACTAAGTCATCCGGATCTGTTCCAAATTTAGGTGCATCCTTGATCCACAACAACATATGTATATGAGGGGCACCTCTTGCTTGGTACTCCTTTCTCCAGAAGAAATCCAACACCTCTCCAAGAGGTGGATTCTTCTTATTTGTGATGAAAGACATCATAGCTTCAAATCTATGATTGAAGTACCTGCATACATTCACTGGATCCAAAGAACACAGTTCTCCAGGTGTCTTGAATTCAATGTTTTCAATATTTCCATTTGCCTCTCGTAGAAATTCAAGTAAATCTTCCCAGCCATACTCGGCACAGCTCAGAGTGAGGAACCATGTCGGAGTTCCTAAGTTCCTCAGCATACATTTTAAATCACCATGACGACGGTACCAGTACTCATTAGTACCACGCTGACACGCCATGAGATTAATTAAGTGAGAATCCAAAATACTGTCTTGGACATTGATTTTATGCATAAAATCACTTGCCGAGATGTTTCGCATCTGTATACCACTTTTTAAAATGTGGTTCACTGCATATGACAGTCCAGACAGATCGCTTTCAAACAGGAGATGAAACAAATAGGGAATGCATTGAGGAAACCTAGGATCTTCTGCATACAATCGTAAAGTCCGGTATTCAGACGCAGGAATTTGATGAGGTCGCTCATCATATCTTCCTTCTTGACCTGTGGGAAATAGCTGTGGGAAACACCGAGATTCCAAACTTTCTTCCCAAACACTAATGGGACTCCCTTTGGCTTGTTTCATTTGAAACAACTCAATAGCATTCCCCATGACTTCCTTGGAATGCAAAGGATGAACACTATAATGTTCATATATTTCTTCACTATTAGACACCTCTACTTTCTCAATTTGGCCAGCACACAAAACGCTATCCTCTTCATCACTTACTTCCTCTTCTGCAACATATACATTCTTATAGTACTTATTATTTTTCTTCAAATACAAAGTTGCATTTTTCACTTTCCTAACATCCACTAAATCTTGCCATATTTTCTTATTCTTTGTCGGAACCCCATTAACCAAGATAACCAGAGGTTCCTCTTCCACTTTTTCTACTCCAATTGTGTTAATGTTTTTGTTCAAATCTAGAGGCAAATAAACAACTCTTCCCTTTAATCCTCTCTGTAAATCTGTTGGAGGCAACTTCCCTGTCTTTGGCTCCATTCTTACAATAGCCTGAAAGGGATGGATACTTTGAATCAAAATAGATTCATAAGTATTTAAATCCTTCAATTCTGAAGGAATCTCAACCAATTCCAGATTATTATGAACTGCCCTAGCAGGCATCTGGTTTTGGTTTAATTTATTACAACAATAAGTACACACACGTTGGTCCACTCCCAAATCAAAACAATTTTCTACCATCAAGTATGTGGCAAAATCCTTCCATTCACTATTATTGTCCCTTTCAGTTTTTGCATATAAATCCACTAACTTAGTCTGATTCTTATAATAAGTGCGTCGACAACATACACAAGTGAAATTAGGCCTCTCACTTGATTTCATCTGAAACGTGGCAATTTCCTTCTGAAAATTATCTGTACTAGAAACCTGTATATTATCTTCAACATAACCCTCTACTTCTGGGTCAATTTGAACATTCTCATCTCTACTACCAAAGTAACAAAACTCAATTTCTTCACAAATATTCTTCACATCTATTTCAGAACCATGCAAAAGAGCAGCACATAATTGTTTAAGCATAATTGCTGGACTCTTAGCATAATACAACATTCTCACTAATTTTCTCACTTTATTATGATGCACTGCTAGCATCCTGAAATGATGAAAAACACTCTGGCATACTCCCCTGGAAAGACAAGCCAGTGAATGACCACGCAAACCTGTCATTTGTCTCACTCTGCAAGGATCTAAATTTTGCAACAACTTTATTTTCTGCTTCAAACTTTTCTTATTAAATGTCCGTATAAAATCACAAAGCAAATTGATGGAAACCTGTCGCACACTGCAAATAGAACTACACTTCCAAATGTACACAGGACCCTTAGGACGTCTTCCTAAAACCTCATCACTTACCGCCTCTTCTGTCTCTGTTGTCACAAGTTGTTCTTTTTCAAATGGACAACCATCCTTCACTTCATAAGCTCGACCACTGGTGACAACTGCAAACACCAAATCATTATCCTGACAATAACTCTCCTCATTAAAAAATGCCTCACAACTTGAACTATGCATCCATTCTCCGGAAAAAACTTCACAAAAGTTAGTACGATTTACTACTCTATTCCATCTACTATTTGATTTGAAATCAGAAATTACCTTGCTTAGTTTCCTAATTCTATTGATTACCAAAATAAACAACTTTCGCTTAATTTCAAAAGCATGATCAATAATTTTCTCTACATTTTTCTTCTTCTTATAAAATGCCGCTTTCTGTTGGCCTTTTTTTTTTATATTTTTCAATAAATTAACTATTATCCTGTTACGGAACATTCGATTTCGAATGTCCCTAAACTGTTGTTTCCTTCTACTATCATGCACAGAGTTATCTCTTCCTCTACCAGTAACATTTTTGATGGGTCTTTCCTTTCCATTTAAATTGATTTTCTTTTTCTGAACTGAAACATTTTTGGGATAAATACTTTTTTTACTAAAAATATTTCTTAAGAATGATTTTGTGCTCTTACCCGGAGCTTTCTTGGTGTTTTGAAAAGTATTTGGGGAAGAGGACTGCTGCAATAAAACATCATCCTGCTGTCTTTGACGTTTTCTAGCCTTTCTAATACGATTTTTCGTTGGCATTTTTCAAATTAAAAAAAGATCTGCAGTTGAATCTGTGGAAAAATATAATAAAAAATTTTATTAAACACTATTACCAAACAGTAAATGAATAACAGTCATCTAAAACTTAATGCCCTACTTATCATTTAACATAGCAAATCTTTTGCACCAGCACTGCATCACAAAAATGACACTCAATGGTACAAAACAGGCATACAACAATCATAAATCACTCCCTAATATTTTAAATGATTAATTCAGGATGACGATAAGATGTGGCCTATCTAAAGGTTTGTTTAGGCCAAGATCTTTGGACTGGGGTGAATGTGTGTCATTGATCCACATTCGGTCCATCACCTGTTTTGTTTATTTGAGGTGAGGCCAACACATGGTTGCAGATAAGATTTTCACTGAAGAAAACAAAGGAGAACATACATGTGAAGGCCTACCAATGAAGTAAGTCATTATTTGAAATCAATTACATTTCTGGATATGTACTGCTAGAGCTTCATAGGTTGTTTTGGGTCATATTTATAAGGCACTTGAGTGTCTATTATGTTATTTTACCCTTTTTAAATGGAAAACGTTCTTCATGGTGCAAATTTCTTGTAAATACGCTCCCACCTGCGGTTGGCAAATTTAGATTTTGATTATGCCCTTACACCATTTTTGGGACATTATTAACATGCCTATGTAACTCCCATAATCAAAATCTAAATTTGCCAACCGCAAGTGGGAGCGTATTTACAAGAAACTTGCCCCATGAGGTACGCTTTCCATTTAAAAAGGGTAAAATAACATTATAGACACTCAAATGCCTTATAAATATGACCCAAAACAACCTATGAAGCACTAGCAGTACATATCCAGAAATGTAATTGTTTTCAAATAATCGTTTATAAACACAGCATATAAATCAATTGTATACCTGCATTCAAGAAGAAATGACTGAAAATGTCCTTGAGACACATGAAAGCGTTTTCTGGAATGCCCTAGCACCATTTTTGGGACATTATTAACATGGCTATGTAACTCCCATAATCAAAATCTAAATTTGCCAAGCGCAAGTGGGAGCGTATTTACAAGACACTTGCCCCATGAGGAACGCTTTCCATTTAAAAAGGAAAACATAACATCAAAGACACTCAAATGCCTTATAAATATGACCCAAAACAACCTATGAAGCTCTAGCAGTACATATTCAGAAATGTAATTGATTTCAAAAATTGATTTAAAACACAGCATATAAATCAATTGTATACCTGTATTCAAGAGGAAATGACTGAAAATGTCCTTGAGACACATGAAAGCGTTTTCTGGAATGCCCTAGCACCATTTTTGGGACATTATTAACATGGCTATGTAACTCCCATAATCAAAATCTAAATTTGCCAAGCGCAAGTGGGAGCGTATTTACAAGACACTTGCCCCATGAGGAACACTTTCCATTTAATAAGGAAAAAATAACATCAAAGACACTCAAATGCCTTATAAATATGACCCCAAACAACCTATGAAGCTCTAGCAGGACATATCCAGAAATGTAAATGTTTTCCAATAATCGTTTTTAAACACAGCATATAAATCAATTGTATACCTGCATTCAAGAAGAAATGACTGAAAATGTTCTTGAGACACATGAAAGCGTTTTCTGGAATGCCCTAGCACCATTTTTGGGACATTATTAACATGGCTATGTAACTCCCATAATCAAAATCTAAATTTGCCAAGCGCAAGTGGGAGCGTATTTACAAGACAGTTGCCCCATGAGGAACACTTTCCATTTAAAAAGGAAAAAATAACATCAAAGACACTCAAATGCCTTATAAATATGACCCCAAACAACCTATGAAGCTCTAGCAGGACATATCCAGAAATGTAAATGTTTTCAAATAATCGTTTTTAAACACAGCATATAAATCAATTGTGTACCTGCATTCAAGAAGAAATGACTGAAAATGTTCTTGAGACACATGAAAGCGTTTTCTGGAATGCCCTAGCACCATTTTTGGGACATTATTAACATGGCTATGTAACTCCCATAATCAAAATCTAAATTTGCCAAGCGCAAGTGGGAGCGTATTTACAAGACACTTGCCCCATGAGGAACACTTTCCATTTAAAAAGGAAAAAATAACATCAAAGACACTCAAATGCCTTATAAATATGACCCCAAACAACCTATGAAGCTCTAGCAGGACATATCCAGAAATATAATTGATTTCAAAAATCGTTTTTAAAAACAACATATCTGTTTCAGCTTACATAAGAGACCATGGAATGGGCTCCATGTACAACAATAACTTGTGTTACTGCATGCCAGAATGCTACACCGAATATGCAATTACAATTTCTCAAAGAAACAAAATCTATTTGTATATCACTAGAGACAAAACCACATTTTAAAAACACAGCTTTCTTCATCATTTTCTCCTTAAATCATACTATTCTCTATCTAAATTAAATAAATCTTTTCTCACCTTAGCAAATACTTTTTGAGTTATGAAAACAGTCTCAGAAATACACCAAATTGTCTTCAGCAGAAGAAAAACGATGCACTCCAGAGGCTGCAGCTATTGAAAGCACAGAAATACAGATATTCATTTCACATATCTCTCATATTAGCCAATCATAACTCTTCCCTCACTTTTTTCAAATCAAAACCCTTCCCCCCTCTGCCCTCTCTGCCTTTTTTCCATAGCAACCACCTCCTGGAAGACCTCTCATGTTTGCAAATTCACACAACAATGTTTCAATTGAACTCTGAACTCTCAGTGCACCTGCGTATCCAGTGCAATCTTTCATTAAATGTTTCTTCCTTGACCATTCAAATTACATCTTTCAAAGAACACATCCATGCACCCTAACTTTCTGTTTTCAGAAATGGAAATGCACCAATCACTGCTAATGAATCATTAGCATTGGAAATCCACAGTTTTTTTTCTTTACAAACTCCTACTGTTTCAACTGCCCTTTCATTACCACACTTCATCTGACTGCAGCACAACCTTCTCCCACCATGTTTAAGGTCTGGATTGTTGGACATAGTTACATCCACTGGGCTCAAAGGTATGCTGAGAACAGAAATTTACCTAACCTCAATTTACAAGATGTGGAAATTAAGTGGTTGGGCCAAAGAGGATTAAAATGTCACCAATTGATACCATTTGTGAAAACCTTTATGCATTTGCCAAAACCTGACCTGTTAATAGTGCACTGTGGAGGTAATGATTTGGGCACTTTGACTGGGGTAGGTCTGGAAATGCTTTTAAAGGACACCTTTGAGCAATTAATGGCACTTTTTCCTCAAACTGCCTTGGTATATTCCAATATATGCCAAAGAAAGAAATGGAGGTGGTCCAACCAATTTTGTCCACGAATTGAGAAAGCGAGGAAGCATGTAAACAAATCTGTTTCAGCTTTCATGAGAGACCATGGAATGGGCTCCTTGTACAACAATAACTTGCGTTACTACATGCAAGATATCTACAGAGGAGATGGAGTTCACTTCTCAGATGAGGGCAACAGAATTTTCATTCTGAATTTAAGACTGTGCATTGGTACCTACTTATAAGTACCTAAATGTACCATAAACCCAAAAGCTCTTCTCAGAGCTACCCTTCATCTGATCACACACTTTTATTATTTTTTTTCTAACTTTTTTCTGTAATTTTCAACAAACTACGCTCAAAGAGCGCTTTCCGGTACGCGAACTGGAAGCTAACCGCGCAAAATTTCAAAAAAAAAGTTTTTTCTTCGCACATATGGTCCTCCTCAGCCACCCTCAGAAAACCTAGGGGGTCAAAATACTTGTACCATGCCCCCTTCTACCCATTCAGAACATTATTTACCCTCCATTTTATACCTTGATTCGACCGAAACACAAAATGGTGGACTCCCGTTACGCTCCTAGTTCGCGGACCGGACCGCTTTCCGGGAAGCGGTCCAAAAAAAAGGTGGGAAAGTAATTTACAGAAAAACGACTAGAGACACTCTCACCAAATATAGATTAGCTCATACTACATAACAATCCCTTTCATTCTCACTAATTTGATTGAAATTTCATTTAGCCATTTAGCCTGTAGACCTCTCTAAGTACCGTGAGGTAAATTACTTCACAAAACACATCTGAAGTGTTGGAATTGACAACCAATGAAAATGTTACTTTCATTTTCTACTTTTATTACCTGACATTTGATTGGTTATATACCTGAATATATATAAAGGAAGAGAAGAAAACACAGCCATTTTGACTGCTACTTCTTGTTGTACATCACATTTGAATAGCTACCAAACACCTCAACTTGTTTCTAAAGGTAAGTTGTTATTTTTAAAACTGAAATATATTGTGCACTATAACTTAATATAGTAGACTTTTTCTGCTAGATTTAGACTATCCCTCTGTAGTAGTAATGTATTTAGATAGACTTCTCTGTTATAGTTATGAATGGAGTAAGGCTTGTCTTGGTTAAATCACATACACTTTTTTATAGTCCTATTTCCACTCTGATACTATACACTGCCAAAAGATAAATTCACTGATAAAAACTGCCTATCTAAAATTAATCCCAACAGTGCCCTATCTCTACTAATATATATTTTTTTAATCCAAATTTCAGGCAAAATGGAAGGCGAAAACCAAGTTTCTTTTGAAATGGACCTGCAAGAGAGCAGCCAAGAATTGATTGATCAAATTGACATGGAATTTATGGATGAAAGCTTGGATAAAGAACTGCTGCAATGTGTCCAAGCAGTAGATGCCCTCCTTGAAAATGAGGACATTTTACAACCTCACAGATTGCAAACAATATTTCAAGAAAATAATGACATTTCAGACACTGAAATGTTAGAAAGTTTAATAAATTATGAAAAACAATCAAAATAAAAAAAACTTTAAAAATAAAGAAAACAAAAAAAAACAACAAAAACAACAAACAATTAACATACAGTATTTGAAAAGCGTATCATTCTATTATCCTTATAGTACGCTGCCCAGAACGCTTTCCGGTTCGCGTACAAGGCGCTCATCGCGCAAAAAAAAAAAAACCTCCCTTTTAAAACCTCCACATAAAACCTAGGGGGTCAACGAGGATTTACTATGCCCCCTTATGGTAATTTCCCCCTTTGTTTTGGCCTCCTCTTGTCTCTCGATCCTACCGAGAGACAAGATGGCGGCCGCTCCGGACTGTTTAGAATGTTGACAGACACCGGAGAACCAATCAGCTTCGCATCGCAAAGTTCCGATACGCGAAAAGTACGCGAACCGGATCGCTGCCCGGAGCGCTGTTACAGATATATATCTTACTTTGAACGTTAATTTCTCAAAATCCACTGAAGCACATATATTGAGACCTAGCAAAGGCACATCGGGCTAACAGTCCCTACAATTTTGCCAAGTTTCGTGTAAATCCATTCAGCCGTTATAGCTAAAAGTGAGTCCAACCGCCCTATGGAAATTAACATGGGAAAAACGCGTTTTGGGACCCCCCTTTTATCTCAGCCCCCCCTTGCCGAAACCCCCCCCAAATTTCCAGGAGCTGCTCAGAAACAAAATGTGCCATTTTCCTGAAAATTTCAGCCAATTCCGTCCACAAACGCCAAAGTTATTAGACATAGAATTTTCAGAAATCCCATAGGGAAAAAATCCTAACTATATATACCTACTGGCGACCGCCAGTAGGTAATATATATATATATATATATATATATATTCACTGAAAAAAACATAGGTTTTAAACATGTTATAGTTAGTAAGTTGCATTTAAAAAACCTATGAAATTCAATGAATAAACCATAGGTTTTACACACGTTATAGTTAGGAAGTATGATTTAAAAAACCTATGAAATTCACTGAAAAAACCATAGGTATGACACATGTTATAGTTAGCTGGATATTTTACTCATATAAAACCAATGAAATTCCCCCGTTATAGTTACTTCAGCTAACTATAACTCGCGCACCACCAAATGCACTGCTGATGACTTCACATATTACATCACCAATGACATGGTCAGTGACATCACTCATGACATCACTGATGACATCATCCAGTGAATGGGTTAGTTCTGAAAATTAAATATGTTTATATATGTATATCTGAAGGTTGATGGAAGAAGAATTGAGTATATAAGTGTATAAATGGCTGCTTTTCAGGTGAAAAATAGATTGTATAACTGACTGATTAAGTATATCTTAATGAGTACATGGGTTAGTGAGTAATGTTTAAATATATACATATCTGTATCAGTCTCTCAGTTTCTGTGTAAGTGGCTGCATGTGTTGGTGAGTAGCTATATGAGTGATACATAATGTCTATATAGGTTATTGTTTGTTTGATTATTAGTTGGAGTGTCTGAGTGTCTAAGTGTCAATATGCTTCGGTGGGAGATGTTACGTAGTGCAGAGATGCATGAATGAGTGACTTACTGTTTGTATGTGTTGTTGTTGCAACAACAAAGATAGCCAAAGCACGATGCATGTTGTTCTCTTCTGTCCCCTATATAAGGACCCGAGAATTAGGTTTATTAAGCCTATTCTCAAGGAAAAGCAACCATGTCATTACAATGAGGGTTATGACTATTTGTTATCTTTGTCATCATCTGGTGTCTGTTGTGCGATGTTAAACTTCATACGAGTGTCACTCTTGATTAGAAAACGGTATGGTTAATTTGGCCCCAAGAACCTTTATCTTTGCCCATGTATATTGTTGTATCGTGACTTTTCTTTTCTTTGCCCTTTTAATGCATACCCTGGTACGAATAATTTATGAATTATCATAATTTGATTGAAAGTAAGAGTTACATGTTCTATCTGTGATCATATTAACTAATGTGTTTTACCAGTTTAGTGTTTTAGTTGTAAGACTGTCTTTTAAAAACGAATTCCAAATCATGTCTGTAAATGTAACTGCTTGACTTTTATGATTCTTTTTTTTTTAATCGAATAAAGTTTTTGAAACGAAACGAAACGTATAACTGACTGATTAAGTATATCTTAATGAGTACATGGGTTAGTGAGTAATGTTTAAATATATACATATCTGTATCAGTCTCTCAGTTTCTGTGTAAGTGGCTGCATGTGGTGGTGAGTAGCTATATAAGTGATACATAATGTCTATATAGGTTATTGTTTGTTTGATTATTAGTTGGAGTGTCTGAGTGTCTAAGTGTCAATATGCTTCGGTGGGAGATGTTACGTAGTGTAGAGATGCATGAATGAGTGACTTACTGTTTGTATGTGTTGTAGGCAGCATATATGCTGGACTGTATGGGTGAGTGAGTGTGTGTGGTGAGTAGGTATATAGGTTATTATTTGGTTTTTTTCTGTATGAGTGTATTTATGACTGTCTAAGTGAATGAATAACTGTTTTAATAGTGTATTTCTGAGTAAGTACATATGTTTTAAACTAGTACATATAAGTTATGTGTGAGTAAATCTCTGGTTGAGTGTCGGTGTGTAACAGGATGATCAGGATGTATCAGTGTATAAGAACATATGATGACTGAATACATATATGAGTGACTGTATATAATATATGAGTGACTGTATATGTCTGTTGATGAATAAGTGGTTGTGTATATAGATCTTCAATTTACTAAATAGGTGTGTTCTAAGTGGCATTGGTATGGCTATTGTATTGAAAATGTTATTTTCTATTTTTGAGTGTGTGTAATAAAGGTTATATTAGGGTGAGTGAAGGTCTGCCCCTCTTCCACAAGGATGATGTCATCAGTGATGTCATTTGAGATGTCATCAGTGATGTCATGAGTGATGTCACTGACCATGTCATGAGTGATGTAATATGTGAAGTCATCAGCAGTGCATTGCGGGCGCGCGAGTTATAGTTAGCTGAAGTAATTATAACGGGGGAATTTCATTGGTTTTATATGAGTAAA
This sequence comes from Lissotriton vulgaris, assembly GCF_964263255.1. Lineage (NCBI taxonomy): Eukaryota > Metazoa > Chordata > Amphibia > Caudata > Salamandridae > Lissotriton > Lissotriton vulgaris. The sequence goes on from NC_141689.1 coordinate 17,141,546, forward strand.
ATATCCAGCTAACTATAACATGTGTCAAACCTATGGTTTTTTCAGTGAATTTCATAGGTTTTGTAAATGCTACTTCCTAACTATAACGTGTCTAAAACCTATGTTTTTTTCAGTGAATTTCATAGGTTTTTTAAATGCAACTTCCTAACTATAACGTTTTTAAAACCTATGGTTTTTTCAGTGAATTTCATAGGTTTTTTGAATGCTACTTCCTACCTATAACGGGTTTAAAACCTATGGTTTTTTCAGTGAATTTCAAAGGTTTTTTAAATGCTAATTCCTAACTATACCGTGTGTTGTACAATTGTGGTCGAATGTGTGCATGGTTTCATCTCTCTTGATTTACGATGGACGTCGGCTGTTTGATGTACAACAATCCTTTAACCCCTCCCACGCTTATGACGGAACCGCTCCGTCATAGCCCTCGGGTGGGCTGCGCTGATGACGGAGTTGTTCCGTAATGGCCCGCCTGGCACGCCTGCGCGGCGCTGATTTCGCGCCTGCGCTGACATTCTGAAGAACGGGCGGGACCATGACGGAACCAGATGCGTCACATTGTAAATAGCCCACACCATGGCGCATCTTTTGCACCGACGCTGCGTCACAAAAGTGACGCAACGGCGGCGCAAAACAGGTGTAAGGGGCTTGTAAATCTGCCCCAAGGTGTCTAAAGGTAGGGTAGTGAGTTAAGGTAAATAAAAAATTATGGGAAGAGCAGTATGGAAAAGAAAGTAAAGGAGGAGGAGTGACAGAAGGGGAGTGAGGATGTTACATAAGGAAGGAGCGTAAGGGACAAAAAGATTCGCGCCTGCACTGATGATCTGAAGAACGGGCGGGGCCATGACGGAACCAGATGCGTCACGTTGTAAATAGCCTGCATCATGGCGCGTCTTTTGCACCGCCACTGCATCACAAAAGTGACATAACGGCGGCACAAAACAGGTTTAAGGGGCTTGTAAATCTGCCCCAAGGTGTCTAAAGGTAGGGTAGTGAGTTAAGGGAAATTAAAAATATGGGAAGAGCAGTATGGAAAAGAAAGTAAAGGAGGAGGAGGGACAGAAGGGGAGTGAGGATGGACATATGTAAGGAGAGTAAGGGACAAAGAGAGATACATAAAGTAGGGTAAGGGGAATGAAGGTAAAAGAAATGGAAAGATGGTAAGGGAAGGGGATTTGAGGATGATAAAAGGGAGGTAAGTGACCCCTGAGGCAAAACAAATATTTATTTTTTTTGGACAATCATGGGGTGCACGCACGGTGCACACACTCTGCGATTTTTCCCCCAAAAAATTGGTCCTGTGGGACCCCCTGATCCGGCCTAGGGGGTCAGGGTGCTTCTACCCTGCCCCCTTTTTTAGTTCTACACCTTGGTTTTTCTGCTTTCCTGTGCCTCAGTCTACCAAGGCACAAGATGGCTGCCAACAATTTCTGTTTTAGAGTGTTGACAGACAGTGGCAGCCAATCAGCATGAAGCTCGTGCACGGCAAGGTGCGCGCACCCATGCGCGCTTATAGATATATAATTGATTTCAACTTTAATTTTCTTGGCAACTACTGGAGGGATTTACACCATTTAAACAAAATCGTGATCTGCGAACCAGACCCTACCATTTTCCCAAATTTGGTGTAATTCCGTTCAGCGGTTCGTGCTGTAGCCGTGTCTAAACGTCCTATGGAAATTAACATGGGAAAAACACGTTTTGGGACCCCCTTTTTTCTCGGCCCCCGCTTGACGAATCTTCCCGAGATTTTCAGGGAAGGAGCGGAGCGTAGCGATCCATCTTCTTTGAGAAATTTGCGGAGATTCATCAACCGGCGTTAAAGGTATTCCCAATAGAATGTTGTGGATTTCCTATGGAAACTAGGTCCTAACTATAACTACCTACTGGCTGCCGCCAGTAGGTAATATATATATATATATATATTACCTACTGGCGGTCGGCAGTAGGTAGTTATAGTTAGGACCTAGTTTCCATAGGATATCCGAAACATTCTATTGGGAATAACTTTGGCGTCATATAAATTATGATTAGGGCTGAAGAAAGAAAAATAAGGGCACATGTTTACTTCTCAAATCCTCTTCTATTTCATTAAAAAAATTCTGACATGCAGACTGAAACATGCACTTTGAATACCAGCAGCAGAATTCCCTGGTGAGCAGTAGATTTACTACAGTGATCTAATGAGCAACTAGAGTGCTAACATTCAGAATTCATGGCAAATGTGTGACACATCTGAATGCCTTCTTGATGGAACCAAAGTAAACAAGCATTGAAAATGCAATAGATCTCGCCCTCGTTTAAGTTAAAGCCATTCTGTTTGTAATGAGGTGGCTTTTTAGCTTTGCTTTTATTAGTGTTTTTAAAATTTTCATGTAAATAACATGCTTATGTATGCATATATGTATATGCATGCATGCATTTATATTTATATTTATATAGATATGCAGATTACATATGTTTATATATGTATGTATATGTATATAAATATACACATACATATATATATAAATGCATATGCATATTTATATATGTGTATATGTGTGCATGTAGAGAGAGGTAGAGAGGTAGAGGTTGTAGAGGTAGAGGTGTAGAGGTAGAGAGGTAGAGGTAGAGAGGTAGAGGTAGAGACTAGTAGAGAGAGAAATAGAGAGAGGTAGAGAGTAGAGAGTGAGTAATAGAGAGTATAGAGTGAGTAGTAGAGAGTAGTAGAGAGCATTAAAGAGAGTAGCAGAGAGTGTGTAGTAAAGAGTAGTAGAGTGAATAGTAGAGTGAGTAGTAGAGAGTAGTAGAGAGTGAGTAGTAGTGAGTGAGTAATAGAGAGTAGTAGATAGTAAGTAGTAGAGTGAGAAGTAGAGAGCAGTAGAGAGTGAGTAATAGAGAGTAGTAAAGAGTGAGTTGTAGAGAGTAGTAGAGAGCAGTAAAGAGAGTAGCAGAGAGTGAGTAGTAAAGAGTAGTAGAGCGAATAGTAGAGTGAGTAGTAGAGAGTAGTAGCGAGTGAGTAGTAGAGGGTAGTAGAGAGTAAGTAGTAGAGTGAGTAGCAGAGAGCAGTATAGAGTGAATAGTAGAGAGTAGTAAAGAGTGAGAAGTAGAGAGTGGTAGAGTGAGGAGTAGAGAGTAGTAGAGAGTGAGTAGTAGAGAGTGAGAAGCAAAGAGAGAGAATAGTAGAGAGTAGTAGAGAGAGAGTAGTAGAGTGAGTAGTAGAGAGTAGTAGAGAGTGAGTAGTAGAGAGTGAGTAGTAGAGTGAGTAGTAGAATGCAATGAAATCTTGTGTTACAGAGAGCAGAGCATAGACTTGAATGTGCTAAAGAAGATGCATCACACATGCCCCCGCAATTATTATTTTTTTAAAAATATTTTTGTTCCTGTTGCTGTTGAGCAGATTTTGGTTACTTGTTTATTTTTTTGTTACAAAAAAATCTCAAAAATATATACAATTAAAAAAAAAATGTAAAACAAAAAAACAGTTCAGTAAGAACTAACTTCACTTCTCAAAGAAGAGCTATATTTCTTATATACTGTTTCATACTTTTTTGAATGAATTTGTAGTGTATAAATGAATGACTGAAATGACTGAGTGAAGGGGAAGAAGGGACTGAGGAAATGAGTGAGGAAAGGGTAATATGGTGAGTGAGGAAAGGGGAGTCAAAGAGTGACTGAAAGAAGGAGACTAATGGTAGGGAAGTGAGGTAAGGGGATTGAAAGAGTAAGGGAAGGGCAGTAAGGAAAGGAAAGTGAGGGAGGGGGAGTCAGAAAAGGGGAGCAGGAGACGGAGACAGGGAAGGGGAGTAAGAGACGGAGAGGGAAAAGTAGAGCAGGGTAAGGGTAGTGAAGGTAAGAGAAGTGGAGTGACATTGAGGGAAGGGGTATGAGGATGAGAAAAGGGGGGTAAGGGAAAGTGAGAGATGGGGAGTGAGGGAGAGTGAGGGAGAGAGAAGTGGAGTGAGGGGATGGAGGTAGTTAGGGAAGAAGAGTGAGAGAAGGGGAGTCAGGATTTCAATGAGGAAAGGAGAGTGTGGGGGAGTGAGGGAAAGAGAGTGGGAAAGGGAAGGGGTCTGAGATACAGACAGGAGGAAGTGTAGTGGGGGAAGGGGAGTCACAGTGAGTGAAGGGAAGTGACAGTTAGGGAAGGGGTATGAGGGTGAGGGAATGTGAATGAGGGAGAAGGAAGAAAATTAAGAAAGAAGGAAAGTGAGTGAGGGAGAGTGGAGGAGTGGTAGAAAGACAGAGAAAAGAAGATTAAGGGTAAGGGAGAGAGAGGGAAAGAGTGAGAGAGAGGGAGAGTAAGGGACTGAGAGGGAGTGAGGCTGTCATGTCTATCAGAGATTGGAGTTGAAGGAGATGCATATGAGTGGCTAAAGTCATTTTTGGAAAATAGAAGTTTCCAAATTCATTGCCCGCCATTCAAGTCTACTCCCAGACAGCTGAAGCACGGGGTTCCACAGGGCTCATGTATGAGCCCTACCTTGTTCAACCTGTACATGGAACCCCTTGCACATATAGTTGAGTCCTTTGGTGTTAATATTATAACTTACGCCGATGATACGCAACTGATGATCACACTCAGTCAAGATGGTGAAGAGACAGCTATCAACTTTTCAGCCTGTCTCTCAGCTGTAGCGAGCTGGATGAACAACAACTGTCTGCGTCTGAATGGAGACAAGACTGAGGTGTTGCTCATTGGTAAGGCTCCTTCAGCGTGGTCATCAGACTGGTGGCCAGTAGAACTTGGTCAGACCCCTGTCCCTACGGATTCAGCCAAGAATTTGGGAATGATACTAGATACCAAACTTTCGTATGTGAAGCATATCGAAAAGGTTACTGGCAAATGTTACGCAGTCCTCAAAATCCTGTGTAAGGTCCAGGACCTAGTACCGATGAGTACAAGGAAATCCCTTGTCCATGCCTTTTTTCAGCCCCCTCTTGACTATGGCAATGCCCTACTTCTAGGGCTGAGCCAAAAAGGTTTGAGACAACTACAAAGAGTCCAGAATATGGCTGCCCGCCTAGTTCTCAACCTCCCACGCAGAGCTTCAGGAAAAGATGCATTATCCAAATTGCACTGGCTTCCTATAAAGGAACGTATACTTTTCAAGGCCATGTGCATTTCCCATCGAATTGCACAAGGGAAAGGACCTCCTTATCTGAACAAGCTCCTCAACATCCACCGCCCAAAACGTCACTTAAGGTCACTGGGCAGCATGCTGTTTTCAGTTCCTTGCATTTTTAAAGCCAAACTGGGCGGGCGTTCATTATGTTACTTAGCGGCCTCCTATTGGAATAAACTGCCCCTTGAATTGCGGATGGAACCCTCCGAGAGGAGATTCCGTATGAAACTTAAGACGCATCTCTTCCCTATAGACTAGTGGTCTGTGTCTTGTTAGAGATTCTACTTGTCTGGCTGGTCTGATGGTTTAATGATGGGGTTCGATAGCGCGGGGACACACTGTTCAGTGTAACCAGGCGCTCAATAAATGGTTTTATTATTATTATTATTATTATTAGAGTGAGTGAGACAGAGGGAGACAGGGAGAGAAATATGGAGGAAAAAAAACGTGAGGGAGGGAGTGAACAAAGGGAAGTAAGATGGAGTGAGGGAGTGAGGAAAGAGGAGTGAAGGAAAGGGAGTGAGGGAAGCGGAGTGAGGGAATACTACTGAGGGTGAGTGAAAGGCAGTAACAGTGAGAGAAAGGGTATGAGGGTGACAAAAGGGGAATGAGAGAGAAGGTAGGAGATTAAGAGAGAGGAAAGGGGACTGAGGGATAAATTAGGAGTGAAGGAAACAGAAAAGGAAAGAGAGGAAGGGTGAGGGAGAGAGAGAGAGAGAGGGAGAGAGTCAGAGAGAAAGAGAGGGAGAGCAAGTGAGTGAGAGGGAGTGAAGCGGTTAGACTGAGTGAGACAAAGGGAGAGAGGGGCAGAGAAATGGAGTGAAGGGGAGTGAGGGACTAAAGGAATGGGAGTTAGCAAAAGGGAATGAGGAAAGGGGAGTAAGGGAAGAGGACTGATGGATGGAGTGAGGGAAAGAGAGTGAGGGGGAGTGAGGGAATGGTAGCAGGAGAAAGGGAATGGGAGTGATGCACAGAGAGGAGAATATGAAGTAGGGCAAGAGGAGTGAGATTGAGTGAAGGGCTGTGACAGTGAGAGAAGGGATATGAGGGTAAGCGAAGGGGAGTGAGGGAAAAAGAAGCATATTAAGATAGAGGAAAAAGTAGTGAGTGAGAGAGAAGGATTTATGGAAAGAGAGAGGAAAGAAAAGGAAGACTGGTGGAGAGAGAGGGAGACAGTAAGAGAGAGAAAGAGAGGGAGAGTGAAGGACTGTGAGGGAGTGAGCCAGTTATAGTGACTGAGACAGAGGAAGAGACTTAGAGATGGATGGAGGAAAGGGGAGTGAGGGAGGGAATAAAGGAAGGGGAGAGAGCAAAAGGGAGTAAGGGAGTAAAAGAAGGGGAGTGACTGAAAGGGAGTGAGGGATGGTGTGAAGGTGAGAGAGTGAGGCGGGATATAGAAAAGAGTGAGGGATAGAGCAGGAGAAGGGTAGTGATATTGGAAGAAAGGAAAGAGAAGTGAGGGACACAAAGGGGAAAAAGGGAGCAGGAGAAGGTGAGTGAGGGTGAGGGAAGCGTACTGATGGTGAGAGAAGGAGTATAAAGGTGAATTAAGGGGAGTAAGGAGAGTGAGGGAAGGTGAGTAAGATGAGCAAAGGAAGTGGAGTAAGAGACAGAGTGAAGAAAGTGAAAAAGGGAAAGAGAAGTAAGAGAGTGATGAGAAAGTATTTTTGTTTGTCATACTTACCTTATAAGTAATAAAAAGTTAATAATACATTTTTTATACATATAATATCTGTGAAAGAGAAGATAACATTGGGTTATGATATATATTTCACAATACAAAATAATTTGTACGCTATTTTATGTATCTTACTTTGCTGATCTCAGAATATATTGAATTTCACTGAAAACAGTGACTTCAATAGTACTCATCATATAACAGCGTGCAAAAAAAGACAATCAAGAAGATTGTCTTTTAAAAACCCATTAAATATTTTCATTAATAATGTAAAAATTAGAAAAAAACATATCTTAAATGTTGTTTCGAACAGCAATTTGTTACGTAAATATGGGATATCTCCAACAATCACAAAGTAAACAAACATTATTATTTCTTTTTCATACACTCTAAATAAAGTTATGTACAAACATTTACCCGAAATAGTCATTTTTTGTTTCAGATACCATTCCTCATGGCCAAATAGTATGTGTGAAATCCTTAGTTTGAAAGATACGTAATAGTACTCTTAAGCGTCCGTTTCCCAACCGTCTGAATCAGAAGCATCAACATCTTTTGTACCATTTAACAATGGTTATACCTCCACTGATGCAATTTATCATGTACATAGAACCTTAAACAACTAGCATGCTATCAGAACCTCAACATCATATGGTATGCCAATGACACTCTACTCATCCGTTATCATACCAAGTAGCTGTATACCATTAAAAGAAACCTCTACAAGGGAATAAAAAATGTCACCAACATCTCCAACAACTACAACAAATCTAAAACACCTCTGCCTCACAGATGATCAACATCTCCTGTGATAGCAACATCACCCACCATCTGATACACTTACACTACCTCTACGTCAACTACAAGAATTTTTTGAACCTCCTCACCATCACTCACAATGTACATTTCAACACCGGATTACCCTTTCTTAACAGCAGTAATTTTTCCATGCCAATTACTTTCCCTAAAATTTTGGTTGTAAAAACACTAGGTAAGAATTTGGTAAGTCATATGGCAAACATTGTTTAAAAATCAATTGAGTATCAATACAATGAGTCCAGCCTTTTGTACATTTTAAATAAGCTGTGTAATGTCCTGATGTGGAAAATAATTGCTACAGTTACAAAAGTTCTTCCTGATATTGATAGTTGAGAAGCCACAAAATGTTTAATTAAAGTTGTCAGTTTTCTTCCATCAGGTCTGCAGGTTGCAGCATTAAAATTACATACTGTCCATATCTTTGTATAAATAATGTTGATAACATTTGTGAGTTACATTGGATACAGACCATGTTTTGATTTGCTTCTATAACTAGATTATTAAAAGACACTGATTTGCAGTCTGGTAAAGTCAAATATATAAATCTGTCAGTGTTTATTTTAGTACTACTTGAAAACGAACAATTGGTACAGTCATTATGCCATTTATAAGAAAGGCCAAAAAGATGTTCAATATCTATACCTTTATCTTGCAATACAACAAGCATATACATCAGAAATTCCTGACAATCTTGTTGAATATTCTGTTAAAATTGATTTAAATCAGAACATATGTCTAAAACATTTTGAATATCAGAAACACTTTCTATTTTAGTTTTATAACTACTACATGTCTCAAACACAGAATTCAACAAACAACAAAATCTTTTGTCCTGATTTTCAACAATTTGTTGTTGTAAAGTTTCAAGAAAAAAAAACATTAAACGCTACATTAGCATAGCAGTTGACACCAGAACTGTTTTTAAACTGAAAACCAACAACCTCTTCAATAAAACCCTTTTTCTTTTTGGTTACTATCACTGGTTCATCTAGTTTTTTTCTTTTACCTGCAACCTCACTATAATTTTTCTCATATCTTCTTTTTAGACTTACCACATGTTTTTCAAATACTGGATATTGAGGTAAATTGGGAGCATGTTCTCTTCTTAACCTATTATACTCTTTTACACAATTTACATCTGCACTAATCTTTGTCTCATAAAAATCAATCAGGTATCATCGAGATAAAGCTCTGACTCGAGATAAAGCAACATATGCCATACCCTCTTTAAACACAGTACTTCCAATATTCACCAAAGCACAATCTACACTTAAACATTGAGATTTATGAATAATCACCGCATATGCCAAACAAACAAGAAACTGTTTTCGGCGGACATATAAATCTTTTACAAGCAAAAATCGAGCTGAACAACAACTCAATTGTTGTACTTCTTCAATTTCATCAAATTTGATTTTCAAAAACTCAATGTCATCTTTATTTGGGTAATTAACAAAAACAACAACATTACCTATTGCTCCATTTACTAAACTCTTTCCACATGTAACTTACATCATAAAATTATCCGACAATTTATACATGCATATAGATTCTTTTCTAAACCAGCAGTTTTAGATATTGGTTTCTCTAAAGTATCCAATTTTGACTTCAACTTTTCTGACAAAATAATAGTAGCTCCTTCATGCTCTATTCTATCAATAGCTTCCAGTATTATAATTTCTTGATTTTCTAACTTTAACATTTTTTCATTGAATATTTAACATTCTTGCAGAGTTGGCATCAAGCATATCACTGATTTCTCTTCTGTAATTTTTCTAAATAGATTCTCTGGGAGAATCTTTTCGTTTGGAAGCAAATTTGAAAGTAATCGTGCCTGTAAAGCTTCTTTGCCATGTTCACTAACTTTTCCAATTCTTATATCTTCAAGAATACTTTCATAATCAGCATCCTTTTCCTGTCGCATATTTGTAATGAGTTCTGTATTTCCGAAATATGACCAAATATTAACATTTCCAATGCTTCCCAGGCACTTTCTGGTGTCTTCATGTGAAACTGTTTTGAATTCTGGCTGTCCTTTCACAGGAGTTAATTTTAGTAGATCTCCAAAACTCATACTCTGAATTAAGGATTTGTCGCATTCTTAAATGTACAAAGGCAAGCATTACATTTGATACCATGCTTACCTGATCAATAATGAGAAGTTTCTTTTTTTCAAGACTCTAGATACTTCACAACAAGCTTCTGCAGATAGCTTGTGGTATTCTAATGTATTTTCATGCTCTACTATCAGCATCAATAAACTGTGGAAAGTAATCCCTTTAATGTTATGTGCTGCTAAGCCAGTTGGAGCAGTAAAAACACAAGATAGTGATGACTCAGTTCTTTTCTGTGGATAAGTTGAAATTCCTTTAATTAGAAAACTTTTTCCAGTTCCTGCTTCTCCACTCACGTAAAGATGGTTTAAATGACGTACATGAGCACTCTTTTTTATCATGATATAAACCTTCTTCAATCTGTTCTGTCACTTGATCATATATTTACTTTTGCTCAACATTTTGTTGTTTTTCCAATTCTTCTAAGTTTATTACATCCTCTTGAGCTTGTTCTATTTCTCTTTCCACCTCATCCATGGCAGTTTCTGCTTCATTTTGGATAATTGGTTCTCCTAGTGGATCCTGACTCAACAAAGCAGAACATTGACTGTCTTGAGAACTGTCTCTAGCAATCTCTGCTGCAATTGTAGCTTCTTGCTGTATTTCGTCGTTCAATATTTTCAAAACATTAGTAAAAACAGGACATTCTATAGTATTTTTAGTTGCGTTGAATGAATCTTCATAACTGTCAAAATCTCCAAGTAGTTCCAGTTCTATTCGCCATGGATTAAAGAGTTGCAAAAGAACTAAGTAGTAAAATTCCTTTTTGTCAGGAGTTTCGCAACTCAGTTTTCGGTGATTAATCGAATGTCCTTTTCTTTCTTTTACTAAACATCCTTCAGATCCAATCACAGCATATACTCTTTTATTGATATCTTCTGTAATGTTCCTCTTAAAAGTATAGCTTTGCAGTACGTTATAGAAACAAACGTTCTCAAGATGATTTCTTCTATTTGGATAGTATGTATCGAACATATTTGTCTTAACATATCTGTACTGTCTGGTTCTCTCTCTGCAAAATACTCAATTTCTTGTACAGATTTCAAAACTTGGTTTTGTGTTCTTGCAAGACCTTAACTCACCAATATGATTGTTCTAGATTTGGAGTATAGACTTACAGATGATAAACAATCTGACCATTCATATGCTCCGATTTCTCGATGAGACAACATCTTCGAACAGTAGCTGTACAATTTCTTACTCAGGCTCTTTTCATGAGAAATTTCTTCCCATATTTCCTTTAGTTCCGTCTTTTCAGATTTAGTAATGTAAGACGTTACATATCGAGCCACAGCAATAGAGTTGTCTGCAACATAATGAATATCCATGTTAGCATTCCACATAGACAAAATGACTGGGTTATAGTCACTTTGTATTTTGACTCTTCATTTCTTCTTAAGTTGTAGGTATTTTTCGGTGATTTTCTTGTGACAATATGTTGCAAAGATGACATAAAATTGTACACTCCTCCTTTTGATATTACTGGACGTGGAAATCCATTTTTACTGGTGATGAAAGACATCATAACTTCAAATCTATGATTGAAATACCTGCATACATTAACTAGATCCAAAGAGCACAGTTCTCCAGGTGTCATGTATTTTATATTTTCTATGTTTGCATATGCCCCTCGAAGAAATTGAAGTAAATCTTCCCAAGCGTAATCTGCACAGCTTAGAGTAAGGAATCTAAGTTTCTTAGCATATATTTAAATTCCCCATGACGACGTTACCAATACTCATTCATAACACGCTGACATGCCATGGGATTAATCAGCTGTGATTCCAAAACAGTATCTTTCTGTTGGAGTTTATCAATAAAGTCCTTTGCCAAAACATTTTGCAGATGTACTCCACTTTTTAGTATATGGTTCACTGCATAAGAAAGTCCAGAGAAGTCACTCTCAAACAGAAGATGAAACAAATATGGAATACAGTGGCGAAACCTTGGATCTACTGCATATAATCTTGATGTCTAATATTCAGATGCAGGAATTTGCACAGGTCGTTCATCATATTGTCCACCTTTGCCTGTTGGAAAAAACTGAGGGAAACAACAAGCTTCCAAGCTTTCTTCCCATACACTAATGGGACTTCCTTTCGCTTCTTTCATTTGTAATAACTCAAAAGTATTCCCCATCACTTCTTTAGAGTGAAGTGGATACACACTATAATGTTCATAAATTTCTTCAGTTCTGGACACATCTACTTTTTCAATTTGTCAAATCACTGTCCTCTTCTACAGTTGTTTCCTGTTCTCCTACATATACATTTTTATAGTAGTGATTATTTTTTACCAAGTACAACTTTGCCTTTTTTTACTTTCCTAACATCCACTAATTCTTGCCAGATGTTCTTACTCTTCGTAGGAACACCATTAACTAGAATAACTAAAGGTTCCTCGTCCACATTTTCGACACCAATTGTTTCAATATTTTTCTTTAAATCTAGAGGCAAATATACAACTCTTCCTTTTAATCCTCTCTGTAAATCTGAAGGAGGCAATTTACCTGTCTTAGGCTCCATACGTACAATAGCCTGAAATGGATGCACACATTGAATAAGAATAGACTTATAAATATTTAAATCCATCCATTCAGAAGGAATATTTACCAACTCAAGAATATTATATACAGCTCTAGCAGACATTTTGTTTTCATTTAATTTATTATAACAATATTTACAAATATGTTGATCAGAACCTAAATCAAAACAATTCTCTACCAACAAATAATTTGCAAATTCCTTCCACCCATTGTTGTTCTCCTTTTCACTTTTTAAATGTAGATCAACTAACCTGGTCTGATTTTTATAATGAATTTGTCTACAACAAATACAAGAAAAGTTTGGCCTTTCACCTGAAATGACCTTAAACCTTGTAATTTCTTGATCACAATTTTCTGTACTAAAATTCTGTACATGTTCTTCCACATTTCCTTTCTATTAATGTATCTGTTTCTGCACAGTCTTGTTCAGGACCAAAGTAACTATACTCAATTTCTTCACAAATGTTGATTACATCTAATACAGATCTATGCAAAAGAGCATTGTTTAACTGTTTTAGCTTAAGTGCTGGACTTTTTGCATAATACAACCTTCTCGCTAATTTCCTCACTTTAGTATGATGCACTGCTAACATCCCAAAATGGTGAAAAACACGCTGACATACTTTTTTACAAAGACAAGCCAGAGAATGACTTGCAAACCCGTTTTTTCTCTCACTCTGCAAGGGTCTAATTCTTGCAACATCTTAATCTTTTGTTTAACACTTTTCTTCCAATATTTTCGTAAGAAATTGCGAAAAAAATCAATTGAATCCTGTTGTACACTACAAATACTACTACAATTCCAAGTGTTCACTGGAGGCTTAGAACGTCTCCCTAAAACTTCATCAGCTAACACCTCTTCTGCATTTCTAGGGACAATTTTCTGTTTTCCAATCGGAAGGCAACTCTCTTCGTTAAAAAAAATGGCTCACAACTTGAACTATGTTTCCATTCTCCAGAAAAAAAATAGTTGTATTAATTATTCTTTCCACTTACTTTTGGCCTTTATAACATTGATTGGCTTATCTAGTGTTCGAATCATATTAATTACTAAAATGAACAATTGTTATTTAATTCAAAAGCCTTCTAAACAATTGTTCCAATATGTTTCTTTTTCTTATAAAAAGCTGTTTTTCTTTTACAATTCTTTATATTTTTTAACAAATTTAAAACAACTCTGTTATAAAACATTCGCTTGCGAATTTCAACAAACTGATTTTTTCGTCTATTACTATATAAAATATCTTTACCACATAGTTTTCCATAATTTTTCTTTTTTGTCTGTTTTTTCTTTGCAGTTACAGATTTTTTTTTCCTGATTCTCCACATTTTTTTCAGTTTGTGTTATTTTCCTTATGAAATCCTTTGTTGTCTTACCAGGAGCTTTCTTTGTTTTTTCCACACATTGCTGTTTAGATAAATCTTGTACTTCTTTTTTCTTGGAAAAGTAAGCCTGTTTATATAAAAGACAATCAATACGAGGCCTGACACACATGCTGCATAGGACTTTGTCAATAACACAATTACAATTTGTCCCCGTAGGAATGATTTTCATAACTTTCTTCAATACATAGCAGTCACCATAGTGATCAAATATTTATAAAGCAGCAAGGGAGATTCCTATATTGAACTGTTATTTTATTTTGTCTTTATCAAACGTTTTTTATGGCAACAAAAAATACTACACAATACATACACTTTTTCTTGTAGTATTGGACACCTTATGTTTTAAACATGGGGAAACACATTTCCATGTAAAATGAATACATTTATAACATAATTCATAAATTATACCAAGTATTCAGACAATGATACCAAATTCGTTTGGAAGAGTGTTGGGAATTTGGAGCATAACTGATTGGATAAAGGACTTTCACGCATCATGCCAGTGACCAAGCTGCGGCTGGATTAATTATTTCATTTCAAAAGTCGATTGGAGACGCGTTTGAAAGTCATTATTATTGTTTGAATTACCTTGACCATCGCAGTCTTCTTCACCTCCGGTTGGAGGTAGTTGATATATTTGCAACTAGTCCTGATGAGGGTCCTATGGATTTGTCTTAGCCAACGAGGGACCGAAACGTCGACGCACGACACCACTTTATCTGTATCATTGTCTGAATACTTGTTATAATGAATGAATTATGTTATAACTGTATTCTTTTTACATGGTAATGTGTTTCCCCATGTTTAAAACATAAGGTGTGCAATACTACAAGAAAAAGTGTATATATTGTGTAGTATTTTTTGTTATTCTAATCAAGGGTGAGGGAGGTGGATTCTGGATCCATTCACTTTCCAAAATAGCATGAAATCATCAAAGGGGAATGGATCACTTGTCCTGCTCAACCATTGGGTATACAGGAAATGAGGATGTCCCAGATGAAAAAAGGCCCTCATGCACGTGATGGGTATGGTGGTATCTGAAGCGGTATATGTTGGTTTTCCGCTTTTAGATCACGTCAGTGCATAATCATTGGGTCTGATTTCGATTTATGCAGCCTCCACCAGGTTGACACAGTAGTGAGCCAGTGATAAAAAAGTTATGTTAAAAAGACACATCAACCTAAGTTCTGCTGCTTTATTTTTACTTGGTTGTAGGTCTAGTAAACTCTATAGGAGTGCATCACCTTGGACTGAGTTACGAGTACTGGATGCAGTCAGAGTAATAAAAAACTTGAAGAGGGGAGAGATTGTGAGGGTATCTAAAAAAAGGTCGACATGTTTCTGCCTTGGTCTGCCTTGGTATAGGACTTACGGGCATTCATCAAGACCAGTGGTGGGAAACGTGAGGTTTAACAAAAATTAAGTGCTCAAACGTGAACGAAAAAGGTATTAACCTGTTTCTTCGGACTGGAGGTCTTATGGTACCTGTAAAGAATAAGCACATGGTTTTCGGCATACATACAGGGTTTGGGGGAAGGGGGGACATACACACCGAGCAGAACGTTGCTGCTTCTATCTATTCATACGTGAATATATAAACAACTAAAAAATGGCAATACTTTAAAACCGGTTAACAATCATGGCAATGTCAACTCTCTCTTTTTCTCTCCATACTCATGCAGCGGGTTTTTAGCGTGCTATTCGACAGTGGTTACATTGTGTTTTGTGTCGATCAAGAACGCCAATATTGACTAAGGTAGTGATGGTGGTGAGCCAATGGTGGGTGGCTATGCGATAAGGACTTTGTTATACAATGTGAGTGCTCAGCAATTGTTACCTCGCGCATTTAATTAACACGCTCCTGTCGGATCGTAGAGCTCTTGGAAGGGGCTAGAGGGTAGAGAAGGGGTAGTTAGCATGGGTGGTGTGGAATACTTGCGGTTTTAGGAGACACCTTCATCGGTCTCGCTACCTGTTGCACCCGGTCCTCAGCTTGCTTCGTCAGTGCGCTGCTCTGCCCTTACTGATCTGGAAACGATATGTACTGTTTCCGGGTCGTTTTATACGGCGGAATGGCCCTGTCGGTGACTCCCTATTGGTCGGCTGCTGTTGCTATAGTAACCTGGGGATGTTTTGTGTTCAAGATTACATAGAATTTATTTATTTGCCAGCGCCAGCCAGGGTATATTATCATTCAGTCCATCGCTGTCAGTTTAGAGCCTATGCACCCATCTTTGTTCTTTTTCGAAAAGAACTTTTTCGGCATTGTGGTCTTTGTTTGGCAAGGTTTCAAGGATGACCCACTGTAAGTCTTGGACGGTGTGGCCCTTTTCTAGATAGTGAGTGGCCATCTTCGTAGTGCTCTTTTTACACTTCACGTTGCTTCTGTGTTCGCAAAGTCTTTGTTTGGCTTTCCTGCAGGTCATTCCTATGTATCTCAGGTTACATGGACATGTGATCATGTAGACCACGTGTGTTGTATTACAGTTTGTGTGGCTATTCAGGGTCCATCTGAAGTTAGGGAGTAGTTGGAGCTCTTTAGTAGGTTTTGTCAGGCTGCAGACTGAACACGAGCCACAAGGGTAATGTCCTTGTACTTGTGGGTTCCCCCATAAGTTAGTATGTTGTTTTGGTGGTTTTGGTGGTGGTCTCATGTGCACCAGGATGTCTTTTAGGTTTCGACTCCTTTTATTTGCAAACCTGGGTTTTTCCCATGTAAGGTTGCCTGACGTAAGTATGCGCCAGTTCTTGTTCACTATTTTCTTGATGTTATTCGTCATGGCACTGTATGTGGTAACACATGTGAGGACATCCTCTGGTTGGTCTTTTGGGGTGCATTCGAGCAGTGCTTCTCTGTTTTGGTTCCTGGCACGTTTTTTACATTTGGCGATTACTTTTTTAGGGTAATCGCGAGCCTCCAATTTTTTAAAAGATCTTTAGCTTGTGTTTTGTACTCTTTTGTGTCACTACAATTCCGTCGTAACCTGAGGAACTGGCTGTATGGTAAGTTCTCTCGTAGAGGTCGGGGGTGGAAGCTGTTGAAAGATAACAAGCTATTTTTCGCTGTAGTCTTAAAGAAAGTTCGGGTTTGTAAGGTGTTAGCTTCAGCGTAAATCGTGACGTCTAGGAAGTCAATGCTCCTATCGTTGGCACAGTAGGTGAACTTGAGGCAGTCATCTTTTTGGTTGAGCCAGTTGTGGAATTCTGTCAGTTTTTCTTGATCTCCCTTCCAGATGACAAAAATGTCATCAATGTATCGTTTCCAAAAAAGGATACATTGATGATAGGGGTTGCTTGCTGCATCCAGGATATGTCTGTCCTCAAAGGTGCTGACATACAGTCCGGCAACGCTCGGGGCAAAAGTACTGCCCATCGAGGTGCCATGACATTGAAGGTACAGTTTGTCCTTATACTGGAAGAAATTTTCCATAAGTGCAATCCGGCAGCACTCCAATGAGGAAATATGAATTTTTATGGTCAATTATGTCCCCTATCGTAGACCCCAACGGCTCCATGTACGTGCTTCAAGTACATGTATGTTCCCTCCACTTCCAGCTATGAAGACGCAAATACATTTGCGTCCAACGTTAACATGTCCTCTTTCAGATCCACCATGAATGGGTCGAATATTCCGTTCCTAAGTGTGCCTTGCCAACGTCTTTACATGGTGCACTTTTCACGTTTCCCCTGGCTCTGGCGAGTTAGGCCCTGATTTCTGCCATCGAGCCTTTTCCTGCCTTCTGTCTCTGGATGCTACAGCCTGGACCTGCATCTGTATCCCTGACCTTTGTCTTACTCCCTGCGCGGCTAGCGGTGCCTGGCTCGGCCTGCTTGCCTGCCAAGACTGTATTTTGCCTTCAAGTTATCTGCTCCGCTCCTCGAAAATACATTCCTGTCTAGTAGTTTAGGTAAACATCCTTCCCAGCTGCAGAGCAAAGGGCTCGGCCTTTCTGTCTCCATGCAAGTAATTCATTGCTCCTGTTACCATGGTAGGCCCATGGCCCCCACACTACATGTAGACACGTAGACGCATATACACGCACTAGCAGTCAGTATAGAATAGCCTCTGCCCGAGAGACCTTTCCCTCTAGATAATACAGTTCCTCAAACACCAGATATTAGATATGATTTGGGATTAGGTTGTTCTGACACCCCAGACTTCTGTCTCCTCATGTGAGGCTAAATGTCAAGTCCCCTTCACCCTCCAGTTCCACGTCAATTACACGTCATGCTGCTGCGCACGCATCTCTGCCATGTGTTTCTGCTGACACTGCAGGATTCTCTTATGGATCCACCCACTTGTGACACCTCTATGTGACGTTTCTAGTACACGCCCTTGTGCACATCTTCTGTTCCGCCTTTTTCTTTACGTATATGTTTTCTTATCTCTTCTCTCAGCTGTTACGCCTTCTGCATCCATCACCACTGTAATGCATTGACTATATATATGATATTCTGTCAATAAAGTATTGTCTATCCCTTCCTGAACCTTCGTGGTGATGGAATATGATTGCCTGGTTCGAACCAATTCCTTTTTAAGGAATAAAACCCCTTTTGAAACCTCAGATACCACGGACTCTGCCTCTTATTTTTTCTGAGTTATTCTTATTGAAGTTTACCGCATAAATTAAGTATAGGTAATTTAAATTTACCACATAATTGGCGCCCGAACAGGGACCCCTCCCCCACCTTACGCGCCGGCGGTGCGTTGCAGGCCCGGTCCCCTGCCACAGCCGTGACGGACAACTACGCGTACCCGCAGGATTTCCTGTATCTCCCTCAGGCCAACGGAGGTGACTGAGGCTGCGATCGACACCCAGACGAGGCGGTGAGGAGTGCGGAGGATCCCGACCAGAGTCTAGCTGAGAGAGCAAGGTCCGAGGTATTCAGAGGCCCACCAGGTTCCGAAGTCCCGAAGTACCTACGTCACGAGTCGAGTCGAGTCCAGTCCGGTCCAGTCCAGTGTCGAGTTTCCGAGGCCTTCCGTTCCGTGCTTCCCGGTGAGTACCGTTGCTGGGGACGCATCTAGACGAGCGCATTAATTTGTGCCGGTCAAGACGGGTTTGGGTACACAGACCCGATCTGCACTGTTTTAGCGGTGTATCTGTACTGTTTAGCAGTATATCCGATCTGCACTGTTTTAGCGGTGTATCTGTACTGTTTAGCAGTATATCCAGTATGCAGTTAGCTAGTTTCATTCTAATTATTATTGTTCGTTTTTAAAAAATGTTTTAGTGTGTTTTAAATGTCGTGGTATGAGTGATTGTTCGATCTTTATTACTGTGTTTATTGTATTTACTGTGTTCAAGTTCGAGTAAGTATCAAGTAGCAAGGTTCAAGATGCCTTTATTTTCCAAACTACGACAAATAAAAACTAGAAAAGGGATACTCGAGGAAGCTGTTCCCATCCCACCCAGGGACACTCCCGGATATTTTATGTACCATAAGCACGGCCTAGATGCCGTATTATACCTTGACTTGTGGGTGGATTACACCAAAGATTTAGAAGAGAATCAGAAATGGCCCGCTACGGGGACATGGGATGCCGACTGCATCATGAGAGTAGAAGAAGCATTATGGAAAAAGAAAGCCAGACAGTCACAGAAAGACGCCATTGAATTATGGCGTAAAGAATTGCATAGACGCACAGAGAAAGCACTCATAAAAGCAGAGAAAAGTAGAGAGGATTCAGACAAAGCCCGAGAAAACGTATTAGTTGAGGAAGGTATACGAGTAAAAGCAGAACAAGTAGACAGACAGCGAAACACTCTTATGAATGGTATGTGTCCTCTTCTGGCCGAGGGTTTACCTAAGGCCACCCCGGAAGTACCAAAAGATCTGCCACCTCCATTGCTCCCGACTAAATTACACCACAAGACCGCAAAAGACATATTCCTTTCTTCCTATTTAGACGATGTAGCCCCCGAATATGTTAATATTCCGCCGCCACGCACACCACCCGCTGACGGCACCCCACCCCGAGATAATCTGCACCCGCTTCCGCAACAACAAACTCCTCCTCCCGCTCCACATCCTCCGCCGATTCCCCCAACCCTTCCTGCACCTATTATTCCTGGCATGAATCCACTAAATCCTTTTTTACCTGGCACCTCAGGAGGTGCGGCAGGAGGTTTCCAGACACCGCCACAAACACGTCGATTGACTTATAGGGATTTAGCACAACAACGTACACCTCAAACAGCGAGTTACGACATACTTAAAGAGCCTCTTACAGACTGTAGATATGATCCAGTACCCGGTAAAGACGACAGAATGATGCTATCATCAGTACGTCTACGATGAGTTACAAACTATTTAATGTTACTACCAGGAATGATTGAGCATCTAGACAGAATATATCTTTTTGTCCAAACGGGGCAAGGCCCTGAAAGTATTGGCGAGGCCATGGCACACCAGAAAGTTGACACTCAAAGAATGATATTACGTTTCTTCATAAACTGCTTGATAAGAGACCAAGATAGACCTGGTGTAGACCAGGAAGAAATGAAAGCACTTAACAAATGGGGTCAGAATATAGCAGACGGAAAACATGATAAACAGAGTTGTATAGAAAATATGTACCCGAAGGATCCGAAAAGCAGTAGAACAAATACACGAAAGAAGACAGCCTGAAAGGGAAATAGATACAGACAAGAATGAATCCTCGGAGGAGGAGGAACAACCAGAAACAACAACAGGAGCATTGCAGTTACCAGCTAGAGAAATGATAGCATATGTAGGTAAGGGAAGACCCTTTAATAATTCAATACGTCCGGTACGTCCAGAAAGTAAGAGACTTTTTCAAGCTGCCATGTTAAACCCGAAGACCCCTGAACACCTATTTCAGGCTACCGATAAAATACTTCAAGAATGAATGGGGTACCATGTACTCGATTCCATGGATGAACAAGAATTAGCCAGGTCAGCAGTACAATGGGCTGACAGTTCTGATAAATATAGTGATGACGTGTTAGCGCAAACGTTTTTGAATCTTTCCCCAGATGAACAGCGTCTAGCTGGTATGTACATGATACAACACCTCCTTATATTGTACAAAAGCCAACACTCTGATCCTGGTCCCCTACCTGATATATTAATAGAGCTACTCATGAATAAATGGAGAGGCCTAGGTACCGATTTAATTAAAGTAATTCTAGAACATCGGCACAGATATAGTGCCTTCCTGTGTCCACAATATTTACAACAAGGGGTGGTGAGGGACAGAGTCTCTGAATTAAGCAGGAAGCTCTCACCCAGTCAAGAGATCAGGGCTAGATCCAACACCGTTTTTTAGCTCACTGCACCATCCCAGTTTCAGAACCTGGCTGTATGCAAATTAGTCTGTTCCTGTCCCAGTGCATGATGGGAACAGGGCAAACCAAACTACAAAAGCCAATTCTTACACTGGGAAGGAAACAAGCTCCCGGGGACCGGTTTCTGGCATTACAGCCGTCTTCGGCCCGGTTTGCTTGAATCCTGATGGTGCAATGAGCAAGGGTCTCACATCTGAGAATACCCTTCCACGTTTAGGGTGGACAAAAATATTTACAACAAGGGGTGGTGAGGGACAGAGTCTCTGAATTAAGCAGAAAGCTCTCACCCAGTCAAGAGATCAGGGCTAGATCCAACACCGTTTTTTAGCTCACTGCACCATCCCAGTTTCAGAACCTGGCTGTATGCAAATTAGTCTGTTCCTGTCCCAGTGCATGATGGGAACAGGGCAAACCAAACTACAAAAGCCAATTCTTACACTGGGAAGGAAACAAGCTCCCGGGGACCGGTTTCTGGCATTACAGCCGTCTTCGGCCCGGTTTGCTTGAATCCTGATGGTGCAATGAGCAAGGGTCTCACATCTGAGAATACCCTTCCACGCTTAGGGTGGACAAAAATATTTACAACAAGGGGTGGTGAGGGACAGAGTCTCTGAATTAAGCAGAAAGCTCTCACCCAGTCAAGAGATCAGGGCTAGATCCAACACCGTTTTTTAGCTCACTGCACCATCCCAGTTTCAGAACCTGGCTGTATGCAAATTAGTCTGTTCCTGTCCCAGTGCATGATGGGAACAGGGCAAACCAAACTACAAAAGCCAATTCTTACACTGGGAAGGAAACAAGCTCCCGGGGACCGGTTTCTGGCATTACAGCCGTCTTCGGCCCGGTTTGCTTGAATCCTGATGGTGCAATGAGCAAGGGTCTCACATCTGAGAATACCCTTCCACGCTTAGGGTGGACAAAAATATTTACAACAAGGGGTGGTGAGGGACAGAGTCTCTGAATTAAGCAGAAAGCTCTCACCCAGTCAAGAGATCAGGGCTAGATCCAACACCGTTTTTTAGCTCACTGCACCATCCCAGTTTCAGAACCTGGCTGTATGCAAATTAGTCTGTTCCTGTCCCAGTGCATGATGGGAACAGGGCAAACCAAACTACAAAAGCCAATTCTTACACTGGGAAGGAAACAAGCTCCCGGGGACCGGTTTCTGGCATTACAGCCGTCTTCGGCCCGGTTTGCTTGAATCCTGATGGTGCAATGAGCAAGGGTCTCACATCTGAGAATACCCTTCCACGCTTAGGGTGGACAAAAATATTTACAACAAGGGGTGGTGAGGGACAGAGTCTCTGAATTAAGCAGAAAGCTCTCACCCAGTCAAGAGATCAGGGCTAGATCCAACACCGTTTTTTAGCTCACTGCACCATCCCAGTTTCAGAACCTGGCTGTATGCAAATTAGTCTGTTCCTGTCCCAGTGCATGATGGGAACAGGGCAAACCAAACTACAAAAGCCAATTCTTACACTGGGAAGGAAACAAGCTCCCGGGGACCGGTTTCTGGCATTACAGCCGTCTTCGGCCCGGTTTGCTTGAATCCTGATGGTGCAATGAGCAAGGGTCTCACATCTGAGAATACCCTTCCACGCTTAGGGTGGACAAAAATATTTACATCAAGGGGTGGTGAGGGACAGAGTCTCTGAATTAAGCAGAAAGCTCTCACCCAGTCAAGAGATCAGGGCTAGATCCAACACCGTTTTTTAGCTCACTGCACCATCCCAGTTTCAGAACCTGGCTGTATGCAAATTAGTCTGTTCCTGTCCCAGTGCATGATGGGAACAGGGCAAACCAAACTACAAAAGCCAATTCTTACACTGGGAAGGAAACAAGCTCCCGGGGACCGGTTTCTGGCATTACAGCCGTCTTCGGCCCGGTTTGCTTGAATCCTGATGGTGCAATGAGCAAGGGTCTCACATCTGAGAATACCCTTCCACGCTTAGGGTGGACAAAAATATTTACAACAAGGGGTGGTGAGGGACAGAGTCTCTGAATTAAGCAGAAAGCTCTCACCCAGTCAAGAGATCAGGGCTAGATCCAACACCGTTTTTTAGCTCACTGCACCATCCCAGTTTCAGAACCTGGCTGTATGCAAATTAGTCTGTTCCTGTCCCAGTGCATGATGGGAACAGGGCAAACCAAACTACAAAAGCCAATTCTTACACTGGGAAGGAAACAAGCTCCCGGGGACCGGTTTCTGGCATTACAGCCGTCTTCGGCCCGGTTTGCTTGAATCCTGATGGTGCAATGAGCAAGGGTCTCACATCTGAGAATACCCTTCCACGCTTAGGGTGGACAAAAATATTTACAACAAGGGGTGGTGAGGGACAGAGTCTCTGAATTAAGCAGAAAGCTCTCACCCAGTCAAGAGATCAGGGCTAGATCCAACACCGTTTTTTAGCTCACTGCACCATCCCAGTTTCAGAACCTGGCTGTATGCAAATTAGTCTGTTCCTGTCCCAGTGCATGATGGGAACAGGGCAAACCAAACTACAAAAGCCAATTCTTACACTGGGAAGGAAACAAGCTCCCGGGGACCGGTTTCTGGCATTACAGCCGCCTTCGGCCCGGTTTGCTTGAATCCTGATGGTGCAATGAGCAAGGGTCTCACATCTGAGAATACCCTTCCACGCTTAGGGTGGACAAAAATATTTACAACAAGGGGTGGTGAGGGACAGAGTCTCTGAATTAAGCAGAAAGCTCTCACCCAGTCAAGAGATCAGGGCTAGATCCAACACCGTTTTTTAGCTCACTGCACCATCCCAGTTTCAGAACCTGGCTGTATGCAAATTAGTCTGTTCCTGTCCCAGTGCATGATGGGAACAGGGCAAACCAAACTACAAAAGCCAATTCTTACACTGGGAAGGAAACAAGCTCCCGGGGACCGGTTTCTGGCATTACAGCCGTCTTCGGCCCCGTTTGCTTGAATCCTGATGGTGCAATGAGCAAGGGTCTCACATCTGAGAATACCCTTCCACGCTTAGGGTGGACAAAAATATTTACAACAAGGGGTGGTGAGGGACAGAGTCTCTGAATTAAGCAGAAAGCTCTAACCCAGTCAAGAGATCAGGGCTAGATCCAACACCGTTTTTTAGCTCACTGCACCATCCCAGTTTCAGAACCTGGCTGTATGCAAATTAGTCTGTTCCTGTCCCAGTGCATGATGGGAACAAGGCAAACCAAACTACAAAAGCCAATTCTTACACTGGGAAGGAAACAGGCTCCCGGGGACCGGTTTCTGGCATTACAGCCGTCTTCGGCCCGGTTTGCTTGAATCCTGATGGTGCAATGAGCAAGGGTCTCACATCTGAGAATACCCTTCCACGCTTAGGGTGGACAAAAATATTTACAACAAGGGGTGGTGAGGGACAGAGTCTCTGAATTAAGCAGAAAGCTCTAACCCAGTCAAGAGATCAGGGCTAGATCCAACACCGTTTTTTAGCTCACTGCACCATCCCAGTTTCAGAACCTGGCTGTATGCAAATTAGTCTGTTCCTGTCCCAGTGCATGATGGGAACAGGGCAAACCAAACTACAAAAGCCAATTCTTACACTGGGAAGGAAACAAGCTCCCGGGGACCGGTTTCTGGCATTACAGCCGTCTTCGGCCCGGTTTGCTTGAATCCTGATGGTGCAATGAGCAAGGGTCTCACATCTGAGAATACCCTTCCACGCTTAGGGTGGACAAAAATATTTACAACAAGGGGTGGTGAGGGACAGAGTCTCTGAATTAAGCAGAAAGCTCTCACCCAGTCAAGAGATCAGGGCTAGATCCAACACCGTTTTTTAGCTCACTGCACCATCCCAGTTTCAGAACCTGGCTGTATGCAAATTAGTCTGTTCCTGTCCCAGTGCATGATGGGAACAGGGCAAACCAAACTACAAAAGCCAATTCTTACACTGGGAAGGAAACAAGCTCCCGGGGACCGGTTTCTGGCATTACAGCCGTCTTCGGCCCGGTTTGCTTGAATCCTGATGGTGCAATGAGCAAGGGTCTCACATCTGAGAATACCCTTCCACGCTTAGGGTGGACAAAAATATTTACAACAAGGGGTGGTGAGGGACAGAGTCTCTGAATTAAGCAGAAAGCTCTCACCCAGTCAAGAGATCAGGGCTAGATCCAACACCGTTTTTTAGCTCACTGCACCATCCCAGTTTCAGAACCTGGCTGTATGCAAATTAGTCTGTTCCTGTCCCAGTGCATGATGGGAACAGGGCAAACCAAACTACAAAAGCCAATTCTTACACTGGGAAGGAAACAAGCTCCCGGGGACCGGTTTCTGTTTATCACCACCCCCTTTTCTGAATCGATTTTGGCCACTATAGGTGTGGCAGGGTATACTCAGACATGAGTCCCTTTCTCACTGCTCCATCAGGATTCAAGCAAGCCGGGCGGAAGACGGCTGAAATGCCAGAAACCGGTCCCCGGTAGCTTGTTTCCTTTCTGGTGAAGAATTGGCTTGGTAGTTTAGTCTACCCTGTTCCCATGATGCACTGGGCCAGGGACAGACTGATTTGCATATAGCCACGTTCTGAGCTGGGATGGGGCAGTGAGATAAATAACGGTGATGGATCAAGCCCTGATCTTTGGACTGGGTAAGAGTGGTCTGCTCAATTCAGACACTCTGTTCATCACCACCCCCTTTTCTGAATCGATCTTGGCCACTATAGGTGTGGCAGGGTATACTCAGACATGAGTCCCTTTCTCACTGCTCCATCAGGATTCAAGCAAGCCGGGCCGAAGACGGCTGAAATGCCAGAAACCGGTCCCCGGTAGCTTGTTTCCTTTCTGGTGAAGAATTGGCTTGGTAGTTTAGTCTGCCCTGTTCCCATGATGCACTGGGCCAGGGACAGACTGATTTGCATATAGCCAGGTTCTGAGCTGGGATGGGGCAGTGAGATAAATAACAGTGATGGATCAAGCCCTGATCTTTGGACTGGGTAAGAGTGGTCTGCTCAATTCAGACACTCTGTTCATCACCACCCCCTTTTCTGAATCGATTTTGGCCACTATAGGTGTGGCAGGGTACACTCAGACATGAGTCCCTTTCTCACTGCTCCATCAGGATTCAAGCAAGCCGGGCCGAAGACGGCTGAAATGCCAGAAACCGGTCCCCGGTAGCTTGTTTCCTTTCTGGTGAAGAATTGGCTTGGTAGTTTAGTCTGCCCTGTTCCCATGATGCAATGGGTCAGGGACAGACTGATTTGCATATAGCCAGGTTCTGAGCTGGGATGGGGCAGTGAGATAAATAACGGTGATGGATCAAGCCCTGATCTTTGGACTGGGTAAGAGTGGTCTGCTCAATTCAGACACTCTGTTCATCACCACCCCCTTTTCTGAATCGATTTTGGCCACTTTAGGTGTGGCAGGGTAAACTCAGACATGAGTCCCTTTCTCACTGCTCCATCAGGATTCAAGCAAGCCGGGCCGAAGACGGCTGAAATGCCAGAAACCGGTCCCCGGTAGCTTGTTTCCTTTCTGGTGAAGAATTGGCTTGGTAGTTTAGTCTGCCCTGTTCCCATGATGCACTGGGTCAGGGACAGACTGATTTGCATATAGCCAGGTTCTGAGCTGGGATGGGGCAGTGAGATAAATAACGGTGATGGATCAAGCCCTGATCTTTGGACTGGGTAAGAGTGGTCTGCTCAATTCAGACACTCTGTTCATCACCACCCCCTTTTCTGAATCGATTTTGGCCACTATAGGTGTGGCAGGGTATACTCAGACATGAGTCCCTTTCTCACTGCTCCATCAGGATTCAAGCAAGCCGGGCCGAAGACGGCTGAAATGCCAGAAACCGGTCCCCGGTAGCTTGTTTCCTTTCTGGTGAAGAATTGGCTTGGTAGTTTAGTCTGCCCTGTTCCCATGATGCACTGGGCCAGGGACAGACTGATTTGCATATAGCCAGGTTCTGAGCTGGAATGGGGCAGTGAGATAAATAACGGTGATGGATCAAGCCCTGATCTTTGGACTGGGTAAGAGTGGTCTGCTCAATTCAGACACTCTGTTCATCACCACCCCCTTTTCTGAATCGATTTTGGCCACTATAGGTGTGGCAGGGTATACTCAGACATGAGTCCCTTTCTCACTGCTCCATCAGGATTCAAGCAAGCCGGGCCGAAGACGGCTGAAATGCCAGAAACCGGTCCCCGGTAGCTTGTTTCCTTTCTGGTGAAAAATTGGCTTGGTAGTTTAGTCTGCCCTGTTCCCATGATGCACTGGGCCAGGGACAGACTGATTTGCATATAGCCAGGTTCTGAGCTGGGATGGGGCAGTGAGATAAATAACAGTGATGGATCAAGCCCTGATCTTTGGACTGGGTAAGAGTGGTCTGCTCAATTCAGACACTCTGTTCATCACCACCCCCTTTTCTGAATCGATTTTGGCCACTATAGGTGTGGCAGGGTATACTCAGACATGAGTCCCTTTCTCACTGCTCCATCAGGATTCAAGCAAGCCGGGCCGAAGACGGCTGAAATGCCAGAAACCGGTCCCCGGTAGCTTGTTTCCTTTCTGGTGAAGAATTGGCTTGGTAGTTTAGTCTGCCCTGTTCCCATGATGCACTGGGCCAGGGACAGACTGATTTGCATATAGCCAGGTTCTGAGCTGGGATGGGGCAGTGAGATAAATAACGGTGATGGATCAAGCCCTGATCTTTGGACTGGGTAAGAGTGGTCTGCTCAATTCAGACACTCTGTTCATCACCACCCCCTTTTCTGAATCGATTTTGGCCACTATAGGTGTGGCAGGGTATACTCAGACATGAGTCCCTTTCTCACTGCTCCATCAGGATTCAAGCAAGCCGGGCCGAAGACGGCTGAAATGCCAGAAACCGGTCCCCGGTAGCTTGTTTCCTTTCTGGTGAAGAATTGGCTTGGTAGTTAGTCTGCCCTGTTCCCATGATGCACTGGGCAAGGGACAGACTGATTTGCATATAGCCAGGTTCTGAGCTGGGATGGGGCAGTGAGATAAATAACGGTGATGGATCAAGCCCTGATCTTTGGACTGGGTAAGAGTGGTCTGCTCAATTCAGACACTCTGTTCATCACCACCCCTTTTCTGAATCGTTCCTGTGTCCACAGTTTGATCCAGCTCCACCTATAGAAAGAAAAACGTATTACATAGACAGACAGAATCCCTTACGAGAAGTGCACCCAGTCCGGAATGATGATAATACTTTTAGACGCGTGTTTGTGTACACGCCCATAACTAAAATAGAACTATTGGAAATGAAGAAATTAGTGCCCAGCCATGACAAAGATCCAGCAGGTTTTCACCGTGAAATAAAAGACATGTTACTCATGGGTGATTATACCTATCCCGACATCATGAAAATATTGAAAGTATTATTGCCTGCCGGTATTTACGAGAAACTCAAAGAAAAAGAATGGGAGGTGGGAGAGCAAAAGATAGATTGGGCTGCATTAGAAAACGAAGAAAACACTCGAACTCCAGGCCTAGGGCTTGGGGCCGAAACTAAAGCATTACCAGGATTGTTAGTACAAGTATTGCCACGCTTATTAGCAACAAAAAAGAAAGACTGGGGTGCAATCTCAGACTGCAAACAGAAACCCGATGAAGACACTAGTGATTTTTATTCCCGATTTGAGAAATGTTTTGGTATTAATAGCGGCCTGAAAGCAAGTAGCGAGTCATATCCACATATTTTTGTAACAAAATTAGTCGAGAATTCCCTGCCCCAGGTTAAGAATAGAGTACTGAAAGTCGAGAGCACCTGGCAAGCTAATACCCCTTCACAAATGTTACAAATGTTACAGTAACACCAGAATAGAATTAGAGAAGAACAAGAACACGAACAAAGACGTATGAAAGACACGAAAATGAAAATGCTAGTTGCTCAGTCAGTTCCAGCTGACGGTCGGAAAAAGGGTATGACACAGTCCAATAATTCAGCAGGTCCTGTTAAAGGGACATGTAACTACTGTAAACAGCCAGGTCACTATATAAACGATTGTGCAGTTTTGAAACACAATATAGCTACAGGTAAAACTAAAGAAAGACCGCGTCCTCCTAGACAGGACCAGGCCCAACAACAAGTATCACAGAATATCCAGCCTATGCATGCTTCACAACAGACAGTACAGACCGTAGCAGTACCACAGTCACAGCCCATTGCCGCAACACAAAACACGACACAACAGATGTACCAGTATGCACAAAATGATTATCCCGATTATCAACGATACACATGAAACAGCCTAGAGAGGGAGGTTGGCTTGCCTCTTATTGAGGTTCCTGTAGATCAAGAGGGTCCTTATGTACATAGTCAAGTATTAGGGAAAGACAGAAAGTTTTTAATTGATACAGGGGCAAGCAGGACAACCATAAGTCACGACGAGGTTCCAGGGGCACCCCTCTCAGGCTCACAGAATGTTTCCCTTGGATTTTCAGGAAAGCCTATTGTTAATGAAGTATCGCAACCACTTCCCCTTGCAGTTGGTCCATTGACACGTACCACAGATCTATTACTCACAAAATCATGTCCAGAAAACTTGTTAGGTATAAAGACACTGAAAGCTCTAGGAGCCGTTATTTGCTGTTCTCCGGAAGGAGTAAGACTGTTTTTGCGTGACTTTAAGGGTCACTATGTGTTGAGAGATATTGATCCCAGATTACAGAATGTCCCTGCACATTTATGGGCACAAGGCCCCACTGATGTAGGTTGTATGCACATTACACCATATCGAGTCACACTCAAGCCAGGAGTGGTATTACCACGAATTCGACAATACAAGTTACCCCCAGATGCTGTAGTGGCTTTACTGAAAATCATTGACAAGCTCATTGCACAAGGAGTGGTTGTGGAAACCGACTCCAATCTCTGTAATTCCCCCATCATTCCGATTCTTAAACGTACTGATCCAAATGCACCTCCAGTTTATCGATTAGTCATCGATTTGCGCGAATTGAATAAATGCATTATACCACAATATCCCGTGGTCCCAGATATCTCTTCATTATTGACTGCCATTGATTCAGAAGCAACGTTCTTTACTGTAATTGACCTCAAGAACGCCTTCTTTAGTGTCCCAATTGATCCGGAAAGCCAATATCTTTTCGGATTCTGTTTAAATGGACGAAGCTTCAAATTTGCACGCGCACCTCAAGGATTCACAGAAAGCCCCAGCATCTATAGCCAAGCACTGAAAAGACAACTTGACAGTATTCACATGCCTGAAAACACTGCCCTGCTTCAGTATGTCGATGATCTACTGATCACCGCCCGAAGCGAACCTGAATGTGAACGAGCATCACTGACGGTTTTGCATTTCCTGGCTGACAAGGGACACAAGGTGTCTCCTTCGAAGCTGCAATTCTGTGTTCAGCAAGTTGTGTACCTTGGGCACTTGCTGTCCAAAGGGGGGAGACAGCTCACACCTGACCGCATCCAGTTAATTGTAAACATGTCACCACCGAAGACACAAAAGGAGGTGCGGGCCTTCATAGGCCTCACTTCTTACTGCAGACAATGGATTCCCCAGTACGCATTTCTAGCAAAGCCACTCATACAGTTGACAACTCAGGAGGCAGCGTCTTCGACTGTCCTCCCTTGGACTCAGGAACATACACAAGCTTTTGAAGACTTAAAGAAAGCTTTATGCCAAGCACCTGTTTTAGCGACACCATGTTACAGCAAGTCTTTTACACTTTTTGTCACCGAACGCGAAGGTACTGCATTGTCAGTACTCACTCAAGAACAAGCAGGTTCACACAAACCGTGTGCTTACTTTTCTAGTACATTAGATCCAGTAGCCCAGGCTCTGCCTGCGTGCTTGAAATCAGTAGCAGCAACAGCTCTAGCAATCAGACAAAGTGATTTCATAGTGTTAGGACACCAATTGACAGTGCAAGCCAATTGACAGTGCAAGTTCCACATTCCGTGGAAGTTCTTTTAAACCGAACACAGACTCAGCACTTGACTATAGCACGACTGACAGGTTATGAATTGACATTGTTTCAGCCACACATAGAAATTAGACGCTGTAATACATTGAATCCTGCTACACTTCTGCCATTAAGTGAAACAGACCCATTGGCACATGACTGTATTGAAATCATTACTATTACGACGAAACCCAGACAAGACTTGACAGACACTCCATTACCAGATCCAGACCTGACACTTTATGTGGATGGTTCATGTATGAGAACAAGTACAGGAGAGTTAGTGGCCGCCTACGCAGTCACAACAGAAACTGACGTTATAGAAACGAATTGTATTGACACCCTGTCAGCTCAAGCAGCAGAGCTCATCGCTCTGACACAAGCCTGTATTCAAGCCAGAAATAAGAGAGTTAACATATATACAGATTCACGTTATGCATTCGGAGTCGTACACGACTTCGGTGTCCTCTGGCGAGAGAGAGGTTATTTGACTTCTCACGGTGCCAAAATTCAACACGGTCCCCTCATTCAAGCACTGTTAGATGCAATACATCTGCCTACAGCCATATCCATCATGAAGTGCAAAGCACATACGAAAGTCACCGATATCATTTCCCAGGGTAACGACCTGGCAGACCGAACAGCCAAGCAGACAGCTCAGAACCAGACTTACGCAACTGACTTGACAAAGACAATAGTCTCGACACCGACACACTGCATGACAGTTAGGGATCCCGCCCTAGATGTAATTGACATACAGACACATGCTACACCAGATGAAATCAAGAAATGGACTGAACTAGGAGGGATCCAAACAGATCAGGGATGGATGACGAAGGGAAAATCTACATGGTTTCTCCCCGACTCTATGGTTCAAGTTATCATTAATACAGTACATAGTCCAGCACATCTAGGAGAAAAAGCCATGTTAGACAGTATTCAAAACCTCTGGTTCAATAAACATTTACGAGCAGCAGCCAAACAGAAAGTGCGTACTTGCATGATTTATTGTCAGTTCAACCCAGGTAAAAGCATTCCTGTAGAGCAAGGTGGATTTCATCCTCCCGATCACCCTTTTGAAGTCCTCCAGATGGATTATATCCAGATGGAACGTTGTCGAGGATTCAAATATGTCCTCGTAGTTGTATGTGCACTTTCCCGTTGGACAGAAGCATATCCAGTCCCAGATTACACTGCTCCGACCACTGCCAAGCAGCTGGTTCGTGAATTTTTCCCCAGATATAGTTTGCCCCGTATCGTATACTCAGATAACGGTCAGCCATTCTCGTCCGAGCTTGTGAAACAGGTTACACTCCTGCTCGGCTATCAATGGAAGTTCCATTGTGTCCGACATCCCGAGGCAGCAGGTCTCGTGGAGCGTCATAATCAGACTCTGAAAATTCGTCTTGCCAAAATCTGTAGAGAGAAAGGCGTCGACTGGATAGTAGCTCTACCAGTCACACTCTTTTACATGAGAATGATCGCACACTCCAGAACAGGGCTATCCCCGTACGAGGTGGTCTTCGGTAGGCCACCAAATATGTGGGGGACGCCTTTGCCTCGAAAAATAACCGATGTTGACTGTAATATGCTGACAGATTACCTTGCCTCCTTGATGTCTGCACTACAATCATGTTGTTCACAGGTCGCTGCAGCCTTTCCCGACAACACCGAGGTGAAGCCCCATGAAGTTGTTCCAGGAGATTTCGTCTTCGTAAGAAATTTCAACAGGAGAAGTCCGCTGGAGCCCCGCTGGCAAGCACCGAAGCTAGTACTTTTGACCACAAGGACTGCTATAAAAGTGGAGGGCCGCAAGGGCTGGCTTCACTCGAGTCATAGCAAAAAGTTCCATGGACTGCCGCCAGATTTGAACTCTCAGCCCTGCCCTCCTCCACAGACTGATTCAAAACTCCCCCTGGTCAAGAAAACTTCTTCCCAAGAATATAAGTTGAAATTGAGGTCTAGCAAGTCAGACAGTTTAATTGTTTAAGTCCTCCCCTAGGTGAATCGGTTAGACGAGTCTCTGACATGTATCCCCTAGACCCCAACAGAGAGAGAGATAGACAGAAACAGCTCAAGAAATGTGAATATTGTAAATCACTTCGTAGTCACTGTATTGTGACACTATTGATTATGTTTTTTCTGAGTCTTTTGATTATTGCTACAAGTATACTGTTGCATATATACTACCCTATTTTCAAGCGTGCACATTCTCCCTTCAATGTTACTGCAGAGCACTCTTTCAGTGAACTGCCCCCGCATGAATTATCTTACCGACTTGCGCTGCGCAACAACACATTCATTAGTATGTAACATCATTCCCATCAGACCAGTAACGCTACAAATTGTTGGATATGTGGCCGACTCCCTCCCTATCAGAAATACAAGGGAGTTCTGCCCCTCTTTCCGTATCCGTTCACACACAATGGTTCCTGTGGTGCATGGTTTAGTTTGATTAATTCCTTAGATTCCAATTCCGTAGTTTACCAGGGCAACTGGGTATGGGGAAATCTGAACACCGTTTTGCATAAAGTATGTTTCCCTGACAAGGAGGGTCTTCCCAAAAGGACAGGGACTGATCTAGAAAATGAAGTATATGGATTAGGTAACTTCACACTTAACCTCATGATTCTGAATGTTGAATCTGAAACCGCACCAGTCTTGCCTGCTATGTCAGTATTACCAGTCAAAGGTGAATTATGTGTTAGAAAGAATGCTTCAGTACACCTGGGACATAGTAAATGTACTACTGTGATCGAATTCAGTGATAAAGGCAAGTCTACGTTTAAAGCTTCCCGTCATTCCTATTTCATTTGTGGTCATACCGCATACATACGCTTACCTCCAGATTGGGATGGCACCGGTTACATTGCATTCCTTCTGCCACCTGTTTTCCTAGCCCCTCCTGATTATCATAGGAATACTTATCTAGTACACAATAGACCCCAGAGAGATCTCCCGATTGTCGACTACACTGAAACGGCATGGGAGCAATACACAGACTTCAATAAAGGTTTCTTTCCCTACTTAGGTGCTGTTTTTAATAGTAAACTGATACGTAGATTAACCAGAACCCTCGAAGCAGTCGTGAATGAGACTACTTCCGCCCTAGGCAACTTAACGGAGGAGCAGTCTGCGATGCGGATTGTTGTCCTTCAAAATCGTCTTGTCCTTGACGTCATCCTGGCCGATAGGGGCGGAGCCTGTAGGGTCATCGGATCGAGCTGCTGTGTTTTCATTCCAGAAAACGCGCCATCAGTATATAGAGCCATAACCCGTCTTCACAAGATTGCAAGTCAGATACACCAGAATCCAGGCACCGGGACTTGGTCTGGTTGGTTCTGGAGCGTGTTGTCAGCCTGGGGATGGAAGGTCCTATCCTTCCTAGGTATTGCTCTTCTCATAGTATTCAGTTGCTGCCTATGTTTACAATGTGGGCCAGCGATTTGCGGCTTGTGCGCCACATCATGTATTCCTCATTCAAGTCCACTTTCAAAACACCGTAAGAAGAAAGAAGAGCAAATGATGTTACATGAACAGATTGATAGATTAATGAGGATTGATATATCATGAAGGGGACAAGGAGGGAATGAGGAAATATGAATTTTTATGGTCAATTATGTCCCCTATCGTAGACCCCAACGGCTCCATGTACGTGCTTCAAGTACATGTATGTTCCCTCCACTTCCAGCTATGAAGACGCAAATACATTTGCGTCCAACGTTAACATGTCCTCTTTCAGATCCACCATGAATGGGTCGAATATTCCGTTCCTAAGTGTGCCTTGCCAACGTCTTTACATGGTGCACTTTTCACGTTTCCCCTGGCTCTGGCGAGTTAGGCCCTGATTTCTGCCATCGAGCCTTTTCCTGCCTTCTGTCTCTGGATGCTACAGCCTGGACCTGCATCTGTATCCCTGACCTTTGTCTTACTCCCTGCGCGGCTAGCGGTGCCTGGCTCGGCCTGCTTGCCTGCCAAGACTGTATTTTGCCTTCAAGTTATCTGCTCCGCTCCTCGAAAATACATTCCTGTCTAGTAGTTTAGGTAAACATCTTTCCCAGCTGCAGAGCAAAGGGCTCGGCCTTTCTGTCTCCATGCAAGTAATTCATTGCTCCTGTTACCATAGTAGGCCCATGGCCCCCACACTACATGTAGACACGTAGACGCATATACACGCACTAGCAGTCAGTATAGAATAGCCTCTGCCCGAGAGACCTTTCCCTCTAGATAATACAGTTCCTCAAACACCAGATATTAGATATGATTTGGGATTAGGTTGTTCTGACACCCCAGACTTCTGTCTCCTCATGTGAGGCTAAATGTCAAGTCCCCTTCACCCTCCAGTTCCACGTCAATTACACGTCATGCTGCTGCGCGCGCATCTCTGCCATGTGTTTCTGCTGACACTGCAGGATTCTCTTATGGATCCACCCACTTGTGACACCTCTATGTGACGTTTCTAGTACACGCCCTTGTGCACACCTTCTGTTCCGCCTTTTTCATTACGTATATGTTTTCTTATCTCTTCTCTCAGCTGTTACGCCTTCTGCATCCATCACCACTGTAATGCATTGACTATATATATGATATTCTGTCAATAAAGTATTGTCTATCCCTTCCTGAACCTTCGTGGTGATGGAATATGATTGCCTGGTTCGAACCAATTCCTTTTTAAGGAATAAAACCCCTTTTAAAACCTCAGATACCACAGACTCTGCCTCTTATTTTTTCTGAGTTATTCTCATTGAACTTTACCGCATAAATTAAGTATAGGTAATTTAAATTTACCACACCAGAACGAAATGTCTGGGTGTCTTGTATGTCCAAGAGGTGCTGAACAGGATGCTTTCCAGGGTTTCCATGGTTTTCTCTTGTGGGAGACTTGTATAAAGACTTTCGACATCGAATCCAACCAGAAGCATGGTGTTGGGTGAGTATTCGATGTCTTTTATTTGATTAAGGAGGTCTCTTGTATCCTTCAGGTATGTTGGAGTTCTTTGTACAAGTGGTCTTAGGTACTGGTCAGCAAATTGGGAAAGGGGTTCCAGGATGGATCCAATTCCTGACACGATTGGTCTCACTGGTGGTGGGAGTCGTCCTTTGTGTGTCTTTGGCAATGAGTAGAAGTAAGGGGTTCGTGGTGTGTTGGTCCTAAGGTAATCCCCTTCCTTCTTGGATATCCAATTTTTCGTTTCTCCTTCCTCGATCATCATTGCGATTGTTCTTTGCAGTCTGGGTGCGGGGTCTTCTGATAGTATTTTGTAGAATTTTTCATCTGCCAACAGATCCATGCATTGTTGGTCGTATCCTGACTTTGTTAGGAGGACCACTCCTCCGCCCTTATCGGCCGGTTTTATGACTATGTCACTGTCGCTTTTCAGTGCATTCAGTGCTAGTTGTTCCGATCTGGTAATGTTCTGAAATGGTTTCCGAGTGTCACAAGCGAGGTCGTCAATGCCTTTGAATAGTGCCTGCTCGAATGTTAGTATCTCAATTGGGACTTGGTGATTCAATGGGCAAAAGGTGGATTTCTTCTTCAGTGTGGTATCCCCATCATTTATTTGTGGTTGTTCTCCTTGAAAAAAGGCTTTGAGTTTCAATTTTCTACAGAACTCTGCCATCTCGCATTTTGTCTTGAATACATCCAGTTTCGGTGTTGGTACGTATCCCAAACCTTTGTTTAGTACACTTTCTTCATCTTTCGTGAGAGTTCTGTCTGTTAGGTTGACGATGAGGGAGTCGTGTTTGCTCCTGTTTTCGCTTTTGTCACGCTCCTTGTTTGTACCTGTCTCGTTTGGTCGGACCAGGTGACCCCTCTTCTCCGTGTTTTCTCGGTTGTCCAGCCATTCCCTAAAAAAGGAATCCTTTGTTGGAAATTTTGACCTCCTTGATGTGGTAACTGGTGGCTCATCATCTGTGGGCCTTGGAAGTATGGATTCATTCATCCCTGGAAGTTAGGGATATAGGGTTGGAACGGCATCCCTTGGTTGCCCATTTGGAAGAAGGGTGGGCGCCAGAAGTTGCGTCCTCGTCGGTTGCCTCTTTTATTCTGTTGGCGGTTCCTGGGACTGTTGTAGTTGTCCGTTTCTTGATCTGAGCCAGTGCTGGATGCACCACTGTCTGATCCATAGTTAGAGGCGTTGTCATCAGACTTGTAGTCTTTACTGCTATATGGATGTACTTTATCCATTGAGAACTTTTTCAGTTCTTTTGCGAGTTTCTGTAACAGTCTGTACTAAGTATTCTTGGGATAACAATTGCTGAGCACTCACATTGTATAACATAGTCCTTATCGCATAGCCACCCACCATTGGCTCACCACCATCACTACCTTAGTCAATATTGGCGTTCTTGATCGACACAAAACACAATGTAACCACTGTCGAATAGCACGCTAAAAACCCGCTGCATGAGTATGGAGAGAAAAAGAGAGAGTTGACATTGCCATGATTGTTAACCGGTTTTAAAGTATTGCCATTTTTTAGTTGTTTATATATTCACGTATGAATAGATAGAAGCAGCAACGTTCTGCCAAAAACCATGTGCTTACTCTTTACAGGTACCATAAGACCTCCAGTCCGAAGAAACAGGTTAATACCTTTTTCGTTCACGTTTGAGCACTTAATTTTTGTTAAACCTCACGTTTCACACCACTGGTCCTGATGAATGCCCGTAAGTCCTATACCAAGGCAGACCAAGGCAGAAACATGTCGACCTTTTTTTAGATACCCTCACAATCTCTCCCCGCTTCAAGTTTTTTATTACTCTGAGTGCATCCAGTACTCGTAACTCAGTCCAAGGTGATGCACTCCTATAGAGTTTACTTTACCTACAACCAAGTAAAAATAAAGCAGCAGAACTTAGGTTGATGTGTCTTTTTAACATAACTTTTTTATCACTGGCTCACTACTGTGTCAACCATGGGTAAAAACCTCCTGGTGGAGGCTGCATAAATCGAAATCAGACCCAATGATTATGCACTGACGTGATCTAAAAGCGGAGAACTAACATATACCGCTTCAGATACCACCATACCCATCACTTGCATGAGGGCCTTTTTTCATCTGGGACATCCTCATTTCCTGTATACCCAATGGTTGAGCAGGACAAGTGATCCATTCCCCTTTGATGATTTCATAGTATTTTTTGTTGCTATAAAAACACTTTTGATAAAGACAAAATAAAATAACAGTTCAATACTGGAATCTCCTTTGCTGCTTTATAAATATTTGATCACTATGGTGACTGATATGTATTGAAGAAAATTATGAAAATCATTCCTACGGGGACAGATTGTAATTGTGTTATTGATTATACCCAGTCTTTGTGGGATTATTGGGTGGCTCTGTCCTTTTAGGCATAGGACTTTGTAGCACTACATGTCGTAAAGCCTGACTTCATGAGTACATGTATTCCCATATTTTTAAATAACATCAACTAAGCAAATTATTCTGCCACAATTTTCTGAAATGAATACTGACTCACACTGTGATCTTAGACAAATGACAGTATGCCTTGTAATTCAGTAAAATGATTACTACAGTGAAAGAGGGACTTGCTAGGAGTGCTGTTTTAGGGTTTAGAGCAGTGCAGTAGTGTTGAAAGAGTTTAGCAGGTTTTACTAGGGATGGTGTTTCAAGGTTTAGGACAGTGCAGTGGTTATCAGGCAGTGTAGGAGGTTAAGGTGAGACTGGGAATGTAGAAATGAAAATTCACAGAAATTATTACTACATGCGACAGAGAGAGTTGCTATGACATTTCTACAGCAAACCCAGGATCTTTATTACACTGTATGGAGACTATTTGGGAATTAAAAGTCCTGACACACATGCTGCATAGGACTTTCTAGCAGTACATGTGCTAAAGCCTGACTCACTTCATGAGTACATGTACTCCCATATTTTTAAACACATCAACGAATCAAATATTCTGCTACATTCTTCTGAAATAAATACTGACTCACACTGTGATCTTAGACACATGACAGTATCCCTTGCAATTCAGTAAAATGATTACTACGGTGAAATGGGGTCTTGCTGGGAGGGCTGTTTCAGGGTTTAGAGCTCTGCAGTAGTGTTGAAAGAGTTTAGCATGTTTTGCTAGGGATGGTGTTTCAGGGTTTAGGACAGTGCAGTGATTTTCAGGCAGAATAGGGGGTCAAGGTGGGACTGATGTTTCTGAGTTTAGAACAATGCAGTTGTGTTTAGGCAGTGTATGTTGTCATGCAAGTGCTATTACTATAAAGCACTGCATGTCCCAAAGCCTGACTCACTCCATGAGTACATGTATTCCCATATTTTTAAACACATCAACTAAACAAATTATTCTGCCACACGCTACTGAAATATTTTCTATGGCATTTGTGCAGCACACCCAGAATGTTTACTAGACTGCAAGAACTCTATTAGAGAATTCTAACCCTGATATACAAAGGTGTAAGTGGTTAGACCACTTCATGTGCACACTCTACATTTTTAACAACAGCACTGTACTGCAAAGAAATATCTCCTCAAACACATCAACATACCAAATGCTTCTTTCACAATGTCTTTCCCAACGTAGACAAATTCAGAATCAGACTCTATCCAAATAAACTCCTGCTTCCACATTAGAATACATTTTTCTTTTTAACTTAAAGTGCACAACATAGATCCCTTTACAAATTATCAACTCACCTTTATTAATCCTTTTGTAGATTTAGAACAGTGTCAATCAAACACCAGATTTTCTTAAGCAGAATCTCTGAATTGTGCACCAGTCATTTCAACCACAGAAGAGCATTCTTGCCCTCTCATTTTCCAAACATATTCATGTAGATAACCAATGAAATTTCTTCCCACACAAATTAAAAATAAAACTAACATTTTATTTGGTTCTACATTGCAACACTTTCAATCTCACATAATATTCAACCTTCCCCCACTGCTCTCTCTGCCTGTTACCATGGTAACACTCCATAGAACACCTAACTGAACACACAGGTGAAAAGTTCATCTGCAAAGCAAACCATCAAGGGTGTTTGACTTCTCCATACACCAGCTTATCCTATTTAATGTTCCCTTCAATGACTTTTTCTCAACCATTAGCATTTCTCCTTTTACAAAACAGTAGCATTCACCCTAATTTTCAATGTTGAATTTTCAGAAACCAACAATCATTTCTTTTTTTTCAAGTGCACTGAATCTCATCCACATTTTTTTCTAAACTCCTACTTTTCAAACTGCCATTTCATTTCCAGAGCCCATCTGAGTACAACCAGATCTCCCTTCAAGATGCTTAGAGTGTGGATAGTAGGACACAGCTATATTTTCTGGAGTGAAGCGGGATTCAGCAAATAGATGCTTTCTCAACCTTGATTTACCAAATGTGGATATTATGTGGATTGTCCAGAGAGGATTGAGATGTCACCAATTGATGCCACTGGTAAAATCCTTTTTGCATTTCCCACACCCTGACCTCATAATTGTGCACTGTGGTTGCACTGACCTAGGCACTTTGACTGGGGTAGGTCTTAAAATGCTTTTAAAGGCCACCTTTGGCCAATTGATGTTACTTTTTCCACAAACTGCCTTTGTATATTCTAATATATGCCAAAGGCAAAAATGGAACTGGTCCAACCAATATTGTCCAAAGATTGAGAAAGCAAGGAAACATGTGAATAAGTCTGTTTCTGCTTTCCTCAGAGACTATGGTATGGGT
This sequence comes from Lissotriton vulgaris, assembly GCF_964263255.1. Lineage (NCBI taxonomy): Eukaryota > Metazoa > Chordata > Amphibia > Caudata > Salamandridae > Lissotriton > Lissotriton vulgaris. Next base: position 17,182,120 of record NC_141689.1, read on the forward strand.
TCTATATACCACAACAACTTGTGTTACAACTTGCAAGGCATTTATAGAAGAGACAGTGTACATTTCACAGATGAGGGAAACAGAGACTTCCTCTTGAACTTTAAACTCTGCATCGGTACTTACTTGTAGGTACAAAAAACACTCAATGAACAACACAGCTCTTTTTAGAGCTAACCAACATCTAAACACTCAAACTTGGTATTTAACTGCATTTTTTTGTCTTTTTTTTCCTGACGTGCGCGCAATGTGCACACACCTCGCAATTTTTTTTTGCACTTTGTTGTCCAGTTTTTTTCTTTCAATAGTGTAGACATCCAAAACAGACCATGTGCAAAGTGGTTACAAAAAACTGTGGCGGCCATCTTATCATAGTTAAATTTAAATGTATAATATTGTAAATGTGCTAGTCATGCATATCATGGTGTATATTTACTTGATGCATTTAACAAATGAATATAAGAATATAAAAAAGGAAACCTATCAGTTCAATATTACTTCAATATTTCATTATCTGTTCAAAATTTCTACGTCATAAAAACGTCAGTCTGTATCAGCATTTAAGTTTTTAAGTTTATAAGTCTATTTGCCCAAGTGGGCAGTAATGTACAATAGACGCTCCCAAATACGGCTTCCAAAGGATTCATGACTGGCATACTGATTTCAATCTTGCCCAAGTGGGCTTTTTAATCAGTAATTATTATAGCTCCACGTGAAAATAGTGCACAAAAAACCTATAAGTGAAAGAGATTAAAAACAACAATTAAAAACAATCCAGTTTCAAATATTCTACAGCAAATAAATCTAAATCATTTCAGTTATGCAGATGGACAAATAATTCTTCACTCAAGTTAAGCCCCATTGGAGACTTGGTATCCAAAATTATTATATAACTGGATTCTAATTTATGAAGAGTAAGTAATCTGTTGCCCCCACAGACATTTGTTTCTACTGAGTCATCTATGACCATTTTTAGAAGCTTCTCATTTTGCATGTGTTTGTCAAAGAAATGCCTAGCTACCGGGTATTGTTTGTTGTTATGCCCAATCACTCTTACGTGCTCCAATACCCGTTTCTTGCCACGGTGGATAGTACTTCCCATATATGCCTTATACAAGGACATATTAGGGCATACACACTGTACATAGTGTTACATGTTAATGCCTTCTTAATGACCCACTCCCTTTTGCAGCTGCTGATGTTCAGACTAGTACAGTCAACACTATTACTGCAGCCTTTGCAATTTCTGCAGCATTTAAATCCAGATTTGCCAACCATACGTGTGCTAACTTTGTCTGCAATCAAATTGGGACTAAGCTCATCTCTTAGTGACCGATTTTTAGAAAAAGTTACTTGGGGAGTGCTGTTCAGATGTTCTTTAAGGTGTGGATCAGTCATCAATAAGTGCCAATGTTTCCTGAGTGTCATTTTTACATTGTTGGATTGCCCAGAATACATAGTAATACATCGGAGCTTTTCCTCATCATTGGTCTTAATCTCCGGAGGCAATAGCTGAGTTCTTCTTACCATATCAACCTTATTACACGCTGCTGGTATAGTTTTCTTCCCATACCCTCTGTCGTGTTCATATCTAGGACCCTAATTCTATATTCCTGATTTATGCCCTTGTGAGGTTATAATCAATAATATCCTGATAAAGGCATAAGAATCAGATTCATATTCAGTAATAGCCCATGCAATCCAAAGCACAGCACTGCTACTCCCATAGACTCCTAGAGAGCACAACGCGTTCTTTAAACAAACCAAGCCTCCAGCAGCCCTGGAAACCCCCCCTGTTTTTGTTTTGATTTGAACAAGAACTCCTGAAGTCCAGAAAGAACTGTTAGTTCTGAATGACGTCTTATGTCCAACCTTACGTCAAACTCGGCACACTCAAGGTATAAAATACCAACAGTTGCCTTAAGCAAACACACAGTGGTTTGGAGCAGAGCGGCCAACTACTTGCCCGAGAGCCCAGCTGATGCGAGTGCCCACGGAAGCTACCCCTCCTGTTTGACGCACTGAGAGAGACGCTGTCTTTTTCTCCAGCCGAGAAAATTCAGCTCCGGTGTTTCCAGCCTACCCTTGCGGGTTGCTGGGATATCAAGTCCTGAGGAAAGAGATACTAGACCTCCCACATTCTATTACCAAGGTACGGAGCTGACTTAACCCTTAAGAGAATTCTTGATGCAGAATCTTGGCAAAATAATCTTAACCAACTTAACTTATACTGCTACTTACTCATCTCTTCCGGAAGTATTAGGCTTAGGTCAGGTACACTGGGTTAGGCTTAGTTAGAAGCACCAGTTGAGTACGTTAGTCAATGTATTTATGTATGTATATATTTTATCCATTTTATTATTATTATTAATATTAAATGAAATTTGTAGAGCGAGCTGACACCATGAGTTTCCTGGCGCTATAAGACATCGAATTCCAGAGCTGAGGTTGAGTGCAGGGTTAGCAGGGTAGGGGAAAGAGAAAAGTTTTGAGCAACTTCCTAAAATGAAGGAGGGAGCTGCTTGATTTGATGTTCAAGGGAAGGGAGTACCAGAACTTCGGAGCCAAAAAGGCAAACCTTCGTCCACCGAATTTGTTACTTCAAGTTTTGGGTGTCGTAAGTGATTTAAGATGGATAGAGCGGAGGTTGCGGTTTGGACAGTAGAGGGTGATCAGAGAGGTCAGGAAGGCAGGGCAGGGGCAATTGAGGGCTTTGTATTTGAGACAGCCCAACTTGAAGGCCACCCTTTGTTCAATTGGTAACCAGTGAAGTTTGTACATCATAGGTCTGGCAGATTGCCATTTTGGGGATTTAAAAATGATCCGGGCTGCCTGGTTTTGGATCACCTGAAGACGGTGAAGAAGGGTTTTGGGAAGTCCGTGATAGATGCTGTTGGAAAAATCCAAATGGGAGAGCACAAGAGAGATGATGACCTGAGTCAAGGCAGGGGTGGGGAGCAGATGGCTGACCTTCTGGATCTTTCTAAGCTGGAAGGAGCAGGATGAGATCACGGAGCTAATATGAGGTCGGAGGGAAAGGTCGGCGTCAATTATTACGCCGAGGTTTTTTACGGAGGTGGAGGGGACCGGCGGGGGTCCCAGTTCGTGCGGCCAGAACTGGGTACCCCAAGAGGAAAGGCTAGAACCTGGGAGAAGAAGCTCAGTTTTCCCGGGGTTCAGCTTCAATTGGTTGGAATTCATCTAATCTTGGATGTGGAGCATGGCGGAGTGAAAATTGTCTATTGCATTGGGGGAGTTGAGTGGAAAAATGATCTGCAAATCGTCCGCATAATTAAAGACTGTGATGTCCCAATTGTGGAGTGAATGGAGTAGGGGATGGAGGTACAAGTTGAACAGGAGGGGTGATACGGAGAAGCCCTGAGGGACTCCGCAGGTTGTGGGGGTCTTGGGGGCTGTGTAGGGGCCTAGGCAGACGGCTTGGGATCTGTTAGACAAGAAAGACCGGATCCAGCCGAGAGCGGGGTCCTGGATGCCAGCCTGTTCGACATGGTTGAGCAAGATGTTATGGTCAACCATGTCGAACGCGGCCGAGAGATCCAGGAGAACAAGAGCCTGGGGGATTCCTGAGTCAGCATTTCTTCTTAGCATGTCGAAGACAGCCAAGATGACGGTTTCAGTGGAAAATGAGGGCCTGAAGCCAGCCTGATTAGGCTCCAGATAGCAGAAGGACTCAATGAAATTGGAGAGGCATCTGGTAACATGTGCCTCAAGGAGTTTTGAAAAGTAAGGCAGAAGCGAAATGGGGCGGTAATTGGAGAGTTCCGCTGGGTCCGCGCCAGGTTTTTTTAATAGCGGGACAAGGATGGCTTCTTTGAAGGGTCTCGGGACAGTGCCTGTGCTGAGTGAGCTGTTCAAGAGAGGTAAGATGCAATCAGGTAAGGAGTGACATACTCTACGCAAGACCGAGGGTGGACATCAGTCGTTCTGGGAACCTGATTTTACCCGGGAAGCGAGCTGTCCTAGGGAGGTAGGGTTGATAGGGGGGAATTCAGTGAAAATAGGAGTGTTATTAGAGGGGGTTTCCGGAGTGATGATCTGGGGGACAGTGGAGATCGAGGCCTTGATTTTGTTGATTTTTTCGACGAAAAAAAGGTTGAGGGCGTCACAAGTTTCTTGGGTGGGAGTCTGGCCTGGGAGGGTTCTGTCGTCAGATGTCAATTCATTCATAATTTTGAAAATTTCTTTGGATTTATTGTCTGAGGAGGAAATTCGGTCCGAGAAGTGGAAGGATTTGGCAGAGACTATGGCAATTTTGTAGTCTCGGCGAGCTGAGATGTATTGTAATCTAGTTAGTTCGGAGTAGTTACATCTCCATGCCCTTTCTGATTGACGTACCTTTAGTTTCAGTTTTTTGAGGTTATCCAAGAACCATCTGTGGGAGTTTTGGTGTCTGGTCGGGGGAAATTTAGTGAGGGGGCGAATTTGTCACTGTCTGACTGTAGCCAGAGAGAGATGTCATTTTCTAATTTATCCACATTAGTGCATGGACAAGGGGCGGGGCAAGTGTCTGACAGATTCGCAAGGAATCCTTCAGCGTCATAGGCATTCCATTTGCGGGATGGACCTCCGGCCATCAGTGGGATGGGGGAGTGGCCACTGAGCGTGAGAGTGGTGTCTATTAAATGGTGGTCAGACCAAGTACAGGGTGAGACGGAGGGAGGGGAAAAAATGAGGTTTTGGGTCCAAATTTGGTCTAAGATGCGGCCCTTGATATGTGTGGGCGAAAAAATTTGTTGAGACATGTTCAAACTGGTGAGGGCCTCGAAGACCTCCACGGCGTGGGGCCCGGCATTGATATCGTTAAACCAGTAATTGAGGTCGCCAAAGAGGGCGAATCTGGGATGGGAAGTGAGGAGGTTGATCAACTGATCAGACAGAGTGGCCGCGAAGGTTGGCATCGGTTGAGGGGAACGGTAGAGAAGTAAGAAGGTTAGGACCCCACTTTCCGTGTTTAAGCTAAAGATGAGATTGTCAACACCCGGTAGGGAGATAGATGGGATAGAGGTGGAATTCAAGTGTTTGGAGATTATGGCCGCTACCCCACCCCCAGGGCGATTTCCTGGCTGATCGGCGCAAAGGATGTAATAGTCTGGAGGGAGGGCTGCCAAAATGTCAGGGAGTGAGTCCGTAGTCAGCCAAGTTTCAGTAAGTAGGAGAACGTCAGGTTTTTCTTTAGAGAGAAGGATAAAGATATCGGCCTGATGTTTTACTAAAGATCGAGTGTTTAGATAGAAAACTCTAATGGTGGTGTTACTTTGAGTGGGCAGATTGAGGGGTGCAGCCGAGTTTGTAAGGTGCGATCTGGCTGGGCGATGCCAGCCTCAAGGATGCGTCTGATGGTAGGGGGGGAGAGTGAGAGGTAGGGAGACTGTAAGTCCCTTAGGGAAGTGGCCAAATATGTGATGATGTGGCCAGACTGACAGGCCCCTGGGCCCGCGGTCTGGCGCGGACTGCACATTTTTATGGGTGTCGAAAGGCAGAAGGGGGCGTGGCCTAAAATGGGGGCGTGGCCAGAGATCTTGCCGGTAATGGCGTCAGGGTGTTTATCCTTTCCCCAGGGTCCCGTAAACAGCGCTAAGTCCGCTGAGGACTGGAGATTGTGGCCCCAAGGGGAGCAGGTGATGCAGCAAGTAAGAGCAAAATACAATATTACAAATTTAGTGCAAGGTTCCCTACTCCCGGCTTTCCTCCTCAGGAGAATGGATGTCTTAGACCGCGCTCGTAGTCGCGAGGTCTTAAATGGCGAGGGCGGGGCATGGCCTAAAAAGGGGGAGTGGCCAGCGATCTCGCCGGTAATGGCGTCAGGGTGTTTATCCTTTCCCCAGGGTACTGTAAACAGCGCTAAGTCCGCTGAGGACTGGAGATTGTGCCCCCAAGGGGAGCGGGTGATGCAGCAAGTAAGAGCAAAATACAATATTAAAAATTTAGTGCAAGGTTGCCTACTCCCGGCTTTCCGCCTCAGGAGGATGGATGTCTTAGACTGCGCTCGTAGTCAGCGAGGTCTTAAATGACGAGGGCGTAGTCATTTAAAGTATCATATGGCTAAGAAACCATATCAATGCTTTTACAGTATTATTTCATAATACTACTTTTACTGTATGCACTTTAATTTACGTATTGCAATTGTGGCAATTAATTTCTTTTGCATGAGGAAGAGGACTCTGCATTCTGGTGAAACTAAATATGCACTGGTGACTGAGTCAAATAGCTGTCTATTGTTTTCACACAACTCTAGAGATACACTCTCATTCTGAGGGAGCAAAGTTGTCATGTTTATGCGGTTGTCGGAAACTGAATCCCTTCTTGTCTGAGCCAGGGGAGCTTGACCCTCCCTATTCATTCAAGAAAGTTTCCAGTGACCTCTGAGCTAGCTGGCGCAAACCTAAATTAAGTTTAACATAGTCAGTAGAGACCTAGATGACCTCAGTCTTACGTCTACACTACTGTTTATGTTATTCCAATGCGCACAGCCTATTGGGAAAATAGGAACTACATTACACCTCGATCTTGCAATCTTTGTATCATGATCTTCTTCTCATTTTAATACCCTTCTTCTGAGCTACAATTGCGTTTAGCACGCAGCAGTTCTCCAAAGGAAATACTTTGTACAAGACTTCTAGGGTGTGCACTGGATGCATTCAGCAAACTATTTCTGGCTGTACTTTTTGGAATAGTTTGGTATGAATCGAATTTCGTTTGATTTCAATCATGATATCCAAAAATTCAATTTCCCTCCTACTCATGTGTTCTGTGGATGCCAGGTTGTAAACATTGTTATTTAACTTTGCTATAAAGCTTCTAGCCGTTTCTAAGTCACCATCCCAGATGACACAGATGTCATCTATGAAACGCAGCCACAGGACACACTGATCGTATTATGCCATTTGGGAAACCACCTGCTCCTCCCACCAGCCCATGACCAAATTGGCATATCAGACAGCATTGAATTTAGTTGTGATTTATTTATGGCAGAGACAATTGTACTTTAAGTCCTCAGATTTTGTTAAAGGAGCTTACAAAAACCATTTGTCGATGTATGTGCTGACTACTGTCTTCGATCTACACTGCGGACAGCAGGGTTCACAACTTGAATTCAGCTTTGGATCTACACTATGGACAGCATTAAATTTAGCCATGATTTATTTTAGGCAAAGACTATTGTACTTTATGTCCTTGGATTTTGTTAAAGGATGTGACAAAAACCATTTGTCGATGTCTGTGCCGAATACTGCCTTCGATCTACACTGTGGACAGCAGGGTTCACAACTTGAATCCAACTTTGGATCTACACTACGGACAGTAGGGAATTCAGCCTTGATGTATTTAATGCAGAGACATTTGTACTGCATGTGTTCAGATTTTGTTAAAATAAGTGACAAAAATCATTTGTCAATATCTGTGCTGACTACTGCCTTAGATCTACAGTGCGGACAGCAGGGTTCACAACTTGAATTCAGCTTTGGATCTTGTTACATCTTCCACATTATTTGTTTATTTCCTGCCCCTTTAAGTTTAGTGCATTTTGTCTTTGCTTATTACAACTCCAAATAGAATCCTGTTTGCTGCTAGGCACCCAGGTCAGTTGCACAGTTCCTGCCTGCCAAGCAGTTGCAAGTGGTGCTCTGCCGCACCATTGGAATAAATATTTTAATATCAACTGCTCCGATATCATCTTTTCCTTCAATATACTACAAAATTTGGTGATGAGGAGAAAACAAATATCTGGAACACTGTACCAACTTAGAAGCAGCACAGAAGTGGAGTGTTGGACTTATTTAAGAAATTCTCTTGCTAATGCTGAAGAAATTGTTAGTGAGTCCATCTATTTTTGGCGTGACAGCATTACAATTATTTTACAAGTAATCCGGAGGAAAGATTGCTTTCAGGAGTGAAGAAACTGAATTTTGAAGTATTCTCTAGTGCTTTTGTGGGTGATTGTTATTGTTCAAACCTTACCGTGAAACGCACGTCATGTAGTTGAGGAGCGTGACCAGCCGAGGAGTGAGATCAGCTGAGGAGCGAGTCGGAATCAGGGCGATCTGTAAGACTCGACATGACGCATCACAGAAGACGGACACCATGTGGATCTCTACGTTGTTAAAGCGCGACCTGTAAGACTCGACGTGACGCAGCACAGAAGGTGGATCTCTACGTGGTTAAAACCGTCATCACGCACACATGACGTGACACCATGTTTGTTGGTTGTAATTTCCAAGGCAATTGATGCACCAAGTGCATTTCAAAGAGCAAAGGAAAGCTTATTTTGCTTTATTACAGCGTTTTCAAGCAAAACTAACTCACGGTAAAAACGCTTTTAGTCTCTGACAATTCACAAAGTAAGTTTTAAACACATTTTTTTAGAGACAACAAAACTTATTTATTTTTCAGAATTACTTACACGCTTATGAAATAATAACATAATTTTTTAATTTTTTTTCACTTTTTTTATCGTTGTTACTTCATGCATGAGGAAGAGTGTATTTGAGGATAGGTAAATAAAAAAAAGTAATTTTGCTTTCAGCCGGGCTTACTATTAAACAATTTAAGTCCACATCGTTTTATCAACATGCAATTTGATCCGCCAGATACATTTCTACAGAACCAGGGAGATCCACCCATCCCATGCACCTGATGGAAGGAAGAATTTATTAACTATATGAAGGCAATTGATGGGTAGTGCATGGGAGCGGTAAGAAAGAAGAGTATTCTTTTACATTGTCTGGGCTCAGAGGGACAGATGGTTTTTAGGGCTTTACCACAATTTCCACCTTCCGTTGGGGAAGGTGAGGGTAGTAACATTTATAAAGACGCTCTACACAGGTTGGAGAAAAGGTTCAAATGAGTTACAAACATTGCTCTTAACAGATATAAGTTCTATACAAGAGCACAACATGACTTTTGATAATTTCATTACTGCGTTAAGATCTTTGTCATTACATTGCAATTTCAGAAATATGTATGATGAAATGTTGAGGGATCAAATTATTGTGCATGTGAAGAATAAGAAAATGCTCCGGAGCTCCACGCCTCCTTGTAGACTCTGTGACTCGTGACTCCGCCCTCTCCCAGCAATGGCGGCAACAGTAGCAAGCGGAGTTTCCCTGGTGAGCGAGTAAGCAGCAAGTTGGCGTTTCACTACAGCACAGGCAGAAGGAGTCCTGCAGTGGCTTATCATTGGCCAAATTACATCTGGGCCGCAATCATCTTCCTCCGTGCTGCAGAGCTTTTTGAGCCGCGGAGGGCCGGGAGATTGTGGACGCAACCCCAGCAAAGGTTCACAGGTAAGCAGTGTTTGGCGCCTTGATGGTGGTGGCGGCAGAGAGCAACGGAGCCGCGTTGATAGCTGACTGGTGCTGATGGGGAAAGAGAAGAGAGCTACAGCTCTGGAACAGTGCATAAACGGATCTCAGGAGGGAGAAAGAAAAGGGGAAACAAATTTGGACATTTCAGAAAGGTGAGGTGGAGTGGAGGTGGAACAGAGGCAAGGAGGCGGTTGCATTGTTTTTTACTTTTGACTTTTGGATTGGACCTTAGTATGAGTTAAACCTAAATTCAAAAAGGAAAATTAACTGACCTTGCTTTCAGGATGGTCTGCCTAGCTTGAGGCTGAAAGAGCGCTCTTGAAAGGTGCAATGGGCAAACCACAGAAAGACGGGGAAATAGTCACATAACCAAGTAAAGCTGAAATAGCCGCCCGACTTAAAATCAAAACACGTCAAGCTTTGGCGAGAAAGGTGGCACGGCAAGCAGCAAAGACAAAAATAGGGAAGGTAACTTGGTTTCCCCAGTCTTGGACACCACCTTAGAGAGCTCGGAAGACAAAATCCCTCTCACCTCAACTTCCTTACAAAGTGAAGGATTGGTAGACGTAACAATGGAAGGAGACCATGTGAAAAATACATCAGTCTTATTAGAGGCAGAAGAATCACCTGCAGCCTCAGTGAGCCCAGCCCAAGATGACCATAAAAAAGGCATAACGGGAAGAAAAGAGATGAGAGACTTTCCTCTGTTTATGAAGAAAACTACTCCTAAATCTTTGAATTTACAATCTGCAGTTCTGGACGCCGCCACCATGTCAGGTAAAAATTCCCTTCCGAACATTGCCCAGACACCTATGACACAATTATCCCTTGGAAAATCTGGATCATTGCAAAAATCTCCTGAGAAGAGAAGACTGGGTGTATTACAATTAATCAATCAAAACCATTGCAGTGTCAGATACAAGACTCTCTGAATGAGGTGGCAAAGGGTTGGGTATGTAATTCAATCCTTCAGCAGTGTTGGGTACAAGTACAACAAGCAGGGAGCTAATGACGGAGATAGCAGCAAGTCAGGTGTTATCCCAATCAGCAGTATTACAATCCCTTGCTCATCCACCTGCCTCAACAACTACACGAGGGACCTCCAGTAGCCCACCATCTGAGGCCCAATCGATTTCACCTCACCCCTCAGCCCAGTCAAGTTCCAAGGGGAAAGGTGCCAGTTCCAAAAAGGAGATAAGGTATCAATTAGATATTCGAGAAATGCTGAATTTGATCCTCAATGAGATACGGGAGATTAAGCAAAATCAGCAAGTTGAGATAGCAGCTTTACACTTGAGACTGGAAAAATTCAAAGAGTCAATGTCGGGACTCTCAAACAGATTACAAGAGGCTGAAGCAAGAATCTCCATACTAGAGGATCAAATGAACCAGGTGATGGTAGAGGCCAAGGAGGGGGTAAAGAAGAAGAAATCTCTAGAGAATAAATTGGAAGAACTCGAGAATCATTCTCGAAGGTCAAATCTCAGGATTGTGGGGGTTCCAGAAGGTATAAAGGGTTCCCACCCGCTCCAATGGGTCAACTCTTTTATTCAACAGAAAGTATTACCTGAGTTTGAGGGCGATCTCACCATCACAAGAGCTCATCGGATTCCGGCACAGCGCTTTGCCAATTCAACCATTCCAAGAACCAACTTGCTGAACTTTGCAGATTTTCGGATCAAAGAGAAGATACTATCAAAGGCTTTCTCACAGAGACAGTTTTTGGTGACAGAGACAGTCAAATGCCGTATATTCTCATACATGACTTACTGCTGCAAGAAGAATGAAGGAATTTGACAAAATTCTCCACCTATTTAAAGCACATGGCACTCAAGCTTTGATCGCCTAGCAATCTAAGCTGAAGGTTTTGGTTAAAGGTAAATTCTTCATGTTTACCGATATAGAAGAAGCGCAATCTCTCCTTAAAGAAATATCTGTGGGGGGCAGTGTTTGATTATATACGAGGGGCAGTCTTGTCTATGTACGTGCAGGTGTAGTTTTCTTTTTTCATGTTCTTTTTCTTTCTTTCTCTTTCTTTTTTTCTTTCTCTTTCTTTTTTTTCTTTCTCTTATTCTTAGAGGCAATGATAAAGTAATAACAAAGGATAATGGCGAAGGTTCTTGTTTAACTGCTATTAATCTGATGATAGCTCTCGGTGCAATACATAATATTATAGAGGGTTCCCAGACTTAATAGTGGTATATGGAGATTTTTTTCTCCCTCAACTATTCTTGCTACACTCGGTACTAATTTTGGCAAATTACATTGCTGGGGGTGGTCTGGGGTCAACATGATCATTCAGGGTGTGACAAGATGACACCCAGGTCAGAAGAGAGGGGTGGAATGTGGGCAGCATGGGGGACAAGTGAGTTCCCAAGTTCCAGAGGGGGGAGGATCCCCAAAAGGGAAGGGTGGGAGGGAGGGGTTGAACGCAGTAAAAAAGAGCATGAGCAGTAGGTGCAAACATTATTTAATCCAAAACTTAAGATACTCAGTAAGGAATTTTTTTTTTTTTTTGATGGAAACTAATACATGCAAGGTCCTGTCAATTAAAGCTAATGGAATTTTGAACAAACAGAAAAATGGTGCCCTCGTAAAATGGTTAATATATTTTAATCCCCATGTGGTTTACCTTCAGGAGACCCATCTTAAGTTTAATGCCCCTAAATTATTTATACCTAGATATTTTTCACAAGCTTTTTTCGCATCAGCAGGAGTTGCCCAGAGAGGCGTTGCCATCTATTTCTCAAGAAAACTGGCCTGGGACTTCGTACATGTTCAAAGAGACCCCAAGGGGAGATGGATATGGGTAGTAGCAATGCTACAGGGGAAAGTTAGGTACTTTGTGAATTAATATGGCCCCGTTCTAGATGATACTTCTAGTTTGATAAAAATGTATGAACTTTTGGGATGGGCCCCAGGTCAGCTTATTCTAGGAGGGGACTTTAATTTTATTCAAGATTTGAAAAAAGGCACTTCTAATAAAAATAAGAAACAATTGAATCCAAATACAAAAAAATTCTAGAAGCTCTGACACTTGAATATCAATTATTAGACCCCTGGCACTGTAGGAACCCAGACAAAGAATTTTTTGCTTGTCATTCACATTGGTTCCGGACAGCATCTAGAATTGATTTCTTTCTTATATCTAGATCCCTTCAGATTTCAAAGACTGAAAGTGGTTATAATCCTTTCTCTGATCATGGAAAAATTGAGCTTGAGGTGGTATTTGGAGTAGCGAATAGAGAGCGTTCCAGGTGGCAGCTGGACCGCACTCTGCTCCAACATCAGACTGGGTAGCGGGCTACAGAGAGTGGATCTCTTAATACTTTAAAGTGAATGATAACACAGCCGAGCCCTTTTCAGTGTGGGGTGGCGTCAAAGCAGCAGCCCGTGGCCAGATTATTGCCTACACTACCGCCCAGGCAAATGATAGGAAGCTAAAAATATCTAAGCTACAGTCAGCAGTGGAGAAAGAGTATGTCCTGCAGTTTCAGCAGTATCCGTAACCAACTTGAGCAGGCGAAAGCGCATTTAAGAGATATTTTCATTCTGAAGGAGATAAACAGCTCCAAAACCTATCAGCAAAAGGTCTATGAAGACATTCAGTTGGTAGGGAAGCTACTGGCTAATTCTGTGAGAAAGAGGCAAGAGTCAGCTATGATAGTTAAAATACAGAACCCCCAGAATGGTCAGGGAAAAGTTAAGGGAGACAAGTTCTCAAAGATTTTTTTAGAGTACTTTGATCATATCTATTCCACGGAATATCAGGTCGGGGAAGACTTGATTCAGGAATATTTTTCAAATAAAGATATTCCCAAAATTTCAGAAAACCTGATCAATCAAATCAAGTTAGAAATAAGCACCACAGAAATATTAGACTCCATTACAGCAACAGCTGGGGCAAAGGCATGTGGACACGATGGTTACCCTATTGAATTTTATAAAGCTTTTTCTAAAGAATTATTAATACCCTTGAAAAAATTAATTGATTACATTAAACAAGGAGGACAGGTACCCGCTAATTTTAAAGAATCAATAATTGTATCTTTTGTTAAAAAAGATAAAAATCCAGATAATGCTAATTCTTATAGGCTCATTAGTCTTTTATATTCAGATTATAAGATTTTAATGAAAATTTGGGCCAAACGATTTATATTTGCAGCACAGGAGGTAATATATCGCGATCATACTGGTTTTATAGCGGGACGATCAATGGCTGCTACCACCGAATTTTTAATACAGGCTTTGGAGTTTCTTAATACCAATTCAACCTCAGCATGTATTTTAAATGGTCGATGCCGGAAAGGCATTTGACCTGGTTAATTGGACAGCCATGTTCTACTCCCTCGGCCAATTTGGATTTCCGGCCCAAGTTATTGAAATTTTACATAACATCTACCAGGGAGCTTCGGCTCAGGTAATAATTAATTCAAAGCAGGCCGGAAAGATAAAAGTAAACCGGGGGACTAGACAAGGCTTCCCGCTGTCCCCCTTGCTTTTTACCTTTTTTATCGAACCTTTAGTAATAAAGATTAGAGAGAATGCTGCTATCCAGCGCCCTATTCCCGGTATGGCAAAGCTTAAGCTATTTGCCGATGACATTATTCTATATTTATTTGCCTAATAAAGAAAATATAGAAAGTATAATGAGGGAGTTTAACAATTATGAACAAATAGGGGGCTACAAAATGAATGCCAAGAAAATGGAGATCCTTGCTCTTAACACCAATCTGAATTTTCTTCCATCTTATTTACGGGTCCAAGCCGCAAGTCAGGACCCAATTAGATATCTTGGTATTTTTGTGACTAGCAAATACTATCAACTATTTGTCTTGAATTATATAAGAATGAAAAACAAAATTAAGCGACTTTTAGATCAGTGGCTCCTTCTCCGTATTTTCCTGATAGCAGGGTATCACTAATTAAAATGTCAATTTTACCGCTGCTCATATTTCTGTTTAGTAACATTCCAATTAAAAATAATTCATGCTTTTATAAAGAGTTGGAAACGATGTTTAGAGGATTCATTTGGGGAAAGAAAATATCTAGGGTTAAACTACGAGTGGTACAACTTCCAATAGATCAGGGAGGTCTTGCTCTACCTCATTTAAAAACATATTACTAGGCACCATTCTTTGATATAGTGGCAGGATTGATGGAACCAAAATATACTAGAGATAGCTTCTTCCTTGGTAAAATGTTGTAGGAAATAGATTCTCAAATACAATTTTTTTTTAAAACTTCTAAGTTCCCAAAAAGGACAAGATATAAGACATTAAGAGAATACTCGTCCAGACTTCAGTCCTTTTTTAAAAATTCGGGGTCCTCTGGATCGCAGTATTTGAGTCTGAGGGAATGTACCTGGATGGGTCTTCGATTAAATTCTTGCCATATAATAAACTGGGAAATCTGTGGGCTACGAGAGTTGAGACATTTCGTCATCCAAAACAGGGTTATTACTTGGCAGGAGGTGACGGTAAGAGCAAATAATCCCAGGCGACCAATATTTTTCGAATATCTACAAATTATTAATTTTATAAAAAAAAATATTAGTGGCCTCTTTGATTCCCCAAATGAAATGGTAGAAGTCCTTTACGGGGCAAATATTAATGGCATAGGAAACTGGTATAGGATGCTTCACCGTGTTAGACAAACTGTATTAGTAGACAGCCATTTAAGCAAAATAGGACTCTCGACTTAATGCATTTTTTTGCATAGAGATTGGGAGACCCTGTGTCAGCTGGGAAGTAAATCCTTACGTGCGGCCAACTATAAGAGGATGTCTTTCTTATCACGCTGGCTAGCATATTTGACACCGGAGGCCTTAGGGAAAAGGTACCCCAAAGTTGAAAATAAATGTTTTAGATGTCAAGTCAGTCAGTCAAAATACCTTTATTCGATTTAATTAAAAATCATACAAAGAGATAAAAACTTTTCATACATTATAAAATATATACAGTGCAGTTATTTACAAATCATTTACAACAGAAAAATCGGAGCATACGTGGGATTATTAAAAAATATTATTCATTTGGTAAAACACCAGGGTCTCACATCTTAATTTACACAATTTTACAGGGGTCATTGATGTAATGAATATGTTTTTTAATTCTAGGTACAGCCACCAAGAAATTAGCCATACAAAAAGTAGTATGTGGGTTAGTCTATAATTGTAAGTAGAGCAGGGCTGGTCTCACTTGTGTGAAACCAGCCTCCTTCAAAACCGGTACCAGGTATTTTTTTCTTGGCTCTAAATAAAAACCACAAAACATAACAAAGTGCATAGTGTCTTGGGTGGAAAAATGATCACAATTGCAGGGAGGGGCTATTTCAGGTTTTTCCCATGTTTTAAAATTCCCCAAATAAAAATTTAACAAATTAAACCTGAACTTAATTAAAAGGAACCTGTGAAATGGAATAGTGACAAAACCAAGGTAAGGTGCTAATGCAAATGAATTAACAAGTAAATAGTGTCTCCTCACCACTGGTTTTGCTAGTTCCCTTTCCTCAGGACATGCTCTTGCCCTCCCCTTAAATTGCTTTTTAACAATATTGATGTCCTGGATCTTAATGTCTTTGGGAGTGTTAAAGAGCTCCCGTCGTCCTATATCTGAGAATGCCTTTATCAGATAGGCCAGCCATGGGATCCTTTTAAAGTGATCTAGGGCCAAAACATCAGCCATGATCTTATGATTGAGTGGCAGATCTTCGTTAAGCCAGGTCTTCAACCAGAAGATCAGGGGTGCCATGTTCAGCCCATCAGTGAGGAAGTCTAAGCCCACCTCCATATGAATGGAATAGGTCGGTGTGGACTGAGGAACAGACAATAGTGTCCGTATGAATCTGTTCTCCGCTTTCTGGATTGGCTCCAGATTAAATAATTAACATACAGTATAAGAAAAGTCTATCATTCTTTTATCCTTATAGTACGCTGCCCAGAACGCTTTCCGGTTCGCGAACTTGGCGCTTACCACGCAAAAAAAAAAAAAATGTTTTTTTTTTTTACCCTCCTGGGCCCTTTTAAAACCTCCACATAAAACCTAGGGTGTCAACGAGGATCTACTATGCCCCCTTATGGTAATTTCCCCCTTTGTTTTGGCCTCCTCTTGTCTCTCGATCCTACCGAGAGACAAGATGGCGGCCGCTCCGGACTGTTTAGAATGTTGACAGACACCGGAGGGCCAATCAGCTTCGCATCGCAAAGTTCCGATACGCGAAAAGTTCGCTAACCGGATCGCTGCCCGGAGAGCTGTTACAGATATATATCTTGATTTAAACGTTAATTTCTCAAAATCCACTGAAGCACATATATTGAGACCTAGCAAAGGCACATCGGGCTAACAGTCCCTACAATTTTGCCAAGTTTCGTGGAAATCCATTCAGCCGTTCGGGCTAAAAGTGAGTCCAACCGCCCTATGGAAATTAACATGGGAAAAACGCGTTTTGGGACCCCCCTTTTTTCTTGGCCCCCCCTTGACGAACCCCCCCCCCAAATTTCCAGGAGCTGCTCAGAAACAAAATGTGCCATTTTCCTGAAAATTTCAGCCGATTCCGTCCACAAACGCCAAAGTTATTAGACATAGAATTTTCAGAAATCCCATAGGGAAAAAATCCTAACTATATATACCTACTGGCGACCGCCAGTAGGTAATATATATATATATATATATATATTACCTACTGGCGTTCGCGAGTAGGAATATATAGTTAGGATTTTTTCCCTATGGGATTTTTGAAAATTCTATGTCTAATAACTTTGGCGTTTGTGGACGGAATCGGCTGAAATTTTCAGGAAAATGGCACAGTTTGTTTCTGAGCAGCCCCTGAAAATTTGGTGGGGTTTCGTCAAGGGGGGGCCGAGAAAAAAGGGGGGTCCCAAAACGCGTTTTTCCCATTCATTTTTCCATAGGGCGGTTGGACTCCCTTTTAGCTCGAACGGCTGAATGGATTTGCACGAAACTTGGCAAAATTGTAGGGACTGTTAGCCCGATGTGCCTTTGCTAGGTCTCAATATATGTGCTCCAGTAGTTTTTGAGAAATTAACGTTCAAAACAAGATATATATCTGTAACAGCGCTCCGGGCAGCGATCCGGTCCGCTTACTTTTCGCGAAACGGAACTTTGCGCGCAGAAAGCTGATTGGCTCTCCGGTGTCTGTCAACATTCTAAACAGTCCAGAGCGGCCGCCATCTTATCTCTCGGTAGGATCGAGAGAGAAGAAGAGGTGAAAAACGAAGGGGGAATTTATTGAAAGGGGGCAAGGTATACCCCTCTTGACCCCCTAGGAATGTTGTTGGGGTTATTAAAGGGTCCCGTGGGGAAAATAAAAAAAAAATGATTTTTCACGGTAGAAGCGCTTCACGGGCCGCGAACTGGGCCGCAAACTGGTAGCGAAACGAGAATTCGCCATTTTGTGCTTCGTTTTAATTGTTTAGAGACAAAAATTATCGCCGCACATCGGCCACAATGCATGAATATCGCTGAAAAGTCAGCGATATTCATGCATTATCCAGCAAATGCTCTTAGCCATGTTATCCACCTTCCATTGGATAACATGGCTAAAAACTGCTCTGTGCGTGAGCTTTTTTTTTTTTTTTTTTTGCTGCGTGACGTGTGTTAACGTTCGATTCGATGGAAATCAGGAAGTGTTGACCACCATTTTGTCACTGCGAGTAAATATTTTGTTATAAATGAATCCTTATTGATAAACATTGTCTGCGCCATCTTGCGTTTTTGTCCAATGCCACAATTTTGTCGTGCACGGCAGCCATTTTAGATGCCTTGACCAGGGCCACTCTCTGCACGCCGCCGATCCTCAGCATGGCTCCCCACCCTCGCAAGCATCTCCCCCACGCACTGGTCACCCCCGCTCTTTCTCTCATGCATGGGCCATATACTTCCCCCCATCTGCGCTGCTCTTCTCTGAGAATCACACCCTGTGCCCGCCCGACACCTCCCTTTCACCCTATTCACTACCGCACCCTCTGACACTCCTCTTCCTCTGTGTCCGATTGTCCAGGCCGGACCTAGGCTATCACCTAGCCCTGCGGATGTAGTTTATGGCCCCAGCTGTAGAGTATCCAGACATGCCAACCCTCCCGATTCAGGCGTGAGACTACTGATTTCAGTGCTAGTCTCCCGCCTTCCGATTCCTGCAAGCAAAAACCCGGGGGCATATTACCAACAACTAGCGATAATTTTTGTCTCTAACTTGTTTAGAGACAAAAATTATCGCCGCACATCGGCGAATTTTATCGCACATAAACTTTGCTATTAGCAAGGTTTATCGCAAATGCGATAAAAAACGGTCGCAATGCATGAATATCGTTGAAAAGTCAGCGATATTCATGCATTATCCAGCAAATGCTCTTAGCCATGTTATCCACTTCCCATTGGATAACATGGCTATATACTTCCCCCCATCTGCGCTGCTCTTCTCTGAGAATCACACCCTGTGCCCGTCCGACACCTCCCTTTCACCCTATTCACTACCGCACCCTCTGACACTCCTCTTCCTCTGTGTCCGATTGTCCAGGCCGGACCTAGGCTATCACCTAGCCCTGCGGATGTAGTTTATGGCCCCAGCTGTAGAGTATCCAGACATGCCAACCCTCCCGATTCAGGCGTGAGACTACTGATTTCAGTGCTAGTCTCCCGCCTCCCGATTCCTGCAAGCAAAAACCCGGGGGCATATTACCAACAACTAGCGATAATTTTTGTCTCTAACTTGTTTAGAGACAAAAATTATCGCCGCACATCGGCGAATTTTATCGCACATAAACCTTGCTATTAGCAAGGTTTATCGCAAATGCGATAAAAAACGGCCGCAATGCATGAATATCGTTGAAAAGTCAGCGATATTCATGCATTATCCAGCAAAGGCTCTTAGCCATGTTATCCACTTCCCATTGGATAACATGGCTAAAACTGCTTAGGGCAGGTGTTAGGTTTTGGAGATATTCGCGCTTAGCGCGAATATCTCCAAAAGTTGGTAATAGGAGATAGCGATGGTTAGGGACTGTTTCCAGTCGCTAAAATCTTGGCACGCCCACTTTGCATGTCATTAGTGATAAATATCACTGATATGCAAAGCGGGGCCCAAGATGTTCGCTATCTCCTTTTAGCTGTCACTAACTGGTGTTAGCGACAGCTTGGTAATAGGGAGATAATTTAATCTCTTTTTTTTGTGGCTTTTAAAGCCCAAAAAGCGGAAATAAACCCCCTTGATAATATGCCCCATGATTTCTCGGGGGTTTCAGCTGACAGGGCTTGGTATTGTGTTACGTGCTAATTTTTCCAGGAAACGTCAGAGGGTCGATGCAGGGGTTCTAGAAGGGGTGATAAACCATTTAAGCCTCATAAACAAGCGCATGGTCTTTTAAAGATTTGTGAAGTACTCGGGGCGGCGGTGTGTGTGTGCCCTCTTTCAGGAGCGGGCGGGGGGGGCACTGCCAGCAACTTGCCAGGCCAGGCAGTGTTCAACACGTGCATCACCCTTTCTCTGCCTGCTATTGCGCTCCATGCTTCGGAAAGGTAAGAAAAAGAACGTGCATTTGAGTTTGAAATGTCCGATCTTTTAGCAGTACACTTGCAAAGCCCACACATGACAATAACCCGATTCAAGGCCCCATTCAACCGATTTTTTAAACATATATAGCACTCCAACAAAGTTAGATTTTAAAACTTTATTAATATTTAACTATAATGAACGGAACAAAAACTGTAAAAACATTTAAACATTTTTCACCCAAAAAAGCAACAATGGTCAGAAGCTGTCTTTTGTGCGAATAGTCCCAAGGCAGCACAACGTGCAGAGTTCTGGACGGCACCCAGGTGATGTCGCCTGGGTGCCGCACTGGTTTTGGGATCCTACAATGCTGCTCCAAAAATTGGCGTGGGGCGTCCCGGGTGGTGCGGGGGGAGGCCTCGTCAGTAGCGGTCTGTTGTGCGAATAGTCCCAAGGCAGCAGAACGCGCTGAGATGTTGATGGCACCCAGGTGATGTCCAGTAAACTGCCGCACTGGTTTTGGTATCCTACAATGCTGCTCCGAAAATTTGCGTGCGGCGGCCCGGGGGGGGGGGGGGGCGTGGGGGAGGCGGCGTGAACGGGCCTCCCCAGGTGGCGGCCATCCAGCTGAGTTGCGCCCGCTCTTGCGGCTACAGCGTCTCGCTCACCATGTTGTTGAGTTGCTCCCACTCGTGCAGCGATAGGCGGCTGCCACATGACTCTTAAAATGGCGGACGGCTCTTCGGTTTTGGGCCTGGTCCACTGAAATGGCCCTGGGACACCTTGGAACTCGGACGCTTGCCTGCTAGGGCTTGGGCTCCATTCTCAAAAAGCGTCCCCTCAGCCGTGAAGATTCTACAAAAGTCTTGGGGGCCCCCGACTCCCGCAGGCATCCGGTGGGGAGCGGCTGCCATGATTGCTCGTGGAATGACCACGACGGAGCCACGAGATGGTGGTGCTCTCATGCTGACGCCAGCTTCAGTCTGAATGATCCAGAAACAAGGTGGGGCTTTCATCGTTTGGGAAAAAAAAATGTTCTAAACCAATGAAAAGTGTTATTTTTAGGTCATATGACCAAGCCTTCCATCTTTAGGAAACCAAAAGTAAAATGAACCAATGAAAAGTTTTATAAACAAGTCACATGACCTGTTATGCGGCATAGGGCTACAAAAAGCGTAGAAAATCCGTTGACACGTGAGGCGGCGTCAGTAGCGGACCGATGTGCGAATAGGCCGAAGGCAGCACAACGCGTCGAGATCCGGATGGCACCGAGGTGGTGTCCAGCTAATTGCCGCACTGGTGTGGCCATCCTACAATGCTGCGCCGAAAGACGGCGTGTCCAGCTGAGTTGCGGTCACTCTTGCGGTACAGTGACTCGAACGCGCCGAGATCCGGATGGCACCGAGGTGGTGTCCAGCAAATTGCCGCACTGGTGTGGCCATCCTACAATGCTGCGCCGAAAGACGGCGTGTCCAGCTGAGTTCCGGTCACTTTTGCGGTACAGTGACTCGAACGCGCCGAGATCCGGATGGCACCGAGGTGGTGTCCAGCAAGTTGCCGCACTGGTGTGGCCATCCTACAATGCTGCGCCGAAAGTCGGCGTGGGGTGCCCCGTTGGCTTATGAGGTGATGTCAGTAGTGGACCGATGTGTGAATAGGTCGGAACCAGCACAAGGCGCCAAGATCCGAATGGCAAGTCCTGGATGTTGAGTGCCATAGTTGAGAGTTCTGAGCAGTGCTTGTAAGACTGTCTGAAGCTTATTTGCACCTGCTGCAGCTTCACTATTGCCCTGGTGTGGCCAAAGGTCGCACATGACATAGGCGGCCGGTTCCCGAGGTCCGGCGGAACTTTTTTCCTTTTCCTTTCTGCTTCTTTTCCTACAATCCGTTTCATCTGAAGACACGACCAGGTCCCTGAATGTGTGCAGGGGGACGCTATTGATTGAATGAAAATGGCGGCTTGACACAAAGCTGACTCAAGCGTTGCTGTTGATGCTATACAGACAAAAATTGGTTTTCAGTTTGTACATTCTTCAGGATTTTTTTTTCTATTCAAGTCTGATTGAGAGTTTGTAGAAAAATGGCTTCAGATTTTCCACATACTACTCTTCAACATTTTTCCTAAATGAAACAATGTGAAACTCACTAGGAGAACGGCTGTTTCTGTTTCCTTTCAAAATGCTGCCAACAATATTTTCTGAATGGAAGACACCATCTTGTAGCATAAAGGGCCGAAAGGGGTTCTGGTCTGGCCGATGGTTGGTGGAGACATTTTGACTATATCTTGGACCTGCCCGGCCTCGCCCAAAATGGCGCCGGTATAAATGGGACTCGTAACTCCTTGCTCGCAAATGTATATCTAGAAAATGTTATTGTAAGTGGCCCTGTCGTATTTTAATTACAAAATGTACGTCCACCGATTCCGCAACTGTTAGACACCTTTGTTCTTGCAACCTAATGGCCCGCTCGTTACGTTCCTCTACAGTGTAAATGTCTCCTCATCATATACGATTTCAGTTTGCTCCGTGGCCGGCCCACGTGGTTATAGGCCCGTATTTGTATACTGACATTTTCACAATAAAGGTTTTTAAAACAAAACACGGTAGTAGTATTTACATTGGTAAAGTTTTTACTTTTAGGCACTGTTTTCGAATCAGTAAAAGGCAAGTGAAATAAAGCAGTCCAATTACATGACGGATAAAAGGTATAATATGTAGGAACGCAGTAAAGATAAATGGTCAAGGGCAGTTGTGTTTTTCATTTCTGCAACATAAAGTGATCGATAAGAATCTGATAATCAGGCGTATCGGCGACTAAGACAGCAGGCCGAATCTCTTTTACTCAACGGCTCCGTCATGGAAGGAAGAAACGCCCTTTTTCTCGAAAAAGGAATATATTTTACTTGCAGGACAGTTGTAAATTTTCCGGGAAAGTACATTAGCCTGGAATATTATAACATATGTTTTAAAAAAAATAATGTTCGAAAACAATAAAAAGCGTAATTTTTAGGTCATATGACCAAGCTTTTCATCATTAAAATAACAAAAGTAAAATGAACCAATGAAAAGTTTTATTAACAAGTCACATGACCTGTTATGCTTACGTTACGCGCTGCGCGCCGCGCCTCGGATCACTTCCGGGTGCGCTAACGCGGCGTGTCATATAACGCATTACGCAACAACGTAGGTCAAGAATATAGTCAAAATGTCTCCACCAACCAGCGTTCGGAACACAACCCCTTTCAGTAGTCCAAAAAGTTCTGTTAAATGATAACAGAGGGGACAGGCAACAAGAACCATCAGTCAAAGAGGGGAGGGCAAGTTCTTCTCTTCCGGGTCATGTTGGGGCGCTACCGGAACTGATCAAATTGGTAGTCTACAGTGTTTCTGGATGTTTCAGACTAAAGCTGGCGTCAGCATGAGAGCACTTCCATCTCGTAGCTCCGTCGTGGCCATTCCACAAGCAATCATGGCAGCCGCTCCCCACCAGAAGCCTGCGGGAGTCGGAGGCCCCCAAGACTTTTGTAGAATCTTCACGGCTGAGGGGACGCTTTCGAGAATGGGACCCAAGCCCTAGCAGACAAGCGTCCGAGTTCAAAGGTGTCCCAGGGCCATTTCAGTGGACCAGGCCCAAAACCGAAGAGCCAGCCGCCATTTTGAGAGTCCTGTGGCAGCCGCCTATCGCTGCACCGCAAGAGTGGGAGCAACTCAACTACATGATGAGCGAGACGCTGTAGTCGCAAGAGCGGGCGGTAAACAGCTGAATGGCGGAAGAGGCACAGTGTAGCAAAAGCGGGCGGAATGGCAACTGAAACGGTAAAGGGGCGCCCCACTACAGCTTGTCTTCAGGTCAAATGGATTGTGGGACAAGGTCCAGAATTGAAGAGTCATCAAAAGGCAAAAAGTTCCGCCGGACCCCGGGAGCCGGCCGCCTATGTCGGGGGCGATCTCAGGCTATACCAGTGCTATAAGACTTGGGGAGGGTGTCGGAGCCAAGCGTCTTCTCCGAGTCCGTGCCATCACACCGTCCCTCGGGGGCCTCCGTCAAGCGGTTTAGGGAGGTACCATATAACATTGTTTTCAAATGCAGTCAGGTCCACAAACGACCCTCACTTACTTTGAGAATAGTGAAGCTGCAGTAGGTGGAAATAAGCTTCAGACAGTCTTACAAGCACTGCTTTTGTAAACATTTTTTGGTTTTTTTGTATTTTTGCACAGTTTTATATATTTTTTTTGTTTTTGATGGAGGGGAAACAACAAAGCACAGGCATTGAAAAAGGCTCAAACTCAGAACTCTGAACTATGGCACCCAACATCCAGGAGCTTGCCATCCGGATCTTGGAGCCTTGTGCTGCTTTCGACCTATTCACACATCGGTCCACTACTGACATCATCTTCTAAACCAACGTTATGTAAATAGTTTTTTAATAAAATGTTTTACCCTGTTTCTTTGCTGGTGTGTTGTCTATATTTTTAATATTTGCATAGGGTTTGTCGTTATTTTGTGCGGGATGGGTGATGGAGCCGAGCTGTCTTGCAGCCCTCATGGTGTGGAGCTCAGTTCATCTCACTATTTTCGTATTTCTCATGAAGGGTTGTTTATAATATTTCTATTTTAGCGAGGTCAAAAAAAGATCCAATTAGTGGCGTACTGATTTTGCTCGATTACTTTTATTTTTTTACACGATTTTTCCCGATCTGCAAAGACTAAACAGAGTATTGCGACTTTGTGCTTGTTTGTAAATAGAGAATGAACCAAAGAGAATCAATTGTAAAATAGTAAATGCTTGGATAATAATCAATCAAATGGAGAGACAAGCAGGCACGACGGATTACAACGGGGGCAAAGGCCTGCGTTAACTACCGTTCACTATCTGCAAAGAGAGAGTACTACTAAGAGAAAAGAGGGGAGGGGGGGGCAGCGTTCAAAGCACATCAGCGTGCATAAATACGAAAATGTTTTTATCTATCACGTAGTACGTACTTGACATTTTAAAGCTTTTCATATTTGCTATTAAAAAACCAATGAAATTCACAGAAAAAACCATAGGTTATAGTGGATATATAGTTAGGAATTTGCATTTACAAAACCTTGAAAATTCAATGAAAAAACCATTGGTTTTAGGCCATATATAGTTAGGGATTTGCATTTACAAAACCTTATTTTACTCGCATAAAACCATTGAAATTCCATATATAGTTATAAGCGCTAACTATATATCGCGCACCCGCAATCCACTGCTGATGATGTCACATATTACATCATTCATGACATGGTTAGTGACATCACTGATGACATCACTGATGACATCTCAAATGACATCACTGATGACATCACTGAAAACATCTCATTTGACATGACTGATAACATCACTGATGATATCATTCATGTGATAATACCATGAACCTCTTCAGACTCTAATATAACCTTAGATACAGTCAGTGTAAACAGACAGTCACAGACTGTCACTCATCCATGGAGTTACTCACACACCTAGTCAGTTATGCCAAAAATCAATCACACCTCCATTTTCTCAACTATACAGTTATACACACCTTACTTATTCAAACATATACTAACACATATTTACTTTACTCTCTTATACAATCTCTGATACATGTTCACAATGATCCATACAGCCACTCACACATTTACTGGCTCTTATGCACAGTTATTTATAGATGTCAACTCTCACATGTACTGTGTTTTACATATGTACTTAATTTGACATGTAGCACTGAGATATCCATTCACTCACTAATACACTCATGCACAGTCAACCGCCCATACAGCTGTTTGCACATGCACTTTTGAATCTATACATATAGTGAATCAACTACTCACACATCTATGTACAGAGTCACACACCTCCCAGCCACCCATACACACACACTCAGTTTCCCATACAAATACTTGGACAACCAATCAATAACCCATACAGTTACTCATATAGCTACTGATCAACATATGCAGCAGTTTGTAGAACAACAGATATAATGATGCACAAATTAAAACAGTTTAGTCACTAACCCATGCACTCAGTGAGACACATTTAATAACTCACTCAATCAGTCAGTCATGCACCTAGTAAATCCTTCATCCAGACACTTATATATCCACTCATTCTTCAATATGTAAAACATATTTTAACTTTACAGAAACATACAGTCACTGGATGTTGTCATCAGTGATGTCATCAGTGATGTCATTTGAGATGTCATCAGTGATGTCATCAGTGATGTCACTAACCATGTCATGAATAATGTAATATGTGACATCATCAGCAGTGGATTGCGGGTGCGCGATATATAGTTAGCGCTTATAACTATATATGGAATTTCAATGGTTTTATGCGAGTAAAATAAGGTTTTGTAAATGCAAATCCCTAACTATATATGGCCTAAAACCAATGGTTTTTTCATTGAATTTTCAAGGTTTTGTAAATGCAAATTCCTAACTATATATCCACTATAACCTATGGTTTTTTCTGTGAATATATATATATATATATATATATATATATTACCTACTGGCGGTCGCCAGTAGGTAGTTATAGTTAGGATAATTTTCAATGTTAAATCTCAACATTCTATTTTGAATAACTTTGGCGCCGGTTGACGAATCTGCCTGAAATTTTCAGGAAAATGGTCTCATGGCGGTCCGGTCCTTCCCTGAAAGTTTGGGGGGGATTCGTCAAGCGGGGGCCGAGATAAAAGGGGGGTCCCAAAACGCGTTTTCCCCATGTTAATTTCCATAGGGCGGTCGATTTCACTTTTAGCCCGAACGGCTGAATGGATTTCCACCAAACTTGGCAAAATTGTAGGGACTGGTAGCCCGATGTGCCTTTGCTATGTCTCAAGATATGTGCTCCAGTGGATTTTGAGTAATTAAGGTTCAAAAAAATATATATATCTATAGCAGCGCACCGGTACGCGCACGGGTGCGCGTACCGTGCGCGCCACGCGACTTGCGCGAGGAAAGCTGATTGGCTCTCGGGTGTCTGTAAACATTCTAAACAGTCCGGAGCGGCCGCCATCTTGTGTCTCGGTAAAATCGAGACACAAGAGGTGGCCAAAACAAAGAGGGAAATGAACATAAGGGGGCAGAGTAGACCCCCCCTGACCCCCTAGGTTTGATGTGGGGGCCATAAAAGGGCCCCGCAAGGCAAAAAAAAAAATTTTTTTTTTTTGATTTTCGCGGGGGGAGCGCCCGGTACGCGCACGGGTGCGCGTACCGGGGAGCGTACCATGGGAAAAAAGAATGACAGTTTTAAAAGTAGCTGTTTAGAAAAAAAAATGTTTAGTTGTTTTTTTTATACATACACATACATATATATAAATGCATATGCACATATATATATGCATATATGTCTATATGTGTGCGTGTAGAGAGAGGTAGAGAGGTAGAGGTGTAGAGGTAGAGAGGTAGAGAGGTAGCGGTAGAGAGGTAGAGATTAGTAGAGAGAGAAGAAGAGAGAGGTAGAGAGGTAGAGAGTAGAGAGTGAGTAATAGAGAGTAGAGAGTGAGTAGTAGAGAGTAGTAGAGAGCAGTAGAGAGAGTAGCAGAGTGAGTAGTAGAGAGTAGTAGAGTGAATAGTAGAGTGAGTAGTAGAGAGTAGTAGAGAGTGAGTAGTAGAGAGTAGTAGAGAGTAAGTAGTAGAGTGAGTAGTAGAGAGCAGTAGAGAGTGAGTAGTAGAGAGTAGGAGAGAGTAAGTAGTAGAGAGTAGTGGAGAATATTCCAAAGTTTGGCACAGCACCACTTTCACAATGAGTCCAATCAAATCATATCACTTAGAGTACTTATTGAAGCGCTGAATCTTGGTGTATATTCAAATGCTTTTATTTTCCTTAAGTTTATGTACCACAGCCAGCCGAAACGTTTCGTTCTGTACAACAGAACTTCTTCAGGGCGTTCTTATTTCCTTCAAGTTATGTCGGTATCCCGTTGTCATATAACTAGATATTTCTTCCAAATGTTAGACGAGACATAAGTATATTCTTATTAAAAGTGACTAGGTATCAATTTTACCCACACAATTCGGGCAGACTTGAGTAATTTATAGCATCCTCAAAGTCAGTCTTTCAAAAATTCCAAAGTATAGGACATGATAATCCAAATCCAAATGTTTCTCAAGAAAAGTCATTTACAATCGTTCGGAATATCGGTGTTTGGGCAGATATGATCCAGGGACCCCCAGTATGCAAGGGGAATTAGTCCCCCCTCTACAAACATGCACGGGGGCTGCGTTGCAGAGAGGTGTAAAAAGGGTTGTGGCTTCATTACACCTCTCTGCAATGCAGTCCCCTGGCGCATACTGGAGATTCCTGGTGGGCTTTCAGGTCTTATATAGTTAGGAATTAGCATTAAAAAAACCTTTGAAATTCACTGAAAAAACCAAAGGTTTCACACCAGTTATAGTTAGGAATTAGCATTTAAAAAACCTTTGAAATTCACTGAAAAAACCATAGGTTTCACACCAGTTATAGTTAGGAATTAGCATTTAAAAAACCTATTAAATTCACTGACAAAACCAGTTATAGTTAGCTGGAAATTTTACTGACATAAAACCATTGAAATTCCCACGTTATAGTTAGTTGGACTCACTATAACTTGCGCGCCTGCAATGCACTGCTGATGACGTCACATATTACATCACTCATGACATGGTCAGTGACATCACTCATGACATCACTGATGACACCATCCAGTGAATGTGTGTCTTTCTGAAAAATAAATTTGTTTTATATATGTATTTGTAAAGGTCGATGGAAGAATAAATTTTTAAATAAGTGTGTAAATGGATGTTTTTTTTAAAAAAAATTGGTTGGTTAACTGGCTTATTAAGTGTATCTTAGTGAATACATATATTAGCGAGTATTGTTTAAATATTTAAATGTTTGTATCAGTGTTTCTCTTTGTGTATAAGTGGCTGCAGGGGTTGGTGACTGACTCACTGTTTGTATGTGTTTTGAAGACAGAATATGTGCAGGACTGTATGGGTGGACGAGTGTGTATATGTGTGTGTTAGTGAGTGAATGACTGTCTCACTAGTGTCTTCATTACTAACGACATATGTTTTAATCTAGTATATGTGAGTATTGATGTATATAAGTGAGTATAGTATATATAGTGAGAGATTGTAGGAGTTCCTGTTTAAATAAGTATGTGTTTCTATAAGTGATTGTTTAAGAGAGTAAGTATGTGTAAGTTTCCTTAGAAGTAAGGTGGTAGTGTGTGTATAAATGTATATGCAAATAAATGGATGTTCAATAGTTTATGTGCATGTGTGAGTATGTGTGTGAGTAACTTTTGGATGACTGCTGATGTGTAACAGGATGTATAGGTGTATCACTACATATGATGAGTGAGTATATATATGAGTGACTATATAGAACTGTTGGTGAATGAATGGATGAGTATATAGATGGTGGAATTACTGAATTGGTTGTTGTTACTGGTTTGGGTATCTCCATTTTTTTGAAAATGTTTGTTTCTATTTTTGAATATTTGTTTCAAGCGTTACATTACACTGAAATTAGGTCTGTCACTCTGTCACAAGGATGGTGTCATCAGTGATGTCATGAGTGATGTCACTGACCATGTCATGAGTGATGTAATATGTGACGTCATCAGCAGTGCATTGCAGGCGCGCAAGTTATAGTGAGTCCAACTAACTATAACGTGGGAATTTCAATGGTTTTATATCAGTAAAATTTCCAGCTAACTATAACTGGTGTGAAACCTATGGTTTTTTCAGTGAATTTGTAAGGTTTTTTAAATGCTAATTCCTAACTATAACTGGTGTGAAACCTATGGTTTTTTCAGTGAATATATATATATATATATATATATATATATATATATATATTCACTGAAAAAACCATAGGTTTCACACCAGTTATAGTTAGGAATTAGCATTTAAAAAACCTATTAAATTCACTGACAAAACCATAGATTTCACACCATTTATAGTTAGCTGGAAATTTTACTGACATAAAACCATTGAAATTCCCACGTTATAGTTAGTTGGACTCACTATAACTTGCGCGCCTGTAATGCACTGCTGATGACGTCACATATTACATCACTCATGACATGGTCAGTGACATCACTCATGACATCACTGATGACACCATCCAGTGAATGTGTGTCTTTCTGAAAAATAAATTTGTTTTATATATGTATTTGTAAAGGTCGATGGAAGAATAAATGTTTAAATAAGTGTGTAAATGGATGTTTTTTAAAAAAAAAAATTGGTTGGGTAACTGGCTTATTACGTGTATCTTAGTGAATACATATATTAGCGAGTATTGTTTAAATATTTAAATGTTTGTATCAGTGTTTCTCTTTGTGTATAAGTGGCTGCAGGGGTTGGTGACTGACTCACTGTTTGTATGTGTTTTGAAGACAGCATATGTGCAGGACTGTATGGGTGGATGAGTGTGTATATGTGTGTGTTAGTGAGTGAATGACTGTCTCACTAGTGTCTTCATTAGTAACGACATGTGTTTTAATCTAGTATATGTGAGTATTGATGTATATAAGTGAGTATAGTATATATAGTGAGAGATTGTAGGAGTTCCTGTTTAAATAAGTATGTGTTTCTATAAGTGATTGTTTAAGAGAGTAAGTATGGGTAAGTTTCCTTAGAAGTAAGGTGGTAGTGTGTGTATAAATGTATATGCAAATAAATGGATGTTCAATAGTTTATTTGCATGTGTGAGTATGTGTGTGAGTAACTTTTGGATGACTGCTGATGTGTAACAGGATGTATAGGTGTATCACTACATATGATGAGTGAGTATATATATGAGTGACTATATAGAACTGTTGGTGAATGAGTGGATGTGTATATAGATGGTGGAATTACTGAATTGGTTGTTGTTACTGGTTTGGGTATCTCCATTTTTTTGAAAATGTTTGTTTCTATTTTTGAATATGTGTTTCAAGCGTTACATTACACTGAAATTAGGTCTGTCACTCTGTCACAAGGATGGTGTCATCAGTGATGTCATGAGTGATGTCACTGACCATGTCATGAGTGATGTAATATGTGACGTCATCAGCAGTGCATTACAGGCGCGCAAGTTATAGTGAGTCCAACTAACTATAACGTGGGAATTTCAATGGTTTTATGTCAGTAAAATTTCCAGCTAACTATAAATGGTGTGAAATCTATGGTTTTGTCAGTGAATTTAATAGGTTTTTTTAAATGCTAATTCCTAACTATAACTGGTGTGAAACCTATGGTTTTTTCAGTGAATTTCAAAGGTTTTTTAAATGCTAATTCCTAACTATAACTGGTGTGAAACCTATGGTTTTTTCAGTGAATTTCAAAGGTTTTTTAAATGCTAATTCCTAACTATAACTGGTGTGAAACCTATGGTTTTTTCAGTGAATTTCAAAGGTTTTTTTAATGCTAATTCCTAACTATATAAGACCTGAAAGCCCACCAGGAATCTCCAGTATGCGCCAGGGGACTGCATTGCAGAGAGGTGTAATGAAGCCACAACCCTTTTTACACCTCTCTGCAACGCAGCCCCCGTGCATGTTTGAAGAGGGGGAACTAATTCCCCTTGCATACTGGGGGCCCCTGGGGGCCAATTAGCCCACCTGGAACCTCCAGTATGCGCCAGGGGCTGCATTGCAGAGGTGTAATGAGACTATGCCCCTTGTTACACCTCTCTGCAACGCAGCCCACTGCCGCGTTTGCAGAGGGGGAACTAATTCCCCTTGCATACTGGGGGTCCCTGGGGTCAACTGGTCCACCAGGAGCCTCCAGTATGCGCGAGGGAGCTGCATTGCAGAGAAGTGTAATGAGGCCACACCCTTGTTACACCTCTCTGCAATGCAGGCCACTGGCGCGTTTGTAGAGGGGGGACTAATTCCCCTTGCATACTGGGGGTCCCTGGATCATATCTGCCCAAACACCGATATTCCGAACGATTGTAAATTACTTTTCTTGAGAAACATTTGGATTTGGATTATCATGTCCTATACTTTGGAATTTTTGAAAGACTGACTTTGAGGATGCTATAAATTACTCAAGTCTGCCCGAATTGTGTGGGTAAAATTGATACCTAGTCACTTTGAATAAGAATATACTTATGTCTCGTCTAACATTTGGAAGAAATATCTAGTTATATGACAACTGGATACCGACATAACTTGAAGGAAATAAGAACGCCCTGAAGAAGTTCTGTTGTACAGAACGAAACCTTTCGGCTGGCTGTGGTACATAAACTTAAGGAAAATAAAAGCATTTGAATATACACCAAGATTCAGCGCTTCAATAAGGACTCTAAGTGATATGATTTGATTGGACTCATTGTGAAAGTGGTGCTGTGCCAAACTTTGGAATATTCTCCACTACTCTCTACTACTTACTCTCTCCTACTCCACTACTCTCAAATACTCACTGTCTACTACTCATTCTCTACTACTCTACTACTCTCTACTACTCTCTCTCTACTACTCACTCCCTACTACTCGCTACTCACTACTCCCTACTACTCACTATCTACTACTCTCTACTACTCACTCTCTACTACTCTCTCTCTACTACTCACTCTTTACTACTCACTACTACTCTCTACTACTCTCTCTCTACTAGTCTCTACTACTCACTCTACTACTCACTCTCTACTACTCACTACTATTCTCTCTGCTACTCATTCTATACTACTCTCTACTACTCACTCTCTACTACTCACTCTCTACTACTCACTCTTTACTACTCTCTACTACTCACTTTCTACTGCTCTCTACTACTCACTCTACTACTTACTCTCTACTACTGCCTACTACTCACTCTCTACTACTCACTCTCTACTACTCACTACTATTCTCTCTGCTACTCATTCTATACTACTCTCTACTACTCACTCTCTACTACTCACTCTCTACTACTCACTCTTTACTACTCTCTACTACTCACTTTCTACTGCTCTCTACTACTCACTCTACTACTTACTCTCTACTACTGCCTACTACTCACTCTCTACTACTCACTCTCTACTACTCTCTACTACTCAATCTACTATTCACTCTACTACTCTCTACTACTCACTCTCTGCTACTCTCTCTACTGCTCTCTACTACTCTCTACTACTCACTCTCTACTCTCTATTACTCACTCTCTACTCTCTACCTCTCTACCTCTCTCTTCTTCTCTCTCTACTAATCTCTACCTCTCTACCGCTACCTCTCTACCTCTCTACCTCTACACCTCTACCACTCTACCTCTCTCTACACGCACACATATACACATATATGCATATATATATATATATGCATATGCATTTATATATATGTATGTGTATGTATAAAAAAAACAACAAAACATTTTTTTTTTAAACAGCTACTTTTAAAACTGTCATTCTTTTTCCCCATGGTACGCTCCCCGGTACGCTTACCGGTGCGCGTACCGGTGCGCGTACCGGGCGCTCACCCCGCGAAAATCAAAATTTTTTTTTATTTTTTTTTGCTCCGCGGGGCCCTTTTATGGCCCCCACATCAAACCTAGGGGGTCAAGGGGGGTCTACTCTGCCCCCTTATGGTCATTTCCCTCTTTGTTTTGGCCACCTCTCGTGTCTCGATCCTACCGAGACACAAGATGGCGGCCGCTCCGGACTGTTTAGAATGTTTACAGACACCCCAGAGCCAATCAGCTTTCTGCGCGCAAGTCGCGGTAAGCGCCCGGTGCGCGTACCGGTGCGCATACCGGAGCGCGGCTATAGATATATATATTTTTTTGAACCTTAATTACTCAAAATCCACTGGAGCACATATCTTGAGACATAGCAAAGGCACATCGGGCTACCAGTCCCTACAATTTTGCCAAGTTTGGTGGAAATCCATTCAGCCGTTCGGGCTAAAAGTGAAATCGACCGCCCTATGGAAATTAACATGGGGAAAACGCGTTTTGGGACCCCCCTTTTATCTCGGCCCCCGCTTGACGAATCCCCCCCAAACTTTCAGGGAAGGACCGGAACGCCGCGAGGCCATTTTGAGGAAATTTTCAGGCAGATTCGTCAACCGGCGCCAAAGTTATTCCAAATAGAATTTTCAGATTTAACATTGAAAAAAATCCTAACTATAACTACCTACTGGCGACCGCCAGTAGGTAATATATATATATATATATATATATATATATATATATATATATATATATATATATATATATATATATATATATATATATATATATATATATATATATATATATATATATATATATTTATCTATATATGTATATACTGATACATTCTGAAAGTAACACCATATTCTGACGACTGTCATTAGTTTAGACTCCTCTGTGTCACACATCACCAATAGAAGAGTTCAAAGCCATGATCTGAAACCATGCCCTGATAGTGCTACGGACCCACTGATACCCGAATATTCCAACATTACTGGTCGGTGGGTTTATTCCTTCATGCATACAGCTTACTGTGAAAGAGTTTGGTGATATTCTGCATAATAACATAAAACTGATTCTGCCAGAATTAATTCTGACTGTAATGCCTTCATTTTGAAGTGTTTTCTATGTAGGTTTGCTTTTAGATTTAAGCCACAGGGCATTGATCTAGCCTGTTCTGCATTTTTGCCCTGGAGCCGCACTGTGCCTTTTGAAAACATGTTGTTCACAGAAGAGGCTCACAGCTGCTCTCACACCGAGTCCTGATTTAACAGTCCTGAGGGGTATCTATCATTACCTACCTTTTGATTTAATGTGTTAAATTGTTGATGTATACTTACTGCTCACTCGCCAATGAGGGGGTTCAAAGCATCTCTGAGACCTGAGGTCACAAACCAATCTGTGCAAAATGTTCCAACACTCTTGTGGCATTGCAGCGCACCTGCTCCCTCCATACACACAAGTCATTTCCCTCCCTGATGCGGTCACTGCTGTCCCTACCGCTCCCAGGGCCTCAGGTGCTGTTTCTGTCTCCAGCCCCAATGGACCTGGACTGCAGGAGTTTTGAGGAGGTTTTGACAGCTGCATCTTTACGACAACACCTATCCCCCTTCAGGCTTTGTGCCCACTTCAAGGAGAAGAGGGTGATGTCATGCCAGTTATTACCAGAGATAAGCTGACAAGCTATGAAGTAAAATATTCACCGATAGAGAAAATACAGTTCCATATGTTAATACATTTACTAATACAGAACTCAGTGTAAATGCAACAGTTCCATGTCTTAAAATATATGTATGAATATAGAGTGAGATGTAAATACCACAGTAATGTGTCTTGATATATTTACTAATAAAGACCACAGTGTAAAGACCACAGTTCCATGTCCCAATATATTTAATGATAGAGAACACAGTGTAAATACCACAACTCCATGTCCTAATTTACTAATAGAGAGAATACATTATTTGGGAAGACAAAGAGTAAATGCCACAGATCCATGTCGAACCATATTTACTAAAAGAGATAACACAGTACAAATAACACAGCTCCATGTGTTAATATATACTGGTAGAGAACACAATGTGAATTCCACAGCTCCATGGATTAATATATTTACTAATAGAGAGTGTTGTGTAAATAACACAGCTCCCTGTCTTAATATATTTACTAATAGAGAATACAGTGTGAATACCACAGCTTCATGTCTTAATATATTTACTAATTGAGAACACAGGGGCTTTTTAGCAAGGGCGTTATCGCTGCTCTGGCGGCACTGCTTGCCGCTAAAGCTGCAATTTTTGTATTGCCCCATAAGCATGCTGTTGCTAACAGGCGTTAGCGACAGCATTCTGGCGATAGCGGCCGGTATTCCTATTGCCTTGCATGTCAGCAATTATTATCTCTAATGACATGCAAGGTGGGCGTTCCCAACTAGAAGCGACTGAAAACAGTCACTAACACTACTTCCCCCTACTACCAACGCAGGCGAAGCGATACAAAAAGTTCCGCTAATGGCGATAATCACTAGTATTTAAAACCTGCTGACAACCTGACTTACCTGTATTCCTCAATGGGACATGGATTTTCAGGCTAAGTCCACCATGGCGTTAATGCGTGAATATCGCTGGATATTTTATCACAGTGGAGATAAACGTTGCTAATAGCATGTTTTCGCAGCTAAAATATCCAGCAAAAAAAATAAACACGCTATGCGATTTTTGCGATAAAAATCGCAAGTTCTTGCTAATATGCCCCACAGTGGGAATACCATAGCTTCATGTCTTTATATAATTATTATTAGAGAGTGTGGTGTAAACACCACAGCTTTGTGTCTTGATTTATTTAATAATAGAAAGTGGAATTAAAATGCTACAGCTCAATGTCTTAATTTATTTACAAATCAAGATAACACAGTACGAATAAAACAGCACCATGTCTTAATATATTTACTGATAGAGAACACAGTGTAAATACCACAGCCCCATTTCCTGATTTAATAATAGAGAGGATACAGTGCATAGGAAGACAGAGGAAATGCCACAGGTCCATGCCGCACCATATTCACTAATAGAGATAACGAAGTACAAATTATTATTATTATTATTAAAGGGGTTTGTAAAGCACCTGGTGACGCCTCCCGGCGTGTCCCCGAGAGTTTTAGGAGGGGAGACAGAGATACAGACAACTATAGAGTGAATAGATAGGTTTTCAGCCATTTTCTGAAAGATTTCTTGTCTGATGTTCGTGGGGAGGGTATTCCACTTCTTGGCTGCAAGAGTGCGGAAGGACCTACCTCCGATTCTAGCTCTTTTAGGGAGCGATGTTTTAAGCAGGCCCATTCCCTTCGATCTGAGCGATCTGTTGGGCTCATACAATACCGCAAGATCGGACAGGTAGGAGGGGGCTTTTTGGTGAATAATCCTGTGGCACCAGAGGAGTGCTTTGAATAGTATCCTCTTGCTGATTGGCAGCCAGTGGAGGGTGGCCAAGGAGGGTCTGGAAGGAGCTCTGCGGGGAAGTCTTAGCACTAAGCGTGCTGCTGAGTTTTGCAAGACTTGTAATCTTCTGATGTTTTTTTCGGACGTGCCCAGCAGCAGCACGTTACCATAATCTATTCGGGAGGTGATAAGTGCCTGAGTCATGGTACGCCTGGAGTTCAGCGGGAGCAAGTCCATGGTACGATTGAGCGTTTTCATGACTCCAAAGCACTTACCTACTGTTTTTTTGACATGGCTGTCAAAGGAGAGCTTGTTGTCTATCCAGACACCCAAGTTCTTAGCTTCCTGGTTGGGGGTAGGTAAGGGTCCCAGACAGGTAGGCCACCAATCTTTCGTCCATTTTGTGTCTTTTCCTCCTATTATAAGTACCTCAGTTTTTGTGCCATTTAATTTGAGGCAGTGTTCAGTAATCCAAGCAGCAAGCTTGCACATGCAGGATTTGAAATTGTCGGCCTCGGAGGAGGGAGCTTGGGACAGGGAGATTAGAAGTTGAGTATCGTCGGCGTAGGAGACAAGCTCTACGCCGAACGATTGTACCACCTCAGCCAACGGTGCCATGTACAAGTTAAACAGGGTGGGACTCAGGGCAGAGCCCTGAGGTACCCCCTGTTCTAGCGTCATGCTGTCCGAGAGAAAAGTCCCTCTTTGGACCTGAAAACTCCTGTTGGTAAGAAAGGCCTTCAGCCATCCCAGCGCCTCTTTGGTGACCCCCGCTCTGTTTAGACACTGTAGCAAGATGGAATGTGCTACAGTGTCAAACGCGGCACTGAGGTCCAGCATGATGAGAGCCATGGTCTTGCCCTCATCAGCTCCTTCCCGCAGAGTTTCAGTCGCTCTCAGGAGAGCTGTCTCAGTAGAGAAGCTCGATCTGAAGCCCGACTGCGATATATGGAAAGCATTCTGGGCTTCGAGATGGGCCATAAGTTGGACATTGGCTACTTTCTCTGCTAGTTTTGCTAGATAGGGGAGCAGGGAGATTGGGCGTAAGTTCTCCAGTATGTCCTGACTCATATTAGGCTTTTTTTTGATGGGGAGCACTATGGTTTGTTTCCATTCAGTGGGTAAATAGGCAGTGGAGAAAGATACTTGAAGCATGTGTCTAAAATGGGGCTCTAAGACCAAGATAGTCGCAGCTAAGATTTTGGGTGGCGCAGGATCTCGAGGGGAGCCGGATATAATGCTTTTGCACATTTTTGCCAGTGTTTTAGCGGGAGGAACAGAGAATACACATAGACAGGATTGTGTACGTATGTGGTCTTCATTCTCTGTGAATTCAATGCCAGGTTTTATATTGCTAGAGAAGTTGGCATATATGTTTGTAATTTTACCTGAGAAATACTTAGCAATTTTATTGCAGGTTTCCACTGAGTCATTCTGGGAGGTGGAATTGGAGTCGATTATTGAGATTTCCTTGTAAATCTGAAAGAGCTCCTTGGAGGAGTTTTCAGCTTCCAGGATCCGGTTGTTATAGTGAGATGCCTTGGACAAGCATATCTTTTTATTATACTCTTTTTGCGCTGCTTCATACTGGGCTTTGATTTCAGGGCAAAATTTGTGACGCCATTCTCTTTCAAGCTTTTTACAAGCAGTTTTGAGGATCTGGAGCTCCTGACTGAACCAGGGGGCCGTTTTTTTAGTTCTCATGGCGTTGGTTACAGTGCGAATCGGAGCTGTGATGTCGAGAGCCTTTGTGATGCAGTTTTGAAGGTGTTTGTATGCTGTCTCACAATCGGCTCCTCTAGGAGGCCCTGCATCCTGAACAATTATTGTGAACGAGTCTGCCGAGAAATTTTTCCATTTCCTGCGTTTATATCGCTGAGAGCTTTGTTTGTGATGCTCAGTCCTATCTAGTTGGAATTGTATGGGGATAATGAAATGATCAGACCATGGTATTGGCTGGGGAGGTAGGGTCTGAACTCCCTTCCAGTTCCCAAAAACTGGGTCCAATAAATGTCCTAGTTGGTGTGACAGATCGTTATTTTTTATTTCTAGTTGTAGGGAGAGTAACTCAGACTTAATGTCTGTCGCCTCCTTATCGAGGGGATCGTCAAAATGGACATTTAAGTCTCCTAGCACTAATACTCGAGTTTTTCTCAGTGCTAGATGGGTCAAGGCTTCCATGAGAGTGGGAGTAAAATCAATGAGCCTTCCAGGGGGACAAATACCACAGTTCCATGTGCTCATTACTAAAAGAAAAACACTGTGAAAATACCACTGCCCCATCTTGTAATATATTTACTAACAAAGAGCACAGTGTGAAGCTACAGGTCTTCAAATATTTATTCAGCTCCATGTGGAGAGAACACAGTGTAACTAACACAGATACATGTGATACTATATGTACTAACAGAGATAGAACAAAACAGTATGAATACCACAGCTTCGTCTCACATTATATTAACTAATAGATTATTGGGTCAAATTTACTAAGGACTTGCTTTGTCCTTCTCTGAAGCAAGTCATCATAAGGTAAACCAAGTCCGTAGCTGGGATTTACTAACCCATGAAGCACCACTTGGAGTGGCTTTGCCTGGTTTAGTAAGTACAAAGTAATGCAACCCAGCACATAGATTTTGATGAAAACTCTAATTTAAAAAGACTTGTGAACCTGGCTTTGTGTCAAAAATGGCACGCCTATATGACAGAGGCATAATGACAAGGAATATCTTTATTTCTCTATGTTAATTCTTCTTTCCAGATGTGTTGCAGTCTTCAGATCACATAGAAAGAGGAAAAATGTTTCAGAAAGTACTTTCCAGCAATAAACAACCTTGCCTGTATCACAAGAATCATTGCCCTCTGGTGCAGGGGTGCCTCTGTTAGCTCTAGGCAGCACACAGTGGCCAGCACCAGCAGACAACAGGAATGTGTCATATTTTTATAAATATAAAGCATTTCTGTTCTCTCGCTTTCATGCAAAGCAGCTCAGTGCAGCAAGTTGCCTAAATCTGCTCCAAAGTAAAATACCACGCCTCCATCTTGTATTGCATTTACCAACAGAGAAAACACATTGTAAATATCACAGTACCATGTCATATTATATTTACTAAAAGTAAAGAACACAGAGTAAATACTACAGCTCCCCACTGTATTATATTTACTAATAGAGAGACGACAGGGGCATAGTTATGATGTTGATTGCATCACGTTTGCAACACGCAATGTGGTGTATATGCAAAGCAAACTTTAAGTAGGATTTATGAATTCACGCGAGGCCCCTTTGTGTGGAGCTGAGTGGCTCCTTACATCTAGAGTAAAGCAGCACAGCACAGATACGCGAGGCCCCTTTGTGTGGCTCTGAGTGGCTCCACAAATCTAGAGTAAAGCAGCGCAGCACTGATACGCAAGGCCCCTTTGTGTGGCGCTGAGTGGCTCCATAAATCTAGAGTAAAGCAGCGCAGCACAGATACGCGAGGCCCCTTTGTGTGGAGCTGAGTGGCTCCTTACATCTGGAGTAAAGCAACACAGCACAAACCTCTGCAGTGCATCATTCTGCCCTGGCTATTCCAAATCAACGTCCACAGATTTTGACTAATTCCCAGATTTGCCATAACTTGTAAACCTGGGAATGAACCAAAAATATAAGCCTTCCTTGGAGTGGAATTATGAGGAGAAATATATTTCTATGTGAGCTGCATTCTGAAGCACACGTAGGAAGTGGAATATGCCACAAAGTCACACAGAGGCAGTGGGGAGAGGTCAGTCCAATGAACCAAGGAGTTGCTTCGGGTCTTGGGATGTTGGGGGCACCTTTGGTTCTTTTCTAAACTGGATGGTGCATCCGGGTACAGAGGGTTTATGGGGTGTTGGGTTTCTTCATCCAGCAGCACTCGCAGTGGAGGGGGCCTGCACACAGAGGCTGCAGGTGCTGTGGAGAGTCCATGTGGGGTGGCGTAACAATGGCCTCAGTCCCTTCAGGGCTGGGGGACCATGCTGACACCGTTGGCCCACTTGGACACTGGCTGGGAGGCAAGGGTGCAGTGGTGCTTGGAAGTGTTGGGTGTTGATGGTATTAGAGTCATTGAGTTACCCTGTCCCACAGGAGGTCTTGCTTCCTAGGTGAAGTGCTGGCAGGTCTCCTGGGCTTTGGGCACTCAACTGTTGCAGGACAAGTCACCTTGTGGAAAAATTGTCAAAGTCATCAAGCACACTGGCAAGGTTGGCATTAAGTCAATTGCTTGGGCTTCAGTTCTTGCTGTTTATGGCTCTTCACATCCATCTTCTTCTATCAGGTTGGCAGGATCTGATTTCCCGGTGAAAGGACTCCCTTAAGTAGTGAATTTAGGAACATTAGGGGAGTATAGGGCAGTAGGTAATGGGCTACTTATGGCTGGAGTCTCTACGCCCCTATATTACCCCTTTTGGGGGGAAGTGGGAATAATCAGATCTCACAGACCCTACATTTGCCATTCCCAAGATGGTCACTTCTGAAAAGTGACATCCATTTCAAGGAGACCAGTTTAGGTGTCGTGCTTTCGGATGGATGGACATGACTGTCTTGCATAGCTATGGTACCTTCCTTTCCAGGTGCCAAAATGCTCTGGACAAAGGGGGACAGTTTCCCCTCTTGTGAGAAAAGCGAGATTTGCACACCAATGGTGGTGGGCTTCTTTGAAGATCCTCGGCCTTGGACTGCTAATCCGCAGGTCATATAGTGGATGGAGTGAAAAACACTGCCTGCCCAAGCAAACTTGGTTTATGGCTCCCTCAGAGCAAAAGCAATCCCCCTTCCACCGCCTACCCCCCTTGGGGTCAGAAACATGTCTCTGGTGGCAGACTGGTTACTGCGAGTAAGTCAGCACACCAGTGGCTAGTAACTTATCAGATGGCACCTTTAAGGTGCCATCTGGGTACATACATTACTCAATTCAACATTGCCATTAGCCAGATCTGTTAATCTCAGATGTTTGATACCAAACATTCCTATTTTCAGTGAAGTCATTGTGTAGCTGGGGAACTTGTTTTTACCAGTGTCCAGCACATGCTTTTAAGATGGCATCCCTGAACACTTTTATTGGCAGTAATGGAACTGACCAGTACAGGAACATATCTGCTCATCCTGTTGTGCCTTATAGTGCACCCTGCTTTAGGGTTGTAAGGCCTGCTCAAGGGTTGACTTACTTATAATGCATGTAGTATCAGCCGGCATGTACACAGGCTGTGTGCCATGTTGTGTTTTCACTTTGGTCTGCACCACAACACGCAGCTTGCAGATGCAGTTTCCAAGAGCTTGGTGAGGAGTCCTTTCGGTTAGCACAATTCATGCTGGCCCCTTTGGGTACCTTCTGTAGTACTTCAGGCCCTAGTTTCCGGGGGTCCATTTAAAGGTATCGCCAATTGGGGAAGCAATTGTACAGTTTTGGGAAAGAAATCTCTCACTGAGGTTCTGGTTACAGGGAAAAAGTGCACTTCCAGGCTCCAGCCAAAATCACATAAAATACCAGGCTAATGTGGGGGTGACCATAACGAAAATGGCACTTTCCTACAGTCTTCCATAATAAAATTAAATTTTACAGTGAAAGCAAAAATAATTAAACAAAACGCATTGTATATATCTTACAGTTTGTGAGGACTTAATTAATTAAATATACATTTTAAAGTTATGGACCACAGCAAATAATATATATCGAAATGCAACTGCCAGCAACTAGAAAGGAAGAGGTGTAGTACTGAGAAGACAGAAGACCATACCATCTTCAAAACAGCACTCAACCAGTACCACCACCTCCTGAGAGAAACAAAGAAGACTGCTCTAGCAGATTGCAGACCATATAGAAGCTAGCACAAACCATATCAAGGAGAATCGGTCTCCCACCATTCACCTCAGGACCCAAGGCGATCATCTGTGTTGTCCAACAAGGATCATTCCTCAAGCCAAACCTCTTCAACATATACATTACCCCCATGGACAACACAGTCAGATCACACAAAGTCAACATCATCTCCTATGCCAATGACACCCATCTCATTCTCATGATGTCAAAAGATCAGTCCACTACCTGAATAAACTTCTACACATCTATTATGAACAGTGCTCACTGGATAAAGGACACCTGTCTCAATCTTAACTTTGACAATTGGAGGTCCTCATCTATGGAAACAACACCTTACAATGGAATGACCCTTGGCGGCTTGCTGATTGTAACCCTTCCCCCTACCTGATAGAGCATCTCAGCAACCTCAGCATCATCTTGGGCAGGAAGTTATCTTTGCAGAAACAGGTAAACCCAATCTCGTCCACCTGCATCCACACCCTACGCATGCTTTGTGAGATGATCAGATGGCTCCCAATTGACACAAGAAGAATCGTCACTCAAGCCCTTGTCACCAGCAGATTGGACTATAGTAACACACTTTACATAGGAATCACAAACCTCCTGAAGAGACTGCACACAATACAACACCCAGCAGCAACGCTCATCCTTGACCTTCCTAGATCGACTCACATAACCCTGTACCTCAAGAAGCTAACTTGCTTCCAATCCAGAAGTGATGCCAGTTTAAGATACTGACACATGCATACAAAGCCCTGCACAACGAAGGACCAGCATACATCAACAAATAAATGACCTTCCACCAACCTTCCTGACACCTGCGATCTGCCTCCCATTTCCTCATAGACACCCACCATTGCCCACCAATTC
This sequence comes from Lissotriton vulgaris, assembly GCF_964263255.1. NCBI lineage: Eukaryota > Metazoa > Chordata > Amphibia > Caudata > Salamandridae > Lissotriton > Lissotriton vulgaris. The sequence goes on from NC_141689.1 coordinate 17,225,512, forward strand.
AATGGCAGAGGATGCTCCTTCTACCACCTGTTGGTCAAATCCTGGAACGTCCTTCCCCTGCACCTCAGGAACGCCACATTGGTCAGAGAATCAGAATTGGACTAAATACCTGGCTGTTCAAATGAATAGAGTACTATGAAACAGCTAGCAACTCCACCGCCTTGAGATCCTCACAGGTGATTTGGCATGCTTTATAAATCATGACTGATAGGGTAAATAAGAGCATTGCAACTTTTTGCATTAGCATTTGTCCGAATTGTGATAGGGGCATCAAAAGTATGTGGTGTTTAGTGGTGAGAGCATTCTTTTGGGAATGTCATTGCTTATTATAAACACCCTTCCCTTGGGAGAGTTTACAAGTGCAAATACATACATGTGCATATATTCGTATACAAATGTGCAAACACCAAACATTCCAATGCAAACATATCTGAACATTGCTATGCAAACTTGTAAAAAAATCCTTTGCAAACATTCACAAACATTCCTATGCAAACACATGCAAACATTCCTATGCAAACATAAACATTACTCTGCAAACATATCTCGACATTCCAATACAAACACATACAAACATTCCTATGCAAACGTGTCTGAAATTTCCTATGCAAACTTGTGCATACATTTCCTTTGAAAACATTCCTATGCTAACGTTCCTATACTAACATAAAAATACTCCTAGAGATGCATGTCTGAAAACTCCTATGCCAATGTGTGGAAACATTTGTATGCAAACATTCCCATACAAACATTTCTATTGAAACATGCAAACATGTAAACATTCCTTTGCAAACATGCCTGAAAATTCCTATGCAAATATGCCTATGCAAACATGTACACATTTCTATTCTAACATGTATGAACATTCCTATGCAAACACGTGAAAACATTCCTATGCAAACATCTCCATGCAAACATTTCTGTTGAAACTAGTAAACATTCTTAGGCAACATGTCTGAACATTGCTACTCACTCATAGGTACTTCTGCACCTGACTAATATCCTCTCATAGACACTTCGGCACCTGTCTTCTGCACAATCATAGGCACTTCTGCATCTGACCACTGAACACTCAAAAGAACTACTGCACTTGATTGCTGTCCACTAGTAGGCAGTTTTTCCCCTGACATTTGCCTACTAATAACCACGTTTTTCCCTGAGTGCTGCTACTTATGAGCACTCCTGCTTTTTGCTGCTGCACACACATAGGCAGCATCTAAATACTGAACACTCATAGACACTACTGCACTTGGTTGCTGCCCACTCATGGGCACTTGTACACCATACCGCTGCCCACTCATAGCAATATCTGCACCTGCTACTGACCAGTCATGGGCACTTCTGCACCTGCTGCTGCCCACTCATAGACATTAAGCACCGGACTACCACTAACTCTTAGACACTTTTGCATCTGCTACTGCCTATCATAGCCACTTCTGCACTAGACTGCTGCTCACTCTTAGACACTTCGGCATCTCCTGCTGAACACTCAGTGACATTCCTGCACCTGACCACAGCACACTAATAGGCACTTCTGCACATGACTGCTGCACACATATAGACAGTTCTGCACTTGACTGCTGCCCTCTCATAGGTACTTCTGTCCCTGATTACTGCCCACTCATTGACACTTCTTGCTGTGACTACTGCCCACTCATAGACACTTACGCACCTGCTACTGCCCACTCTTATATACTTTTGCACCTAACCGCTGCACACTCATAGGCATTTCTGCATGCTGATGCTTACTGAAAGACAGCTCTGCACCTGACTACTGCACAATCATAGGCACTTCTGCATCAGACTGATGCATTCTCATAGACAACTCTACACTTGACTGCTGCCCACCTATAGGCACCTATGCATACCAGTATTCCAGTGCCAGATATGTTTCATGAAACTGTACCATGATTGGTGCCACTTTAGCATCCTCCGTAAGTCCCAAGTAAATGGTATCTGTGGTAGCTTGATCATTAGGAATGAAGAGGGCCCACTGGGGCTGCAGCACCAACTGTGCCACCCCAGGGACCCCTTACCAATACTATGCAATCTTCTATTGTAGACTGTGTGTCTTGGTGCAGGTAACAAATGAAGAGTCTACATGACACACAACCCTGTGTGTCATGCTCCCATACACTGCATGAGGTAAAATTAGTTAAATGAGGAGCTGTGCCCACATGCAACCAGAACCACCCCTAAGGTGTGCCAGGCCATGTGGGCAAACTTTTTTCAAATCCTCCATCTTGAAATGGTAGAAAAATAATCTCTCAGGGCTAGTGTAGTGGCCTACCTCCATGTAGTGGTCACTTGGAGGGTGTAGACACCCTAATTTTAACACCCTTACATTTTGTATTTAGCAGGCATCCATGGACCCTAGACCCTAAACTTTTGATTTGATGGACAAATAGGAGCACCAGACAAAAAATAGCTGCTGACCTGAGAACCGAAGACCTGCTGCAGAAAAGTAGCGCCACACCCTGCTGATTGCTACCAGGATCCAACAATCAGGGCCTGCTGTCTTGCCCTGCAACTGTCAGCCCTCCAAGAACCCTGGAGCACCCCCAACCTGTGACAATTTGCTGAAAACCTCCCTTGGAATAGAGAAGCCACTCCCCTGTATCTTGCAGGCATCGAAACGTAAAGTCAGGTTTACCGATTTGCTGCTGCCTGATGACTCCGTATCAGCAAATAAGGGACTCATGTTAAATGGGGTACCCACACTACAGTTAGTTAGTGGCTGGGTGTGATTTCTCTAATACAGATCAATAATGTTACCACACTAACACAATGAAATGAAAAAACTACAATAACCAGGTTGTTGATTCAAAAGATTATTATTTTCTTTGAAATAGATAAATTCAGTCAATGATAAAAATAGGATACAGAGACATGCATTTGAGACATTTCAGTGTCTTATATGCTCCAATCTAACATCACAAAATAAGTCTATACTGCTGATAAATAGTAACACAATGATTTCGAATGAATACAGGAAAATCAATGATAACTGATAAGTAGTACGCAGAATTAGACTTGGTAGTCGACATTTTGGTCTTTTGGAAAGTCGTTTCCACTGAAATTGGGAGAGCTGCTTCTGTTTTGTATGGTTTTCCTGCTTTTCCAGGCCATGGTTTTCCTTTTTGTCGGGTGCCCAATCCCACCTGGATACCCACAGCATTCACCATCATTGGAGAGCAGTTCAGGGATCTCACCCCTGGCTGCTCTTGCCGGCTCCCCACGTCGTCAGAAATGTTGTGTGTGGCCATAGGAGATGCTACTTCTTTGTGATATGCCAGCTTAGACATGTGGCTGGGTGATAGTGCCACATGAGGGAGTGTGGCAGTGCTCCTCCTCCTCTTCAGATGCATGGGATCTACGGATGGGGTCCTGGGCCCACCTGCATCGTCAAGCAGAGTGCGACGTCGCTCCCTGGCTTCTTTTCTTTGCCAGGCCCAGCATCTTAGTAGGGAGTGCAACAGTGCTCCCTGGCTTCTCTCCTTTGTCGGGCCTCATGGATGGGGTCCTGGGCCCCTTCCTGCATGGCAGGGCAGTGCAATGGTTCTGCCCCGTAACCTCGGCTCCTTGGGGTCCAGGGATATGGTTGTGAACTCTGTCCTCATCTCACGGTTGGGAAAATGTTGCTCCCTCATTTCTTTCCTGCCTATGGCTTGCTCCGGGTCCTGGCCTGCCCTAGAAGCACAATCAATTCATGAGGTGTAGACACATGCCCTTCGAGCTGGTCCCAGAAATGTAGCACATCTTTAACTGGCCATAACACAGGCCCACTTGTGTATATTTTAATGCTTATGGTGTCATTTTGCTACGGATGGCAAGTTCTAATCACCTGATACCTTTAGTTCTGGCGTCCTAGCCTACAAGGTTGACAAACTCTGCAGGGAGCTAAATTCACTGGCTAACTGTGTAAGCTGTTGCTGTGTTTACTCTGGGCCTCTTTCTCCTTGTGCAAAGCCCAGTCTTTCCCCCAACTGGTCCTCAGGGAGTCTAAGTGGACCAGCTTCCCTGGTCCATCCTGGGCTGTGTACCAATGGTCCAGGGCAATCAGAGGCAAAGTCCTTTATCCACATGGCACTTAGGGGGTTATTTCTTCCAATTGTCCCTGGTGCCAGCCTCTAGTCCCAGAATTCCACAGAAAGGCACAACCAACAGTGAGCTTTCCCCCATGCACAGGACCTTTTATGTGTAGGCAGGAGTGTCTCTCAGGGCTGCACCTCTGGCCTATCCAGATGTACCACATTACCTCATATCTCTGTCCCAACCTCCCTGCAAAGTCTTCTATGATGGCTCAAAATGAAATCTCCCAGCAGTCACTTGCCACATGTGCTCTGGGGTCCCAGGTTCACCTCTCACAGATCTTACTATAGGGCCTTAATCAGCAAAACTGCAAAGGACCCCTCCTGCTGGTTTGGCTCCAGAGTCTGGGCTCCCTCCCTTTGTTCAGTGGGCTAGGCCCAGCCCTCTTTCTGGTGCAGGATGAGAGCTGGATAATTGACGAAGAGCAGTCCATCTTTTACTTCTGAGGAACTGACCTACTCACATGTAATTGTTCTCTTTGTGGGGGAGGCCTTTTGTTCCTGCTGGTAGAGAGAAAAGTAATTAACCCAGCCCAGCCGGGTGACAAAAGGCTTGGGCTCTTATCCTGAGATGAGTCAGAGAAATGTGACATTTCTAGATGACCCATAAGCTGTACAAATATGCTTTTGGACATAACAGAATGATTCTTTTCACACAGGTTGCAGTGTACATTGGTGCGACTCTGGAGTCTCTACCGCAAAGAGAACTTGTGCTGCGCCCTAAGGCAGCCTTTTCCATAGAGTACCATTGAGTGTCACTACAGTCAAACAGTAAAGCACACTGACTATCTCTTACATGGGTACACCTACATTATAAGGTGTATTCCGGGTCGCTACCCAACTCTGCATAGGCCCTCCTGTGCCAGTCTACCTGTGCACAGTTCCTGGACTGAGCAAAGCAGGAGTCACAAGCAGCCCTCTCACATGTACATACACCTATGCACACGAGTAAACAGCCAAGTGCCACTTACCCAGGCACCATTGCAGCAGCCTTATTTTAAAAGGCAGAATTCTGGCAGTAAATGTACGTAGTCCATGTTACCATGAGTAACCGTTGGTCAGTCACACGTTATGAGGCTCTCCCATTGTAAATGTTTAAAAACCAAGGGGCAAATTCAGAGAACTAATCTGAGACAAAATCCTAAACTTAGTACTTTTGGTATTCACAGAAGGCACTTACGATTTTTGGTATTCACAGAATGCGTTAACGACTCCTAAATTTATGTCAGCACTCGGGTTGGAATTTCCACACCTTAACCGTACTCTCCTTACCCAGAGCTTGCTCCCCGCACCCAGACCCTACTCTCCACACCTGGACCATACTCTCTGGCTAGGGCCTTACTCTCCGGCTCGAGCCCTAATCTCTGGCTGGGGCCTGATAATGTGTAATCAATGGGCCGGATTGCAATTTTTACAAAAAGGAACATTAGGAATGTATGATAAATGATAGAGAAGGTCATGAAAAACAGTTTGGGCAGAGAATAGGGTACAGCCAGACACTACATCATAACTCAGAAAAGTTTTCTCCTTTGCATCATGGTACATGCGGTGCACAATTTGCGCTCCCCTATGCAGTCAACACTGGTTTATTATTTATTTCTATTATCTATTAAAAATAATGTTGATCCTTTACACTATCTAAAAACTTTCATTATGTTGCTGATGTCATCAGCCAGGAAGTGATCCTTTCACACACACACCATCCATCCTGTCACCTCATCCCTGAAGCACGACGTTGACACTAATAAGACAACACAGACATTATCCTGGCATTTTTCATTTCACTGAGACACCACCCCTGCACTTGTGCAATCACCAATGTTGTACCCATGCACTCATGCAATCACTCAGGCACTACGGTTGAACTAATTCATTCACCTCTAATACTACTTCTACAGTTATTCATTCAGGGATACACTACCCATGCACTCATCCAATGACCCAGGCATTTCTGTTGCAGTCATCCTTTTACTCAGGCACTACCCATGGACTCATCCAAGCAACCAGACACGTCACCCCAGGTTTGCGCGGCAGTACGTAAAGTAAGTGCCAATATAGATCGCGGACTTATGTGTATCCATTTAAGTTTTTTCGTGCAGTAGTTACATTTCAAAGCAGGTGAAGAAACTGACTCGAGTGCATTTGTTTTTTACTTTTTCTGTATTTGGGAACTTATCAGAGTTCCCCTTATGTGACTTAAGGACTCCTACTTGTAGGCATGGACTAGCCTCGATTTTGTACCTTTTTCATGAAATGTTGTGTAATTTTAATAAACGGTATGCTCTAGATGAATATGTTTAATATACGAGCAAATCTGGATGGATTGGGTAAAGGCTAACAAGACTGTGTGCATACCACATTATATACACAAAAGCCCAGCACACTTTATATACAGAATGTAACAATTATATTATTCTTTGATAAAAACTTTTGAAACCGCCAACGTGTTTCGTCCCTTCCAGGGACTTCTTCAGGGCTACAAAAGTGCACATAAAAAACTATTTACAAACTGTACAAATGTATTTAGGACAGACTTTCAAACATCGACTATATAGAGAGATGAGGTTATTTCTCATAAGTACATCAGAAAAAACATCTTCTGAAATTATCTATATTCACATTATCTCATTTCATTTCATTTAGTTTATTATACATATAATTACATACAGACCCAGACCATATCAAGTATTGAGATACAAAATTGGAGAGGGGAGGAACAACTCCATATATCAATACTTGACATACACCTTACATTTACTCAAAGGAATGCATACCTTATAATAGGTAAAGAAAGGAGTTCTAGTATAATGGTTCGTCATATGTTAGGTAAGGGTTATTCTGTAAAGGAATATTACAAATTGGTATCAAGAATTAGTTTGGATAGAACCTATGTTGAGTATTTTTTAGGATATCAGACTGATTTCAAACTACTTACTTTCAAATTCAAATTGTGCACTTCCCCATTAGTTTATGTTCCATGTGGTTTTGACAAATGACTTTTCATAGGTAGACAAAGTGTCCCAAGAATAAGCAAATTCACATCACTCGAATGGATATTTTGTATTATGAGCAAGTCATTATTTTAAAATCATCTTTGGCATACAGTTTAAATATGTCTAGAGAAATGTTATCTCTTATAGACATATGGTTTATTGCACAACTATTACAGAAAGAGCTTTTGTGCAACTGTCGAAAACCACCACTACCTTCGCTGTATTGACATGTTTATGTACATCAGGTACAAGGGTTATGATAGAATACTAAGAGCCTGGTGTTGAAGAGACTGGAGTAAGCTACTAGGTAAAAGGTCATCTGTTTAGAAGTGTTATCATCGTATTGGATGGGTCAATGTATGTAAAGAGATGGCATGCTTGACAGGACTGGCCTTAAAGACATGACACTACTGTTCTCTCATATCGCCTTATGCACTTGACTGCAGCACACTCATCGACAATTATGCACATGACTACTACACTTTCTTAGACACTTCAACACCTGATTACTGCAAACTCATTGGCAGATCTGCTAATAGACACTTCTGCAACTGACTGATTCCCACTAATATCCACTCATGTACCTGACTGCTGCACACTCACAGTGACTTCTGCATCTGACTACTCACACTCATGGACACTTCTACGTGTGACTACTGCACACTCAAAGGTACTTTTGCACGAGGCTGCAGCCCACTCATAGCCAATAATGCAACTGACAAATGCTCACTCAGACACTTCCCAACCTGCTACTGCACACTCATATGCCCCTCTGCAAGACTGCTTCTCACTCAGAGGCAATCATGTACTTAACTACTACACATGCAGAGACATTTCTGCACCTGTGAAGCACATAGATGGGGAATTCTGTATCTGAATACTTCCCTCTCATAACCTCTTCTGGACTGGTGCTAAGACAGATTATTGAGTTGGAAATGTTGCTTTCCACAAATATCGAGTTGAAAATATTCTGTTTGAGAAATATCAAGATCAAGAATATTGTGGTCAAAAATATTTATTTCAGGTTAGAAATTTTGTTGTAAAAAATATAGAAGTCATTAATATTGTTTGCAAAAATATGGATGTTTAAAATATCGATTTCTTAATTAGTGTTATATATTTTAATTTATATTTTAAATGTATGTGATGCATTTTTTGTATAAGTATTATTTGTTTTTTATAATATATGTGTTATAATTTTTGTAGTTAGGAATTTTCTTTTAATAAAGTTTTGCATTTTTTATCCCTAAGCGGGTTTATAGGGGAATAGTGTGGGAAGTAAATTAGTTATGATAAAATAATGATTATTTTTTATTAATTTAATTGACATTTTATATTGTTAACTGTGGGAAGTAATGCATTTGTAATTAATTATGTATTGATTGTCAATTAATATTAATTAATTGATAATGAATTACGGTAATTCCGTAAAACATTGTGCATGTTGTGGTGTTTATGGGGGTAAAGGGTGGGAAGTAATTGTTTAATAATGATTAATTCGTTAGTAATTCATATTAACTAATTAATTAATAATTAAGTATGGTAATTGTGTGATTTGTTTGAGGTGCAGGTTGTGGAGTTTATGGGGTAAAGAGTGGGAAGTAATTTATGTTTTATTAATTGATAATTAGTTGTTAATTAATATTAATTAATTAATTGAATATTAAATATGGAATTTGTTAAATTAATTGTATTTGTGGGTTGTGGGGTTTATAGGAGTTAAAGGGTGAAAAGGCTTTTTGTTTAATGAATTAATAATTATTTAATCATTAATATTAATTGACTAATTTATATTCAATTAGTTTATTTGTTTATACGTTTTGTGCATGGGTTTTATTGCTATAGGGGTTCAGTGTAGAGAGTAAATTAATTTTAATTACTTTATAATTTGCTGTTAAATACTATTAGTTTTTTAATTGAAAATATGTTTTAATTGTGTAATACATTTTCTTACAGTTTAATTGTAGATGTGGCGTGTGGGGATGATAGGGGTAAATGGGAAGGGAATTCATTTTTATGAGTTTTAATTTGTTTTTTAATTTAAAATAATTTTTAATTGTTAAGTATGTGAAAGTATTTTTTTTTAAATGTAGATATGGGTTGCGAATTGTGTAGTGTTATAAGGAAGTAAATACAAAAAGTAAATGTGTGTAATATTTAATGTTTTTGTTTCTAAATAATTTTTAATTAAAAATATGTATTTGGAAACTATTTTTGATTTTTTTAACATAGTATTTGTAGGCATTTGTTATATTTATTTAACATTATAATATGTTTGTTATTTTAATATTAAATATATTTGTATTAGAATATTTGACATATTTACATATTTTTAATGTATTTTGTTTAAAATTTTTTTTAGTGTTGTTAAAAAAATGTTTTTAATTTTGAACTGACTAGAGTGAGAATTGTAATTGTTACTGCTATGCAATCCAAAACTTTCCCTACTGTTGCATGCACTGGAGTGGGAATAGTAGCTGTTACCCCTCTGCTATCCAACACGTTCCCTACTTTTTCGATCATTTAGTGGGAAAAGTACATTTTATCCTGCCGCTATCTAACACTTTCTGTACTGTTCCACTTAATGGAGTGGGAATAGTCATTTTTACCCATGTTAGAGGGAGATTTATTAAGGAGCAAAAAGGAAGGGGTCTGATCACAGAGCTCAGGGAGCCTGCACAGAATGTTCGAGGGTGTGAGTTAGGTGCACCTTAATTTGTGCTGGGGTGTCCGGGAACGCTTGCTCTAAAAATGGAGAAAACAGATATGTGCACAATGGATACTGAGGCTGAAAGTTTAACAGTTTTATTAAGAAGATGCAAGTTCAAGAAACTTCAATATAAAGGCATCAAAATTACGAAGTTCTGAATCCAGTGCGCTGCATTCTCAGATAGCCACATGGATCAGATTGCATTTACTGAATGAAAGCTTTGTAAACAGTTAGAGAGAGTCTAAACCTTTAGGACACATTTATAATTTGTGATAAAATGGATTCAAAATGCAAAGTACACTTTTATCTGGGAATATTCATGTCTACCTAAAAGTGAGCAGTCCTGCAATTACAATATAAACATTTTAAATATAAAAAGAAGAAAACAAGGTTAAAAGAGAACATAGCAAATGTAACATTTCATATGGCAGAGTATAAAATAGAGCAGTACATTTTAAAATACATGAACAAAAGCTCTCGAGTAGCTCTTAGTAACAACTCACTGCCTGTTGCCTACATACAGACGAGGAGTAGTCCCATGATATCTGTCACACCACACTCATTCCGGGAATCGGCGGAATGCCCCGCTGTTCCTACCACCCGACTCCGACCCTGTATTGTGATTGGGGAGGGGATTCTCACTGTTAGAGTGTTTGGGAATGGGCCTGAAGCGGAAGATTCCGGGGATGTCTTTCGTACTTCAAAGTACCTTTATTGTAATAAAGAATGTCTTCCTGCCATAAATGCGTGTATAAGAGGCCAGGCATCGGAGATGCAGTTAGAGGACCTCGAGAAGATTCCCTGTTGGTCTGATCTGATGTGTTCTCCTCCGGAGAGAATAAACCCTTGTTTCCTGCCTTCCAGTCTCCAGCGCCTCTTCATTGATTCATACTTTGTGGGATAAGAGGCGACATCGTCGGGCAATTCTTAAGGGTATTTTGTTCATTGATTGCCTTCCTGCTTCACAAAGTATTGGAGAACTTGTTAGACTAACCTCCCCCAAATATTTTTATCCAGATACCAGCTCCCCCACCGGGTGCTGGTGTTAGGGGTCAACAAGTTATCATTGTTGCTCAGCAGATCCAACAGGCACCTGCTCCAGTTGTACCTGCTCAGGAGGCGGCTGCTCTTGTTAATAATTTGCAGGCCGCACACGGACCAATAGGAAATACCTTGGTAGTACCATCCACTCCAGCATTCTCCAGTAAACCGTCTCCCATGCTAAGGACGCCATCTTCTTCACAACATGACACAGTAAATACACGTAGAATGGACAACCGTTTCAAATGGTCGCCAACTGGGGATAGTTTAATACAGAACACACCTGTGAGACATACATGACTAGGTCGCAAAGAAAAAGACACTATAAAGAAAATGACACAAAAATGGATGGACTTGGGGGAAAAGAACTAAAATGGAAGCCTGGGAAACTTTTGAAGGAATGCAGGCATTAAGAGTTAAACATTTTGTTATTAATAGTATGGTGAATAGAATGATCTCTGTCATCTCTTACTAGACGACAGAACAGTTCTTTTCAAATCACCAGAATGGTTACAAAGATAATGGAGGGATACCGAACATTCCACATTAACTATCACACTGTGTAAAAATGCATTCAATGAATGTTATCAATTTCAAAAAACGCTGAATAGCATTGTTTGCGGTGCCACAGAAAAACATATCCACCAACACTATTGCCCAGAACGTAGTTGTGTTACTTCAGCTTTCCCCATGAGAGAGTACATCCAATTGCTGATCCTAGGGGTGGAATTCACCCCGCTATCCCACAATATGTCCACACTCCCTGGACTAGGGCTGATTTATTGGCCATGAAAAAAGAGTTGCCTGATCCTAGAAGTAATCCAAAGATTTTTCATGAGCAACTTGAATCCGCTCCTAATTTAAAACCTATGGTACTAAAATACATTGATTTTCTGTTTGATTTTTTAGCACCACAAGAAATATGGAGCCCAGTCAGGGATTATGAGTGTGCAACTGTTAATTGGCGAAACATAGTAGCTGCAGATACTGGAGGGAGGGGATGTGCCACAATAATTAAAGAGAGAAGAGGATTCCCTTGGACACACTATTAATTACAACGTCCACCACCTGTGTCACACACTATTTTCCCACTGAAATTAACCAATACCCAATATTGCGCTACTCAAACACAAATTTTAAAAAATATGAACTATTTTCTCCTACATAAGCATTTGTCTTTATTAATATATTTAACACAAGTATATAATAAAATTCATTTAAAACAATACATATTCAACAGTTTAGTGCAAAATACAATTATGTCGGGGATTCTCACACAAAATGAAATTAAAACATGTTTAAATCATACATATACATATACACATTCAGTATACAATAATTATGACCTGCATATTCGAGACAAAAAAATCACAAAAGACATTAAAATGATCTAATTCAATCGTAATCGTTTTGAGAACACCCGGGTCAATACTTGTAAATTATATTTGCACCATTCTGTATCTGTCTTATTCAATTGTAGTTTCCTTATGCGTCAACGCGTTTCGATGGTTTATCTTAATTCAATACCATCTTTTTCAAGACAAAGAGAAATTATGTTGCTGTCCCGATACACTAATATGCTTATTCCTACCTGAAAGTAGATGTAAATAGAATCAATCAGTTTGATATTTCTACGTGAAATGTTGCTCTCGATCATTAGCTTCATGCTATATACAAGAAAATTGAAACATTCAATTAATTTCAACATCTCGTTATCCACATTACATTTTTACCTCATTGTTAAATACAGCTGATGAATAAATCCATATAACACGATCTCTACCCCTCTACTTTTTCATGATTAGGTATCAATACTCACTGTATCATACAGCAAGTACCTGTACATAAGGTGTTTGAAAAGTTTTGAGGCTACTTGACCTGCTACTCCCTACTTGTAACCCTCCATTGATGTTACTCCTTATTATGGAAGAGCTGGCAATCACATTCTACACAGCGACATAAGATGTATATTCTGTTCCTTCCTTTTTTTCGCAACCTTAATTCGTGATCACCCCTCTAACCCAAGTTATATTTCATCAGGTCCTAATTTTTTATTCAAGTAACTCTCCTCATCTCAAATTTTGCTGCTAGTGGCCATGTATTTGCAAATCCTTCTTACTATGAATAATGCTTTAACTCGATACATGGTTGCCTACTTATATGGGATATGTCTTCCTCCGCAATTACAATCTGGCTCACATTAGTAACTGTTATCTGGTTAGTTATGCCAGTGATTCAGAATGGTTAAATGTTCTGTGAACAGAAATGACACTAAATATCTACTTGTTCCACTAGTTCATCCTATTTGTACATTGTCTATTTTTTATAGAGGCCCTTTTTACCTTTCGCGAATGTCCCTGATGTTACTTCTACCCGTATGCCGATATACCCTGCAGTGTGGTTACTGTATCGCCGATGTATCCTCTTATTGAACATATTTCGCTCGATACCCTGTAACTGATTTTAAAATGTGATTAATTCACTGTTACAATAAAATTTTAAAAGGCCCTTCTTTCTATGCTCGCCACCTCTAAGGCATAGTTAGTTACCTTTTGTATAACTTCGTGCTTTAACTCTTGCACGTTTCTTATAATGGCCGCACCCTTGATGCACTCCTGTTGAGGATATCATGTCCCCTACTCTGATATGGTTGGTCTGCGCCTGCAAATTGCAAACAGACTTCAATGAGAAGGTAGTCTGTTTGTTCCTTCTCGGAATATAAACCTACAAATACGCTATCTCAGTCAGAAGCGTCTGGCATACCTAAGGTTCGGCGACGGCACTTCTACTTGTCAGCTCGCGTTTCTCTGTAGGATCTGGAAGACAAATGCGAACGCCGCAGGAAAGCTCCTATTTCTTTTCATCACCCCGCCCCACAATTGGCTGAGAATACATTGGACCTGCCCTATCGATGACGTTAACGGGTCACAACTCGTATTCTTAGATCCAATTGGTTCCAAGACAACATATATGCTGTAACGCCCTTGATAATAGGGTATGTCCTGCCACAGTCACTCGAGAAGCCTTGCTTCCTTCGAAGCTTTATTGTTCCTGTTGCCATGGTAACGGGAAACAATATCATAAATACCACAGGTACATGTTGTTGCCCTTTAATCAAATGTGCTACTTTCTATGTAATGTTGTTTTGGACTTCCTAATTGTGTTACCAGTTGGTACACCAGCAATGTCTTTAAAAAATACTGCAGAAGTAGATAGAACCTCCAGAACCCTAAAGGGTAGGAGGAGTGTTGATCAAGGAGATACAGTATCTGAGATAGCTGGTGATGTACTAAAGGCCTTTGTTCCCTGGTATGGCACTGCCATAAATTCCAGAAACATACGCATGTTATCCCGTATAGTGGAAGCAACTGTGGAGGAGACAGCAGGGATAATTGAGAACATCACAGTTGAGCTCAAGGCTCTTAGATTGGTTTTTCTTCAGAACCGGATGGTTCTAGACATGATGTTAGCAGAACGGGGTGGAGTCTGTAGGGTGATCGGTGCCTCCTGCTGCAAGTATATACCTGACTCCTCCACGTCAGTTAGGGAAGCTGCCAAGAGACTGTATAATATTGGAGCACAGGCCCATAATGATGTTGGCTCATGGGTTCCTGCGGGTTCTGTTTGAAACGCTTTGTCTGCATGCGGATGGAAGATAGGGATGTTCCTATGGGCTATCTTCCTTGTGGTGATTGGATGCTGTGTTCTCATTAATTGCCTGCCCATGTGCTTTCAGTGTTTAGGACGACTGCTGAAGCCACCCCTGAAGCCCTCAGTGACACAGACTAACGCTCTTAAAATGAGGGATATTGTAACTCAACAATTCATTGATATTGATATCTCAGATAACAGCCCCTCTGTCTCAAATGCGGTTGATTATGTCAATGAGCGCAATGAGGCCCACTATAGTAGCAGCCTCCCTTTCTATGAACATGTGTCGTAAGGCCGCAACAAAATGTTGTACCTTGCATCCAAAGGGTCGATTGTGGAAATACAGTTTTTAGTAATGGACAAAAGCTCCTCCATTTTGTATTTTCCAGAAACCATTTTGTGTTAGCCTTTTCTAGCCTTCCACCTCAGCACACATAATGTGTCCGCTCCATCTGCACAAGGAAATGTTGATATAGCAAACGACCCCAGAGCATATGTTTGTACTTTACTTTATAGCATGCAAGTAGAGCAGGGTACATTGCCAAAAGGTCAATTGACTCTTTGTTTAACTTTCCTATTAAACTAATGCCATATGTTTTACAGCAAACAAAAGACTGCTGATAGTAACAAATTATTGTTGACAAAAGAAATGTAACCTCTTGTTCCATTTCCAGATGACTAAACAAGTGAGCGCCTGACTCTGTAACCACAGGCCTGCCTATGTTTATACTTTGCACAAGTTATGCATAGTTCTGCTTTATTTCTTTGTACCATGAGATTACTGATGACTGATGGGATTTAGTGAGTAATCTTTATATGTGTGTTCTGCATGCCACGTATACATATTTCCAGAGTTACTGGTTCTGACCAGTACATGATATTGTCTGGGGATCATTAATCATCCTTGGCAGTTGCTAATTTGTCATTTCCTTTCCCGCCTACGCTTTTTCTAGCACAATAATATATATGTCTGTCTATGACTGTGTAAGTTGTCCACTTATCTCATAGCCACATGGAGCTGTGAGGTGGTGTACCTGCTTGACCGCAATAAATCTTTTTATGTTATTGTTACCTCCAACTGCTAGTTTTCCTTGTTTTTTGTTGTTGTTTTTTTTTTTTTTTTTGAGTCATCATATAATGCAACCAGAAATATAACTCTAGAAAGGCTTTCTCCGGGCCACCACCTCAGACTTAATTGTTCCCGCCCTGGAGTCTGCAAGTAGCCAACGGAGATCACCCAGAGGTAGGTCGTTTCCCATCCCACTCCCGTTTCGGTGATTCTTGCCCTGCGGGAGGATAGGACCAAAAAACCTCTGGCATAATCATCGGGCTCGGTTCCGAATTAGCTCTCAGACCATGCCGTCAGTGGAGACCATACCCTACTTGCCCTCTCTCCGCCACACAACAAATCCAAACCACTCACTAACATGATGTTTCTAAGGCAGTCCGCAAATCTCGGAGGACTGGCGGACTTCCATTCCCTACATATTTCCCTTCTTGCAATGACTAGAACATGAAACATCAATTGTGTAATATTATTTCTAATATCATAGTCTTGAGGGAGGCCAAAAAGTAATATTCTGGTATTGCATTCAACAGGTGATAATGTTACCTGCTCTAAACAACTAGCAACCTCCTCACAGTAAGTTTCCAATACAGGACACTCCGCAAACATATGCCTATCATCGGCTGCTACTGTCTTACATCTGGGACATAGGTATTCATCTACAGAGATCTTTGGGAGTTTTGATGGAGTCCAATAGGCCCTATACGCTGTATGAAAATGATTCCTCCTTAGATTAGAGGGCTTTATAACATTCTGTGAGAGAACAAAATAATCCGTCCATAATTTTACCATTTCCCCCGAGTCCTCAGTTATTAAGTCCCCCCAGAGTTTAACTATTTCTGCTCCCAAATTATCTTTCTCATATAACATTGTGGTGTACCAGTGTGATATCTCACCCATCCAGCCCCCTCCCCTGTTAACATGCTCCAACATTACAACCTCTCTTATATTTCCCCCACATTGCTCTTCCCACCATGAGGACAGCTGATAAAACTTAAACCTTGAAATAGCACCTCCTGTAAGGTTAAGAAGAGTTTCCCAACTTAATAATTCTCCGTGATTACACAAATCACCGCACTGCAAAAAACCTGCAACTTTCAATGGAATAGCTAGACGATCCAATAAGCATTCTGGGGTACCTAGAGAATCCCAGATGGGGGTCAAATAATGATAGTAGGGAATATCAAAAATTCATCGCATCACCTGCCATACAGCGAGCGCAGTCTTCAGAACCTTCAAATTAACCTTCTTAAAAAATTTCTGGTCTCCAAATTTAAACAAAAAAAATCTAAACCTTGTGGCAAGTCTGTAAGCATAGCTTGAAAAAGTTTACCATGGGATGACGAATCCAATGTATTTGCCAGGAGTCTAAAATTTAGAACTGAAAAGCATAACAGTAAAAAAGTAAATGTGGTAGAGCCAATCCTCCTAGTTTCAAACCCCTCCTCAATTTTCTCCATGCTATTCTAGGGGATTTAGTAGCCCATATGAATGAGCCGATCCGACCTTGGAGATTAGCTATATTTTTTTATCAAAGCCCAGAGGAATTGAATTAAATAAGAAAGTGAACTTTGGTAAAATAATCATCTTAACCAAATTCACTCTACCATAGATATTAAAATGCAGAGCGTTCCATCTAGTCAAGAGTTTCTTAACTTCTTTCAATACTATGTTCCAACTGACCTTCACTACTTCATCCAAGGCTTGAGTGATAGGAATCCCCAAATATCTTATTTTTATTTTCGCCTCTAATATGGGGAACGGGCAATTCCAACACATAATGTCAGTTTTATCTTGGTTTATTCCGTACCCTGACACTGTACCAAAATCTTTGGCCAATTCTATTAAGAATGGGATAGCCTCATCTGGGTTTGATGTATAAAGTAAAAGGTCGTTGGCATACAGTGCCGTTTTAAGCTCCAAATTTCCCAACATAAATGGTAAAATATTAAGGTCAGATCTTATGGAACAAACAAAAGGCTCTATGTAAATATCGAAGAGAAGAGATGACAGGGGACAACCCTGTCTTGTTCCTCTTGAAATATATAGCTAATCTGTTAGGCTTCCGTTAACTAAAACTTTAGCCCTATGCCGTCTGTATAGAGTCTCAATCCCCTTGATAAATGTGTCCGGAAATCCGAATTTTTCCATGGTTTTCCACAGAAACCTCAAATTAACTCTATCGAAGGCTTTTGCAGCGTCAATCGCAACGATAGCCATTGGAAGCCCGTTCTTAGTTGCAAAATCTATGGCCCCTATAACCTGATATGTTAGTTCATTTAATTGGCGTCCAGGTATAAAACCTCCCTGATCTGAATGTATAATGGATTTATTTACCTTTGCGAGTCTAGTCGAAAGGATGCCGGAATATATTTTGGAATCTGAGTTAAGGAGTGAAATAGGCCTGTATGAAGCTATTCTTTTGGGATCCTTGTTAGGTTTAACCAGCAATGTTATTGTTGCCTCTGGATCAGGAATACATTCCTCCCCTATAAGAATCCTATTAAATAATTAAACAAGTGGGCCTACTACCTCCTCTACGTTATCCTTATAGACTTCAGTCGGCAGCCCATCAGGGCCTGCCGCTTTGTTTCTAGTCATTTTTTTCAATTGGGTACTTACCTCTCCCTCCGTTATAGCTGTAACTAGGTAAAGTTTATCTGATTTGCTCAACTGTGGCAATTCTTTCTCCACCCACCAATTTTCCAATGCATCTTCACTAGATATATTTTGTTCTTTGTAAAGTTCCTCCATTAACCCTCTTGCTTCATCCCTTATTTCGGAGTCTTCTGTTAGCTTTGACCCTGTTTTCTCCTGAATTAACGACGTGATATTATTTCTGCTTCTCTCAGATCTAGCCTTCCATGCGACGAGCAAGCCGCATTTTTCCCCATATTCGAAATTACAAAGCTTGCTCACCTCCCACCTGTCCCTGTTAATTTTATCAGTACGAGCCTTAAGACGTGCCTGTATCTCGCCCAGTTCCTTTTCTAATACCTGGATCTTACCTCTGTCATTTAACGCTGCCCGTTGGAGTTGCCGTTCCTTATTTTTAATCTCTTCTAGATCGTGGTTGTCTATTTCTTTTCTACGTTTTATTATTGAAACCTTCTGTGACTTAAAGACCCCCCTTAAGAAGGATATTGATGTATCCCAAACAATTCGCTCTGAAGCTGTCCCTACGTTAAACAGAAAGAATTCAGAGAGACTTTCTTTGATATTTAATTTAACTTTTTCGTCTAAGAGCATTCTTCTATCCAGGGTCCACCGCCGCTCTGTATAGTTAATTTTAAAATTAATTTCCATCTCCACCACAGAGTGGTCTGACAAACCTACTGGCATATAAGATACAGACACTATGTCTATCTGAAAAAAATCAATTCTGGAAAATTGTTTATATTTTTTGCTAAAAAAGGAGTACTCTCTAAGATTACCATGCTTAATTCTCCAGACATCCAAAAAAACATATTCTTTGATAATAATATTTAGTGCTGAGATGGATTTATTGGGGGGATTATATTTCACCTTCGAGGTGCGGTCTAGATCTTGGTCAAACACTCACAGCCTAATTCATGAAGCCTAAATCGGCTCGCAAAGGGCCAGATTCTCAGAATCTGGCCCTTTGCGAGTGCAATTTTTGCATTTGGGATTCAACATCCCAAATGCAAAAATCGCTATTTGCTAATTTGCATATTTGCGAGGAATTACATTTAAGGAATCTCTATTTGAGATTCCTTAAATGTAATTCATCATCCATTTTCCAATTGCGAAATCGCAATTTCGGCCCGCAATTTACCGCGAGGTCAAACCTCGTGGTAAATTGCGAAAACTCAGAAAAATGCATTTCAATGCATTTTTCTGAGTTGCATGTTACACACACACATGTCCTTTGGACATGTGTGTGTGCAACACCTGTGTTAATTTCCATTGCAGGGGTGTTACAGGGTGTCCTTTGGACACCCCTGGCACCCTTGTACTCGCAATCTCATTTGCGATTAGCTAATTGCTAATCGCAAATGAGGAATGACTCCCCATGCATGGGGAGTTATTCCTTATTTGCGATTAGCAATTAGCTAATCGCAACTAAGGAATCAGCGGGAATCGCAATTAATATTGCGATTCCTACATGAATACCGTTTTGCAAATCTCAAATAGCGATTCCTTATGATTCGCTATTTGAGCCTCGCAAAACGGCCCGTTCATGAATCAGGCTGTAAGTTTAAATCGCCACCTAGTATGACTGGCACTGTATACTGTATCAAATACTCTTGTAGCTTCTGAAGAAACACTGCGTTATCTTCATTAGGGCCATAGTACACAGCGCAAAGAAAAGTAAAACCTCCACAAGACAGTACTGCTGCCAACCACCTTCCCGACTGGTCAGTACCCCAACTGATCATCCGTATCCCTTTATATGCCCGTACTATGATGGCTACACCTCTATTTGACCCTTTCTGATTAGAGCACAGGACTTCGTGGACCCATTTATATCTGGTAAAGATTTGCGCACACTCCTTCGACCTAAATGTGTTTCCTGCAAAAGATACTAGAATGCTTCAGAATTCCTGAAAAACTCGCATATTCTCTGTTGTTTTTTCTGGCTTCCCAATCCATTTACATTCCATGATAGGATTCTAGTACTCAATGCCATATATATATTGATAGAGTAATAATCTTTTGACTAATAATTGTATAGTGTATAAAGAAAGTTGGTCCTTGATTGTAGTTTAAATAAACATTTAAATGAGTTTCATTTGTTTCTCATTTATGCAATTCAATTCGCATGTATCGTTTCAATCACAAAAACAATGGGAGAGATATATTCAGTTATAAATCAACGCAGAAAGATTGGTACATAAGGTTGATGAGAAACCCAAAGCAATTGTTAATATAATCAAAGTGTAACCACACAATGTATATTCGTTATATCAAAAAGATTCAAAGATTTATTTACAATTTATAAAAAGGCAGTTATCTGAACGGCGCAATAGACTATCAAGTGTATAGTCAGTGAGTAAAGGAAAGGGGTGCTCAAGTGAAAAGGGAAAAAGAAACAAAGTAAATACACAATTGTATTATTTACACAATACAAAGCAGGATAGCCTCCGCTGTTTTTTATGCCTGTCCCCTGTGGTGAATTGGTTGGGGGATATGGGGAAATGGACACTGGGAGGGATACAGGCAGGTCAATGGGTGGGCGTCGACGTTTCGACCCTGATGCTCTTGGGGTCTTCTTCAGGACTAGCGAGGGGGGTGTGGTGGGGGGGGAAATGCGCAGCGGATTGATTGGACCATTATCCAACGAGTCGTCTGGATTGAACACCAATGCGATGGCAGGAATATAGACCTCCGTCTATACTTCAGGATGAATGAATCACCTAGTTGTTTGTTGGTGGTCAAGAGGTGTAGAAAAGCTTGGAGTCAGGCAGGCGTTCTAATGTGAGCCGCTGTGAGCAACGCTGGCGTAGTCCTACCGGTGCCCCCTCAGGCGTCCCAGTGGTAATGCTCCAATTTGGTGTTTGTATTCACAAGTCCGATTATCACCTCAAGCGTCCGTGTTGATTGAGCCGCCAAGGGAAACCTCTGATTAAGCTGGGTTCTGCCTGGCTATTCAGGGGTTCAGTGAAGAGTCAGTCTGGCGTGTTGGTCTCTATCGGCATCAGTCCGAGAGTCCCTTTTCACTTGAGCACCCCTTTCCTTTCCTCACTGACTATATACTTGATAGTCTATTGCGCCGTTCAGATAACTGACTTTTTATAAATTGTAAATAAATCTTTGAATCTTTTTGATATAACAAATATACATTGTGTGGTTACACTTTGATTATATTAACAATTGCTTTGGGTTTCTCATCAACCTTATGTACCAATCTTTCTGCGTTGATTTATAACTGAATATATCTCTCCCATTGTTTTTGTGATTGAAACGATACATGCGAATTGAATTGCATAAATGAGAAACAAATGAAACTCATTTAAATGTTTATTTAAACTACAATCAAGGACCAACTTTCTTTATACAATTTATACCCAGGTCCCTTGATTCTATGGGTGAACCCCATTGATTTAATAATAATTGTATAGACTTGTAGTGATATTCCAAACCTTTACAACATAAAATTCTGGCATATGAGGAAATTTTTTTATTTTTACCCCTCCCCCCCTTGGACCTTCACCTCCCCCCTCCCCCCGAGGAACCCTCCCTTCACAATTGGCGTATCCAACGCCATAGGGAGCTCCCAGCCCAAAGCACATCTAGTAGAATTTTTCCCAACCCACTTTAGTTTTGTTTTTATTGCTTATATACCTTGACTTTTTTATTAAACCTATACAACACCTATAGCTTGCGGCCCATGCATCCCTTCCCCCTTTTTTTTTTTAAACTTTCTAAGTTTCTCAAATTTTTTCCCTACTTCCCTTCACCACATTGCCCCTCCGTCTATCGCTCCCTCCCACCAAAAGATGATTACATTAGAAATGGACTTATTACCCTACTATTTTCTCATCTCCACCAACAATTCATCTACCTCCTCTGGGTAATTACAGTTATACATTTTGTTGTTCCACATGATCTTCAGTAGTGCGGGGAATTTCATTTGGACCTGTGCGTCCAATGATCGGAGTTCAGGCTTCCTAGAACCCAACTCCCGCTGGCTCTGCGCAGTCTTCCCCCCCATATCTGATCTAATTTGATAGGGATTAGCACGGTAATGGAGAGAAGAGCGTGCAAGACATCTACTAATGATCAGTTCCTTAACCACATACGTTTGAAAATAGACAAGTATTTTCCTCGGAGCCTTGCGGTCCGGAGGCAGTCTGAAGGGGTCTCGGTGCACACGCTGTATCTCGGCTTCCAGGTCTATGTCAGGTCTGTCTTTTAGTGCATCTTCCCGTAACAGACGGCATACAAAACCCTTAATATCCTCCACTTCTGCGCCTTCTGGAATTTTCAGAATTCGTAGATTATTCTGTCTGCTCTGCATTTCCAGCCTTTCCATGTCCATAACTAATTTATGATTTTGAACTTTAAGAGCCTCAATATCCTTGGTATTCTTCACTGATATTACTGACAATGAGGCAACCTTTCCCTCTAACACACCGGTTCGAGCCGCTATACCCTCAATTTTTGCCTCCAAAATATCAAATCTGTCATGAAGCCCTCTTTGGTAGTTCTCCGATGTGGCAAATTTCTCCATCAAATCCTCCCTCAGTGAGTAGAACAGTTGACCAAGCCTGTCATCCTCCACTCCTCCTGCCTCTACATCTTGAACCTCTCTATTCAAACATGGATTACTTTGAGCTGTACGAATTGCATAACTAGTGGAGGGGAGGGGAGAATACATGGGAAAATTGTGTAAGGCTGCAGGGAGGGGATTTGAAGGAGTCGGTAGTACTGGCAATGCTGTAGACAGATCAGTTAATGCGACCGGGGTTACATTTTCCCCTTCCACGGCTGGAGTTGGAGTTGAAGAGTTAGAAAAATTAGAAGAAATGGCCTGTTCCCCTACCCCCCCTCTGTCAATGGGGCGGATGCAAATGGTGTCAGTGACATTGGTGTGATTGGAGCAAATATTAATGGGGTAACAGTTTGAGATACAGTGGTAGGTACTGCTCTCCCCTCTAACACGGAATTTAAAGCTGGAGTAACTACCATAGCTAGGGGAGCAGGGGGGAAGGCTGAAACAACTGCTGTATCTGCTGTAACTGCTGTAACTGGAGGGGCAGGGGGAGCAGACGGAGGCCAGGGGGCCTTGTTGTGAGCATACCTGGGCGAGGTAGGAAAAGATACACTTCAACACCAGTGCTTGTTTAATTTCTCTAAGTGTTTCGGGAATCATGTTCCATTAGCAAGAGAAGTATTCTGTTATTTTTAGAAGTAAACAAAATCTGACAATAAGTTGAAAAGCATTAATGGCTTATGATAGTGTCTTTTCATGGGGGGAAGTCATTTCTCTAATCGTCACAGAGGTCACGCCCCCACCATGATCTAATTTTCACTTATTTCATCACAAACCAACAGCCAAACCTCCACTGGCAAAATATGTTGCTATTCATGGGTTCAATTTACCATGAAGGGCTGTCTTTTTGGTTGTGTAGACCCAGAGGTGATGTGGCTACTCCTTTAAAACATGTTTGCCATTCTTAAGGGATCTTTTCTAAATGGAATTCTTCTGTGAAATGTTCTAAGTTTTATAAAACAAAACATGAAAGTCAGGTTTCTACTTAAGTTCATGTGTAAGTTTGTCTGGGGTCATGGTGCGCAGATACCTCATCTTCCAAACACAATCTGCAAATAATTTCCACCGTAGGGGAAGCACATTCATGGATGTTTAATTGTGCACCTGAACGTTGTATGAAAATGGTGGCATATCATGCAGGTCACACCTAGCTCTGAGGCAGCAGAGTGCTGTACAATGCATGAGTGGTTGGGAGGTGTACATGAAGTAGGTATTACACAAATACATTTAATGCCATTACATTTCACATCTATTTTGCCATCTATTTTGGCAACAGGAGTTTAAGTTTTGCCCAGAATCACATGATTTTGAGTCCAGGGTCCACGCCGGGATTCAAACCTTGGGTCAAAGGTTTCAAGGCCAGAAGCCCTTGCCACTAGGCCACATTTCCTCCCATTGTGCAACATGAAATGTCTTGCAAGGCCCGATTTCAAGTCTTCATCACGAATCATGGATTTAATCTCACAAATCCTGGTTTTAAATGTATGCATTGTTTGTCCTACATTTGTTTTCCTGCTCAAGATTTGATTGCATGAATGCAGTTTCTGAATCACATGTCATAAAATCATGGCTTGTGACATATTTTTCCAGATTTCAGATGTTATGTTATCCGTTTGTTATGTTATCTGTTTTGCAAAGCGCGCAGCTGCCTCAGCAAAGGGGCGTCCCGGCGCTGCCATATAAGGACACGATAACAAAGTGGGCCAGCCTAAAAGGAAATTGACAGGAAGATAAACTAGGGTGAAGGGAACAAGCTGGTGTTGATGGCCTTTCTGAAGGACGACAGACAATCGATGGCGCGGATATGTACCGGGAGGGAATTCCAGAGCTTGGGCGCAAAGCCCGACCACCTGTCCTGGAAAGCCTGATTCTAGGCACCGTCGCTAAGTGTAGCTCTGCTGAACGGAGAGGGCGCAATGGAACATAATGTGAGATCAGGTTACTCAGCAGGGCCGGACTGGCGCATTTCAGAATTTTGAAAGAAATACAAAGTGTCTTGAAATGAATGCGTCTGTCAATGGGGAGCCAATGCAGTTTTCGAATAGTGCTGGAGGCTGAACAGAAACGCGGCAAGCCCACCAGAGTTCTAGCCGCAGCATTTTGAATGCGTTGCATTCTTATAATTGCTGCCTTATTCGCCCCCAGAAGGAGGGAGTTCGAATAATCAAGAAGTGAAAGGATGGTTGCTTGCACAATGAGTTGGCGAACCGAGAGGGCAAAGTATTTTAGAATGGGTTTTAGGCCTCCCAAGGTGCCAAAACACGAAGCGGATAGTTGCTTGGTATGGGCCTGAAAGGAAAGGGAAGAGTCCATCATGACCGCCAAGTTCTTCACTACATTTTTTGGGGATGGAATTGTTCCCAGGGCTGCCGGCCACCACTGCTCATTCCATAGATTGACGTGCTTGCCCATCAACAGAACCTCCGTTTTCCCGGCATTTAGCTGTAGACAATTGTCTGCCATCCAATTGGCCACTGCCGTCATGCCGTCTTTGAATTTGGAGGCTGAGGGGGAAGAACCGTCCGCCAAGGTGACCACTAGCTGCGTGTCGTCAGCATAAGAGACTATCATAAGGTCCGACAGCTTGGCGACCGCAGCTAGAGGCTGGACGTATAAATTGAAGAGCAGTGGGCTCAAGGCCGAGCCCTGGGGCACCCCTTGACCAATGGCGTGGGTATGAGAAGAATAAGGGGGTACTGAGACTCGGAATGATCTATTAGTCAGGAATGAGCAAAGCCAGTCTAAGGCTATGCCTTCTATCCCTGCTTGCTCGAGTCTCCGGAGTAGAATCTCGTGGGACACCGTGTCAAAGCCGGCGCTGAGATTTAGCAGAATCAGCGCCGCACTTTGACCCCTGTCCATGAGAGATTGTAGTTGCTCGGTGGTGGCCAGGAGGGCCATTTCCGTATTGTGGCCCGATCGGAACCCATTCTGGGAAGGGTCTAAGATGCTGTTATTATTCACAAACTGGGTTAGTACGTTGTTGACGTGAGCTTCAGCAATTTTTGCCACCCAGGGTAGGAAGGATATTGGACGGAAATTTTCCAGTTTGTTGGGGTCTGCTTTGTTTTTTTTTAGAATTGGGGACACCCAGGCATGCTTCCAGGGGATCGGAACAGTCCCAGATAGGAGGGAGCTGCTAATTATATTGCATAGAGGCTCCCAATAGATGGAGAGGGAATCCTTAAATTGAGATGTCTGCAGGGGATCCAAGGGGGAACCTGACTTAATTTTACCACTGAGCCGGGTAAATTCAGCCTCTGAAGCGGGCGGAATAGACATCAGGGAGACCCTAGGTTCCACACTAGGACTAACATAGGCCGGAGGTGTGCAGGGATCAGGAAAGGATAAGTAGATGGTACGCACTTTATTGACAAAAAAAATTGCTGATTCCTCAAATAAGAGCATGGAGGGTACAACTGGGGTATTTGCTTTCCTGGTCCTGAAATCTTTAAGGATTTTAAAGATACATTTGGTGGGGTTATGACTGGAGCTTATCTCCATGGCATAAAAGGATGCGCGTGTTTTACAGACCGCTCTGTGATAGAGTTTTATCTATGCCAAGTAGTGCATTTTTTTCTCCGGTGCGTAATTTTTCCTCCAATCGCGTTCAGCCTGTTTACAGGCTTTTCGCAGGATGGTTAGAGAGTTATTGTACCAAGGATTGGAAGTGGAGATACAACCTTTCGCCCATTTTGCAGGAATTAGGGTGTTGAGACCTCGCAAGATCCATTCGCAGAACCGATCGTAATCTCGACAATTGTCGTGAGGATTGGCGTTAAGAAAGTGATGAAAG
Organism: Lissotriton vulgaris; assembly: GCF_964263255.1. NCBI lineage: Eukaryota > Metazoa > Chordata > Amphibia > Caudata > Salamandridae > Lissotriton > Lissotriton vulgaris. The sequence continues at coordinate 17,252,097 of NC_141689.1, forward strand.
TTATCCAGCTTCAGCTTATGCCAGGGCCGTTTAAGGACCGATCTTGGAGCTCCGTTGCTAGGGGGCTCAGTCAGAGGGATGAACCATCTGACCAAGTAGTGGTCCGTCCAGCCCATTGGAGTGGGTAGATCTATAGTGATTGAGTGAACATTGTAAAATAACGGATCAAGTAGGTGACCCGCTGAGTGCGTGGATCCAGGGACTTATTGGTCCAGCTGGAGAGCAGCAAGGTCTACTATGAAAGTGGCATTGTCCTGGATCTGGTCCAGGTGAAGATTAAGATCACCACAGATGCTAAAAATAGCCGAGCCTGCTGCAAGCTCACTGACAACCTCGGGGAGTGCTCTCTTGAACTTAGTTTCTGTACCCGGAGGACGATATATTAAGAGGCCTGATAGTGAGTACTGTGAGCTCATGGCTACCTGGAAATGCGCCGCTTCAAAGTCTGCCACCTGCACTTTGTTAAATAGGCAAGAATAGTGTGATTTAAACACGACCTAAACCCTGTTTAGGGTACATATGGAGTGGTGTGACTCACTGGTTAGAGGCAGCAGACCCGGGAGCAGAAGTCGGCCGGGACCAGGGTTCAATTCCCGAGGCGGCAGGGTCGTGGACTTTGGTCAGCGGACTCAATAATTCTCGCTTCGGTGCCTACTCTAATTCAGGGGTCCCACTCGGCAACTCTGGGCATCAGCTTGCCTAATCTCCACAACGGCCCCTTCAACGCCGGGGATGCTTGGCTCCACCTTGGGGACTCCCAGCAGGGACCATCCCACAGGGAAAGCCAGGACGGGTTCCCCAGCGTTACACAGCGCCAGGAAACCTCCGGGTAACAGTGCGCTTTACAAGCTCAAACATAATAATAATAATAATATGGAATAACCAAAGGGTAGAGCTAGGTTAGAAACCTTTACCAAGTCATCATTTAACCAGGTTTCACACATAAACAGTATGTCAGGACGTTTTTCAGAGATAAGATCAGGAACTTTGGCGTGATGTTTTGCCAAAGATGTTACATTGAGCTGTAGTAATTTAAGCTGAATCTGGGGTTTGATCTGATGGACACATGTCGGGAGAGTGGGGGTCGGAATAGAAAAGGAGCCGCAAGCAGGGCAGTCCCATGATGAGTACCCTAGGGTAGAAGGATTGGCTGTGCAAGGGGCAGGCCAGTATTGTAGGTCAGGAGTTCATCCCTACCATAGCGGATGGGACCGGGCCGACAACAGCCAGGGGTCCTGGCGAGAGGCGATGTACAGGCGATGACGGGCGCAGACGGGCTTGCCTTTGGCGCGTCCGCTGCGTGCCGCCCAACACATCGGTAAATAAGGGGAAGGAGTGTGATGAGAACTAGACTACTCCCCCCTTCCGCCGGAATTGTGAATAATGGCCGGGCAAGAGATAGGAAGAAACTCCCTCCACACAAACGAGCAAAGCTCGGGGTGGATCTGTCGTAATTTGACGGTGATCGGGTTAGCGTTAAGCTTTGCTACACAAATTCCCCTTATCTTGACTATGGTTGTCAGAAGCCATTTTGAACCTGCCGGCGGCCATTTTATATGAATGCGTTGCCTCGTGGCTAGCATGCCCTTTTGTCCTTTATCTGTGCCACTGACCACTCGAGTTTGCCCAGCAACAGGCTATTTTTAGTATTGGTCAAGCCCGCACATGCGCAGTTAAACCCTTTGTACTGGTGGACAGTCATCACTTAGGAATGTCCATCCAAACTGACCAGTGATGTTGTAACTCCTCCCATGAATTGGCTGTGTTCCAAAAATGACCATATATGTACCTAAACTCTGTAAATGTGTTCCGCCTACACTTTTTATTACTGTAAAACTCTATAAAAGAGGTCTCGCACCGATGTTCGGTGTGATACTTCTTGCATTGCCGAAGGGTGCTGTAGGAATGTACCACCACCCCACAGGGTCCTAATAAACTTGTCTTTTGCATTTTCCAGTTTCCGTGCCAACATCTTTTTACGGTTTAGCGGGTTTTGCAGAATATGTAGGCCTGGAGAACCCAATACCACAAATTGGCGACCACGAAGGGACTCATCGGCGACTCGGATGCCAGAAGGAGAGGTCGTGACGAAGGATTGGAAACTCGCCATGGACGCGTACGCTGCCACTGAGTGACCCGAGTCTTGGCACCCACGGTGTTTTCTTCCTTTCCTTCTGATCTGACCTTCCAGGTGGCGCCGGTCCTCGACTGAGATCCTGCTCGTTCGAGTTGTCGTACAGTGCCGGTTTGGCTGATTCGATTAAAGAACTTGGCAGTTGGAACCTGGACATTTGAGAATTTGGTAACTTGTGATTGGTAAGATAGTCTACGGACGCTTACTGTGGCTTTTTGAATATGTTTTGAGTTAGCTAACACTTGGTTCTATGATTTGAATTATATGTGCAGTGCACTTCACATAGGCGGGCATGTAGAGATATTTATCTAGGTATCTAGATAGGTATCTAGAAAGAAACTACAATATTGTAGACCAAAGGTGACCTACCTCAGTCATCTTTTGTCTAAGGATGGGCGGCAGTTAACATCTGATCGAATTCAAGCGATTTTAGATACACCAGTTCCCCGCACTCAGAGACATGTGCGCGCTTTTATAGGCTTAACGTCTTTTTGTAGGGAGTGGATAATGGGGTTTTCACACATTATAAAACCTTTGTTAGCATTATTGTCCAAAACTACACCAATACCCCTTGAATGGACAGATGAACGCCGGGGATGCTTGGCTACACCTTGGGGACTCCCAGCAGGGACCATCCCACAGGGAAAGCCAGGACGGGTTCCCCAGCGTTACACAGCGCCAGGAAACCTCCGGGTAACAGTGCGCTTTACAAGCTCAAACATAATAATAATAATAATATGGAATAACCAAAGGGTAGAGCTAGGTTAGAAACCTTTACCAAGTCATCATTTAACCAGGTTTCACACATAAACAGTATGTCAGGACGTTTTTCAGAGATAAAATCAGGAACTTTGGCGTGATGTTTTGCCAAAGATCTTATATTGAGCTGTAGTAATTTAAGCTGAATCTGGGGTTTGATCTGATGGACACATGTCGGGAGAGTGGGGGTCGGAATAGAAAAGGAGCCGCAAGCAGGGCAGTCCCATGATGAGTACCCTAGGGTAGAAGGATTGGCTGTGCAAGGGGCAGGCCAGTATTGTAGGTCAGGAGTTCATCCCTACCATAGCGGATGGGACCGGGCCGACAACAGCCAGGGGTCCTGGCGATAGGCGATGTACAGGCGATGACGGGCGCAGACGGGCTTGCCTTTGGCGCGTCCGCTGCGTGCCGCCCAACACATCGGTAAATAAGTGGAAGGAGTGTGATGAGAACTAGACTACTCCCCCCTTCCGCCGGAATTGTGAATAATGGCCGGGCAAGAGATAGGAAGAAACTCCCTCCACACAAACGAGCAAAGCTCGGGGTGGATCTGTCGTAATTTGACGGTGATCGGGTTAGCGTTAAGCTTTGCTACACAAATTCCCCTTATCTTGACTATGGTTGTCAGAAGCCATTTTGAACCTGCCGGCAGCCATTTTATATGAATGCGTTGCCTCGTGGCTAGCATGCCCTTTTGTCCTTTATCTGTGCCACTGACCACTCAAGTTTGCCCAGCAACAGGCTATTTTTAGTATTGGTCAAGCCCGCACATGCGCAGTTAAACCCTTTGTACTGGTGGACAGTCATCACTTAGGAATGTCCATCCAAACTGACCAGTGATGTTGTAACTCCTCCCATGAGTTGGCTGTGTTCCAAAAATGACCATATATGTACCTAAACTCTGTAAAAGTGTTCCGCCTACACTTTTTATTACTGTAAAACTCTATAAAAGAGGTCTCGCACTGATGTTCGGTGTGATACTTCTTGCATTGCCAAAGGGTGCTGTAGAAATGTACCACCACCCCATGGGGTCCTAATAAACTTGTCTTTTGCATTTTCCAGTTTCCGTGCCAACATCTTTTTACAGTGTAGCGGGTTTTGCGGAATATGTATGCCTGGAGAACCCAATACCACAAATTGGCGACCACGAAGGGACTCATCGGCGACTCGGATGCCCGAAGGAGAGGTCGTGACGAAGGATTGGAAACTCGCCATGGACGCGTACGCTGCCACTGAGTGACCCGAGTCTTGGCACCCACGGTGTTTTCTTCCTTTCCTTCTGATCTGACCTTCCAGGTGGCGCCGGTCCTCGACTGAGATCCTGCTCGTTCGAGTTGTCGTACAGTGCCGGTTTGGCTGATTCGATTAAAGAACTTGGCAGTTGGAACCTGGACATTTGAGAATTTGGTAACTTGTGATTGGTAAGATAGTCTACGGACGCTTACTGTGGCTTTTTGAATATGTTTTGAGTTAGCTAACACTTGGTTCTATGATTTGAATTATATGTGCAGTGCACTTCACATAGGCGGGCATGTAGAGATATTTATCTAGGTATCTAGATAGGTATCTAGAAAGAAACTACAATATTGTAGACCAAAGGTGACCTACCTCAGTCAACTTTTGTCTAAGGATTGGCGGCAATTAACATCTGATCGAATTCAAGCGATTTTAGATACACCAGTTCCCCGCACTCAGAGACATGTGCGCGCTTTTATAGGCTTAACGTCTTTTTGTAGGCAGTGGATAATGGGGTTTTCACACATTATAAAACCTTTGTTAGCATTATTGTCCAAAACTACACCAATACCCCTTGAATGGACAGATGAACGCCGGGGATGCTTGGCTACACCTTGGGGACTCCCAGCAGGGACCATCCCACAGGGAAAGCCAGGACGGGTTCCCCAGCGTTACACAGCGCCAGGAAACCTCCGGGTAACAGTGCGCTTTACAAGCTCAAACATAATAATAATAATAATATGGAATAACCAAAGGGTAGAGCTAGGTTAGAAACCTTTACCAAGTCATCATTTAACCAGGTTTCACACATAAACAGTATGTCAGGACGTTTTTCAGAGATAAGATCAGGAACTTTGGCGTGATGTTTTGCCAAAGATCTTACATTGAGCTGTAGTAATTTAAGCTGAATCTGGGGTTTGATCTGATGGACACATGTCGGGAGAGTGGGGGTCGGAATAGAAAAGGAGCCGCAAGCAGGGCAGTCCCATGATGAGTCCCCTAGGGTAGAAGGATTGGCTGTGCAAGGGGCAGGCCAGTATTGTAGGTCAGGAGTTCATCCCTACCATAGCGGATGGGACCGGGCCGACAACAGCCAGGGGTCCTGGCGAGAGGCGATGTACAGGCGATGACGGGCGCAGACGGGCTTGCCTTTGGCGCGTCCGCTGCGTGCCGCCCAACACATCGGTAAATAAGGGGAAGGAGTGTGATGAGAACTAGACTACTCCCCCCTTCCGCCGGAATTGTGAATAATGGCCGGGGAAGAGATAGGAAGAAACTCTCTCCACACAAACGAGCAAAGCTCGGGGTGGATCTGTCGTAATTTGACGGTGATCGGGTTAGCGTTAAGCTTTGCTACACAAATTCCCCTTATCTTGACTATGGTTGTCAGAAGCCATTTTGAACGTGCCGGCGGCCATTTTATATGAATGCGTCGCCTCGTGGCTAGCATGCCCTTTTGTCCTTTATCTGTGCCACTGACCACTCGAGTTTGCCCAGCAACAGGCTATTTTTAGTATTGGTCAAGCCCGCACATACGCAGTTAAACCCTTTGTACTGGTGGACAGTCATCACTTAGGAACGTCCATTCAAACTGACCAGTGATGTTGTAACTCCTCCCATGAGTTGGCTGTGTTCCAAAAATGACCATATATGTACCTAAACTCTGTAAAAGTGTTCCGCCTACACTTTTTATTACTGTAAAACTGTATAAAAGAGGTCTCGCACCGATGTTCGGTGTGATACTTCTTGCATTGCCAATGGGTGCTGTAGAAATGTACCACCACCCCATGGGGTCCTAATAAACTTGTCTTTTGCATTTTCCAGATTCCGTGCCAACATCTTTTTACGGTGTAGCGGGTTTTGCGGAATATGTATGCCTGGAGAACCCAATACCACAAATTGGCGACCACGAAGGGACTCATCGGCGACTCGGATGCCCGAAGGAGAGGTCGTGACGAAGGATTGGAAACTCGCCATGGACGCGTACGCTGCCACTGAGTGACCCGAGTCTTGGCACCCACGGTGTTTTCTTCCTTTCCTTCTGATCTGACCTTCCAGGTGGCGCCAGTCCTCGACTGAGATCCTGCTCGTTCGAGTTGTCGTACAGTGCCGGTTTGGCTGATTCGATTAAAGAACTTGGCAGTTGGAACCTGGACATTTGAGAATTTGGTAACTTGTGATTGGTAAGATAGTCTACGGACGCTTACTGTGGCTTTTTGAATATGTTTTGAGTTAGCTAACACTTGGTTCTATGATTTGAATTATAAGTGCAGTGCACTTCACATAGGCGGGCATGTAGAGATATTTATCTAGGTATCTAGATAGGTATCTAGAAAGAAACTACAATATTGTAGACCAAAGGTGACCTACCTCAGTCAACTTTTGTCTAAGGATTGGCGGCAATTAACATCTGATCGAATTCAAGCGATTTTAGATACACCAGTTCCCCGCACTCAGAGAGATGTGCGCGCTTTAAAAGGCTTAACGTCTTTTTGTAGGCAGTGGATAATGGGGTTTTCACACATTATAAAACCTTTGTTAGCATTATTGTCCAAAACTACACCAATACCCCTTGAATGGACAGATGAACGCCGGGGATGCTTGGCTCCACCTTGGGGACCCCCAGCAGGGACCATCCCACAGGGAAAGCCAGGACGGGTTCCCCAGCGTTACACAGCGCCAGGAAACCTCCGGGTAACAGTGCGCTTTACAAGCTCAAACATAATAATAATAATATTATGGAATAACCAAAGGGTAGAGCTAGGTTAGAAACCTTTACCAAGTCATCATTTAACCAGGTTTCACACATAAACAGTATGTCAGGACGTTTTTCAGAGATAAGATCAGGAACTTTGGCGTGATGTTTTGCCAAAGATCTTACATTGAGCTGTAGTAATTTAAGCTGAATCTGGGGTTTGATCTGATGGACACATGTCGGGAGAGTGGGGGTCGGAATAGAAAAGGAGCCGCAAGCAGGACAGTCCCATGATGAGTCCCCTAGGGTAGAAGGATTGGCTGTGCAAGGGGCAGGCCAGTATTGTAGGTCAGGAGTTCATCCCTACCATAGCGGATGGGACCGGGCCGACAACAGCCAGGGCTCCTGGCGAGAGGCGATGTACAGGCGATGACGGGCGCAGACGGGCTTGCCTTTGGCGCGTCCGCTGCGCGCCACCCAACACATCGGTAAATAAGGGGAAGGAGTGTGATGAGAACTAGACTACTCCCCCCTTCTGCCGGAATTGTGAATAATGGCCGGGCAAGAGATAGGAAGAAACTCTCTCCACACAAACGAGCAAAGCTCGGGGTGGATCTGTCGTAATTTGGCGGTGATCGGGTTAGCTTTAAGCTTTGCTACACAAATTCCCCTTATCTTGACTATGGTTGTCAGAAGCCATTTTGAACGTGCCGGCGGCCATTTTATATGAATGCGTCGCCTCGTGGCTAGCATGCACTTTTGTCCTTTATCTGTGCCACTGACCACTCGAGTTTGCCCAGCAACAAGCTATTTTTAGTATTGGTCAAGCCCGCACATATGCAGTTAAACCCTTTGTACTGGTGGACAGTCATCACTTAGGAATGTCCATTCAAACTGACCAGTGATGTTGTAACTCCTCCCATGAGCTGTCTGTGTTCCAAAAATGACCATATATGTACCTAAACTCTGTAAATGTGTTCCGCCTACACTTTTTATTACTGTAAAACTGTATAAAAGAGGTCTCGCACCGATGTTCGGTGTGATACTTCTTGCATTGCCAAAGGGTGCTGTAGGAATGTACCACCACCCCATGGGGTCCTAATAAACTTGTCTTTTGCATTTTCCAGTTTCCGTGCCAACATCTTTTTACGGTGTAGCGGGTTTTGCGGAATATGTATGCCTGGAGAACCCAATACCACAAATTGGCGACCACGAAGGGACTCATCGGCGACTCGGATGCCCGAAGGAGAGGTCGTGACGAAGGATTGGAAACTCGCCATGGACGCGTACGCTGCCACTGAGTGACCCGAGTCTTGGCACCCACGGTGTTTTCTTCCTTTCCTTCTGATCTGACCTTCCAGGTGGCGCCGGTCCTCGACTGAGATCCTGCTCGTTCGAGTTGTCGTACAGTGCCGGTTTGGCTGATTCGATTAAAGAACTTGGCAGTTGGAGCCTGGACATTTGAGAATTTGGTAACTTGTGATTGGTAAGATAGTCTACGGACGCTTACTGTGGCTTTTTGAATATGTTTTGAGTTAGCTAACACTTGGTTCTGTGATTTGAATTATATGTGCAGTGCACTTCACATAGGCGGGCATGTAGAGATATTTATCTAAAAATTGTCTTTGTTTGAACGGCACATTTGTGTGGAGTATATTAAGTGCCATTTTGTGATATCACGTTCCCGTGATATTTTTGACATGCCTGTTTTAAGCACACTCCGAGGAATGTGCTGTCTTGGAAATGGTACCAATTATCGATTAAATGAATCTCAGCCGGCTCCCCCAGAGGGGACTCCTAATCGAGAAATGTATGTGAAATTTGGCCTTCCCCCTATTCTATATAGTAAATTGTGGCATAAGTACACGAAGCCTGATCCTGAATTGCAATGGCCACTACATGGGTCGTTTGATTTACGAAAGGTTCAGTATGTGGAGCAATGTTTGTTTCAGCGTAGGTCTAGACAAGATATGTTTTATTGTGTACGAATGTGGGAGAAAGCAGTGCGTGAACGAATGAAGCGTGAAATAGCCCTGGCGGACAAAGAACAGCGAATGGCTGCTCGGGATAAGGCTTTACAGCTGGAGGAAAAAGAGTTGCAGGAAAAGAAAGAGAGGGAGGCACTGGAACGTAATTTGCAAATGAATGGTCAATTCCCTATTCGGCGTCCTCTTTATCCTGTCCTTACTAATGAAGTTGATGATTTTTCATTATTAGATAGCTGCCCGCCTCCGTATGTTCTGCCTACGGCCCCAGATGAGGAATCGGATGGAGATGGTCAAGGGAGTAGTCGTGTCAGGCTAAGTGCTAGTGAGGCTGTGGAATTGCGCAGTTTTGCCCGTAAACTAAATTTGAACAAAATAACTATGTCAGAGATTAATGATGAAATGAGTAATTGGTCCGAACGAGAACGGTTGTATTCTTGAGTCAGTTTGGAGATGAAGTTGTAGAACGGTTTAGGAAAAATTCAACTGATCTAGAGCCTAAGGATATATCAGTTAATCGTGAGAATATGCGTAAAGGTTTATTTAGTATTGCAGATGCGGATGACTTTTTCCGAGGGTTGGTCCAGCTACGGGATGAGGCGTCAAGATTACGGGACGCAAGAAAAGCATCAGACGTGCCTGCGCCGGGATCGACGGAGATATCCAAAGAGTGTTCTATCTTTGGAACAGATAGGAGTCCTACGGTTCATGTTATGCCTATGCGTGAAGCTGCACCTTTGTATGTCCCTCCTAAAGGGCAAGGTACAAGTGACGATAAATTGTCCGGGGATGCCAAGGGTTATTTCGTATATAATTGGGTTTATACACCTTGGAATAGAGCAGATGTTATGGCACTGAAACATGCTTTACCTGATCCCCGTAAAAATCCAGCAGCTTTCTATGAAGGAGTGGAAGGGGCTATTTATTTGTGTGTTATGACGTTAGTTGACATTGATCTTTTCTTTGGGTTAATATTGCCCCCTGATATGTGGAGAGCGATTCGTAAGTTCGATGATCAAGCGACCTTGGGAGCGGATTGGAAAGCTTTAGCCCAAGCTGATTTAGACAGGGAGCCTGCATGTAAGCCGTGTCAATTAATATTAGATCTTCCAACGGCTATCTTAAACAAATTAAAAACGCTTGTCCCCCCTAAAAAGATTGATTGGACTATGCTAGCTTCTTGCAAACAGAAGGCGGATGAGTCGGTGTCTGACTTCTTCTCCCGTTTCGAAGAAGCATTTCATGATTACAGTGCGCAATTATTAACAGATAATACGGGTAGGCATTTGTTTGTCGACAAGTATGTGGCTAATCTCCTACCTGAGATTGCAAAGCGTCTAAAGACTAGTGAGAGTTCTTGGACCACGGCGACCCCTGCTTCCTTATTGACAATGGCTCAGTATTATGAGCGGCAGGAATTAGAGGCGAAGGAAAGTACTGATAAGAAAGCAAAGGAATTAAAGACGAAAGTGATGTTGGCTCAGGTACGTGCTACACAACCGAGAGGGAATGACAGAGGTAGGCGTGGAGCATATGGTGCGTCTTCTGGTCGTACCGACATTGCTGAGGATCAATGTACATATTGTAAAGAGTTTGGACATTGGGCTTCAGATTGTCCGGTGCTTCGTGAACAACGTAATCAGCGTGGTCGAGGAGGTGGAAGGACACGGAATAGTTATTCAGGAGCGAGGGGCGGAGCAAGTGATCGTGGCAGGTTTGAAGCGAGGGGTCGTGGTCAGGATGATCGTAATACTTTTAATTGACGGAATCAGTATCAGATATCGGAGGGTGAGAATGTGGAGTCTCAGGACTATGTTCATGCATAGGAGTGCGTAGGATGGGGTGTGGAATCGGTTGAAGTACCAGTAGATCAAAGAGGTCCATATGTATCAGCGGGCATTTTGGGTTCTACTGATCAGTTCCTGGTGGATACAGGAGCTACTCGTAGTGCTCTGTCTAAAAACTTGGTTCCAAGGGCTCCCCTGTCTGGCGAAATGATTACATCTATAGGGTTCGATGGAACACCCTCTCTTAGCCCATTGTCACAACCCCTTACATTTTACATTGACAGATTCTTTGGTCCGTGCCTGTTTTTATTGTCACCAAATACTCCAGACAATATTATGGGAATAGATTTGCTTAAATACTTCCGAGCAACAATACGCTGCGCCCCTGAAGGAGTGCGGGTTATCTTGAACGACAATTACCCAGATGTAGAGAGACTGTGTACTATGCAAGAAATTGAAGCGTTAGCCTCTCTCCCACAAACGTTATGGGCCACCTCGGACACGGATGTGGGACAGATGCTTATTCCCCCTATTCGAATAACTGTTAAGGAGGGTGTGTCTCTGTCATGTGTGCCACAATACGAAATATCTAGGGAAGGTGAAATTGCCTTAACTCACATTGTACACGATTTGATTATTGCAGGAGTAGTGGAGGAAGTTCCCTATAAAGTCTGTAAAAGCCCGATTCTTCCGATCTTAAAGAAAGATACCGATGACAAAGTCTATCGATTTCTTATTGATTTGAGAGAAATTAACAAGATTGTAGTGCCCCAGTACCCGGTGGTGTCTGACATCACCACCTTACATACTTTGATTCCGCCCACTGCTACCACATTTACCGTGGTTGACCTAAAAAATGCCTTCTTTTCCATTCCTATCCATCCTGATAGCAGATATCTATTTGGCTTTACATTAAATAATAAATCATACAGATTTTGTCGAGTTCCTCAAGGCTATACGGAAAGTCCTAGCATCTATAGCCAGGCCTTAAAAAGACAGCTCCATTCTTTTGATTTGCAGACTGGAGTGGTCCTTATCCAGTATGTTGATGATATTCTACTTGCTGCAGATACGCATGCACAGTGCGAGGAGAGTACTCTTGCTTTGCTCTCCTTTCTTGCTCAGAATAACCATAAGGTATCTAGAAAGAAACTACAATATTGTAGACCAAAGGTGACCTACCTCAGTCATCTTTTGTCTAAGGATGGGCGGCAATTAACATCTGATCGAATTCAAGCGATTTTAGATACACCAGTTCCCCGCACTCAGAGAGATGTGCGCGCTTTTATAGGCTTAACATCTTTTTGTAGGCAGTGGATAATGGGGTTTTCACACATTATAAAACCTTTGTTAGCATTATTGTCCAAAACTACACCAATACCCCTTGAATGGACAGATGAATGCCAGAATGCTTTTGAACAATTGAGACAAGCTCTTTGCTCTGCACCAGTGTTAGGTACACCAGACTACATGAGGATTTTCACGTTGTACGTACACAAGAAAGATGGGTGTGCATTGTCAGTTTTGGTGCAGACTCACAGGGATAAGCAGAGGCCCTGCGCGTATTTTTCGGCAATACTTGACCCTGTAGCACGAGGATTACCTGGGTGCTTTCGAGCAGTTGCAGCAACAGCAGTGGCTATACGGCAGAGTGAGGGAATAGTTTTGTCACACAAATTGCTGGTGTTAGTTCCCCATGCGGGAGATGCTCTGTTAAACCAAACAAAGACCCAGTATCTCACGAGTGCGCGTTTAACAGGATATGAGCTCACACTGTTGGCGCCACATATCACACTAAAGAGATGTGCTACCCTGAACCCTGCTACTTTATTGCCGTATCCAGTTGCTGAGGGCCAGGTGGAAGAACACCATGATAGTGTTTTCCTGACATAAGAACAAACAAAGGGTCGTGTTGACTTACAGGATACGCCACTTCCAGATGTGGATGGGGAACTGTGGGTTGATGGATCGTGTTTGAGGCTGCCAGATGGTACAACTTCCGCAGCATATGCGATCACGACACTTAAGACAGTGGTAGAAGCAGCACGAATACCACAGAAATCGGCCCAAGCAGCAGAACTGATAGCTTTAACAAGAGCATGTGAATTGAGTGCTGGCTTGTGTATGAACATCTACACTGATAGCCGGTACGCCTTTGGAGTAGCGCATGATTTTGGCCTACTCTGGAGAGAGCGAGAGTTTTTGACTTCACATGGAGTGCACATCATGCACGGAGAACTACTGCGTGATCTCTTGAATGCGTTACTTTGTCCAAAGAAAGTGGCGATAATCAAATGCAGTGCACATAAGAAAGTGACTGACAAAGTGGGACAAGGAAACGCTTTTACAGATAGCATAGCGAGGGACACTGCTATGTTACGAAATGCCTTGCCAATGTATGTAGTGAAATCGCAGGCTGAGCGATGGCACGATGCTAGAGAGGTTATACTAGATATCCAGAAATCAGCGTCTGAAGCAGAACTCGCAACCTGGGCAGCAGAGGGAGTGCTGGATGATGAGGGTTGTTGGAGAAGCAAAGATATGGAAAGATAGAATTTGCCTGCAGCTTACTTGCAAGCGATGGTCCAAATGACACATGGATTGGCACTTGTTGGTGCTCTTGCAATTACTCGATTGCTAATGCGAGTTTGGGAGCATCCTGAGATTGCCAATACGGCCAAAAGAGTAGTGCAGACCTGTCTGATATGTTTGCAGCACAATCCTGCAAAAGGGACCCATACTCCAAAAGGAGGGTTTGTTCCACCTACTGCACCATTCGAGGTACTACAAATGGATTACATTCAGCTTGAGCATTGCAATAACCTTAAGTATGTCTTAGTGGTGGTGTGTGCTTTCAGTAAATGGATTGAGGCCTTCCCCACGAAGGATAATACAGCGCTGACAACAGCTAAGGTTTTGCTCAAGGAGTACTTCCCCCGCTACGGTGTTTGTAAATTTTTGTGGAGCGATAATGGTCCTCATTTGGTTGGGAAATTTGTGGAATATGTAATGAAGGGATTGGGAATTCAGCAAAAGTTCCATGCTGTATTTCATCCGCAGTCAGCAGGTCTTGTGGAAAGGTATAATGCTACTCTGAAATTAAAGCTAGCAAAGATCGTGGCATCCACGTCTTTGAAATGGCCGGATGCTCTGCCACTGGCATTGCTATCCGTCAGATCAGTGCCCCATTCCCGAACTGGCCTCACACCTTATGAAGTGGTGTTTGGAAGGCCTATGAGTATATGGGGAGTTCCTAAGCCTCAATTGTTTCATGATGTGCCTTGTATAATGATGAATGATTATTTGGCACGATTAACAAATGATTTACATACCAGTCATCAACAGGTTCGAGAAGCGCTCCCTGACAATTCCATTGGAGAGGCTCATAATCTTCGTCCTGGTGACCATGTGATGAGAGAACAAGCAGCTTGGAGCCGAGGTGGTGTGGCCCCGAGCAGGTCCTACTCACAACTCGAACGGCGGTGCGAGTTACCAACAGGAAGCGTTGGGTGCATTCCACTCACTGCCGTCGAGTCTCTCCGGACCTCGTGAGCCCAACTGTGCTGTCTGATTATCGAGACATCTTGGACGAGGAGAAGAGCCCAGCTGTTGCGTCTACTGAATCGGAGGGAGCCTTCCCGGACCACACCATCTCTGGAAGAGAGAGATACAATCTACGATCACGAAAAGCAGTTGTTTTGTGCGAGACTGGTTGAGTTACCGCTCCAGGTTTGTGAAACGGAAGCCGGGAATATCAAGGGGGGGATCTGTTTTGCCAAGTGTAGTGACACCCGTCTTGAATCTCGGAGAAGAAACCAACGGCTACCTCGGAGCTCAGCACTCATATTTTTATTTTTTTTAGTTGTTTTTTTGAGAACACTTTGAACTTTTGAACTATGGCATCTTCTACAATGCGAAATAAGAGAATTCTTGGTGCAGTACTATTTGTTATGACAATTGTGGTGATAGCTGTGATATCTTGGGAAGTAGAACTCCTGGTGCCGGCAAGAGAACATTTATTGCCAACTACCCCAATTCCGTCTGAACATTTTCATTTTACTCTGCCTTATCATGAATGAACGACACAGACAAACTTATTTGAATAATAGTTTTATTCAGATTCTGCATCACACCCATAATATGACAAATAATTTGAATTGTTAGGTATGTGGGATGTTGCCTGGACATGAGAAGAAAGGAGGCACACCACTTATTCCACTCCCGTTTTCCCATAATGGTTCTTTAATGCTTGGTATACACTTTTGTTTACTTTGCGATGGCCAACGAAAGGTGGACTACTTTTCCGACTTAACAAAGTCTGTTTTAATGATCGAGACGGCTATCAACAAGCTGAAGGAACTAAGTTCGAATGGGAAGAGTACAGACCTGATAATGTATCCTCGCCACGAATTTATAGCAACCAAAGAAGTGTAAATATGTCTAATTTGCACGTGATTACTGTTATCGATACGAAAGCCGATCTATGTGTTCGTAATAAAGGTACAATCCCAGTAGGAAGAAGTGAATGTAACACCACCCTCACCTTTGACACTCCAAATGGTATTACATTTGTGGCCTCACGAAACACGTACTTTATTTGTGGAAATAAAGGTTATCATCGTCTCCCTATAGGTTGGTTAGAAACGTGCTATATATCCTTTGTATTACCTCCTGTGTTTATTGCCCCACCTATGTATCATAATGATTATGTGTTGTATCATGACTTTATATTAAATAGAGTGAAAAGAACATTAGTTCTCGATGATATCGACCAAACTGACACTTCTCTGCAACAGTATGTTGATTTTAATTTAGGCCTCTTTTCATTTGTTGGGGCTGCTTTAAATAGTCGAAAAATAAGATGACTGACACGTGTTGTAGAAGCTGTTGCTAATGAGACAGTCTTCGCCTTAGGAAACTTAACAGAGGAACTTCAGATTACCAGAATTGTAACGCTCCAAAATCGTATGGTTTTAGATGTTATATTAGCTGATCGTGGAGGTGCATGTCGCATTATCGGAACTAGTTGTTGTGTATACGTGTGTCAGACGAAGTCTTCCTCGGAATCTGATGCGATGATATAAGGGCCCACCTCTCGATACCTCCAATTCTGATTGTAATTATTACACAGAATATTGAAGTGATCAAGCGGGGGGAAAAGGGGAGTTGGGAAGGGAACAGCTGGGAGGGAGATCTGAAAAGGAAAAAGTTAGACACACACTAATACCTATTTACTTATATTTCAGTAAATTTTCCTTAATGCAAGCAGCAATCTAAGCATGGAGTTTTCATGTAAAACTAGATTCACTTCACAAAATTCTGTGGAATAATATCGCAATTAAACCTCTTGCAATTTGACCTTTTATACTAATTATTCTCCAAATGCTTGATATTTCTTTGCACATAAAACATCTGTACTTTTCTAATAAAACTCTCTCAGAAAAAATAGCACGATTTACATTAACTTCTGTAAATTGTTCACTGTTAGATAGTATCAAAACCTTTAAACTTGTTCACATAGCACGAAACTGTGTATTGTAAAACACTCTAATATTGTCTTGTTATAGCTTCATAATCAAGTTACATGTAGAAAACATAAGCGAGAGATTTATCTTGTTTCTGTGCTAAAACAATAACTTTCCATTCGAAATATTATGTTGGGTTTACTTCATACCAAAAACATTGAAGATTTCTAATTCCTTAAATAACATGATATAAAAAACTGAAACAGCGTTTAAATCTACCTAAACATACCTAAAGAGTACGACCTACTCTTAATTATAGGTTCATCTGCAAACTCTGGACCCCAAAGGAAGAAATTCCTCGAAGAAATCCGGTCCAAAACCACCTTCACAAAGACTGCCGGAGAAGTTACCAACTCAAGAAGCTCCTCCGGAAAGGTCTGCTCCAGCGCGGCACACACGAATCTGCATCAAAGGGTTAAACAGCATACCAAAACACAGAGCCTGCCTGGAATCAACCTCCTTCTCACAAATCTCCAGAATAGTGAGCACAGATCCTTGGGTGTGGTCACGTACTTCAACGTAACCACACCAGCGTAATTTCCCCTGCTTGCGGCGTTGAAATGCGACAGCATGCCAAATTGCACGCATCTCGCGGTACGCGGTTGCCAAAGTGCACGCATCTCGCGTACCCTGCCAAACCTCAATCATCTCGCGTACCCTGCCAAACCTCACTCATTTCACGGACCATAGGGAATCAATGGAATTTTTAGGGCAAAATACATTTCCAAAGTTTAGCCTGCCCTAGCCCTATAACAAAGCAACCACCAATGTCCAGCAGGGGAAGACCCATGAGTCTTTCCACATAAACGTTTGGGACATGGCCGAAGGCCAAATGGGGCAGGCCCTAGACCGCAGGCGCTCCTGGGCCAGACAACGTGCTAGATAATTCACCTTCTGTATACGATGCAATATCTAAATTACATAAGATCGCTGCTGAGATACATCCTGATAATGGTACTTGGACATTTTCGGGGAGGTTTTGGACATTATTTAGTACGTGGGGTTGGAAGTTGCTGACAATCCTATGTGTAATAATTGGGATATTATTCTTCCTATGTCTCTGTATTCAATGTGGCCCTATGTTGTGTTCTATGTGCCTTTCTGCCTGTATCCTGTCCAAACGAGCTATTGTAAAAAATTAACAACTGATTCATAGAGAAGTAGCGAAAATAATGTCCATTGATATTGAGGATGAATACCCTGACTATGTCTATTATGAGGTAGCTTCAGCTAAACGCTAAAAGGGTCGTCTGTCGTAATTTGACGGTGATCAGGATAGCGTTAAGCTTTGCTACATGAATTCCCCTTATCTTGACTATGGTTGTCGGAAGCCATTTTGAAGGTGCCGGTGGCCATTTTATATGAATGCGTCGCCTCGTGGCTAGCATGCCCTTTTGTCCTTTATCTGTGCCACTGACCACTCGAGTTTGCCCAGCAACAGGCTATTTTTAGTATTGGTCAAGCCCGCACATGCGCAGTTAAACCCTTTGTACTGGTGGACAGTCATCACTTAGGTATGTCCCTCCAAACTGACCAGTGATGTTGTAACTCCTCCCATGAGTTGGCTGTGTTCCAAAAATGACCATATATGTACCTAAACTCTGTAAATGTGTTCCGCCTACACTTTTTATTACTGTAAAACTGTATAAAAGAGGTCTCGCACCGATGTTGGGTGTGATACTTCTTGCATTGCCGAAGGGTGCTGTAGGAATGTACCACCACCCCATGGGGTCTTAATAAACTTGTCTTTTGCATTTTCCAGTTTCCCTGCCAACATCTTTTTACGGTGTAGCGGGTTTTGCGGAATATGTAGGCCTGGAGAACCCAATACCACAGAACGGGGAGCGTAAGACTGGCGTAAGCAATTAAAAGTAAATGCAGTTTTTAAAAATACACAACACAGTGCAGGCACCCAAAATCATACCCCCTGTGAAATCCTGTCCCTTCAATTAAGTAAATACAGCAGCGCGGTACATAGATCGTACCTCTAGCTTGTGGACGGCTGCTCAAATGAAGCCCTGCGTTAAGAACGGGAAGGAGCGTGATGAGAACAAGACCGCCCCCCCCCCTTCCGCCGTAAGTGTGAACAATGGCCGGGCAAGAGATAGGAAGAAACTCCCTCCAAACAAACGAGCAAAGCTCGGGTTGGAACGGGGAGCGTGAGACAGGCGTAAGCAATTAAAAGTAAATGCAGTTTTTTAAAAATACGCAACACAGTGCAGGCACCCAAAATCGTACCCCCTGTGAAATCCTGTCCCATCAATTAAGTAAATACAGCAGCGCGGTACATAGATCGTACCTCTAGCGTGTGCGCTATGATAATAAATGATTCCTGAATAATATTGCTGTTGTATATCCTTCTAAGACAGGGATATGTCCCTGGTTGTGATGTACCTAGACAAACCTTTATTTGTATAAGCCCACCCATACCAACATGCTTTCAAATTGGTCTTGCATGAATATGCGGTTATAGATTTGTTATGAAAAATTACTGCCAGTTCTGTGTTGTGTTGTAGGATATTCCAATATCTCAGAGTAATGTTACATGTTTGAAAACTAAGTGGAGAGAATGGTTAATTTGGATACATATTTGTGCTTATGTTGATGTGATGTGATTCAAAGATCGATTCTCTCTGAACTTTGACGATCTTAACATCTGCCTGCTATAAAATTGACTTGGAAAAATCTCTTTGAAATGTTTTTTGTCATTTCATAATTATTTATTTTATTTATTTATTTAAGCGATTTTTAGAGCGCGCAAATACCCAAGAGTGTCTCAGCGCTATAGTTGCAGAACTCTCAAGTGGATAGGGGAGATTTAGGCTGGGAACAACCAGGTTTTTAGTTTTTTTCGGAAATTGAGCAGAGTCGGAGCAGATTTGATGTGGAGGGGGAGCGTGTTCCACAATTTGGCTGTGGCGACAGAGAAGTGTTTGTCTCCCCAATTAGCTCTTCTTGTTCGAGTGACTCTTAGTAAGTGAGCTGAGGATGAATGTAATGTTCTTGGGTGTTCGAGCGGGCAGAAGGCTTGTCTTAAGAACAGAGGGCCTCGGTTGTGGATAGCTTTATACGTATACATAAAGCCTTGAATTTGATCCGACTCCTCACCGGCAGCCAGTGTAACTGTCGGATGTAAGGGGAGATAGATGCAAATTTAGGGATAGATAACAGGGTCCTGGCTGCTGCATTTTGCACTGTCTGCAATTTGTTGAGGACCTTTTGTTGTGCGTTTAGTAGCAAGGCATTACAGTAGTCTGTTTTGGAGAAGACTAGTGTGCTGACTAAGGTTTTGCCTGCGGATGGAGGTAGGTAAGGGATTAGCTTTTTGATCCTTTTTAAGATGTGGAAGGAAGAGGAAACCACCGAATTAGCATGCTGCTGGAAGGACATCTTGTTATCGAAGATGACACCTACGTTTCGTACCTTGGTTACTGGTTCAGGAGGTTGTCCCATCTGAGGTGGCCAGTGGCCACCATTGCGGGGACCAAGTAGGTTGCAGCCTCCCGAATGTCATCACTTCTGTCTTATCAGAATTCAGTTTAAGACAATTGGATGACACCCAGGAGCTTATTGCCTTCATTCCATTTTGGAAGTTAGCTGCCACAGAAGTGCCGTCGTTGTATACGGACAATACCAGTTGGGTGTCGTCAGCGTATCTAGTGAGAGAGATTCCGTAGAATTTTATGACCCTCGCCAAGTCAGACACATATATGTTGAACAGTGTCGGGCTTAGCGAGGATCCCTGCGGTACTCCACAAGGCAGAGAGAAGGTCTGAGAGATGTAGTTGCCTATTTTCACTGTTTGCGGGCGGTTAGACAAAAATGAAGCAAGAAGATCTTTAGCTTTGTCTTTTATTCCTATGGCCGCGACACGGTCGATCAAAGTAACATGATCGACCGTGTCGAAGGCTGCGGAGAGATCTAAAAGTATCAGAATCGCAGAGCCTCCGTTGTCCATAGTGGACCTTATCTCGTCCGCTGCTTTTAAGAGCGCAGTCTCTGTTCCATGGCCCTGTCGTAACCCAAACTGGGTGTCGTCCAGCAGGTTATTATCATGTGTGTAGGTAGACAACTGGGTGTTCATGATTTTTTCAAAAATCTTAGCAGGGAACGGGAGACATGCGATGGGCCTGTAGCTGGCAGGAAGGAGAGGGTCTAGGGTAGGCTTTTTTAGAAGAGGTTTACTGATAGCTTCCTTCCAGACAGAGGGGGAGATTCCAGTTGTAAACATTGCATTACAGATGGTGGAAAGTGACGGGGCAATGGCTTCAGGGATGAGATTAAGAATGCCAGGAGGGCAAGGATCAAAAGGTAAACCTGATTTGGTTCGGGCGATCAAGGGTTGGATGAGTTCTTGCGTGGTGGCTTCAAAGGCTAGAAAGGCTGGGGCATTATCGGCGGTGGATTGCAGAGTGGAAGTGGGAGAAGGGTCAGGGGAGAAAGTGGTGAAAATGGCTCTGACTTTATCTTCAAAGAATTTGGCCAAAGTGTCCGAAAGAGCCATGTGATCCTTCTGGGCGAGGTGCAAGGGGGTTGGATAGGTAACTGACCAACTGAAATAGTTTACCTGTAGAGTTTTCGGCTTGATTGATTTGGTTGGTGTAGTAAATGGTTTTCTCTGCTGTTATAAGTTTTTTGTAGTTAGATAAAGCATTTTTGTATGTGATTTTGTCAGGGGGATTGAAATGGCGGCGCCACTGCCTTTCTAGGTTCCTGCAGTATTGTCTCTGTAGTCGGAGCGGTTCGGTGAACCAAGGAGCAGAAGGGAGTTTTCTACTCTGGTGAGAGGTTTTGATGGGTGCTAGCTTATTACAGGCTGCATTTAGATTATTCAGGTAGTTAGCAGAGGCTGCTATGGGATCCTGTTCATTTGGCATTGAGCTGTCCCGCATTATCTGTGTGAGATGGTCCAGATTAATGTTTTTCCAATCTCTAAAATTAGTAGGTGAAGGAGGTGTAGAAGGGGGGCTACTGGAGTTGGTTGGGATGGAAAAACATAAGGCAACATGATCTGTCCAAACTAGAGGGATGACCGTGGTGATGGAGATCTTTGGGTTGTTGGTGAAGAGTCCGTCCAAAGTGTGTCCCGCTTTATGGGTGGGCTGTTTAACAATTTGTAAGAGACCAGCTGCCTCGAGGTCATTGATTAGTGTTGCGGTATCGGGGTCGTCCGTGGCTTCTAGGTGAAAATTAAAGTTACCCAAGATGGTGAAGTGTGGGGATCCTATTGAAGCCTCGATGATGTTATCTAAGAACGAGAGGAATTTGGATCTGGATCCTGGAGGGCGGTAGAATAATATGCCTTTGAATGATGATCTGCCAGAGAGGCCGATAGTAAAGAGGAGTGCCTCGCACTCAGAGTAGTTTAAATCTGTTGTAGTTATTTTGAAATGGTCTTTATAAATAATAGCTATTCCTCCACCTTTCCTTTTTGGTCTGTCTAGCTTGCATACGCAGTAGTTGCTTGGAGTAGCATCTCTGAAATCAGGACCGGAGTACTCGTCCCCCAATGTCTCAGTAACAAATAATATATCTAGTTTATGTGAGTCTATGAAATCGGCAATTTCAAATTTGTGTTTCGGCAGGGACCGTACATTTATGAGTGCTGCTAACACTTGACGGGAAGAGGTTATGGGAGGAGCAGGCATATTCTCAGTGCAAGTGGGACATTTGAGTGGTCCTATACATGGGTTAGCATAGCTGAAGTGAGGTAGAGTGTGGGCTGCCTCTGCTATCGGTCTGATGCTTAGGAGTTGGGCAGAGGTGTAGGTTAGTGGCAACGAGTTTTGAGTGGGCCAGGGAAGTATTGATACAGGGGGGGTGGCCCTAGGCCAGTCATCGGTGCGGACGAGAGCAGACGAGCTTGCCTTATGCCCGCCTTCGGCGCGCAATTGTCGCGCCCGCTGCGCTCGTCCGCTGCGCTTCCGTATCTGGTGCATTGTAAATAATGGTGAGATGAGGGTGGCGGGGGGCGTGGTCAGCGCGGTTGGGCGTGGCCTGTTGCCGAAGGGCGGCGTTGCTATGGCAACCCTGGTCCGCGTCAGCGTTTAGTCGGCTGGGTGGTGGAGTGCTCGTAGCAAAGGCAAGTGATATCAAGTATTTTTAAAAACACAGAGTGAATACAATCAAAAGTGCAGCATAAAATCTCCCGGCTTCCGCCTCAGGAGAGAGTTGTGAGCAACAAGCGCTAGTGATCAGCGCGAGCTTTTAAGGAGGCTGGCGGGGGGCGTGGTCAGCGCGGTTGGGCGTGGCCAGTTGCCGAAGGGCGGCGTTGCTATGGCAACCCTGGTCCGCGTCAACGTTTAGTCGGCTGGGCGGTAGAGTGCTCATAGCAAAGGCAAGTGATATCAAGTATTTTTAAAAACACAGAGTGAATACAATCAAAAGTGCAGCATAAAATCTCCCGGCTTCCGCCTCAGGAGAGAGTTGTGAGCAACAAGCGCTAGTGATCAGCGCGAGCTTTTAAGGAGGCTGGCGGGGGGCGTGGTCAGCGTGGTTGGGCGTGGCCGATTGCCGAAGGGCAGCGTTGCTATGGCAACCCTGGTCCACGTCGGCGTTTAGTCGGCTGGGTGGTAGAGTGCTCGTACCAAAGGCAAGTGATATCAAGTATTTTTAAAAACACAGAGTGAATACAATCAAAAGTGCAGCATAAAATCTCCCGGCTTCCGCCTCAGGAGAGAGTTGTGAGCAACAAGCGCTAGTGATCAGCGCAAGCTTTTAAGGAGGCTGGCGGGGGCGTGGTCAGCGCGGTTGGGCGTGGCCGGTTGCCGGAGGGCGGCGTTGCTATGGCAACCCTGGTCCGCGTCAGCGTTTAGTCGGCTGGGCGGTAGAGTGCTCGTAGCAAAGGCAAGTGATATCAAGTATTTTTAAAAACACAGAGTGAATACAATCAAAAGTGCAGCATAAAATCTCCCGGCTTCCGCCTCAGGAGAGAGTTGTGAGCAACAAGCGCTAGTGATCTGCGCGAGCTTTTAAGGAGGCTGGCGGGGGCGTGGTCAGCGCGGTTGGGCGTGGCCGGTTGCCGAAGGGCGGCGTTGGTATGGCAACCCTCGTCCGCGTCAGCGTTTAGTCGTCTGGGCGGTAGAGTGCTCATAGCAAAGGCAAGTGATATCAAGTATTTTTAAAAACACAGAGTGAATACAATCAAATGTGCAGCATAAAATCTCCCGGCTTCCGCCTCAGGAGAGAGTTGTGAGCAACAAGCGCTAGTGATCAGCGCGAGCTTTTAAGGAGGCTGGCGGGGGGCGTGGTCTGCGCGGTTGGGCGCGGCCGATTGCCGAAGGGCAGCGTTGCTATGGCAACCCTGGTCCACGTCGGCGTTTAGTCGGCTGGGTGGTAGAGTGCTCGTACCAAAGGCAAGTGATATCAAGTATTTTTAAAAACACAGAGTGAATACAATCAAAAGTGCAGCATAAAATCTCCCGGCTTCCGCCTCAGGAGAGAGTTGTGAGCAACAAGCGCTAGTGATCAGCGCAAGCTTTTAAGGAGGCTGGCGGGGGCGTGGTCAGCGCGGTTGGGCGTGGCCGGTTGCCGGAGGGCGGCGTTGCTATGGCAACCCTGGTCCGCGTCAGCGTTTAGTAGGCTGGGCGGTAGAGTGCTCGTAGCAAAGGCAAGTGATATCAAGTATTTTTAAAAACACAGAGTGAATACAATCAAAAGTTCAGCATAAAATCTCCCGGCTTCCGCCTCAGGAGAGAGTTGTGAGCAACAAGCGCTAGTGATCTGCGCGAGCTTTTAAGGAGGCTGGCAGGGGGCGTGGTCAGCGCGGTTGGGCGTGGCCGGTTGCCGAAGGGCGGCGTTGGTATGGCAACCCTCGTCCGCGTCAGCGTTTAGTCCTCTGGGCGGTAGAGTGCTCATAGCAAAGGCAAGTGATATCAAGTATTTTTAAAAACACAGAGTGAATACAATCAAATGTGCAGCATAAAATATCCCGGCTTCCGCCTCAGGAGAGAGTTGTGAGCAACAAGCGCTAGTGATCAGCGCGAGCTTTTAAGGAGGCTGGCGGGGGGCGTGGTCTGCGCGGTTGGGCGCGGCCGGTTGCCGAAGGGCAGCGTTGCTATGGCAACCCTGGTCCACGTCAGCGTTTAGTCCGCTGGGCGGTAGAGTGCTCGTACCAAAGGCAAGTGATATCAAGTATTTTTAAAAACACAGAGTGAATACAATCAAAAGTGCAGCATAAAATCTCCCGGCTTCCGCCTCAGGAGAGAGTTGTGAGCAACAAGCGCTAGTGATCAGCGCGAGCTTTCAAGGAGGCTGGCGGGGGCGTGGTCAGCGCGGTTGGGCGTGGCCGGTTGCCAAAGGGTGGCGTTGCTATGGCAACCCTGGTCCGCGTCAGCGTTTAGTCGGCTGGGCGGTAGAGTACTCGTAGCAAAGGCAAGTGATATCAAGTATTTTTAAAAACACAGAGTGAATACAATCAAAAGTGCAGCATAAAATCTCCCGGCTTCCGCCTCAGGAGAGAGTTGTGAGTGTTCTCTTGACTGGATGTTGCATCACCCGTGACTATCTGTCAGAGCATTGTAATTGGCTGGAGGATAAAGTCTTTTAGGGTGATTACTTGTAGCAAGAATCATAGAGTTATGATCTGTTGTTCATAAATCAGTAATCAGTTAATGGTATTTAATGTCAGTTTTATGGAATAATGTATTATCTTGAGGAATTCTGAAGTCATGTTTTTCATCTTCTCTACCCCATCAAATTCCAAAAGCATACTCTCTGAATCATGGGAACTCACAAACATTTACTCAGGGGCAGAAATTCACCGTGGGCCACATGTTCCACCATTCGAAATTGAGATTACGTAATTGCGATTTTCAGCAAATCACAATTAGTTAATCGCTATTCCAAATGTTTGAAACTCCAAGAGTTTCGTAGGGGCCTGCAAATCGACCAACCTCATTAATATTAATGAGGTACAACCACACACATACACACAACCACACACACACACACAACCACACGTAGACAACCACACACAAAACCACACACAACCACACATACAAACAAACACATACAACCTCACACAACCAAACACACACACAACCACACACACAACCACACACACACCCACACACACACAACCACATACACACACAACCATACACACACACACACAACCACACACAACCCCCACATACAACCACACATACAACCACACACACAATTACAGTCAGTCATAAGCTTTTATTCGATAGCAAGATATCTTATAAGCACACTTACAATACAATCATTTACAATGTACAAAAAGCATCACTTTAAGAAGTCAGTATAGAAACTCATTTAAAAAGGATAAAAGGACATAAGGTGCCCGATAATAATTTAGCTAAAAAAAGGATTAAACCGCTACTGACAATCTCTTACAACGAATAAGCCAAAACTTATTTTGCTGTTCCACATACAATTGGGGGGGATGTGTCCGTAGTTAGGATGCGCAAAGCTACTAAGTGGCTACGTGTACCCATGTTTCGGCAAAGAGGTTTCAACCAAAAACTCCTGGGCCTTGCATAGTCCGGGCATTCAAACAGGACATGCGCGATGGACTCTATCCTACTCGGGCAACAAGCACAATTGGGGGACGTACGGGCCGCTGATTTCCAATTTGATACCACAGCACCAAGCGGGAGGGATCCAACTCTAAATTTAAAATAAAGGGCTCGGTCAAAGGGGAGGGTAATTAGATCCAGGTAGGGCTCAAATACCACAATATCTTTGACTAGTAAGAAGGCGGCAGTAGACTTACAATGGTTCGAGTTTGTAATTAGGTGCTCTGCAGTCCCTTTCCAGAAAAGGGCCTTGGGCCTTAACAACTTCTTTCGGAGGGGCTGAACGTGATGCCCAACAATCCCCCAGTCCGATCTTCTCCAGAAGCTTTTTAGTTTCTCTTAACCATCTTATTTTAGCCCAGCCCCCCAGGCTCATTATTTCCCCCAGGCCATCAGCGTAGGATTTTAATTCTTCACCCCTCCAAATTCGTGTCCATAAAAGGAGAGGGCGAAGCTGGGCTTGATCTTTGATGTTTTTACAGCCTGTATCCAACAACACTGGTACAGATGGAGTGCTCAGTGGGATGGAAATAATGGATTTTAGTAGCTTGCTCTCCGCTGTCACCAGGGCGTCCAATCGGCAGTGGCCCCACAGTTCTGCCCCATACAAGGCTGATGTCACTACCTTGGCCTTGTAGATATCGATTACTGGGGTAAGTGATCTCCTAGGTGAGGCCCGGAACTCCCTCATGAGAACTCCTCCTACTCTCTTGTGGTTAAGGACCATTTTGTCGATGTGGTTTGCCCAAGACATTTTATCCGTTATCCGAATACCGAGGTAATCGAATTCGGACACTTTCTCTAAGGCAACAGAGCTAAGCGTAGGTGGGCGGCCCAGTTTCCTTGGTGGATTTAGGACTAAGTATTTAGTTTTGTCCACGTTAATTATTAAACCTTTTGCAGCACAAAACTCCTGGAAACGCGTTAGCAATTTCTGGAGGCCTTGGGGAGTCTTCAAGATCAAAAGCGTGTCGTCTGCAAAAAGCAGGGTGCGGATCCGGACTCCTCCGAGACAGGGGGCGTCGGCTGGTTCTTGTTGGAGATGTTCTACCACCCCATTCACATATAGTGAAAATAGGGTGGGCGCCAAGACGCAGCCCTGTCTTACGCCCCTGGACACTGGTATTTTCTCAGTGAGCTCCCCGTTTTTACCCCAGCGGACCTGTGCAAAGGTATGGGCATGGAGGCTAATGAGGAGGGACAAGATGTAAGGGGGTAATCCCAACTCATAAAGCACCCTCCATAGCTTTTCCCGGGGGACTAGGTCAAAGGCAGTCTTCAGGTCTATAAAAACCAAATAAAGACTACCTTTGCCCAGTTCCACCACCTTCCACCCCAGGAGTGCTAACCTAAACACCAGCTCTATTGTCCCCATTCCAGCCCGAAAACCTGCCTGAAAGTCCGATAGGATTTTATTCTCCTCCACCCAATGGAGGATCCTTCCGAGGATAGCTTTACCAGCTATCTTTTGGGTGGAGTCTATCAGACTTATCGGGCGGTAGTTCCCCGGGGTTTCCCTACACCCTTTTTATAAATCGGGACCACCACCGCCCCTTTCCAGGATTCTGGCACTGCCCCTCCCATCATGATGTCGTTAAGCAGAGCAGCAATAACCCTTCCCCACTCCACTGGGTATGCCCTCATAAGGTCCCCCGGGAGGCCGTCTGGGCCCGCTGCCTTACGGGGTGCTACCCATCCTATAACCTTTTCAATCTCTAAGGGAGTGAAGAGATCATAGGCGTGAGGTTCAATTGCTAGTGTGAGGTTCACCCAACATTCAGTTCCCCATCTGGAGGGAGGTATAAAGCCCCAAAATGCTTTACCCAGTTTTGAGGCGGGATGTTGCAGGGTCTCATAGCTGCATCGGGTTTATTCTGTGTACCTATAAGCTTCCAAAAAGCCCTTGAATCCCTACTTTTACTAGCTTTGAGCAGGTCTTCCCAGAACTTGTCTTCCCACTCCCTCCTAGCAGTTTTGAGGGAATTATTGTAGGCCTTCCTTGCTTCCTGTATCACACTTCGGGATTTGTGCTTTACTGCCTCAACTAGCTTTGCCTTGTGTACCCTACATGTTTGGGTATACCATCCATCATCTAGTTTTTTAAATCCTTTGTTACCCGACTTGCTAGGATGTGAGGTAAACACATTAGTTAAGGCCTGTACTAAGGAGACAAAGAGCCCACTCACTCTACCCACCCCTTCTAGGGAAGACCCAAGGGTTGTCATCGCATGATTTAAGAGGGTTGAAATTTCCCCTACCCTTGCCTCAGAGAGGACCAATTTTGCCCATTTTATTCGTCTGCCACAGAGCGAGACTTCAGACTCATCCGGGGATGCGGCTACCGGGTTGATGTTGTCCATCCTTACGGGACGCCACCACTGGTCCATGCTTAAAGAGAGTGAGTTGTGGTCGCTTTCAGTCGTAGGGACCACCAGCATGTCCCTTACATAGGTCCATAGATATACATCATTTAACAAATAATCTATCCTAGAGGTGTGTCCTGGTCTGTTGTACGTATGGGCACCCCCCCTATCCGAGGTTGTCCTCCCATTGGCTGCCCTTAAATTAAATTCAAGGCTCAGGGAATATAACTGGAGCGCCACTTCTGTCCACCTCCTGATCGATGGGATTTCCAATACGGGAATCCCCAGCCTAGTATCCTCCTCGTCTTGGTCAAGGGCAACGTCCGAGCCCAAAGGCACTTATTCTTGAGTGATTGGTGGTTTTCCAACTGGCCTTCCTTTAGCGGGGGAACATTTACCATAACAGCAACAAAAGGTTGACAGTCTGGCGGGAGGTTTACTGGAGGGATCCGACGTACTGGATTACTGGTGACCGATAAGGTGGTAGCTGGGACTGTAGGTTGGGATACAGGTCTAGAGGCTTTCCCTGTCACTAGTCCTTGGGATTTGTTGCATGTGCCTGACGTTTGGCTAACATTCGCTTTACCGCTAGCTATCTGTGGCTGCTTTTGTGGGAGAGGCTTAGGCTTGTTTATAGCAGGCTCTAAGTGTGCTGGTGGCCCCTTGTGTTTTGGCCCTGCTTTGGGAGGGGGAGAAGATTTAGGAGCTGGAGTTAATGCACTATTAGAGTCAACCTTGTTTCGACAGTTTGGGGAATTAGGGTCTCTCTGGGATGGTGGTTCGTTCCCCTTTGCGCCCATGTCCTGATTTTCACTCACTCTGGTTAATTGTTTAAATGTAGTTTTGAGTGAATGGAACCCGTCAAGGGTTGATTGCTCTAATTTATCTATCCTCGCCCCTAGACCCTTAACCTGTATTAGTAGGGGCCTCAAGAGACTATTTACCTTCTCGAAGATGTTTTCAATAGTTACAGAGTCAGTGAGCTCAGAAACCTTGGTGGTGTTATCGTCTGTGCGTGACCCCTTGGGAGAGATCACAACATCCCCTTCTATGTCAACTTCATTCTCTGAAGACCGGCCCCTTATATTTCTCATACCAGGTCCAGAGTGCTTTCTTACTCTTTGGTAAAGAGCGGCCTTTCTCACTAGCCTACCCTTTTTGCGTTTTCTTGCCTTTTTACTTATGAGCCTATTCTCCTGCCTGGTTTCGGGAGTTTGAGTGTTTGGGGACACCCCATCTGTCACCCCATCTGGTATAACTATGATGGGGGTGGGCGGTTTTGGAGATAGAGGATCACTGATGGCTTCATTTAGGGGTTTAGGTGATACTGGTGAAGACAATTTACTAAGACCACCGTCTTCCACAGTAGCAATAGGGAGAAGCGCGGCCAGATTTTCCAGCCTATCTATATTTTGCCCTATTTCAACCAACTGGGGAGGGTCTATAGAATCACCAGAAACACCAGGTGGGGGAGCAGGGTAGACCCGCTCACTGGCCGGTGTAAGCGACTGGGCAGCAACCCCCAAGGATGAACGTCTTGAAGGGAGGTAGACCGCGGATAGACGCCGCTCAGACATAGCAATCTCCTTTTCAATCACCGCCGCCACCCTGGTAATGAGGCGGTCCATAGCTCCAATAACAGGGCTCCCGGCAATGGACCCCTTTCACCTTCACTCCTAAGGAGTTTTCCAGAATGGGTAGACATGATTGTAGGGAACACCACAGGGTTTCACACAGGCTGTATGTACTCACTACTGATGAGAATGAAAGGGATGTGGCCCAGCCCAGCCTTGTCAGCCCCTGACTGCCACAGACTGCCCGCCCTTTGCTCGGGCTTCGCTCGGCGTCCCGCTCGGCGTCCCGCCAAGCGTCGGGCTGCTCGTAAAATAGGGGGCGTTGCAGGCGGGGGCGTGTCTGGAGGTGGGCGCGTACGCCTGTGCAGCTGGGGAAGCAGGGACTCCTGGTCTTCCGAGTCCCTGCTTAGCGCCGGCGTGGTGATTCTTCCAGGCGCCTCCCAGGGTCCAGTGACCTCGCCTCTCCCTCTTCCCAAGCCGCGAAGCGGCACCCGCGGAGCGGGTGCGGCAAGAGGCAGCGGCAGCGCAGGACAGCCCAGCAAGAGTCCGACCCGAGAACACAGGGTCAAGCGGCAACCTCCACAGCTTTCAGGTGAGTCCCGCTAGGTACAGAGAACACGCGCCTTTTCTCCTGGTCAGGCGGGGGCGTGTCTGGAGGTGGGCGCGTCCGCCTGTGCAGCTGGGGAAGCAGGGACTCCTGGTCTTCCGAGTCCCTGCTTAGCGCCGGCATGGTGATTCTTCCAGGCGCCTCCCAGTGTCCAGTGACCTCGCCTCTCCCTCTTCCCAAGCCGCGAAGCGGCACCCGCGGAGCGGGTGCGGCGAGAGGCAGCGGCAGCGCAGGACAGCCCAGCAAGAGTACGACCCGAGAACACAGGGTCAAGAGGCAACCTCCACAGCTTTCAGGTGAGTCATACAACCACACATACAACCACACACACAATTACATACACAACCACACACACACACAACTGCACACACAACCACACTGTCAGTGCACACTTTCACCAGACACAGGCACCAGCAGTCGTCAGTGCATGCTTTTGCCGGGCACAAACACCACCAGCCGTCAGTGCACGCTTTCACCGGGCACAAACACCACCAGCCATCAGTGCACACTTCTACCAGGCACACACCACCAGACGTCAGTGCGCGCTCCCACCGGGCACACACACACCACCAGCCATCAGTGCACGCTTTCACCAGGCACACATACCACCAGCCGTCAGTGCACGCTTTCACAAGGCACACACACACCACCGCCTTCAGTGCACGCTTTCACAAGTCACACACCACCAGCCGTCATTGCACGCTTTCACCAGGCACACACACGACCAGCCAATAACCCTATGGGCTAAGTAGTGCAATATAAGTCGGATTTCATTCATTCATTCATTTATTCATCAGTGCATGCTTCCACCAAGCACACACAGCACCAGCCATCAGTGGACAATGTATACAGGCACACAAACCACCAGCCATCAGTGAACACATCAATTGTTAACACATCCACAATTAACTATTGTAGCAATCGCAGTATGGTGCACTTTACTTTTAAACATATTCATCTAATGCGCAGCATGCCACCATTGCTAAAAAAATAAAGACACATTTTATTTGCCTACAATTTATAAACTTTTGTTGCAATTGGTATTGCAATATTTAGCAATGCCAATGGCTCAAACTTAATAAATGCGAGATCTATTGCATTGTAAATGCTTGTATTCTTTAAGGCGGTGAGAAGTCTATGGTAACATCATCTCACGCCCCCCCATGCCACTGCTCCTACCTGCGTCACTTATGGCCTGTTTCACACTTTTTCTCCATACATTTTGCTGCCCTTTCCTGTAACTGTGGCACATAAGCTAGTTGAAAGTTCATATCTCAGACTAGGCGCTTGTCGTAGGTTTGCATTAGGCAGCAGAAAAATGTGTATTGTAAAGGGATTTTATTTATATGCATAAATAAATCTGTACATCCTGTTGCCAAATCCATCACCACAGATTGATGTAGCTGTGGTGAGAAAGATCCCTAATCTCATGCACAGACCCAGGATGTGGTCTGCTGTATTTTGAAATATTAGGGGGATGTTGAACTTTAACGTTCGTGAACTTCGTGCACAGGTGGGGTTGGGGCAATTAGTCTGGAGCAGGAGGCCTCACAGAGAGTGAAGCTGGATAAGATTTTGATCAGACATGTCCTCGACCTGCTAAACAGAAAAATGGCAGCACTATGGCTAATCTAACCAAGGTCCTACATATTGAACAGAAGGGCTTACAAAGGGGTTATGCTGGCTGAGTGATAAGAATGTCCCAGGGTATTATATGGTGCTGATGACGGCTGGGGGCCGTCATAAACCTGCCCACTCGCGATTCTGCCGCACAGGCGCAGCATCGCGGCCGCATGGAAGGGGTTAAGCTAACTATAACTTGCATGCCCGCAATGCACTGCTGATGACGTCACATATTACATCACTCATGACATGGTCAGTGACATCACTGATGACATTTCAAATGATATCACTCATGACATCACTGATGACATAATCCCTGTGATAGAGTGGCAGACCTCCTCTCACCCTAATATAACCTTTGATACACACATTCAAAAAAGAAAAAACATTTTCAAAACAATAGACATATCAATACCACTTACAACACGCATAGTCAGTAATTCCAAGTTCTACACAAACATCCACTCATTCACCAATAGTCCTATACAGTCACTCATACATGTACTCACTCGTCACATGTACTCATACACCTATATTTCCTGTTCCACATAGACACTCATTTATAGAGTTACTCATACACAGTCACACATGCAAAGTATCAAATTTCCATCTACTTGCATATTTAGTTATACACACACCAGCACACTTACTTCTACAGAAACCTAACCACACTTGAGCAATCCCTTCTAGAAACACTTACTAATTTATAGAGGAACTCTTTCAATCTCTCACTCTCACCTATACTCACTTATACAACAATACTCACGTATACTAGTTTAAAACATATGTAGTTACTCATAAAGACACTATTGAGACATTCACTCACTAACACACCCATACAAACACTCATCCACCCACACAGTCCTGCACACATGCTGTCTTCAATACATATAAACAGTAAGTCACTCATTCATACATCTATGGACCACGTAATACCCCCTACCAAACCATACAAACACTCAGACACTTATACTGATACAAAAAAAAACCTAATAACCTACATAGACACTAATGTAGCTACTCACCAACCCATACAGCCACGTATACACAAAGTGAGAGACTGATACAGATATTTACATATTTAAAAATTACTCACTAACCCATGTATTCACTAAGATACACTTAATCAGTCAGTTATCCAATCCATTTTACAAACAAAATCATCCATTTAGACACTTATATTCTTCCATCAACCTTGAGATATACATATATAAAACATACTTAATTTTCAGAAAAACACACACTCACTGAATGATGTCATGACTGATGCCATCAGTGATGTCATTTGAGATGTCATCAGTGACGTCATGAGTGAATTCACTGACCATGTCATGAGTGAATTAATATGTGACATCATCAGCAGTGCATTGCAGGCGCACAAGTTATAGTTAGCAGAACTTAATAGAAAGGAGGAATTTCTATGGTTTTGCACAAGTGAAATGTCAAACTAATTATAATGCCCCTGAAACCTATGTTTTTTTCAGTGAATATATAAATATATTCATTGAAAAAAACATAGGTTGCAGGGGTGTTATAGTTGGATGGACATTTCACTCACACAAAACCATTGAAATTCCTCTGTTTTAGTTAGTTGTACTCTTGCGCCCGCAATCCATTGGTGATGATGTCACACATGACATAATTCATGACATGGTCAGTGACATCAGTGATGACATCTCAAATGACATCACTGATTATGTCACCAAGTGAATGTGGTTTGGTTTGCTATTTAAATATGTATTATATATTCACCAATCTGCATTGAAGAATCAGAGGATATATAAATATCTGGCTAGAGGATTTAGTAGCAGTGTAATTGATTGTTTACTAGAGTAATTTATAGTGTCTCACTAAATAAATTGGATAGTGACTAAACTGTGTGAATATCTGTATTACTTGGCCAGTTGTTCTGTAAACTGTTGCACCAGTTGGTTACTAGCTACGTGAAAGTCTATATTATTTATTGATTAGTTAACTGATTATTTGTATGAGAGAGTGAATGTGTGTGTGGTTCAGTGGGAGATCTTTGAATGACCAAAGATATGTGAATAGTTAATTCAGTATGTATATGAGGTTAAGTCTACGTGTTATAGTAGTTGTTTAGGTGAGTGAATATCTTTATGGGTGTGGTGATGAGTCAATATATTCCTCAATGGTACATGTCCAACAAACTAGAAAAATAAAAGGCAGTGTATGTGACAGTTGTGTATAAATAGGTATACAAAAAACTCATTAATGCATGAGTGACTGTATAGATAACTGTTTACTTGTAATAGTGATTTCATAACACACTAAGTATGAGTTACAGTCTATATGAATACATGAAGTGCTGTTTGTATAAGTGTGTAGCAGAGTAAATGTAAATATGACACATTGTTTGCAAAAGTGAGTAGGATGACTTCATAACTGAATAAGATGTGTGCTGGTGTGTAATGTCAATATAGGTGTATAAGTATACTTGATAGTGTTCTATTGATCATTGACAACATGTAAGAGTGAATCTATAGGTAATTGATTAGATCTGTGTGTAGATCTAGGAATCACTGAGTGGGTTTTTTGATACTTGTATTGCTGTGTCAATGGATTCAAATATGGTACTCTGTATTTTACAGTGAGTGATGAAAGGTTATACTAGTGTATGATGAGGTGTATCGGATTGTCATGTGGATGATGTCATCAGTGATGTTACGAGTAGACGTTTCTTTCCTGCTCCTTCATGCCCGATTTTGCTGAATGTGCCTTGAAAATACAATTATTTGAGAGCCTTTTTGTGGTGACACTGTATTTTGAATTGTGTGGGAATTCGTTTTGGGGGTGGTGTAAAATGCTGGGCAGGAGGTGACTCAAACCAGGCTTTCACTGCCTGATTTATATTCCCGAGCCACCATTTTTCCTCCTTCAGGGCGGTCTAGTCCCTCTGGAGGAGATAAAAGGGCACGCTGCACCAGCGCCCCCGACCCTTGTTACGAGTAGACGTTTCTTTCCTGCTCCTTCATGCCCGATTTTACATTTAGCTGAATGTGCTTCGAAAATACCCGATTTTTAATTTTGCTGAATGCGCTTTTAAAAGACAATTATTTGCAAGCCTTTTTGTGGTGACACTGTATTTTGAATTGTGTGGGAATTCGTTTTGGGGAGGTGTAAAACGCTGGGCAGGCGGGGACTCAAACCGAGCTTTCACTGCCTGATTTATATTCCCGATCCGCCATTTTTCCTCCTGTAGGGCGGTCTAGTAGCTCTGGAGGAGATAAAAGGGCACGCTGCGCCAGCGCGCCCAACCCTTGTTTCGAGTAGACATTTATTTCCTGCTCCTTCATGCCCGATTTTACATTTTGCTGAATGTGCTTTGAAAATACACAATTTTTAATTTTGCTAAATGCGCTTTTAAAATAGAAATATTTGTGAGCCTTTTTGTGGTGACACTGTATATTGAATTGTGTGGGAATTCGTATTGGGGTGGTGTAAAACGCTGGGCAGGCGGGGACTCGAACAAAGCTTTCACTGCCTGATTTATATTCCCGGGCCGCCATTTTTCCTTCCTGATGGGGCGGTCTTGTTGCTCTGGAGGAGATAAAAGGGCACGCTGCGCTGTTAACCAAAGCAGATGTCATCTTCCAATGAAGCTATCGGCAGACTTGGTGCATCTGCATTGCAACACGTGTAATTGAAGGGGGACTTGCAGTTGGAAAGAGGAAAACGTTGCAGCTGAAAATGACCTTACTCCCATATCATAATGTACCCAAGCGGATATGACCGGGGACAAGTTTAAGGCTATTCTCATTAACGCTAGATCCATAAAGAAGCATGAAGATCAAATCTATGACTTACTCTCTGATGCCAAGCCGGATATCCTGTTTATTACCGAGACCTGGCTGCATGAGGGCTCTAACCCCTTTCTGATGAATGCCATACCCTCAGAATATAGGATTATTAGGAAAGATAGATCTAGTAGCAGAGGAGGTGGAGTTGCAATTATATTTAAGAACTCCATCCAATGCTCAATTATATCTATGTCTGGTCTTGAAGATGCAGAAGGCTTAGGTTTTTTGATGTCACCCTCCGCCCACAAGTCAGTTGCCAGGGGAATTATTTATAGACCACCGGGACAGCCCGGCCGTTTTCTGGAAACCATCGGCCATGCCATAGAACCGATTGTGACCAGATTTAGCCAGTGTATTGTTCTTGGAGATTTTAACCTTCACTTCGATCAAAAGGAGGCCACTGACTCTAAGAAGCTATGTGAATGCCTGGATATTTTCGGTTTGTTGCCCTTTGTAACATCTCCTACCCACTAGAAAGGTCATAATTTGGGCCAGATTTTCTCTACAAGCAGTATTGTTCTTGACAATCCCCTCCCTATTATATGGTCTGACCATTTTTTGATCACAGTTTGGTTGGAGAAAGATCTGATTGAGACTCGATCTAAGAGCAGCGATAAAACAAAAGAATTTAGATCCTTAGCTTATTACCCATGATTCCCTGACTGAAATATTAGGTCACTACCCCATACCTGGAGAGGGGTTTCTGGAACACGATGTCTCTGCCCTTGAAATCTGGCTGCAGAAGTGCATCTTGCTCCTTTAAAGTCATGCAGGGCCTCGCAAAAAAGTATTTGTGCCCCCTGGTTTACAGATGAACTGAGAAAAAGCAGGAGTGCTTGGAAATGTTTGGAACGTGTATGGAGAAGGAGTTTTGACCTGAAGAGTAAACATATATATAAACAGGCAATAAAATACATTATCTTAAGGTACACGACAAGAAAAAAAGATATCTGACCACTAAAATTGACATGGCCAGAAATAGTAGCAGTGAACTCTTTAGGATTGTAAAGGATTTTTCTTCTCCTAAAGCGATTCAGAGTTCTTTTGCCCCCACGCTTGAATGGACCACTCAGATTGCTGTTTTTGTCTATGATAAGATCAAAACCATTCAAGAAACCTTTGCTACGCCGTCTCCCTGAATCAGAATGAGGGGTGCTCTCTGAGGGAGGACCGGATGGGGGCCTCTCTGCTGGAGTTCCCTCTGATGTCACTTGATACCTCACTCTCCATTATGAAGATACTTAAATCGGGGTCCCCTGTGGATCCATGCCCAGCTAAAATATTAGCATCTATTGCGGAAGTTCTAAACCCTGCTGTAAATAAAGTCCTGAACATTTCGTTGTCTGGTGGGCAGGTCCCGACAAGATGGAAACAAGGCAAAATCTTACCTCTCTCGAAGAAACCTTCATCGGACCCTACCGTAGCCAGTAACTATAGGCCAATTTAATTGCTCCCTTTTTTCGCTAAGACTTTGTAAAAGCATGTAAATAAGGTCACCTCAGATTTTATTGAAGCCACCAATGCCCTTCACCCGAGTCAGTCGGGCTTCAGGGCAAATTATAGTACAGAGCCAGCCCTACTCGAAGTCTCAGAAAGTATCAAACTCATCCTGGATAGAGGAGGCAAGGCAGTTTTAGTATTATTAGACCTCTCGGCGGCCTTTGATACCGTGCCCCATGGGCGACTCCTTCAGAGGCTGGGGGAATGCTGCCTGGGGGGCACGGTCTTGAAGTGGTTTAGTTCCTTTTTGGAAGGCCATCAACTGTCTGGGCGCCTCCCTACTCAGTTGACATTTCTCCGCTAAAAGTTGGAGTGCCTCAGGGCTCAGTTTTGAGCCCCACTCTTTTTAATATATATATGGCACCTTTGGCTGTTGTAGCGGAGAATCTTGGGGCCAAAGTTTTGACCTACGTGGACGATACACAACTGCTGTTTACTTATGAAAAAGATGTGCCGTTTAATGAAGACCATATACATCTATGTCTGAAGACTGTGTTTGACTTGTTGCGGCAGAATCATTTATCTTGCAACTCCGCCAAGACTGAAATTATGTTTTTCGGACATAGCCTGGATGATGAATGGCGGAAGTGGTGGCCACAGGACCAACTGGCCCCTTTCAGCCCTGTCACCACTGTAAAAAATCTTGGAGTTATGCTGGATTCTGATCTTTCTATGAAGTCACAGGAGCAGGCTGTGGCTGGTACATGCTTTAGGCTGTTAAAAATGATGAGAAATGTCCTCCCATTACTGCCACTGGCCTATAGAAAGACGGTGGTCCAGGCCTTGATAATGTCGAGGCTGCACTATGTGAATGTGATTTATTTAGGAATCCCAAAGTACTTATTGAACCAACTCCAGGTTGTCGAGAATTCGGCCGACAGACCAATTTCTATGGTCGGTCCTAGAACACACATGACGAGCCGCTTGAGATCACTGCACTGGCTATCAGTAAAAAACAGAGTTGATTTCAAATCTCTGGTGTTAGCCTTCAAGGCGTTGCACAACAGTTGAGCACAGTACATCAGAAAAAGAAATATTCCTTACATTCCAGCTAGGATCTTGAGGTCATCTACCCAACATTTGTTGTTAATACCTAAATTCTGTAGGGTAAGGAAGGGGGGCGCTCATTCCAGATGGTAGTGAGTAGCCTATGGAACGCGCTACCTCTACCCTTGAGACAAGAAACTGAGCTCTTGAGCTTCAGATGCCAGCTTAAGACCTGGCTGTTTCAGCAATAATGTGATTTAGGTAGAAGCAGTGAAGTATCGGTGTTGCTCTTTCCAGGGTCTCCTTTCTTTCTTTTTTCTATTTTCCTAGCGCCGGGACACTCCTTGGAGTAACCGTGCGCGTGTACACATGCTCCATGACATTAACATTAACATTTGAGATGTCATCAGTGATGTCATCAGTGATGTCACTGACCAAGTTATGAATAATGTAATATGTGACATCATCACCAGTAGAATGCTGGCGCGAGAGTTACAGTTAATACAACTAACTATAACAGAGGTGTCGTATTTTGACGATGGCTGGGTTAGCGCTTAGCTTTGCTACACGTTTCTCGCTTAAATTGGCTATACATAGAAACGACATTTTATATGTAGCGGCGGCCATTTTAGATCATGAGCGGCCTCGTGGCCAGCGTGCCCTTTAGTCCTTTGTCCGTTCCACTGACCACTCGAGTCTGCCCAGCAACAGGCTATTTTTAGTATTGGTCAAGCTCACACATGCGCAGTTCACACTGACCAGTCACTCCTTAGGAATGTGCCGCAAACTGACCAGTGGGTTTGAAACCCTCCAATGAGCTGGCAGTGTTCCAAAACATGCCCTTATATGTACATAATGTTCTGTAACTTTGTGCCGCTTGTTCGTTTTATTACCTGTAGAATTGTATAAAAGAGGGGGTTACACCGACCTCTTGCATTACCGAAGGGTGCTGTATGAGTGTACCACCACCCCATGGGGTCTTAATAAACTTGTTCTTTGACTTTTACAGTTTCCGTGCCAACAGTTCTTCCAATGTATGTGGGTTATCTTCGGAACATGTAGGCCTTGGGAACCCGATACAACAAATTGGCGACCACGAAGGGACTCATCGGCGACTCGGATGCCCGAAGGAGAGGTCGTGACGAAGGTTTGGACACTCGCCATGGACGCGCGCGGCCACTAAGTGACCCGAGTCTTGGCACTAAGCCTGGGCGTAGTTCGCGTAGCCGCACTCCGCGAGCTACGCGAAGATGCACTTGCACTCCGCGAACTACGCATAGCTCCGCGAGCATGCGTAGTAGCTTGCTTGACCAGTTCTCAAGCCATTTTTCGTCTTTGGGAGCGCCGTGGAACTCTGGAACCTGCTCGACACCACATCTCCAGACGTCGCCTTCCTCACGGAAACATGGATGAACGCCTCCTCAGCGCCCGACATCGCCGTCGCCATCCCGTACGGATACAAGATCACCCGGAGAGACCGCGCCAACGAGACAGGAGGAGGCATCGCCATCGTCCACAAGAACACCATCCGCATCACGACCAACTCAGACGACACCCTCACAGCCGCTTAACATCTTCACTTCCAGATACACACCGACCCCAAGACCACACTCAGAGGCACCCTCATCTACAGACCCCCAGGACCTCGCACACAATTCAGCGGAGACATCGCAGACTTCATCAGCCTGCACGCCCTCGCCGACTACATCCTCCTAGGGGACCTCAACTTCCACCTGGAGAACAACAACGGCAACGACAACGACAACGACAACACCACCACCACCCTGCTGGACAACCTCGCCAACCTCGGACTCATGCAACTGGTGAACACCCCCACCCACTACGCCGGACACACGCTTGACCCAGTCTTCTCCTCTAGCAAGTACATCTCCTTCAGCCACTCCACCGGGCTCCACTGGACAGACCACAGCTGCGTCCACTTCAGCTTTAGAAAGACCACGACTCACCACCACCCGCAACAGGTTCCCAGCAGGAACTGGAACAAGATCACCACCGACCAGCTCACCACTTCACTGAGCCAGGACCCGCCCGCCAGCTCAACGGACCCCAACCAAGCAGCCAACAACCTCACACAGTGGATCACCAATTGCGCTCGCCCAACCAGCCTCGACCACTCGCAGTCCGGCTTCCGCACCAACCACAGCACCGAGACCGCCCTCATCGCAGCCACTGACGACATCCGAGCCCTGCTCGACAACTGGGAAACAGCGGCCCTCATCCTCCTGGACCTCTCCGCAGCATTCGATACGGTCTGCCACCGCACCCTAGTGCAGCGCCTCAGCACCATCGGAATCCAAGAGAAGGCACTGGAGTGGATCATCTCGTTCCTCACCGGAAGAACCCAGAGAGTCCGCCTCCCCCGTACAGATCCAAGGCCACCAAAGTCATATGCGGCGTACCACAAGGATCATCACTCAGCCCCACCCTCTTCAACGTCTACATTCGCCCCCTCGCAGCCATCGTACGCCAACACAACCTCAACATCATCTCCTACGCCGACGACACCCAGCTGATCCTCTCCCTCACCAACGACCCAGGAACCGCCAGAACCAACCTACATGAAGGGATGAAAGACGTAGTCGAGTGGATGAGGAACAGCCGCCTGAAACTGAACTCAGACAAGACGGAAGTCCTCATCCTTGGATCATCACCCTCCGCCTGGGACGACTCCTGGTGGCCCCCTGCCCTGGGCAGCGCACCCAAACCAACGGACCACGCACGCAACCTGGGCTTCATCCTGGACTCCTCCCTCACGATGACCAGACAAGTCAACGCCGTCTCATCATCATGCTTCAACATCCTACGCATGCTCCGAAAGATCTTCCCATGGCTCGCCACCGAAACCAGGAAGACGGTCACACAGGCACTCTTCACCAGCCGACTGGACTACGGAAACACCCTCTATACCGGAACCACATCCAAACTCCAGACAAGACTCTAACACATCCAGAACGCCTCTGCACGACTCATCTTGGACATCCCCCGACACAGCCACATCTCCGGACACCTGAGAGACCTTCACTGGCTCCCCGTCAGCAAGAGAATCACGTTCCAACTCCTCACCCACGCACACAAGGTCCTCCACGACCTGGGCCCCAGGTACCTCAACAACCGCCTGACCACCCGCCAGCTACGATCAACCAGCCACGCCCTCGCCGCCATGCCACGCATCCGAAGATCCACCATGGGAGGAAGATCCTTCTCCTACCTGGCAGCCAAGACTTGGAACTCCCTCCCCATCCACCTCCGCCTGACCCAAGACCACCTCTGCTTCAGGAATCAACTCAAGACATGGCTGTTCGAGCAGTAGCGGACCCCCCTCCCCCAAGTGCCTTGAGACCCTCTGAGTGAGTAGTGCGCTATACAAATATCCTGATTGATTGATTGATTGATTGCCTGCATGCTCGGGATGTGTAGTGCGCGAAGTTACCCATGAGGTTTGTCCCGCCCGCTCGCGTCCCCTTATTTCCGGATGTACCATGTTACAACGCATACCATTACGACTACCTACTGTTACAACGCGACCATTACAACGCATACCATTACAACGCATAGCGCTTTGAGGTGCTGGATAGTGGTAAGTATAATTTACTATTCTAACTCCAGTCCCCGTGGACACTAGGGAAGGTGAAGGATAGTAAATTATACTTATTCCCTATCCTAGAGCGCCCCCCAGCGCAATGCGTTGTAATGGTATGCGTTGTAAAAGTTGCGTTGTAACAGTAGGTAGTTGTAAAAGATGCGTTGTAACAGGTGTATACCCTTATTTCCGGTCACTACTAACGTGTTCGCGAGTTATTCTGTGCCAGATTGCAGTTTCTGCGTGTTCGGTAACTCGATCTTACCGACAAGCATCCTCGCGCACGCGAAAATGCTAT
This sequence comes from Lissotriton vulgaris, assembly GCF_964263255.1. Classification (NCBI taxonomy): domain Eukaryota; kingdom Metazoa; phylum Chordata; class Amphibia; order Caudata; family Salamandridae; genus Lissotriton; species Lissotriton vulgaris. Next base: position 17,294,134 of record NC_141689.1, read on the forward strand.
TGAGCGCGCGAGAACTACGCTACGCAGCAGTTTGCGGAGGATTCAACAACTTCGCGTTCTCCGCGGAGCGCGGAGTTGCCGAAACTCCGCAAACTCCGCGAACGGAGCGTAGTTCTTCGCCCAGGGTTACTTGGCACCCACGGTGTTTTTTCCTTTCCTTCCGATCTGACCTTCCAGGTGGCGCCGGTCTCCGACTGAGTTTCGATCGTCTGTGTTGCTGGATAAAGTGCCGTTTGGCTGATTCGATTAAAAGACCTTGGCAGTTGGAATCTGGACCTTTGAGACTTTGGGTAAGATTTGTGATTGGTAAGGTAGTCTGCGGACGCTTACTGGAGTTCTATGATTTGTGATCGGTAAGGTAGTCCTCGGACGCTTGCCGAAATTCTGTGACCTATGACTTTGATTTGAGTTAGCTAACATTTGTGAACTTGTGAATTTGTGAATTTGTGAACTTTGAATCTATATGTGTAGTGCACTTCACATAGGCAGGCATGTAGAGATGTTTCTCTAACTTTGTTTTTTTTCTCTGAGCGGCACATTTGTGTGAAGTACTGTAAGTGCCATTTTATACGGTGTCACGCTTTCGTGATACTCTTTGAACATGCCTGTTTTCAGGACGCTTCGAGGGATGTGCTGTCTTGGAAATGGTACCACAATTAGGTTAGCGGAATCGCAGCCGGCTACCCCAGAGGGGACACCAAATCGCGAAATGTACATTAAACATGGCCGTCCCCCTATAATGTACAGTAAACTCTGGCATAAGTATACCAAGTCGGATCCTGAATTGCAATGGCCACTACATGGGTCGTTCGATTTGCAAAAAGTGCAGTTTGTGGAGCAATGTCTGTTTCAACGCAGGTCTAGACAAAACATGTTTGATTGTGTGCGAATGTCGGAGAAAGCGGTGCGTGAGCGAATGAAACGTGAAGTTGCCTTGGCGGACAAAGAGCAGCGCAAGGCTGCTCGGGATAAGGCTTTACAGCTTGAGGAAAAAGAGGCTCAGGAGAAAAGAGAGAGGGAGGAACGGGAACGTAAATTGCAAACGACGGGTCAATTCCCTATTCGTCGACCGCTTTATCCTGTCCTTAATAATGAAATTGATGATTTTTCATTGCTAGATCGGTCACCGCCTCCGTATGTTTCGCCGACGGCTCCAGCTGAAGATTCGGGTGATGATGGGCAGGATAAGTCGGAAAAGAAGGGTATAACTGCTCTCAGGTTTACCACAGAGAGGTCCGCGCATTTACGTAGTTGGGCTCGTAAAGTGAATAAGAATTGTGTTTCACAGGCTGAGGTGGTTGAGGAGAGGAGTAGGTGGACGGATCATGAATTACTGTATTTTCTGTCTAATTTGGCGGATGAAGTTGTTGCCGCGTATCGTCAACTTTCAGATACGTTTAAACCTAAAGCTGTGTCAGTATGTCGTGAGAATTTGGATAAAGGTGTATTTGATCTTGCAGATGTTGATGACCTTTTCAAGCAACTGATCCAGCTGGGAGATGAAACAACCAGATTGCGGGAGGAGCAGAAAAGGAAGCAAAAGGAGTCCGAGTCGGAGAATAGCGAGCAGATTAAGGAGTGTTCTCTCCGGGGTTCAGATAAGAATTCTGCAATGCATGTTATGCCTATGCGTGAAGCTGCACCTTTGCATGTTCCACCGAAAGGGGAAGCTACAGATGATGATAGAAGGTCAAAAGATGCGAAGGGGTATTTTGTATATAATTGGGTGTATACGCCTTGGAATAGAGCGGATGTTATGGCATTGAAAAATTCTTTACCTGATCTTCATAAGAATCCGGCAGCATTCTACGAGGGGGTGGAAGGGGCTATTTCATCTTGTGTGATGACTCTGGTTGATATAGATTTGTTCTTTGGGTTAATACTTCCGCCTGATATGTGGAGACAGATTCGTAAGAATAATGATGAAACAGTGCTAGGAGGTACATGGAAAGAGATTAATGAAGCTGATTTAGAAAGGAAACCAGCATGCAAGCCTTGTCAGTTGATTTTAGACCTTCCAGCGGCTATTTTGATTAAATTAAAAATGCTCGTTCCTTCTAAAAAGATCGATTGGACTATGTTAGCTTCGTGCAAACAAAAGCCTGATGAAACGGTTTCAGATTTCTTTACACGCTTCGAGGAGGCATTCCATGATTACAGTGGTCAATCTTTAACAGACGATACGGGTCGGCATTTATTTGTAGATAAGTATGTGACTAATCTCCTACCGGAGATTGCAAAATGATTGAAAACGAGTGAAAGTTCCTGGGCCACGGCGACCCCTGCGTCTTTGCTAACGATGGCTCAGTATTATGAGCGGCAGGAGATAGAGGCTAAAGAAAGTGTTGATAAGAAAACGAAAGAATTGAAGACGAAGGTGATGTTGGCACAGGTTTGTGGGACTCAGAATAGAGGGAGTGATAGAGGAAGACGAGGTGGAGGTACTACGTCGTATGGTCTTACGGATATAGCGGAGGATCAGTGTGCCTACTGTAAGGAGTTTGGGCATTGGGCTGATGATTGTCCGGTACTTCGTGAGCAGCGTAGTCAGCGTGGTCGAGGAGGTGGTAGGGAGGTGGTTATACGGGAGCAAGAGGTGGCGGAAGTGATCGTGGAAGGGTTGAGGACAGGGGCCGTGGCCAGGATGAACGAAACACGTTTGATAGACGGAATCAATATCAGATTTCGGAGAGTGAGAATGTGGAACACCAAGATTATGTACATGCATAGGACTGCGTAGGATGGGGTGCGGAACCAATTGAAGTGCCTGTAGATCAGGAGGGTCCATATGTAACAGCGGGTATTTTGGGTTCTACTGATCAATTCCTAGTTGACACCGGAGCTACCCGTAGCGCTTTGTCTAAAAGGTTGGTTCCGAGGGCTCCCCTGTCTGGCGAAATGATTACATGTGTAGGGTTTGATGGCACACCCTCCCCTAGCCCATTGTCAAAACCCCTAGCGCTTTGTCTCGACAAATTTTTTAGTTTTGGCCAATTTCTGTTATCGCCCTACACACCAGATAATATCCTGGGCATTGATTTGCTTCAATATTTTCGAGCAACGATACGGTGCGCTCCGGAGGGAGTGCGTGTCATTCTCAATGACAATTATCCTGACCCAAAAAGGTTTTATACTATACAAGACATTTCAGCTTTGGCCTCTCTCCCGCACACGTTATGGGCGACCTCAGACACGGATGTGGGAGAGATGCGTATTCCACCTATTCACATTACTGTTAAGGAAGGGGCTTCTCTGCCACGTGTGCCACAGTATAAGATTTCGAAGGAAGGAGAAATTGCCCTGACACATATTGTCCAAGATCTGATTGCGGCTGGGGTGGTAGAAGAGGTTTCTTACAATGTTTGTAATAGTCCTATTCTGCCGATTCTGAAGAGAGATACTGACGACAAAATTTATCGGTTTATTATTGACTTGAGAGAGATCAACAAAATTGTCGTTCCCCAATACCCGGTGGTGTCCGATATTACGACCTTGCTTACGATGGTACCACCAACGGCTACGACTTTTAGTGTAATTGATTTGAAGAATGCTTTCTTTTCTATTCCTGTCCATCCCGATAGCAGATACCTGTTTGGCTTTACGTTAAATAATAAATCGTATAGATTTTGTCGTGTTCCTCAAGGGTACACTGAGAGCCCGAGTATCTACAGCCAGGCTTTGAAAAGACAGCTTGACTCTTTTGAGTTGCAGTCGGGGGTTGTCCTTATCCAATATGTGGATGACCTCCTGCTTGCCGCTGATTCTTATGCACAATGTGAAGAAAGTACGATTGCGCTGCTTTCTTTTCTGGCACAGAATAATCATAAAGTTTCCAAGAAAAAGCTTCAATATTGTAGACCCAAGGTGACCTACCTCGGTCATCTTTTGTCTAAGGAGGGGCGTGCATTGACATCAGATCGAATTCAGGCAATTTTAGACACACCAGTCCCCCGCACACAGAGAGATGTACGTGCCTTCATAGGGTTGACGTCCTTTTGTAGACAATGGATCATGGGTTTTTCACACATTATAAAGCCCTTGCTAGCGTTACTGTCCAAAGCTACACCAATGCCCCTTGAATGGACAGATGAATGTCAGAATACTTTTGAACAGTTGAGACAGGCCCTTTGTTCTGCACCCGTGTTAGGCACACCAGACTACATGAAACTTTTTACATTGTACGTGCACGAGAATGATGGGTGCGCATTGTCAGTGTTAGTGCAAGTACACGGGGACAAGCAGAGACCATGTGCGTATTTCTCTGCTATTCTTGATCCTGTAGCACGAGGATTGCCTGGGTGTTTCCGAGCGGTAGCAGCAACAGCAGTAGCCATACGGCAGAGTGAGGGAATAGTGTTATCACATAAACTGCTGGTGTTAGTTCCTCACGCAGTAGATGCCCTGCTAAACCAAACAAAAACCCAATATCTCACGAGTGCACGTTTAACAGGATATGAGCTTACACTGTTGGCGCCACATATTACACTGAAAAGATGTGCTACTCTGAACCCTGCCACTTTATTGCCCTATCCGGTCGAGGAGGGTCAGGAAGAAAAACATCACAACTGTGTTTTCCTGACCGAGGAACAGACAAAGGGTCGTATCGACTTACAGGATATGCCACTTCCAGATGTGGATGGGGAACTGTGGGTCGATGGATCGTGTTTGAGGCTGCCAGAAGGCACGACTTCCGCAGCTTATGCGATCACGACACTTAAGACAGTGGTGGAAACAGCTAGAATACCACAGAAATCGGCTCAGGCAGCAGAGCTGATAGCCTTAACAAGAGCCTGCGAATTGAGCGCTGGTTTATGTGTGAACATATACACAGACAGCCGGTATGCCTTCGGAGTAGCGCATGACTTTGGGCTACTCTGGAGAGAACGTGGGTTTCTGACTTCTCATGGAGAACACATTATGCACGGAGAACTGGTGCGTGATCTCCTAAACGCGTTGCTTTGTCCAAAGAAGGTAGCGATCATAAAATGTAGCGCCCACAAGAAGATCACTGATAAAGTGGGTCAGGGAAATGCCTTTGCGGATAGCATAGTGAGACAAACGGCTATGTCTCGAATTGACTCCCCCATGTGCGTGACAAAGTCTCAAGCTGAACGATGGAATGATGCTAGAGCTGAGATATTAGATATTCAGAAATCAGCTACTGAAGCTGAACTTGCGGCATGGGCAGTAGATGGGGTGCTAGACGATGAAGGGTGTTGGAGAAGCAAAGACATGGAGAAATGGAAATTGCCTGCAGCTTACTTGCAGGTGATGGTCCAAATGGCACATGGGTTGGCACACGTGGGGGCTCTTGCAATCACTCGACTGTTGACACGAGTTTGGGAGCATCCCGAGATTGCTAATACTGCTAAGAGAGTAGTGCAGACCTGTTTGCAGCACAACCCTGGAAAGGGGACCCATACTCCGAAAGGAGGGTTCGTTCCACCTTCTGCACCATTCGAGGTACTCCAAATGGATTATATCCAGCTTGAGCGCTGCAATAACCTGAAGTATGTCTTAGTGGTGGTATGTGCTTTTAGCAAATGGGTTGAGGCTTTCCCCACGAAAGACAATACTGCTTTGACAACAGCTAAGGTTTTGCTCAAAGAGTACTTCCCTCGATTTGGAATTTGCAAATATCTGTGGAGCGACAATGGGCCTCATTTTGTCGGGAAAATTGTGGAATATGTGTTGAAGGGGTTAGGGATTCAGCAGAAGTTTCATGCTGTGTTCCACCCTCAATCTGCAGGTCTTGTCGAGCGGTACAATGCCACGTTGAAATTAAAACTGGCCAAGATCGTGGCATCCACGTCATTAAAATGGCCGGATGCCTTACCGCTAGCATTGCTCTCCCTCAGATCAATACCCCATTCTCGAACGGGCCTCACACCATATGAAGTGGTGTTCGGAAGGCCGATGAATATCTGGGGGGTGCCTAAGCCACGATTGATACATGATGTGCCTTGTGTAATGATGAATGACTATTTGGCACGATTAACAAATGATTTGCTTTCTATTCATCAACAGGTTCGAGAAGCGCTCCTTGACAACTCTACAGGAGAGGGCCATGATCTTCGTCCTGGGGATTTTGTGATGATTCGGTCGTTTGAGAGTACGAATAGCTTGGAACCGAGGTGGCGTGGCCCCGAGCAAGTCCTCCTCGCTACTCGGACAGCTGTACGAGTGACCAACAGGAAGCGGTGGATACACTCAACCCACTGCCGTCGTGTCTCTTCTGATCTGGCAAATCCTGTTGTGTTGACCGATTATAAAGAGATTTTGGAAAAGGAAAAGAGCCCAGCTGTGACGTCGGCCGAAGTTGAGGGAGCCTTCCCGGACCACACTGCTTCTGGACGAGAGCGCTACAATCTAGGGCCACGATAAAGAAGAGTTTCTTTTTGTGTTTTTATGACTGGTTGGTTACCGCTCCAGGTTTGTGAAACGGAAACCGGGAATTCCAAGGGGGGGGATCAGTTCTGCCAGTGTAGCGACACCCGTCTTGGCCCGGAGAAGAAAACAACGGCTACCTCGGAGTTCAGCACCATATTTTTCTTTTTTTTAGGTATACACGCATGTGTATTTGAGACTTTGTGACCAATTTGAACTATTTGAGACTCTGCAAGAACTTTTCTTAACTATGGCATCATCAGCATCACGAGATAAGCGACTCTTGGGTGCCATTCTCTTTGTTTTGACTATTGTAGTGATAGCTGTAATAGCCTGGGTAGTTGAACTTGTGGTACCTGCACGCGAACATTTGCTGCCGACTACCCCGGCTCCATCTGAACATTTTCACTTCACCCTGCCCTATCACGAAGAACGGCACCGACAGACTTATCTGAACAATAGTTTTATTCAGATCCTACATCATACGCACAATATGACAAATACCTCAAATTGCTGGGTGTGTGGGATGTTGCCCGGGCACCAGAAGAAAGGGGGTACTCCACTCATTCCTCTCCCGTTTTCGCATAATGGATCTTGCAATGCCTTGTACACTCTCCTCTTTACTCTGAGATGGCCAACCAAAGGGGGAGTGCTTTTTCGTTTGAATAAACTGTGTCACCATGACCGGGATGGGTATCCACAAGCTGAGGGTACTCGATTCGAATGGGAGGAATACCGCCCTGATAATGTGTCTGCTTCACGAATTTACAGCAATCAGCGAAATATCAATGTATCGAATGCACATGTCATTAATGTTATTGCTACTAAAGCGGATCTATGTATATGCAATAAAGGTGTAATTTCTGTTGGGAAAAGTGAATGCAACACCACACTCACATTTGACAGTCCTAATGGTATATCGTTTGTAACATCCCGCAATACTTACTTCATCTGTGGAACGAAGGGTTATCATCAGCTTCCATTGGGATGGTCAGGCACTTGCTACGTGTCTTTTGTATTACCTCCTGTATTCATTGCCCCACCAATGTATCACAATGACTACATTTTATATCATGTCTTTGTTTTAAACCGTGCCAAACGCGCTGTTGTTTTAGACGATATTGATCAAACGGACACTACTTTGCAGCAGTATGTGGACTTTAATTTGGGCCTGTTTTCCTTCGTTGGGGCAGCTTTGAACAGTCGAAAGATCCGACGACTGACCCGTGTTGTTGAGGCTGTGGCTAATGATACTGCAATAGCACTTGGAAATATCACTGAAGAAGTACAGATTTCTAGAATTGTTGCGCTCCAGAACCGGATGGTTCTAGATGTAGTGTTAGCTGACCGTGGGGGGGCATGTAGAATTATCGGAAGTAGCTGCTGTGTCTATATACCTGACAATTCACCATCTGTATATGATGCTATCACAAAGCTACATAAGATAGCCGCTGAAATACATCCGGATAATGGTACTTGGACTCTGTCAGGATGGTTCTGGTCAGTACTCACCACCTGGGGATGGAAACTGTTAACGATTCTATGTATCATTGTGGGGATTCTGTTCTTTGTATGCCTATGTATCCAATGTGGCCCAGCTTTATGTTCTATGTGCTTATCAGTCTGTGTACCATCGAGACGAGCTCTTGCTCATGACAAAATGATGCTTCATAAAGAAGTAACACAAATAATGGTAATTGATATAGAAGATGAACACCCTGACTATGTCCACTATGAGGTAGCTTCAGCTAAACGCTAAAAGGGTCGTCTGTCGTATTTTGACGATGGCTGGGTTAGCGCTTAGCTTTGCTACACGTTTCTCGCTTAAATTGGCTATACATAGAAACGACATTTTATATGTAGCGGCGGCCATTTTAGATCATGAGCGGCCTCGTGGCCAGCGTGCCCTTTAGTCCTTTGTCCGTTCCACTGACCACTCGAGTCTGCCCAGCAACAGGCTATTTTTAGTATTGGTCAAGCTCACACATGCGCAGTTCACACTGACCAGTCACTCCTTAGGAATGTGCTGCAAACTGACCAGTGGGTTTGAAACCCTCCAATGAGCTGGCAGTGTTCCAAAACATGCCCTTATATGTACATAATGTTCTGTAACTTTGTGCCGCTTGTTCGTTTTATTACCTGTAGAATTGTATAAAAGAGGGGGTCACACCGATGTTCGGTGTGATACCTCTTGCATTACCGAAGGGTGCTGTATGAGTGTACCACCACCCCATGGGGTCTTAATAAACTTGTTCTTTGACTTTTACAGTTTCCGTGCCAACAGTTCTTCCAATGTATGTGGGTTATCTTCGGAACATGTAGGCCTTGGGAACCCGATACAACAAATGAATTTCAATGGTTTTGTAGGAGTGAAATGTACAGCTAAGTATAAAACTCCTGAAACCTATGGTTTTTTCAATGAATTTCTAGGGTTTTTAAATGATAATTCCTAACTATAACCTGCCTGAAACCTATCTTTTTTTAAGTGAATTTCAAAGGTTTTTTAAATGATATCTTTTTTAATTATCATCCCATTCTCAATGTAGTACAAACTGCACATATTACCACGCTTCAATGTATTCCTTCCTCCTAGAAAATCGCTACAAAACCAGAACCACAACCAATGTTAATAATATAGAAATGAGGCGTAGAAAAAAATAACAAAAAAAACACCACTTCCCATGCTTTCAACAACAAACCAAATCTACAATGCTACCTAAAAAAACAGCCGATAATTCCATTTATCATTAACAAATTAATAAGGATGTCGACTATGTACTGTGTGAATTACATCCAACTCACACCCATATCTAAAGACAAATATGTAATAGAGGTACTAATTATGCACTTCCGACACCCTACAAAATCACAACACTTAGCGCCACCCCCACAACAACCACCCCTCCTGACTGCTCCCTCTCTACTACCTCAGAGGCAGCGCAAAATAGGACAACAGACCTTTCTAAAATATTATATATCCCCTCAACAACACACTAGGTCAATGATCAGAGATATGGCAATCAACTATGTATAAGGGAAGGTACTCGCACATCAACAATAATGTACACACTGCTAATACTACCGGTGATATGCTATAAAAAACTCACTATACAAACCAACATTTTTTCCACGTGTACATATACTATTGATACGTGTAGTGTACTGTACAGTGGACGCAACCGTATTATCTCATACGCTGGGGAATATCTCGATCATGTAGCTGTGTTTTCCCCCCTTGAAGCAGAAGCGGAGTAGGCTGGTCGAACGTACACAACGTCAGCATAAGACTATAAATAATTAGCCTACGCCTTGGGCGTGTTTCACTTCTGCAAAGAAAAGAGACTCCACCACAAGCTTCTGAGGACCGGTTTCTGGCATTCCAGCTGTCTTCAGCCCGGCTTGCTTGAATCCAGTTGTGTGGAGTGCATGAGACTCACGTCTAAGCATACCCATCCCACTCGGGGTGACAAATGCAAAAACCACAGTTGATGGAGGGAATGCAGAACAAGGTCATGCATTCATCCCAGTACAGAGATCTGGGCCTTAATCCATCGTTTTTTTGCACTCCACTCCACCCTAGTTCAGACATGGCCATATGCAAATCAGTCTGACCCTGCGCCTCATGGGAACAGTCCAGCCCGAACTGCCAAGCCATGCCTTCCCTGGACTAGAAACAAGCTTCCAAGGACCTGTTTCTGGCATTCCAGCCATCTTCAGCCCTGCTTGCTTGAAACCAGTGGTGTGGAGTGCATGGGACTCACGTCTGAGCATACCCATCCCACTCGGGGTGACAAATGCAAAAACCACAGTTGATGGACAGAATGCAGAACAATGTCATACATTCATCCCAGTACAGAGATCTGGGCCTAAATCCATCGTTTTTTTGCACTCATAACCATCCCAGTTCAGACATGGCCATATGCAAATTAGTCTGAACCTGTGCCTCATGGGAACAGTCCAGGTCGAACTGCCAAGCCATGTCTTCCCTGGACCGGAAACAAGCTTCAGATGACCGGTTTCTGGCTTTCCAGCCATCTTCAGCCCGGCTTGCTTGAATCCAGTGGTGTCGAGTGCATGGGGCTCATGTCTGAGCACACCCATCCCACTCAGGGTGACAAATGCAAACACCACAGTTGATGGAAAGAATGCAGAACAATGGCATACATTCATCCCTGTACAGAGATCTGGGCCTAAATCCATCGTTTTTGAACTCCACACCACCTCAGTTCAGACATGGCCATATGCAAATCAGTCTGACCCAGTGCCTCATGGGAACAGTCCAGCCCGAACTGCCAAGCCATGCCTTCCCTGGACCGGAAACAAGCTTCCGAGGACCGGTTTCTGGCATTCCAGACATCTTCATGCCGGCTTGCTTGAATTCAGTGGTGTGGAGTGCATGGGACTCGCGTCTGAGCATACCCATCCCACTTGGGATGACAAATGCAAAAGCCACAGTTTTTGGACAGAATGCAGAACAATGTCATACATTCATCCCAGTACAGAGATCAGGGCCTAAATCCATCGTTTTTTGCACTCCACACCACCCCAGTTCAGACATGGCCATATGCAAATCAGTCTGACCCTGTGCTTCATGGGAACAGTCCAGCCCGAACTGCCAAGCCATGCCTTCCCTGGACCGGAAACAAGGTTTCGAGGACCGGTTTCTGGCATTCCAGCCGTCTTCAGCCCGGCTTGCTTGAATCCAGTGGTGTGGAGTGCATGGGACTCACGTCTGAGCATACCCATCCCACTAGGGTGACAAATGCAAAAACCACAGTTGATGGACAGAATGCAGAACAATGTCATACCTTCATCCCAGTACAGAGATCTGGGCCTCAATCCATCGTTTTTTTGCACTCTACACCACATCAGTTCAGACATGGCCTTATGCAATTCCGTCTGACCCTGTGCCTCATGGGAACAGTCCAGCCCGAACTGCCAAGCCATGCCTTCCCTGGACCGGAAACAAGCTTCCGAGGACCGGTTTCTGGCATTCCAGACATCTTCATGCCGGCTTGCTTGAATTCAGTGGTGTGGAGTGCATGGGACTCGCGTCTGAGCATACCCATCCCACTTGGGATGACAAATGCAAAAGCCACAGTTTTTGGACAGAATGCAGAACAATGTCATACATTCATCCCAGTACAGAGATCAGGGCCTAAATCCATCGTTTTTTGCACTTCACACCACCCCAGTTCAGACATGGCCATATGCAAATCAGTCTGACCCTGTGCTTCATGGGAACAGTCCAGCCCGAACTGCCAAGCCATGCCTTCCCTGGACCGGAAACAAGGTTTCGAGGACCGGTTTCTGGCATTCCAGCCGTCTTCAGCCCGGCTTGCTTGAATCCAGTGGTGTGGAGTGCATGGGACTCACGTCTGAGCATACCCATCCCACTCGGGGTGACAAATGTAAAAACCACAGTTGATGGACAGAATGCAGAACAATGTCATACATTCATCCCAGAAAAGAGATCTGGGCCTAAAACCATTGTTTCTTTTATAGCAACATATTCACAGCAACTTACTCCTTACACATACAAAACGAACCAATGAGAAAAGTTGAAAAACAAGCTATCAGGTGTCTCAAATACGCCCCTCTCTCAGACCCTGTGTGCTACCCCTCCCTATAAATTATTCAGTGATGGCATCAACAATCCCCTCTTGCAGGTGGCAGGACGTATTCGTATGCCTCAAAGGATAGTTGTGTAATAGGAGAATACAAGGAGAGAATAGCGAAGGCCAGTCGGATAAGATAATATAAGGAAAGAATAGGAGTAGGCAAATAGTCGGTCAAGACAGGGATCAATCGAGCCAGACATAGATTAACGAACTCAGCCAGACCCTAACATCGAGTTTGCCTAAGTGAGGGCAACACAAAATGGTGGCAGGACACAAAATGGCGACTAGATACGGGACGAAATCAGAAATCGTAGAACCTCAGTCCCTCCTTTTGCCATTACTCAGGCAAAACACCAGGGACTCAAGTCAATCTGAGTCGATATCAATGGCCATGAGGTCATCGAGCTGTTGCGGTTAACATCATTCTAATATTCTCTGTTTTCTGTGACACGGGCTTCGGGACACACAAAGTGGCACAAAGATCACATATTGCAGGTCCACACTGTACACAAAGACAACAAGAGAAAATGATGGCCAAAATCATTCCAAGGCAAGTTAGTATTTTCCATCCCCATGTAGACAGTAGTCCCCAAAACCATCCCATCATAGACAAATCACCCGGGTCCTGATGTATAGACTCGGAGATGATGTGTAACTTAGAGATGTTATGTTATGTTATGTTATAAAACATTTTATTACGCGCTCTGCTACTACAGAGTATCCTGGCGCGATATGTAAGCACTAAGCTGACCCAATCCAAAAAGAAAGAAACAGAGAACTTAAAATGTTTGTATAAGCTTTATTCGAGACAATTCTCATAAAAGCACATAAAATCAGAACAATTACACAAAAATACATAGTCACAGAGTAAAAAATTCATTAAACACAGTGCAGCTCATACTACATTTACACATAAAGCAATTTATACCAATAATATTGCATAAAAATTTGTTAAAAGGGAATACCTGGTTACCTGCTACCCCCCAAGGACCGTCGTCTTATCGCCCAAGCCCAACCCATGTATTTGGCTACCCCTATGACTATCGAATCCTGGTTTGTTGTGCATAGGATTCTTAAGGCCACTACACTGTCTCGTGTCCCCAGGTTTTTGCATACCGGCGAGAGCCATTTTCTCCTCGGATTTACATAGGCTTGACATGCGAAGAGAAAATGGCCTATGCTGTCCTCGGCATTTTCGCAAGCAGGACATAAGTTGTTAGTGGGTCTGTGCCAGCCAGATGTCAATTTCTTAAGGGGGATAGATCCTGACCTTAACTGAAAGACAAGTTTCCTGTCCATAGGTACCGTGATATTATCCCAGTAATTTTCTAGAACAGGAAAAATTTTAGTCTCCAGGAAACGACCGGACATAGAGTCTCCCCTGGTGTCATTCAGCATCTTACCTCCCACCCAATCCCAAAATTGCTCTTTGAGGGCTTCTTTGCTTGGGAAGATTTCTCCCTCGGGGTTGTTCCAAAGATTCGAAAACCCTAGATTTACCAACATGGTCTTCAGGTGTTTTAACCATTTTATCTTATGGAAGATATCTTCCTTGATTATCCACAGAAAGCCCTCTGAGTATTGTCTTATTTCTGGAGTCGTCCAGAGGCGTCTCCAGTAAAGAACTGGGTGCAATCGAGCTCTGTCGACAATCGTACGTCTGCCTAACTCCAAGAACAGTGGGATTAGGGGGGTGCTCTGTGGGAGTCCTGTAATCCCTCGCATGAACTTGTTCTCGGAAGTCTGAAGAGCCACCAGACTATCCCAAGCCCATAGTTCCGCACCGTATAGAGTGGCACCCAAAACCTTCGCATCATACACTGTCATTGCGGGTTTTATAGGTTTTGTTTTTGATTTACGGTGTTCCCCCCTTAGAGCACCTGAAAGCTGCTGGTGCTTTAGGACTACTTTATTCACATGATGGGTCCAGCCAGTCCCCCCCGCAATCTGTACTCCCAAGTACGTGAATTCATTAACTATATCAAGCCTGCTGTTATTTAGGGTTATCTTGGGATGACTCCTGCGTCCTGCAGAGAAGGCCATTAATTTAGTTTTTCCTACATTTACCTCTAGCCCGTGCTCCATGCAAAAAGCATCAAAAATGCTTAATGCACGTTGCAGCCCCATGGGGGTCTTAGACAGAATGAGAGTGTCGTCAACGAACATCAGGATCGGAACCCTGGTGTCCGCTAACGATGGGGCATCTACACTAGCCTTCAACATTCTCTCGACTATCCCGTTAATGAATAACGAGAAAAGTAGAGGGGCCATGGAACAGCCTTGCCGAACACCCCTTTCCACAGGGAAATCCAATGTTGTCTCCCTACTTCCACCCCACTGGACTCTAGCAAAGTTGGATTCATGCAGTCGCATGATTAATGTTAGCAGATCTGCAGGAATCCCCAGCTTTTGGAGAACCGACCATAGCTTGTACCGGGGGACTAGATTGAACGCCGCCCGTAGGTCGACAAACGCGACGTACAGGCTGCCCCTTCCCAGTTCGACGGTCTTCCACCGCAGTATGGTGAAGCGGAAGACCTGGTCAATGGTACTAGTTGCTCGCCTGAATCCCGCTTGGTATGGGGAGAGGGCACTATTGTCTTCTACCCAGTCCATTAGCTGGTTTGTTACCATTCTCCCAACAATTTTCTGTATAGTGGCTATTAAACTTATAGGCCTATAATTAGCAGGCAATGAGCGATCGCCCTTCTTGTGGATGGGGATAATGGTTGCACCCTTCCAAATATCTGGGACCACTGCCCCCTTTGCTAGGGCATTTGCTACAAGGAGGGTGTATCTCGCCCATCTAGTCACATCATATTTGAAAATATCAGGGGGGATACCATCTGGACCAGGTGCCCTCCCACATTTCGCGGAGCAGATGGCAATTTCCGCTTCACTAAGGGAGAATAGATCTTCGGTTGCATAAACCGGTATTATATTATCGGCTGCCACGGGTTTGTTACTTTCCGCGTACTGTGGTCCGAAGTAATCGACCCAGGCTTCCACTGGTACATTGTTGTCAGGTTTTGCTGGGCCCGCACCACTACCCCACTTGATAATTTTCCAGAATAACATTGAGTCTTTGTTATCAGAGGCTTCTTTTAATTGGGCCCAATGGTCTTCGTCCCATTTCTTTTTGGCACGATAGATGGCTAATTTGTACAGTTTCCTATTCTTTGTCACTGCAGCACGGTCCCTGTTCCTTATGGCATGCCCCAGGTCTAGTCGTGCTGT